>NC_045794.1:87485948-88685948 GCF_009873245.2 Balaenoptera musculus
TGTTGCTTTACATTAAAGCAAAACTTCTCTGAAAAGAATTCAGGTGCAAAGAGTAGCAGGAGAGGTACAGGTTAGCTTGAACGAGCTGGGAGCTGATGGGCTCTGCTCAGACGGGAAAGGCCAGTCGGTCCACAGCCAACTCCAGGGTGGGGGCAGGGGGCGCCCACCCCCACTGCAGCCAGTCTCTGGCTTCTAAACCCGGGATCTGGAAACGGAATTAGTCCATCACCATCGGGAACTGAAAACCTGGAAGATCATTTCTCTAAGACACAGAGCTGAACTGCTCTAAGTCTAGTTAGTCACCAGGGTTACCCCGGCCACAGCGCACACCCCCGAATCCTGGGCACTTTATACCAGATTGGGTTTTGCTCCAGCTGAATGTTATGCTTCTTCTGTGGGCTGTTTACAAGAGAAAAATCTAGTTCCTGGCAAATAAAACCAGAACCTTGTGGAGTTTTCTATCTGTACAGAACTAAAGGAGACCTTTGGCCTGTGATCTCAATGAGCTTTACAGACCTTTGAAAGGCTCTAACCTGGTAAGAAAACAGCTGGCAATTCCTCTTCACACATCCTCCATTTGGGGGATATCAAATATATTTATTTGATTCGGTATTTACTGAGTAGCAACTATGTATGGGGCACTAGGTTTCCTGCCTCAATAATTACAATTTCCAAAAATGGTAATAGCTAACATTTGAGTGCTTATACCTGCTAGGAATTACCTCACTCAATCTTTGTGACAACTTTACGAAGTAGGTGCAATCTTCAGCTCTATTTTACAGATGAAATGACGGGACAGCGGGGCCCAGCCGGGCCAGGATGTCTGACCAAAGTCAGAGCTCACCACCGCACCTGACAACAACCCCACCTGCTCTCAGGCACAGTCAAACCTGGGCACCTCTTTAATTCATAGTGAACATCTGAAACCTGAGGGTTATACATGGGGTTCAGTCTGTATGAACCTGGATGATTCTGGAAGCTTCCTGGCCCTCAGACTCTGGCCTCAGTGCTGCGTCACTGGCACACTGCTCTCACCCGTCAGGGGTCTGGGGAAGGGTCTCAATGGTCTAGGATGGTGACAGTGAAGAGCAGTCTATGTCAAATGGCCACGGTGACCAGGGAGGGGCGGCCTGTGGTGTCTTGGAGTCCACGCACTGACTGGGTTCTACTCACACGACTGTTTCAAGCCCCATCTCTCAGTGCAGTTTGGGACCTGGGCCCAGACACTTCCTATGTCCCAGGCAGGAGGGGCGCCGTGGCGGGAGCTCTAACCCAACCTCACACACCCCCGCCCTCTGATGGGGCACGTAACAGGTGTTTAGCCACTCCCAGGGAACACAGATTTTAGAAGAAGAGGCAGGCAATGAACTCTCACTTTCTGAGATTAAGGTAACCAGCCTTCTGGATGAGGTTCCTGTTGATCTGGGGTGCAGCCGCATCCAAGTCTGGAGTGTAAACAGCTTCCTCAAGAGAAAGTAATTCTTGCTGGGATGCCCGCATCTCCTCCGCTTCCGCTTCCAGTTCCACCTGGATGCTTGAGACACAAGGTGTCAGGTCAGTCACTCGTCACAGCAGATGGTGGAGCCTCCCCACGGCTTCCTGCTTCACACAGGGGGGCACGACGCTCCACCTCCGAGGCTCTGAAAGCTGGAGATCACAGGGACTCCGGTCTGTGCTACCAAAAGTGTTTATATGATTGTCGTTTTCAAACAGAGCGTAACGAATACCACTGGACAATGCCTGAACCCAGCTAAATAATTTCTCTGTTGACACAGTGGTATCCAGGCTCAGAACTGCTGATGCAAGTTTTAGAAGATGAGCCCATCCTCAGGAGCCGCATGTGCTGGCAGCCTGTGAAAGAGCCCGAAAGGCAAGAAGGAAACGGCAGTCATTCATGGCCCCCACCCACCGGTTTAGGCAGGAATGGTGGGGACGGCCACTGGAGACCAGAAAGTGACCAGGAGGTGGTACCAAGGTGCAACAGCAAAGCCAAGAGCAATGCTTTTCCTTATATGAGAGCCACACAACTGCCCTGAGACGGTGCAGGCTGGCTGGCCCGTCTGCCCATGGTCTGAGGCGTGGAAAAGCTGGAAGCTTTAGCTTGAAATAAGCAGCTGCCCTTTCTCCCCATAACGTGAGGCCTCAACAGCTACCCCACCCAGGGGTGACAGCCTGGGTGACAGTCCTAAACACAGTCTGCCAAAATGGGCCCTCTATCCGAGAAAACAAACTCTAGAGGCGTTGTTCCACTTCTCCACTGTGTAAAGGAGATAGGACTGAATTCCAATGTTGAAATCAGGAGGAGCCCTAGGGGCTAGCGAGTCTAGTGTGTTACAGAGTGAGCTCCTCAGCATTTCCTTTCAGAAGCGTGCTGTAGGTGAGTGAGACTGGGCTTGTATGTTCCAGATTCTCCTCTTAGAGGTTCACAGTGTATACTACCTGTGTCTTGTTTAATGCAACCCCGAGGCAAGCGGTCAGTCCAAGTTAATTTTGGCTATTTTGATATTTGAATGGAACGACCGGGGGCTCCACCAACAAACTTCATTAGTTTAACGGGGTTGTCATTGCCAAGCCTGAGAGAATGGAATGAGAAAAAAGAAGTTAAGCTGTACAGAAGTGGATGGAGAGAGCCAAAAGTATACAGAACCGCTTAGGTCCTTCAGCTTTTGTGAGAAGCCTCTTTGAAGATCTGATGAAAGGTAAGGATTGTCTCCCCCAGAAAAGCCCTCATGTGAACCAACGTGACATCATGCACACAACTCCAGGGAGTTTTTAGTAACTGTCCCCCCTCTGCTCCCCGACCCATACAGGGAGGCTCAAAAACTCTGAGCTAATCCAAGGCTCCCAGAACTCAAAGAACAGGGTAGAAAAGCGACTACCTTCAATTGTTCCCTTCGAAGATTTTTATTTTAAATCAAAAAAGCGTGTGTGTGTGTGTGTGTGTGTGTGTGTCTGTGTGTGTGTGTGTGTAGGAGCCAAGAAAAAAGCCTGAAGTGTATCACTGTGAAGTAGGGACTAAAAGAAAAGCCCCTGGCACTGTGGGGTGGTTTGAAATGCCACCCGTCTGGGTTTAGGCTGGGTTCCGAATCCTTACACCCTGATGCAGCGAGGCCAGGCGTCCACCTCCCGGGGAAGGACTGCGGAGCCCAGAGCCACCACTAGACGTTGTTCCTTGGCCACTCGGGCTGGCTGGCTGCTGATGCACAGCAATGTGGCAGCAAGACCCCTCCTAGTGGCACAGGAGCAGCAGTATTTATCTACTCACCAGGATACAACGTAAGGGATAGGAAAACTAGAATTCTTAGCTGATGCTTTAGCCGTTTGAACCAGGAGGTTCCTGTGCTCCCAGATTCCACTGGGAGCCCTGCCTGCTGCCCCTGTAACAAGATGTGCCTGGTCAGGCAGCAGAAGCACGACTCACAGAACTAGACCCAGCCCTCGGGAGCAGGCTGTGTGGCCGGGGCTTTCAACGCCCAGTCACAAAACTGTGGGAACAGCTGGTGCTGCACTTTGATGGCCTAGTAATGGCTCAGAGAGACACTGACAAGGAGAGAGGACACAGGCTGCAGGATGTGAGGAAAGATACATGAGATGCAAACCGGAGTGCGGCATTACCTTTGAACCATGTCTGCAACGGAGGATAAGAAGCTGTCCATACTTTGGGAAAACATCTCTGCTCCCTTCTTAAAAAAGTTAATCTGAAAGATATAATTATGATATTCTGAAAAGTGTCTAAGCAAGGTGATCGATGAATTCATGACACGTGAGACTAACAGCACAGGGGCAGCAGACACTGGCTGGCCCCTCCTCGCCGGCAGCACTTGCTGCCTCTCTGCTGAGCCCCACCTCACCGGCTGAGATTGACTCCCAAAGCCCCTGGTGTATCTGTAGAGGGAGGAGGGCGAAGCCTGCTCCCCAACGTTCTGATCCGGAAGCAGCTCTTGCCCTGGGTGGTGGGCATGGAGATCGACCTCTCACCTCTAGAAGGCTAGTAGGTGTCACCAGCACAGTTCTGACTCCTTACACCTGGCTCCCCAGACACCCTGGGGAAGTATGTACACCAATGTACTTAGTTTTCACAGTACAGAAACACAATGATCATGATTATCCTAATGCAAGGTATACCTGCAGGGAGATGTTCTGGCCCCATGATCTTTGAACCATACAGAGATAACACTGTAAATGCCATTCTGAGTCCCTGAAATGTTGAATATCAAGGTCCGTTAAATAAGCTTTCTACATTTCTAAGTGCACAACATCAAGGTGGCTTTTTCTCTCTTTCCCCTCCCTTAACTCCTTGGATTTTATACTCTAAGTCCATGTCTTAGCTCCTCTACTATTCTGTAAATGCCTAAGGCAGGGGCTCATGCAATCCCTAAAAGAAACCTGATGAATGAACGGATGGAAGGAAGGGATACGACACTGGCTTCTACAGCCACATTATGTAGTACTTACCCTGTAAATACGACACTAAAGTTCATTTTTGTGTTCTCATGAACCTGTACACAGATAACAAAACCTCAGTTTGTATGCAGGCCTGAGGACTGAATCATGGTCTAATTGGAAACCTCTTTAATGAGGGCCACGGAAGGAATGGAGTCAAACCACCTCCACTAAGGTGGGTGGTGCTGAGAAGTCTCACTCAGTGCAACATCATCCAAAGACCTGAGTTCATGGCCCTCTGTGAACAGTAGGAAGCACTAGGGTCATATGACCATCAACTAACAAAGTAGATGCTCAATGGGCATTGGTTAAAGAGGGCTGATGAGGCAGTAGGACAGCGAATGCTTTAGAATCATCCCAAAGATTCATGGTGTCAGACAACAACCTGGTCTTTAGGAAGGAACTAGTTTTCATCAGGATGAAAAAGTCTGCAGGGTGAGACTTTTACTTGGTCTTCTGTCTTGAAATCTGCATACTTTTCATATGAAAAATGAAACATGCCATCCTCAGTCCTCAAAAATGACGCTGCCACCACCCAACAATGACGGTGTGCTCTGTTCTGACTTCCTAGGCACGGGGGCTACACTGGTGCTACTGCACCCAATGTCTTGTCCTCCCCAACTGTGTCCAGGCTGGGAGAAGTGGTGGAGTCCTTGGCCATGGAAGCGAGTGAAACCAGCCAGTATCAAACCCATCCTTTAGGACTTGTGAAGACCCTCCTCTAAACAACCAAGCTCCCCAAGCACTGATCCATCAGGCCTGGAGCAGTTCATCTTTCTGAGATGCTAAGTCCAGGTCCCTCCCTGACTCAGGGTCTCTAACTGAGCAGGAATTACTGCTTCAAAGGCAAGAAATGTCAATCAGGGAGGACAGATGTGAGAGGAGGTATTAATCAGAGACAACAAAGGAGTACTGGCATTCTCCAACAAAGCCAGGACATCGGCAGGGGCAGAGGTGCAACAGGAGAGGGAAGGGTGACAGAGAGTGAGCGAGTATACACGTGTGGACACAGTGCCCATTATGAGGAAGCGGGGGGAGCTCCCAAGGATTTGCTGAGGACTGAAGCCCCCAGCTGCACAGTGCTAGTTTTTGGTTTAATCCAGCTTTACTCAGCTGACACAGAATGATTTTATTGCTCTAGTTAAATACTACCTCTAAAGACACCAAGCTGACCTTAGTGTTCCTATCACTCAACAATAAAATAACCACATGAAGAAGACAGACAGCTGAGCTTAGATGTTTAAAGATCCTCTCTTGTTCTCCTTTTCCCTGAATGAAACTGATATTGTATTCTTTTGAAATATATGTATTTTTAAAATGTATTTTAAAAAAATAGATGCTCACATGTGGTTTTTTTAAGTTGCTTTTTTTCTTCTCAACATTTTGCTTCCTCACATTCTTTTATGTTCCTAGATTGTCAACTGAGAGAAGGTTCCCAGCTGTGTTTCTCACATGCCCAAGTGAGGTTTTGGCACCAACCTAAGTGGGGCTGAAGCAGGGCAGGGATGGAGGGTGAGGGCTAGTGCCGCACGGTCAAGGGCCCATCCCAAAACTGGAGCCTCCCTGCAAACAAACGTTCCGTAGCCCACGAAATGGGAGGAGAAGCCAGATAAGTATTCTACAGAGACCTCAGCAGGCAGCGGCAACACTTCCCCACGCCCCAGATGCCAAGGTGCCAGCAGTAACCTCAGCAACGTATCCTTAAAGAACAGCCCAGCTGAGGGTGACCCTTACCACGCAGAGCAGCAAAGGATCGTGCGGAGTCCTGGGTTGTAGGCCTAGCTCCACCAACCTGGGAGTCGGCGGCTTCTCAGAAAACTGGACCAGGCCTGGCTTTCATTTGAATCCGACACAAAGGGTCATGCCAGCTCCTCCCCATAGGAGTCTTGGGATCAAAGCCATCATTTCCTGCACGTATAGCCTAGTAAGTCCAACTAATGATGACCCAGCCCCTCTGGAAGCTCTCCAAGTGCTGAATCTCAGAAATTTCCAGCGAGGCTGTGCACCTGTGTTTCTTTCTCTGATGATGCTTCAGTATCTCCTATAGGCTACGTCAGCAGAATGCCATGCTGTTCTCCACAGCGGGCTTAGGTCTGACGCCTCAGGGACAGGGATCACCCTACCTGTCCGTGGGCAAAGCCCAGCATGGGCTCCATCATGGCCACCCGCTTTCTGTACTGCAGCGCGTTGAGAGCACAGTAATACTGAAGGGATGAAAGGTGCTGTTTCCGCCGGGCAGCTGCCACCTCCTTTACAATTTCAGTCTTTACCTGGTTAAAAGGGGAAAGGAAAACAAACATCAAGCTGTCCAAAGCAAGGGGCAATTCTGTAAGAGCATGCAACTTCAAAACATGTTTGTTAATTCATTAGAACAATTTTTGTGACAAATAAAAAGCAGATGAGATTCCACCTCAAGTTTTTAAAAAATCCAAATTAAAAATACCAAATTAATGGCATCTCAGCGTTTGTGAGGCTGCACTGGGGTGAAGACAATACTTTCTGCTGGTAGCACTACAAAGAGCTACAATCCTTTAGGAAAACAATATGGCAGCATGCATTCAAAGCCATAAATATTTTGGTTCACTCATAAGATTGTACTCCCAGGAAATCATGGAACAGAAGTAAAAGCTATATGCCTGAAAATATTCGATATTATCTATAGCAGCTAAAAAGCTAGAGAGCATGAGTTAAAAAATCAGAGTCAAAAAAAAAAAAAAAAATCAGAGTCAACATCCAGGGCAAGGAGTTCAAGTGCCCAAGTATATGTGAGTCAGATAACCATATGAGCTATCAAGCTTAAGTTAGAATCATTATGTGATTATCATTTTACAATGGTTCCAAGTTGACATTCAATAAACCAGTTTGAAAAAAGCTAGAACAGAGAAGAAGTCTACTTATGAGGTTTGGAATAAATATTTTAAAAATCCAGGAACTCCCCTGGTGGCACAGTGGTTAAGAATCTGCCTGCCAATGCAGGGGACACAGATTCGATCCCTGGTCCGGGAAGATCCCACATGCCGCGGAGCAACTAAGCCCGTGTGCCACAACTACTGAGCCTGCGCCCCAGAGACCGCAAGCCACAACTGCTGAGCCTGTGTGCTGCAATTACTGAAGCCTGCACGCCTAGAGCCCATACTCCACAAAAAGAGAAGCCACCACAATGAGAAGCCCACGCACCACAACCAAGAGTAGCCCCTGCTCGCCGTAACTAGAGAAAGCCCATGTGCAGCGACGAAGACCCAACGCAGCCAAAAATAAATACATAAATAAATAAATAAATTTATATTTTTTTAAATCCATGTATAGGAGAAAAAAAGAATTCATCAGGACACCCTCAATGCCACAAATTCACAATACGGAAACATAAAAGGAGCTTAAGTAAATGAAGTGAAAAATGGAAGGTAGGTATTCGTACCTTTTCATTCTCCTTTTTTTTAGGAAGCCTGCTATATTTTGCCATTGAGAGGTCATGCTCTAAAAATAAAGAGATATTTTAGCACCCAGATGGGCTGAAAGGCAAGAACATTCATTCAGCATCTCTTCCCACAGACATACTAAACTCACATACCAAGAACAGAGAAGATGCTTACCACTGCTGGCGAGTCCAAAAAGATCCTTTAAAGTGCTTACTTCTGAACAAGAGAAAAGAAACATCTTAAAGCAAAGAAAAATAAAATACGCTAACCCAGAGCTCTGTGCTTTCCCAAGAAAATAAAGATATGTGCGTGGAAAGGGGGAAGCTCCGCCAGCACCCTCAGGTCCTGGTGCCTGGGGATGCTTGTTTTAATGAAAGAAATCTGAAGCAATCTAGTATACTGTACTTGCAACAAGCCAACACCAATAAATATTACCCCATGTGGGTGCCACACCCATCATGCACAAAGACGGCTTAACAAAATCTAACACCAAAAAACCAAAAAGTTAGTGAGAGCAATGACTGTCCAAGGTTAAAAATTTTAAAACACAGAGATATTTAAAAGGAAGTGACACTTTCTACGATTCTAAAACAATCCATTTTTACTTTGTCAAACAGAGCAAAGCATTTTCACATCTTCTACATTGTTTTTCGATTTGTCTCAAAACTGCCTCCAGCTTTTAAATTTTTCACATTTTTCTTACTCTTTCTGATATGGGGCTGCTTTCTGCCTTTCTATTCTTTAATTTTTCATTTCTTTCTCATCTTCTACTTCCTGTTGGAGCAGTTTTAGAGTTTCTTCCTCATCAATTTTAAATAGCTTCCTGAATAACTCTTGTATTGTCTTCAGATTATGTACTTATATTGGTGGGTAAATGAAAAAGGCAACAAAATGTAAGATAAAACACCACTCCCACTACTGGGCATATACCCTGAGAAAACCATAATTCAAAAAGAGTCATGTACCATATGTTCACTGCAGCTCTATTTACAATAGCCAGGACATGGAAGCAACCTAAGTGTCCATCGACAGATGAATGGATAAAGAAGATGTGGCACATATATACAATGGAATATTACTCAGCCATAAAAAGAAACGAAATTGAGTTATTTGTAGTGAGGTGGATGGACCTAGAGTCTGTCATACAGAGTGAAGTTAAGTCAGAAAGAGAAAAACAAATACCGTATGCTAACACATATATATGGAATCTAAAAAAAAAAAAAAAAAGGTTCTGATGAACCTAGGAGCAGGACAGGAATAAAGACGCAGACATAGAGAATGGACTTGAGGACACGGGGAGGGGGAAGGGTAAGCTGGGATGAAGTGAGAGAGTAGCACTGACATATATACACTACCAAATGTAAAATAGATAGCTAGTGGGAAGCAGCTGCATAACACAGGGAGATCAGCTTGGTGCTTTGTGACCACCTAGAGGGGTGGGATAGGGAGGGTGGGAGGGAGATGCAACAGGGAGGAGATATGGGGATATATGTATATGTACAGCTGATTCACTTTGTTATAAAGCAGAAACTAACATACCATTGTAAAGCAATTATACTCCAATAAAGATGTTAAAAAACAAAAACAAAACAAAAAAAAACACCACTAAGCAGAGGGGATGCCAGATTCTAATTTGGTTCTGATTTTGACTCAGGTATGACCCAAGCCAAACACTTCAAATTTCTGTCTTGGTGTCAGCAGAAAAGTATACCTTGATTAACTTTTTTCATAGATACTAAGAGCTTCTCCTTTTACTACTACTAGACAGTTTTATTTTCTTAAAAAAAAATCATCATCCTGGGCAAATACTACTGATACTACTAATCCACAAGTTGAGCCCGTTTGGACTAACAAAGGCCACATCATCAACAATGCTGGGCATTCTCAATCCTAGGTTCCCATAAACAAACCTGAAAGACATCAATCTGACAATACAAGTCTTAGGGGGTAATTATTTTGTTTCTAAAAGACTTGGAGTTTGTATTTAAATGATATCCCCACACATTTCTAATGTTTTCATTTAGAGAAAATCTTTTTTAAAAATGCAGTCAATGAGGCTTTCAGTTACTACTGGATAATCAGCACATGGCCACATTTAAGTTTGGGTTTTACCTGCGATTACAGATGAGCAACACTAAAAAACACTAAAAACCCTTCTCAATCAAGGTTTCTCTTTATACAAGCTGACATATTATTTATTATTTTTTATTTACCAAGTGTTAGTGCTGTCACTCTGCCCTTGGGTAGAGTTTATGCCAGTTCTACTGTTTCCCCCATAGGCTTCAGGTGACATGATCACAGGGGATCTCAAAGTGAGGGGAAAAAAAGCTTCATATTTAAGATTTGGCCTTCCATTTACTGCATCTTTTCTGCCTAAAAAGAAAGTTTTAAACTTCCTGTTTTTAAACAGGAAGTACTATACTGAACAACAGATCTTTCAGCACTCAGGTTTAGACTTTTTTGGTCTGCAATGTTTTATAATTGGTGTTCTAGAAAATACAATTCTTTATTCTCTATGCAATGAATATTTTCAATGAAATAAGAAAGGACAAAAGGACTAGAAAATCTGTATTCCCTTTTGTAATATCAACTAAGTTTTTTCAAGATTATTTATTCTTTTTTATATTTAGTTTTTGACTACCTTGATTTCAAATGATATAAAATTATTCTGAAGTTTTATTTGAGTTGAAGAACCAAAATTAATCCAAAAGATCAACTAGGCTCTCTGAACTAGTCACAGATACTCCCACTCACTAAAATGGAGCTCCATCAGAACAGGGACCCTATATACCTTGTTCACAGCTGTACTCCCAGAGTCTAGCACATTTAAAGTATGGTCCCCACTCTGCCCTTCCCTCTCCAAGCCTTCCACTTTACATTCCAAAGTGTTCATGGCTCCCCAAGAACAGCATGCCTTTACAAATGTCCCCTAACCTGTAATATAAGCCTCGTCATCTTTGTCTACTTGGTAAACATTTATTTATCAAAACCCAGCTCAGAGATCTTCTTCTTCTCTGGGAAGACTTCCCTGGCACCTCATCCTCAAAGGGTAATCACGCCTTTCTGTGTGCCATTTCTATTCCTTGTACATCTCTGTCCTGCTGCCCTCATCACATAATATTACAATTGTCTGTTTCCAAGTCTGTTTTCTTATTGGCCTGTGACTTCCTTTAGGTGAGCCAAGAACATAGTGAAGATTTAATAAAAGCTGAAAAAGAAGGCATTTCTCAATGATCCACACACTTAAAGAAATAATTGCAGTAAAAATTACTATTAAATGAATTAATATTCTTAAAGTATATGGCACTGAACTCAGTTACTTTACCTGTAAGATCCTTTTCTCGAAACCGTATAATAGGTAGAACCATTGTGTCTGCCAACTGTTTAGCCAGCTCTGTATGGAGAACATTAAGCTGAAAGAAAGAGAAATCTACTGAAGAAAATTATACCCACTATTACTGACACTGTCTTATTTCACTGAGGGATCACACTGAACACATCCATGTGGTTAAAGAGCTCAGTCAGACTTCCTTAAGCAAATAAATACCCTTCATAAAGCAGTAAATGACAGAAGCTAAGAGGTATTAAAAACTAAATGCAAGTTTCTAACTGACCGGGGCATCCGTTAAGTTTGCTAAAAGAGTCCCCGAGCCCACAGTTACTGTTTGTTAACTGTGCAAACTGTGGCTCTGTGTTCTTGATGTGAGCCACACCCGCCTAGAGAGGGAGAAAGCTCTGATGTGCTGGCAGCACAGGTCAGCACTTTGCCAGGCCTCTGTGTGCTCTCTCACTCTCAGAGGGGGCTGAAGTCACCCCTGAAAGACAGGCCTGCTGGGAATCTACTAACCCTGCAACTACAGACACTGGGGGCCCGGGAATTGCTCTGGAGAAAGAATGTTCCCCGCGGAAATAACTCAGCCAGATTTCAGACCTTTCTAAGTACAAGAAGGCTGTATTCAAATGTGCTCCTCCTCACTAGATAATTTTAACAGCCCTTGATTCTTTCTCCCCTTCTACCTCAAGGCCTTACTAAATCCTGTCTTTGTAAATGGTCTAGGAGAAATAAAAATTATCACCATCAGCACTACCCCTTTTGAGCTCTTTCTGTGTGCCACCTTTACGTGCTTTATACCACTTAGTTCCCACCTACTCTGTTAGATGGCTGTTATTTATTATCCTCATTTTTACAGGCGGTCAAACAAATCTCCAAATCCAGAGAGCAACTAAGTGACACAGCTGGGATTTTAATCCTGGGCTACTGGGATCTAAAATCCATGCTCTTTCCAACACATTGTCTGGGATATAGAGTTTGTCTTTCATGCTCACACATCTGCCAAAACTTTAAACATGTGGTAGTCAGTAATGAACACAGTGGAAGGCCCAGACTTCCAGATATTATGAGGATGCTCTGGGATTCCTGTTGGGTGTATAAGGGGAAATCACCCAGCAGTCATCTTGTGGAGTAAACATTTGGCAAAGTTTTCTTTCAGCAGTGATAGCAGTCACATGTCCGAATCCCCCTTCTGCACACGGATCTCCCCCCAACAGATCTGGTCCTTCAGGGTTGTGCTTGCAGAGGTTGCTCTGACAAGCTTGAAGACTGGCTTAAGGTCAACCATCTGTCAGGCCAGGGAGTGACAGGCCAAGAAGTCAATGTTCTCCCTTTCAATCAAGCCAAAGAATGGCAGCTTTTTCTGCGGGGAACACATGAAGCCAGCCATGCCAAAAAATGCATTAGGATAGAATGTGTTAACTACTTTTCCTGAATAACTTCAATAAGAAATGTACTGGTTTTTTTTTTTTTTTTACTAACAGTTAATTAGATGAATTGGCTCTGCGCCGAATGCTCTGATATAATTATTTAATTTAACCTCTATAACAGCCTAATTAAGTGGTCTGTCCTGCTACTGCCATTTACAGATGAAAAAAAACAAAACTCAGAGAGGTTAAATGGTTTTTTTCCAGTGGTTATGCACTTCAAGAATAGCAAATTTCCTAGCTACTCTACTACTGCTTCTTAAGGATCAAGTGGTCTGTGTCACCAACTTTTTGCCTTGGGGCTTTGAGAGGTAAGGGATAACCACTTCCAAACACAGCACCTTTGCCGAGGAGAGTGCGAAGAGCACAGACCACCTCTTGGCACTTCAGTATCGTCACATGGAAAATGGGCGTTAACAGCATCTTCCCTGCATGGCTCTTTTGACAATAAAACAAAACATGAATAGGAAACACTCAGAGCAGAGGGCCTGACACATACTGGGCAATGAAATCCATAATGTCAAAGATTTCCTGTCTCAGATGCACTAAAAGGAAGTAATCTAGAAACCTTGCTTTTGGTGCAATCACCAAGGATAAAAAATCTCTGTATGCCTAAGACATCGAACACCTGAATCCAATGCATTCTATTAAATATAAGCAACACAAATCTCTACTTTTAGTTGGATTTTTCAATTTGTGTCAAATTACTTCTCTTGAAAAATTTTCAACCTGATGTAGGCCCACCTTTTGAGAAAACCACCTCAAAAGCTACTCTACTCTTCCCACCTGAGTTAACTGCTTTCACTGGCTTAGGTCTTGACATCGAGAGGCTTGTTTAAAAACTCACAGTGTTAAGCTTCCAGGAGGCCATGACACTGCCTTTAAACCACAATTCTAGGCTTCCATCCTTTTGGAATGATTCACTCCTCACTAAAGGAATTGTCATTAGCTAATAGGCAAATGAAAAGATGCCCGACATCGCTAATTGTTAGAGAAATGCAAATCAGAACTACAATGAGGTATCACCTCACACCGGTCAGAATGGCCATCATTAAAAAGTCTACAAATACTAAATGCTGGAGAGGGTGTGGAGAAAAGGGAACCCTCCTATACTACTGGTGGGAACGTAAATTGGTGCAGCCACTATGGAAATCAGTATAGAGGTTCCTTAAAAAACTTAAAAATAGTTACCATATGATCTAGCAATCCCAATCCTGGGCATATATCCAGAGAAAACTCTAATTCAAAAAGATACATGCACTCCAATGTTCACAGCAGCACTATTTACATGGCCAAGACACGGAAGCAAACTAAGTGTCCATCGATAGATGAATGGATAAAGATGTGGTGTGTGTACACACACACACACACACACACACACACACACACAATGGACTACTACTCAGCCATAAAAAAGAATGAAATAATGCCATCTGCAGCAACATGGATGGACCTAGAGATTGTCATATTAAGTGAAGTTAAGTCAGAGAGAGAAAGACAAATATCATATGATATTACTTATACATGGAATCTAAAACATGATACAAATGAACTTATTAACAAAACAGAAACAGACTCACAGACATAGAAAGCAAACTTACAGTTTCCAAAGGGGAAGAGGGGAGGAATAAATTAGGAGTTTGGGATTAGCAGATACAGCCTATTATATATAAAGTAGATAAACAACATGGTCCTACTGTATAGCACAGGGAACTATATTCAATATTGTGTAATAAACTATAACAGAAAAGCATATGAAAAAAAGATACATATATCTGAATCACTTTGCTGTACACCAGAAACTAACATTGTAAATCAACTATATTTCAATAAAAAATTAATTCAAAAAAAAGAATCATCATTCCCACCCATGAAAATACAGCTCTGAGTAAATATCTTAAAGTAGAAATCCTGGTTTAGGGTTTTGACAACTAATCACATTTCCTGAGCAAATCCCCTCTAGTCAAGAAAACACGTAACTTCGGTGGGTGTAGACTACTGCTTCTCCCCCTGGGTTATTCATTCACTGTTAATTAAGAAAAATTCTTCTCCCCACCTTCAAAAAAATTTACTTTCTGCTCCTCTCTAATTCCATTTTCCATTCATCCTCCTACTCTTCTGGAATAGATATGCATCCATATTATCACACACTTCAAAGAGCCACAGCAGTGGGATAGAGGACAAAGATCACAAGGAAGTGGACAGTTTGTATCTATATCCCCAGTGCCTAGAACTGCATCTGCTAAATAGCAGGTGGTCAGTAAATGTTTGTTGAATAAATAATGCCTCGGTGAACTGATTTGTTGAATGAATGAACAGGCAATTGGTACAATTTTATATGAACGTTAGTTTCTCATTTTATGAACTGAAGATAGCGTTACCTTCATATCAATGATTGCACAGTGAAATGGCATCTGTGCACTGCCTTTTTTGCGTATTCTCTATGATGATATTCTACGGTAGGCACTACACACTCCTTGGAAGATGAAACAGTTCACACCTACCTAATTCGGCAGAGGGTTCTGCCCCACACCAGTAGCATCTGAGCTCGGTTTGTACAATTAGGATTTATGTACTTTTTCCTATAACAATACCTGCTTTTCACAAATATTCCAAATGTATTATACAATACAGCTACAAAAACAGTTGTAAGAATCTCTCTGTAGTGGGTTGAATCACACTCCCCGCAAAGATATGTTTATACCAAACACCATGTGAATATTTGGGAAAAGGGTCTTTGCAGATTCAATAAGGGATCTCAAAATAAGACCATCCTGGGTTATCCTGGTGGGCCCTAAATCCACTGACAAGAGTTCTTATAAGAAGAAAAGACACAGACAGAAGAGAAAAAACACGGGGGTGGCGTGGGAAGAGAAGGCCATGTGAAGTCAGGGGCAGAGACTGGAGTTATGCTGCCACAAGCCAAGGAACACCCAGAGTCACCAGAAGTTGGAAGAAGCAAAGAAGGATTCTCCCCTAGATACTTTGGAGGGAACGTAGCACTGCCAACAACTTGATTTCATACTTCAGGCCTCCAGAACTGTGAGAGAATAAACTTCTATTGTTTTAGGCCACCTACTTGTAATTTTATTACAGCAGCCCTGAGAAAGTAATTCTCCCTCCTTAGGAAACTGAATTCTTAGAAGTCTTTCTTTCAGTCTATTGTTCATATACACCAAAGCCTTTCCCCTCAAACCAGAAACAAATGGAACAGCATACAACCTCTTTTATGAAATGAACCTTGGAAGATAAGGTTGAGATACCTTCTCAGATATTTAAGTAGATACCTAAAAATAAAAAGTGGGCCAAAATAAAGATGAAAGAAAGTTCAAAATAGAATCAAATAAAATTTTGCCATGTGGCTATCTTACCTCATCCACCACTTTGGAAAAATAGTGGAGTGTAGAAATTACTTCTTCATCGCCTTTGCCAAGAGCAAAATTCTACGACCAAAGAAGAAAAGTGGCAGGTGTTAACTGAATGCTAGGGAATTCAGCACTATAGCATTGCCCCATAATACCCTGCCCTCCACCTCGACTTCCTCTCTTCTCCCAAGAGCACATCATGTCAGAGCGTCTGACTGCGGAGAACTAGAGCTCTCCCCTTGTTCTGCCCCAGCCACGCAGTCAACCGCCCTTCCCAGGCTATTCCTTTGTCGGTCATCACCCTTCTGTTTAGATATAATGGTATCTTTCAGTTTATTTCCTGGAATTCTTAGTGTTGATTCACTTGCAGTCCCTCGAAAAATATGAACCCTCAGGGCAGTTGATTACTTCTGTAGGCTAATAAGAATACATCATAAAGACTTTGGTACAATCATCAGAATTTATCAGTGGATAGGAAAAGGCAAGACAAAAGAAAAAATGGAAATGGTCTGTGGAAAAAAAGAAAGGAAGGAGGGAAGGTCTCTAAAGGTTGCCTCTAGAGAATTCCTTTATAAGAACTCCGCTTGAGTCCTAAGCACAGCATTATATGCCATATATATATCGAGTTACCTGTTCTTCATATGCCAGCAGTTGCTTAGAAAGCTGTTGAGTAGCCAGGCACATTTCATTCTGTAGGGAGAAGAGAAAAGCAAGTAAGATTTGTCCAGTGCATACACAGTCACTGAAAAATGCCACCTCAGAGAATCACTTAAACATAATATGTATGTATCTGTAAAATAATAAAATATTTTGTTCAGAAATTATTTGGAAAACAAGACCAAAACAAATTAAAAGGTTAAAGCTTGCTTTTTCCTCCCCATCATTTATAAACTGATGCTCCTTCTGGTCATTCAGTCAGTAAACAAATGTAGTAAACAACTAACATGTGCCAAACCTCCAACAAAGACGTGGTCCCTGCCCTCATGGGGTTTACTGGGGAAGCAGACACTAAAAAATAGTTACAAGCATGATGAGAACCACAAAGGAAATACTGGGTGCAGGAGGAAGCTCTGACTGAAGGATCTGCATGGTCCTCAAGAAGACCATGGAAGAGATGTTTTAAGCAGACCCCTGGAGAAAGACCAGGAGCTAGCCATGGGGATGAGCTTTCCAGAAGGAGGGGCAGGCATGTAAAAGCACCCTGCCTGTCTGAAGAGCTATAAAGCAGGGCATAGCTGGAGCATGGGGTGCAAGGCGTGGAAATGAGACAAGCCTGGCAACACAGGCAGAGCAAGGGCATGCGGGGCTCCATGGCCCAGTTGCAGACTTTAAGTGCAGTGGGAATTTAAGCAACATTATGACACAGTCAGATTCTACCAAATTTATAGCACTAGGTCAGTAATGATGGACGGTAACACAGAAGCACAGCTACAATGCCTGGGAAGGCCCTTTCTGTGCTGTTTTTCACTGGCCAATACTGTCCACTTTCTTCTTCTCGTATTTATCCCTCTGATCTTCAGCTACACAGCAGCTGTCTACCACTATCCTGCCATCATCAACACATCCAACCTAGAAAACGTGTCTTACGTTTTTAAAGCTCAGTTAAGGATTCTTTTTAGGTTCAGGGTGTATTCCTAAGAGAGGGAGGGAGCTGCTGGGTCTGACCTGGAGCAGATAAGGGGAGGGCACTGGCCAGCCTTGGCCTCCACTTCCTTTCTAATTCCCCTGGGTTTGCTGTTCCTTAGGGGTAAGGCCTGAACTCTGCCGGAGCTTGTTTTATTTTTCATGGGTTTTTGCAAGACCCATCAGAGCCTAATCCTATGTTTTTTGGGCCTTCTTTGCAGATAACTGGTCAACCTGTTCCCTGACTTCCTTCATCTGCCCCAAGAAACAGCCATCAGTAGACCCTGAAACGTGGCGTTCTCTCTTCTCCCCCAGAATAAAGTCAGGCAAACATAATGATAATTCCTGGCTTTGGCATCCTACTGGGGTGCCACCACTTTGAAAACTAACCAGAGCTGGCAGTCACAAAGCCAAGAGGAGGGCAAACAAACAAATCCAGAAGTGCTATGTCCTGGATCTAGACAGGAGCATGCAACCATTCCTAGCACAGAGCAGGCACTCCACAAATGTTTGATGAATGAAGGAACAAACAAGGTTAGAAGATTCATATAAATTTCAAGTTTTTAAACAATACCTGGAATCATAGTGTGAGGGGAGATATACTTCCTAACCCTGTAAGGCAACATCACCAATGGTGGGCAATAAAATACAGAGTGGACAGGCATAAAGCAGTCAGCCAGGAAACAGCCAGTTGACCATCTTTAGCAGTGCTGTTTTGAAGATCAGGGCACATGGGAACAAGGGTCTTAGCCCATTCACTGAGCTGCTACCCTGCTGTATCAGAAAATCCCCATCTCCTCTTCTCTGAGTTAGCAGCAGTGCGTTTAAGATGGATTTGTTCAAGTTACCTTGGCATCTGCCTCCCCAGGCAGCCCCACGTAGACTATGATTTGCAGACCCACAGAATCATCCTAACAATAGCAGCTAACATTTACACAGCACTTAATGCATGCCAGATACCAACTAACTGCAATCCAGGCATTATGTCATTTAATTCTGACAACCCTGTCAGGCATGTTCTAATTAGTAACTCAATTTTACAGAAGAAATGGAGGCACAGAGATGTTAGGCCACCTGCCCAAGGTCACACAGCTAGTTAGTAGCAGGGCTGGGATGTGAATCCATGTCTGTCTAAAATCCACACTCTTAAACACTACTCTCTAAGATCCCAAGTCCTGCTAAGAGAAAAGACCTGAGAAGGCCATTGCCTTAGGCTAGAGTTGATGAAATTCTCCTGTAAAAGGCAGATAGCAATTATTTTTGGCTTATGGGATATACGGTCTCTGTCACAACACAAGAGCAGCCATAAATAATTCATGAACAAATGAGTATGGCTTTGTTAAAATAAAACTTTATTTACAAAAATAAGAGTCCAGTCCAAGGGCTGTAAAGTACTGATCCTGCTTTAGACAGTAACTGTCTCAAAAGAGCCGTCCTCTGCCACAGCTCCCTCAGGAGGCTCTCCATGAAGCTACAATCCTTCAGACTCAAGAAACAGTTTCTACTCTTCTGGTCCGTTCTTTTCTTTATTTTAGCTAAGTCTAAAATATTTCTCCCCCATATCTGTATTCTTTAGAGACCGGTCAACAGATATGATAACCACCCTCCGTGCTTTCATAACAAGCAAGCGCCACAGGCTACCTGAATTCTTCTCTCCTTTAGAAGGTACTGGCAAGCACCCCACGTGTAGTGGACACACCTGCCAGGGAGCTGCTAGCATCCGACTGTGCCCAGGCCAATGGGGGGCACTCATGTGCCATGCGCACAACTCCACTGAGGCCGAGGAAGAAGGGGCACAGCACACAACAAGGACAACTGCTTCCAAAATTCCTGTGTACAGTGGACTCTGCCGGGTCTCTCCTAGAAATACTTTCTGAAAGGTGCTATGTATTTCAGATGTGTGTGATTTCAGGCAGCAAGATTCTGTTCTACCAGCATGATTCCACTGGGTACAAACAATACATGTATAAAATGGTCTGTCAACTGCCCTGAAAAGAAATGAACCTCTCCTATACAGAACACGTGACATGAAAATAGACCAACTTTAATCTTACTCACACTTAATCTACTGTACACAAAGGTTTTATGAAATGCTTTACCTAATTAATACACACCCTGTGAGGTAAGCTTGCCTAATTATCTCTGCAACAAGACTTGCAAAACTGGAACTTGCGTGAAGAGTAAATATTAGCAGTAACAATAATAAAGATAGCTGCTAACATTTACTGAGTCTTTTTTAGGGACCTGACATTGCTGTTAAGCATTTTTTATATATTATTACATTTAATTCTTACAAGGCACTTATGAGGTAGGGTATATTCTTACCCTCATTTTACAAATGAGGAGAAAAAGGTTCAGAAAGGATAATACCTCTCTATAATTACACAACTAGTAACTGGCAAGGCAACGATTCACCTCAGATCTGTCAGACTCAAAATCTAAAGCCCAAGTGCTTAACACCATACTATTCTGATCCAAAGTCCAAAACTGTATTTAGTAGTACTGTACTCAGTGAGCAGGCCTCACAGGGGCTACAGATATCAGCATAAATCCCATACTTTTCTAGCTGTAGTCCAGCAAACGTGGTGGCCTAAAATGTAGATTCTAAATGGAGTTCTGCGAGTAAGAGTCCAACACTCTGGAAAAGCTCTCTGGTTACTATCTATGCTATTGGGTGCCTCACAGGAAGCCTTAAGAGATAACCTGACGGAGGGTTTACCGACAGAATATCCTATGTTCATCAGAACTTCCCAAGGCTGGCGCCAAGGCAGAAAGACCAGTGGTTAACAAACCCGGAAGGAAAACTGAGCTCTGGGCAAAGGAATGTTTACCTTATGGTGGCACAGAGCGCTCGCTAACTGCAACTGTCACCTGAAACCACCCAAAGGCCTCTGGGCAGGAATGGAGAGGCCAGGAGCAGGGGCAGAGGAAATCCACTAGAGTCAAAGTCACAGTGTAGGCACTGCTTTGATCTAGGCCAAACATTTGGCCAGAAATGTTACCTAAAGCCAAGTGGCTGAGAGTCTCATTCATCACAGCGCTACCCCAAAGCTGGGGTCAGGGGGTCGCACTGGATCAGGAGCCCCGGGGGGGTGGGTGTGGGCGGCACACAGAGGGAGTGGTGAGAAACAAGGACAGAGGCTGGAGAGCTGTGTTTGGGGCGGGCCATGTGGGGACGCTTGCTGAGGACTCTGACATTATTCTGCCAGCACCAGGGAAGCCCCGAGGAACTTTGGCAGGAGAATGACAAGGTCAGATGTGAGCAGAAGAAAAATCATGAATGGCTGTGGTGGAAAAACAGGATGACATGAGGGTCAGGAGACCACCTGAAGTCGAGTTAGAGAGAAAAAAGGCTGAGCCCGAGCCAGAAAGTAGCAGAGATCTGCCTGGTATCGCTGAGGCAAAAACAACAGGCTAGAATGAATGAGGAAGGAGGGGGAGTCCAAGACGAACGGACCCTAGACTGGATGACCCATGATGGCAGTGCGCCGAGCTAAGGCGCTGACAAGGGGACACAGATCTGGGAGGGACAATAAAGCGCACAGAGGGGGTGTGCCGACGGTCTGGTCGAGGTGGCCTGGATGCAGTCTTTCCTTTAACATCTATTTATCAAACACTGAGAGGGGCCACGGAAGGTGCTGGCCATTGGAGACAAAGACAATCTGCTCTCAGAGCTCACAGTGCACAGGGAGGAAAGAAAATCCCCCACTGTCCCTCAGTGCTCTGACCAACAAGAGTGCAGGGCATCTGGGCACACGGCTGAAGGGTGCTTTGGTCCAAAGGGAGAAAAGGAAGAAAGAAAAGGTGTCAGACACCTCGGACCTGAGGTCAGTCTTAAAAGCCATTTGCCGGGAAGGCCATTTGCCAGGGCAAGGGGTCCATGTGGAGTCCTGGAAGCAGGAAGGGCACAGCAAAGTCTCGAGATGTGCAGAGGGCCTGGCACGTTCTGGAACAGCCAAAGACGAAGCTAGAGGAGTAGGCTGGAACTCAGCTCATGAAGAGCTTTGCGTGCCTTGATGAGGAGTTTTTACCTCTGCCTTGTGGTTACAGGGAGCCACGGAAGCAGGTGAAGACAGGGAGGGAAGGGAGGTTTGCATGTGGTAGCTCGAGAGTACAGGATGGATTGAAGGGGAAAACAAGCCCCTGACGGCAGAAAGACTGCTCAGGACGGTGCTGCAATAGCCCAGGTAAGAGCTGAAAACTCACTCTCCACAGTGACAACAGGCAAAAGTCGTTTGGAATAAGGACCTAGAGACGAGGGCTAGAAATAGATTCTGAAATGGCCAGGCTTTGCTGAAGAAGTGACTTTGCCCAGGAAACGAGTAGAGACTAACCAGAGAAGGACTCCTGTGGAATTTTGGAGAACACCAAGACTTTAGGGGCAGGCAGCAAAAGGGCGCCAGGAAAGGAAAACAATCAAGAATGGTGGGTAGACACTCGGGACAGACACTGTCACAGGACCCAAAGAAGGACAGTTTTGAGGGGGCACTGTTAATAGCATCGGGTGCTGCCTGGGATGGAGGGTGGAGAGAGGCTGTGAACCAGGCATGAAGCAGCCTGTGCTGCCAGTGGGGGATAGAGCCCAGACTGAGGAGCCGGAGGAGCAAATATCAACTATGTAGTGAGGAAGTGAGGAATGCAGGTACAGACTGCTCCTTCAGGAACGTCAAGATCAGAGGACCAAGCTTCTATTTAACCCAAGTAGCAGTCCCAGGGTACAGTGCTATCATAACTATTATTATTCTAAGGCTTAGAAGGTGGTTATGTTAACAGTGAGCACTTCGTACCAGGGACTGATCTTATACTTTACAGGTATTAGTTCTAATAACAACCTATGAGGTGGGTATTATTATGGCCTCTGTTTAACCAATAAGGAAACTCAGGCAATCACGTGACTTGCCCAAGGTCACACAGCAAGTGGCCAAGTCAAGACTGGAACTCAGATCTGATGCATCTAAGGTCACACACTTAACCTCATACCTAATGAATGAGCCTGGCCCAGAATAATCTTCCATACTAATCTGAAAGCCTTCAATGCCGGAATGAGGGAAGGCTGTAGATCCCACATGCAAATCAAGTGCAAAAACTCAGGTCTTTGAAGTTGCTTCCAGAAACCACTCAGGGACTCTCTACTCCTGAATGCCTTAAGCTACACACATATTTCTCTGTCCCTGTCATAGAAACCTCAATTTGACTGTTTTTGAGAGCTGTTAAAATGCACTGATTGAAACCATTATGGATAAAAACCAATTAAACAAGGGAAGTTACTCTGGGATACAAAAAGGAGCTGGCTCCCACCCATAACACACTACAAAGCTGTTAGGCTGATAAGTGCGGGTGTTCTATGGTGACAAGAACAACCTTTGAAGACTCCCAATTCCTTAGCCTCTGCTGCCATTTCTAGAGACCAGTATGTCCAAAGAGTACAGCACAGGGGTTCAGAGTGAGAGTGGAGGTTTTGGAGTCAAAGACCTGAGTTCAAATTCTGTTCCTGCCACTCATCAGCTGTGTGACCACAGGCAAGTTACATAACCTCTCTCATATAATAATACCTCTCCTTTATTGTGAAAGCTAAATGAGATTATACACAGGCGGTGCCTTGCCTAGTGTGTGGTATGTTTATGTGCCTAATAATATTTTTATTATTGAAATATACAGTTCTGATCCTGTCTGCCTCCCAAATCCTTCTCTCTCCCCTATCACAAGCTCACACTCCTGAATGCCCACTACTCTGTTTCCCAAGAGGAACATTAACTTATTTAGCTTGATATCTATATATATTATCATTTCTAAAGAAAAATATTTTCTTCTTTATAATACCAAATGTATGCATATCTTCCCTTCAAAGTATTTTACTCCTATCCCCTCCCACAGTCTCACCCCAGTTTGAAAAGATACTACTCCCAACTCCAATGTGGGCTTTTACATTTTAGGATCAGGAGTTCTGCACTCCCAAAGGTCTGGTTCAGAGCAGCTGCAGAGATGAGACTGTGTTTGTGTAAGCCTGCTTTGCTGAAAGGAAGTGAGAGAGCCTGAACCATGGTTCTCACTTTGAAAAATTCCATCCAAAATGTACTTAAAAAAAAAAAAAATCAACAAAACAAACAAAAAATTCCATCCAGACTGAAGGCACCAACTACAGAGGCTTGTCATCCTTTGGAGAAGACAGGTTCCAGGAGATGCCAGGTTTCACTAATACTGCTAGGAACATCATTTGACCTTCCCGTTTTCTCAATACAATGTCTGAGAGGAGAAGTAAGATTACGTAAGTAAATTTCATGGTAAGACCCTAAAAAATCCATTTCGAAAAGATTTTTTAAAATTTTAACCTCTCTAGGAAAGAAACAAAATTACGGTAGATATACAGAATCAAAACAAGTATATCAAATGCATGAAATGCAAAATTTGAGCAGATTTTACTGAATACGTATACCTATGCATCTATTCAGACACTATAGAAGTTTTAAATTTAGTCAATAGTTTGAAAGATAGCAGAGCTTTCTAAGTAAGCCGTCTCTTGCTGCATGAGAAGTGTGTACGGCTTCCTTCATTCAGATGACCCATGATGGAGTACTCAGTTCCCCCATGTGCAAAGGCACATCTGGCAGTCAGGAGACCAGATGTGACCAGGGACTGCTGTAAAATGCTGAAAACAGCTTATAGCCTATAGCTTCATTCTACTGCTTAAGCCAAATAAAATTTAAAATCTCCCCCAAACTAGCCAAAATCAGCAAAACTGTTCACAGAACTTTCCTCTAGTTTTTTTTTTACTCTTCCTCTTTCTAAAACTAAGGTCCAAATAGTATTCACTATATCAGAATCCAGAAACTTACCATGTGGCCTGATTTTAAATATCTTTTATGAACATTTATCATTTATTAGCAGCATAAATCTGGTTTAAAAAATATAATAATGAAAAACATCTTACTAAGTGCCTCTGTTTTTAAAAATGAAATTATAAAACTCTATTAATGTAATTTAACACGTCTAGGTGTAAAATATTTAAGGAAGAATGTTAAATAAAACCAGGAAAACATAACTTTGGGGAAAAAAGTTGAATGAAAACATTGGTAACTCTTTTCTTTCTTTCTTTCTTTCTTCCCACCCTCATACATACATATAAACAAACTGATCAAAGAGGAGTTAGAACGTTTTCTTTTTAATTTAATTGAAAAGAAACAAAACATGTTCAAATAAACCTGAAAAACAACTGACCCTGACCCAGCCGATCTGAATGCCACTGACCACTGCTTGTATCTGTCACTGAGTTGGCAGCACTAGCCAGACGTTCTTGCTAGCTTCTGCTGCGGGAAATGCCGAGGCAGAAGGAAGGGCTTCTGCCAGTAACCCATGGGATGATCATGTGATGTGAAGTAAAAGCTGGTTACAGCCTTTTGGAATGCAAGACCCACTTAGTTTTGGCAAAATGCAGTTTTCTGGCTCAAAAGAAAAAAACGCATAAGAGAGCATCTGGACATCTCCAAGGAAATGATTCTGACAGACATGGAAAGGCAGGACAGAGACTCTTGGGAGTGGCGGAGTCACAGTCCCTAAGTCTTGGGACTCTTAAACATGAGACAAATCACTTAATAACAATATTCAAACTCCTAAAGAGCAGGTATAAGCTCAGTAAAAAATTTTCTGTTCCCTTAAATTTTGAATAGTTAGTGAAAAATACAAAAACATATAATAGAAATAAATAGGGCTTTTAAAAAATCGACAAAGTATGTACCAGTTTTTAAATGTTTTACCTAAACAAACGAGCAAAATCACAAATGAGCGCATGATTCTTTTGGTCGTTAAAATTAGTTCCAATTAATCAAGTTACACTTCTATAATACAGTAGTTTGCAAATATCGATCTCCAGCCTGAACTCTGGATCTGAACTTTCAACAAGATCTCTTTCCCCACTTTTATGTCCCATGGACACCTCAAAATCAGCCTCTCAAGAAAGAATTAAGGGGAATTCCCTGGTGGTTCAGTGGTTAGCACTCTGCGCTTTCACTGCCGAGGGCCCAGGTTCAATCCCTGGTCAGGGAACGAAGATCCTGCAAGCCATGATGACACCAAGAAAAAAAAAGGAAAGAATTAAGATTGGCATCCCTGCCATTTCTGCCACTGCCACACACACACACACACACACACACACACACACACACCCTGCTCCTCCTCCTGTATTCTCCCAACTATGCACCCTGTTATTCAAGTCAAAGACGTGGGCATCACTCTTGATTCATCCTTCACCCACCCAACCCCTTCACATAGAATCAGTCACCAATCCACTTCTTTCCAATTCCACTGCCACTTCCCTAGCTCAGGCTACCACCCTTATGCTTAGTAGTTAAGTGTTTGGGCTTTGGCTTCAGGCTGACTTGCTCTACCATGTATTAATGGGGTGGAATTGGAAAGTCATTCATCATCAGAATTCTTAAATCTCCTGACCTACAAAATGAAGATATAATAACAACACCCACCTCAGAGTTAGGGAATTTAGGTGAAATGATTACATGTAAAAGCCCCTGAAACTGCACCTGGAACCTATGAAGTATTCAATAAGTCTCAACTATCATAATCATCCTCCTTTTGGGTGCCCAGCACAATTCCTCCAGGTTAGGTGACCCTTCTCTCCTAGCACCACTAACACTCTTTGGTAATTATTTTTGTCTGTCTCCCAATCCAGTTGTAAGCTCCCTAATGGCAAGAGCTGAGTTTTTTTCCCCATATATGATATGAATGAATGATTAACAAAACCATGATAATAAATGATTATATATGAATATTAAGAGCTATGTAAAATAAATGAGTATACATGATTATTGATATATTATTATTATACACTGAATGTGGTATTTATTTAGAGATCGTCAATGAGAAAAAGGAACATATTAACAGACAGAGGCTTAAGTCGGCAAGGAATCAATAATGAAAAGTATCGGTTGCCATAATATTTTGATGTGTAACATAACAAATTTTATTTTTAAGTAACTCACAAGTTTTCTCTTAGAAAGTAACACACATGGGCATTTCTTGATCTTAAAAAGTTTCACTTTTGCTACTCAGCAATTTATTTTCCATGGTTTTGCAAGGCAGAGATATTTGTTCCTCAAAACAAAGAAGCCACCCAACAGTTCCAGAACTGTGACTCAAGTCTTTTCAGAGGAAGCCCTTGAAAAAACATCTCTACTCGCCTACACTGACATCTAAGACTGACCATTTATGAGAAAGACAAAGAGCCATGCCTCAGAATACTGAACCCACTCATTCACAGGGAGGAAGAGGAGACTCAAATGTTTCCCTTTGGAGTAGAATTTTTTTAAAAATTAAAAAGCAGTTATGTGGTACCTTTCTACTGGGTCTACTAGTTACAGAAAAGTTACCCTATTTCTTAAGCTGTGAAAACAAACTGTTCTCAGTTTTTTGAGGTGAACAGAAGAGAAAAACAATTGTGATTTTATTTCAAAAGTTTAAATGGTGGTGTTCTGACTCAAATCTCTCAGCCTCCTGAGAGAAGTTCAAGGTGGGCAGAGAGCTCCCACTCTGCTCCTCTCCAGGCGAGGGGGCAGGAGGATACCTGGGCTCCGTAGACGCGCTGCATCGCCTGGAGCAGCTGGTTGGTATAATCCGTGAGAGTGCCAGCATCTTCTTCAAATACACTCAGTAAAGAGCGAGTCTGCAAGAAAAGAGGTCAATTTTATTTCTAAGTGGAAAAGTTACAATGGAGGTAAAACAAACACACGCACACAGAGATATGGGGAGGGAAGATGTCTGTTGTCTGGCTTTACTTTTTTATTGCTAATACTAATATAAGCTGATTCCTAGAGCTTTAATTCAGAACTCCTTTTCTAATCCTTTAGACTACATTGCGAGGGCAAACTGAATACAGTTTGAGTATCGGGGCCAGGGAAAGAAAGCCAATTTTTAAAGGGTTAAGAAGACTCAAGGGCTATTACCTGTCTCGACTTTAGCCTCTACCTAAGTACCAGTAAAGTCCATCCAATAAAATAAGTGTTAAAAAGGGCAGTCTCTCCCTTCAAGCCCATAAACTGAACTCAATGTCTGGCCTGTGTGTATACCTGGGGTGTGGTCACCCAGCACTTCATCATCACAGCAGTTAACCATCTGTCCGGTTTTCTGCAATCTTGGACGTCTTGCAGGGGTGTGTCATTCTTTCCACTTAAGATACTACAGTCAGGCTCCATGTCTTTCGTCATATTCTATTCAACCAATTTTCAAACTCATGACCAGGAAATTTCATGTACCATGGGCCCACCAGTGGAAGCTCTGGGCACAAAACTCAAATAGCAACTTAAGAATGCTAGCTCAGTTCCTTTGGGAAGACTACTCAGTGCTTCGAGAGCAGCTGAGCAATGTCTTAGATGAAAGGTATTTCCTACCATTTTCATGCGTAGTGCCTGATACGCTGAGCACTGAAGAAATATTTATATATTGGATGGTGTCTAAAGAAGTATCAAGGGACCACATAAGAGACCATATCTATTCAAGGGACTTTTGTTAATGTCTCCAGCACAGTGGGAATTTAAAATACTACATTAGTGATAATGGGATCTATATTTCAGAAAACCCATTAGGCATAGAATGGAGAGTAAGCTATAGAAATGTCTTTAATGAGATGATACCAAAGGCACCTTACAAAGAACAATCCATTAAGGTTCATTATTTTCCTGCAAATGAATTTCAATTCCTTCTTTCTTTTTCTAACCTATCTCAGGTAAGAGAATAATAACTGACTCAAAAGCACCCCCAATAAACTGGAAGAGGAACCCCGACGTTTGAATCATTCTACCTTTGATATTGTTGACAAACTCTGGTGGACTTCACAGTAGTACATGCTTATCCTGGTTTTGCCCGAGGTCTTTTTTTTTTTTTTTTTCCCGAGGTCTTTAAGGCTAAAAATACCTGCTCTCAGACCAATGTACTCTCTTCAGTACCAATTCTTATCAACAGAAGGATCAGAACAAACAAATCAAAAATCATGGATGTGACCCACTGGATCTCATAATCCATTAATGGATGTCAGTGAGTAGGTGAAAAACATCGGTTTAGAATTCTTTATTACATCTCTTTAAAATATACTATTTGAAAAAAAAAGATTGTTAAAAGACGTTTTGAGAACCTACAGTGATTGGTCTATCACTCTACATTCATTCATGTATATACTTCCGCCTTCATCCAATATTTGATGAAACATTGTGTTGGGATCTGAGATTCAAAGGTGATCAGACCAACTCTGTTCTCCAGGAGCTTACAGTCTACTGGGGCCTCTCAAAGGATATGGGATCCCCTTGGGACCGTGTCAATCCTGGGTCCAAATTCAGGCTCTAACACTAATTTGCAGGGAACACTAGAGGTAATGAATTACATAAAGTGCCTACCAGTGCCTAATACACAGTGATAGCAGATGATACTGATTATGAAGAAGATAATGAACTTTGCTTATAACGTGTTGGACACTAAGGGTTTCACATGTATGATTTCATTTCAACACTAAAGCAACACTATTATCTACATAGCTATCTATAAATGTCATCTAATAGGAGAGAATCTTTTGGTATTCGTGGTGCCAATGCTGGAGGAGTCCTTCAATGTTTATGATGATTCTGGTTCCATTCTTTGCTATAACATTGTATCTAAGAGAATGAAAAAGAGTGATACAACTGGATTGAGGATATTTAATTTTTTAAATACTACGATGTCCATTTAGTTGAGTCCTATTTATTGTTTTTAATACTCTTAGAAATAAAATATATAGAATGGAAAATGAGCCACAGGATGAAAAGAGAGGGCTTGTATAAATGTCCTCCATAAAGAGAGTAGAAAGAAAACTAAAATTACCATTTACTCTGTACTTCCTATGTGTCCGACACTGTTCTGAGCACTAAATATTACTTCATTTAATCCTTCCGACAACTTTATGAGGTAGACACCACAGTCACATTAATCCCATTTTAGAGATGATGAAACTGAGGCTCATCAAGGTTAAGAAACTTGCTCAACCTCCCACAGCTGGGAAGCAGCAGGGTTGGGATGTAAACCCAGGTCTGGATGGTACCAATGGCCATGCTTTCTCCACCACAAGAGGCTGCATCCACCACCTAGCAAAGGTGGGTCTCAACAGTGGGCATGCTCTTTGGCCCACAGCCCACCGTCCTGTCTGGAGGCAGGATGCAGACTGCTTGGAGCTGACTTCTCTTGGGTCATCCTACTGTCATGCTCTCACCTGTGATAACTGCCAAAACTACATCACAAGTTTTTTTTTTCTTTATATTCTGAACATGTTTACCATGACATCCATTAGAACTGACAAAAACACTCCCGTCTTCCCTTTCTAACTTAACTAGGCCATGATCATCCTTGAAAAAAAATATACCCTGCTATCTCAGACACTGTTTTAATATCCACATTTATCAGCTCCGCATCTGCTTAAACTTATATTTGGAAGAACAGGAATGTTCTGAGACCTAAAGAAGGAATAAGACCAAGGACCAGGCAAAGGTATACCAGTTGCTCGAAAGTTCCCCAAAAATTCCAAAAGACATTGGTGCGTATCACTTATAAAGACAGTAACAGCAATCATTTATGGAGTTACTATAATATGCAGGCATGAAGATACTTTACATATGTTATTTATTCTTCATAAGAATTAAGCAACTATTTTTATTCTAATTTTACACATGTTGAAACACAAACTCAGAGAGGTTGAGTAACCTGCAGAATCAAGATTTAAATTCCGTCCTTTTTCTACTACCCTACACTCTCAAGAGTATGCATGGACAGAAAAACGAAACCAAACACCTTAGCCTTAGCTCCACATTACCCTCTATCTTAGAATAAAGAAACTGGGTGTCATCTAATAAACTAGTCCTAGACATTTTTCACTCCTAAGAATAGCATCTAGTTATATAATGGCACAATTTTAACAGCTGTGATTGTAAAATATACACACGCACACACACGTGTATATTTTATATATATTTAAATATATTTTAAATGTTTTAATATTTATCATATATAAGTATAAATATTATACATATATATATTTTTTAAGGTAAAAACAATTAAAACTCTTATTCCCACAGTGTGGGAGAGGGAGAGAAATGTCTCAGTAGAACCAAGCCTACTGAAAGGAAAATGTATCATAAAGAGTACAGCAGGACAAAAGCCCTCCACAATGAAGACAAAACCACCAGGTAATGTTTTGAGGCATCCTGCTTGAGTTAAAAAAGGCCTGGTTTCCCAGCTGGACCTCCCACTGAATAATCTCAGAACCTAATCTTTAAATTCTCTGTGCTTCAGCTGTGCCAACTGCAAAGGAAATAAACAAATATTGTAACAAAACAGCAAGCAACAGTGCTACACTTTATCTCAAAAGCACACTACTTACAGGAAAGGGAATAAGCCCCTGGAGAGGTGCGAGCTGCAGCAGCTCAAAGCAGCATTTGTGTTCCTATCACAGCAGCATTCACACAGTACTGCAACTGCTGCTTTCCTTATCTGTCTCCCAGAACAGACTGTGAACTAGCGGAGGGAAGGCACTCTTATCTTATTTGTCATTATGTTCCCAGCAGCTAGCAGCACCTAGCGAGGAACAGAGGCTCGCAAACAGCAGTGGAGACAAGTACCTTAATCCTTAAAATGTTTCGTCTTTCATACACCAGAGGTAACCAGAAATAAAACACGTATGCACAAAGACTAGTCTTATAATACACTGTGCAGCACTGTGAACTGAAAAGGGCATGAATAGATGTGTATAAGGTCAGTCAACTGCTATTCAGCTCTTCTTGGGTCACTGAGCTCAACTATAAAAGCTTTTGTGTTCATTTAATGAATCCTTTGCAGCCAGGTTACTGGAGCAACCCTCATAAATACCCTACATAAAACAAGAGGAAACAAACAATAGATGGTTTCTTAAGATCACTTCCTTTTAGTGAAACACTTTAGGTCACTGATGACAGAAAAGCCAGGTGCTACGTAGCTGGGCTAACTTGAACAACATAGGCAGACTGCCTGGGTTCCAATCCCGGCTCTGCCACTTGATAATGTATAATCTTGGAAACAAGTTATTTAACTTCTCAGCTCCTTGGTAATTTTAATAGAGGACCTACTTCAAAAGACTGTTGAGGGCTTCCCTGGTGGCGCAGTGGTTGGGAGTCTGCCTGCCAATGCAGGGGACACGGGTTCGGGCCCTGGTCTGGGAGGATCCCACATGCCGCGGAGTAACTGGGCCCGTGAGCCACAGCTGCTGAGCCTGCGCGTCTGGAGCCTGTGCTCCCCAACAGGAGAGGCCGCGACGGTGAGAGGCCCGCGCACCGCGATGAGGAGTGGCCCCCGCTCGCTGCAACTAGAGAAAGCCCTCGCACAGAAATGAAGACCCAACACAGCCAAATAAATAAATAAAATAAATTTAAAAAAAAAAAAAAAAAAAAAGACTGTTGAAAGGATTAGATAAGATAACATATGTAAAGCACTGAGAACAGTGCCTGGCACATAAAAATGCATGTATGGCACAGGTGTTTGCTACTGGTTTTATTCTTTACAGATAAAACTAAGGAGCTGGATTAGATTCCTTCCAGTTACAAGTCTATGAATCTCCTTGGCAGTAAAGCTGCATTAGGCACATACCCCATACAAGAGTGCTAAATATGCTCTGATGGTTATCAAAGACCTTCCTGGTAGTTTGCTTCCATTCAAACCTCACCAAGAACCCTCACAGGGTGACACCCACGTCTCAAAAGCAATGACAAATTCCCTACGTAAAGAGGAACATTAAACAGAAATGACAATGCCTCTTAACCTCTTCTTCCTCATACAAGCTCAGTTATAAATCATGCAGATATGACAGAATTGTAAGCCCCTTAAATATTATCCGCTCCGTGACCCTCATTCTGCAGATGAGAAAACCCAGCCAGTCACAGGATGGGGATGAGTGACTTGCCCAAATCAAATGATAAGTTAGTGTTAGAGCCACAATTAGGACCCAAGTGTCCTGACTCGTTTGCCAGTCCGCTGTCTCCTACCTCACAGCTGAGCACATCCTGTAAACAACTCAGAACCAGTGTCTATTCATTGATGTGAGAGCCAAAAATTCCGAATGTAACTCCTCGGTGAGGGCAACATGGAGAATCAGTTAGTGCCACTTCTCTAACCTGGCTCAGCCGTCACCATGTTCAGTTAGGAAAGCAATATATCTTTGCATCTCAGTTTCTCCAACTACAAAGCAAGTGGAAATCCCTGTTCAAAATTATATCATTAGAAACTCCACAATACTATGTTCAGATCCCACGCAACAGGTGTGAGGATGGACAAAATGACTTCTACCCAGGGCTTTGATCCCATTAAAATGCCAGAAACTTAGAGACTTCAGAGAGGCCTTTGAGAAGTCAATCAGACCAGCGGATAACAATTAAAGAAAAAAAAAAAATCACAGCTTGCTTACACTTTCTTACTTGCCTATGTAAAGAAGATCACAAAGAAATGGTCACAAGGCAACTAAGCACACAGTCCTTTTGACTACTAATTCTGAACTGGAGAGATGCAGAGTGGGTGTTGGTAAGTCCATCAAGGGATCATCCTGGGGAGGCACAATTCACTAAGAAGAAAATGGAAAGGAAGCACAAAGGGAAGAGAAACGGTGAAAGGAAAACAGGTTACTCTTACTCTAATTTTTCAAGAGTTGAGATACTAGGGAATAAAGAGAGGTATTTAAATAACCCAAGGATGCAGAGCCTCTAGGGCAGATATGAAGCTGGGGAAATGTTAATGAAGGAGAACAAAGGTTCCCTGGGGAAAGGTGCACTGACTTATGAACTAATGTCATTCTGCACTCATTTACTACATTTACACACCAGCTTTCATCTGCAGAGCTCAAAGGACTTGATTCTCATCTCGGGTGCGCTCGCTAATGAAGTTCCCCTGTGCGGCAAATAGGGCAGGTATTGTAATTTCCTCTTTACGAATGGGAAAACAGGGCCAAGGGGAGGTCTGGCACCGCTGGGGAAGAGGTCTAGGCTCTCTGCATCCCACTCTGGTCCTAAATCCACCAGGTCCCATCATATCAGTAGTAGTAATGATAATAAGTAAGACTGACTTTTTATTCTGTACCAGGCATTGCCCACGAACAACTTGACAGGCATTTCCTTATTTAATTCTAACAACTCTAGGAGGCAGGTACAATTATTCTTCCTATCTTACGACAAAGCTGAGGCAAAAAAAGATGATTTGCCCGGGGCACTTGGTGGAGCCCAAGCGTAGGCCGAGCAGCCTCGGTTTCAGCTGAGTTTGGAAAGGGGTCGGGACACAAAGACTTCGGCCGCGGGGAGCTTTCCCGGCGTCTCCAGCTCTGCCTGAGGGATGCCGGCTCCCGGAGCATCCCGGACTCAAGACATAGGGCCGGGCCCGCCCCCTCTTCGCCCCCGAGGGGGCCCGGCGTACTCCCAGCCTCCACCCCGGGGCTGGAAGGGCCTCCTCGGCCTCAAGCCCTCGGGCGAGGGGGACCCGGGCGGCGGGAGGTACCTGGGGGCTGTCCTGCAACGCCTCCTCTAGCAGGAGCTTGTCCACGGCGGGCATGGTGCCGCGCGGCGGGGCCGAGGGCCGGACGGAAGCACGGAGGGCAGGTGACGCGGCGGCCGAGGGTGCTCGAGGCTCAGGCGACGAGGCGGACGACGCTCTGTGCCCAGGGCGGCCCCGCGTGCGCCCACGCCTGGCCAGTGAGTGACCGCCGCCACCCGCCCGCCGGCCCTCCTCTCGGCCCAGCCCTCAGCGGAGCCGCATCAACAGGAAGTGTGGCGAGCGCCCGACCCGCCACCGGAAGTGTGGCGGCCCCGCTTTCCGCCCGCGCCCACCTCTCGCGGGAAACCGCAGACCCCACGGGTCAGCCGGGCGCCCAGCGAACGCGAAGGGTGTTAGGCTCAGCAGTTAAGGGGCCGAATCTTATGCCGGTCAATGCATCTAAAGCCCAGGAGGGGGAACTCAAGAGCGGAAAGATAAGGTTTTATCTACGTGTGGCTCTCCAGATTTTTTGAGTCAAGGAGATACGAGCTTACAGTTTTGCTGATGTGAAAATCTGTGAAATGCTATGTGAAAATCCCGCGCTTCCCGCACCACTTTTTCTAAGTAAATCTCAGTGCCCTCGTAACAGCTCTGAGAGTAGAGAGATCAACTAGCTCTAGGGGAAAAAAGGGGGTAACTGAAACATCTGTGATATTTAGAAGTAACTTTTTGGGAAACCACATTTATTTAATTTGGCCAATATTATTAGGGCTCGTCCTCGTGATTGCTGTGTTTTGTCATTTTGGAAAGTTTCATAATCAAGTTTTTAGAAATGGAAGGGATAGATGATCTAGTTCAGTGTTGTCGTTTAGAGATTTAAAAATAATAATAATCAGGGACCCAAAGAATGAAGTGATTTGGTCAGAGTCAGTTAACGAAAGAAAGCTAAAGAAAGAAGAGAAGGAGGGAAGGGGGAGTACTTGACATCTTTTAATACCAAAGGCAAGGGTTTCAGAATCTCCTTCTTTAGGAATCTGTAAGATTTGTGTAATACACCAACAACAAACAAAAACGGTCAGAATATGGTAAAATAATACAAATTCTGTGTTTTATAGAAACACCTAGGTATATTAAGGCACAATCTGAATTGCCAACACCTCTGAAAGTCTGATCACGTGCTGCCTGATCACTTGAAAACTCCAAGGCCATTCATTATTCCCTGTCCGGCTCTAGATCAGCACTAACCTTTCCTGAGCCATCGTGTAGCTCCATGGGGAAATCATCCAGCATCCTTTCCCCACCATATTCCTTCTTCTTCTTGGGTAGAATCATGCTCACACCGTGTTTCATCCTTTTCCTGTGTTTTCTATCAAGTACCATTCAGTTAATTTCACCTCATATACTCTTCCAACTCTTTTCTCACTGAAATCCTCTTGCACAAGGTCAGACTCAAGCAATTCCTGCTCCCTTCCTGGCCCCAAAGATCACTGAACAGGCAACGCCTTGATTGTCATCCAACATGACTTACCCAGTAGTGCTTTTTCTTTCTACGTGTGGGTCTTACTTCCTCTATAAATACTAAGCTTCTCTGTGTCACCTTCCTTCTATTCTGAATACTGAGACACATAATAACAGATACAAGTTTGCTGTTTATGACATGCTCATTTCTTCCAACTCTTTTCCAATTACTTAAGAGAAATTTCCCTCGACCTTCCATCTTGCTTTGTTCCTACCCTTCCATCCAACTGGAAACACAACAGTTGTTAATTGCCTACCAAGCAAACAATAATGATCATGCTGATGATAAGAATAGTGTAAGACTGTGCCTAGGGAGAGAAATGCATGCATTTTTATTTGAAAATAGATGTAAAAAGGAGACAGTACCCTCCAGAACACTTGAAAGGTCTCAGAAGTCCCCTTCAGAATTACCACATTTTTCATGCACCACCTCTTCTCCTAATTAAAGTTACTTTTCCTCAATCACGAGTATTCCAAATTGTTTAAACCGAATTCTGACACAATGCCATTACTTTTCTACATTTTATTGCTATATTATGGGCTAAACAGCCTTAGTGGGATTTCTTGGCACTTAAGTACCATTTATAAAATCGTTTCCGTTGAATAATGCATCCCAAATTCAAACCAGCTAAGTTACAAAACCAATTTTGGGAATACAACACATTTGCAAACTGTCAATTTAATTAATTTCATTCATTAATTCATCCAATTATTCATTCATTTAATAAATATAGACTGCTCGATGTTAAGCACTGTATCTCTCACTCATTTTACTGTCTTTATTATGACCCTCATTTAAATTCTGAAGCCAAATATTCTCCTATTCAATAGATAATCTGTGCAAAACTATGTAAGAGGAATTTTCATGTAAACATTAGGAAGTTTTAAAAATGTTTCATTAAAAATATTGGTCCCTGGGGCTTCCCTGGTGGCGCAGTGGTCGAGAGTCTGCCTGCCAATGCAGGGGACACGGGTTCGGGTCCTGGTCTGGGAAGATCCCACATGCCGCGGAGCGACTAGGCCCTTGAGCCACAACTACTGAGCCTGCGCGTCTGGAGCCTGTGCTCCGCAACAAGAGAGGCCGCGACAGTGAGAGGCCCGCGCACCACGATGAAGAGTGGCCCCCGCTTGCCACAACTAGAGAAAGCCCTCGCACAGAAACGAAGACCCAACACAGCCATAAATAAAAAAAAATTAAAAAAATTAAAAAATATTGGTCCCTATTAAACTATTGCGAGGGTGGATTTCAAACATCCACCCAACTATATCTGAAATCCCTGGACAGCTGTGAGGTTGGTGACAAGAAAGTACACAAATGAACAATTTAGAGTTGCCATGTCCTCTGGGGAGAGAAAGGGTGAACTCTATGGAGCTATACTCTTTTTACCCATTGAAGACCAATGGGGAAAAGTACACTGGCTGTTTCCATAGGTACCTATCCATGTGTCCTGTATTAATCAGGATTTTTTCAGTTGCGACTGACAGAAACCTAACTCCAGTTTGCTTAAAGAAAACATAAAAGTCTGGGAGAAACTGAGGGGTGAGAAGACTGTATTTCTTAGATTATTTGTACACTGATGAGGATAATCCAATAGAGTAGGGAGGAAAATTGAAGATACAGAAGGGTGAAGGGACAATTGCAGGATGAAAGTCCTTGAGCAGACAAAAAGGAGTGGGATCCAAGTCACACACGATGGAAGCAGGGACAGTGCATTCAGGCTGATACATGAGACAGTAGGTTGGTGGATGAAATGGAGGAGGATGAAGGAGTTCTTTTCTGATTGTTCTTTTCTGAAGAGTAGCCCTTGCTGGCCGCAACTAGAGAAAGCCCGTGCGCAGCAACGAAGACCCAATGCAGCCAAAAATAAAATAAATAAAATAAATTTATTTTTAAAAAAGTCTACAAATAATAAACGCTGGAGAGGGTGTGGAGAAAAGGGAACCCTCCTACACTGTTGGTGGGAATGTAAATTGGTGCAGCCAATATGGAAAACACTATGGAGGTTCCTCAAAAAGCTAAAAATATTTACCACATGATCCAGTAATCCCACGCCTGGAATTGGAATTATATATAATGGAATATTACTCAGCTGTAAAAAAGAATGAAATAATGTCATTTGCAGCAACGTGGATGGACCTAGAGATTATCATACTAAGTGAAGTAAGTCAGACAAAGATAATTATTATGATATAACTTATATGTGGAATCTAAAAAAAATGATACAAATCAACTTATTCACAAAACAGAAACAGACTGACAGACGTAGGAAACAAACTTATGGTTACCAAAGGGGAAAGGGGAGGGGACGGATAGATTAGAAGTTTGGGATTAACAGATACACACCACTGTATATAAAATAAAAAACAAGGACCTACTATATAGCACAGGGAACTATATTCAACATCTTGTAATAACGTATAATGGAGAAGAATCTGAATGTACGTATGTATCCTGAATCAATTTGCTGTACACCCGAAACTAACATAATATTGTAAATCAACTATACTTCAATTTTTAAAAAAAGAAGACAAGTATGTGACAATGAACTGAGAAGCAAGCTTGAGAAAAGCTCCCAGAGAGATGTTCTCAAGTTCTGAAGCCATGGGCTCAGTTTATCATCACCTCCTTGATGAGAGATAAGACTTGACTTTCCATTTGAACTCATAAAACAAGACAGTTTAGGAAAAACAGTCTTGGTCATAAGGCCACTGGCTTTAGACTTCTGCGAAGTTAGCAACTAGGCCCTCTGTTACCAGTAAATTATAAAGTGGGAATAGTCAGAGCCTGGGAAATGCTCCAGAGAAATCACTGTCTGGTCCTCATAGCTTTGGTCATTAAGCAAGAAAACTGGAAGTTCAGTAGCATGAATATACCTAAACTTGAAGCCCCGTGTTTATAGAAAAGAATGCTAAGAATAATGAACAGATTAGGAAGAAAGTGTGGCATCATATGAAGATCACTGACTTTGGAGTTAGACCTGCATCCGAGCCCTGGCATCTCAGTATGCTAGCTGTGAGTCTTCGGGCAAGTTATCCAAACTTTCTGAGCCTCAGTTCACTTCTCTATGATATGGGAATGATAATATCAACACAGCCTGTTTCCATGGGTGCCTGGCCACCTGTCCTGTTTTAATTAGGACTCTTTCAGTCACAAATGGCAGAACCTAACTCCAATGAGCTTAAGGAAAATATAAATGGCTGGGAGAGGGTGGAGGGGAGTGAGGGAAGGTTGGATTTCTGAGATTGTGTAACCAGGAAGGGCAGATGTGAAGCTGGGAACAGTCAGAAGGAGGAACTCAAAGCCCTCGGGGCTCGCTCCTGACTGGTCATCCTCTCCATGTTGGCTTCCGTCTCTCAGCCCTGAGTCTCAGGGTCTCTAGACCATATCTGCTGGCAGTTGCACGTTCACCTCTGGCACCAAAGAGGAAAGGGATGTCTCCCAGCTTTAGTTTGAAATATCCTAGTTAAGGACTCTGATGATCCTGCCTTAAGACCACTACGTACCCACTCATTGGACCACTACCTACCCACTCCTTGGACCGCTAGCTGTGACTGTGTGTGTGCACATGCACACGCTTCCTCATGCCATGACGGACTCAGCCCAGGTCAGGACTGCACCCTCAAGGCCAGAGGAGGTGGGGTCAGTTACCAGAAGAAGGCAGAGGGAGAAGTACTGCATAGATCCAGGCATGAAGAGTCTACCCCCTCTCCCAGACCACCCTTCCCCTTCAACCCATCCCTCCTCCCTCACCATCCCATACTCTCTCTTTCTTCTATTCCACATCTCAGTGAATGACTTCACCCAGTGGCTGAAGCCAGAAGTCTGGAGTCCTCTCCCCCATGGAATGACTTATCCAGCCCTAGAACTCTGCCCATGAACTCCTCACACTTCTACGCCTTTCTCCCCATCCCCCTGCCCTGCCCTAGCACAGACCGTACCATCCTTTGCCAGTGTGACCATGATAACGGATCTTCTTTCTCCTTGTTGTGCCTCCCTCTATATTAACTTCCACCCTCTGCTGAGAGTTATTTTTCTAAAGTAATAGTCTTGTCATGTTTCTTCCCTGCTCAGGATTTTTTTAATGGCTCTCCACCAAGGCCAGCTACATACTTTGTGGAGCCTGGTGCAAAATGTTCAGAAAGCAAGGGAAAAGTGCCATTAAATTTACTAAAATATAAAGTCTCCTCCCTTTTTTGGCAGTCTGTCTCTCAACATGTCATGATATTTTTATTTATCACTTAATGTCCTAAGGAAAGAAAAATTCGAATGATAAATGATTAGCGTGAACTTTACTGTTCATCTTTATATTGTTCAATGCCCATTTTAAATGCAAACATGAGTGTTTAACTCATATGAGGAATCACTGAAATGATACAATTTGTTTTTTATAGCCCATTGTACAAAACTAGCCGAACTGTTTTCTCTCACTTCTTAAAATGCACATAGTCTATCAACACTCAGTGGGTGCTGATGCCTTCCATAATATGCTTACCTTGTACTAGCTTTGAGTCACTAAACTCCCACATGTAGTAGGCCCACTGGAATTCTGTGCTCATGGAGCTTCACAAACACTACATGTGAATGAAGCAGCAAGGTAATGCAGATGTGCACCTTGCATATACCTCCTCTGCTTGTGGGTATGCTCCATTGTCTTATTGGCCTTCACTTACAAAACACAAGTGCAGAGATAAAAGTACTTCCATCAGCAGGTGAATGGGTAAAGAAGATGTGGCATATACATATACAATGGAATACTACTCAGCCATAAAAAAGAATGAAATTTTGCCATTTGTAACAACATGGATAGATTTAGAGGGTATTATGCTAAGTGAAACAAGTCAGACAGAGAAAGACAAATACCATATATATCACTTATATGTGGAATCTAAAAAATACAACAAACTAGTGAATATAACAAAAAAAAGAAACAGACTCACAGATACAGAGAACAACTTAGTGGTTACCAATGGGGAGAGGGAAGGGAGGAGGAGCAACATAGAGGTAGGGAATTAAGAGGTACAAACTACTATGTATAAGGTAAGCTACAAGGATACATTGTACAACACAGGGAATACAACCAATATTTTATAATAACTATAAATGGAGTATAACCTTTAAAAATTGTGAATCACTATATTGTACACCTGTGACTTACATAATATTGTACATCAACTGTACTTCAATTTTAAAAATAAAATAAAGTAAGAAAAATAAAATTATTGAGAATTTCAAGACAGCCGACAGCAGAGCATTAAACCAATGGGTGAGTTCAAGCTGCTTTAAATGAAATACCAGACCCTTTAAAATAAATCAGGCTGAAGCCTCCTTTCTTTCCTTTCTCCATTCACTCTCCCACTTATTTGCCCCACAGAATTTTTTCTCCTCCAAGGATGAACTTGTAATTTTCTCTCACACCAACCTCATTGCCTGAAATGTCTGAGATTCTCCATGCATCTTAAGTCTCAGTTCAAAGGCTGCCTCCTCTGTGAAGACTGCCTTGACTCTCCCAGGAAGATTAAGACCTCATCTACTTTTGCCTGCACTCTGATATAGCCTGTGGTCATTATATATTGCATCGCCATTGCCTGTGGGTCCACGTCAACAAGACTGTAAGCTCTTTGAGGGCAGGAACTGTCTCTTTTCTTTTTTGAATTCACAGCATCCAGCAGAGTGTCTGGCAAATGATAGGAGCTCACTCAGTAAAATATTTGTAAATTGAATGAAAGAATGAGACAATGCCTGGCATGCAGTAGGTATTCATTAATTAATTGATTCTTTCAAAAGTAGTTACTGGATGCCACTGTATAATGGACTCTGTGCCATGTCTGTCCCTCCTTCAACAAATAGTGAGTGAGTGTCTATTGCATGTCAGGGCCTATGATAGAAGCTGGGAACACACTGGTGAACAAGATAGGCAGGCCCCCTTCTTTCTAAGACCTTATATTCCAGTTAGCTCTCGAGAAATGTGATTTCACTTCCTCCCTCTTCCTCTGCACCTCCCAAGAGGTAACCAAATCAGTCCTACATATTTTAAGACTTTCTCTGCTTCCACCTTCTGCTGGGGATTCTCTTTCTCTGCTTTGCTCTCAGGTACCAAGAGATGGATGCTTGATCTTGCCAGAGCTGTTTTGTTTTGTTCTGTTTTGTTTTTTCCAACCACTGCAGAGATCAACATGGAATGAACATGAAACCAGCTCTTTGGCCCCTGCACCAGCTCAGGCCTTCTCACTAAATTACTCCAGAGGTAATTCCCCTTAGGCTCAAGGAAATCACTCAGTGCAGACCAATGTTTTCAATCTCTTCCCCTCCCCTAATTGTTTCTCTTACAAATTAGAGGTTTATTTCCTTGTAACACATATCATGTCTGGTAATCAAAACTGTGTGTGTCTCGTCTGGAGTTCAGTTGGCTCCAGAGCTCAGCTCAGGCTAAGGAACGAGAGAACAGAACTGTTTGGATGCTTGAGTTCTGGGTGACATAGGCCAATTTTCCATCCTCCCTTCACTTCTCTGTGACCTTCTGCCCTCGTGTAATTTCGAAGTGTTCTTTAGGAGAGAGGAATGTCACGAAGTCTCTGTATTAAAGAACTCTTACTCATACAGAGCTGATTTTCCCCATGTTCTCCTAGCTGAGATGAAATATTTCACACTTAATCATGGCTAAAAAACAAATATTTCAGGAAGTCTGACCAGTCTCACTTTCAGGAGCTATTTATGACTTAGAGAATTGTAGAACTGTTTAAGTGATGAAGTCTCATAAGGGTCATACTAGGGACCCAGTAAGGCACCCTCCCCCATTCATATGTTGAAGCCCTGACCCCCAGTGTGATGGTATTTGGAGATGGGGCCTTTGGGAGGTCATTAGACTTAGATAAGTTGGGGATGGGATCCTAATGATGGGGTTAGTGGCTTTATAAGAAGAAGAGAGAGAGGTCGCTCCCTCCCCAGCATGTGAGGACACAGTGAGAAGACGGCCTTCTGCAAGTCAGGAAGAGGGCTCACACCAGGAATTAGCCAGTACTTTGATCTTGGACTTCCTAGTCTCCAGAAGTCATAATTAATTTCCACACATCTCTGTTAAGTGCTAGTCACTGTTGAATAGTTTGGGTCCCTCCAGGGCATGTTAGAGGCTAGACTGACCACATCAACTGCCTCAGCCTCTCACTGCACTTTTTAAATTGAACTGATGACCCCAGCTGAACTCTGACACCTTGGAAGTGGCAGTGGGTTGCTGGATCCAATGACCACTTGCAATCATTCCCAATCCATGAACAGGATGTCATGGAATTCTTGTTCCTGAATAAACTGCTGTTAAATCATTATTTTTGACACTGGAGGACTCAGAATCCTCACTGGAGAACCTCGACATGGAGGACTCAACTCTCGGTCACAGCACTTTGGCGCACTCTGCTCTCCAGGAGGTCACTGAAGATTTAAAGGAGGCAGATGGGATGGTCATCTCCAGCTTGAGACTGCCCTATTGTAACGGGGAAGAGCCAAATCTGACTACATGTTGGATCTGTTTCTTTTACTTTAACCTTTGCTTCCCATTGCTTTTGTTCACTTAAAGGATACTGTCTGTATATAATGGCCTGCCTCGGGGAACCCTTCCCCTCTGCCTGAAGGTTAAACCAAAGTGCCTTTGTTCAGGGAAACATCCGGACCCCGCCCACCTGTGGATGGTTACAAGAAAGAAGAAATTAACACATCCCCTCCCCGAGGCCGCCCATTCCAGGGAATATTTGCAGAACTTATGGCCTTTTTACTTTACTTCCTCACCTCCTCCCCCTCTCTGTTCTATAAAAGAAACTGGCATCCAAACCCCAATAAGATGGCTCTTTTGAGACACTAGTCCGCCACTTTCTCGGTCTGCCGGCTTTCCGAATAAAGTCGTACTCCTTGCCTCAGCACCTCATCTCCCGATTCATTGGCCTGTGGTGGGGCAAGCAGAGTGAGCTTGGACTCGGTAACACTACAGCAACTTCGCTTATCAAATAGAATATTTTGGAATACTTGGAATAGAATAACAACAACAACTACTGCAACAATAATAGATAAAGATAGCTGCCATAAATGGAGGCCTAATATATGTCAGATGGTGTGCTAATACTTTATAATATATTACATGTAATTGAGGTCTCACAGCAACCATGCAAGCTATGTACCCTTATTCCTGTCTTACGTATTTGGAAAGAGAGGCCCACATAGCTAGTTTGCAGGTAGAACTAGGACTTGGACTCAGGTCCACCTGACTCCAATGCATTTGCTTTGCTCACTATACTGCACTCCCACTCCCACCCTGCAAATCAAAAATGTGATTCTATACCTCAGCCTTACTTTCTGGGAAAAATCTATAATTGACTCAGCGTTTGATAGTTAGAAAAGTCCAATCCTCTGGTCCAGGAACCAGTGAAGATGTGTCTTGAAGTGGGACTCTTCTTGCAAAGATTCCTTTGATCTAGCATTTTAGGAACAGGGTGTGTTTCCCATGTCATTGAATTGTCAGTTTGTTATTAAGAGAAAACTTTTTTTGAGGAGGGTCAAAAATCTTGGGGAAAAAAAAGAGCCTTTGATCTTCTTTGCCTTATTAAACAGAGTAGATTGGACATTCAAGAATAGTTCTGTTCTTGGTGTGTCAAGACCATTTTTTATATAAGCATGAACTATGAACATCTAACATAACTAGTGTCATCCCTGGGGCTATTGCAAGCTGCTTTGTAGGGAGCTCTGGCTTCTATATTAACTGGCATGCGTTACTTTTTTTGGTTTTGTTTTATTTCTGTTTCTTATTTCTCCTTCCTCTTAGGCAGTAACCTGTCACTTTTTCTGAAGTCAAAGGGACGTCTTCTGGTAATATACCTCCCCACTCCCCCAGTTTCCAATTTCCTTTATCGAATCTGCTACTCTTTGAAAACCATCTTGAGTTAATTGAGTTGGGAACTTTACTTTTCAAAAAATTTCAGTCAACTGTGGGTAAGGGTGTGTGGCCGCCTCTTGACTCTCCCTGCAGGCACTGTGTGTGGGTTCATGACGGTGCTGATTCTTATGACTGTCTCTTTTGTTTTATTCTGGGTTTGTGACAATGCTTTAGGTATCATAGCTTCTTGTGAGTCTGGTCTTTGAACAAGATGGCATTACTCATATAGCAATGATGGATGCTATTACTTCCAAGGAAGAGACAGCCTTACTCAAACTGGCTTAAATAATAAGGAAATGTATCATCTCACATGACACTAAGTCCAGAGATAGGGCAGACTTCAGGGTTGCTTGATTTTAATAGCTCAACAGCATTATCAGGGACTCAGACCTTTCCATCTCTTGGTTTTGCTGTGTCTAGAGCAGCTCATTGTTATAAGATGGCTATTAGCAGCAGCCGAGGGCATCATCTGATAGCAGTGAGGGAATCATTGTTATAAGCTTGAAATATGAATTCTCCTCTTTAATCTGATGGTCTAATGTAAGCAACAAGCCCACCTCTGGAACAATACCATCTGCCAGGGGAATTCAATGCTCTGATTGGCTTAGACCAGGGGTCAGCAAACTTCTTCCGAAAAGGACCAGGCAGTAAATATTTTAGATTTTGCCAGCCATAGAGTCTCTGTAACTCAACTCTGTTGTTGTATCACGAAAGCAGCCATAGGAAATGATGGGTGTGGCTGTTTTCATATAAATGTTATTTACAAAAACAGGCAGCAGGACCATCGGTAGCTCACCAACCTCTGTAGACTAACCAGCATCCACCCCTGAACCTAGTGATGAATCAGCATCTCCAGAGTCATGCGGGATAGGAGTGGACGTGTGTGAAGAACGAGGAAATGTGGTCTGTTAGGAAGGAAGGGGGATGGATGCTAGTAGCAGACAATTTGATTCACTGCATTGTTTTTGGAAGAGGGGAGTTTGAAACCACTACCTGTTTCAAATACCATGAAAAGCAAGGGAAGGAACTCCGAATGCCTGTCAACCAAAAAAATGTAAATTTGTTATAGCTTTTCACGAAGCTGATCACTTTAAGAGCTACTCTCTTTCCTTACACCTGGGCTCCAGCCTTTCTAAGAAAGCACAATTCCTGGAAGGCGACAGGTTCTCTTGAGCCTTGGCACTTGCGCTTCCCTTCCTTAGGCGCATACACTCCCATCTTTGTCACTTGTTCCTAGCCATCCCTCCTGCTCCACCTTGGAGACCTTCACTGACCCTAAGGTGGGATGCTTCTCACTGTGCGTACCTGCATGATAGTGTGTGGCACCCTGCACTGTGCAGATCTGTTTACAGATGGGTATCCCACCTAATAGCGCCGTCCTGGAGGGTCCCTTCCACTGCGTGTCCCAGTCCCTGCTCAGCAAAGCCACTGCACATCGTAGTGCCTCAGTACCTATTTCTTGAATGAACGAGCATTTGTGCCTTGGATGATGAAAGGAAAGTAATCACCGTCAACTGAAAAAAAAATGCACAACGTGAGAGGTGTGAGTTAAGTTCTTTGGGGGCAAAATGAGGACTCTACCCCGGGAGACAGCATCTCAGAGAGCTCTGAGGAACCGCTCCAAAGAGGTGGTGGGACAAGGTCAGTAGTATAGATGATTTTAGTGAAGGGGCAGGGGGTACGTGCAGTCAGACACACATTTTGGCAGAGGCCTGTGGCTAGTCATGAGGAATAGATGTCACTGTTAATGATTTTAGTGTTTTCCTGGATATGCGAAGATAAAAGAATTGGGCTCATAAAATCTTCTTCTGAAAATATCTGACTATCGGAAAGCCTGTTTTGCCATTTTTTTCCCAGAGCACAGAGTGCCTCATTCCTAATCTCCACCCCAAACTCCTTTCAGGGTATGTTAAAGGTCAGTGATTACAGTGGCTAGTGACCTAATCCTTGTAGAGGTAGATGGCAAGTGACAATTTTTAGTTGGCATTACTCTTTCAGTATGTTTGGGGTGTTACCCTTGTGGTCAGAGTAGCAAAAGGTATAAATCATTTTTTTCTGAATGCCTTTCTTGTTGAATATGAGTTTCAGGCGTTTGACCCTCTAATCTTTAAATATGGAGCTGATTTGATGGTTTCTGTGTGCCTGTGTCATTCTGACTTCAGACTTCATTTCCACAACTCTGCCTGTGCTGTGAGACCCCCTCAATCCCACATTCACCTCCCACTCCCCCCACCAATTTACTCATGAAGAGGTGAGTGTCTCTGGCCTCTGGCTCTCTCTAGAGAGGTCAGCAGATGGATTCCTCGCTCTTCAGTTTTCTCTGGATCTCTCCCGGGCGTGTATCCAGGTCACCCTGCAGATAGCAGAATTTCACTCCTGGAATTCTTGGTATTTGCAGCATTGGCGCTCAGTGGATTTGCAAGTAAAGCTCTCTGGTGGGCGGGCGGAGGAATGGTCTCTCCTCAGCCCTTTGTGCTGCAGCAAGTATCCAGTGAATACATGGGCTTAGAGGGATGACTGCCTTGCCTTGGTTACTGGCCAGCTGTTTACTTAGCTTCTCTAATCTACAGCTTCCTCACTGATAGGGAGACGATAATAAAAGTCCCTACATCATAAGCTTTTTAAAATAATTAAATAAAATTATACATCTAAAGTGTAGCATTGAATCTGGCATACAGTAAGCTCAATAACAAAAGCTACTAATTGATGCCCCAAAGGCATGTGGGTGTATAATTGATGATATAATAAATTTAATTTTCTAGTCTAGAGATTCTAGATATGATTCATCTAAACCTCTGGGGGAAGGTTTCTAGATATTATTACAAAACACGCCAACTTGGAAGCAGCAAAATGCAATACAATATCAGGATTAGGTTCAGCGGTGAGTAACAAAGACCTCAAATCACCATGGCTTAAACAACATAGAAATTTCTCCTTTACATAAAATCCCAGAATTGGCAGTCTAGGGGCGGGATAGCACTTTACTCTGCGGGGTCCTCAGGGATCTAGGTTCTCTCTAATTCCACCCCCAGCTTTATTGCGGTATAATTGACAACATTATATATATTTAAATTGTACAACTTGATTATTTAATATATGTATACATTGTGAAATGAGTACCACAATCAAGTTAATTAATACATTCATCATGTTACACAGTTACTTTTTTTTTTTTTTTTTTTGGTAAGAACACTTGAGATATATTTTCTTTTTTTTACTTTTTTTTTTTTTTTTTACTTTTATTTATTTATTTTTGGCTGTGTTGGGTCTTCGTTGCTGCGCGTGGGCTTTCTCTAGCTGCGGCGAGCGGGGGCTACTTTTTGTTGAGGCGTGAGGGCTTCTCATTGCGGTGGCTTCTCTTGTTGCAGAGCACAGGCTCTAGGCGCGCGGGCTTCAGTAGTTGTGGCTCGTGGGCTCTAGAGCTCAGGCTCAGTAGTTGTGGCGCACGGGCTTAGTTGCTCTGCGGCATGTGGGATCTTCCCGGACCAGGACTCGAAACCGTGTCCCCTGCATTGGCAGGCGGATTCTTAACGACTGTGCCACCAGGGAAGTTCGAGATATATTTTCTTAGCATATTTCAAGTATACAGTACATTATTATTAACTATAGTCACTGTGAAGTATATTAGATCCTCAGAACCTATTCATCTTATAACTAAGTTTGTACCCTTGAACCAACATCTCCCCATTTACCCCATCCCCAGCCCTTGACAACCACCATTCTCCTCTGTTTCTATGAGTTTGACTTTTTTTTTTTAAGATTCCATATGTGAGTGGAATATACAGTATTTGTCCTTGTCTGGCTTATTTCACTTAGCATAATGCCCTCAAGGTTCATCCATGTTGTCACAAATGGCAGGATTTCATTCTTTTTTAAGTGAATAATATATCTTTAACTATTTCACATTTACTTTATCCATTCATCCATCCACAGACAGACACTTAGGATTTTCCTCTATCTTGATGCTTTACCATACGGAGACTCCAAAGGTCACTTCATGGTCCAAGAGGGCTGCTCAGCTCCATCCATCAAATCTAAATTCCAGGCAGGAGAAAGTAAAAAAGGGGCAAAGAGGAAAGAGTAAATGGTGCAAGCCTGCCTTCTTTTAAGGAGGATTCCTGGAAACTGTCACATGACACTTCCACTTAAATCTCACTGGCCAGAACTGAGTCACATGGCCTTACCCAGCAGCAAAGGAGGCTGAGGAACCCAACCTTTCTTCTGCATTGCCATATGCCCAGCCACAAATCGGTGTTCTATTACAATGGAGGAAAGGGAAAATGAAGATTGAAAACAGTCTCTGCCATGAAAACCTATCTTTCTCCTCATGATATTTATTATAATCAGGGACATGAAGTGAGGTCCCTAAAACTTCACTGTATTGTTTTTAATAAATTCAATAATAAGTCCCAACATTATGCTTGGCACTGATATACATGCCATAAATCTTGGCACTGGGGATACAGAGATAAATAGGGAAGAGTTCCTCCCCAAATAAAAATAGTACAATGTTTTATGTGCTGTACCAGTGGTGGTTACAAAGTGTTACTGGATTTGGAGGAAGGAATGATTAAACCTTCTGGGGAAGAGGGTCACAAGGGATGTCCTGAGGAGGCCTCATAGGAAATAACTTTTGTTTGGGACCTTCATAGATAAAGAGAACCTTCTTAGAAATGAGCAGATACAAGCCCAAAGCCAACTGCTGGGAGCATTCGCCACTGTAGGCAAGGGATGCTTGGCTCAAGAAAGTGCCTTCAAGCAAAGAGTTAGAGAGAAAGGGAATGGACAAGGAGAACCCTCCCCTTCCCTGTTTTGTGTACCCCAAGGAACCAGAAGGAAAGAATGGAATACAACGATCATTCCTTACTTTCAGTGATGAAACTTGGCTAGACCACTTATGGCCCTAGTCCAATTTTTTCGCCCTGAAATATTGGATACTTTTCACAAAGAGCTAATTTATCATAATGTGAATGGGGCGGAGAGATCCTTTTTAGGGACAGATTAAAAGTATTAAATTGCAGACTTAGCTGATGTATGCACAATATGAAATTTCTGCTGAAATAATAGAAAATACTCTCATTGAGAGAGTAATCAAAGCTCTGGGGGAAAAGCTTCAATGATGGCAATGAAATCAATCTCAGTTTATAATTACCAATGGGGAAATGGATTGACAAATTTAGCTAGCTTTCCCAAATCACAGGGCTTTATCGTGGAAGGAACTCAGATTTTCTCATTCCTGGCAATGTCGGGTTCCCTCAGTTACTAAGCCTCTTTTGAATATGGACATGGAGTTTTCTATACTGCATACATGGGATGACAAATTGAAATAATAATGGAGTAATCACAGTTCGGGCAGACAGAAATGGAATTGGGCAACCATTGAGGATCTGGTCTCAGATACATCTCTGCCCCACTGAAAACCTGAACTTTCTTTGTACTATACCAGACCCAAGGACACCACCGGCCATACTCAGAACACCACCTGACAGCTACAACCTTATGGTCTCAAGGTCTCCCCTTGTATCGATGCAACCATTTCGGACCCCAACAAACCCTTACTTAACAAACACCCTTATTTCTTGCCAGCTCCAATTATAATTCTTGATGAATAACTCATGTAACTAACTGTAACCTTGCGATTTTTGCCTTTATAAGCCTCCCCCATTTTGTAGTCTGGCAGAACACAATTCAAGTGCTTCTTGAATCTGTGTCCTGGGCTGCAGTCCCAACAAACCCCACATAAACACCTTTTTATTTCAATCAGGTCTCTGTTTCTAAAATTCTGGTTAACCCATTTAACGTTTCAGATTCCAATTTGTTTTCTATTTTGTTCCAGCATGCATACATTCTAACATAAGCTCACATGTACAAGCTGAAAAAAGACCTATAGTTAACTGTGAAAAATGTCTTGATAAAGCTTTCATCATGCATCTGGATAACAAATTAGCATAGATTGTGATGCTACAAAACCATCACTATAAACGTAGAAGCCATCACATGTCAAAACTGGATTCAAAATAATTTGAAGACACTTCTTTCTAAAAGAGCACAGAATGACTCCATTTCATCAGAATCTAGGGAAGAAAAGAAAAAGTATTCAGCTATCCGAGGCACTGCTAAGTGTGACATAACCCTCCCTACGGTTGGGGTGGGAGCCTTTGAGAAACCCGGAGTCCATCCAAGAGAAAGGTACAAGGTGCCGTGTGCAAAATACGCTGCTCTCAGCAGGAAAAATAAGGGCAAAGTAAAATTGAAGTAGCAATGGTGTTAGGCTGTTTTGTTCTATGTGAAGGAGGCATTTTTTTTTTAGTGCTAATAAACTGGAATGGCCTATTGTGAAATAATTTCACTATGTAATTGTCAAGGAAGTGCAATAAAAGTTCCCCAAACAATAAATGTCACCTTTAACTTATTCTTGTTGCCCAGTGGTTTTGTATTCTAGATGGTTTAATTCTCTTTCTCTATCTTTTAACTTACTTTTAATTCCCTTCTGCTTTTGCATTTTTGCGAGAACAATTGCCATCTCATAAGTCAGATACAATTTTACTCTCACTCTTTTGGACTTTCCTTGGGAACTTTTGTTTTTGACTCTTCCTCCTGGCCAGGGTCTTCCTCTAGCTGAGCCACACCTGGGTTTCCAGCACAAGAGGTTGAGAGGTGGCAGACTCAGTTAGCCTGAGGGGCTGTGTGTTATTAAGCATGCAGATCCTGGGTTTGAATACTGGCCCTGCCACTTTCTAGCTGTGTGACTTTGGACAGATTATTTAGCCTCTCTGTGTCTCAGTTGCCTACCTCTGAAGGTTGCTGAGAGGATTAAATGAGTGCCTAGTGAGTGCTCAAAGAAATGTTAGCTATTATCATTATTATGTTCTAATACTCTATCAAGATATTTATGTTTGATGCAAATGCTTCTTTAATGTTTTCTTTAATATAATGTGTCCTGAAGTGGAGAGTCCAGTTATTGAAGTCAAAAGATCTTGGTTTGAAGCTCAGCATTGTCACATTCTAAATGTATGACTTTGGGCAAATCAGATTTTTGTTTTGTTTTTGTTCCTCAGTTTCTCAACCATAAAATGTAAAGGGGGATGGAGAATGGGATAATTTCTCAGTCATTCATTTAACAAAGTCATTCATTTAGCACTTTATATTCATCTCCAAAATCCATGTGATTGCTTTAAGCATTTTTTATTTTGCGTCTGCCGAATATTATCCCAGGTATTACTTTTTCAAGTGGAGTCATTCGTCCAGGGTTCTCCCACACCACCTCCTTCCCCCACCTCATATCAGCTTTCCCAAATGCTGAGCATTACCTCATAAGACTGAAGCCTGCTCTCCCAGGAGTTCTCAACCCTCCCCATGACACTCCCATGTACTAAGGAAATCTTTTTTTTTAAACAACATCTTTATTGAAGTATAATTGCTTTACAATGGTGTGTTAGTTTCTGCTTTATAACAAAGTGAATCAGTTATACATATACATATGTTCTAAGGAAATCTTTAGGTCCCTTGAGTTTAGCTTCAATTCCATTCCTTTCTCTCTTACTAAAGAAAGCACTTTGGAAAACAAGTGAAAATGCAGTTATTAGAAGGATAATCTTGAATCTTTTAAAATTTAAAAACATAAGTGTAAATCATTAGAAAACTTGGTCATCTCTCAAATGACACAAGACAAATGAGATTGAGAACCACTGGCTTTCATGGCATACTGAGCAAGAAAGGGATTGAAAATGAAATGAAGAAGAAAGCCTTGAGCAGTAACTTCTGTGGTGCCAGGCTATAGTTGATGACATTACCTGGAATCAGGTCCCAGAGAGGAATTTTTCCTGACTTCCATCCAGGAAGTTACACCGTCTACCAAAAGTAATGGAATTGGATCTCTTCCCCTCCACAGGGAAAGTGCCAAGGGTGTGTCCTCAAGAAAAGGTAAAGAGAAACCATTTCCTTTGTAGTAAATAATAAATGGTTGATACTTTGTAGAGCCAAACTTCCTGAGCAATTGACTGAAAACTGTATCTAAGATAATGCTTGAAAATGTCCATTAGCAGAGATCAAGAATAAGTAGCCCATAAACCCAAAGCTATCAGAAAAAAAGAACTAATAAATACTAGTGCAGAGAGAAACCAAATTGAGAATAGAAAAATGATAGAGAAAATCAACAAAACCAAGAGCTGGGTCTTTGAAAAGATCAACAAAATTGGCAAACCTTTAGCTAGATTGACAAAGAAAAAGAGAAGAATCAAATAACTAAAATCAGAAAAGAAAAAGTGGACATTACTACTGATCTTACAGAAATAAAAAGGATTATAAGGGAGTACTATGAACAACTGTACATCAACAAGTTGGATAATTGAAATGAAATAGAAAAGCTCCTAGAGACACACAAACTACAAAGACCAACTCATGAAGAAATATAAAATCTGAACAGACCTATGACTGATAAGGAGATTGAACCAGTAATCAAAACCCTCACAAAAAAGAAAAGCCTAGGGCCAAATGACTTCACTGGTGTAGTCTACCAAACACTGAAAGAAGAATAAATACCAGTCCTCCTCAATGTCTTGCAAAAAATCGAAGAGGAGGGAACACTTCCAAATTCATTTAATAAGGCCATTGCCCTGATACCAAAGCCAAACAAAAATGTTACAAGAAAACTACAAATGGATATCCCATATGAATATTTATGCAAATATATTCAAAAATACTAGCGAACATAATTCAATAGAATATTAAAAGGATTATATACTATGAGCAAATGGAATTTATTCCTGCAATGCAAGGTGGTTCAACAAATGAATGTCAATCAATGTATTACATTACAGAAACAGACTGAAAGGATAAAAAAAACTTGAAAAATTCAACATATTTTCATGATACAATAACTCAACAAACTACTTCAACATAATAAAGTCCATATATGAAAAGCCCACAGCTAACATCATACTCAATGGTGAAAGAATGAAAACGTTTTCTCTAAGAGCAGGAACAAGACAAGGATACCTGCTCTCGCTACAATTATTTAACGTAGTATTGGCAGTCTTAACCAGAGAAATTAGTCAAGAAACAAAAATAAAAGGCAAATTGGAAAGGAAGAAGTAAAATTATCTCTCTTCCAGATTACATAATATTACATGCAGAAAACTAAAGATTACACACACACACACAAAACTGTTAGAACTAATAAACGAATTAAGCAAAGTCGCAGGATACAAAGTCAATGCACAAAAATCAGCTGTTTCTTTGCACTAATGATAAATAATCCAAAAAAGAATTAAAGAAAATAATTCAATTTACAATAACATCAAACTACGTATTATTTACATATGGTACCCAAGGTCTTACACCCTATTTTCTTCAGAGAAATGACGAGAAAATCTGAAGTTCAATGCTTTCCACTTACAAACTTACCTAAGCCCTACTAAAACGGGGCTGAGATTTCTGAATTGCTTCTCTGCTTTGGCAGAGCTTTGATTTTTAATCCCCGTCTGTTTGGTTCCAAAGTTCATGCATTTTCTTTTATATCAAATACCTATCTAGTTGGATGCAAAACTGAAAAAAAAAAACCTTCATCTTTTCTGATACTCATATGATGAATGTTGCTGGTGTATCAGGACCAAGGAATAGGAAATTCATAACAAATGGCCAGCAGTAATCAACTCTAAAGTGCTTGAAATTGGTTGGGAGAAATTTTCATAATCTAACAAAACTTTTCACTTACCTTCTTTACCCTTTCTAGTCATTTTTGAGTCCCCTAGATAAATGTTTAAGATATAAAAAACATTCTTTATTAATTGTATTTGCTTTTATATTTACTTTCATTACCGTCACTGAAACATCTTGCTCCTGCAATTTTTCCTGCAAATAGAATTTGAACAACACCAAGGCATAAATAAGTCTCTGGGGGTTGATCTGGGAGCCCTACCCTTTAGAAATTGTTTCTATGAGAAAACATGTTCCAATTCTAAACAAACAAATTGGAACACTATCCTTTTGTACATTGGACATGGCTGATTTGTACCAGGTTAAAAGCATGGATTGGAAGTAGGATTGATTGAATTCTAAATGCTGGCTCTGCTTCCACCTGGGTTTGTCATCTTGAGCAAGCTTCTAAACCACTCTGAACCCCTGTTTCCTCTTTTCTAACATGGGGGAAATAATAGTACCTACTGCAAAGGGTTGCTGAAAGATATGAATGATATAATGTATGTAAAGCTCATTGTAAAAGCTCAAAAATATTAGCTATTATGATCACGTTCTTAAGGTGCCCTTTAGACCCCAGACTACACAAGTTGGGAACTAGAAAGATCAGGGCTTAGGCCCAAAGTCCCTTCTAGCATGAAATCCAGTGGTTTATTACAGAGATTACTATTACTGATAAGGATTCCTTGTATCAATATAACCCTGGAAAGTTTCACAATATTCTGTATCTGTGTTTTCTTCTTTAGGATAGAGGTAAGTAATAAAAAAACCTGCCTCTCCTTTTTTTCCCCTCCAGTTTTATTGGAATATAGTTGACAGGTAACATTGTATAAGTTTAAGGTGTACAACATGATCATGTGATACATGTATATATTGTAAAACAGTTAACATAATAAGGTTAGTTGACCCCTCCATCACCTCACATAGTTACCTTTTGTGTGTGTGTGATGATTACATTTAAGATCTACTCTCTTAGCAACTTGCAGATACATAATACACTTCTGTTAACTCTCATCACCAGGCTGCATGTTAGATCCACAGAAACTATTCGTCTCGTAACTGGAATTTTGGACCGTTTCACCAACATCTCCCCCTTTCCCCCACTTTCAGCCCCTGGCAACCACCTGTCTATTCTACTGTCTATTTCTATGAGTTCAAAAACCCACCTCTCCTTAACTCACAGAACTACTGAGAAGATGAAGGAGATGATCTTTGCTCTCAAGGTCTTTGAACTAAACAATACCATGAATAAGGTGCCATGAATCTCAGACTTATGCAACTTTACACATACAGTCCTTTTTCTTTGGTGGGTAAAAAGGTGGGAGACCAGACTACAGGGGGTGCTGAAGCCACTGGCTGTGGGCCTGTGCTGGGATATTTGGGCTCCTCACATTCCAATGCTTATTCACAAGCTCCGGTTGCATTGAAGAACTTGGGAAACAGATTGACTTGAGGTCTGGTCGTAGCTCTGACCCTTGCCTGCTATGTGACCTTGAGTGAGTCACTTAATTGCTTAGGGGTAATATCAGTATTTACCTCAGAGGGCCACGCTGAAGATGAAATGAGTTGTTGCACATGGCACACTTAACACAGTGTCCGACACAGGCTCGGTGGTCAGAACGTTAGAGATGATGAAGATGGTGATGATGATGGTTGTGATTATGATGACAATAATGATGGTGAGGATGATGGTGGTGATGTTACTGATGATGATGATGGTGATGGTGGTCATGAGGATGGTGATGGTGATGGTGACGATGATGATTTTGTTGATTTACTGCTTAAGATGGTCTACACTGACATACCACAGCTGTTCATTTTTCTTTTCAGAGGTGCTGTTGCAGCCGCACGTGCTTAAAATACAGACCTGAACTCTCCAAAGATACTCCCTTCTCTATTTTCTAACATAGTCTTTTTGAAATTATTGCCCTGGTCAAATTACCTTGTTGGTTCCATATCTACTTTTTGTCCAATAAGCCACATAATTGTTAAAACAGAGAGAGAGAGAGAGATGATGCTAGACATATCTTTCTACATTTTCTTCTTTCATTTAGTTTAATGAATTTTCTGCTTGTTTTAAAGAAGTAATGATGTTAGCAGAGTGTGCAGATTGTCATTTTGATGGATCTTTGTAGTATTTGACAAGATTTGACAAAGAGTTTTCAAAAATTGTTAGGTTTGTCAAAATTCTATTCTGTACTTTGTCAAGACCCATCATCATTTACTATAAGTCAGAGACTTGTCGGATAAAAGCGTTGTCATAGCAGGGGTTGTCAGTCTGTGCCCCTCAGGCCCCCTGTACCACCTTCAACCTAAACAGCTACAATTTTATATCCTGGAATTCCAGATAAGATTTCATTTGAAAAGAGGTTGCACAGCTAAAATGTTCATGCTTTTGTACATGCATGTCTTCCTGTAGACTTAGACAGGAAATATATTTTCAGACAAGAAAAAAATTATTAGGAATTGCAGAGTTCAGGTATGGCCAGATCCAGAAGCTCAAAAACTGATTACTTACTGGTCTCTTTCTTTTCACCACTCTGCTTTCCTATGTTGACTTCATGTTCAGACAGGATTTTGCCAGCATCAGTGATGACTGCTGCCATGGTCCCTAGCTAGTGATCCTGGGTGTGGGGGGTTAAGGTGTGGAAAAGTACTCTACTTTTCCAATATTACTAGAGCTTGACCCTCATTAGCCTGACTTGAGTCATGTGCCCATATCTTAGCCAATCACTGTGGTTAGGGGAATGAAGTACTCTCATTGGCCATTTCTGGGTCATGTTCATTGCTAGAGCTAGGGCCAGGAGGTAAATTCTATATGATGTATGTGGACCTGAGAGTAAGGAATGGGTGTGATCCCAGAGGAAAATTAGGGTGCTCTTCCCAAGAGGCAAAGCAGCTGATATATATTACACCCCTGAGGCTACCTCACCTCTCTCCTCTGGTTCACTCCCAAAATTCTCAAAAGGAAATATTGTAAAGAAGGAGTTAAGACACCAGTTTTGAAGTAAGACATCCTGTGTTTAAATTCTGTTACTGCCACTTACTAGCTTGGTGTGTCCCTGGACAAATGACTTAACTTCTTTGAGCTTCATTGGTTGCTGAGATTAAATGAGATAAGGCTAAAGCAACACTGGGATGCTTGGACCTAGTAAGAACACAACCAATGTTATATTTCACAGAAGCTCTGTTAACCGCCATCTACCTAATTCATCCATCTGATTACACTTCACTCTCCATTCTCTCTTAAAACATACAGACAGACACCCAGGACACACCTATGGCTTGCTGGACACTTCTGTTCCCACCTTTTGAGTTGCAATTGTTCCCAAACCAAACCTGTATATCCCACTTGTGCTTGTTATAATAATTACATATTTATTACTGAACCAATGTCATAGAAGTGCAAAAAGAGAGTTGTTTCTGTGAAATGTCTTTTGAATGCTTTATGAATGTTCTGGAAAGATTTGATAAAAGTGAATTACTAAAAAGAATTGCTACAAAATTAGGGATGGGCAAAACTAGTGTAAAAGATTGGGAAAAATGGTAAAGTTCTAGAAGGATTCTGCCCACAAAATGGTTTACAAGTGTGGTTTATTCAAGAAACATGATACAGAACTCTAATCACAGACCTTTACTCAAGTAAAAATTTTGGCTATAGTGTATCAATTGACTGTTGACTGTATACACAGTTATGTGTTTTACATTCAGATAATGCCTAAGGTATCTATGAACTATTTTTTATGATTCCCTGCTTCAGTTATTTTTTTTAACTGACTAAACAATAACCAGTTCTAATTGCTTTATACAGATAGAAAACGGCATCTGCTGTATTATTATTATTATTATTACTATTATTATTATCACTAGGACTACTACTTCACTCATTGTCATCACTTTTTAACCTCCCATTCACTCCTCAACCATTTACAATCCGGCACCTATACCTATCACTCTCCTGGAACTCTTGTCTAAGAAATTTGTAAATGCAGTTCTTTACTTATTCTTTAAACATTACAGTTTCTCAGAATTCTGCCTCCTCTGAAATATTCAGACTCCAGGGGACTATTTCCAAATGCCTCATGAAGCTGAAGAACTAGAAAATCTAATCAGTCTATCTGGGATCCAATTTTCTGTATTATCAGTACCACCACTGATGGCCCACCTGGGTCATGGGGTCCTTGTCCGCTGCTGTAGGACACCTCTGTTGTCCCAAGTACCTGCACAGGCTTCTTTCATGGTCTCCAACATTCCAGGTCCCACACTCACACTCACATACTCTGTCTCCATTCCTGCAGCATGTCCACCATGCCAGGGGTCTCCAGAGCAGAGAGACCACTTCTGCCACATGCCGGGACCAACACCCTAGACCTTGCTGTTGAGCCTATGTCTCCTGTTCCCTCTGGAGAGCTCTTCCTTGGGCCTTTGTTGCCTTTCTCTCTCAGTCCTGAATTCAGTCAGGACAATCCCAGTGGCCTAGAGTTTTGTAGGGAAAATTGTCTCAGTCATTAAGATGAACGAAAAGAGTACTATTTGTCTTCAGTGAAAAACAAGGTGTTTTCTGGCACATCTTTCTGGATTATCTGATTGTATGGGAGCTCTGTGCCTTCTGCTGTCTTTAAGGAATTTTATAACTGTAATTTGAAGACAGCTAATAGCAATGTGAACTATACTTTTCTGTGGATAAAGGTAAATTCTCTCTGCTATAAGGACAATGTCTTCCCCTTCCTCACCCAAAGAAGCCAGTTTTGCACCTATTTCTAAGTTTATCTTTGCACTCATGATTGACCTATGTAAGTGGGATACTTTGAATTCTCTTTTGAACTGATTGCAACATCTTATGGCTACTTCATTAATTAATGAGTTAACTAAAATCTTTGACAAATGTTCATTTTACGTTTGTATAAGAGTCATGATTATACCATCTTTAAAAATTATTCATTCTTTAACAGCTTTTAGTACCCTTGATCCTCTGAAGGGTAGCCCTTGTCAGACCAGAGTCCTGTTACACCCTCCCTCAGGACAACAGGTAACAACTTTCCTTCCATTTACACTGGTAGGAGAAGCCACCTACATAATTCTTCCCAAGCTGAGAAACTCTGCACCAAGATGATTTGCTGTTTCCATTTGGAGAAGCAGCTGACAGCTCTTACATGGCAACTTCTCTCTCTCAGTTTCCTTCTAACAGGGATCCTCCCTACAGGAGTTCACAAACTCATTTTTCACGCTCTGCATGAACCTGTTTGTCTGTATCCTTGTGTCATCCTCCTCCATCCACCCACTCTCTAGATCTTTTGGAGTGAGGACATGTCTTTTTCATCTTTGTAGTCTCCACAGTGTCTAAAATTGTGCCTTGCATATAGTAGGTGTTCAGAAAATGTTTGCTGAATTTATATCATATTACAGGATGGAGAAAAATAAAATGGCAGTCAGTTAGAGCAAGGATCTTAAAGTATAATATTAGGCTGATAGAATTTTAGAATTAAAAGGAACCTTAACCATCTTCTAGTGGATATGAGGAGAGGAAAACTAAAGTGGGAGTAGTAGCTGTCTATTGACAGTCGCTTCAGGTGTACCTTCATAATGCCAAGGTCACTGGTTCCCTCCCTGCTCTAAGGGACCAACATGCCCCTACAGACCTATGGGGCTTTTATTGCACTTGAATCAAGAATAGGCCTTAAGTTGAGTCCAATTGGTTGGGTATTTTAAGTAACACGGCAATGAACATGTTTGTGAAAAAAAAAAAAAAAAAAAAGGCCTTAAAAAAAAAAAAAAAAAAAGAATAGGCCTTTACACAAACAAGGCCAAAACTTTCTATTATTTCAAATCTGGGACATACTGAACTAACAAGGACAGAGTGATTATAAGCCAAATAATAACCTGGCACTTGCCATGCAGGGAATTCTAGATAAAGAGAAAAGTATTCTGTAATACCTTGAGATTCCTTTTTAGCTAGCACTCAGTGATCCCAGAGGAGATTAAAAATACCACCAAGATTTTTTTTTTCCATGAAACTAACCCACAATGTCATCAATTTAATGTAGAACACACAGCTCTGACCATTCTTCTGAAATTGATTTTTTACAAGGGCAAAATTTAAGAACAGTGCTGTATGTGGGCATACCAATAAGGTTTGGTCTGTATATATTTGTAAATGAAATAATATAGAATAAATTAATGAGCTCCATTCATCTCTGGGAGTGTCAAGTTCAGAATCACAGACTTTCAGAACCATAGAGCTAAGACTATCTTGGATTTTCCAATTTAACACCAATGAGAAGCACAGTGTTTACCTTTTGTAAGCATGTTCCAACATCACAAGAGGAAGAGAAACTGACTCCCCAAAATAATAACTATCGTTAATTGAGCACCGTCAACATCCTTTAGCCAAAGGAGCTTCTTCAGTCCATCAGGAACGCACCTGTGGTTGAACAGCCTGGGTTTACTGCTCATGGCAGCCAGAGACAATGCACACCGTGGAAACCATGGGGCATCTCAGTAAGGGGTATTAGAAAGAAACTATAACAGGATTTGGGTGTTGGTTGGGTAATCTTGGGGAGGGTCTGATAAAGCAAGAGCCCACTCTAGACTGGGTGCTATCAGGAAGCAGGGACCATACCACGACTGGGCATTTCAATAAATCTTCTCTAGGCAAGGCAGACCAGAGCGGGGGATGAAGCTGTATGGTAATTGGTAAGGAAGTAGCAGTCACTGATTTTAGCAGAGACGGGGGATGTTTGGTATTCTGTGGGCTGCATGGAACCTTCATTTGTTGTGCTTTATCATGGTCTCAGAGTGGCCTTGTCTGATGTTAATATCCTGTGAGATGGTTTATGTCCAGCAGGAGAGCACACCAGTGCCTGGATATCAAAGGCTACTTTGTCAGCATTAACTATGCATTGAGTGCTTCACACACATTATTTCACTTAAACCCTACAATTCTATTAGGCAGATATTATGAGTCTCATATTACAAATGAGACGTTAGAGATTTGGAGAAATTAACGTTAGCTGTGAGTAAACGGCGGGCAGAGTCAGGAGTGATATAAGCTGGGTGGATGGAGGTGCCAGTAATAAAGGTTGGGAGATTGGGGCTTGGGATGGGTGAATGTGTCCCTCAGCTCCGCATCTGCCCAGGGCTCTTTGGAATCTCTGTAAACCAAAGAAACCCTTCCTTTCAGATGGGTGAAGGCACTTGGTCAATAACTAACAAAGATTAATTTCACAAGAAACCCATATAAGTGTCCAATAATTTACTTGTGGGTTTTAAATTGGATGTGTCTTTAAAAATGTAAAAAGGCAAACATTAACTCTCGGATCTGCTATGCTGTACCACTTCTGGCTCCTCGAGAAGTCGTTACTTATTTATTAAGAAATACTCTCTACCGCCAGCCGCTTTCTTTAATTTTCTTTCGAAAATAGCAACCAACATATGCTGCTTTCAGTTGTTGGAATGAATTAGTGTCGATTTACAGACTCAGTCATGGGAACTGTTCCAGGGTTACTCACTCTAAATAATCTATTAAAGGTAGGTAAGAAATGAAATGAAAGTTGATTTTTAAAAGTTCAGCCAGAAAAAGGAAAAATTAGTCTCTGTGATAATTTTTAATTTGAAAAATACTTTCAATACTCCCCCCCAATAATTCTTGAAACTACTCTGTCGATTTCAAAAGTATCTCCTACTTCTAAATACTACAGATGCCTTGCTTTTGAAACACACTAATCTATATAATAAAGGCTATGAATATAAATCTACTATGCTTAAAAAGCTAGAAAACAATTTCAGAACAATCATCAATGCTTTCCCTGAACTAATGTAACAAACTCTAGAGAAAAAAATTAAATGATTCTCAGTATCCTGAAAAAGAGAAAAATTTACTTTTAGATCTTGGCTGATGACTGACTGTAAATTTCTCTAACATTTATCTGGTTCTAGGTACTCCTTCTTTTTACTCAGTTGTTACAAAAATGCTCGTTTCAGCAAATGAATTTTAAAGAAAGAGCAAAGCAAACACTAGAGAAGGCAGGTGTTTCTTTTCTGAACTCTAAAAGGAAGAAGCACCGTTTTCACTGCTGGTGATCACATTCTGAGAAACCCAGGGTTGAAACCTGCTCTTCGCTTTTGATATTTTTACTTTTCTTCCTTGATTTCCATCATGTACCTTCACTGCTCAAAATCTTATTTGAAAAGCTGTATTTTTTTAAACAAGATTTTTAAAAAATTTATTTTACTTTATTTATTTTTGGCTGCATTGGGTCTTCGGTGCTGCGCAGGATTTCTCTAGGCGAGCCGGGGCTACTCTTCATTGCGGTGTGCGGGCTTCTCATTGCGGTGGCTTCTCTTGTTGCAGAGCCCGGGCTCTAGGTGCGTGGGCTTCAGTAGTTCTGGCACACGGGCTCAGTAGTTGTGGCGCACGGGCTTAGTCGCTCCACAGCATGTGGGATCTTCCCGGACCAGGGATAGAACCCGTGTTCCCTGCATTGGCAGGCGGATTCTTAACCACTGTGCCACCAGGGAAGTCCCTAAATAAGATTTTAAAGTCATAAAGAACAAAAAGGTATACAATACAGAGAAATATCTTCTCCTGTTCCCCAGTCACTTAATTCCCCTTCTCAGAGTCAATCCATGTTTTCAGTTGGTTGTGTATCCCTGCCTCCAGATGTTTTATGCGTTCACACATAAGTATATATTTGTATGTGTACATGTATCAATTTCTTCTTAAAAATAACTTTATATTTTGTACTAGTTTATGAATCACAAGAAGCTGCAAAAATGGTATAGAGGGTTCCTATGTACACTTTACCCAGCTTCCCCCCAAAACATCTAGCATAAGCATAGCATATGCTCAAAACCAAGAAAAATGACATTAATATCATTGATCTAATACTACCAACTTAGATACAGACCTTATTCCATCCATTTGTTTTTATCCAGCCTATTTTCATATAACTGCATATTCTAATTGCATTATTATATTATAATAATATAACATTATCTTAGCATAACAGCATATTATATATTCTATTTAGCATCTTGCTTTTCTACATTTAACAATATAACTTGGAAATTGTCTCCTATCAACACATAAAGCACTTCTTCATCTTTTTAAAAGACTGTAGGGTATTACTACATGGAAAATCAGTTTAACCAGATTTCTCTGATATGCTTTCAGGTTGTTCTCAATCTTTTTACAATTACCAACATTTCTATAATGAATAATTCAATACATATGTTATTTGCACATGTGATTATATCTGTAGGAAGAATATTCAGAAATAAGATGAGGGGATAAAAGGCTATGTGGATATGTAATTTTGATATTGCCAGATTAGTCTCCAGGAAGATTTATCAATTTACATTCTCCCCAGTTTTGTGGTAGAAAATTCCTCTTTCCTGAAACCCTCAGTAAGATAGTTTACTAATCTGATAGAGGAAAAAGTATATCCCAATGTGGATGTGATTTTTACATCTTAGGTTTAGCATATTTTTATATGTCTAAGGGCCATTTGTATTGTCTTTATTGCCAATGTATTGTGTCTTTTCCCGTGTCTGCTAACTAAATGTAGAGAACTCCAGCGGATTCTCAGTGGAGGAATTTGAAGGCCTGAGGGATGGCAGGGCCGCAGGTGAAAAGGGTCTGGCTCCTGAATGACCATGTGGAAGGTAACCTACCAACCAAGAACATTCTCAGTAGGCTTCATGTGTCACGCTACTGAGATTTGAGAGTATTTGTTCCAGCAGCTAATGTTATGTTAACCAGTCCTGAAAGAATACAGATGTTGGTAACAGCAAGATATGGGGTAGGCGTTGTGTTACCATGTGCTTCTATGTGGGTGTCTGATCCAACTGGAGGTTTGGAAGAATATTGAAACATATTTGTAACTCACAAGGTTGGGGAAACCTGGAACTGGAAGCCTGGGGACCATCCTATTGGAGTCCCTGGAGAGTTATTTCAGACTGAACAGCTTAGACCAGGGCACGTACTGCTGGAGCGGGTGAGGAAACATGGGTGAGAACAACCTGTCCAGTAGGGGATGTGATTTCCAGAAAGGTGGGGAGATAGATAGTCTCTTGATGGAGGCTAGAAGAAGGAGGCATCTCAGAAATGATGGCAGACTCGTGGCCAAGGAATAAGATAGAAACAGGGTGAATCCATGTAAGACCCCCTGTGAAGAGTTTACATGGGATACTTGTCCTTTTGTCGGTCGGAAAAGTAGTATTTAGCAGACAGTTTATTTTATTTTATTATTTTTTTAAAAAATTAATTTATTTGGCTGCGTTGGGTCTTAGTTGCGGCAGGTGGGATCTTTTGATGAGGCACACGGGCTTCTCTCTACTTGTGCCATGTGGGCTCCAGAGCGTGTGGGCTCAGCAGCTGCGGTGTGTGGGTTCTCTAGTTGTGGCGCGTGGGCTTAGTTGCCCCACAGCATGTGGGATCTTAGTTCCCTGACCAGGGATCGAACCTGCGTCCCCTGCATTGGAAGGTGGATTCTTAACCACTGGACCACCAGGGAAGTCCCAGTAGACAGTTTATTTTAAATAAAGCATTTTATTTATTATCAGCTATTTTAAATCTTTTATGCTCCCCTCTAGTAAGTCTTGCTACTTTTTCTCAGTTAGTATTGAGAAGGGAAGTAATTGATAAGGTCCTAAACGGAAGCTCCATATTTATAAGCACTTCCTGGTCCCTGCAAGGGGAGTGGGTTGTAGACATAACAATCACCCACGTTTGGGAGAGAGGGGCTTGGAGTCCATGAATTATCATCCGTGAACAGCACAAAATAAGAATGGAACCACAGTGAGTGAAGATCAGTGGGAAGACCATGAAATTTAGAGGCACAGTAATCAGGTGATCTCTCAGGAGGGGATGTAATTCAAGCCCCCCCATCCCTTCCTAAATAGATGCATAGAATAAAAGCACAGCTACATCTACACAGAACTGCTAATAGTCATTATCTCTGGGCTGTGGGATTGGGAATGGGAACAATTTAATATTCTACTTTTGTACATTTCCAAATTGTCTTAAGTTTTACAAAAAATTTAATATTTTGATATTGATGAGGTAAAATGTGGTTTGAAAAGTAAAGGGAAGGTAAACTCCTAGAGACAGAAAGTAGAGTGGCGTTGCCATGGGCTGAGAGGGGAAATAGAGAGTTGCTGTTTGATGGATATAGAGTTTTGCAAGATGAAAAAGTTCTGGAGATTGGACAACAATGGGAATATACTCAACACTACTCAACTGTACATTTAAAAATGGTTAAGATGGTACATTTTATGTATATTTTACCACAATTTTTAAAAAAGTAAAGGGATTTTTTAAGATTTCAAGAAGCAGAATTTAATTCGCCATTGGAATGTAGCCAAGATCCGGATAAAAAGCCTTCCAAATATTTAATGACCATGTATGGTCAGGCCCTGAGATATTATGATCATCTGAAAAATTTAAGCCTTACACTTCTCAGTGAGGGAAAATGAGAGCCAGTGAAAATACCCATGGCCATTTTTCATGAAAATGCCTTTGGATATTGACCACAGTTTTAAGATATGGAAGGAAAAAATCTAGAGTTTGTTCTGAACATTATTCTCCCTCAAAATCCTGAAATCGTGAAGTCAGATAAGCTCTGATGTGCAAAACTTCGTATCAGTTTATTGTTATGGATACCCTACCAACTAGATTTCTGAGCAAAGATTATATTACCAGGAGTAAAGAAGGTTAAAGGTAATTTCATAATAATATAGAGGTCAATTAATCAAGAGAACACAATAATCTTTGATGTTTTTAAGGGTCATGTGCCTATCCCACCAACAATGCCACCTGCTTGAAGTGGGGATAGGAGCAGTTCTTGCAAAGCAAGAGACCTAAGTAGAAAAAACAATAGACGTTTATTACAAAGATGTTTGGTTTGACCAGTCCAGGGATATGGATGAGACATGGTACAAAATATTTGACATTAGAATGTTCTGGGAAGTCCAGGGGGTATCTTCAACAAATCTACACAACACCCTTTCTTTTCTGCACTCAAGGGTGTTCATTATTGGCATTTGTGGAAGAAGTGAAGAAATCTGTGAAGCTGTCAATTTCAATTCTAAAGTTGACATTTTAATTTGTTTTTTTTTCAGGGACAAGTCAAATTATTTCATGATGGGAGAAGTATGGCTGATAAATGATGCATTCGATATAGCCTTTTAAAAAAACATTTGTTTAGCAAAAGACCATATGCTTTCTACTGCTCAAAGAAAGTGACATTTTGCAAAGCAGAGTTCTTGGATCCTTGATTATGTCACATATCTATTACTCTAAACCTGTAGCTTCTAGATGTGGTTTGCATGACACGTTGAAGGGAATACGTGAGTGTATAGTGAAACAGAAAGCGTGAAAATGTTTTTCTTGGGTTCTATTTCCATTTTTATCTGATAACAGCTGCACAGCTTTATTTCTATATTAATTTCTCTGCCTTTAATGTGCTTTCACATACATTGTCTCTTAGTAATTTAATTCAAAAGGTTTTCTTCCGCTCCAGATTGGAGGAAGCACTGAACTTACACTGCGGGGACTTGGAGGAAGCACCAGTCTTTGCATCCAACGCAATCACAGTCTCGTTGGTGAGGGTACACAGTCCATACACAAAGAGGGTATAATAAGAGATCATTCCCCTCACCATTCTGGAATTCTAGCTTGCAGGAATGTTTTGAAATTCAGCTTCATATTTATTTGAGGGCTTAATTGGTCCCTTGAGAAAAATAATAAAGAGACATTTGGAACTGAGGGATGGACATGGAAACATTTGCTTTCTTCTGCAAATACTTTCTGACTCTTTCTCTTTTTTATAAATAACCCTCCTTGTTCCAAAATAGACTATTTCCCCTTGAAAAATATTTGTCTAAAAAACTTGATTTGCTAAAGCAAACATTTTATTTAGAAAAAAATTGCCTAGAAAATTGTTCCTGCCAGTGTAATTTCCATTCTATTTTTTAATTTTTTCTTTCCTTTTTTAAAATGATTTTTTAAATTGAAGTATAATTAACTTACAATGTTGTGTTAGTTTCAGGTGTACAGCAAAGTGATTTAGATATATATATAGATATATAAGATATATGTATCTTTCAGATTCTTTTCCATTATAGGTTATTACAAGATATTGAGTAAAGTTCCCTGTGCTATACAGTAGGTCCTTGTTGTTTACCTATTTTATATATAGTAGTGTGTATATGTTAATCCCAAACTCCTAATCCATCCCTCCCCCATTCCGCCTTCCCCTTGGCAACCACAAGTCTGTTCTCTATGTCTGAGAGTCTGTTTCTGTTTTGTAGATAAGCTCATTTGTGTCATATTTTAGACACAAGTGATATCGTATGGTATTTGTCTTTCTCTTTCTGACTTAACGTCACTTAATATGATAACATCTAGGTCCATCCATGTTGCTGCAAATGGCATTATTTCATTCTTTTTTTATGGCTGAGTAATATTCCATTGTATATATGTACCACATCTTCTTTATCCATTCCTCTGTTGATGGACATTTAGGTTGCTTCCATGTCCTGGCTATTGTAAATAGTGCTGCAGTGAACATTGGGGTGCATGTATCTTTTCGAATTAGTTTCCTCTGGATATATGCCCAAGAGTGGGATTGCAGGATCATATGGTAGTTCTATTTTTAGTTTTTTAAGGAACCTCCATACTATTCTCCATAGTGGTTGTACCAATTTACATTCCTACCAACAGTGTAGGAGGGTTCTCTTTTCTCTACACCCTCTCCAGTATTTATTATTTGTAGACTTTTTAATGATGGCCATTCTGACTGGTATGAGGTCATTGTAGTTCTGATTTGCATTTCTCTAATAATTAGCAACATTGAGCATCTTTTCATGTACCTGTTGGCCATCTGTATGTCTTCTTTGGAGAAATGTCTATTTAGATCTTCTGCCCATTTTTTGATTGGGTTGTTTGTTTTTTGATATTAAGCTGTATGAACTGTTTGTGTATTTTGGAAATGAATTCCTTTTCAGTAGCATAGTTTGCAAATATTTTCTCCCAGTCTGTAGGTTGTCTTTTTGTTTTGTTTATGGTTCCCTTTGCTGTGCAAAAGCTTTTAAGTTTAATTAGGTCTCATTCATTTATTTTTGTTTTCTTTTTTATTTCCATTACTCTAGGAGATGGATTTCAAAAAATATTGCTGCAATTTATGTCAGAGTGTTCTGCCTATGTTTTCCTCTGGGAGTCTTAATAGTATATGGTCTTGTATTTAGGTCTTTAATCTATTCTTTCTAAATGACAATAAATTTTTAGCAAAACCTCTTTTTTTTTTAACCACTTGATCACCTTCTATCTTTGCATTATTATATAACTGTTTCAGGCTTGTATATCTTTCACCCTCTAACTCCAGGGAAGAAGGTGGATTTTATTCTCTTTGAATATCCTTCAGTGCTTAGCAGATCACTCTGCATATAATACATATGCAATGAGCATTTGCTTAATGAATGAATAAATTGATGAATTAATGACTGCTAAAGCTTAACAATTTTGAAGCTGTCTGTAAACTCTCTTTTCAATTTACAGTGGATTATGTTATAATTTGTTTTATAAGAAAGCAATCTGTAAGTAGGCATCTCATATTCACATTTAAAAAATACTAATGACAAAAAGGTAGGACAAACTTCTTGGCATAGAGAGAGATGCATCCCAAAGTTAAAAGTGTGAAATGTGAAGAGTCTTTGGAAACAAGGGTGGGAAAAAAAAGAAAAGGAAGCTTTTTAGAGAAACTGATGATCAGCAGGCATGATGCTTAAATGAGGGTGAGGGAGCAAATTGGGTTCTGAGATTCAATTTCCAATGTGTGGGTGGAGATTTCCCTCATAGCACCAAGGAATTCTCCAGACACCAGCTGGCATCCTACAATGCAACTCAATTCTGACACTATCTACCTGGAGACAGCATCAGATCAGGTTAAGGGTTCAGTCCTACAAGACTGCCCAAATCCCCTCCCCCTTCAAGGTTGTTACCTGGACTTCTGACTGATTAGCTATAAATCAGAGGTTCCCATGACTCCCACCTCTGGTTTGATTAACTTGCTAGAGTGGCTCACAGCACTCAGAAAAACATGTTCATTACTAGATCACTGGTTTATTATAAAAGGATAGATTTCAGGAACAGCCAGATGGAAGAGATGTATAAGATAAGGTATGCATCCAGGTTCCATGCCCTCTCCAGGAACACCCCTCTCCCAGCACCTCCAACCTGGAAGCTCTCCAAACCCTGTTGTCTGGGGTTTTATGAAGGTTTCATTACAGAAGAACGGTTGATTAAATCATCGGTCATTCCTAATTGATTCAACCTCGAGCCCCTCTTCCCTCCCTGGAGGCTGGAGGGTAGGACTGAAAATTCCAACCCTCTGATCACATGGTTGGCTCCAATGGCAATCAGCACCCATTCTTAGGTGCTTTCCAAAAGTCAACTCTTTCACATAACAAAAGACACCTTTATCACTTTCAACTCTTAGGAAGCTCCAAGTGTTTGGGGAGCTGTGAGCGAGGAACCATAGAGGAAGACCAAATATATATGAGAAATACATTTGTCATGTGAATGACCAAATATATATGTATTTTTTCTTTTCCCTATACAACAGGGTGCCTCATTGGCTTGCTAAGAAGTACATTTTATTGGATTCCGCAAATAACAGAAACCTCCATTTGGTAGCTTAAACACATAAGTTTATTTGTTTCATGTCTGGGGGAGGCTGTGCAGAACTGGTACTGTGGCTGCAACTTGTCTCCAATGGTTCCCATATGAGGAGCATCAAAATCACTTGGGCACTGACTAAAAGTCAGATTTCTGGGCCTAGGTCACAATTTACTGAATCAAAGTTCTAGGTGTGGCCACTGGGAATCCGAATGGTGAACTGGTACCACCTGTTGTTCTGATGGAGGGTGTTGACCTAAAACAAATAGACTGCCAGTTATTTCTCCAGCAAAAAATGTTTTTTGAGGGGGATCAGCAAAGAATTGCAGTCCAGACCCACAACCATGGCAAGCCCTGTTCAAGTCCCCACATAGCAAGAAGAGGAGAACTCTTTTAAAGAGGGGAAAAGGAAGTTGGGAGGGCAATAGTAAACAAAGAGTCTATTGGAGGAATTGAAAATTTGAAGTATAGTGGCTTTTCACTGGCTGAGTAGTGACAGTCTCTCATTGGCTGAGCTCTTTCCAGGCAAGAAGAGAAAGTCTTTCTACTTCCTGTTGGGCTCTACGCCTGTGGGGTGTAAGAGCTCCCCCTTCTGGCCTCTGGACTCTCTTTTAATTGAGGCTTCTGTTTATGAAATTTTACAAGGGCCTGAGTTGAGAATCTGTACCTTTCTAAATTCCTACCTGCAGGAATTTCTGTCCTGAGATTTCTTCTGCAAGCTTGTAAAGTTGCTTTGATCTCTAAATGGCTAATGGCAGAGTGTTAAGCCAAGAGTCCAGCATGGAGGAGGAAAAAGGAAAGCAAAAATGTGTTAAAGCTAGTTTCTCAAAGCTATAATCTAAAGAGAAGATCCTTGTTCTTTGGCTAGTGACAATGGAATTTTACCACTGAGGAATACTAAAGAATATTCTGTTTGGCGTTGACTCAGCCTATTTCATTAGGACCTATCAAAATGATAAACGATTATAGTTCTTAATAATAACACTCAAAATGTTGGACATTGACAATCAAACTTTTCAGGAGGGAACTAAAGCAGTAAAAATTTTGCTTGATTTATGGATCTTTTCATTTAAGTAGGAGAGACAAAGTAATTTTATGTATAGGGCGTATAAGATGGCAGATAGGAATTTACTTTCCCAGTCTCCATCCCTGTAAAAGTAGTTTTAAGGCTTTTTTCTCCTTGAGCTATAATGTTTCCACCTCCAAATTTCAATGTAAGTTGTTTGTTTATTCCCCCATCATGTATTCTCCTTTATTACTTTCTGTGTACGTAGTGCTAACGAGTGTCAACATTGCTTTGAGACCTGGTGCTAACAGGATAATTAGAAGAACTTGCATCTTGAGAGAAAGTGCAATTCCTTTAATTGAGAAATTATACTAATGGACTTTTATCTCATTTTCCTAGTGCAACAGTCCCTAAAACTGGTTGATGATTAGAATGCCCTGGGAGGCTTTTAATGTATTTTCCACTGTTGATTGATTAATTTCAGTTACAAAAGTAGTATGTGCCTTTGGTTAAAATAACACAAAAAGTGCAGAAGGGTAGAAAGTGGAAAGTAAATCCCCTTTCCTCCACTTTGTACTTCCTACAATAATCCCACTGTTAATATATCATTGTATATTGCCTTTCAAAAACGTTGATACATATTTATATATATTTTTTCCCACAAATGTGACTATTCTATAACCACCATTCTGCAGTTTGCTTTTCCAGGCCACTGTCTCCTGGACATCTTTTTTATGTAGTATATGTAGCTCCACTTCAGTCTTTCAAAAGAATATGTTTTCCATTAAAATGATTCTGATTCATTGAATCAGGGGAGGCCTGGGGATTTGTGCTTTTCAGAGAAGCTCCCCCATTATTTCTGATGTAAACTAATCCATGAACTAGCATTTAGAAACCACTGTCTTAGCTCATGTGGCGAAACATGTTTTAAGATACATCATTTCCATGTTGGGCTGAAACTTTGTTGCATCAGGATTAGAAACTATGTTTACCTTTCCGCTGCCTGATAAGAATGAGAAATGCAATATACAACTGCCCCCAAAGAGATTTTTTTAAAAAGACAAACACATTCTCCAATATGCACAAGGAAGAAAAGTTTCCTAGGCAACTGGTGGCAAGTCTGGAAGACAATGAGTGGAATTTATCATAAGAATAAGGAAACGTTTCTACTGAGAGAGTGTCAGAGTGAAGTGGTCTCTAAACAAGGTACTTACAGATCTGCATGCAGAGCCCAGAATAAACAACTGATAGTCATAGATAAATAGATGAATCGTGGCAAAGTAGTTAAAATTAAATACTGCCCCTCCCCAAAGCTAAAAGTATTTTTCTTCTATCAAAATCATCTTTACCTTGAACTTGGGTCCTGGTGAATTGCCTTAAGTAATTTTTCCTGTCCAGGGATAAAGACTTCATTTTTGAAAAATGCTCTCCAAAGCCTTGGGTGGAGGTTTTGAATAGTCTTCTAGGAAACAACTAGAAGTCAAAAAGCCTGCCAAGAAGCTTCTCTGGGGCTCCCTGCATGAGCAGCTTGTCATCCACTAGCAGTGAAATGTGTTTTTCTGTAGGGTGAATCTTGGCTGGTCAAATTCAGACTTGCTAAGAACACTAATTAAAGTAATGTAAATTGGAGTCCATTTTATCCCTTAGGAAAGATTATGAATGGTGTGTGTGTGTGGGGGGGACCTGAGACTATTGAGTCCATTAAATTCCTTGGTTTAGAGGGAAGGACCTACCCCTTCAACCAGAACATCTCCCAGCTTGTGACAAGTGCTGGACACGATGAGTTCCCAAGGCCTAAAGATCAAGCTTTATTTTAACCACATCACAGTTTCCAAAATGAAAAAAAAAAATCAGACAAAACTCAAAAGATCTTTTAAGCTTAAATTTTTTTTGCCAAACATATACAGGAACAATTGGAATAGAAGCTGAGCACTATCAAAACACATGGAGATTCCAATTTGGATTTTATCAGCCATGGGACTATCCCATTTTGGAAATTACTCCTTTAAGAATTCAAACTGGGACTTCACTGGTGGTCCAGTGGTTAAGACTCCACCTTCCAATGCAGGGGACGTGGGTTCGATCTCTGGTTGGGCAACTAAGCCCGTGCGCCACAACTACTGAGCACTCAAGCCACAACTAGAGAGCCTGCATGCTGCAATGACGTGCCGCAATGAAGATCCTGTGTGCTGCAACTAAGACCCGACACAGCCCCCCAAAAAAACCAAACAAAAAAAAGAATTCAAACTGCATGAGAATGCATATTGTACCTCTGATAACTACAGAAGAGATGCATATTTTAGTTTGTACTTCTAGATTGGTTTCTGAAGAAGTACTCATTAATTTATGTATTTATTAGTCACTATATAAGTTATATTCCTTTGGTTATAGTTAGAAACCAAGTCAGGTTAACTTTAAAAAAATGGAATGTGTTCAAAGGAAATGACATAGCTTTAGAGAATCAAAGGAGGAATTTGTCACAGATAAATGTATAAAAAATGGCAAAGTAGTTAAAATTAAATAAATGTTTTTTAAAGCTAAGAGTATTTCCTTTTATCAAAATCATATATACCTTGAATTTGGGTCCTGGTGAATTGCCTTAACTATGTTAGTTAACAGCAGGCCTTTGGAAAAAAGTAAGCAGGGAAGATCTGGAGATTCCACGAACAGGCTCTTCGAGGCATTGCCATCAGGATGACTCAGCCCCACCTACTTTCCATGCTAGTGTTACTCTGCTCAAGATTCAGATTCCTGGGGAAGAGCTGGACTGGCCCAGCTTGGATCACAGCCCACTGTGAACCAATTCTTCTCCTTGGTGAGCTATCATGGCTCACAGTCTCATCAGTACCACACTGAATGGGAGATGGAGAGTTACCCAAATGAAAGTCTGGTTCTTGTGATAAGAAGAAGGGAGAAGAAGTTCTGGGTAGGTCAAAACTAGAGCAGCCCAGAGGGATAAACTGGGAGATTGGGATCGACATATACACACTACTATATATAGAATAGATAACTAATAAGGACCTACTGTAGAGCACAGGGAACTCTACTCAATACTCTGTAATGACCTATGTGGGAAAAGAGTCTAAAAAGAGTGGATACATGTATAGGTATAACTGATTCACTTTGATGTACACTAGAAGCTAACAACATTGTGAATGAACTATACTGCAATTAAAAAAAAAAACAAACTAGAGCAGCCCACTACTGTCACCAAGTATATCAGTTAAGATGATTTCAGTGGCAAGAAGCAATACCTAACAGTATTGTGGAAAGTAGAGGCTTTACTAATCTCACCACCTTAGAAGAAGTCCAGAGGCCCTAGAAGCTACTCAGCAAATACTCATGATGAGTAGACAGAGAGATCTAGAAAGACAGGAGGTATGCCATAAACTGGGGAAGTGAGAACAGTTGGAAGGAACAGTAGGGGGATAGAATCGAACAGTAGAGTTTATTTCTACAACTGGGGGAGATATTCTCACTCTGAAAGCCAGAGAAGAGGTAAAAGCTGATGATCTCTGTGGGAAAGAGGAAAGTGATAGAAGTGAGATGTCTTTTTCGGTAGCACAGGGGTGGAGTCTAAGGCACAGGAGGGTGACCTGCTTGCAGAAGAAGTACATATGGGAGCTTTCACAGGTGGTATGGGGTGGATAATGCCCATCTCAATTTTTGATGTACATGACTGCATAATATGACTACTCCAGCAGCCCAACCCTGATAACAAGGCAAATGAGAGAGAAAACAAAGTCGCTGATTTTAAATGCCCTTATTCTACTTTTGCTGCCATAGGCTTTCTCCTGTTAGATGTAGTTCCTTCCCAGTGATGTCGGTGAAGCACTTCTCAGCACCATTCAGTGAGGGGATCTGAGGGTCAAGTCCCCACTTCTAATGGCAGAGCCCGAATTGGTCTCATGTATGTCCCTGGCCAGCTATGGAGGATAAGAATTTCATTCTGTGCCAATAGGTGGGAATTACTTCCAATTTATTGCCGAGGGGAATTTAAGTCATGGTCTCTAATAACCTATGAGAGCTCACTGGATGGCAAGAGAAACTCTAATTCCAGGACTGGGTCTCATGAGTTGGGAGACTCCAAAGGTGTAGTTCTTCCAACGACTTTTCTCTTATTGGATGTACATTTCAAAAGCAAGTGCTCCAAAGACTAAGGAGCGAGAAAGTCAGGAAATGCTGCTTGATTTTCCTGCACGAAATTGCTGTGGACGATCTCTGATCTGGTTGAGTGACTCCTTCTTCAACAAGTTCTCCTTGACTGACTCCATGACTTAGTGAATATTTGCCCATCATCCACCAGAGAAATAATAGCTCAAGGTTATTGAGAGGTTGCCATGTGTTTGGCTAAGCTCTGAAAATGGAAAGTTGAATAGAACCTTGACCTTGTGGAATTTGTATTTTAGTGTTGGTGGGGGGGGGGGTGGATAAACAAGACCTAATGATACAATGTGGTAAGGAATGCACCTACGTTATAGAGGGAGGAGGAATGATTTCTTCCTGGGAAGACAGGAGATGTTACCTTTGCTGAGAAGGTAACGTTTGATGGGTCTTGAGGATTGAATATGAAAGTGTTAGATGGAGGATGGAGGAGAGGGAGGAAGACATGCTAGGCAGGGGCACCTCTGTGAGCAAAGGTGTTTGGAGTTCTCAGAACACAGTGCTAAGGAAGAGGAGTGGTTGGAAATGGAGCTACAAAGCAGGAAGTGTCAGATGGTCCAAAGCCTTTGAATGCCAACTAGAGAGTTTAGCCTTTGTCTTCTTGGCAGTGAGGAACCAAGATGGGATGTAAAGGAGGAGAATGATATGATCAAGTGTGTTGGGACAGAAAGATGCCTTGGCAGCAGTGTGGGAGGTGGCTGCTTTCTCTCCTGGAATGACCCCTTGTCTTCTCTATCAGACTGGACCATTCATATTTAAAGGTTCAGCTCAAGTGTCACCCCCTTTAGAGCCTTCTCTGATCTCCTCCATCTGAGGCGCCATGGAATCCCATGCAAATGTGTACCATAGCACCCAAAACAACCAATGGCACATTTCCTTTCCTGCTAGCCTGAGAGTTGTGAGGATTGGCCTCCTATCTTTGCATCTCTGTGTGGTCATCACCTGCCACAGTCTGCAGCATTTCATAACTGCTCGCTAAAAATGTTCATCGTTAAATGAATGAGAATAAGCACCCACTGCCTTTATATTTTCTGAAGCTGGAAATACACAATACGTATTGTACTACTGATTGAATGCTTACTCTGTGAGATACTTTATGATCTCACTTAATTCTCACACAAAACTGTTAGCAATAGTGATAATAACATTTTTTTTCTTCTTCTACTGCTCCTACTACCACTACTACTACCACCACTACTACTACTACTACTACTATGACTACTAATACTGAAATCTCTTATGTGGCTCTTGCCCTGTGCCAGATACTGAAGTGATTTACGTATATTAACTCATTTAATTCTCCTGGCAACCTACTGATGTAGCTGCTATTATTTTCCCTTTTTTTTTTTTTTTGTAGGAGAACTTAGCTGTTACTTCCGTGCAGCCGAGAACTTCTTTAAATCATTTTTTTAAAAAATTAATTAATTTATTTATTTTTATTTATGGCTGTGTTTGTTGGGTCTTCGTTTCTGTGTGAGGGCTTTCTCTAGTTGCGGCAAGTGGGGGCCACACTTCATCGCGGTGCGCGGGCCTCTCACTATCGCGGCCGCTCCTGTTGCGGAGCACAGGCTCCAGACGCGCAGGCTCAGTAGTTGTGGCTCACGGGCCCAGTTGCTCCGCGGCATGCGGGATGCGGGATCCTCCCAGACCAGGGCTCGAACCCGTGTTCCCTGCATTGGCAGGCAGATTCTCAACCACTGCGCCACCAGGGAAGCCCCTATTTTCCCTTTTTTTACAAATAAGGAAGCTGAGACAGAGAGTGCCTAGATAACTTGTTAGTCAGTGGTGAATTAGGATTTGGACCCAGGCAGTCTGGCTCTAAGAGTCTGTGCGCTTTCCGTTGTTATATGATGGCCATACGGTAGGTCTAAAGATGTTAGGGGGTTTTAGGTTATTCAGTTATAAATGTCAGGACAGGGAACTGACCCCATGTCTGTCTGACTTCAAAGTTCTAAGCCTTCAATTTCCTTCCCTGTTTTATCATAAACATAATATGAGTGTTCACCAAGGTTATCATTAAGGCATTCAGAAAACTGAATTTCTGCAGAATTAAACAAAGCATGGTAGGGAGAAGTCTGATTCACGGAGAGGTTAGAAGCAGCCGGTTGTGGGGGAAGAAGGAGAAATTCAAGGTGAGTGGACTGAGTGTCTGTAAGAGACTGGGATTTAGAATCACTTTAGTCGAGGAAGTTTCTGGCCTGAAACTCTGTAGCCAAGATCACATTTTAAGATCTTCAAGCTAGCAAACATCTGTAATTTAATAAATCTTTTTGGTCATCTGTTGAAGCATTTAAAATCAGAAAATGATATCCTTATTATCTCCCTGAATCCTGAAAGATTTTCTTTACTAAAGGGGCCTGAACGTGGAAATCATTTTCTTCGGAAATCCCTTTGTGTCCAAACACAGGAGTCCAAATTTCGTGCGCTTTAGCTAATGATTAAATATCCCCCTTTCACCTTCCAGTTCCTTCCCTCTTTTCCAAGCAATTTAATCTTAACCATTCATGTATATTGTTTAGTTAGTCATGGCAACGAGGCTCTTTGATAGGCCAATTAGCAACTATATTTAGACATGATATTGACAGTCTGGCCCTGTTAGCCAAATTTTTGATATTCTAGCATAAAGGTTTGACTGATCTCCATGGATTGCCAATTCGCTTGGAAATGATCACGTTGTAACTAAAGAAAAAGTTTCCTTAGCATGTTAGACTGTATTGCTTTGGCTTTCAAATACATTGGTAAGGCAAACATAAGGGGTGACAATGCAGCTTGTTTGGTTTCATTTAAAGTAGTCTGTGAAAAAATAATCCAGAAGGAAGGGACTTCCTTTGGAAGAAAGGAGATTTTCAGGAGAAATGTGGATTTGAGAATTTCAATATCAAGCTTCCTTTTATTTTCCTGTTTAGAGAAACAAATACGTAACTGTTAAAATCCCATTTTTAAATATTGAACTTATAGAAATGACAGCATGTTGTAAGGAAAACTTCATATATATGCATCTAAACTGTCATTCCCAGTTTTCTCTAAGGTTTGGTTGTGTTGTATAATTTAAAATACGTGATCTTAAATGTAATTCAAGTAAAAGGTTATTTACAAGTTTAACATTGTTTGTCAATGTTACTGCATGTTTTCTTAAGCCATTGAAGATTATTTAACCATGTTTCAAATCTTCAAAAATAGCATGTAAAAAAAATTCATAAACAAAAAAAATTTCAGGCAAATTACTTCCTGTTCTTGCTTTGGATTCTAGCTTGATCTCTCTTTAATTCATCAGGGCAAGCTCATCCACTCTACACAGGCTAATTGTTGTCTTTCACATCTTGAATGTTTAGCTGCCCAAGGAAAATGCTCACAGCTCCCTGTAGGAAATGAGGACATGCTTCAGAGAAAAGGACGTGACATTATTTATTTTACACGTGCATTGAACTTTCATCATGGTGCTGATTAGGCCCCAAGAAGCAGGTTTGCCACTTGCCGGCTGCAAAATTTTCCCAGCTTCTCCTCATTATTATTATAAATAGCTACTGACTCCCAATACAACTTTTTATTCTCAATCTCACTCGGACCTATTTAGTCTGTAAATTCATGGGTGCACAAAACGATATACAAGCTTTGATAATGTAAAAATACTATGGAATAACCCCAAATTTAAACTGTAATAACATCTCCATTTATATGAAATACTCAGAATAGACAAATCCACAGAGATGGAAAGCAGATGAGTGGTTGCCAGGGGCTGGGAATAAAGGTGGGAGATGGGGAGTGACCACTTCACGGGTGCAAGGTTTCCTTTTGAGATAATGAAAATGGTTGGACTTAGATAGTGGTGATGGCTGCAAAACATTATGAAGATTAAATGCTGCTGAATTGTGTAGTTGAAAATGCTTTATTTATGTTATGTGTATTGTAGGTCAATTTAAAAAATGTAATAACTTCAAACTGTGAGGGCTGGCAATGATGCTTGGTGAGGAAAATGGGTGCTTTACAAGGAGATTGAAATCACATACCTATTTTTGGTCTCTGCCCCAGTCCCTTCCTTTAAAAATGGCCAAGTAATTAGATGTTAACCTAGAGAAAAAGAAGTAGATACATCGTGTGAGCTCTAAAATGCGGTCGCCCCAGAGGCTTGATGGCAGGGCATTGGATCACAATTCCTGGGATCCTTTCTTGCTCTGAAATCCCAGGAAATTTGCTCAGCACATTTTCCTCTCCACTCTTGGGGCCCCACCTGTTCCTTGGTTCTAAGCCTCAAGTCTTGGAGTCCTGAGGTTGTCATAGCTGATGAAACACATAGCCAAGAAGCTCTAAGAGCCTAGCTCCATCCTACCCTCAGATGTCACCTTAAAAGTCACCATCACCATGTAAGGAGCTCCTCCAGTTGTGTATTTGATCTCAGCCTGTTGTGAGGCTGAATCTCTTCATTGCACTTACCTCAGCTGATGATTTGGGGACATCTATTTGTGGGTTTTTGTTGTTGTTGTTTTGTTTTATTTTGCTTTTTTGTCTGTCAGCTGCTCTAGGTCAGCCCTACAGTGGCATGGATAGATGCTCACATATATTCCTGAGTCCCTACTTTGGTCTAAGCACTGAGTGTAGTGCTGGAGAAACAATGATGAAGCCAAACCAAGCCTGATCTCTGTGCTAATGAATAGATAGCCTCATAGGAGACACAGAGGTTAAGCTAAGAGTCACACAGAAACCTAAACCTGCAACTGTGACAAGTGCTTTGAGGACAAAGAGGCTCTGTAATAGGGAAACTTAACCCTGTCAGGGAGGTGAGACCAGGCTTCTCTGAAGAAGTAACACTTGAGTAAAGTTTGAAGGCTAACCAGGAATTAATTAGGCAAAGAGGAGAGAAAAAGAGCATTCCAGGCAAAGGGAACAGCTAGTGCAAACACGTAGTGGTGGGAGGGACACAAAGAGAAACCCAAGAAGGGGATAAGAGGAGCATAGCAGGAGGAGAGGGGGATGGAGGTCAGATCAAGACTGGCCTTGGAGGCCAAGTCTAGGACTTTTGTTTTTTATCATAAGAGTGATGGGCAGCTATTGAACATTCTAAGATGGGAAAGGGGTAATTTGATCGGATTTACATTCTGAAAAGGCACTCTGTTTTGTTTTTTTTCTTTTTTAGGCCACACCATGAGGCATGCAGGGATTTTAGTTCCCTGACCAGGGATGGAACGCGCGCCCCCTGCATTGGAAGGGCGGAGTCTTAACCACTAGACCACCAGAGAAGTCCCTTGAAAAGGCTCTCTTTAGTTCAAGGAATGAAAAGGGAAGGGGAGCCCACCTTGGTGCCTGACTAAGGTTTGCTCTTCCCGGCCCTCAGGCCTAGTCCCTGCAGTCTGGGCGGAGCGACTGGGTGAAGTGAGCCTGGCCAATCAAATTGCCACACCCTCTTGTCCTCAATGACTCTTTCATGGATGAGCATGTGCTGCAAAGATGGCTCAGTGAGCGTGACAATTGGGAATTGAGCAGGAATTACCAGAAAAGATGCATGAATTTTCTCTTTGGCCTTGAACTTGAGCACACATGAGGATCTCATGCAGCTGTCTTGGCCACCATGATGTGGAGAGTCTGATCCTACCAGGGGCCACTGAGTGGGACCTGAGAATGGGACCGAGCTGAGAGATGGTGTGAAGCTGAGTCCTGATGACTTTTGGTATCTTGTCAAAGCACAGCTGAAGTAGTCTTTGCTTATGTACTTTTCAGTTCCATGAGGCAATGCTTTCCTGGTTTGCTTTTGTCAAATTTCACCCAAAGGGTGAGAGGGCTGATGGGCAGTAGGGGCATGTGGAAGCAGTCTTCATCTGGGCATGCTATGTGATGCATTAGGACTGTGGAAGAGATGGGAATTTCTGTTTCAACTACTCCAGCCAAGGAGCGTGGACACCAGAGGAGGAGTGGGAGGGAAATGGACCCTGGCCTGGGAAGATGTATTTTTCAATACTTGGTTATCTAGTTAGGATGAGATGTGTAAATTTACCCTTCTCTATATTGAAAAAATTATGGTGTGGGTGCTGCTGTCTCTTGGTTTCCTGGTAAAGTTCATTTTGGAAGCTTGGGTTGGCTCTTGGCTGATCTGAGGGAGAAAGGGAGGGAATCGGGGAACCAGAGAGGTCAGAATGCCCTGGAAGCTGGGAGGCCGATGGTGTGGCAGCCACTGAGGCCAAACTTCAGCTCCAGGGAGATGTGCCTGTGGCCGGTCACCAGGGAAAGACATGACTGTCCTCTTCTACCCATGATGGGGGCTCCTGCTAAGTACCTGCCAACACTGCCTCTACAGCCAGGAACTCTGAGTTCTAACTGATGTTCTAGGTTTTCAGAGCCAAAGCTGCCTGCCAAATCTGATGGTTATTTGAGGTTCAAAGATTCACACCCCTCAATCTCTTGTCTACCAAAGGAAGAATAATATCTGCAAGGGAAGAGAACAGTCAGAGGGTTGTCAGTGGTCCAGTGTATCTTTAAGGATGAAAGAGGCAGGACAGTATAGTCTGGAGATGGAGGGTGGGGGTCAAGTTCTCGCTCTGCTATCTAACGGAGCAATGGTGAATAGACCTCTTTGCTGAGTTTCCTCACTCTCAGATGAGAGCATCGGAATCAATGTTCTTAAGTCAAATGCTGTCCGTGTTATAGTAGATAAATGCCTTTTAAAACTACTCAGAAAATGAACCCTCTCTCAGGTTTGGGGGAAATCACCTACTAAGTCACGATGGGAGGCAGAGCTCCCCTTTTCCTCTCTCGATGGAAGGGAGACAGCTTCTTTTTCTCTCTGACCTTACATAGATTTCATTTTGGATTTTTCCTCCTGGGGCTTTGAATCTTGCCGCAGAGTGGCACGTAGTTAAGTGAGGGTGGGGTTGGGTTTGTGATAGCAGCAGTGGTGGATAGAGACAGAGGCAAATATAGTGCCACTGGTGGCAGGTATAGTGGCACTTGTGGACAGACACAGCACACCGTGGCTGCAGTGTCCCCATTGCTCAGTCTCCCTTGCCTTCTGACTGCTTCCCAGGTCTCTTCCCAATCTTCCTAGTAAGTCTGTGAACCACCCAACAGAATCTACTCCTTAGGATTTTAATTTAATCCCCTTGAGGATTGAATGAGCTAATTCATGCAAAGTAGTTGTCATTGTGCCTGACCCACAGTAAGTTCTCAAAAATTCATTATTATTGTTTTCAGAATGATGATGTAAGTTCTCTGGAAAAACCAGTCCTAGATTAATAATGGCATTTGGGCTAAAAACGTCTTTACAGTGAATGATTCTCCTTCTCTCTCCCTCACCCCTGTCCATTTACACTCCCACAAAGACATTTTACCTGCTCTCATAGTGCACTGAAGGAAATAAAAAATGGAAGACACATCTCTGTCCTCAAGGAGCTAACGGTTTAATCAGAGAGGTGCGAGATACATATATTCAATGTTGTCTGTTAAAAAATGTCACTTATAGGCTGAATAAGCAGCACATGCCATATGAAAATATTTTGAAAATGTCCAAATATTAAACATGGAGAATGAAAAGGGAAGTCCCAATATATTTCAAACCATCATTTTCATAGTGATAATTCTTTCCAAGACAAATTAAAATCAGTAGTAAAAATATTAATGCATTTTAAAAAGAAATTTATTTGGAAACAAAAACGTTCTCAGTGATTCACGGATTAATAGGTAATGGAAGTTACAAAATACAACTGAACAATGGTGAAAATATGAAATATCAAAACTTTTGGGATGCAGCATAAGCAATATTTAGAAGAACTATTGAAATGAGTTTGGTGATTAACTCAGGAAGTTGTAAAAATAACAAAGTAAACTCAGAGATTAGAAAGAAGAAAATAATAAAGATAAAGGCTGGAAATAAATGAAAACAAAACAAAAAAGGAGATGGTAAAAAAATTAAAAGTGGGCTCTGAAGCTCCAATAAAATGGACAAATCTAGAGCAAGACTAATCAAGAAAGAAAAGAAAGTGCAAATAAACACTGTGGGACAGCAAAAGGGAGCACACCCGTGGATATAAAAGAGATCAAAATCCAAGAAAAATACTGTGGTCAATTTTATGCTCATACATTTGAAAATGTATATTGTACCAAGCACAGGTTTCATTGCTGCATCTGTGTTATGATACATTATGAAATGCTATGCTCTGTTTTGATATGATATGGTATGTTATGATATACCTATTGGTATATTATGATAACCCTAACATCTCAGCGGCTTAAACACAGCAGAAGTGTCGTTCTTGCTCATGCTGCAGGTCCCGTGGGGGTTTGGGTGGGGACCTGCCTGATGCAGTGACTTAGGGTTCCAGGCTGTTGGAGGATGAAACTCCTCCACATGTGCCTCTAGGGTCCTCACAGCTGGAGAATCTAGCACTTGCAATCAAGATTCACGCGCGGCATGCGTGGCAGGCTTGGAGATGTGCTGCTCAGATTTCCCTTCAAGAGAGAACCAGCTGTGAGGGGTGAAGCTGGCTGACAGTCCCCAGCTATTGGCATCTTCGGGATCTGCTGCTGTAGTCAAGCTGAGGTCAAGATCTCTCTGCGCAGCTTGCAGCCTGGCTGGGATACTAGGGCCTGGCCATCTCTGCCCAGCATGGAACCACCCTTACAGGCAATCTGCACTTGAAGTTCTGCTGCCTTGGCTAAGACTTTCTCGAAGCTGCACCACAGTCTGGGCTTCTTCCTACCCAGTCCTCCTTATAGACCTCTCTTCTTATCCTCCCTGTGGGTGACAGACCTGCAATGCAGCCTGAAAGGCTTTCCCTGCCTACTTCTGATCCCTGTTCCCTGTATCTTTCAGGTGTTTCCTGTAATAAATCTCTTGCTCTCCTAACTCCTAACTCCCAGGAGACCAGAACTCATGGAGCCTCTAAGTCATACTTTACTTTTACTCATATTTCATTGGCTAAAGCTAATAACATGTCTGTGCCCATCTTCAAGGGGGTGGGACACCTCATCCAGAAGACAACTAGATATTGGGGCACATTTGTAATATCTATCACAACTACTGATTTAAGCAGCTATTAATTATTCCTCCTTTTTTTGCCAGCAGAGCCCCAATTTTGTTCAGGTGTCTATCCTGCACTTCCTGTCATGACCGGGGCAAACTGTAACTTACCAGAGCCAATTATAAATGTCCTATTTACCTTCCCAGTGGCTGGATCAGGAAGGGGCATGTGATCTGATCCTGGCCAATGAAATGGGAGAGGAAGTTCTCTGGGTGCCTTCTGGCTTTAGAAAGGAATATGAAGGGGGGAAAGCTCCCTCTTTGTTACTGAGTATTGTCGTGTGTGGTTGAGCTACTCAGAGCTGAGACAGCCATCTTGCAGCCTGTCAACAGGGAAAAAGAGAAAAACAAAAATAAAACTCAGGTTGTCCAACTTTTTGTGGAGAGTCCTTTACAGAAGACAAACCATGAAAACTGAGACTGACTGAGCTCCATGTTCTCCTGCACCTTGTTTGCTCTTTCTTGTCGGATCCATTTCAGTCACATGCCTTTTCTCTCTTTCACACCACATCAGTTCTTGTTTGAAGAATGAAAGCAACAGCTAAATGGTGTGATTTAAAACTGGCACAGAGAGAGAAGCTAAAATTGCCCAGTCAGGAAATGAGGCATGTATTAATGATTTTCTTTTGACTCATTGTTTTTCGAAAACATCCAAATGCAGTTAGCCATTGTCCACGAAATAAAATAAGTTCCTAAAAAGGAAAAAGGAGACACTAGACTTATTCTTTCACTCCATGTTAGGGAGAGGACTGACTAACATGGGGCACTTACTGTATGCCTGACATTTTATTAGGAACTTATCATCCAATGATTTTGCATTACCCTTCGAATAAAATCTTAACTTCTTCCAAAGCCCATCCTACCCAGTGCAATTTGGCCTACCTCTTCAGTGAACCCCCTCCATTTCTGCTCTAGCTTAGCCATCCTGGCCTTTTTTTCATTTATGAAACATACCCAGCTTGTTCCTGCCTCAGGACTCTTGCACGTCACATTCCTTCTACCTGGAATGCTCTTTCCTTGGTCTTCACATGTCTCATTTCTTCTCATCAATCAGACCTCAGCTAAAATAGCCCTTTCTCAGAGGGGCATTCTTTGACCATCCAACCTAACACAGACCTCCCTCTTAGGAACCTATTCCAGTATGCTGCTTTATTTTTTTTCCCATTGCACTTGGAGTATCTGAAATTATTTTGTATTTGATTTTGATCTGTCTCCTTGCATTAGATTTTTCCTCTATGCCTTGTTCACTGCTGTATGTCAAGCATTTAGAAGAGTGGCTGTCACAAATGAGACACCCAATAGTGTTTGTCCAAAGAATAGGCAGATAGCACACTCTATAACCTTATAAGGCAGAGTATGTATGATTTACAAGGGTCAATGTCCTCCAGTCAGAGAACTCCAGGAACATCCTGGTAGTTGAACAAGTTGGGTTTATTGCTCATCATAGTGACAGAGAATGCACACCATGGGGAACCATGAAGCATCTCAGTAACAGAGTGTTAGAAAAGGACTTAAAAGATCTGGGTTCAAGTTAGGTGATTTTGGTTGGGGTTTAAGGAAGCAGCACTTTTTTTTCTGGATTGGATGTTGTCGGGAAGCATGGACAGTTCTATGACAGGATATCCTTAATGAATCTCACCTACAAGGCAGGAAGACTGGAATAGTGCTAAAATTATAACTGGTAAAAACAAAAAAAGTAGCAATAATTTGTATTAGTCAGGATTGGGTGGTGTTTTTTGTTTTGCCAGTGACTTTGTTTTTGTCATATTCAGACAAGATAACTGAGTGGTCTTACTTTTGGTCTACTTCCTCAGAGTTATTGAGCCACCATCTCTGATACTGGTGTTCTGTGCAGTTGTCTTTAATAGGAGAACATGAAGACCTAGCTGTGAATGTCAGACCATTTTCTGAATGTCAGGGTCTGTTTTTCTCTTTCTTATGAGTGTTCTAGGGCTCCAGTGTCATACAGTGAAGAAATAAGCAAGAGTGTTTCTTTTGGCTGTTTGATAATTCCCCACTTTCTCCCTCATCAATTCTGTATTTGTATGGCGGTAGCCACTGGACCAAGATGGTGGAGGCCAAGGTAGAGAAGCAGCACTTTTAAGATGGCGAACAACTCAAAAATGCCCTATTTGCCCAAGAGTTAATTACCATCTCAGCATGAGCCCAGCCATACCTAATTTTCAAATGGAGCATGGTGTATCTTTTGTATCCTGAATGATAGGACTACCCACTCCTCACCATTGTCCCAAAGATCATGTTCAACCATCCAACAGGGTCTTGGTTCTAGTTCAAGGTTTCATCTAAACACAGCTGTATGCTTTTAGGAAAGTCTTTGTACCAGTATCCCAGCATCCCCTGGGTTCCCTGTATTCCTCTGTTAGCATCCCTGCTATATTGTAATTAATTTGTTTATAATCTGTCTGCCTGGTTAGACTGTCTCCTACATGTTAGTATCCCTGGAACGTAATTTTAACAAAGGACTTGGCACAGGCTATATTCTCTATAAATATTAAATGGATTTAAAATGGAGATTTAATTCCTGGCTTGAATTCATCTCACACAACATTTATTGAGTCTGTCCTATGAGCCAGGAGGACATTTTGATAAACAAGATAGTCCTTACTTTCAGGGAAATAGTGCTCATTTCTAATAGGTTTATAAAAAGAAGAGCTGGCATTTATTTAGGGTCAAGCACTGTGTTAGGTGCTTTGCATGTATCTGAATTATTATTGCTGTTTTACAGGTAAAACAACTGATAAGTTGTGAGTTAAGTAATTTTGCTGAAGTAACACAGCTATTAAGCGTCAGATCAGGGATTTTAACTCAGACAGTCTGACTCCAGTAATACTTGCCCAACTATTAGGTTGAAAGATGTCACATAAGTTCAGAGTTCTGTCATTAAATCAGAGTTCAGGTTGATCTCGGGTGGCCTTGGCCTGCAGTGGCTTGAAGCAGGATCTCAGTTCCCTGACCAGAGATTGAAGCCAGGCCATGGCAGTGAGAGCGCCAAATCCTAGCCACTAGACCATGAGGGCCAGTGGCTAGTGACAAGGCCCTGGATCCTCTGCTTTGGAGAAAGGAATTTCAACCAAAAGATGGAAAGTAGTGAAACAAGTAAAGCATTTATTAGGAGGAAAAAAGTACATGTGCATAGACACGCATGGGTGGGCTCAGAGAAAGTGTAGTTGACAGAGCATACTATGGTCTAGTGTCCCCTCTCTTCTCTGACCTCTGAGGAAACTTTCTGCTGTGTGTAGTTTGGGAGGTCTCCTTGACCTCAAGAATGAGAAATAGACCAGAGGGCAGACAGCAGAAGCAAGAAGAATTACAATCCTGCAGCCTGTGGAACAAAAACCACATTCACAGAAAGACAGACAAGATGAAAAGGCAGAGGGCTATGTACCAGGTGAAGGAACAAGATAAAACCCCAGAAAAACAACTAAATGAAGTGGAGATAGGCAACCTTCCAGAAAAAGATTTCAGAATAATGATAGTGAAGATGATCCAGGACCTCAGAAAAAGAATGGAGGCAGAGATCGAGAAGATAAAAGAAATGTTTAACAAAGACCTAGAAGAATTAAAGAACAAACAGACAGAGATGAACAGTACAATAACTGAAATGAAAACTACACTAGAAGGAAACAATAGCAGAATAACTGAGGCAGAAGAACGGATAAGTGATCTGGAAGAGAGAATGGTGAAGTTCACTGCTGCAGAACAGAATAAAGAAAAAAGAATGAAAAGAAATTAAGACAGCCTAAGAGACCTCTGGGACAACATTAAACGTAACAACATTCGCATTATAGGGGTCCCAGAAGGAGAAGAGAGAGAGAAAGGACCAGAGAAAATATTTGAAGAGATTATAGTTGAAAACTTCCCTAACATGGGAAAGGAAATAACCACCCAAGTCCAGGAAGCACAGAGAGTCCCATACAGGATAAACGCAAGGAGAAACATGCCGAGACACATAGTAATCAAATTGGCAAAAATTAAAGACAAAGAAAAATTATTGAAAGCAGCAGGGAAAAACGACAAATAACGTACAAGGGAACTCCCAGAAGGCTGACAGCTGATTTCTCAGAAGAAACTCTGCAAGCTAGAAGGGAGTGGCATGACACATTTAAAGTGATGAAAGGGAAGAACCTACAACCAAGATTACCCGGCAAGGATCTCATTCAGATTCAATGGAGAAATCAAAAGCTTCAGAGACAAGCAAAAGCTAAGAGAATTCAGCACCACCAAACCAGCTCTACAACAAATGCTAAAGGAACTTCTCTAAGCGGGAAGCACAAGAGAAGAAAAGGACCTACAAAAACAAACCCAAAACAATTAAGAAAATGGTAATAGGAACATACATATCGTTAATTACCTTAAACGTGAATGGATTAAATGCTCCAACCAAAAGACACAGGCTCACTGAATGGCTACAAAAACAAGACCCATATATATGCTGTCTGCAAGAGACCCACTTCAGACCTAGGGACACATACAGACTGAAAGTGAGAGGATGGAAAAAGATATTCCATGCAAATGGAAATCAAAAGAAAGCTGGAGTAGCAATACTCATATCAGACAAAATAGACTTTAAAATAAAAAATGTTACAAGAGACAAGGAAGGACACTACATAATGATCAAGGGATCAATCCAAGAAGAAGATATAACAATTATAAATATATATGCACCCAACATAGGAGCACCTCAATATATAAGGCAACTGCTAACAGCTATAAAAGAGGAAATCGACAGTAGCACAATCATAGTGGGGGACTTTAACACCTTACTTACACCAATGGACAGATCATTCAAACAGAAAACTAATAAGGAAACACAAGCTTTAAATGACACAATGGACCAGATAGATTTAATTGATATTTATAGGACATTCCATCCAAAAACAGCAGATTACACTTTCTTCTCAAGTGCACATGGAACGTTCTCCAGGATAGATCACATCTTGGGTCACAAATCAAGCCTCAGTAAATTTAAGAATATTGAAATCATATCAAGCATCTTTTCTGACCACAATGCTATGAGATTAGAAATCAATTACAGGGAAAAAAACGTAAAAAACACAAACACATGGAGGCTAAATAATACATTAGTAAATAACCAAGAGATCACTGAAGAAATCAAAAAATACCTAGAGACAAATGACAACAAAAACACGATGATCCAAAACCTATGGGATGCAGCAAAAGCAGTTCTAAGAGGGAAGTTTATAGCAATACAAGCCTACCTCAAGAAATAAGAAAAATCTCAAATAAACAATCGAACATTGCACCTAAAGGAACTAGAGAAAGAAGAACAAACAAAACCCAAAGCTAGCAGAAGGAAAGAAATCATAAAGACCAGAGCAGAAATAAATGAAATAGAAACAAAGAAAACAATAGCAAAGATCAATAAAACTAAAAGCTGGTTCTTTGAGAAGATAAACAAAATTGATAAACCATTAGCCAGACTCATCAAGAAAAAGAGGGAGAGGACTCAAATCAATAAAATTAGAAATGAAAGAGGAGAAGTTACAACAGACACTGCAGAAATACAAAGCATCCTAAGAGACTACTACAAGCAACTCTATGCCAATAAAACGGACAACCTGGAAGAAATGGACAAATTCTTAGGGGAGGTATAACCTTCCAAGACTGAACCAGGAAGAAATAGAAAATATGAACAGACCAATCACAAGTAATGAAATTGAAACTGTGATTAAAAATCTCCCAACAAACAAAAGTCCAGGACCAGATGGCTTCACAAGTGAATTCCTTCAAACATTTAGAGGAGAGCTAACACCAATCCTTCTCAAACTCTCCCAAAAAATTGCAGAGGAAGGAACACTCCCAAACTCATTCTATGAGGCCACCATCACCCTGATACCAAAACCAGACAAAGATACTACAAAAAAAGAAAATTACAGACCAATATCACTGATGAATGTAGATGCAAAAATCCTCAAGAAAATACTAGCAAACAGAATACAGCTACACATTAAAAGGATCACACACCATGATCAAGTGGGATTTATCCCAGGATGCAAGGATTCTTCAATATATGCAAATCAATCAATGTGATACACCATATTAACAAATTGAAGAATAAAAACCATATGATCATCTTAATAGATGCAGAAAAAGCTTTTGACAAAATTCAACACCCATTTATGATAAAAACTCTCCAGAAAGTGGGCACCGAGGGAACCTAACTCAACATAATAAAGGCCATATATGAAAAACCCACAGCAAACATCATTCTCAATGGTGAAAAACTGAAAGCATTTCCTGTAAGATCAGGAACAAGACAAGGATGTCCACTCTCACCACTATTATCAACATAGTTTTGGAAGTCCTAGCCACAGAAATTAGAGAAGAAAAAGAAATAAAAGGAATATAAATGGGAAAATAAGAAGTAAAACTGTCACTGCAGATGACATGATACTATACATAGAGAATCCTAAAGACTCTCCCAGAAAACTACTAGAACTAATCAATGAATTTGGTAAAGTAGCAGGATACAAAATTAATGCACAGAAATCTCTTGCATTCCTATACACTGATGGATAAAAATCTGAAAGAGAAATTAAGGAAACACTCCCATTTACCACTGCAACAAAAAGAATAAAATACCTAGGAATAAACCTACCTAGGGAGACAAAAGACCTGTATGCTGAAAACTATAAGACACTGATGAAAGAAATTAAAGATGACACAAACAGATGGAGAGATATACCATGTTCTTGGATTGGAAGAATCAATATTGTGGAAATGACTATACTACCCAAAGCAATCTACAGATTCAATGCAATACCTATCAAATTACCAGTGGCATTTTTTACAGAACTAGAACAAAAAAATCTTAAAATTTGTATGGAGACACAAAAGACCTCGAATAGCCAAAGCAGTCTTGAGGGAAAAAAAACGGAGCTGGAGGAATCAGACTCCCTGACTTCAGACAATACTACAAAGCTACAGTAATCAAGACAATATGGTACTAGCACAAAAACAGAAATATAGATCAATGGAACAAGATAGAAAGCCCAGAGATAAACCCAAGCACCTATTGTCAACTAATCTGTGACAGAGTAGGCAAGGATACATAATGGAGAAAAGGCAGTCTCTTCAATAAGTGGTGCGGGGAAAACTGGATAGCTACATGTAAAAGAATGAAATTAGAACACTCCCTAACACCATACACAAAAATAAATTCAAAATGGATTAGAGACCTAAATGTAAGACTGGACACTATAAAACTCTTAGAGGAAAACATAGGAAGAACACTCCTTGACGTAAATCACAGCAAGATCTTTTTTGATCCACCTCCTAGAGTAATGGAAATAAAAACAAAAATAAACAAATGGGACCTAATGAAAGTTCAAAGCTTTTGCACAGCAAAGGAAACCATAAACAAGATGAAAAGACAGCCCTCAGAATGGGAGAAAATATTTGCTGACAAATCAATGGACAAAGGATTAATCTCCAAAATATATAAACAGCTCATGCAGCTCAATATTAAAAGAAAAAACAACCCAATCCAACAATAGGAAGAGGACCTAAATAGACATTTCTCCAAAGAAGACATACTGATGGCCAAGAAGCACATGAAAAGCTGCTCAACGTCACTAATTATTAGAGAAATGCAAATCAAAACTACAATGAGGTATCCCCTCACACCAGTTAGAATGGGCTTCATCAGAAAATCTACAAACAACAAATGCTGGAGAGGGTGTGGAGAAAAGGGAACCCTCTTGCACTGTTGGTGGGAATGTAAACTGATACAGCCATTATGGAGAACAGTATGGAGGTTCCTTAAAAAACTAAAAATAGAATTACCATATGATCCAGGAATCCCACTACTGGGCATATACCCAGAGAAAACCATAATTCAAAAAGGCACATGCACCCCAATGTTCATTGTAGCACTATTTACAATAGCCAGGTCACGGAAGCAACCTAAATGCCCATCGACAGACGAATGGATAAAGATGTGGTACACATATACAATGGAATATGACTCAGCCATAAAACGGAACGAAATTGGGTCATTTGTTGAGACGTGGATGGATCTAGAGACTGTCATACAGAGTGAGGGAAGTGAGAAAGAGAAAAACAAATATCGTATATTGACGCATATATGTGGAACCTAGAAAAATGGTACAGATGAACCGGTTTGCAGGGCAGAAATTGAGACACAGATGTAGAGAACAAACGTATGGACACCAAGGGGGGAAAGCGGCGGGGGGTGGGGGTGGTGGTGTGATGAATTGGGAGATTGGGATTGACATATATACACTAATATGTATAAAATGGATAATTAATAAGAACCTGCTGTATAAAAAAATATATAAAATAAAATTCAAAAAAAAAAAAAAAAAGAGAAATATGTGGTCTCTTTATCTTCTATCCAAGCAGGACTCAGCTCCTCTTTGCTCCTGCCATTATCTTTATCTTGGAGTATCCGTCCACAGGGGACAGATTCCAGCTGCTCAGCCTGGGGCCTATCCATCTCCTGCCTCAAGGTTCTGGATCCAGGTCATCACAATTGTGGCAGATATTCATTTTAAAGTCGAGTAGGTTAATATGACCAACATGGGGAAGACTTATGTTGCAACTGTGGATGGGGGAACAGAGTTGCATTGGTTTTCTGTTAGAGTAGAAATGGATTTCGGTGTTGGCCGGTCTGTAACATATTTTGGGCGCCCACTGTGCTCAAAACAGCTGTTCCCTGACACTTCCTCTCCTCCCCACATCCTGGAGCAGGGAGGGGAAGTCGCGAAAAGGAAGAAAAGGCAAAGAGGATGTGGAAGGCAGGCAGGTGGGCATCCTCCGCCGCCCAGCCTCACCCTCCAGCCCGCACCGGCCACGCCCCTCGGCCCCGCCCTCGCCCCAAACCTACTTTAAACTCCCGCCCCCTCTTAACGACGACCGATGCCCAGCCGGGGAGCCCGCAGGAGGCTGCGGATTGGCCGGCGCCGCGGTTGCCCAGGTGACGGGTGGGTCCTGCTGGGTCCCAGAGCCGGGCGGGGCGGGGGCGAGGGTTGCCCGGTGGTTTCCGTCCCGGCCCGCCAAGCCTGCGGCGCCCAGGTTTGCGCCTGTCGGTAGCTAGAGGGGGCGGTCCCCGCGCGCCCCTCCGCCCAGCGCGTTTCCCGCCGCCCTCCCGCTAGGGGCGCGACGCCCTCCGCCTCCATCTCCGCCCCCAGGATCTGCGGCTGCCAGCTTCCGAGCGCGGCTTCCCCGGACGGCGGCGCGATGGGCTGCGGGAACTCCACCGCCACCAGCGCGGGCGCGGGCCAAGGTGAGCGCGGCGGGCGGCTGGGGGTGCGGTGACGGCGACTCGGGGGCTGTGGGGAGCTCTGCAGGGCGGGCCGCCTCTGCGGGAGAGGCCAGGAGAGAGGCGGCGAGAAGGAAGGATGCAGGGACCTCGGGCATGGAGGGCGTGCAGCCCCCTCTCCCCGTCCCCATTTTCGGGACAGGAGCAGACCGTCTGGTTTTGGAAAGACCGAAAGCAGGGCATGTCCCCCCTGTGCGGGAGGCGGTCGCGCCGGGACGAGGCTAGCTTGCAGAGGGATCCTGCGGAGGGAGCGCGGGGAGTCCTGGCGGCGGGGCTACCCTGCAGCACGTAGACCCGGCACCCTCCTGGGAGAGAGGGTTCCTACTCTTGGCCAGCGTCCGCTCCCCCTCGTCCAGCAGTCGCTCCCGCAGGCCTCGCCCCCAGCCCCTCGGAACCCAGAGGCTGCACCTGGAAAAGTGCAGCAGAACAATTCAGGACTTTTTTGGGGGGAGGGAGGTGCTAGTGCGTTGGGAAGAACTGCAAACAGGGCTCTAAAAATTCATCCGAGTCTGTCTTGATGCTTAAGACCCGCTGGGCTGCTTGTAGGATTTCTCTGAGAACCTGCAGTATTGAGGATGCTTTAGAATATGTGTGACAGAGCTTTAGTATTAGCAGTGATGTGTTCGTATATTTTTCATTTAAAAAATAAAAAATATTGAAAGTTCTGTTTACACCTCTTCATTTTGTTGATTGGCAGGGGAAGTCTTCTATAGATTTCTGCAGTCAGCCAGGCTTTGTATCAAGTGACTTATTCCAAAACTCAACCGTTCTCTTTGACCCAGCTAGTGTCTACTGATTTACGAGTCTGGATCTGTTTTGAGTAATATCTGCTGACCTATTTTGGTGTCTTTTGGATAAAGAACTCATATCTCATCCAGTTGAGATCAATCAGATGCCACATTCCATCCTAGCCAGCAAATGGGAACAGCGTTCTGATGCTGCAGTATTTCCTAGGCGGGCGTGGATGCCCTGTCAATGACTTTGTGACCTTGGGTCTGTCACTTCCCTTAACCCAGACCTCCTGGAAGTTTAAAATTTAAGCCTTTTTCATTTATTTAAAGTTTATTTTGATGTTCACGTATGGGATCAGATATGGAAATCTGCTCATTTAATTGGCCAAGTTTGTTATTCCTCTTTGGCTGTCAGTGACCACACGAATGGAATATTTTTTTTTTTTTTTTTTTTTACAAATGGAATATTTTAAGAAAAGGTGCTAAAGTATGTGGGATTCTAGTCCTAGAGCTTTGAATGAACGCAGGTAATAATTCATTGAAAAGTTTATCTCTTGCAGGTAACCTTTACCATCGTGAATTAAATTCTCAATCTTGTGTTAGGCAGAGAGCCACTGGGGAACACATTTTTCAATTCCTGTAACAGTGACGTAGGTTAGTTAGCTTAGTTAGTGCCTTAAGGCAAGGGCAGGATTCTACTTGAGAGTGGCCAGAGAGCTCTGCGTGGAAACCTGGAACAGTGTCAAGGCCATACCCTGCACCAGGAATTACAATTGACTCTTGAACAACATGAGGTTGAACTGTACAGGTCCACTTATACACAAGATAGTTTTCAATAGTAAATACTATAGTACTACACGATCTTTGGTCGTTTGAATCCGAGGATGTGGAACTGCAGATATGGAGGGCTGACCATAAGTTATACTCAGATTTTCAACTCTGTGGAGGGTTGAGGCCCCTAACCCCTGCGCCGTTCAAGGGTCAAGTGTATATCTCTCAATCTAACATGCACTGTGGCCCTATGCCTTCCACTGCATGTTCACCCTACTTTTAAAAATGTTAAGAACCATTAACCACAATACAGAAAAAAGGAAATCATAGGAAGGATTTGTAACAGATTTCCTTTAAAGTGGAGCTAGTTTACTTCATTTACATTTTTGTTTATTAATGAACTGCTTGTCAGGTTTGGGGATAGAGGGAGGAGTTCCACTGCTAAACCAGAATGATGATAAGGGAGCTGCAATGGTAATGTAAGAAATAGAGAAAATATAATTCTCTTTACAAATATTTGGTTGACCTTCCCCCCCACCCCAGGAGCACATCCCTTATTATGTAAAGGGAGATACAGTTATATTGAAAAAAACCACTCCAAATGCATGTCTTCTTGATGAGTAGCCTCACTTTTGTTCACGAAGGACAGCTGTAAGAGCGTGCTGTTCTCTCCTCAAGCTCGCTCTTTGCTAAAAATTACTGTATGTTCAGAGAAGAGCAAGATACCGAGGGCAGACTGTAAAACATGAAGGAGGAGAAAACATTTGAGTTGGGAGTTGTTGCATCACCTCTTTGATGGCTCTGCCCTTGTCTCTGAGAAGTCACCCCCCAAACATTTCTCTGCTAGTGAGTCCAGCTGGCTAGCTTTGGGATTTGTTCATTGTTATTTTGAAATTTTCTATCAGCTGGTGGTAGGACTTCTGTTTCAGAAAGGAGGAGAGATGGAAGGTTAGGAAAAAAGTTCAGAGAAAGGTGGTGGACAGGTGCTGAACTTGAGTCTGGAGAGTGAGGCTCAAGCTTGACATTGGCACTGTGCTGGCTGCGTTACTGTGGGCATTTCATTTTACTTTTTTGTACTGTAATTATTATATTACAGTACTCTGTACTGTAATTATTATATAGTAGTGGAAAATACCACTTTGAAGGTGAAACGGTTTTCCTTGAATATTTTTCTATAAGAACATGACAAATCTACTTTCAGAGGATGCATTTGCACTTTATAATAATGCCCCCAACCTGAAATCTCCATTGTAAGCCCTGTTTTACTACCTAAGTAGTTCAGGTAAAACCAGATAATTGTTTCTCTTTTCCCTGAGCTATTTGGACAACTGCTTTTCTTGGCTTTTGTCTGGTGAAATTGGTTTCTATGACAAATTGATATTTAGTAGTGTACTTGAGTAAATTTGATTCTGTATGTCCAACATGTGGAAAAGCTAAAATGCAGTACAATGGTCAAATGACTGGAAAGAATCAGATCATTCAGTCCCTAGATAATTCAGGTTAGATTTCCTTTGTAGTAGATTTCTAACTCTAAGCGTGTACAGAGTCCACCTCTATGTGCAAAGCTTTGTACTCTTTTAGGAAAGTTTAGGGCAAGGGTAGCGCGCAGCCGGCAAGGGATGACTGTAGAATGAAATCAAGCTTTCCACCTCCTAAGAAGCTGATTGTCTAGGTAGGAAGATTAACCATTTGAGAACAGTTGCAAAGCAAAGTGTAGTAGAATATACATCGAACATCCAAATGCCCAGGAGATGTTGAGTAAGATGCTAGTTTAATCGGAGAAGTCTTTGGGGAGGAGTCAAGCTATCAGTGCTTCAGTGTAGATGGGATCATGAGAACCATTCTGCTTACACAAGCGCTCTCTCCATTCTAATGTTTTAATAAGATCACCCTCTCAATGTAGGAATTTGATTTTTCCCAACCTAGAATTATACAAGGACTTCTTGTATTTTCCATTCATTGAAGATTCAGTACATTTTTCCTGCATAGTGTAGAGTCTAGACCCTAAACTGTAGAGAAACATCTGGGTTAAAGAGTCCATTTTTAAAAATTGAAGTACAGTAGATTTATAACATTTTGTTAATTTCTGCTGTACAGCAAAGTGATTCAGTTATACATATATATACTTTTTTATATTCTTTTCCATTATGGTTTATCTCAGGATATTGAATATAGTTCTTTGTGCTATACAGTAGGACCTTGTTGTTTATCCATCCTATATATAATAGTTTGCATCTGCTAACCCCAGATGCCCACTCCATCCCTCTCTCACCCTCCCTCCCCCTTGGCAACCACAAGTCTGTTCTCTATGTCTGTGAGTCTGTTTCATAGGTAGGTTCATTTGTGTCATATTTTAGATTCCACATATAAGTGATATCATATGGTATTTATCTTTCTCTTTCAGACTTATAAAGAGTCCATTTTTAAGGAGTTGCATTTGCTATAGGGCAGGGAACTTTTGCTTTCTGTGTGTTTTTCTCTGCTCTCCGTCCCCACCACTCTCTCACTCAGCAATCAGATTCTCTATCCGTTTGTTTTTCCTTGAAATGTATTCTCTAATTAGGCCGAGACATGAACACCCTTGCGTTTGAACTGATGATCCACAACAGGTCAGTTTCCTGTATACAGTCATACATGTAGATTGTTGAGCAAGTCTGTAATGTAAACCAGAAAATCCTATTTTATGTGAACCAGGAAATCTCTTCAAAGTTTGGACGGTTCCAAATATCTACAAGAGCCTATTTTGATGCAGGCTATTTTGCAGGCTGTAGAAGCTTTTTGCAGAGCAGAGTCATTTCAGAAGTGTTCTGCTCATGGTAGTTGATTGAATTGGTGAGTTGTAGGTTTTCTACCAGAGATGTGTAACTGGCAGCTATCTGACCATAACTTAGCTTATTACTAGAATGTTTCTATAATGGTTCTTCTGTTATTTATATACTAATAGTCTGAGGAGGCATGGAGGAGGAATTTAACAATTCTTTATCCTATTTTATCAGTGTACCCAGGGAGTTACTCTAATTCTTTTGGGTCCAATTACTTAGGTTAGTTATCTCCTTATCCTCAATTAGATAGGTAATTGCATTCTCTTCTTTTGCTGTAGCGGTATGGTCCGGCCTTAATCTACATCTGTAAATGGTTTGGTAGTATTAAAATTCTTCCACCGTGCTCAGCGTTAGTCCAGGCCATGTGGAGGGGAAATAATATAAAATTTTGCTGATATCATCAAAGAAGTCATTAATATCTTGTGCTACTTCCCCCCAGCTCACTTAGGTCCCAGCCCCACCATCCTTCTTTCTGTTCTTTATGCTGAACTCATTCTTGTTTTCTATCTGTTTGAAACACTCTTTGCTGGAGAGCTGATATTTTGTTAATTTATTTATTGTCTTTTTTGTTCCCCTTCCCCAAAGTTAGGCCTCATGAGAGCCTCGCACATCTTGTTCACAGCTGGACACTCAGCCTCTAGACCAATATCCAAACTTTCAGTGGAATTTTTAGGGTCTTAAAATTTTTTCTTTCGTTGAATGAATAACTATATTGGGGAAACAAAGAAGGTGTAAAATTGAGTCCTAAATTTTCATCATGTACCCTGTGACTGATGTAACACTAGAGGGAATGAAATAAAACCTTAAGCAATCAGGGAAGCCTGCTTGGAGGAGGTGGGACTCGATTTGACTTTGAAGAATAGGTAGGATTTGAATAAGCAGAAATCGGAAGGGAGGGCATTTTTAGAGCAGTATGAAAACATAGGGACAGAAATGGGTTCGGTGCATTTCAGGGCAGTGAGAAGTCTGGCCTGACTGGGTTAGTAGTTCATGTTGGTTGCAGGGTGTTGGAAGTAAGAAGAGTTAGGATGGGGGTGAGGAGGAAAGAGAGGCAGGAAGGCCTCAGAATTGAGAGGAGTCACTGGAGCCAAAAAATCCTAGTTTGAATCCTGCTTTCATCATTTATCAGCTGCATGACCCTGGGCCACTTGCTTAAACTGTCTGTACCTTAGTTTCCTCAGCTGTAAAATGGGAGAGTAGTTATAGAACCTACTCAGGATTAAATGAGTTAATATATGTAAAGTGCTTAGAGCAGTGCTTCATATAAGTACTCAGTATGCTATTTATTATTAACATAGGGAAAGACATTCATGACTGGTATAGAAGGAAGGAGCGAGCATGTAGAGTGACATAATTTAACGCTGTTGTCAGGAGTGAGTGAAGTGAGAGGGCCGTCGGTGAGTGATGGAGGTATTGATGTCAGGGACCCCTGGAAGCCAGCCAGGCTGAGGATGGGCTGCATGTGAGGGAGGAAGGGGAAGGGAGAAGGAAAAATGAACCCAAACTGTTAAAGCCTGGGCGACTGGAAGGAGATGCTACTTCCTCTAAAGGAAGGTAAGAGGTTGCAGGCAAGCCATATACTCTTGGGTGTGCCGCGTTTGACGTGATGTGAATGATGAGGGGTGTGGAAACGCCTCTGCTCAGACAGTTACCACTGATGCAGCAGAATCAGGAGGTTCACTTGTTCCAACTCCCCAGAATCGACGTTGCAACCATGTGAATGGTTCGCGAAGGTGACCCAAGTGAATTACCCAAGTTCTGCCATGAGCCACTTACAGCTCAATCTAGACGTGGCTTAAATTATAGCAGCTAACTGTCAATGTGTTACTTTATGTCTGTACTTATATGGCTACCTTTATTTATTCATTTTTACCTGCTGAAAGCATAGCTACTCAGCAAGGACAACCTGTAAGCAAAGAGATTTTCTGTAAGAGCTTCCACGTTCATTAACATAATTTTATTTGCAGTAACATGGATGGACCTAGAGGGTATTATGCTAAGTAAAATAAGTCAGACAGAAAATGACAAATACTCCATGTTATCACTTACATGTTGAATCTAAAAAAATGAAACAAATGAATAACTATAACAAAACAGAAACAGATTCACAGATACAGAAAACAAACTAGTGGCTGCCAGGGGTTGGGGGTGGAGTTACGGGTGAAATAGATGAAGGGGATTAAGAGGTATGAACTACCAATTATAAAATAAGTAAGTCACAGGGATGTAAGGTACAGCACAAGGAATATAGTCAATAATATTTTAATAAGTTTGGTGCATAATCTATAAAAATATTGAATCCTATGTTCTACACCTGAAATATAATATTGTAAGGCAACTACACTTTAAAAAAATGATATTTCTAGGACACGTTGACCTGAATTAATTTTTTTCTCCATTACTGAAGAAATGACTTATGAATCTGTATCTCTTATTGGCTTATTAAAAAATAGACACTGCTTTAGATGAACTAAAGAGCTGTTGTTCTCCTTCTTTGGGCCAAATTGAGACTATGACATAGTTTTAGAACTATTATGGGTCAGAGGAGATGTAGCGAGCTGTCAAAATTAGAGGGAACTCTGTTTATTTTTCTGTAGTTATGTTTATACAGTTCTCAGAGGGATGTTTTTCTTTTATAAAACAAATAAAGAGTAAATGTTCTGCATATTTTTTATTATTTCCCATGAGAGCCATAATCATTTATATTTCTGATGATTTATGCTGAAAGAAGAGTGATTTGTAAATCTTTAGTACCTTTTAGAAATTCTTCATATACATAATTTTATTTTTTGGTGTGTGTGTTTAAATTATCACGACTCAGTCTGAACAAGGAGACATGATTTAATATGTAATTTAGCAATTCATGTACTTGTGAATATTTCCAGTACGTTACATGAAAGCTATAAAGTGCATAGAGAACAGTGATGAAAAAGGCATTAATAGACTATATTCTCTCATGTACAGATGTATGTGACCTTTTAAAAGAGATAAATATTTTCTTTGTATTAGAATTTGGCACATGTAAGGAAACTCATAACAATAAATGTATGACTCTGAACAATATTGAAAACATACTGGGCAGTACAGCTCAATCTTTTTTTTTTTTTTTTTTAAAACTTGGGCTTATCCTTATTTATTTATTTATTTATTTATTTATTTATCTATCTATCTATCTATCTATCTATCTATTTATTTATTTATTTATGGCTGTGTTGGGTCTTCGTTTCTGTGCAAGGGCTTTCTCTAGTTGTGGCAAGCGGGGGCCACTCTTCATCGCGGTGCGCGGACCTCTCACTATCGCGGCCTCTCTTGTTGCGGAGCACAGGCTTCAGACGTGCAGGCTCAGCAATCGTGGCTCACGGGCCCAGTTGCTCCGCGGCATGTGGGACCTTCCCAGACCAGGGCTCGAACCCGTGTCCCCTGCATTGGCAGGCAGACTCTCAACCACTGCGCCACCAGGGAAGCCCTAGCTCAATCTTTCTAACTGATAAGACTGATTAGATTGCAAAGGAACATCTGTCTATAGGAACCAAGATGTTACAAATAGCTACTTAATATCACTGAACTGATGTAGTATCTTGCAACTGGCTTTCTCACGCACAAGGAATAAAATTTTGTCTGCGTTTGCAGAATGTATGATATGTCATATTAAACTTAATTCTCCCCCAAGGTTAATTTTGCTATGTATTTCTCTTCAAAAGGGAATTTCTGTTTTTGGAGAGGTGGAGGAGGCCAGGGATGAGAAGGTGTAGTGGGTTGAATGGTGACCTCTAAAAAGATACGTTCACATCCTAATCCCTGGAATGTGTGAATGTTATCTTGTTTGGAAAAAGGGTCTTTGCAGGTATAATTAAATGAAGAATTTTGAGATGAGGACATCATCCTAGATTGTCTGGGTAGGCCCTAAATCCAGTGATAAGTTTCCTTATAAGAGACAGACGAGGAGAAGACAGAGATACAGAGAGAAGGTGGTGTGAGGACAGGTGTAGAACAGAGAACGCACTCTGTGGCCACAAGCCAAAGAATGCCAAGGAGGGCCTACTGCCACCAGATGCTAAGAGACCTGGAACGGATTCCTCCCCGGAGCCTCTGTAGGGAGTTGGGAACTCCTGACACCTTGATTTTGTACTTCTGGCCTTCAGAATTCTGAGAGCACGTATTTCTGTTGATTTAAGCCACCCAACTAGTGGTGATTTGTTACAGCAGCCCTGTGGAACTAATACACAAGCCTTTTTCTGCACTTGTTCTGGGAATGGGATAAAATAAGAAAATATAGTTTACAAACTATACCTGGAGTGTAAATAATTATTTGCTGAAGCAAGTACAGCACGATTTAATCTTGGTGTGATTCATAAAGCATTTCAAGGTTGTTCAGGGGGTACCCGATTTTTATGGGGGTACCAGATTTTTATAAAACATGAAGAATATCTGAGAGGTTTATTCCCTCTGGATGCTATCCACTTCTCCAGTTCTCGGACACCAACTGGGCTGTCCTACCGTCCAGTTCAATTCTGAGGATCCTACCCGGAGTTAGTGTCTATCACCACGGGTTTGAGGGCTCAGTCCCCCGAGATGGTCTCACCTCAGATGCCAGTAGCAAGGATCAGGTCCCCAGCTTACTTGCATTGCCATCTGACTTGGCAGCAAATTTGGGGGTTCTCACAGCCCCCCGCCTCAGATTTGACAATTTGCTAGAATGCCTCACAGAGTTCAGGAAGGCACTTTCCTTACTGGCTTAAACATACCAATTTCTTATAAAGGACACAAATGAACAGCCAGATGAAGAGGTACAGAGGACATGTTAAGGGTCCCAGGTGCAGGGGTCTCTGTCTCCATGGAGTTGGGGGCCGCCCCCTCGTGGCACATGGATGTGGTCAACTCAGAAGCTCTCTGAACCCTGTCCTTATAGGGGTTTTTATGGAGGTTTCACTACATAGGCATGACTGATCGAATCATTGGCCATTGCTGATTAACTGAATCTCCAGCCCCTCTCTTTTCCCAGGAGGACGGGGAATGGGGCTGAAAGTTCCAAGCTTCTAATCAAGCCTTGCCTTTTCTGGCGACCAGCTCCCGTCCTGAAGCTGTCTAGGGGCTGCCAAGAGTCTCCTCATTGGAATGAAAGAGGCTCCTATCACCCCTATCTCTCAGGAAATTCCAAGGGTTCTAGAAGCTCTGTGCCAGGAATGGGGAACAAAGATCAAATATCTTTCTATGACTCCTCAATATCAGATTAAGTTTTTTAAATGTTTAAATTGAATTTGCTATGCATTTTTAAGTGACTGAGGCGTTTGACTTGGAGAATCATGAATACAATTTTAAAATCTTTTGATGAAACTATTGATAAAAGGTATGGACTTTCCTGGCGGTCCAGTGGTTAAGACTCCACGCTCCCACTGCAGGGAGCACGGGTTCGATCCCTGGTCGGCGAATCCCGCGTGCCATGTGGAGCGGCCAAAAAACAAAAACAACGGTATACATAATCACGGTGAAGTGAAGTGATATTGTGAACAAAGCAATAATCTTTAAGTGTTAAAGAAACAGTTACATTCAGAAGGAAATGTTCTTCTTTACATACCCTAACCATTTACAACTTTTGTCACTGGAACTGTATATGATACTTTTCTGAGAGCAGACCTTCCCCCCTTCTACTTTTTAGGAAGATATTTAAAATTATAATTATCAGTACTACAATTTAAGAAAATAGTCATTAAATCTTTTGACTGACAAAAATTCTAATGGTCTATATATTTTGTGGTGCTTTTATCCCCCAAGAAACATTTTTACCTTGCCTCCCTTATATTAAGGTACCACGGCTATGTTCAAATAGTAAAGAGTCATTTTGGCAGGAAATGAAGTGGTACTAACAGGAACAAATGTTCTATCCCAGACGGCTTGAAAGAAGTAGCTACACCACTATAAATATTTGTTCAATAAATGATGAATCACATGAACCATAAACATAACTTAAAGCAAATGGGATTTTGGCACTATCTGAATAGTTGTAGTCAAAGGATCTTTTGCATGAATTATCTAGAGAAGAACTCTCCGTCTGGTTAATTATAATCAATACATAGGTGAAGTGTGATTAAAATGTTGCACTGAGGGTAATCAGAATTTTTCTTCTATTTCTAATAATTTTATACTTTTGCAGAACAAAGAGATATTTCACATTTTATATGCCTAGATATTCTGATAGTTTTGCTGAGGGTTTCAACAATTACAGTCATTTTTTTTTTTTTCCCTTTTTCTCTGTGAAGCTGTGTGTCAGGGAGTCGTGTTCTACTTGCCCTGGTTATAAGCTTATCATTAACCCCCTGCTACCTTGCTCCTAAGAAGATGCACATCTTCTTCCCTTTAATAAAGATGGAGTGTACATTACAATCATATGTATATACTGGATTTAGTGTTTCTGACTTCTTGGCCTCCTTCACTTTGCAGTTATTAAATAGACGGTGCCCTTTAAATGAGGGACATTTGAGAACAGAAGAAATGGCCTGCTGACTTCCTTCTGGAAGGTAATACCTGGCATTTGCCTTGAGCCTGCTGGGATGTTAGATGGTGAACCCAGCAGGGAAGAGGCCGTAAGGGTGCCTGCAGCCTGGTGCAGTCAAGGTGAAGTGGATGCAGGGTTCCTGGTGGCTGATTAAAATAGGTACTGAGGAGACAACACGTGGCTGTTTTGAAGCAAATTTCACAGCCATTTATTGTACTTTGTCTTCTCAGCTGCCTTTGTCCGGCCAGTATTAGAAACTGAAGCAGGGTGAACTAGTGACTGTCAAACAAATACTGGAGCAGGAATTTTACTTGGGTCTTCTGCCTTCCAGTTCCACGCTGTTCTTTCCCTGCCACCCTGCTGCCATTCCCTGAGACACAGTGGGGCGGCTTCTGTCTGCTGTGCCCTCCCCGTGGATTGTGCTTGATGGCCCTTCATCTCTAAAGGCCCAGCACTCATGAGCCATCATGATCGCTTTCTTCTCTCTGTAAGACTTCACGGAATCAGTTCCCAACACCTCCGGCTCTCCCTTCCCCTGAGTGCAGCAACCCCCAGTCATTCCCTGTCCTTTTCCATGAAAATGAAAATAAGAAAATGAGGATATTTATTTTCTTTTTAGACTTTCTTCCAGATTCTCATGCTTGTTTTGACTCTGAAATAAAATATTCATTTTTATGGGTTTTTGGTGGCACTAATCCTTTATTTTTACCTATCAAAACACTCCACTGTTCTTATGTTAAGGTTTTTAAAATTTTAGGATTTTTTTTTTTTTTTTTGGTTTTATGATCTCAGATTCCAAAGCAGTTTTTATTTATATAATTTTAATGAGAGTTGTGGAACAGAAATGTTACTCTTCCCTGAGTAAAGACTCAAGTTTGTTACAAAGTTCAAGTTTGGTCAAAGCCTTAGAAGAATTTATCTGAGACATAGTCTTGATTACCTTTATGCTCTGCTTTGAATTTGCAGAATTATAGATCATAGATTAATATCACTGGGGTACAGTTTTTACAATTTTGGCAATAACGTTTTTGCAGACTTATTTGTTTATTTTGTAGCACATTTTCCTTTATTTTCACACCTCTGTGACTTGTGCAGAAGTTAATTTAATTCCCATTTCATAGATATGGAAATTGAGATATTAAGGAAAATGTGACTGCTAATAATAACAACTTAGTGAGCTATTTTAATGTGCCAGACTTTGTGCTGTTTACATCTTTTTCTAATTTTTAAAATTTATTAAATTTTTTTTACTGAGGTGTCATTGACATATAACATTGTATTGGTTTCAGGTGTACAATGAAATGATTCCGTATTTGTATACACAGTGAGATCATCACCACAATAAGTCTAGTTACCATCTGTCACCATGCATAGTTAACTTTTAGGATTTACTGTCGTGGCAACTTTCAAGTATGCTCTACAGTATTATTGACTGTAGTCACTGTGCTGTACATGACATCCCCATGACTTATTTATTTTAGAACTGGAAGTTTATATCTCTTGACCCCTGTCACTTGTTTTGCCCATTCCCTAACCCACCTCCCCTCTGGCAACCACCATTCCTTTCTCTGTATCTTTGATTTTTGTTTTGTTTTGTTTTGTTTTCATTTGGTTTGTTTTTTAGATTCCACATATAAGTGAAACCACATGGTATGTGTCTTTCTCTGACTTATTTTGCTTAGCATAATTCTCTCAAGGTCCGTCCATGTTTTCGCAAATGGCAAGATTTCCTTCTTTTTTTTTTATGGCTGAGTAGAATTCTATTATTCTAGCCTCTTTTATATATAGGTATATCTATATATATCTCACATCTCCTTTATCCATTTACCCAGCTACGGACACTTGTTTTCAATCTTGGCTATTGTCGATAATGCTGCAATGAACATAGGGGTGTATATATCTTTTTGAATTAGTGTTTTTGTTTTCTTTGGATAAATACCCAGGAGTAGGATTGCTGGATCATATGGTAGTTCTATTTTTAATTTTCTGAGGAACTTCCATACCGTTTTCCGTAGTGGCTGCACCAGTTTACATTCCCACCAACAGTGTGCACTGGTGTCCCCTTTTTTCCAGATCACTTACCAATACTTGTTATTTGTTGTCTTTTTGATAGTAGCCATTCTAACAGGTGTGAGGTGATATCTTGTGGTTTTGATTTGCATTTCTCTTATGATTAGTGATATTGAGCATATTTTCATGTGCCTGTTGACCATCTGTATATCTTCTTTGGAAAAATGTCTATTCAGATGTTTGCGCATTTTAGAATCAGGTTGGTTTCTCTCTCTCTCTCTCTTTTTTGCTGTTGAGTTTCATGAGTTCTTTATATATTTAGAATATGAACCCCAATCAGATATGTGATTTAGAAATATTTTTTCCCATTCAGTAGGTTGTCTTTTTATTTTGTTGATGGTTTCCTTTGCTGTGCAGAAGTTTTTAAAATTTGATGTAGTCCCACTTGTTTACTTTTGCTTCTGTTGCCTTTGCTTTTGGAATCAGATCCAAGCATTAATTTCCAAGACTGGTGTCAAGTACCTTACCACCTATGTTTTCCTCCAGGATTTTTTATGGTATCAGGTCTTACATTTAAGTCTTTAATCCATTTTGTGTTAATTTTTGCGTATGATGTAAGATAATAGTTTAGTTTCATTCTTTTGCATATGACTGTCCAGTTTTCCTGACACCATTTATTGAAGAGACTGTCCTTTCCCTATTGTATATTCTTGCCTCATTTGTCGTAAATTAATTGACCATGTATGCATGGGTTTATTTTTCGGTTCTCTAGTCTGTTCCATTAATCTGTGTACCTGTTTTTTGCCAGTACCATACTGTTTTGATTACTATAGCTTTGTCATATAGTTTGAAATCAGGGAGCATGATGCCTCCAGATTTGTTCTTTCTCAAGATTGCTTTGGCGATTCAGGGTCTCTTGTGGTTCCATAGAAATTTTAGGATTATTTGTTCTATTTCTTTGAAAAATGTCATTAGTATTTTGATAGGGATATACATCTTTTAAAGAACTTCACAATAACCTTTGAGAAAGGTATTCTTATTTTCCTCATTTGACACAAGAGGGAAGTGAGGTTTTAAGAGATTAAAGGATACTGAATGCCATGTGGCTTGTAAAGCTGGAACCAAGTTCTGTGTTGTTCAGGTAAAGATATTAGGGGGAGGAAGTGCAGATGGAACTGTGCTGTGGGCAGAGAATCTGTGTTAAGTGATAGGACTGGGGTCCAAAAGAGATGGGTTGTTTTTGGCACGTGAGTGGGAAGCAGAAATGAGAGGGTTCAGTAGCAAATAGGAGCAGAGTTAGAAATGTATGTTACTCCTTTTGGAGCTGGGCTGGCATCCTTAAGTCTTGCTAATTCATTTAGGATATCACCTCCATTTTGTCTTGTGACTTAGCTTTACTTTATGATTAGTACATAGTGTGACTTATAACAGTTCCATGTAGGTACTAGCTTAGAAGGTGTGTGGCTTAGAAAAGAAAATACTTCTCAAATCTGTCAGTTTCCTAATCTGCTCATCTGTAAAATGAGCAGATTAGTTTGGGCGGTCTGTAAAATCCCTTTCAGAAACAACACCTTATAATTTATAGGAATTGTTAAAAATGGGCAGAATAAATTCTAAACCGAAGATTTAGATTTTATGATTTTCCTGCTCTCCTTTTCTTTTTTTAAGATGATCTTTCAAAAAATCATATTCTCAACTCATCTCTTATAAAATATTATTTTAGTTGGGTATTGGGCTTAAGATTTTTATAGCAATACTATCAAGATAATGGAAAGTTATCTTTTTCTTTTTTTCTAGGCCCTGCAGGAGCAGCTAAAGATGTGTAAGTACTTAATATTATGATTTTCTAAACTCTTTCTAAGGAAGACACTGTTTTCATGGTTATGACCTTTAGATATGTAGGTTTGGCTGAAAAGACATGGAAGTACTTTCTGTACTGAGCACAAATTAAGATTATCATTTGGTTTATAACTAAAGGGCTATTTGAAGAATGGGTTTATTTGTGACTTTTCATTTTAGCATTTCATTTGCCCTAGCATTTTAACTCAGAACTTTAAGAAAGGGAAATGTTTAACTCTGTTTCTATACCAGCTTGTGTAGAGATTTCTTCTAATTGCAAGCAAGTGTTTATGGGAGAATTAAGCACCTAGCTCCTATGACTATGCAACATTTTAGAGTTTAGCCCGTGAGGAGGGCCTGGAGCCAAGCATTTACCAAATGCACACTGAATCGTTTTAAAGTCGATAATTAGGCGTTTGAGTGAATGTATATGACCATTCAAGGTAATCAACATTGAGTTGAACTTCAGACCACAGGACCCTTTCTGTGTTTCCATCATGCCCCTTCTTTGCATCTTCCTACCTCAAATCTAGGTATAGTAAGGACATTGCAGTAGTTCACTATTTAAGAGTGTTTGTGGCACAGGAAACTGTATTCAGTATTCTGTAATAAACCATAATGGAAAAGAATATGAAAAAAATATATAACTGAATCACTTTGCTGTATACCACAAACTAACACAACATTGTAAATCAACTATACTTCAATGAAAAAAATAAATAAAAATAAAAATCAGCAGTTCTGGAAAAAAAAATAAAGTGCCATTAGGGAGCTGGACATTGGGATTGGGGGAGGGAGAAGGTGGGGATGGAGAACCCCAAGAACGACAACAACAAAAAGAGTGTTTGCGGTCACTCCATGGATTGTGGAATCAACCTCTGCCCAAGCCACCCCAGTTGGTTTGGATGTCAAGACTGATGGTGCCACACACACACCAAGAGGGTAGGAAAAGATGTATTGCTCACATAATGAGGCTTTCTGGGGAGAGCAGAGTGGCTCCCGAACTGGTCCATTCAGTCTGAGTGAAGGAGGGGGTGAGCAGCTTTGGTTTTTATTGGGACTGGGACTGGGGTGAGGGCTTCTGCGCATGGGCAGAGGAGTGCCTGTCTGTATCTTCCCTGCCAGCGCACATGTACGAGTTCCCAGATTTCTTAAAGGCTTTCGCAGCTGTGGGGCAAACGGAGGGGTGGGCCTTAAAAGCTTTCGTCAAAAGCAGAGTCGGACTTTTTTTTTTTAATTATAAAAAGGAATCCGGAGAAGATTAGAATAGGGTTGTAAAGTTTTTTGGGAATTAAATAAGCTTTTTATATGGGACTTTAGGTACAAAGGAGGCAGTGTAGAATGCTTCAGTGTCCTGGTTGCAGTGGTTGAGTTTATCACCAAAACGTTTAGCAACAATGTGTTCAGCATCCTTACCTGTTCCTGTTATTGCAGTATCTGGGTCTCTCTTCGGTCTCTCCCTCCCCTTTCTATATGTTGTTGCCAGATTAATCCCCTGCCCTTTTAGGCCCTCTACTCCCAACTTTTTTTTTTTTTTAATTTATTTATGTTATTTATTTATTCATTGGCTGAGTTGGGTCTTCGTTGCTGCGTGCGGGCTTTCTCTAGTTGCGGCGAGCGGGGGCTACTCTTTGTTGCGGTCCACGGGCTTCTCATTGCGGTGGCTTCTCTTGTTGCGGAGCACGGGCTCTAGGCACGCGGGCTTCAGTAGTTGTGGCACGTGGGCTCAGTAGTCGTGGCTCGCGGGCTCTAGAGCTCAGGCTCAGTAGTTGTGGCGCACGGGCTTAGTTGCTCCGCGGCATGTGGGATCTTCCCGGACCAGGGCTCGAACCCGTGTCCCCTGCATTGGCAGACGGATTCTTAACCACTGCGCCACCAAGGAAGCCCCACTCCCAACTTTTGATTAGTCTCCACTGCCCACGGGATTGAGCCCAGAATCCTTTGGGAATAGGAAGGCCCTTTAGGTTTCAGCCTTTAGCCTTTCAGCCTGCAGTTAGAGAGTGAATGAGGCCAAGGACCCAGAGGTGAGCTGAAGTCCTGCTCTGAGACCACTCTCAGGGTCTCAAACTGACCTCCTGTTTCCTGTCTTGATTCCTTGTTTTTTTTTGCTGTTCCCTCTGCCTGGAATGGCATTTTCTCCAATTCTGTCTGTGAAAATTCTATCTATTCTCCTGGGTTTATATCTTATCCTTTACGAGAAGAACTTCCTGGATCTCTCTACTGGATATGTCTTCCTCTTCTGAACTTTTACAGCAGCTTGGACCTGTCTTATGATATGTCATATTGGGCTTATAATGTTATTTATCTCCTTGTCTTTTCTCCCTTGGGAATTGAGAGAAGTCCCCTCTAGTTAATAGTATCGTGCTGTGGACATAGTGTTTTAACAAATGAATTCCATCATTTCTCTTTAAGGAGAGATTGATTTCATGACTTCCTCTTCCTTTCAGAAGCATGGAAATTCCTAAGAAGATTTAGTGATACCTTTGTGGACATTTTGTCAACATTAACTACTCCAGGACATGAGATGCCATTTAACTACTTTCTAAAATCCTGAATTCTCTAGAATTTAAACTTTCTGTGACTTTGTGTACCTCATAGGTTCTATAACTAAAAAGACGTAATTTTACTCAATAAATGACCCTTTAAAAAATAAATATGGTAAATTTAATTGGAAAAAGTTGAAGAATATTATAGTATTATTTTTCCTTGCACAAAAGGTATATTCAAACCCTTTTTTAAGAAAAAATCAGAAGCTATAGATTTATAAATCTTGACCGTACCATTAGGGGGGTGCTATGAAATTAGGGGGTGCCATGAAAGGAGCTAAGAAATTAAGACAATTTAAACTTATATTATGAAGATTTAAATTTTTTCTTCTTGCTTTAAATTTGAAGACACTGATTTCAAGGCAAAAGAAGTGGCCAAACTCACATAATGGATGCTAAGAGTACAGAACTTCAAATAGGGCAACCACCATAATGTACAGACCACATAAAATTCTTTGGGGGGGAATTACAATTGTTTTTTAGAAGTCAGAAACGTTATGATTACTCCCTTAATATATAATAAAAATCAGTTCTCTAGGGAAGGTTTGGGATTTTTTACTATGTCTCCACTTACCTGTTTATTTGCCTGTTTTCTATAGGCAAGAAGCCAGGATTTAATAACAAATAAAATGATATTTCTGCCCTGAAGTAGGTCAGTGGCTACTGGGGACCAAAATACAGTGTGATTTTAAGTGTTAATTATTAAAATAGTCAAAATTTAATGCTTGTCTAGGTCGTGAATGGTGAGCAAGAGTTTGTGTAGGAAGGAGAAGAATGGCAACCCAGGGCAGGAGAAAGAGCACGAAAAGAGGCACATGGGTACCGGAGAGCCCCAGCTCTTCTGGGAAGTCACCCAGTCTGCCCTGAGCCTGTGGTGTAGGCTCAGCAGAGGTGGAAGGTGAGGCTGGTGGGCTGGAGCCGGCTTGTGGAGGGCCTTTGGTGCCAGGCCGTTCATTGTACTTGATTTTTATATGCATTCAAGAGCCATTCAGAATTTTAAGGTGGGGAATTACATGACTGTGTTTGAGCTTTAGGGTGATGACTCCCAAGGCAGTGGGATATGTGAGATGGGGGAGGGGTGGAGGCACAGGGGATTAATGGCGCTGAGGCCACGAGAGGGTTAGACAGCAGACAGGACACCGGAAAGGAGCAGAGGTGGTGTGTTCAAGGTGCACTCGGAAATACAATTGATAAGACCCGTTGAATGACTGAATGGGGAAGTAAAGGAAAGGAACATCTGAGGCGAAGATGACCCTGTGGTTTCAAACTTGAGCCAAGGGAAGGGATGGCTGATGATCCAAAGAGATCACATGGGCTAAAGGGAGAAGAGAAGCCAGTGCACGTAGCGTGACAGCCACACTGGTCACTTGGGGGACTGTGGTTTCAGTTGGGTGATGTGAGTTCTCTGATGGAGTCAGGGTGAAAGTGAACTTAGGAGTGTTTTACAACAAAAAGGCAGTAGTGATGGAAGGATGTTAGTAGCTTAAAGAGGAAGCATATTTTAAGAAATACATTTCTTCTTTTTTTTTTTTTCTGGCCACTCCATGTGGCTTGTGGGATCTTAGTTCTCCAACCAGGGATTGAAACCCATGCCCCCTGCAGTGGAAGCGCAGAGTCTTAACCACTGGACCTCCAGGGAAGTCCCAAGAAATATATCTGTTATAAAAGGAATACTAAGGAAATTCAGAAAGTATGGAAAAGCATTTTTTTTTTAAAAAGAAAAAATCAGCTATTATCCTCCCACCAGAGACAATCATCATTAATATTTTACACTGTTTTCTTCCGTTTCTTTGTGATTATTTCTGCCTAGTTATGTGTATGGATGATTTTGTATATTGAAGTCTGTTTTTCTTTTTCTATTTATTTTTTACATGGAGGAGAGGTAGGTGTACCCATAGGCAAAAGGGTAGAAGTAAGTTGAGTAAGAAGAGCTGAGGGTAGTTTGGGGAGGGGTTATCTGTGTGACTGAGGGAATAATCAATGTACATAGATCCTAGGACATGCAAGAAGGATTAAAAACATAGAAGGGTTCCCTTAGCAACTTGAGATAAGGAGGAAAGCATGGGTGAAGATATATAGAAATTTAATCATCATAAGACAGACCCATATGTATATCAGGGAGTGAGACTTTCTTTTTTCTCTCCCTCTCTTTTCAAAAATAAATCACAGTACACTAACATGCAGAACAAAACAGAAGTGAATTCAATGTGATGACATTTGGCTATTTTCACAAACCTGCGAATCAACCATGCTTTTATTTTATTTCAGCGAATTATCTTAGCTACTTGGCACAAATAGGTCGTGTTGGGATATTTTTGGTTGGAAATGGCAGAAGCCCAGCTTAAACTGGCCTAAACAAACAAACATAAAGGAATTTATTGGCATGTGTAATGGAAAACTTCCAGGGGTTAGGCCTTAGTCACAGCTGGATCCAGGTGATTGAATGACAGGAAGAAACTCTCTCATCTCTCCTTTCCTGTTTTTGGCTCCATGCTGAGGCAGCTTTCCCCCAGTCGTGATGGAGATGGCCAGTTTCTATCTCATCAGCTTAATAATTCCTGTAGAAAAAGAGCTTCTCTTTCCCCGTAGTTTGATCAAAAGTCCTAGGGCTAGGCTTTCCCTGGCTAGGACGTGGGGTCAGGTGCCTCTCCCTGAACCAGTCAGTGGGTCAGGGGAACTGTGGGCTCTCATTGGCCGGGCCTGGGTCACGTGCCCACTGCTGCAGCCAATCGGTGTCATTAACCTCACCTAACCACATGGCTAAACAGTGGGAGAGTGGTGATGCTGTTACCAGAATAGGAGAGAATTATAACTGGGCAGGCAGAAGAGAAGCAGCTTCTCCATGTAGGTCACCTTCCATGTTATTTCAGAAAAATCTCTTGATTTTTAAGAATACATATATTCTATGTATATGAAATTTCCAAATATATGTTGAATAACAAGTTGACTCAAATTTAATGTCTGCTGTTGAACATAAAAGCTCATGGCCACTCAATTTAAACAAGGTAATTCAAATACTTCTTTCACTTAAAACTTGTAAAGTGATATTTCATTAAGATTTTTTTCTGAGCAAAGTAATTTTATTGTTATGGAAGGTAACAGCTATAGAGAAAAATATCTTGGAATGAGTTATCATAAAACACGCTGAAGGGACTTCCCTGTCAGTCCAGTGGTTGAGACTTTGCCTTCCAAGGCAGGGGGTGCGGGTTCAATCCCTCGTCGGGGAGCTGAGATCCCGCATGCCCCGAGGCCAAAAAAACCCAAAATATAAAGCAGAAGCAATATGGTAACAAATTCAATGAAGACTTTAAAAATGGTCCACATCAAAAAAAAAGAATCTTTAAAAACAACAACAACAACAAAAACATACTGAAGCTCTGTCTTTTTTAAAACATGAAATTATGTATCTCTAATCTTGAGGTTCCTTGGAATTCTTTATAAATTTCTCGTGTCATATACACCCGTGTCAGCTGAGCCCTCTCCTAATTACAAGCCTGAGGGTATCTGATGGCCTTGTTTCTCCTCTGTGACATGGCAGGCAAGGCTGTCTTCTGAAGTGAGGTAGCATTGAAAAATTCTACCCATCTTCTGGGGTGGAAGTAGCATTGAAAAAGCATGCATTTTGGAAGCAGACAGACCTGTGTTTAAACTGCTCTCCATCCTTTACTGGCTGTGTGATATTGTGTCTTTAATCTTCTTATCCGTAAAATTGGGATAATAATAACCGTTCAGGGTAACCATCTTCATCATTATCATCATCATTCTCAATTTTAATAGCTCATCTTTATTGAGAACTGCATACCATAGAGTGATTTCCAGCACTTTAAGTACATTATCTCATTCAGTACCCCCAACAGGCTGATGAAGACAGTAGTGCTCTTTCATTTTACAGATGAGGAGATGGGACACAGAGAGGTTAAGTAACTGCTTAATGGTTGTGATGGTTATTAGTACAGTATATTCAGTTCCTAGGATAATACTTGGTATTACGTGTTGCTATCCTGCTTCCCCATCCTGCCCCCCCTGCCCGTAAATGGTAGCTAGAATTATTAGGTAGTTTAAGGGTTGTTGAAAAGATTTGGCAGTGCCTCTGTTATGAACCCCTGATGGCAGAAGACCCAGTGCATTGAGGGCCTTGCTGTGGTTAGAAATCTCACATTCCCATTGGTTGCCCATCAACACATGGTCAGATTTTCCTTGGTGGGACCCAGTGGAATAAAAGCAGGCAGAGAAGCAATTGAGTGGGTTCATTCAGGGATAGAGAGGGGTTGGTGGTGACCTGCAGGTATGGTTGAAATGCTTGACTGCAAGGCACATGCTGGAGAGAGGGGGAGGGGAAGCCCGAAGGGGCTGATGAATGGGGAGAGCTGGGAGCATGGATGGGCTGGAGGCTTCTTGGGAATAGTGGGGAGGGGAGAAAGAAGGATTTTTTTTTTTCCCTAAGGAGTGGGATTGTCTACCCTAAAATATCAGAGGTGAAATAATTGCAGGAACTAAGCTCCATGGAGCACCCCTGGGATTAAGTTCTTAGAGCAGCAGTAAAAGTTGCTGGGATAGAGAAAGTCAGCAAAATGTGAAGCAAGAGGTCATTTAGGTGGTTTTCCTGGGATTTAAAATTGTCCAAGGTAATGATGGTTAGGAAGAAAACCTTTGAGTCAGGGCCAAAATGCTTAGTGCGTCCGGGGCTGTTATGGCAGGGCTGATGCCAAAGAGGAGAGTTTTTGAGTGAAAATGAAATTGGCCCCATCTGAAAGAGTGCTTTGGGGAGGTTGGGAGCATTCTGGCTCTGTCTCCTGTTTGAAGACCCTGGGACAAGGGAAAACAAGCTGCTTATTCTCAAGGTTTTGAGAAAAGTGATACAACTGGGAAAAACAAGGTTTCTTAAAGGGGAGAGAACACTCCTGCCTGCTTTGTAGCAAAGGATACTTCTACAGCCAATGTGGAAGTAATCCAGCACTGTGTGCTTCTTAGAAGGAGAACAGAAGAGGGGTAGGGAAATTGCAATTTAATTCTTGATCTATTACCCCATACAAAGAGCAAATGTCACTCATGTTCTCTGGTAGTACATTCTGGAAGAAAGAAAGGGGCCCATCCAAGGAGAGAGACTTAAAGCTAACTGTCCTAAGAAGTTTTGAAATTGTGAAGACATGGATGAGATTACATATAGGCCCTAACAGTCAATGATAAAATGTTAATTCTGTCCAATATCATATGTAATTAAATGCTTGGTAGAATCGATTGGAACCTCCGTGAAAAGGAGGGGTCATCATAAAAACATATTATAGAGAAAATTAAATGATTCCACTTTATCTGGAGGATGGTAGTGTCAATGGAAGTAAACATTGTCAATTAATAAGCTTATTCCAAAAGATGATCATGAATGGTAACTAAAAATAGATCATTGGAGCTACACGCATGATCTCCTGAGGTTTCCATATTGAAATTGTACCGTTTACAAATCAAAATAAATTTGGCCTCTGTAGTGACACTGCAAATATGGAAAAAGAAAAGGCTGCAGCCTGTTTTTCTGCTTCTTAGATCATCGCTAATAAGAATAGCTCTATATTTAGAACATTTTTGTTGATGAATAAGTGAAAAATAAATCCTTTCTTTGCCACAGAACTATGTCGTTCTGGAAGTCTAGGGCAGTGAGAACGTTCTGAATTTTAAGGCACCTGTAGCCACCATGCCTGAGGAGATACTAATTAGAGTGACTAGTGGCTGCCTGATGTTTATCATATGCACATAATGTATCCATGCCGTGCTTCCATTATTTTACCTTTGAAACCTTTTTTGTAGGTCACCTGGGACAGCTATTTTATACAACCCAGAAACTAAGCAAATATTGCGACGAAAATATTTTGATTACCATGTGCTACTGAGGAAGAAAAAAGTTGTGGTTTATATTTACTATAGTAACTCTGAATAAGGTCTCGCTTCATTGAAGTGATCGTTATTGATAGGATGGTAACCATAGTGGTATAAATTGATTGAAAGGTTTATGTGTTCTGTGTGGATAGTTAGTTTTAAAGAGGTATATGCACAAAATACATTAATGAAGAAAGGACAGGCAGAGGAAAGCCAGCCAGCCCCAAAGAGCAACCACAGACATGGAGCTGGTTTGGAAGTGGCTCACCTTCTGGAACCTTGACTTAAAAGAAGTCAGAGCTTTATGGTTAGAGAGAAATTCAGTGTCTCTGGTTCACTTAGGAGAAGGTCTGCAAAGCTAGTAGGAAGCAGATGGGTGTGCAGTGACCTAGAGAATCTGGATCAGTATAGATACTCAATGTGAGAAGTGTGAGGAGAGCACCATGCTGGCTTCACAGGAAGTAGGCTAGAAGTATTTGGTGGAAACTCTGAGATATAAGAAAGCAGTTTTGAAACCAACGGTTGCTTTTTTTTTTTTTTCTTTTTCTGACATCGCCCCAAATTGGGGCAACTTTGGTAAGATAGGGATCACTAAACACTATATCCCTCTGCAAAGGTGTGTCATTTTTTTTTTTTAACATCTTTATTGGAGTATAATTGCTTTACAATGGTGTGTTAGTTTCTGCTTTATAACAAGATGTGTCATTTTTAAACTATCAACTGAGGATTTAGCTTTTCAGCAATCCCCAAAGTGGGAGGAAAGGATGGACTTGTGGTCTACCCTCAATCACACTTGGCTCTGCAAACATTTTTATGAATGCAGTGGCCGAAAATCTGAGTCAGAGACTGGGAGCATGTGATCTCACTCTAGGAGATTATCATGAGACTCAATGGGTGGCTTTAACTTTGACACATTCTTTCTCCTCCAACACCTGTCCTTTGATAAAAGAAGCTAAGTCTTTGTTAACGAAAAGAGACCCGATGGTAATTAAATGCCCAGTGTATTTTTTAACCCTGGTCCCAAATTGTTAACATATGCTCCATGGTTCTTAGGAAATGTTCTTGTGGTTTAAAAGTTTTTTTTCAAAAGATGTGATGTGACCTTTTGATTAAACAATTATCGCACTATTACATTTTCTTTCTAAATGTGACATCACTTTCCACAAATTTTCAGATGCTGTATATGCCCAGAAATAAGACAGTGTCTTGAGACCAGAGAAAGCAATTTACCAAGAGGCTTTCGGTCATGCTCTCTCTGGAAAAAAACAAGTTTATTACACAAGTTTACTCTGTAGAGTAGTGGCTCATGGGGATTTAAAAATGGAGGAACTACTTGCTAAACTTAATCTAGGTCTTTTAGTACCTCTTCGCTCCTTTACTCTTTGGACCTGAGAAGTAAGTCTTCCTTCTAAAATGTGTCCTGGGCACAACTGTGAAACGGACGCTGTTTATACCTGAACCCCAGCTCTTAGTTCCAGCCCCTCCCCTGGGGTCCGGCCCCCTCTTTCACATGCCTCTGCCTTAATTGACACTGAGGCACACATGATGGATAATAGAGAACCTGAATTTGTAACTTTAGCCAACAGGTAAAATTAAACTATATTTAAATCTTAGCCTTTCCAGACCCTTAAAATTATTCAAATGGGTGGTTGCTTGCACCACTGAATAAAAAAAGCCAGCCTACCTTCCTCTTTACACTACACCCCACCCCCCTCCTCTTCACCTAGTTGGGGATTCCAGAAATCAAGGGGGGCCGTGACTTTCTCATCTTGTTGCATTTGCCGTGATATTAAGGCATTAAGACTGTGTTAAGTGGCCGGGCTTTCTCTGTTAGCTGTTAGATTCAGGTACATATTGCAGGGAGTAGTCTGTGGCCATTTGGTCCCTGGTTAGATTAGAGACAGCTGTTGTAGCCTCGTCTATTTCCCATTTCCTCTTTCAAGAGCACTAGACTGGGCTAAATTAAAATTGAGGTGAAGCTAATGATGAAGAGCTGACTTTCTCTCCCCATCTTTGCCAGCCAGAAACTTTCTGTTTTCCTGGCAGGGCCTTTGAGAATAGGGTAGACCAGCTGGGTAAGAGGCATGGAATTGGGTCCCCTCGCCTGGGTGATTGCCTTGCTAGGGGGTGCTTGTCCTCTGCAGGACCTACTGCAACCACCCCTTATTGCTACGGGACCCACAAATAGAATCAGATCTCAGGGTGCTCCCACGGGACAAGCACAATGTCTGACCTGGGAGGAAAGAGCTTATACTGCAAAGTAATTGCAGGCTTGTGCATTTTCTTCTACCAGAATCCTCAGAAATATGTATGGAAATGGCTTCTAAGGGTGTGAGACCAAGGAGAAGCAGTGTATGCTGAGACTGAATTTATTGATATTGTTGTATTTAACAGAGATTTCAGATCTAATTTAGGTGCATAGCTAGGACTCTTAACAGTTTAGTCAACTTGGTTGATGAAACTAAACAGAAGGAACTTATGCTCTCACCAGGGGAGCAGTATGTCAGAACTTTTCTGGTGTGATGGAGAGGAAGGAATCCAAAGGCTTGAAGAGAGAGGAAAGCTGGTGTGACTTTCTCAAGTGTGAGCTGCTCCCCACTGCAGAGGAGACCCCCTTCCCTAGGAGACTGAGCAAATTGAGAAACACATAGTGAAGGGAGTATCCAAGATGATTGTCCTCTATAACATGGCTATGATAGTTGGGAGATGCTGCCCTTGAGATGGGTTCTTTGTTTCCTTGGGTGTGACGGGATCCCAGAGAAGCAGAGGCCAAGAACTGAACCACCTAAGACAAGGTGGGCACACTCGCCATAACAGACAGCAGGGATGAAGAGGCAGAATGTTTCATCCTGGAAGGAATCTTGATGAGAGCTAGTTGATCACAATCTCCCTAGGGATAGATGAGAAGGATGGCCATCTAAGGGTTCATTTTCTCCCTCTGTATATTTTATAAGAGGAAGACTTCTGGTCTGTGAGCCAGAAAGCTAAGCTGAGTCATCACAATGGAAAGGCATAGCCTCTTAACCCAGTTTCCAGACCCAAGTCAGACTCAGAGTAATTAAGGCCACATTCCCTTGAGGGAATTTTAAACACGGCCACATGTATGTATGGTAGGTATTCTTTCATGTCTTCCCCAAAGGATTTGTGTTCATTTACTAGAGCAACTGTGTCCAGAACAAAAGGAAGTACCTGGACCTTTTAGAGATTTCTAGGCACTGGCTCTGAGTTGCTGTTAACACCTGAGGACCCAAAATGCCACTATGGGCGATCAGTCCATGTGTGGGCTTATAGTGGTCAGGTAAAAACTGGAATTTTGGCTAACCTAAAAATTGCAGTGAGTCCAGTAGTCTGCAGATCCCATACTCTGGTTATTTCCTCAGTTTTGAGTTCATAATCAGAGTAGATGTATTTGGCAACTGGAAGAATCTCCACATTGGCTCTCTGACCTGTGAAGGAAGGGCTATCTTGGTAGGAAGGGTCAAGTAGAAGTCTATGGGATTTCCCTTCTATACCAGAATAATATACAAAAAGGAATACTGCATTCCTGGTGGAGTTGCAGAAATTGGTGCCCTCACCAAAGACTTGAAAAAATGAAGACGCTTCTCATGTCTTCTTTTAACTTGCCTCTTTGGCCCATGTGGAAGGCAGATTTATTTTAGAGAGTGATTTTGGATTCTTGTAAACTTGATGAAATGGTGGTTCCAATTTCAGCTGCTGTTCAAGGTGTGGTATCTTTATTGAAAACACTCAACATAGCCCCTAGCTCCTGTTATGCAACCTTTGGCGAGTACTTTACCTCTGAACCGGTTTGCGAGGATAACAGAAGCAGTTTGCTTTTACCTGGCAAGGCCAACAGTATACCATCACAGTCTTGCCGTTCATCCTCTATTCTGCAGTATCTTGATGTTACTGATGTCCCACAGCACGTCATACTGGTCCAATACACTGATGACATAGTAATTGGGCCTGATAAACAGGAAATAACAGGTACTTTAAATGCTTTAGTGAGACACGTTCAATCCAGGCCTGGGAGATAAACCCCACTCTTGCTACCAAGTCATGTGTCAGTTCGTGTCCAGTCAGGGTAAAGGAAACCACATTAAATATTTCAGCAGAGAGAAATTACTATTAGGAATTGGTTAAACAGGTCATGGAGGATTGAGGATGTAAGAAAGGAAGACTGAGATCGTAGGGAGAGTTATAACAGGAAGTGGCTACCGTTCCTAGGGCAGGAGTGACAAAGGAAGGAAGTTGGGGTTATTGGAATCTAGGAGCTGGAAGAGGAGCGGTTCTCTGGGGCTGGGACGCTGCCTTCTGGGGAGAGGGCACTGCCAGCCTGGCGTAATCACAGCTGAATGCTGTAATCCAGCAGTAACCACAGCTGGGGGCCACATAGTAGCCACTGCCCACCCACTTGAGCTGTAGTGACCAGAAAAGGAGGGTTAACAGGGCCTGTCCTGGAAACTGGAACCAGCTGCTGGGGTGCTGTAGGCTGGAGCAGTACGCAGAGCTGGAAAGAGCAGCCCTTTCCCCTCTTTTTGCATTTTATGTCTCTTGAGCATCCCATTTGGTAGAACCTCACAGGGAGCCGGGTGGCAAAGGGGGATGTTTCTCAGAGTCCTCGCCCCTGCGTTGCAGAACGTGGGCAGGGCGAGTCCAGCACAGCTTCCCTGGCCGGAGCAGGTTTTGTCCTGATAGGCCACGCAGTTGCTTCCAGTTGTCGACCCCTTGGTAATTTGTGCTCGTTTTCCTTCCCCTTATTGACATCAGCCTGCATGGTGGTGAAATTGGGACCGGAGCCGGGGAAGCGGGGAGGGAAACTGGTGAAAGTTACCTTTCACTTTTTGTTTTTAGGTGATTTGATTGATGGTATCTGGTCCCTTCCCTCCTATAACCCCGTGTTTTGGTTCCCTTGGTAGAAGCCTTATTCTCAAGGTTTCTTCCCTATTTATGGTAGATTCAGGGGTGTTCTCGTCCCTGAATCCCTTCATTCACACTTCCCATTTTCAGTGCCTCTGCCTGTAGGCACCTGGGCATTGACTCCTGCACTGGGCTTCAGAACTATTATTTAGAAGTGGATCGCTACACTAGGAGATTTCTCCTGGTTGAGGTATGTCCACTTGCTTCTTGTCTAAAGGAGCAAGAGTACGGGTAGGCCGAGTTTGTGGAGATATCTGGACCAATTAACTCCCGAGCAGTGCGGTCTGGCCTGTTCCAGCTCCTCTACTGTGAATCGGCCTCCTTTTCACTTTGTCGTCTCCAGCATGGACTAATGCAATCTTCAGTCTCTGTTTTCTAAGGGAAGACTCCAGGGTGAAGTCATCTCATTCTTTGTCTTTAGTACCAGCAGAAAATAGGGCCATGATGTCCGTGACCGAGGGCCCTCTAGACTCTGTCAGCGGCTGCTGTTCTCGCCAAGGCGGAGTCCGTGTGGCCTTCTGTCCTGCGCTTCCTCCCCACTTCCTTCCCTGCTTTAGGAACAAATCTTGTGATCCGTCAGCAGTCACAGCTGCAGGCTGCACAATAGCCACTGCCCTTCCACTAAAGCTGTAGTGACCAGAAAAGAAAAATAATCAAGTCCCTCATGAAAAACAGTGGCTCATCCAAGGGCTCCGTGGTGGGGGGGGGGGGTGATCTGGCCCGAGCGCAATTCCTAGCCCGATGCTCTGGATTGGCAGGGTCGAAGGAGGACCACAGGCTATTTTCATTACTTTAGAAACTGAACGGAAATCTACAACGAGGCTGCACAGGCTCTACATTAGCAAAATATAAGATTTATTTGCCTTGGATTCACATTACACAAACACCCTGTGGGAACCATCCCATGCACATCAGAGGCTCCCTTTGGCACTTGTATGTCTAAGAAAATTATCAGCAAGTGAGATAGTAAGGCCAGTTGATAACAAAATCTTTCAAAATATGTTTCGTGAGGTGAAACAAGTACAGTGATTCTTTAAAGTGGTGTACAGGTGGGGCAGCCCAGGTGTTTGGACAGCCAGGCCATTATTCAAAACTTGAAAATCTCCCCAGGGGTTAGAATCCTAAAGACTGAAGCTTCTTGCTAAGTTGCTTAGCTGTCAGATAAATTTATCACCCCAGTTTTGAACTGTCCCGAGATAATGTCCACTTTTTATCGACAAGAAACACCCTTTCAAGAGAAGTTGGTCCCCACACCAGAAGGTATATTTTTTGGATGCCCATCTGGAATCACTAGTAATCATGAGACAATTTTGCCAGCTTTTCAGGGCCTGTGGCTTAACATCTCTGGGCCTTCCTTTTACCAGGACTCTTTATTGCTGCTTGATGAACCATTTCTTCTTCGAATGCTACAGCCTGTTCAGTCGGGGCAGGACCACATCACCCTGGCTGGGAGGATGCTGTCTTCCTGGACAGGACAGGGCAGCACTTGGCTCTCAGGCAGCTAAACACAGTGGCTTGGACCTCTCTGTCCGCAAGGAGGTTTGGTTTAGACCAACCGCGGTTTTCTGATTTCACCTCAATTTGAAACTGGTTGTCCAGATGAATAGAGTCTAATGTAACTGCTGATCTGGAGAGGTTTTCTATTGGGATAAAAATGATTTATGTAGCCATTCAACAAGTTCTGCAAAGATTGATTGTCCCTGGCAGCATAGAGGTTTAGGTCTAATGCTATTGAAACATTGACTAAGACTCTTCTGCCATCTTGTTTCCCTCTTACAAGTGGGATGGTAAAAATCAGAGAGATCCAGCTTGGGAGATGGGGGTATTTCTCTGATACAAATTAGCATGGGCTCACAGTTTATGAAGCAGGAGCTAGAATCACACAACCTTGGTTTTGAATTCTGGCTCTATTACCTGACCTTGTAACCTTGGTCATGCTGCTCCACCTTTCAGAGCCTCAGTGTTTCATCTTTAAATGTGGCTAATACCCATCTTGCAGGATTGTGATGAGGATTAAAGGAAACAGTAGAATCCTACAAGCAAAGTGCCTGGTGCAGTTACACAAGCAGGTTGTGAGACAGGGGTGAGGCTCAAAGCTTTTGCAAGAGTGGTACAGAGACAGTGCCCACTCTAGGGGAAACCAACATGTTGGTTTGTCACTGGAAGTGTTTTTGACTTTCACATCTTCCTATTTGAGAGGCAGAGTGGTGAATTAGAATGTGGAGCATGTTTTTCATGTCAGATAGATGGGGTTTCAATGTTGGTCTTGCATATTTGTTAATTACCTGGCTCTCTGAACCTATTTCCTCAGTTGTAAACTCTCAGAACGGTTGAGAGGAGTAGCACTGATGCATGTGAAGTGTCTGGCACTGTACCTGACACACAGGAAGGACTCAGTGATGATGCAGTTTTTACCCATGTAGTCTTTAGTCTCCAGTCTTCGTATCGTAGAATAATTGTTTGTGGAAGGAACGGAGCATGTAGACAAAGACAGGCATTATAACTCACTTAAAGGTTTAAAAGAACGGACATCTGAAAAGTCCTTATAAATGGTATTTTTAAAGATTTAGTAATATCTCTGAAGTTTAATTTGTTATCCAATAAATATGTCAGCCACATTATCATTTCCTGCAAATTAGATGCGTAGGATTGTTGATTAATTTTATCAAGGAGAACACAGTTGGGTTTTAGGGCATTGAATAATTTATGAGAGATAATAGATTAAAAATAATTCACTATTGTTTTACATTTAGGGAAGTTAAATATATTTTAAAACACTGAATAAATCCTTAAGCTGGATTAGGCAAAAGGGGAAAGATTTAAAATACACAGATATGTCATTGGATATGAAAAGAATATCTGTGACAAAAAATGAGACATTGTATATGTCCAAATCTGCCAGTTACAGCTTCACAAACAATTTCATTATAATGTTGGCCATTCAGAACCAGAGTAAACAGTTCTGATAATCTTGAATGAGTTTGTCACCATCATTTTTTCTAGTATCTGTACTAACGGGTTATAAATCCATTTTAATTAAAACTGGTAAACAGCACCTGAAAGTGTTATACCACTTCAATAAGCATAGCACCAGTTTTAATACAATATGACTTTGACACCTTTGAATTAAAAAACGATCCAACTTTAGCAAGAGATAAATGAAGTTGATAATTAAAAGTAGGTTATGGGCTCAATTTGGACAAATTAGATTGCAGGGTGGTTTTTGCCCTCTATTGGAGTATTTTCTGTGTGCATGGCCAGTGTTTAACAGATAATTTCCAAATCTCCACTTCCTTTCTCTATAGATTTCGGATTTACGGGCTGTTGCAATGAAGCAAAATCTCATGTACATATATACATTCACAGCTTTTAAATGTGTGAAACCATGATATGACAATCCCTGCAATTAAAATATTCAGTGAAGCTGTTTAGATGTTTTCAGTCTGCTTTCTTCTTAACTGAAGCCCCTTATAATTACATGTTGAGTTCAGCGAGATACATTTGAGTCTTTTTTTTTTTTCTTTCAGAAAAATAACTAATGTATGCTAGCTAGTACTTGAAGGTAAGCTTCCTGATCCTCCTAAAAATATGCCAAGGAATTCTAGTAGAATATGGAGTCCTCTTATTCAAGGAAAGAGACTGCATTTTAAAGTAGTGATTCCCTCTAGAAATTTCTTTTGAACATTTCCCTCTTCTGTTTGCAGTAGATCATGTATAAAACGGCTGTTTTTTTAGATAAAAGAAAGTTAAATTGACTTTAACTCTTTTTGCACTAAGGAAATCTTTCATACCTAGAATTGTGCTGCTGAACTGGCATAAGAGACACAAACTCATAGTGTGTTAGGACTAGAAGGGACCTTGGGCGTCATCTGGTCGACCCCGTTATTTTACAGATGAGATACAGGCCAGCAACTTGCCCACAGCCTGTCACACAGGGAGCGGTGGCACAGCCAGACAAGAACCCAGGCTTCCTGACACCCAATTTATGTGCTCTTTCCAGTCTTGGCTGCCCTCAGGTTTTTTGTTTTTTTTTGTTTTTTGTCCCTTGAATGAGTGTTTTCTGTTTTTTTTTAATTAAACATTTTTTAATTGAAGTATAGTTGATTTACAGTGTTGTGCCTATCTCTGCTGTACAGCAAAGTGACTCAGTTATACACATATGGACATTCTTTTCTTTATATTCTTTTCCATTATGGTTACCTCAGTTTTTGATTTTGTTCAGCAATTGGACTTGTTGGCATTTGATGGATTTGCGCTTTTTGGTAAGTAGAAAACTGCCAATTTCTTAGTGTATAAATGATTGAGGTGAAGAGAGAATCCTGTGTTACAGAAATACTTGATGGAAGAACTTGAAATAAACAAAATTGGCTTTAACTCATCAGTTCCTCTTTTCTCAGAGCCAAAAATGACGTCTCTGACTGTGTAACCAAACGGCTCATAGCAAATGTTTTTGACCTTTTAGAACAGAAGAATCAATAACAGAAGATGACAAGAGGAGGTATGTTTGGTGTTGAAGCTACCTTTAATTTGAATAACTTTGGTCCCACCTCATGGATTTAATTTAACATGAATTAATTTAACTCATGCATTTAATCGACCACTGTAGCACATTGCCAGTAATACAGATTCCACCAGGAAAACTTTTGGCACAGAGAATACAGGGAGGAGCATGCAGTGTGATAAATATCTTGCCCAGGGACCATAATCTTTGCTTCTTCCAAACAAGCTTGGTTTGTCCTGTGCACACGGCTTGTGCTAGTTTCCATCTTCTGGCCTTTGGATGTGCTGGTCTCTCAAATTGGATGACATCTCTTCCTTCCTTCCGCCTTCTCCGTCCTTCCATCCTCTGATTAGCAGCACTCCACTCTCATTACTCCTTATCTCTCTCTCTTCCTCCTCACTTTATATCTACCTAGAGGTAAAGTGTTTTTGTGTGTCCATAGCACCTCATACCACATTGACCACTCTGAATTCTTGATAAATGTTGACTGATTAACTGTAACATGTCACGCTACTGATATTTATTACTCTACTAAATTCTAAAAATCCCAACTTCTCTTCTTTCTCATTGCAAGTAAAATATCTAAAAATTCTACTACACAGCTTTCTTTTTTTTATATATTGCTTCTTTTTTTAACATAGAAAAACAATGATCTCTCCAAGGACAATAATATTCTGAATTCTACTTTTGAAAAGTCATGAGTTATTTTAATAATTCTATAATTGTTTGAAGGGCCCCATGCTCTCATCATTTTCTGCAAATGTTTAGTAACCATGTAGTTTGGTCTGATTTTTCTATCTCTGCTTCTTTTCATCAAGAAACTATGGAGGGGTGTATGTTGGTCTACCATCTGAAGCTGTCAATATGGTGTCCAATCAAACAAAGACTGTGCGAAAAAGTAAGTAGAACCATGTGATGTTTACTCTGTCTACATGTTTATTTCTTTGTTTTGTGAAAAAAGTATGAAATGCATATTTCAGCTTGCCTGACTCACCCTACATATTACTGACTTGCAGTGAACTGTGTATAAGAGCCATAGCTGGGACTTCCCTGGTGGTCCAGTGGTTAAGACTCCGTGCTTCCACTGCAGGGGGCGTAGGTTTGATCCCTGGTCGGGGAACTAAGATTCCGCATGCCGCTCGGAGCGGCCTTAAAAAAAAAACCCAGAAAAACCATATCTGCTCATTGTAATCATTTGTTGACATTGCCACCCACATGATGACAGTAATTCCAGAGCAAAAGTTACCTTCTGTTCCTGGTTATTCTCCGTGGAGATTTTAAATTTCTTGTTAATTTCAGTGATGATCAGTGTGAAAATGAAAGCAAACATTTCAGTAAGTTTATGGAGTTTTTGTAGAACATAAAGGTACATTCCTATAATATATTATAAATGTGACTGATAAGTAGTCTGGTGATTAGAAGAAAATTAACTGTCTTTTGTATAATGATGTGAAGTGGAGGCTCCTTTTTCTGAGTTTTAGTAGTTAGTAATTGCAGGGCTAATGAGGTTCTTTTGATAATAGGCACGATTGCAGCCTTGTAGATAGCTTCTTGCTTAAGTAAATTTTTTTTAAAATTTATTTTTATTTATATTATTTATTTTTGGCTGTGTTGGGTCCTCGTTGCTGCGCACGGGCTTTCTCTAGTTGCGGCGAGTGGGGGCCACTCTTCATTGCGGTGCTCGGGCTTCTCGTTGCGGTGGCTTCTCTTGTTGTGGAGCATGGGCTCTAGGTGCATGGACTTCAGTAGTTGTGGCACATTGGCTCAGTAGTTGTGGCTCTTGGGCTCTAGAGCACAGGCTCAGTAGTTGTGGCACATGGGCTTGGTTGCTCCGTGGCATGTGGGATCTTCCTGAACCAGGGCTCGAACCTGTGTCCCCTGCATTGGCAGGCGGATTCCTAACCCCTCCGCCACCAGGGAAGTCCCTTAAGTAAATTTTTAAGTGTGGCTCGTGGTGAAGAATGCTGATTTACTAATCACTGTACAGTTGTCTGATAATGTGGTTTTAAAGAACTATTAATATGTACACATACAATTATATATATGTAATATTTGATTTAATTTGTACACAAGCCTTTATTATTTCTTAACATACTATGGTTATTTGTTCCTCATTGGTTTTTCTCTACTCGGTGATTTAGACTAGCAAATACATATATGTCACAACTATTTATAGTTTTGTAGGAAACTAGAATATATTCTTTATAACTGAACATTTAACTTTTCTTAATTTTCTCTTTTTTAAGATTAGAAGAAAGTAATATCATGACAATAATCAAGAGGTACTGTATATTTTTCTAAATAATTCTATATATTTAGCCTGGATGAATGAACTGTAGATATTAATGCTCTATATTTCTAAGAAATCTCGAACTTGAGTATGAGGAGGGGTCTCATCTTGTGGTTAAATCTATGGAATCCAATATATTTTATTGTAAAGAGGTCTTTAATGATTAGATCAATTTTCTTTGCAGTTACTTTTTTTTCATTAATAATTTTTCGAATGTAACTTAATTCATTTAATAAGAACAAGCTGTTTGCCTAGACTACCAGGGTTTCACTCTTCATTGCCAAAGTCTTTGAGGAGCTAGGACCTTGGAAGTGACAGACAAGGAGAGACTAGAGAGGTTTGGAATTAGATTAGGATCAATATTAAATGTTTGGCAATAGTCAGGGGTAGTTGATATACAGAGAGAAGATGTACCAGTACCAAAACTCCAGTAGAGATCGGCAATCATCAGTGTGCAAAAATGCAGTTTTTCAGGAAGGAATAGTAAAATCATAGACCAGGTTTAAAAGATGAAGCACTGTGGACCTGGTGAAGAGCTTGGAGTTAAAATTATAAGACAAACAAGAACAAGGACAGAAGAAAAATAGCTTTCATTTATTAACTACTGTCTGGGTACTAGTCTCTAAAAGATACTGAGCAGCATTTCCATTGAGGAAGAGAGTTTCTGTTTACCTGGACCAACATGCATGCAATACTTAGATCCCCACTGTCTTTCAGTCTTGCTGAATGACATCCCACCTCTTTTGAACATCCAGTGATCAGGAATGCTCTGTCGCCTGAGATAGCCCATTCTCTTTTGGGAGTCAAACAACCCTGGATTTGAATTCAGGCTCTTTCACTTACTAGCTGGGCAAGTTTCTTCCCCCGATGCTTATTGAAGGGTTCTTGTTAGGACTAAATGTGAAGTAAATGGTAGCTTCTGCTATAATTGTCATTGTCATCATCACCATCAATATCATCATCACTGTACCATCATCCTTTTTTGTAACCAGAATCCAGCCATTGGTAGATCAGAAGCAAGACTGATTTGATATTGAACCAGCTTCTGGCTGAGGACCAGTACTGATGCTGGTGTCTGGGATGGGATGGGTTGCAGAATAAGCTCACAGGTGGAGACCAATAAGCTTTCCTACTGGAGAAGAAGGACATGGAAGCTGTAACTGGTTTCTTCTGGACAAGAAATACAACAATATTGGGCAGCTGCTTCTTCAAAGACCCTCTCATCAAGGCTACAGCATTATGGAGCATTATTCCCTAGTGCCCATAACCACATTAAGGTGTTGAGCTTCTCTTTAGGAACTTGCTGGAGATTTTCTATTTCTAGTATTTTTAACAGAGTTCTAACTCTCATGTAGATTTCTAAGTTCCCTGCCAGTTTTCCCTGATGCAACAGTAGTTTTATTATTTGCATCAAATAGAAAAGATAATCTAGTTGAAAGTAAGCATATATTAGTGTTTACCCTCCTGAAAACAGGGTGTATTTCAAAAAGCATCTGAATAGAGTGGGAAGAAGTGCTGTGTAGATAGATATCTGGAGACTCGGTAGCTCTGCTGTTAACACAGGACCTTAGATGAATCCCTTACCTTCTCCCAGCTTCACCCAGTTTCAGTTTTTACATGACAGAGTTAGACAAGATGATTGTCCAGCTTTGTATATGGATCTAAAATTTCCTGATAACAGTTGAGCACTATTGCTGGTTAGTCAGCCCGCATGACATTAGACAGCTAGGTAGAATATTTCCCTACTGCTCATGGCTATCAATGTAAAAATAAAAACTATTTTATTGCCATCCCTCTCTCTTCTCAATTTCCGCCATTCTTTACCTCTGTTGCTAAACAATCCATTTGCCTCTTTTGAATTATCTGAAAAGTTTTCTAAGTTGATAGGCTGTCCATTTACTCAATTGCTAAGCATCCATTGTGGTACTTATCTGGATGCATGGCATCTGAGCTTAAATTATCGGGCAGAAACCCCGATGAGAGGAGACATTTTATGGAAAAGATTGGAGACACTTTTTTTTTTTGACCTAACATATAAAACCTCTCTAGAAATAAAGCCACCGAACTCACTCAGTGACCCAACTTCAAAGTTGACTTGGTTACTTTTTGAAGCAAATTGAGGAATGATTTCAGAATCGAAGTTACTTATATCACGATACAGATGTGTAGTTTCTTCTCTAGGTGACCCAAGGGTGAAAGTTACGCCCATTTAGGTATACGGAGTGCTGCCAGCGCAGTGATGCTTGTCCAATGCCAGTGGATGGGCTCGCTGCATCAGATCCCCTGGGGGAGCTCGAGGTGAAGTGGGTGGCTCGCCCCTCTTCCCAAGAGGGTCTGACCAAACAAGGAAGGGACAGATTGTGGCTGGGCAGTTGGTATCTTTGTGCTGTTGCCGTGTAGCTTGGTTCAGGCATCCTCCTGTTGTATTTTGGTTCTAAGTTTAGAAGTCTCTCTCTCCACCTGACTTTGTCTCTTCATGTAAGTGTCATCAGTGCTTCACACTGTGCTGGCCACGTGTTCAGTCTCAAATCAATACTGGACGGATGTTGAACGTGTGTTTTACTGAAAAGAAAATCAGTAAATAATTTGCAGGCTTAACGCTGATATGTTTTCATCTAAGTGGCGCCTTTTCACGCTTGTTAACTCTTTTCCCTTTTTTGTTTGCTGCCGTCATAGCCTCCTCATCAAGATCTGGATGGAATTTTTGCTTCGTGGGATTTTGTAACGTGCACAGACATTTCCAAGGAAATTCTAAGCATTCGCCGCCCCCCCCCCAGCCCCAAATTCTTAGTTTATAGTTAAAACCATGGGTACATATTGAATGTTGTGGTACTAGAAAGGAATTGGTTAAACAACACACGTATATGGAACTATATTTGGTCCACCTGCGGGGAAGGCAAGCTTACAAAGGGTTCTTGCCCAGCTGGCTGCTGTGCCCCAGCTGCGTTCTCACCCTGGCCATCCCCACAGCTCATGAAGATCATGTCTTTTCACTGATACTTTTTTGATAGTTTTTATATAGCAAAATCCTTCATCTATTTATAACTTACAATAATAAGGCACTATCGATGAATTACCCAAAGTAATATATTTGTCTGTTATCTTTCACTATTTCTACTTCATGTTAATGTTTAGCTGTAAAATTGTTAAATTGATTCTTACTGTTATCTCTTTCCTTTTTTACTATTTGGTTTTCAGCTTTATTTAAATATCAGAGGAGTTTCTTTATTGGGAGCAATGTACTACATGGCAATACTTAAACTGTTGAGATTTGCATGCCGTATGTACATTTTGATTAATTTCCTATTTTCTTTAGTCAAAGGCTTATGTAACCACAAATACTTAATAGCCATTGATTCTCCCATTCTACCTGTGTGTGATCAGAACATCTCATCATGTTAATTCTACACTGTTTTCAAGGACTTGTCACTGATGGTTAGTCGGATATTTGGAAAGTTCTTAATTTGATAGTGATCATGTGTATCCACTTAGTACTGAAATGTAAATCACTCAATTTACCAGTGTATTTCAACAATTAAAACATTTTTATCCCTCTTTACCTGGATTTCTTCATTATTTTTCAAAAGAACACTTTCAAATAAGTCACACATTGTGATATATAGATATAATAAATCAGTATAAAAATAATAATGTATAAATAGATTACTATGAAAAACTAAAATTTTTCACAAGAAGGAAAGCATTATCTTATATATTTGGTCCATACAACTATCATAGGGACATCAAATTTTTTTTTTTATATCTTTACTGGAGTATAATCGCTTTACAATGTTGTGTTAGTTTCTGCTGTACAACAAAGTGAATCAGCTATATGTAAACGTATATCCCCATATCCCCTCCCTCTTGAGCCTCCTTCCCATCCTCCCTATCCCAACCCTCTAGAGGGACATCCAATTGATCTGAAAAATAAAGCTGGAGATTAGAGTCACCGAGAAATGATTACGATACACCTACTCCTGTCCCATATCCACGTGTCCATAATGGAATTTAGGTGAAGCATCAGCAGTTTATCCCATTAGAGATAACAGATTAACTTTTTGAAAACTTTTAATTTTGAAATAACTTTAGATTTACAGAGGAGTGTAAGGATGGTACAGAGAGTTCCTATATGCCCTTCATTTTTAAAAAATTAATTTTTATTGGAGTTTAGTTGATTTACAATGTTGTTGTGTTAGTTTCTGCTGTACAGCAAAGTGAATCAGTTATACATATACATATATATCCACTTGTTTTTAGATTCTATTCCCATATAGGTCATTACAGAGTATTGAGTAGAGTTCCCTGTGCTGTACAGCAGGTTCTTATTAGTTATCTATTTTATATATAGTCGTGTGTATATGTCAACCCCAATTTCCCAATTTATCCCTCTCTCTTCTTCCCCCGTGGTATCCATAAGTTTGTTTTCTACGTCTGTGACTCTATTTCTGTTTTGTAAATAGGTTCATTTTTTGTAAATAGGTTCATTTTTGTTTGTAAATAGGTACCATTTTTTTTTAGATTCCACATATAAGCAATGTCATATGATATTTGTCCTTCTTTGTCTTTCTATGTCTGACCAGCTTCCCCTAATGTTAAATAACATCTTACAAAACATAGCACATTTGTCAGAACTGAGAAATTGAACTTTGGTACAATGCTATAAACTAAATTGCAGCCTCTCATTGGATTCGATTAGTTTTTCTATTAATGTCCTTTTTCTCTTCCAGGATCCAACCCAGGATCGCACTGCATTCTGCTGCATTTAGTCATCCTGTCTCCTGAGTCTCCTCTTCCTGGCATTTTTCTCAGTCTTTCTTTGTTTTTCACCAAGAGGTGAAGTGCCCCCCTCATCACATCATATCATAATATCTCATGATTTCAACATAACTTGTTGTTGGTGATATTAACCACGATCACTTGGATAGGGGTGTCTGTCAGGTTTTTCCACTGTAAGGTTTCTTGTTTACTGTTTCCATCCTCTGTTCCTTATAAGTGAATCATAAGTTTAGACCACACTCAAAGGAGAGGGGAATTAAGCTCAACCTCCTGGAAGAAAGAGTATCAAGAAATTTCTGGAATTTGTCTTTTTTTTTAAAAAATTTACTATCTTAGCCGTTTTTAAAAATATTTATTTACTTATTTTTGGCTGCGTTGGGTCTTTGTTGCTGCACGCGGGCTTTCTCTAGTTGTGGCGAGTGGGAGCTACTCTTCGTTGCACGGGCTTCTCATTGCGGTGGCTTCTCTTGTTGCGGAGCATGGGCTCTAGGCGAGCGGGCTTCAGTAGTTGTGGCACACGGGCTCAATAGTTGTGGCTTGCGGGCTCTAGGGCGCAGGCTCCGTAGTTGTGGCGCACGGGCTTAGTTGCTCTGTGTCATGTGGGATCGTCCCGGACCAGGGCTCGAACCCGTGTCCCCTGCATTGGCAGGCGGATTCTTAACCACTGTGCCACCAGGGAAGTCCCTGGAATTTGTTAAAAGCATTTTTTATATGTGTGTGTGTGCGTATGTGTGCGCACGCTTATATATATAAGCATTATATATTATGTATATAATGAAATATTATTCAGTCATAAAAAAGAATGAAAATCTTGCCATTTGTGACAACATGGATGGACTTAGAGGATATTATGCTAAATGAAATAAGTCAGACAAAGAAAGACAAATACTGTATGATTTCGCTTATATGTGGAATCTAAAAAACAAAACAAATGAACAAGCATAACAAAACAGAAACAGAGTCATAGACATAAACAGCTGTTTGCCAGAGGGGAGGGGGTGGGGGGAGGAGTGAAATCGCTGAAGGAGATTAAGAAGTACAAACTTCCAGTTACAAAAACAGGAGTCACGGGGATGAAATGTACATTGTGGGGAATATAGTCAATAATAATGTAGCATCTTTGTACGGTGACAGATGGTAACTAGACTCGTGATCATTTCGAAATGTATAGAAATATCAAGTCACTATGTTGTGCACCTGGAATTAACAAAATGTTGTAGGTCAGTTATACTTCAAAGCAAGAGGGAAAGGGGAAAACCCAAGCACCACAGTAATTATTAATTATTTTGGGGGAGATACTTTGAGACTCTGCACATGTCCTGTTTCTCCTTAAAGATTTGTCCACTAATTTTAGCATTCACCTTTGGACCTTGCCTGTAGCATATACTGTGGTGTTCCAATGCTGATTTTCTACTTCCCTTGTTCCTTTACATGTGTTACTTGGAATTCTTCTCTAAGGAATATTTGTCTTATCTCCCCAATTTACTTTTTATTCAATCATTTATTTATATCCATATGGACTCAGATATTAATTTCTTTAGGTTATAATCCAACACTATAGTCATTATTTTATTGCTCAAATTGTTCAAGCTTTGCCCATTGGTAGTTTTTTCATGTTGGTTCTTGACAAACCCCATCCTTTTTTTCTTCTTAGGTTGACTTTTAATAGCAAGCAGAATAAAAATCCAATTCAAAAGTTAGTTAAAACGCATTCCTAAAACTTCATCAAATTTTATTATAAATGAATAGTGTTTTCCATATTATGACAAGTCTTACCATTTTCCTTCAACTAGACATCATTTAAATTTAGAACCTCGTGATTCTTACCAGTTAATAATACTTACCACCCACTTACCTATGTCTTAAGGTTAATGATTATAATTTTTATTAAGTATTACAAAGATTTTGAGTGAAAGTCTTAGAAAAGAATAATTACTAACATTAGGAGCTTTCAAAAGAAAAGTGAGAGATTGGAGAAGCCTTTAAAATGCCTGAAATTTGGGCTTCCCTGGTGGCGCAGTGGTTGGGGGTCTGCCTGCCAGTGCAGGGGACACGGGTTCGAGCCCTGGTCTGGGAGGGTCCCACATGCCGCGGAGCAGCTGGGCCCGTGAGCCACAACTACTGAGCCTGTGCGTCTGGAGCCTGTGCTCCGCAACAAGAGAGGCCACGACAGTGAGAGGCCCGCGCACCGCGATGAAGAGTGGCCCCCGCTCGCCGCAACTGGAGAAAGCCCTCGCACAGAAACGAAGACCCAACACAGCCAAAAATAAATAAATAAATTTATTTAAAAAAAAAAGCCTGAAATTTAAGAGTTAATAGCTTTTCAAACTATATTCTTGTTCTTTGTAAGATTGTTATTGAAATGTATGTGTACTGGAGAGATGAGTTTCAGAGAATTTCTGATTAATAAAATTGTTTGTTTTGATTAGAAAAGGTTTTCTTAAGAAATCTAAATCAGGAGACATTTATTCCTAGACTTGGTTAAAGGAGACTGCTAGAATTTAGTTTTGGAAGAACTGTTTCAGTCTCTGGAATGTAGAAATCTGGTTTTGGCAAGTACAACTAACTTCTGGGATTTTATGGAAAAGTGGCTGGCTTGATGAAGTGAGTTCTCAAAAGTGATCTGGACTAGGCTTTGGGGAGAGGAACAGAATGATAGAAGGGGCTAAGTTAGTACAACTGGGAAGTTATCTCTCTGGGCTTTTGAATTGGGAAGAGCTTGAAGAGGAGGAGAAAACAGGTTCCATTTTGCAAATGGGAGCTTTATGTAGTCATGTTATATCTATGCCCAAAGTTGTGAAGAATTTCAGCAGGGAAAAGTTATGTAAGGAACTCATTCCCAGGAAGATAGTTTACATTTTCTTACATTTCATTTTACATTTTCTTTACATTACTTTTACTTAATGCACATGATAAATCCCAGCAGTACAAAATGATGTGCTTTTCCATAGATTGGGTTCTGATACCCCATTCTGATTTTTAGTTGTTTATCGATCGTCACCACTTGAGTTCTTGCTGTGCCCCACTTGGGGCACACTAGTTACCAAGGGTACTGCTGGAAGACCCACCCCCTGCATTCGGGGCTCTTTATTATTTATTTATTTTTATTTATTTATTTTTTTAAATAAATTTATTTATTTAATTTATTTTTGGTTGCGTTGGGTCTTCGTTGCTGTGCGCGGGCTTTCTCTAGTTGCAGCGAGCGGGGGCCACTCTTTGTCGAGGTGCGCAGGCTTCTCATTGTGGTGGCTTCTCTTGTTGTGGAGCAAGGGCTCTAGGCACGTGGGCTCAGTAGTTGTGGCTCACGGGCTCTAGAGCGCAGCCTCAGTAGTTGCGGCACATGGGCTTAGTTGCTCCATGGCATGTGGGATCTTCCCAGACCAGGGCTCGACCCTGTGTCCCCTGCATTGGCAGGCGGATTCCTGACCACTGCGCCACCAGGGAAGCCCTGCCTTCCTTTTTTTAGTGATTCCTCTGAGAGGGAATGCAAGAAACTAAATCTGAGGGGGAAAACTGCTTTCATAATCTCAAGTGTAAACCACGAATAGGCTTTTCTGATAAAAGTTAAAGCCTGAAGAGATAAGAAAGGCAAGCATGTATTCCTTTAAACATTTCAATTAATTTGCAAAAATATTCAGCAACTATGCACATATTGTTTGTATACTTAAAATGCAACAATTTTCATGCTTCGAATATTTTTTTCCTGAGTGTTTTACGGATATTTTGTTCTACTAGACGATTCAAAAGTAAGACTTACACACATAATACACATAACAGGAATTCTCCGCATGATTAGCATTGTGGACTCTCCTAACAGTGTCAAACAATGAGAAGCCAAACATGATCACATCCATATCATAAGGAGAGCCTGGAGAATCACCTATGTCTTTGTTTTCTGCTCAGTGCTTCTGATAAGTTCAGCAGACGTACAGCCATGACTTGTTTCCAAACATCCAGACCCCCTCACTGGCTCACCACAATTACACGAGTGCTAAGTTCTAAGTATTCACAGAAAGACTGCAGGTGTCGCTTTACTCCTCTCTGGTCCCTTTACCAAACCCCTACATCACTTATGACATTACTTGTTAATATTCTGCAATCCAAAATGAAAAATGCAGGTACACAAGTTTGCTAAATTTCACTTAACCAAATAAATTTAAAAATAGATAAAATAACTTAAATTCCTGCAACACAAAACTTGGTTTTCATATTCATTTGAACATTTTAGAATTACTCAAACACAAGAATTGAAAATGTGTGTGCTATTTGGAAGAGAACTACTGAATTTATTCTCCAGAAGAAAAAGCAGACCTGAAGCATCACATTACTGGAACACCTGAAACATGTTGACAAGTTCTTATCTTCTAAACTTCAACGAAAGCTGCTTGCACAAACTATTTAAAGAATATCTGCCCCTAATAAACAAGCCAGATATCTGATGTATTAAGGAAGTCAGAAGCTGAGTCACTTCATTTCTTTCTGTTGCCTCCAGTTGCTAGAATACTGGCAATTCGCATAAATATGTTTAATGTATCCATGTAGATTCCCAGCATCGAATTGATGGGATCATACTTTTGAACTCCATACACTGGTACTACTTCTGCACGCTTGATTACTTTCTGTGTATCATACAGAAGAAACATGCTGAAAAGAACTAATCCACCATAAATTGCCACTGAGTACAGAGTGGCCCCAGCCACAGTGGTAGGTGGAAGAAACATAGATCCTAGTGAGGAAACAAAGACGACACCCAGGCCCACGCCCAGGGGTGCTCCCATGTTCAAAAACTTCTCACTGGGTGCGCACATGGCCACAGTGGAGAGGCCTCCCACAACACCAGCCGTGTACCATGCAGCTCTGATGAGAAGAGGCCCCCCTAATATTGTCAGAGGAGCCACCACTGCACCCATCACACCAGAATGTAGTAACCAAGCAAGATGCTTTCGGCCTGGGCTCTGGTCATATGATATAGACTGGACCAGCATTCCAGCTCCAATCATGGCTGCAAAGGTTGCACCAATTGTCACCCAAGAGCCTCTCATCATGAAGTTCATGAGGGCAGGAGTTCTGCTCACTGCCAGGGCAGACAAAGCTGTTATGCCGATACTTCCTGCTAAGTACATATAGGTGGTATGAATTCTATCCTTCACATACTGAGGCCAAATTATGGCTTTTTCAATAGCTCCAATCTCATTAGACATTCCCAAGCCATAGTAGCACAAAGCTCCAAGACCAACAGCAGCCCCTCCAGCAATAAACCATCTTCCCATCTGATCAATTTTAAATATTTTTTCCAATGATGGTTCCAAAGCTGCCTCCTTGAGTTCTTGGCTAGTTTTCCCACGTCGAATTCCAATTCTTGTCTTGGTGGCATATTCCCTGCTGGGTGGTAAGAGCCACTGATTTTTCGTGATGGAATTCTTCACAACAGGGGAGGCCTTGGTGAGCGCTGGGTGGAAAACCCTGGAAGGTAGTGTCCGGAGACACACAAGTCTTGCGGCCAGCATGGTGGTGCACCAGGTTTACCAAGCAGATCTGAAATGCTCAGTCCCTGGTCAACCCAAGCGCGCAGTTCCCCTTCCGGGCCGGCGAGCAACGACCACCAGCTCTCGCGCCCTCCGCTCACCTCTCTCGGGGCTCTTTAGAATAGTGGGGTTACACTGGTTAACCTGTAATAAACACAGAGCAACGCCCAGGGGACCATGATGACTTTGGGAGCACAGCGTAGGGGCACCTATGTCAGACTCATGGCTTAGGAAAGACTACCCAGAGAGCAGTCCCCTGCAGAGCCACAAGGGGGAGCACCAGGTAGCCAACTATAGGCAGGAGAAGAAGAAAAGTTTGGGCAGAGAACCATAGGTGCAAAGACGCAGAGCCCTGAGGACCCTCAGCGTGGTCGGGGAACTGCTGGGTGTTCAACCTGGGTGGGTGGGAGGAGGTGGGAATGGGGTGGGAGAGGTGGGCAAGGTGAGCTGCGGGGAGCATCATGGGCCGTGCTGGAGCTTCTCCTGAAGCCTGTGCGAAACCACTGTGGAGAGAAGCAACTGTGAGGTTTACCTGCTGGGTCCCCCCATTCACCTGTCACCTGGGGGCCATCAGAAGGCTTTGTCTTATGGTCTCTTCCAACTCCTGGTTTGTGAGTCTCTCTCTGTAGGAAGCATGACCAATATTTGCAGTTCTGTTTTGTGAAGGTGGGCCTTTCCCATTTAATCCATAATACAAAAGACTTGGAGTTTTCAGACACAGCGCAATTTGTAGAAACGTTTGTTAGACAAACAATGAGGTCCATCTCCTGTACGAGACACTCCTTCCAGACTGGAGAGGTGGCTGGCTGTTTAATCTAATGCATAGAAACCAACACAGAGAGTCAAGGAAAATGAAGAAACAGAAGTGTATATTCCAAACAAAACATTCCATTAGGAAGGTCAGAAACATTCCATAGGGCAGGGCCATGCCTATCCTAGCACCAGGTATAACCAGGTGCTTAGTAATTGGGTTTTTGATAATGTTGAAGCCATCCTATTTCTTCACATTGCTCTCGCACTTCTCTCTCCACTAAAGCAATCCCTTAAATGAAGACAAACTTCTTTCCCCACCAGTAGAGTCTGTAACACTTAGATAATGTAGCACTCGATTACCTATTTTGCTTATCCCCTAAATATTTAATAGCAAAGTACTGCAGACTTCCTAGAATGCAGGTGCCTTGTATATTCTTTTCCATTCTTCTTAGAATTGGGTCCCAGGAACGTACTATGAAGAAATGGCCTGAAATGGTGTGAAAGCAAGATAATTTGTGACTCTCAGACAGGGACAGACTGTGGTGTCTTCTCTAGAGCAGTAGTATCTTTGGAACAGATTTAAGGCCTTTGGTAAATCATTTGGCTTTTCTGTGCCTTGGAAATTTTCAATGAATGGTATAAAATCTATTCTAATTTTCCTCTAGGATTATCAGCAGAATTAATTAATTCATTGATTCATTCATCAAACTATTATTTTCTGAGTGTCTACTCTAGACCTGGCATTGTTTTAGGCATTGGAGATGCAGTGGTGAACAAATCAGACAAAGGTCCCTGATATCATGTGTTTTAGGTTTTACAGAGGGGAGATGCACTAAGTGAATAAATATATATGTAGTTGTCAGAGTAATAAGTTCTATGGGGAAAACTAAACCAGATAAGAGGGAATAGAGAGCTAGTTGGGAAGGTGGGTATTGCAATTTTAATCTTAAATAGGACAATCAGGGAATTACTCACCGAAAAGATGACATTTGAAGGCAAAGAAATGACGGAGAAGTAACTACCCGTGTGGGTTCCAGCAGAAGGACATTTTAAGGAGAATTGGCAAGTTAAAATGCCCCATGCAAAAGTGTGTCTGGAATATTTGAAGAAGAGTAAAGAACTCAGTGTGGCTGGAAAAGGATGGCAAATAGGAGAGTCATAGTAGAGGTTAGAGGGCTGCTGGGAAGGGGGATTTTGGAGGAAGATCAAGACTATTACAGACCATTCGCTTTTTTTTTTTTTTTAAATTATTTATTTATTTATTTATTTATTTATTTATTTTTGGCTGTGTTGGGTCTTCGTTTCTGTGCGAGGGCTTTCTCTAGTTGCGGCAAGCGGGGGCCACTCTTCATCGCGGTGCGCGGGCCTCTGACTATCGCGGCCTCTCTTGTTACGGGGCACAGGCTCCAGACGCGCAGGCTCAGTAGTTGTGGCTCACGGGCCCAGTTGCTCCGTGGCATGTGGGATCTTCCCAGACCAGGGCTCGAACCCGTGTCTCCTGCATTGGCAGGCAGATTCTCAACCACTGCGCCACCAGGGAAGCCCACCATTCGCTTTTTAATTTTTTAAAATGTATTTTAAAATAAAATTTGTATATATTTATGGTGTTCAACATGATTTGATATACACAGTGAAATGATTACTACTGTCAAACTAACACATTATCTCCCATACATTTTTTTGTGTGTGATGAGATCCCTTGAAATCTACTTTCTTAACGTATTTCAGGTATTCAATACATTATTATTAACTATAGTCATCATGCTGTACATGAGATGTCCAGACTTATTTATCCTCCATAATGGCAACTTTTTACCCTTTAACCAACATCTCCCCATTTCCCCCACTCTCCCAGACCCTGGTACCCACTGTTCTACTCTCTGTTTTTATGAGTTCATTTTTTTTTTTTTTTTTTAAGATTCCACTTACAAGTGAGATCAGACAGCATTTCTCTTTGGTTTATTTTACTTAGCATAATGTCCTCCAGGTTCATCTATGTTGTTGCAAATGGCAGGATTTCCTTCTTTTTTATGGCTGAGTAGTATTCCATTGTATATGTACACCACGTTTCTTTATCCATTCCTCCATCAACAGACACCGAGATTGTTTCCATGTCTTGACTATTGTGAATAATACTGCAGTAAATATGGGGGTGCAGATACCTCTTTGAGCTAGTGATTTCATTTCTTTTAGCTATATACCCAGAAGGAGAATTGCTGGATCCTATGGTAGTTCTATTTTTAATTTTTTGAGGAACTCTTTACTGTTTTCCATAGTGACTGCACCAATTTACATTCCCATCAACAGAGTACAAGGATTTCCTTTTCCCCACATCCTCTCCAGGACTTACTGTTTGTCTTTTTGATGATGGCCATTCTAACAGGTGTGAGGTGATACTTCATTGTGGTTTTGATTTACATTTTTCTGATGATGAGTCACGTTGAACACTTTTCACGTACTTTGTATGTCTCCTTTTGTATGTCTCCTTTTGAGAAATGTCTATTCAGGTTCTTTGCCCATTTTTTAATTGGGTTATTTGTTTTCTTGCTCTTGAGTTGAGTTTATATTTTTTGGATTTTAACCCCTTATCAGAAAGATATATGGTTCGCAAATATTTTCACCCATTTCATAAGTTTCTCTTCACTCGATTGTTTCCTTTGCTGTGTTCAACAATAAAGGAATACATAAAAATTATGAGTCAGCTACACAGGAATATTACGTAGTCAGAAAAATCATGCTTTTGAAGAATATGTAATTCAATGGGAAAATATGCATAGTATATTTCAGAAAGCAGAGATTAAAATTATATACAGAATTATCCCGTGTGTGTGTGTGTGTGTGTGTGTGTGTGTGTGTGTGTACACACAGAATAAGGGTGAGTGGGGGGTAGTGCAGTGGTGGGGAGGGTCCTTGTCTCTCACTGTTCAGTGACCTTTATGCCGGGTACACCCTGACCCCTAGCACTAGTGCAGTGTTAGGCTCACAGGCGTGAATAAAAAATGAAGTGAATATTGATGGATGAAGTCCTTTCATCAGTTTACCAGATCTTGACAGTTTATAAGACATTTTTAACTATATTATATTTAACCCTCACAGCAATCTTCTACACTTTAAGGTGATAGGAACATAGTTTGAATTGATTTCTTCCTTAACGATCGGCATAAAATCTGCGATAACTTTCAGAGTTTAACGTCTTAAAAAAAAAGACAAACTCCATGGGCTAGGATCATGCCTATGTAATGCATACATTTACTGCCCTCTGGTGGAATCAAATTCTAATAGCAGCTTAATTTTTTCCCCTTTATTGCTGGTGGGAAGTAATCCTTATCTTACTTTCCTTAATATATTCATGGATTCAAGGATTCATCAGTTTCTTCATAATGGCCAAGAGTTTATACCCTGGCTTTGCCACTTACTAGCTATGTATCTTGGGCAATTTACTTAACTTCTCTGTGTCTCAGTTTCCTAATCTGTAAAATGGAGACAAGTAACTATGATAAAATATTAAAAAGCAATAGGTATCAAGTGTTTCCTACATGCCATGCATTAACTCATTGAGTTTCCACAATAATCCTATCATAATAGGAACAAATGTTATTTCCGTTTTACAAAACAAGGAAACCAAAGGCCCAGAGAAAAATAGTTTCTACCTCTCAGAGGTGTGAGAATCAAGTGAGTTAATATATGTAAAGTGATTTGAAGATGGCCTGACTGGAGTAAGTGTTCAGTAACGTCATCAACATTATGAGGATTACAAGACTGGATCTGTGCCAAAGACATTGCCATGGACCACATGGATCCTTATTTATGTTTGGATTACTCCCATTTGTAACACATGCCAATCACTTGCATAATGAAACATACACTATATCAAAGAGTAAACTGTTTATTTATACATATTTTTCTAGACACTTTTCTTAAGTCAGGACATAACTCCTTCTTATTTCTCCAGGGGCTGATGTGAGGTCAGCCTATTTCACTGCTGACTGCCCTGGGAAATTCAGGGGAGGGGAAGAAAGGATAAAAGGGCAGATGTAGTATTTATATTAGTTTGTGATTGTCTGCAGGTAAACGGGATCTCCACATATTTTCCCAGGTCTGAGAATGGGGAGTGAGAATGAGGGAACCAGGATGGTGCCCAAAGCTATTCATGTAGCTCCTTATGCTGCCCATTGCTTTATTCATCTACTCAAAAAATACGTACTGAGTCCCCTCATGTCTTGTATTGTTCTAAGCACTGGCCTCTCCCTCAATTCTCCTTTGCGAAATTCATCGTGCTGCTGATACCAACAGAAATTAAAGACCTGGGGACACAGATCAAGTTGAGAACACAGCCAACATATGGATTTTCTCATAGACAAAATTTTTTTTAAGTTTTATTTATTTATATATATATTTGGCTGCGTTGGGTCTTCATTGCTGTGCCCTGGCTTTCTCCAGTTGCGGCGAGTGAGGGTTTCTCTTCATTGCGGTGTGTGGGCTTCTCATTGCAGTGGCTTCTCTTGTGGAGCACGGGCTCTAGGCACATGGCCTTCAGTAGTCACAGCACGTGGGCTCAGTAGTTGCGGCACGGGGGCCCTAGGGCGCATGGGCTTCAGTAGTTGTGGCTGCGGGCTCAATAGTTGTGGCTCACAGGCTCTAGAGCGCAGGCTCAGCAGTTGTGGCACACAGGCTGATAGGCTTAGTTGCTCTGCGGCATGTGGTATCTTCCTGGACCAGGGATCAAACCGGTGCCCTCTGCATTGGCAGGCGGATTCTTAACCACTGTGCCACCAGGGAAGTTCCAGACAAATTTTTTTACATTGCATCTTAAAAAGAAAAAATAGGTATTGTGTCAAGAAATTCAATATATGTACTGTGAACATTTGAACATTCAACAACTGACATTACATTTGATTCTTTTTTAAAAAATATTTTATTTATTTATTTGGCTGCACCAGGTCTTAGTGGCGGCATGTGGGATCTTCGTTGCCGCTTGCAGGATCTTTTTAGTTGCAGCGTGAGGGATCTTTAGTTGTGGCATGTGGGATCTAGTTCCCTGACCAGGGATTGAACCTGGGCCCCCTGCATTGGGAGCTTGGAGTCTTAGCCACTGGACCACCAGGGAAGTCCCACATTTGATTCTTGATCAAAGGGCTGCTCATGCAAAATTAAAAATTGAACTTCTGACAATTTAAATAAAGTCCAATATTAATGGAGGCAGATAATTGAAGGTGGGAGAGAGTACATTTTGGAACTTGATTTTTTAAAAAACAAATAGAGCACTAGAGGACAGCACATAGAAAGCTGAGGGAGTATTAAGAGAATGTGCTAGGGAATGACCAGCACGTAGGACGTTCCAGGGAAAGATGGGCTTGGTGCCCATTTCACTTTGAAGATGAGTGGTATAATGACAGAATGGCTGCTTTGTGGGAAACAGGCAGCTGCCCTGCAATGCCTGTTACCTAAAACTGCCAGTTCTTACCAATACTGTTGCTGGGAAAGTACATACTGAATCTGTCCAGCTTTCTACCCAGCATAGAGTGAAGTCTCATCCATGGTCTTTCAACTTAACCTGAAGACTTTAGAATCTAAGTCCCTTCCTTCTTTCCTTCCTTCTTCCCCCTCTCCCTCCCTCCCCCCTCCTTTCCTCCCTCCCTCCCTTTCTTCCTTCCTTCCCTTCCTTCGTTCCTTCCCCCTCCCTCCCTCCCCCCTTCCTTTCTTTCTTTCTTTTTCTTTCTTTCCTCCTTCCTTCCTTTCTTCCTTCCTCCCTCCCTCCCTCCTGCCCTCCATCCCTCCATCCCTCCATCCCTCCATCCTTTCTTTCTTATTGTTGCCAGGATGGGGAATCCTTTTAGACAGGAACACAGAAGTGGAGACCATGATCCATTCTACCACCCACAGCCCTTGAATCCCTCAAGCCCATCGCACTGCTCAGGATAATGGCCATGTGACCCCTGGCCCCCCGCTTAAGCTTCACTTTTCAAGGACATTTTGTTTCCAGAGATCACAGGTGATAATTTAATTGCTGGATTTACCGATGAAATGCCATGCACTACTAGAGTCCCATCTTACAATTTTAGCTGTAATCTCCCAACTCCAGAGCCAGTCGAGCCAGAAATCCATCCTTGATGCCCCTGTCCTCGAGTGTCTGTGGCTGGTGACCACCTCTGACACTATTTACTATAACAGTCAGGGCTTTTGTTGAAACAGCAGAGTCTGCCTTAACTAATTTTAGCATAAAATGAATTAATGAAAGGATATTAGGAGTGCAAGAATCCGGGGTGAGGGAGAAGAAGGAAGGCAGAGAGTGTCAGGCTCTGAGGCTATTTCAGCCAGAAGCAACGCCCAGGCCATCCCATGGGGGCTGCCCCAGTGATGATCCCACCGCTGCCACTGCTGCTCAGTGCAGACACTGATGGTGATGGAACTGGACACTCATGCTGTTGAGACTGGATACCGGAAGTCCTGCCACTGCTGCCTGTCTTCAGCCACCTCTTCCAGGAAGCCTTCCCTGACTCCACGAGGAGTCAGGCCCGAAGGGCTGGTAGATGGCAAGGTGGGGCTTGAGTCTAGGTTTGTACAACCTCAAAGACTTTCTACTACAGCATGGCAATATTTGTCACAGACTTAACTAACAAAAGAGTGGTTAAAAAGCAAAAAGAAAGAGAGATAAGAGGAAATGACAGGGAAGAAAAGAAAAAAGTATGCAGGAGAGAAATGACCTCATTACTGTGTGGTTTAGAGCAGGGGTCCCCAACCCCCGGGCCACGGACTGGTACCGATCCGCGGCCTGTTAGGAACCGGGCCGCACAGCAGGAGGTGAGAGGCAGGCAAAGCTTCATCAGCCACTCTCCATTGCTCGCATTACTGCCTGAACCATCACCCCCTAACTCCCCCCCGCCCCGCATCCATGGAAAAATTGTCTTCCACGAAACCGGTCCCTGGTGCCAAAAAGGTTGGGGACCGCTGGTTTAGAGATTGCAAATAGGCAACATTCGTGTTAGATATGACAGCTGGACTTTTAGGAGATAAAGAAACAACAGTCTTTTCTTCCTCTCCCAGTTGGAACCAGTGTAGAGATAGACACAGGAATCAGACAGGTAGAGCTTAAAATATCACTCTTAAAAAAAATCTGTTGAGTTGAATAGCATCCCCCTCCAAAATTCATGTCCACTCAGCACCTCAGAATGTGACCTGATTTGGAAATAGGGTCCTTGCAGATGTAATTAGTTAAGATGAGGTCATACCGGATTAAATGGGCCTTAAATCCATTTAAGGCACCAGAAGCTAGCAAGGGCAAGAAAAGATTCTTCCCTAAAATCTTCAGAGGAAGTATGGCCCTGCTGACACCTTAGTTTTGGATTTCTGGCCTCCAGAACTGTGAGAGACTACATTTCTGTTAAGTACCAGTCTGTAGTACTTCGTTATGGCAGCCACAGGAAATTAAAACACCACAAAAGCAGTTTGGAGAACACGACTTTCTGCTCTCAAGGAAGTGGGTTTGTGAGTGCCGCATCCCTGAATAGATGGACTTTCCCACCCAGCCTTTCTTTGAAGCTTTACCCCAGGGCAGGCTGGCTCAGGAGGAGGATGGAGATTAGCTGAGCAAGCCCCATTCCTTCCTGGAAACTGACCAATCAGAGGGGAAGGATGGGGGGTTGGGGGTAGTCCAGGTAAAGTTCTTCCCACAGGAAACACGAGGAGTGGGGAATAAGAGTTCCTGCCTAACAGTGGACTGCGGATGCCAGTTTTCCAGGCTGCACCATGTTTTTTCTAAAAATATTTGAATCAGTTCCCATAAAAGTTGGGAGATTTCATATAAAATCCAGATTTCAAGCTTCTCTTGGAAAATGGAAAATCTGGCCACACTGGGCCACTTTCCCACGGGGCTAGGACTGGCTGCTGCTGCCAGTTGGTGCCTTCTTCAGATGGGGGCCCTCCGGCTCCCCATTCTGCCTGCCACTCCCCGTGTCTTACCCCTGGTCCACACCATCCTCTCTGCTCCCACTTGGCGCCTTTCGACATTTTGGCTTAGGATTCTCAGATTAGTGGTTGAGAGCAGACTCAAGTCAGACAAACCCTGGGTTCAAATTTGTGCTCCTTACTTCCTAAATGTGTGGGCTTGGGCAATTTACTTCACCTCCTTGAGCCTCAGTTTCCTCATATGTAAAGTGGGAATAAAAATAGAACCTACCTTATGGGGCCATGGAGAGGATTCAAGAATATAATCATGTGAGTCTTACACATGCCAGACACATCGTAAGTGCCCAACAGATGGGGTCTCTTGCTGCTGTTTGAAAAGCAAAACCGGACATTGTAAGAGGAAACCTCACAGAGAGAAAGCCTCTGACGTGAAGTGTGCTTTGTCTGGTTTTAGGGCTGCCCTCGTCTCACCAATTTTCAGAAAAATATTTTAATAAGCCAGCTACCAAGGAGCTCCTTTCTGTAGTAAGAAGTCCAATAGCAGTTTTGGGAATCAGAGGTCCAATTAAGGTGTTTTTTTCCTCCTCCTCGACAGTTTGATTCTCTTCTGGAAGGAGGTCTTGGGGAGGCAGGAAACTCTGGATCCCATCCAAATACTTTGATGTCTGGGTTTTAAAATAGTTGCGATCTTAGCTGGCTTTGCAGACTTCCTAGTGGCCCTCAAAGGACAGCTTCTGCTGGGACTGATCACTTCTCCTGGGAGGCCTGGAATGATGGAAGACGCAGAAGGAACCAACTGACTTCAAATAGCCTACTTCCAGGTGGAGGCGAGAAGCCAGATGGAATTGGGAAGGAGGCAGGGTGACAGAAAGGAAAGGTTGTTTTTTTTTTTTTTTTTAATGAAGGACATATAAACTTTTCATTGTGAGAAGGAAGGCCCAGTTAGGAGGCCATCAGCCTCTGAAATGGTTGCAAGCTACAGAACCCAACTCAAGCCAGTCCTTGTAAAAATGTGAATTTATTTGGAGGGACAATGGAGTATTTCATAGAACCCAAGGCCAGTGAGGCTTCCCCAGGGACTAGAGCCAGGAACTGGGAAGTGATCAGGTACACAGTGCAAAGTATACAACTTAGTTGTTGATAGAACTGGAAGGCTGCCTCGTTGTTCAAGCATCATGTATTGAATAATCCATCTTTTCTCAACAGGTTTGAAATGGCACCTTTATCACATTCTAATTTTTTGGTGTTTGGGTCAATTCTGGTAAAATTCTACCTCCTCTGCTATTCCTGGTTATTATGGGTTGAAGTGTATCCCACGAAAGAGACATGTGGAAGTCCTAACCCCCAGGACCTCAGAATGTGGCCTTATTTGGAAAGTGGGTCTTTACATAGGTAATCAAGTTAACATGAGTTCATTAGGGTGGGCCTTAATCCAATATAATTTCTGTCCTTATAAAAAGGGGACGTTGGGACACAGAGATAGATGTCTCCCTTCACAGAGGGAAGGCAGTCGTATGAAGAAGAAGAACCGGGTTGATGTACCTATAAGCCAAGGAATGCCAAAGAGTACCTGTGAACCACCAGAAGTCAGTAAGAGGTGAGGATCCTTCCCCAGAATGTCTCAGAGGGAGCATGGCCCTGCCAACACCTTGATTTTGGACTTCTAGCTTCCAGGACTGTGAGACAATACATTTCTCCCAGTTTGTGGTACTTTGTTATAGCAGCCCTAGCAAGCTAATACAGTGCTTCAATGTCTCAGACTGTTTTGATTATTATAGCTTTATAATATTTAAAAATATCTGGTCATGTTAATCCCAGGGTTCTTATTTTTAAGATGGGAAAGTTTAGATCTCATGTAAATGCTAAAGATTATAATATAGAATACCATTATTAAAGTTAATTTTAATTATCTAGGAAACTCACTGAAATACACTCTTGAAATGGGTTCATTTTATTGCATGTTAACTATCCCTCAATAAAATTGATTAAAAAGAACAGGAAGACTCAAATGTATCATATCCTACCATGTAGCGAAGGGGGGGATCACCACCATTTTGCTTTTTAACGTATGTTGCATGGTTTATGCAACTTTGGACCAGAGCTCTGCACATATTTAAAATTCTGGTGGAAGTCTCGTTAACTGACGGGGCTGGAGTGTTACACTAAAATTTAGAAACAATTTAGGCCAGCACTCATCTGCTTGCCTGAAACTACTAGTGGATAAATTCTTATAACACAATTGTGGACTGAACATTCAAAACAAAATAAATTAGTTTTGAAGTATTCTGTAACAATCTGACAGGACAGGAATTGAGATTTCTAGTAATTAAAAATGTTGTCATCGAATGTTTCAAGGTATGTTTGAAAAGTGTTCTGGTTTTTCGAAACAAGGAAAATCAAAATTGGCTGAAGACGTGTTCGTCAAATCCCTCCTAAGACAACAGTTAGTAGTTAAGGTATGTGAATAATTGTTCATGTTAGTGATTCATTGTTAGACCAATTAATTCCTACTATCTCTCAAGCTCTGAGTCTGTTCCAGTAAACTGAGATTGGAAGGTGAGCTATGAAAGCTTTTACCTGTGTAGCTACTTATGTAAATTAAGTGAGCCGTGGTACTATGGGTTTTGTCTGTCTAGCACACTTTCCTTTTCCCCTTGTTCTGCTAACAGAAGCCCTCCTCCCCCTTGGAAACCCATTCTTCATGGATGGGAAGGGCTGATCTCACACCCTCCCTCATCCCGAGATGACAATGTGACCCTAACCTGGTCAAGAAGAGTTCCCTATTGTCATTATCTGTAGTCATCCCTTCTGAGAAGAGCATGTGCATCTGCCCTGAAATTTTCTCCAGAACTTTAGGGAAAATTTTTTCCCTTTATGATCATAGCTTTAACTATAATGTAAGCCTACAGCTATTGAGGCCAACTTTCCTTCCAATACAGGGATGCTCTCTGAGAATAAAGCCACCTTGAGGGAGAGCAGGGTTGAGAGGTGGAGAGAGGGGGAGATGAAAAGATTGCCAGGGCTGAAGCTCTGTAAGTCCTTGACTCTTTCTTATGGGAACTGATAAATGCTCCCTCTATTTTGTTTTCCTTAATCTGAGTTGAACTGTGTTTCTGTCATGTGCAACGTAAAGATGGCGAATTGTAATTATAATTACTGGCACCTTGCCTAACTGTGAAAATCAAGATCTTCTTGGAACTGTGCAACAGCAATAACACAAATTAGATGCTGAAGCTAATATAGGACCGAACTCTCCTACATTATGCAGAATCCCACAGTATAATTTGTTGGATTCATCCAAAGAACCTCAATCAAATTCAATGGCAGATAACTTGAAATTAAAATGATACCTTTAACAACATGATAAATATAATTCACACTGCTGTATGTTATATTCGAAAGTTAAGAGAGCAAATCCTCGAGTTCTCAACACAAGGAAAAAATATTTTTTTCTATTTCTCTAATTTTGTATCTATATGAGATGGATGTTTGCTAAATGTACTGTGGTGATCATTTCCTGATGTATGTAAGTCAAGTCATTATGCTGTACACCTTAAACTTATACCATGCTGAATGTCAATTATATCTCAATAAAACTGGAAGAAAAACATAAAATAATACATTTATGTAAAAAATACTACTTTACCCATTTTCTGCATTATGGTTTTGGATAAAATTTCATTGGACAAAAGTGTTCTCTTGGGCTTCCCTGGTGGCGCAGTGGTTGAGAATCTGCCTGCCAATGCAGGGGACACGGGTTCGAGCCCTGGTCTGGGAGGATCCCGCATGCCGCTGAGCGGCTGGGCCCGTGAGCCACAACTACTGAGCCTGCGCATCTGGAGCCTGTGCTCGGCAACAAGAGAGGCCGCGATAGCGAGAGGCCTGCGCACCGCGATGAAGAGTGGCCCCCGCTTGCCGCAACTGGAGAAAGCCCTCGCACAGAAACGAAGACCCAACACAGCCATTAAAAAAAAAAAAAAAAAAAGTGTTCTCTTGCTAGAAATGATTTGAAAATGACTATATTGGGTCATTCCTCACAGCTCTCCTAGCCTTGAGATTTTGAGATTCAAATATCCTTCTCTAGATTGAATGGAAGAGAGAAAAGGGAGAAAAATCTCATGGAGAAGGAATGTTAGTCTCCTTTAGTTTTTTTTCTGAACTAACCAGTCTGCGTTGGTCCTCAGCTGGGCTGTGCAGCCAGGGAAGAGGCCCCCTTAGGGGAATACGTGGATTCATTGGAGCCTGAGGTGGGGATGGATCCTCAGGGAAAATGGCCAGAAGAACTTTTGGAAGGATGTAAATGGAGATTTTTGAGATGCTCCCCTTTATATTACTTCTTACCCAAGTTGCTCAGAGCTCTCTTCTTGGCAAGAGTTGTTTGGTTAAGGACAGGTGTGCTCATTTGTTCAGCACTAGTTTTCTTTTCTTTCTTTCTTTCTTTTCTTTCTCTTTCTTTCTTTCTTTCTTTCTTTCTTTCTTTCTTTCTTTCTTTCTTTCTTTCTTTCTTTCTTTCTTCCTTCCTTCCTTCCTTCCTTCCTTCCTTCCTTCCTTCCTTTCTTTCTTTTTTTAAATGATAAAGAGAAATGAACTGGTTTCCTCTCATGAGCAGGATATTTCTGAAGCCTTCCTTTATTGGCTCCATTTAAACACCAGGACGCCTTTCTACTTGCTGTTCTTTCTACTTGCTCTCTCTGGAGAGCAGTTGGTTTTCCATCCCCCATCAGCTCTGAGGTAGAATGAACCACAGACCCACAGGACGGAAATGGCATGTTGAGCAGGAAACGTGGCATCTGTACCCTCGTCACCCCCCCCCCCCAAGGCTGACATCTTCCGTGGCTGAATAACGGAAGTAGTGACCATTTATAGATCTCTGGCCACATGCCCGGCACTACTCAGGTTCTCAATCTCATTTCATCCTCACAGGAATCCATGAGGTAAATACAGTTATCGCTCATGACCTCTCCAGGCTGAATTTGCCTCTCCCATACTCTAGTATGATGTTCTGTAACTTTCCCTCAGAGCACTTACCTCAATTTTATATAATATAAATTATACTTATTTATGTCTCCCCCACTGGAATGTAATCTTAACCAGGGCAGGAACTATGTCTATTAATTATGGATGTGCAGCCCTAACCCAGTACCTGACATGTAGCAGGCACTTAGGAAACACTTGTTGAACAAATAAATCCTCATTTAATATGGAGAAATGAAAGCTCAGAGAGGCTAAGTATCTTGCTCAAGATTGCATAGCTAGCAACCAGTGTAGCCAGTGTTGGAATCCATGTTCTTATTACTTTGCCTCCCAGGAGGGAAACCTACTTTCCAGGCTGCCTCTGTTGATGCCGTCTTGGACAGGGGAGCAACCGTGTCCAGTGTAGTTAAAGCGGCATTGTATTTGAGTAACTAGGGTGAGAATCCTGTACCAATTGATGGGCATCTGCAGGACTGGAGTGGACAGAGTGGAAGCGGCATCGTTGTAAAGGAGATGAGGTTGGCTTTCAGAACTCACCTGTGGCCAGTCCCTGATGTTTGACTTAAGTTGTTTCTGGATGATAGTCACCTAATGTATCATTTTCCCCAGAAATGCTTGAATTGTAATAGGGGATAAGTATTTCAATTACAGGAGTGGCTGTCTTGCACTGAGGTCTCTAACTTATTAACTGATTACCAAATCATACCTTGGTAGAGGTAGCGTAGACCCTCTCCTAACTGATGTCCATTTAATGGTCTTGCCATCCTCTGACCATGCCAGAGGATGTGAGTACATCCACACTCTCCTTTCTCTCTCTAAAACTTACTGAATGAGGCTCAAGGTGTGTTAAATAGCTGTGGCTACTGGGCTACTCTACAGAACCCCGCACTTTTTCTCCCAACTTATTGTGTTCTTACCAAGAGGGAATTGTGTTTGTTTCCAGAACTATCCCGCCAATTATACTTAATGCAATTCTTTACCAATAAAATATTTTTTAAATGTTAAAAATAGATGAAACATGAGTGTAGAAAAAGGGTTGTTTTATGAAAATTAGACTGTTTCAAAACGTAAAAATGAGATGCTTAAAAAACTCATTAAGGGACTTCCCTGGTGGCGCAATGGTTAAGAATCCTCCACCAATGCAGGGGACACGGATTCGATCCCTGGTCCAGGAAGATCCCACATGCCACAGAGCAACTAAGCCTATCAGCCTGTGTGCCACAACTACTGAGCCCACATGCCCCAACTACTGAGCCCGTGTGCCACAACTGCTGAAGCCCATGAGCCCTAGAGCCCATGCTCCACAACAAGAGAAGCCACCGCAATGAGAAGCCCACGCACCACAACGAAGAGTAGCCCCCGCTCACCACAACTAGAGAAAGCCCGTGTGCAGCAATGAAGACCCAACACAGCCAAAATAAATTTTAAAAAATACTAAAAAAAAACTCATTAAAATAGTTGTGGGATGAAAAAATTTATCAAAAATTTAGAAGGACTCTTCAATCAGATTACTTACAAGCACCTTTAAGTTCTTATTCCATTTTAAAGAAACAGAAATAGGATATCTTAGCTAATGCAAAACGGTGGTGATTTATGCCAGAAAGAAAGATTGGAACTCCAATCAGCCCATCCATATTCAAAGAAAAACCCTTGGCCCAAACATCTTAACATTGCACTAGTTTGTTTCCTTTCTTCCTTTCCCTTCCTCCCTCCCTCCCTCCCTCCCTCCCTCCCTTCCTTCCTTCTTTTCTAATGATAAAAAGAAATGAACTGATTTCCTCTCAGTAGCAATAACAGAATATTTCAGGAATTTTTGTGTGTTTTTTTTTTGGTTTTTAAGTTAAAATAAAATACTCAAGGTATGTATGTATCATTAAAAAAAAAAGATTCCCTGCTTTAGCCATCTTTTTTGGTTGACAGTCTCTGGAGTCATTCAGGTCGTAGGGTCTTTACTGTAAATATAAAGTTCTACAAGAGATTTCCAGATCCTTCCAAGATAGTGAATTAGCACAGGTTTCAAAAGCTCTACCTGTAACCCAGACCCCAATCAATTCAGAAAAAATTTTAGAGGAAAACACGGAATACAGGAAATAAATGAAAAATAAAACCCCAAACAAAACAACAGCAATCATCCAACCCAAAGCTCTTGGGAGATGGACAGCTGCTTTGAACTGTAGGTTTGGGTGGGGAAGGGGGGAAGGTGGAGGTGGAGGTTGCTGTATCCTGGGGCAGAGGACCACATGCTCAGATAAATTAAAACTACCGGCTAAGGTGCCCCAGAGTTCCTGAGCCACGGAAACTGTGAGATAACAAACATCTGTTATCATCTTAAGCTGCTAAATTTTGGAGTCATTTGTTATGCTGCAATAGATGTAAATACACTGTTCTCTATCCTTGTTTCAGTTCCTAAGTTCTTTCCCCCCTTTGCCTTCATATGGCTCTCAGGTGCGCATGCGTGTAGTTGAATCCTTTCCCCGGCTGACATTTCTTGGCCTTTATTGAGCCCTTTCTGCCATTGCCTGTTTCAGGGAAGGATTCAGTACAGAAAGATCCTTTTAAACTACTGGTTCATTCTTCTCCCAAGATACAGCACAGGGAGTTTAACGTGCAGAGTTAAAGGTGGCCTGGGAGCCCATCCCTTGGGAGGGTGTACCTGAGGAGACTGACGTGTTGGTCTTGCTCGATCACTGGTGAAAGCCACGCGAATGGAAGCAGCTCATTTTGGCTTTAAGATCAAGGCACTTTCCACTAATTGGGGAAAGGAGTAGCGGGGAGGCTTTGGCTGCAGAGAGGAGATTCTTCTCTGCCGACCCGTGCACAGTGACTTTCCTTTCCTGGCCTGTGTCTCCTCAGATGGTGTTTTTTTTTTTTTTTTTTTTTGATGTGAAATTCAGTTTTTTTTTTTTTAAGGTTTTGTGTTTGCTGCTATCAGATATGTGTTATGGTGAACATTTTTACGGCAGAACAATTTTTTTAAAATTAATTAATTAATTAATTTATTTATTTTTGGCTGTGTTGGGTCTTCGTTTCTGTGCGAGGGCTTTCTCTAGTTGCGGCAAGCGGGGGCCGCTCTTCATAGTGGTGCACGGGCCTCTCACTATCGCGGCCTCTCTTGTTGCGGAGCACAGGCTCCAGACGCGCAGGCTCAGTAGTTGTGGCTCACGGGCCTAGTTGCTCCGCGGCATGTGGGATCTTCCCAGACCAGGGCTCGAACCCGTGTCCCCTGCATTGGCAGGCAGATTCTCAACCACTGCGCCACCAGGGAAGCCCTCAGATGGCTTTTTAAATGATGTTCTTTTGACTAAGGATGTGTGGTTGAGAGTCAAGCTGTTAGAAGAGGCTTTTGGCGACTTGAGGACATTCTAATGAACTTGTGTCCTTCCTCTTGAATTTTAGGCTGTCCCCTGTTGAGTTCTACTGGACACCCAGAAATCCTTGTCTAAGTTGTTCCTTTTTGATGGTTGGGAATATTATGTTCATTGGATCAGCATTTTGTCCCACCCTAGCCTCAACATCTGGACTTTTTTTTTATGTGAGGAGAGTGCAGGTTCTAATCTCCAACTGATCTCAAAGTCTCTACTTTTGATATTCTTGTTTTAGGGGGGGTGTGATGGGCTTGATAGTTTCTATGCTAAAATGCTCTGTGTCTTCCAATAAAAATAAGAGTCGCCCTTTCCTTAGTGGTCACTCTGGGTCAGGCACAAATCAGGCACTATGCTCAGTGGTGTGTTTGTATTATCTTATCGAACCCACCACAAAGCTGTGTGGTGAGGACCACCACTGCTGTGCTGTAGACGGGGCAGCTGACACTGACAGGTGAAGTGATTTGTCTGAGGTCGTGTAGTCAGTGCAAGGGAAGAGAACTGACCCCAGGCCAGTGGGATCCTAAAGCTGGTTTGTTTGACACAGCACCAGGAGGCCACCCCTGCTATGCCAGGAAGCCTTCTGCCTGGATGGCATCTGGAAAAGCTGAGGGGAACAGAGCAGAGGCTACCTGCTGGCCCAGACCCTCACCCAGGGGGTTTAGCAGGTCACCCGACACCAAGCATTGTTTTCCCACCTGGAAGGACTTAAAAACTGATCAGTACACCCATGACTGCAATGACAACAACAAAGGTCTTTCAGCAAATTCTATCTTCCTTCGGGGAAGTCTGTATCGAGGAGACTTGATGCACTGCATCATCTTGGAGAGTGTGTGTGTGTGTGTCTGAGTGTGAGGGTGCATATATGAGGCCTTGTCTCAAATATCCCAGCTAGCTCTCCTTTCTCCCGGCCCTGTCCCTGGCACGTCCTGGACACCATCATTTCCACCTGCAATAGTGCTCTGCAGCCTGAGTACGCCGGCCACTCCCATTGGATGTTGCCAATACCTTCACTCACTCTGCAGCACAGGGCATTCTCCTTTAAAGCTTTGAGGGGGACCCCTCATATCTATGTCTCTGCTGAGCTCCTCTAGCAGTTACCAGCCTTTGGAGAGCGTGAATGCCCCTCTTCCAGAGCCAGGATGGTGTGGTGCTCAGCAAGGGTCTATGGGTCAGGCTGCCATGGTTGCTCTCCTGGCTTGACTCCCTGCTCCCTGTGTGTCCTCAGGCACGTTGGTTAACCCCTCTGAACTTTAGCTTCCCCATCTGTGAAGTAGAGATCATGGTACCCATCCCGTTGCTAGCAGTGAAGAGTAACTGAGATGATGTACGTAAGCGCTAGTAGATAGCATCATCTAGGAAACGGAGGCCTTTTTATGTTTTCCTTAATTCAAACATCATCATTTCTTTATCGCTATCATATCTTGAAGTCAGTGGGAATATGTTCCAGCAGCTCAGGGTCCTCAGGGCTCTCGGTTCTCATAGACTGTGGACAGGCTGTGGCTTCAGGTGAACCCGGGTGTTACCCAGCAAGGGCTCACTGCCTGACACCTCAGAGAAGCCAACGTGACGGAGCCAGCTTTGAGAAAAGGAGTTGTATTGTGAGATCGACTGACGAAGAGACAGGAGGCAAGGCTCACCAATCTACCTCCCGGATCCAGGGTCCAGGAGAAATTTACAGGGTCAGGGGAATTTCAAACTTGGAGGCTGATTGGCTAGTCTCCAATCCGTCCGTATTAGCTACTCGGGCTGCTGGAGCCAGATTTTCCTCACTGAAGCACTTCTTGCTTCGTAAAAGGCTCTGGTGGCAGCGTTTCTATTCTTTGAGCTCCGTAGACTGAAGATTCCCGGGTCATCCTGGAGACCGGGCCTCCCGTCTTGCACATGTGCAGTGCTGTCTCGGTAAAATAACTCAGAGTTTGACTAATCAATCATCCTATTAAGGAGGCAAAACTCATTTTAGCTGGTCAGTGTTTTACGTGCTGTTTCACAGGTGCTTCCCTTTCGGTTTCTCACTTCCTTCACGGGCTTCAGGGTCTGAGTCAGCACTGAGGACTCAGTGGGCTCAACACCGGCCTTCATCCTCCTGGTGAGACCGCCCCCGCCCTCCCCGTTCAGCTCCGCGCCTCGGAGACGAGTGTGTGACACCGACATGACCCCTCGTGGGGCCCCTGTGCTGTGCTGGCGACATTATCATCCTCAAGCAGTAGTTCACTTGTAATGACCTGAGAGACAAGATCGTGCCTGTGAAAGGGCCCATCTCCTCTTTCCCTTGCTGGAAACGGGTGATCCTGGCTGAAAGAGATTTTCACAGTCTTGAGAACCATGGAAAGTGAGCGCTACAAAGGCCTGCAGTGCAAAGTCCATTTTACAGAGGAGGAAAACGAGGGCCGGGAGAAGGGAGATGGCTGTGTGTTACAGGAAGACAATGCAGGCTGGTCAGGAAGCCGACTCAGGTTCAAATCCGGTTCCTTCACTCTGTGACCCTGAGTAAATCATGGGGTGCTCTTAAATCTCGACTTCGTCTCTGTAAAATGGGAATGACAGTAGTGCCTGACTCCTCGTGGAGTCATGAGGATTAAATGAGGTTGTGTGTGTGTGTGCATCGCTCAGTCCAGAGCCTGGCAACCGAGGCAGTGCTCGACCAGTTCTAACGCTTGCCCTCTGCCCTAATTCCCTTCACTTTTCTTCATCTATTCAGCGCCCTTGCTGGGAGCGTACCTCACAGCACCCAGGGGAGCTGTAGCAGAGCCCCACTCCTTCCCCTTCACGATGCCCATGATTCTGGAATTTGAGGACCTGGGAATTACCCTCATTTTGTTTTCAGGTTTCCCATGGTCACATATTGCTGCATAAGCTTGGGACAACTTTGGTTTTCCTTATTATAATTATGTCATAATAATTGCAAAAATTGTATAATTACGTTTTTTAAAATTGAAGTATAGTTGATTTACAGTGTTGTGTTAGTTTTAGGTGTTCTAGCAAAGTGATTCAGATATATGTATATAAAACTCTGTCTATATATATATATATATATATATATATATATATATTCTTTTTCAGATTCTTTTCCCTTATAGGTTATTAGAAGATATGACTGTAGTTCCCTGTGCTATACATAGGTCCTTGTTGTTTATATATTTTATATATAGTAGTGTGTATCTGTTAATCCCCAAACTCCTAATTTATCCCTCCCCTCCTTGGTAACCACAAGTGTTTTCTATGTCTGTGAGTCTATTTCTGTTTTGATAAATAAGTTCATTTTTTTAGATGCCACATATAAGTGATATCATATGATATTTGTCTTTCTCTGACTTACTTCACTTAGTATGATAATCTGTAGGTCCACCCATGTTGCTGCAAATGGCATCATTTCATTCTTTTTATAATTACATTTATTATAAAGAGTAATAGGCACCTATGGCATGTGTCCACTATGGCACCGTGCATGAATCTTCACAGCAGCCCCCTGAGGTAGGGTCTATCTTTATCACCCTCCTTATGCAGATGAAGAGGCCGAGGCATTGAGAAGCTAAGGATTTGCTCAAGGTCACTAGCTGCTTGGTGGCGGTGTCCAGATATGGACCCAGAGCACTCTGATTTTGGAGTTGCTGTGCTTCTCTCTCCACACGCAACCAGCATGCCTTCGTTACTCTTAGCTATTGCCTTATTTAAAGAGGATCATCCACTTTTCTTTTGTCTTTTAAAGTCCATGTTGGCTTTTCAAGTTTTATGGGCAATTATATAGTTTCCCAGTTGTTGATTCTCGGGTCTGGCTGTGGTGCTGGCAGTTTCCCTTCTGATGAAATTGGAGATGGCTAAGGTCTACCCGTCAGCTTCAGATGTTTGACAGCTGGTATTCTCTGCCACATTTTCTCTTTCCATTTAACAACTTTTGTCTCAGATGGAAAAATTTATAGTTTTTTTAAAATGGCTTTTTACAAAATTTGAGGTTGGAGGTGATGGGTGGAAAAACAGGCAGGGTAGAGGAGAAAGTCTTTATTTTTGAGTCTGGTCTCATTTAAAAAGCTCTTTTTGCACTCTCTTCAACGTTTTGGCTTTCCAACTTTTCTCTTGTTAGTGGTTTTGCCCTGTCTCAGTTTATTTTGTGACTCGTGCCTGAGGGGACATGTTCTCAAAAGAGAATGCCCCACACTACATCTTGTTCTGGCCATGTACTGCCCCCTGTCTCTCAGTCAAGGCCCTCTCTGTGCGGGGCAGCGGAGGCTTCACTCTGGTGAACGGGATGCCATATAGGAGCAACCGTTAGATGGGGTAGGGATGGAATGAACCTCCCTTAGAATAGCCAGACATTTGAGTGATTAAACCCATGACACGATGTTTTTCCTGGCACTGGGACCCCTTAAGCAGCAGATTAGTACAGAGGATTCTCCTGTGGGTGACTGAAGCACATCGAGATTCCTGTTGTTTTAGTCAGAACGCAGAACAGAACACTTCACTCAACTGAGCGGGGGCTCGGGAGAGGCCACCCTTTTTGTTCCACTTGGAACTTCCAACCCATAGGCACATTCCAAGAAACACAAATGACCAAGAAACCCAATCATATCCTTTCTGATATGTGTTACTTCCTTGTAGTTGCCAACCACTTATGTTGAAAATGATGACAAAGAAGGAAAGATAGAACAACCCACAGTTCCAGTTCCATTCTACACGTGCAGAATGTGCACATGTGCACGTACCAAGAAGTAAAATAAAAACAGTTGAGTCGGCTTTGTGCAGCATTTCCACTGTTCTGGGAAGAAATAAATACACATGCATGTATGAGCTACAAAATATGAATTACGCAATTTTAGTAATTCTGCATGAGTCAAGTGCTCTTATACTTGCTCTTTAGATTGTACATCTTTGTACAATATAAAGATGGACTATAATTTATGCTAATAGTTAAAATTTTCAACTTTCCTTTACTTAGAACAGCATTAAATAATAAATAAAAAGCACCATGTCAAGGTCAACATCAATGGTCATAAATCACATCGATAGCATGTAACCTTGATATGATGTGATGAAATAGCACTTTATCCTGTGATCTTCCTCCCCACACCCATAAGCACTGTTTAACCAAGAGAAAAACACCACACAAATCCCAATGGACAGGCATTCTACAAATACCTGGCTAGTACTCACAACTGTAAAATCATCAAAATCAGTAAAAGTCTGAGAAACTGTCACAGTCAAGAGGAGCCTTAAGGACACATGACAACTAAAAGTATGTGGTATCCTGGATGGGATCTAGGAGTAGAAAGAGGGCATTACCTAAAAACAAAGGAAATTTGAATAAAGTGTAGACTTTAGTTTAAAAAAAATGAGGGGGGCTCACTCAAGGGCTACGACCGTTATTTCATCAGAAAACTAAGATGCTTGGGCCTCAGAGGAACCGGGGCCAGACTTTCGGGCCACAAGTCACACTCTCTGGCTTTCACTCAGTGCAGGGGTTCCCTTCTCCTCCAATTTCTTGGGGCTGCATAATCTCCTTTGAGCCCCATTTCCTCATCTGCATAAGAGTCGCAGAGTGGTTGAGGGCATAGGCTCAGGAAGCAGAAGCTGGATGTTCATCCCCGCCATTGCCACTTCCTGAACTTTTGGCAAATCGGTGTGTGCCTGTTTCCTCGCTGGTGAAGTGAGCATTGTCAGACTCTTGGTGGCTGGGAGGTTTCAGTGGGTTATCGCTTGTCAAGTACTTAGCACAGTACCTGGTGCAGGGCAGTGCTCAGCATAGGTTAGTGTGGTTGTCTCTTGTGACTGGCTTCCTTTGCTCTCACGTGGACAAACAGAGCCACAGCCTAGGGTAGCATTAACCCTGCTAGTATGAGTCACAATAGCTCACAGTTATTAAACTTTTGCTGTATAAGTATTTCATAAGTATTTTCATTTTATCCTGAAAATCACATTGAAACAGTTACCTTTATTATCCCCCCATTATCCATGAGGGAACTGAGGTTCGAGGAGAACAGGCAACTCACCCCAAGTCACACAGGTAAGTAGGAGCCAAACCCACATGCATATTTTGGGAACACATGACTTAGTCTGTTGGGGCTGCTATATCAAATTGCCACTGACCAGGTGGCTTATAAACAACAGGAGTTTATTCTCACAGTTTTGGAGGATGAAGTCTGAGATCAGGGTGCCAGCATGGTGGGTTCCGGTGAGAGTCCTCTTCCAGATTGCAGACTGCCAACTCATCATTGATTCCTCATATGGCAGAAAGAGGTGAGGGAGCTCTCGGGGTTACTTTTATCAGGCACTAATCCCATTCATGAGGGCTCCACCCTCATGACCTAATCACTCCCAAAGGCCCCACCTCCAAACACCATCACACTGGGGATTAGGTTTCAACATATGAATTTTTTTTTTTGCGGGAGGGGAACGCAAAAATTCAGTTCACGGCAACGACCTTCTAAATCCAATGCCTCTACTATCGGATGGTGTGGTCTGCAGTTCTCCATCTTGGTTTCTTGGTTTACTAGTTTGCATTCTTGAGGAGAAATATGATGGACTAAGCTCAGTCTATGGATATTTTCCCCCTTGGGTTAAGTGTGCATTCTTGGATCGGTCAGCTGTGACCAGAGGGGTCGGGTCATGTGGTTCCAACATGGTAGCCTAAACCACATAGAGACTGAGCACTTTTCCCAGAAAGGGAAGGTAGGCAATCAAACCTTTCTATTATGCAATCCCAGTCCAATCCTAAAATTGTCTCAGTGTTCCCTCCAGAGGCTTAAGCCACTGCAGGTATTACTGTCTGCCTTCCTCCTGCCGAGCTTGGCTGTAGGCATGGGGGATCTTCACTGGCAAGCTCAGTCCTACCCAGTTCTGGAATCCATCTACACAGTATGGCAGTACATTTAGTGCCCTGTGTCTGCCAGTGGTTGGGATCTGGAAATTAGTCTGGCAGTCATAAGCAGCAAGTGTCTATGTGTTTACCATGCTGGTTTCCCCCACCTCTTGCTAGGTCTTTCTGATGACATTCCTGCCTTGTTCTTGGGATAGTACTTCAGTAACCCAGATTATCTTACCACTTCCTCCCCACTTCCTGGGCCCCCAACCACTAGGTGAGGTCCTGTCCTAATTTAAACATAAGGCTCTGAACCATAAACTCCCTCTGCTATCACCCATCCATCCAGCCACCCACCCATCAAATCAGGTCCCTTTGCATGTTTTTCTTTTAACTTTTATTGTAGAAAATTTCAAACATTCACAAAAATATACAGCCTCATATGATAAATCTTCATGTACCCGTCACCTGGCTTCAATGGTGATTAAATCATGGCCAAACTTGTTTTATCTATACTTCCACCTAATCTTCCTCAATATTATTTTGTAGCAAATTTCAGATCATACCGTTCCATCTGTAAATAGTTCGGTGTACATCTCTGAAATATTAGAAGTTTTTTTTTTTTAATTTTATTTATTTATTTATGGCTGTGTTGGGTCTTGTTTCTGTGCGAGGGCTTTCTCTAGTGCAGCAAGTGGGGACCACTCTTCATCGCGGTGCGCGGGCCTCTCACTATCGCGGCCTCTCTTGTTGCGGAGCACAGGCTCCAGACGCGCAGGCTCAGCAATGTGGCTCACGGACCTAGTCGGTCCGCGGCATGTGGGGTCTTCCCAGACCAGGGCTCGAACCCGTGTCCCCTGACTGGGCAGGCAGATTCTCAACCACTGCGCCACCAGGGAAGCCCTAGAAGTTTGTTTTTAACATAATCACAAGCCTATTAATTCACCTAAATATATTAGCAACGATTTCTTAATATCACCAAATAATCCAGCCATGTTTGTATTTCCAGTTGTCTCACATGTTTGAAAGGTTTTTTATTAACAGTTTTTGAGTCAGCATCCAAATAAGTTCCCATATTGTGATTTGTTGATAAAATCTCTAGATTTTTGTCTCTATCTCTATTTTCCCCTTACTTCTTAAAGAAACTTGGATGTTTGTTCTGGAGAGCTTCCCAGTTGGTACTTGCTGATAGAACATTAAGAATGAGGGCCCTCTTCTGGTTGCAGGCTGCCGACTTCTCATTGTGTCCTCATGTGGTGGAAGGAAGAAGGAAGTTCTCTGGGACCTGTATTATAAGGCACTAATCCCATTCCTGAGGCCTCCATCCTCATGACCTAACCACCTCTCCAAAGTCCACCTTCTAATACCATCACATTGGGGATTGGGCTTCAACATATGAATTTTGGGGGACAAATATTCAGCCTGTAGCAGGGTATAACTTGGACTAGATATGAAATAGACCCAAATAATGATATATTCAATTAGGTAGAAATTGATTTCTCTCTCATGTAAACATCTGAGCTGACAACAGCGGCTGTGCTTCACAAAGGCATCAAGAGCCCAATTCCTTCCATTTTGGTTGAGAATTAGTCTTTGGTTGCAGGAGATAAGAATTTTCTTTATATGAGGCTAAGGAGGGCTTTGTGCTTTTGTGCTTATTTTTAAAATTTTATTTACTATTAGTCTTTCTCAATCTTTTGTTATCTTTTTTCCAAAGCATACATTGTTCTCCAATGATGGCCATTCAATTCCATTGCCCTTATAATGACTATTTCCTCCATCTTTTGCAAAAGACTGATATGTCACACCCTCTAGGACCGTTTCTTCCACCAGTATCCCATTCCATTTCACCACTGGTGGAAGTTTTACCAGTTTCATTGCCATCTGTGTCAGGGGCTAAATTAGTTCTGCGTATCAACAGTAATGGGGTTTTCATTGCCTGTCGGCTGGCAGGTGATACAACCTCAGAGTCCATTTTAGCATCTGCTTTCTCAGACTACTCCTGGCATCATCTGTCAGGTTGGGGTCCCCAGGGAGCAACCAGTGGGACAGAGATTAGATTGTGAGAGGTCTTCTGGGGGATGTGATCAGGATGGACAACTGTGGTGGAAGGGAAGTCAGCAGGACTGACCAGACAGAGGAGTTCGACTGAAATTCAGGTTCAATAAAGGCCTCAGCGGACCACTGGGGAAGCTGTGAAGCTGGGATGACCTGTCAGACTTGTCTCAAGTTTGGGCAAGGGGCTAAGCCTTTATATCCCTGTAGTGACCAGTTACCACTGCAGGCTGCTGCCCCTGGGAAGGAGGATCGTCCTTGAGTGAGGTGGCTTTCTTCAGGAAAGCATGAGCTGTTTCTGAGAGGGCTGATAGTTGAGGGACCTCAGCCAGCAAAAATCCCAGCAGCTGAAGGAATATGAAAAAAAATGGCCACAGTATTTTTATAGATCCACCCACTTAAGAAGTGGAGTCTGTTTTTCCACCCCTTGAATTTGGCTTGGCCTCACGACAGGCTTTGGCCAATGGGACAAGGAACACATGTGATAAAAGAGTCTTGAAAAGTGCTTGTCCACTGAGCTTTGCCCTTCTCTTGCTGTTGAGAGCTCTTTCACTGGTACGTGGAGAAGTCCAGGCCAGCCCCCTGAGAGGAGAGGGGCCCCACTCAACCCAGGTAAGTCCCAGACACGTGGAGTGTGGCAACCTAGATCATCCAAGGCCAGGCCAGAGGCCCAGGTGAACAACCTAGCAGACCCACAGGATCAGGGAAAATGATAAGTGTTTATTACTTTCAGTCACTAAGTTTTAGGGGTCATTTGTTACACAGCAAAAATTTACTGATGAGTAGACCAGCATGAACTTGGTACTTGATCTGACCAAATGGGGAAAATGTTTTGGGATTTGGCAAACATACATGGTTTTATTTCCCCTTCCCAGGTTTCTAGATTTCTAATAAAACTCTAGCCAAACCCATGTTTTCAGAGTTTTTACAAAGCACTCTTTCAATTACCCTCCTCAGCTCAGGAAAGGGATATAAGAGGCCTTACCATTCATATTTGCTAAAGAAAAATGCATGCTTTCAGAGCTGTCAGTGTTACTGAACAGAAAACACAATCACGACTGGAGAAAACCAGGGACTTCTATTTGATCATAAATGTTCTAAGATAGCAGTCTGCTGATTATTCATGCACAAGTTTTTGGAGGAGCATTTGAGGACCTGATGCAGTGAATTCAGTGGACATGTGCTAAAGTGAAAAAGAAAGATCAAATCAAAAGAAAATGCAAATCGAGCACCTTCCAGTTGCTTATTGGAAAAATATTTTCATAGTACATAGTTCTTGGCACTTAAAAATGTTTGTTGAATGAACGAATGAATACATGAATAGTAGGAGGATGTGCTACTGTGCTTGACAAATGTGCTTCCTTGCTGCCACAGCTTCAAGATCTTGGGATCAAGTCGGCATAAAATAGAGGAGTTGGGTTCAGTGATCTCAAGGTTTCTCTTCCCAGACCCCATAGATCTCCACCCAAATTCTAGGGCCACCACTTCCATAGGCACCTCTATCCCCTCTCCATTCCTTGATTTTTCCTTCTGAAAACAGAGGTTTGGGCCATCTAGACAGCCTAGGTTTTGAGACTCTCCATGGGGTAATGGAGTGTGCTGGGAGAGAGTGATCTGGGTTTCCTTCCTTCTTCAACCTCTCACCAACCTCTTGTGTGACCTGGGCCAAGTAGTTCAAACACTCTGTGCCTCAGTTTCCAAATCTGTATAAGAGGACAATACTACTACTTGTAGGGTGTTGGGAGAATCAGGGATATATATGTAAAGTGTCTGGAATGTAGTGCTAAATAGCTAGACAGTATTTTATAATGGGTAAGTTGTAGACTGATGTAGAGTAGGGAGAAGAAACTTTGTATATTCTAATGGACCTCGTGAAATCTGGTATTTGGATTTATTCATAATTGTCAAGTATTGGGGCAAACCCTGTGGGCCCATTCAGCCCCACATCTTTATTTAGAATTCTGAACTCTTTCTTTCTGACTAGTCCTCCTCCAAACCCCCATGGGGACAAGTCACATTTCTCAAGCTGCTAAATCGAATGACAGTTGCTTCTTAATCCATGTGTTTCTCATTCCAAGATGTTGTTTTGAGTATTTTCGGCTACTAAGCACAAACTCTGGTCGGCTATGTTTTGCCTTATAATTTATTTTTTTCTTTTGCACATTTCAGATGCCTGCTTTTGGGTTTTGCATTATTCTGTGGTTTCCTTGTCATTCGCTCCACCCTTTAATTGCTCCACCAGCACTTAGTCTCTGCTGCCTGCCAAGGCTGTCTCCCCCTTTTCCTAATATCCCCCAGTTCTCTCCAAGGGCCATTCCTTAATCCAACGAGCTCTCCAATGCTTTGCAAAATTGAAAGTCCTCTGTTTATTCTGCCCCCTCCCCTTAATGTTCATGGCAGTTATCTCACTCGGGCTCCCATTTCCTGTTCTTATTCTTGGCCCCCTGCCAGCCATCACACATTCATATGAAATCCTGCCTTTCCTCACAGAAGGGAAAGGCTGTTTCCATTCATGGAATGCTCATTGGCCACAAAGATGCTACACCCTAGCCACAGGCAGGGTGTTTCGGGTTTCCTGACATGCCCAGGTCAAGGCTGGATGGCTGTGGTCCCAACAGTTATTTACAATAAAGGCAAGTCAGGCTAGAGAACAGTGTAGTCTTTGTGGGGAAGGGGAGAGAACGTGGACTGTCAATTCTAACTGACCTGGATTTTGGTCCATGTATCATGACTGAGCCTCAGTTTGTTAATCTGTGAAATGGGACTCATAATTATACCCACCTCACAGCCTTCCCGTGAGTGTCATGAATGAAAAGAGCTTTGTCCTGGGCCTGGAAATGGTATTTGCTCCATAAGGATTATATTTTCTCCCCCTCTTATTGGTTGCTAAGCCCTTCAGGTCCGAGTCCCAGAAAGGAGGAGAATGGTACCTCAAAGGGGTTAGCTGGAGAGGGTGTAATGAAAGGATTATCTATAGATTTATGGAGGTGTGGGTAGGGGATGAGAAACACCCTGGGATCAGCAAGAGCCAGAAGCCATAGCATTTGCTGAAGGGCAAGTCAAGGGCATGAGAGCTGTAGCCATGATACAGGGTCAGGGCAAACTAAACCTTGGAAAGTGTCCTGGGGTCTTAGCAGACATCTGTCATTTCCTCCCCTCTTTCTCAGGATCCTAGATTTCTAATAAAACCTGGGAAAATCCAAGTGTTTTTTAAAAATTAAAGTGGTTGGATAGGAGCTGTGGCTCAGGTAGAGGAATGCAGTCACTGCTAAAATTATAGCTCCTCGGAGAGAGGGGACCTCACCCCCCACCCCTTTTCTCTCTTGCTGCCCATGCCTTATATTGGCTGACCCCACCTGGAAGCCAGAGGGTGAGGGGCCTGGAGGATGAAGTCCAGTAGTATTGGCCTCCTGGTCACAGAGAAAGGCAGAGAAACATGGAGAACGGGCTGGGAGGAGCAGAGAATCATCTTGCCATTGGTCACTAATAGCCAGTAACTTTGTGCAAGGAGCCTCCATTTCCTATAAAGTGGGCCTAGAGCTAACCTGCTGATCCAGCCCCCCAGGGCTATAATGAAGATCAGGTGAAAAACATGATGATCACTTACTGTGGCAGGGAGGCCTCCTCTTCATCGGCTTTATCTCACTCAATCCCAACTCCCAGGGAAGGTGGAAGGCAGAGGGGGCTTTGCATTCAGGAGTGGGCTGGCCACTGGGGCTCAGCCAAGCTTTCTAACTGTGGGATCACGAGCAAGTAACTTCACTCTCTGAGCCTCCCTGCTGTCTTCCTTTGGGTTCCCCAGCAAGCGGATCCTGAGACAAGTGTTTGAGGGAAGTGGTTTATTTGGGAGCTGATTCCAGGAAGCATAGAGTGGGGAGTGTGGGGAGTGAGGCAGGGAAGGGAGGAAAACCAATAGTGGGTCTCAATCCCACAGGGGCCTCTGGGAGACTTAGCAGGGCACATCCCTGGATTGTTCTACTGCCGCGTGAGGGTGTTGGACTGTTTACCCACCAACTCCCATCCTTTGTTGTCTGAGGGTTGCTCATGGGGTTTCATCTCCCTGGCCCTTCCCAGCTGCCTGTTTTTAGGCAGAGGAGGCTCACGCAGCCAGAGAGACACAGGAAGTGACATTTATGCCCTCCCATGAGCCAGGAGGAGTTGGCTGGGGGACCGACAGCGTCTGCTTTGGTTTCCTAAGTTATATGATAGGGATGATGCCTAACTCACGGGGCAGCTGTGAAGATTAAATGATGAAATGATGAAATGTCTGCCAAGAACCTGGCCCATAGTAGGTATCCAATAAATAGGAGGTATTCATAATAAGGTGGGTAAATATCACTCCTGTCTTACAGATTGTGGCAAATGGGACTCAGAGTTAAGACATTTGTCCTAAATCACACGGACAGTTCTCACGTGGCCAAGGCAGACATGACTTGCACCCTGCCGTAGCTACCTCTGCTAATGACTCTACAGGTAGAGAGCTTTTGTGTCATGAAGCACGAGAAGCTCCATAAATATAAAATGCTTGCAGTCCCAGACGTGCTAGCTCACATCAAACTTAAATGGATTCTGAGTAGCTTTTCTCTCAGCCCTAATTCTCCTAAGCTCAAGTATGTATTTTCTGAGTCCCCTGGGATCTTACATTCTGCTGTCCCAACAATCCGCAGCCCTTCATTAGCGATGCCTAGGTGTCTCCACACATTTCAAGGGGTGCCAGAAAGTCTCCAGACAAAAAAAATATGCTGTAAAACGCTAAGGGCATAAAATTCTAGACACCTTGTTCTCCGTAATGTTTCCTTTTAAAAACAAAATATTTGAAATGCCCTCTTTACTATCCTGCTGATACACACATAAAAACCAATAAAATGCGTACTTTTAAAAAAAATTGTAGTAAAACATATGTAACATAAGTTTACCATTTTAACCACTTTTAAGTGTACCGTTCGGTGACACTAAATACATTCACATGGTTCTGCAACCATCGGCAACATCCAGCTCCAGAACTTTTCCATCTCCCCAAACTGAACTCTGTACCCAGTAAACAACAACTCCCTATTTCCCTCTCGCCCCAGCCCCTGGCAACCACCATCTACTTTCTGTCTCTGTGAATTTGACTCCTCTAGGGACCTCATATAAGTAGAATCATACAGTACTGTCCTTTTGTGACTGGCTTATTTCACGAGCATAAAGTCTTCAAGATTTCATCACGCTGAAGCATGAGTCATCATTTCCTCCTTTCAAGACTAAATGATATTCCGTTGTATGTCTGTACCGCATGTTGTTTATCCTTTCATCATCCATGGACCCTTGGGTTGCTTCCACCTTTCGGCTATAGTGAATCATGCTGCAAGAAACACGGATGTACAAATGTCTATCTGAGTCCTCACTTTCAATTACTTGGGGTATCTACCCAGAAGTGGAATTTCTGGATCATTGTAATTCTGTGTTGAATGTTCTGAGGACCCTCCATACCGTATTCCATAGCGGATGCAGCATTTTACATTCCCGCCTGCATAACTGTTTTTACAAAGGAGGAAACAGGAAAGTAACCTGTAATTACATGGCATGTAGTGTTTCAGAATGTAATGCTGGGGCCGGACCACAAAGTTACACAACACTGCGGTTGCATGCCTACTCCGTACCGACAAGCACAGACCAATGTGCAGGTGTGACGCAGCCCATGCTGTTCCTTGAGTCTGTTGACATCAGTGATTTTCCACAAACAAGCACATCAATGCCATCTCCATTTGACTTGTTGCATTCCTTGTGTACAATATACATTGAATATATATTAAAAATGTGCAAACAGTACCTTGATACTTATATGTGAGACAAAATTATAATCAGAAAATTATGAACAAGCTTTTATCTATATGTCTTTCCAGCAGGACATTTGAAAATTGCGTGGGATGGGGATCATTTTTTATTGTGCAGAACTGTCCTATGCTCTCACCTGCTAATTTCCAAGCAGCAAATCCCCCCAAACCCGCAGCACTGTGACCAAAAAATGCCCCTGGAAATCCCCAAATACTCCCCAGGGAGTGAGATATGGTCCCCATTTAGAAATGCTCTAGCAAGTCCACCTAGCATCTGAAACATAGTAGATAAGTGATTTTTGGTTGCTTGACAATAAAAGGAGAATTGTTGGAGCAAAGGCATTTAAAAATGTCCAAGGAGTCCAAGACTTTGGTCACAAAAATCAGCACCTGGACTTTCTTCCACTGGTTTCTTCCATCCCACAAGAGCTCAGTTGTTCTCAAAATCTGTTTTCGGTGCTCAACCTATGGGTGAGAAGGGACCCAAGGCATGAGCATGTGTGGTCTTGGTGGGGAGGTACAAAAAAGAGGGAAGATTTGTGAGACATCTTTGAGGCTGAACCTCTAAAACTTAAGTGATTAGATATGGGGAGTAAGAAAAAGATGAAGTAAAAGATGGCTGAGTATCTTTGTGTTTGGGTACTGGAGAACTGACATGCCATCAGCGTGGAGAGGGTGAGGGAGTATCATACTTAGAGGCCGGACCTGGAGTTCAGCTGATGGAGGTCTGTCTGTGATTAGGTGCTCCGCGTGAAAGGGGGCCCGAGGGTGTGCTCTGAATGGAGAGGGTGGCACAGAGAGACTGGTTATAGGTTATAGTGGTTCCGAGATGTATTAGAAAGAGCACAAGGCATTTGGAGAAGGAAGACTAGGGTTTAGATTTCTTCTCTACCATCCATAAGATGTGAGATTTGGGACCATCGCTGCACAAGTGTCAGTTTCCTGATCTGTAAAATGGGGCTAATTCCAGCCCCAACCTACTTCCCAGGGCACTTGTGTGAGAGCATCGTATTCTTGGCTTCACCCCTTTATCTGACACCTACTGCTCTGTTCACCTCACACCTGAAATGTTAATAACCACCCTGTGTATCAGACAAGGTTCTCCAGAGAAAGAGAATCAATAGAATACAGTATATGTCTGTGTACACTAAGAGGGTTATTTTAAGGAATTTGTTCATGTGATTGTGGAGGTTGGCAAATCCAAAATCTGTAGGCCAGCCTGGCAGGCTGGAAATCTCAGGCAGGATTTCTACATTACAGTCTTGAAGCAGAATTCCTTTTCTGGAAAACCTAATTTTTTTGCTGTGAAGCCTTCAGTTGATGAGATGAGGCCCACCCACATTATCAAAAGTAATCTTCTTAAAGTCAATTGATTGTAGATGTTCATCACAGCTACAAAACACCTTCACAGCAACATCTAGACTGGTGTTTGACCAACAACTAGTGTTTGTACCAGAGCCTAGCCAACTTGACAGACACAATTTAACCCTCATGCTTTGGACACATGGAAAGCCAGACATGACAGGGGTCCAGTCCGCAAACAGGAATTGAGCCCATGGGATCTGTTCCAATTGTCACGTAACCAAGAACACACCCTGGCTTGCTGTGGGCCTCATATCTTTCCTTGGTAAACTGACCATCAGAGCACAGTCCTTCCAAAGTCTCGGGAAGAACCTTCCGCATTAAAATGTCCCCGCCGGAACACGTAGGGCTCAGCGTCTCCTCTGCTAAGTGTGGTCCCAATGCCGTCTCTAGTGCCTTGAACCCCACTGAGTGGATAAAGGTAGAGCGGCTGCCAAGAGGTGCCCTTCCTTGTTGCCAGGCTCTCTGCATTTCCCTGACATCACTGCCGGTGTCTTGCTTCACTAGACTGAAAGGATCCCTGCGGGTACCTGCCATTTCCCCAGGGAGTGGGGCGCAGCTGCTGAACCTGTGGAAGAGACCATTTGCCAACCGCCAGGTGGTTCCTTCTCCTCCCAGGGTCTTGGGAGCCGGCTCTTTGGGACCATTTCGACTGGCTTTTCTAGGTCAGGCTGCAGGGAACTAAGAGGCCAGTGGACAGTAGCCTGGGCCCCCTTGTCTCTCTGAGCTTGCAGTTTATTTGGCCACTCGCTCCCTTGCCCCTGTCCCAGCCATCTCCACAATTGGTGAAAATAGGCAGCTGTTATCAAGATTCTCACCAGTTTTGAGGACATAAGCTCTTGTGGTTTGCATCCAGATGTGCTCTCTCTGTTTTCTCTCTTGTTACCTCCAGGAGGCTAAACACACCCCCCCGCCCCCCACTTTCACAAGAGATTCCCTCACACCAAACATTTTGTACATTTCAGTAGAATTTCCTCAACACTTGGTCATGATAAGGAGGTTGAAGTTTACCTCCCGCCCAACTGGAAGTAGGGCTACCTTTTCATTTATTTCTTCATTTGCTTATTTCTTCATTTATCCCACACGTGAGTACCTCCCAGGTACAAGGCTTGCTCCAGCAGAGCCAGCCCCAGAGGGAGTGAGGTGGTTATGTGCATTATCTGTCTGTGGCATTAGTCAGGAGTGTGGGCTTGTGCAGGGACTTGCAAAAAATACATGCGCACTGTGGGCTCAGCATGAAACTGCCCTTCGCTATGGCTCTCAGTCGGAACACTCACGGCAGGGGGCATGCTACCTTTAACGCCCATCCCAGCAGCACAGCCGTACCTGGGCTGGTGGGGAAAGTGGTGGTGGAGCCAGCTGAGGGGTGGCCGTCCTTTAGTCCCACCTCAGCCCACGGCGGTCAGGCTAGTGGATGGGAAGTTCTGGCGAGTGTGATGTAAATAGCAAAGAACAGCCTGGTGGACTCTGCTGCTTCCTGGGCTCTGGCTCTCTGGGCCTGGGACACCTGCCTTCTCCCTCTTGTCTGATAGAATCTTCTCTTCATTCCCCTGTCCCCGGGCAAGTGACTTTGGAGCTCCTGTAGCCACGCTACTATTCTCCCCTCCTTCCCGCAGTGTCTTGGATGTTATTTAACTGGGCCCACAGCATGTGTCGTTTCCCCGTGGGATTATAGACACCTCAGAAGCTGCCAGGGGCCTGAGATATGAGGCACCTCTCTTGCCTCCTTTCCTCTCATGAGCTCTCAAGCCACACTTTCCTCTCATGAAGGCATTGTCCTGACTTCATTTCTCTGATTCTTTTGTCCTCACCCAACAGGGCCCCTAGGGAATGGGCTCCAGGCTGCTTCCCCAGCAGGCCCTGTGCTTTCTTGCCTTTGCTGGTCCCCACACCCAGGCTGCCGTCCCCTCCACTTCTGCCTGTCCAGAGCCTGACTCTTCTCTCCCTGGTTCATCTAAGTCCCCCTCTCCTTGGATTTCAGACCCCTTAATTCCATTCCTTCTGCGGCATTTATAATAACAGTAACAACCAATCTCTGTCTGGCGAGTTATACCTTATGATTTTTTCTTCTTCTAACCAAAAGATTTTGGTGAATAGCAGCCATGTATCTCATATTTACTATGAACAGATTCTTTACATACATACCACTCTTAATGGTCACAGCAGCACTGCGAGATGTGTGTTAGTACCCATTATACAGATGGAGGGAACTGAGGTGCAGAGACACCAGATCCATTGCTCAGGTTTATCCAGCCAGGAGTCAATGCAGGTCTGCCTGACTTCAAAGCCTTCTTATCTACCAGAGCATGTGGCCCATGGTAAGGACATACTGTTCTCTGGGTCTCTACTTATAGAAAAATTGGAAACGAGGCTGGGTGAGGATGGGGAACTTGCCTAAGATGCAGATGCAGGACTCTGGTCCAGGCCTTCCGATTACAAATCCCAGACTTCCCCCCCACCCCTACCTGCTGCTTCTCATGGCTGTTTATCCTGCTGGATAGTCATTGATGTTCACGACTAACCTCCTCCACTTGATGCGACCAACGTGAGGGGTAAGATTAGTGTTGGATTCACCTGGGGGACGTCGCCAAATTGCCCAAATGATTGCTGACCACTGGGGCATCTGATCCCTGTTACATGGGTAGTTAAATGGAAGGTGTAAGATCTACTTATGGGAAGGGAGGTGGAGAACACCGTGGAGGATAAGTTCCTGTGCCAGGTGGACAGATCTACTTGGGATTCCACGTTCGGAGACGGTGATCAGGAGGGACGCACGTAAGGAATTTGGCTCTTGGCAGGTAGGCAGACTGTGTGAAAACAAAACAGGCTCTCTTCGTAGTTTTGCCAGGACCACCTCATGTGGGATGGTGGGTGATGGGGCAAGAATCCTAGAGCCTGGCACCTCCACAGACAGTGGCCACCCCCAGGTGTGTGTGATTGATCTGGGCATGGGGTGTTCCATGGGCCCGTCACTAGCTCCTAGCGTACACATGGAGAGATCCGGCATTTGCGTGGAACTTTGATGTTTTCTTTTCTTGATACTTTGTTCTTTCAGAGTATACAGGAATTAACGATAATAAGTACCGGTGGTTCCACTGAAGGAGAAACGTGCCCTTGGATGACTGGAGCTGCAAATGGGGTCAGTTTGGGTCCTCTGAGAAACAAACATGAGATGTACAAGGAATTTACTGGGGGTAACAGCTGTGAGGGATAAAGGAGCAGGGAGCAAGAGTGGGTGGGGGACCCTCAGACCACAGTGCGGGTCTGACACCTGTGACATGAGGGCAGGAAGGGGGACTGGGTAGGAAAGAGCCTCAGGCTGCAGTGCAGGCTGACAGGAAGTGTCCAGCAGAGGTGGCCTTAGAGGAGTCCTGCACTGGGCAGAAATGGCGGGATCTGGTCCGTGCCTGGTCTCAGTCACTGGTGGGGTGAACCCGGGAAGAGTGTGGCCTCGGTGCACACGCTGAAGGCACAGCAGCTGGAGGCTGTCAGTCCACTGCGCCCTTTGCCAGCGACCTCCTAGGGCCAGCGCATCTGCACGAGTGACAGAGACGAAGCCAATGCTTTGGACCCCGAAAGATCCGCCTTACTGGTCATGTGGCCACAGGTAAGAAAATGAGTTTTTTTAAGTTAACTAACTGACCTTCCAGTTGCTCAGAAATTGTTAGCTATCTTCCTTTCTGGGAGGCAGTATGAAATAATGGCTAGCAGGGTAGATACACCTGGGTTCAAATACTGTTTCTGCTGCTTGATAGCTGTGTGATCTTGGGCAAGTTACCTAACTCCTTGGGGATTCAGATTTCTCCTCTGAAAATGTAGATAATAATTTTTAATGTCATGGGGCTGTTGTGAGACTTCAATGGCATAATCCATGTAAAGGAGGCAGAACATAATAGCTGTTGTTATTTGCCTGAATTCTAGAGTCAGGTGTCCCTCTTAAAGGGTCATGCCTGGCGGTGGCCGGCAGAGGGCAGCATCCCTGCAGTAATCTGACCGGACTCTGGGCTAATGTAATTGGGCCTTTCAAGTTTCAGGCGGAAAAAAACAAGGTCTACAAAGTGCAGCAGAGTGACCAAATGACAGAATGTACCAGAAGAGATGCGATGGCCCAGGAGAGTGGGCACAGTTTAAAAAAGTATTTATTGGTGGATGGCTGCAATGAAACAGAATGGAGAAAAATACCAAGAATTGCAAATTAAAAGCCCACACACAGGTTGAGCATGCAAAACCAAAGCTTCTTATTGAGAAGGACATTTTTGCTCTCCTTGAACATGTCTCGGGGGCCTCTGGAGTCTGATAACCTGGGTTCTAGTTTGTTTGTATAATTTGTGCCAGAGATGAAGACAGTCTTTGAAAACACTTGGAATGCAACTTAAGAATCAACAATCCAGAGTTGACTGCGTTGAAAGTGGAGCAGCCTTGGACTTACAGGACATCGGCTATCTCATGCCAGCTCAGTTCCTAAGTAGCTGGGTGACTTTAAGCAACCATTGGAACATCTGTCTGTGGGGTGCAGACAACCTTCGGAACAGGAGCGAAGGGCCGGGGTGGGGATTATCATTATTCCATATTCCCTGCAACGTCCCCCCAAAGTCCTTCTTGATTTGCCCCTGTTATCCTGCAGGATATTCTTCTGGTTTCTCTAGCATCTTGGATAAAGGGGGACATTTTCCCACCCTCCCGGCGTGCCTGTGACTAATTGTAACCTTTACTACCTTGCCTCTTAGGAGCCTCTCGGAACTATCATTAACCATCGTTAAACACAGAAATCCCTACTACTATTTGCCATGGAGCCTGGCTTCATGTACAAAAATACGGTTTTGTTTTATGTTGTTTTCAACCTAAATGCTTAAATCCCTGCCTCATCCTGTACATAGCATTCCACAGTTTGCCTTTTTCACTTAACCCCGTACCTTAGAGGATTTCCTATGCCACATGTAAAAACTGACCTTGTTCTTTATAACAACCTGATGGTAATTTATTGTATGGATGTGCCAGAGTTAATTTAAGAAATTCCGGATGGATGGACATTTAGACTCTTTCCAATTTCCCCCTTTTAAAAGCAGCTCTGCAAGAGCAGCTCTGCTGTGTCTGCTCTGCAAGACACATATCCTGTGTCTTGTTGTCTGTATCTACAAATCTTTAGGATGGATGCCTAAAAATGGAATTGCCAGGTTACAGGGGGTGAGCGTTTAAAATTTTGACAGATACTGCCAAGTTGCTTCCAAAGCCTGTGCCTGTTTACATTCCCGTCTGTTTCTAACACACTCTTTTATTATAGTCCACAGATGGCAGGTTGGTTCTCTGTCATGAACCGATGGACTTGGGAGGCAGGCTAGCCTAGCGGTCCAGAGCTAGATGTTACGTTCAAATCCTAATTCTACTCTGCACACTTTATGTGAACTTGGGCAAGTCATTTAACCTCCTGTGATTTGGTTTTCTCAGGGGTAAAATGAGACTATGGCTAGTACCTAATTCACAGGTGGTTGTGATAATTAAATGAGTTAATGTTGTAAAGTACCCAGAACAGGTGCCTGATGAGCAGCCAGCCGAACCCATAGTTTCGGGGCATCATTATACCAGTTTCTCTGATCTGTAAGACCCTGGGGTGTTTGGTGGTGGGTTAAATGTGTGAGAAGTTGCAAGATGCATGTGGTGCATCAAACCAGAGAGTAGATGTCACTAGTAAACTTTGTTGAAAAAAATTAAGTAACTTAATTGACAAATACCTAAAAACATTTTTATATGCAAACAAATGCATATATTACGGAGAAGAATGTAAAACTGACATGACCTTGAAAATATGGCACTTCAACCATTGGATACCTCTTGAAGGTTGATGTGGATGAGCTACTTCAACACCTAAGTCCAGTCATTTTGGGTTATTCTGATGGGAAGAGGTTGAATAATTCGATTGATTCATAGTGGTTAGTTTGTCTTCTGAAACCAAGGGTCTTCATGGGTTGGGTTTGCTTCCCATGGTTTCCCAGCACTAATGACTCTTCCTAGTAATGGAATGCAAATTATTTTTATAGATAGCCAATATCAATTTTTTTTTAAGATCAACAAAGAGATGTTATACTTGAAATGATTTTTTTTAACTGAAGTATAGTTGATTTACAGTATTGTGTTAGTTTCAGGTGTATGGCAAAGTGATTTGGTTATACATGTATATATCTACATTCTTTTTAAAAATTCTTTTCCATTATAGCTTATTACAAGATATCGAATATAGTTCCCTGTGCTATACAGTAAATCCTTGTTGTTTATCTATTTTATATATGGTAGTGTTAATTCCATACTCCCAATTTATTCCCTCCCCTACTGTTAATTCCATACTCCCAATTTATTCCCTCCCCTACTTCCCCTTTGGTAACCATAAGTTTGTTTTCTATGAAATGATTTCTAATTAGTGCCCTATAATTAGCGACATTTAAAATAGCCAGTTTGAGCCCTGGTCCAGGAAGATCCCACATGCTGTGGAGCACCTAAGCCCGTGTGCCACAACTACTGAGCCTGTACTCTAGAGCCCGGGAGCCACAACTACTGCAGCCCGTGCGCCTAGAGCCCGTGCTCCGCAACAAGAGAAGCCACCGCAGTGAGAAGCCCACGCACTGCAACGAAGAGTAGCCCCCGCTCGCCGCAACTAGAGAAAGCCCGCGCGCAGCAACGAAGACCCAACACAGCCAAAAATAAATAAATAAATAAAGATTCCCATCAACTGTTAAAAAATAAAAAAATAAATAAAATAGTCAGCCAGGTATTCAGAGTCATCCATGGTCTTCTACTCTGTGGAGTCAGCAAGAGAGATGGGGCAACCAGGAAAAACTCAGATTTTCAGAATCTTCAGAAATCATTAAAAGTTCTACGGCATTTACAATGTCCTTCACTCTTTGTCCGTCCTTCACTCCTGTCTTTCTGTTGTGTATTTTTTCATGTGTTTGTCACACTCAATCAGTAAAAAATCTTGTTTGTGTCCCCTGAGCAGCTCCTTTTAGCCAGGCTAAGTAAAGAAGTGACTTCAGATCTTGGCTTGATTACTTAATAAATAAACATGTGAACTTGGGCAAGTTTGCTAATCTCTCAGAGCCTCCTTTACCTCAGCTAGAAAATGGGGATCATGTCTGCATCGGGTAGGAGTCCTTCTGTTGCAAATGCTAAGAAATTCATGCCAAACAGAATTAACTGGCTCCCATAGTGGAAAAGCTGGGGGTTCCCATTTTAGGCATATTTTGATTCAGGACTCGAAGGCACCCAATTTCTTCCTCTCCCTTTTGATTCTTCAGTTTTGACTCCATTCTCAGACTTCAGGTGAAGGCAAGGTGTTTGTGGGTGCCCCCTCCTCTATACCCCGCAGGTTTCAAATCCAAGGAAGCCCTTCTGCCTCTGTCCCAGAATTCCTAGCAAAAGTGTCACAGGGTCTCACTGCAGCTGATTGGGTCTTGCACCAATCCCTGGACCAATCACTATGGCTACGGGGATGGGAAGTGCTGGTTTTCTTAGGCTAGGTCACATGACCCATCCCTGCATTGGGAGCTGAGCTCCCCTGGATACCTTACATTAAGGGTGGGAGCAGGGGTACCCCCCAAGCCCAAACTGTTGGATGTTGCTAGAGAAAGAGAAAACTGGTGTTGGGAGGCACATGACAACTATTTGCTCTCATATCGCTTCTCCAAAGGGTTTATGATGTGGATAATGGGGTGAAATAATGAACGGTACACCCACCTGGCAAAGTGGCATGTGCTGGGCAATTAATGTCTGTTTTCTTCCAGTGTCTCCTGTCTGGCAATGCTTTGGACATTGCTGCTTTCTCTTTATACTCTGTGCTTTTGAGATTTTGTTCACTTTGCAACTATCTCCAGCCCCGACCTCTCTCCATAGTTTTAGCCCCATGTCTCCGACTGACCCCTCCTCATTTTCACTTAGTTATCTCAACACATCAAAAACCCAAGTCATCTTCTTGATCCTTAAATCAGGTTCCCATTCCTGAATCTCTCCCTTCTGCCCTTGGGTCCCATACACCCACCAGGCACTAAAATTGCTTTGATTTTGTATCCATTTCCACTCTCACTTGATTTCAGGATCATTAAAACGGCCTCTCCTGCTGGGTGCAGGCTGGCCCTCTTGTGAACCCTGGGTCACTGAGGATGAGGTTCTGGAGTCCCACCGCCTGGATGTCATAACTTTGTTACACATCTTATAAGCTGCATTGAACTTGAGTAAACAGCATTTCTACGCCTCGGTTTCCTGATCTGTAAAACCTATTCTGCTTTTTTGCAATGTCTATTTTCCGTTTAAATCACGTGTCCCTTTGATGAAGGATCTAGTCTTCAGAGCAGTGTGTGGGCACTCAGGTTTGCAGGTGTGGTCTGCTGGCTTGAGTACCCTGCACGATCTCTCCTATCCCATTTTACTCTAGTTTATGATTCACTTCACCCTCATTTTTTTTTTTTTCGGCAGCAGATATTTTTGATTTAGAGAGTGTTGGCTAACTCTATAGAAATGCTCCTTTCGCACCAGCGGAATATCATGTTGCCTGACATTCACTTCTGTAGCACGTCTAATCCTCCGCAGCTCTGGGACCTGTAGTTACATACGCCCCTTCTCAGCTCTGGCTGCTGCAGCCCTGCTGCTGGGTTGCTTGTCTGTTTCCTCCTCACCTTTCAATGACCCCTAAAAGCATTGTTACCTGGGAGGTCGATTTCTCCAGGCAGAGGTGAATACACTAGATGTAATCACAGGCTTATCTATAGGAGCTAATGAGTGTCTGGTGAGTTACTGGTGGGGCTGGACTTCACTGCAAGTTGCTACAACCTCACTGTGGGGTGAAGTAATGGCTGGGAGCAGAGACACAAGGAACACACCTGGGTGTGCATGCATTGCACCTGTGCCATCCCAGATGCTAGCCGCTAGCCTCAGCCACATGTGGTGATTTACCTTAAAATTAATTAAAAATAATGAAAATTTCTGTTCCTTAGCCATACTAACCGTCTTTCAAGTTCTCAGTAGCCCCTTGGGACTACTGGCTTCCATTTCGGACAGCACAGATACAGAACAGTTCCATCACTCTAGAAAATTCTGTTGAAAAGCAACAGGAGTGGGCATGCTGGGACCTCAGCCAAGGCTCCCGAGGGGGAAAGCAGAGCCCTGCCCACTTGGCTGATATGAGGCAGGCTGGGGAAAACTGGCTGGGTTTCAGAGGTAGGCCCTGGACCTGGCCGTGCATAGCATCCCAGGAATGTCCAAATTCAAGTGTAGCTGCCTTAATGCTATGCGGGGAGGGTGGTCTAATCTTCTCGGCCAAGCACGATCTTGAGAGACTCAGGCAGATGGGAGCCCCAGGAATCAAGCCTTCACTGAGCATTTTACATAGATTACCTCATCCAACCTTAGCGGGAGATAATACTACCTTCGTCTCATAGATTAGGATTCTCTGAGCCTCGGAGAAGGGAGCCCAGATGTAAGTACTTCTGTGCTGCTCCAATGGCGGGCAGAGGGACCTGAGTTCTGGGGGTGCAGCGGTCTGAGCTCTTGGTAGGAAGCTGGCTAGAGTCAAGCAGGGTGGCTCAGACTGGGGTTGGGGTCAGCTCCCTGGCTCTCAAAGAGGACTGGAATGTAAGGCAGAGAAGAGGAGGCAGGGCAAGGTGGGCCTGGGACAATGGGACAGACATAACTTTGGGGATGATGCCGACGCCTTGGGGTGCATACAGATGCTGTAGTGACGCATCCTGTAAATCTGAGAATGGGACTTGACGTGTAGGACTATTATGCAGTGATGACATGAAGATAAACTCTGTAGGGTCACACAGCCCTTCTCTAAATTCCTCTTCTGCCATTTATTCCGTTGCAGCAGCTGAGGTCACCTCTCTGAGTGTCGGTTTCCTCATCTGTAGAATGAATATGATATGATGGCATTTATTATTATCATCATTAGCTTTGTAGCCTCAGATCTGAACACCATGTTTAACATAAGCCCTCAATACAGACTGAATGGAATTGAATCCAGTTGTGAGGGCTGGAGAATGTAAGGGCTGACACAAGTGTCCACCTGGATGAAAAGGAAGAGACCTACCTACCCAGGTGTACACCAGGTCGATAATTACTGTAAATTACAGGTCATTTACCTCTGGCCCACCAAAAGTTCCAGTTTTCTCTCTGTCTTAAGGGATTATCTTTTGCAAGGGTTTTGGGGAAAGAAGATGGGGTGGAAACAGGGACAGGTCATCTCTTAACTGCTCCGGGGTCACAGTCACCCTGTGTTCTTCTGCTGGTCCCAGTTGTGCTGGTTCCTGTCTGAGCAACAGGACGCAATGTCCTCGCTAGGATGCTGCTGTGTTCTTGCAATGGCAGCAGGAAGGTCAAAATGGGCAGCCCATGCAGCCCGTCCCTGCCCTCTCTTGATTTTGCAAAGCCTGAACATTCAAGTTTCTATCTGAGCATCAGACTTTAGTGCAGGATTGAGGATAAGTAAGAAGGAGACATTTAAAAAATATGTGCTAATTATTAATATTCCCATTTTAGGGAAGAGCCCCCAGGGAGTTCGAATGCTTCGCATGCTGTTGGTCTCTCGTGGGCATCCCCACCTCCTCACATCAGTCCTTTGTCCCAGGTGGAGGCACCTCTGTGAGTACATTCTTCCTCTGTTGTGTGCTCTGTGTCCAACTTTCAGAAAAAAACCTCTTTATACCCACAGGATGGATCCCTCCTCTGCAAGTGGGTCATTTCCTAAGTCTGACTTGTTGAGATAAATTGCCCCGGTGTGTTGCTCCAGTGGTCAGTCCACAGTTGCTCTTTGCTGCAGTGTTTTTTGTACAGTCTGGGGAAGAGAGGCGTGTGGTTGGGTTGGCTGAGTCTTGAGCCTCACAGTGAAGTTTGTGGTGGTCCTGGGCGCCCAAGTGAGCTGTTGCTGGAAGTCTCCACACCAGTGTGAGCTGTAGCCTGGACTCTTTCCTTCTTCTAATTGTCTAGCTAGGAATTGTTGGCACCTCCCCGCCTCCAAACAGCACATGCATATCCAAACACACACACACATCCAAACACACACACACATCCCCCCCTGCCAAGGACCAGTGTGAATTCTCAATAAGAGTAGAGTCGAAACTCATGATTATAAAGCATCTCTGTCGTGATGGCGCTCCTGTCTACCTCTCTCAACTAGCTTTCAAATCACGCCCCGTCCAGCCTGATGGGGATACAAAGTGTGACTATCCCTGAGCTTCACAAGGACCCAGGAAGCTTTGGAATTACCATTAACAAGGGCCAGGTTATATTCGTAGGGGCCATTTCTGCCCCTCTCTTTCTGGAAAAGGAAGCTGAGGGGTTCATTCCTCCACTGACGTAACTGTGTCCATTCACCTTTATTTATCAGATCTATGCAGATCTGATTTTAAGGAATCTTAGTGCTAGTCTTATTAGAAACTGAGGTGTTTTGAATTCATGTTCAGCCATTATTGACTTGACATAATTCCCCCAATTTATTAAAACTGTCACTTATGTGGCCTTAAGTTTGCCCAACAAAATAGTTCACCTGAGTCTCAAACACAGCCACCAGCACCAACAGTACTTTCACATATATTATTATTTTATTTGATCTCTACAACAGTCCTGGGCGGTAGGCAGACCATGTACTTTTATTCCCTTTTTAAAATTAAGAAACTGGTGTCAGAGAAATGGATTCTTTGGGTCTCTCAGCTAGTAAATGATTATTTAATTGTAAATAACTGATCAAACACTTTTGTGACCGTGCTAAGAAGCATTCCGTATTTAACCTAGAGCAAAGACCTCCCATTTCTTCATAAAGCTAACATATTATTTTGCAAACGAGCTGTGGGAAGTTTTTAAAATGTGAGAAGTATTGTGTTGGAATTTGGTTTTTACTTTCTGCTTGGTGAGACCCCCCACTATTCAAACTGGAAGTTGGGGAGAGAGAGTTCAGCTGGCTGATCTGTGAGCTATTGAAGTTTTTGCTTAAAAAGGAAATTTGATCTCTGTCTAAGTGGCACTAATGTGTGGGCTGAAAGCTGCTACTGTAAATTCAGTAAGGGATTCATTAACGCCGTAAGCCTCCTGGAGCGCCATGGATGGGTGACCTCTGAAATAAAAGCATAACCAGGAAAGATAAGGCTTCATGCATGATCTACAGGACTCTGTTTCTGGTGATCTTCAAGATATCTTAAGTCAAGAGTACTTAGGGCCAGGAAGGCAGAAGTTGGGTGGGGAGGGGGAGACCACCCAAAGATTAAATGATGCCACACAATAGATTCTTGGCTTTTTGAAATTCTTTGGCAAATCTCTTTTTTCCCCCCACTATTCTCTTTGCTGGGAATAGTTTTTACACTATTCTTTTGCTGAGAAAAACAGGCTGTTTTTGAAAAAAACTATGATGCAGTCAATAAGGCTCACGAATTGCTGATGGGAAGATGGGGCTGGAAAATCCAGTAGTTCCCTCTTATCTGTGGGGAGGATGCGTTCTAAGACCCCCAGTGGATGCCTGAAACTGCAGCTGGTGCTGAACCCTATATATACTATGCTTTTTCCTAGCATACATACCTATGATAAAGTTTAATTTATAAATTAGGCACAGTGAGAGATTAACAGCAATAACTAGTAATAGAACAACTGTAACAATGCACTGTAAAAAGTTATGCGAAGGTGGTTTCTCTCTTAAAATATTTTATTGCTCTCTACTCACTCTTCTTCTTGTGATGATGTAAGGTGATACAGTGCCTACGTGATGAGATAAAGTGAGGTGAGTGACGTAGGCACTGTGACGTAGCATTAGGCTACTATCCTAGAGGCTACTAAGTGACCAATGGGTGGGTGGTATAAATAGCATAAATATGCTGGACAAAAGGGTGATTCACATCCTGGGTGAACAGAGTGAGATGGTATGAGAATTCATCAGGATGGCACGCAATTTAAAATTTATGAATTATTTATTTCTGGAATATTCCATTTGATATTTTCAGACTGCAGTTGACTGTGGGTTCCTGGAACCATGGAAAGCAAAACCACAGATAAGGGAGACTATGGTACCAGTCAGAATCCTGCTGGGAAACCCAGTTTTTGGAGTATCAGACAGCTTTGTAAGATTCTGACTTTGACATGGGGTATGGGGTTGGGATATAGAGGGGCAATGACTGAGACTAGCCTTCTGGGAGCTTTCTCTTATGATACCAAAGCTATCCTGACCACAGAGCATAACTGTTTTTATTGCCAATCAATACTCTGGGTTTGGATTTCAAATCGACTATTTGAAAAATTATGTTTTTTTCCCCCCCTAAACTATTGTAGTCTGCTTAGGCTGCCATGACAAAATACCACAGTTTGGGTGTCTTAAGCAATACATATTTATTTTCTCATAGTTCTGGAGGCTGGAATCCGAGATCAAGGTGCCGGCAGGGTTGGTGTCCAGAGAGACATTTCTTCCTGGCTCATAGATGGTGGTCTTTTTATATCCTCACATGGCCCCTTCTCTGTGCAAGTGGAAACAGAGAGCTATCTGTGGGGTTTCTTCCTCTTCTTCTAAAGACAACAATCCTGTTGGATTAGGGCCCCACCCTTATGACCTCATTTAACATTAATTATGTCCCTAAAGATCCTATCTCCAAATAGGATCACATTGGGGGTTAAGACCTCAACATATGAATTTTTTTGGGGGGACACAATTCAGTCCATAATAACTATGAAAGAATATACTTATTGTAAAACATTAAACAATATTGAACTATAATTAGAAAACGTAAACTGTCCTCTCCCACTTCTGCCTGTCTAGCCAGGTGACCAGCTGGTGTGTATCTCTCCACATCTTTTCTTTCCTCATACAAACACATGGCACATTGTGTTTTTGTTTTTACAGCAGTGAGGTTATACTGTGTACGTTACTCTGAAACATGCTTTCCAATTGACTCACATTAAATTGGTTTTTCAAAATCCTGTTAAAATTTCCCATTAGTGTCAATGATTATAGAGCAAGTATTCCAAACTGGGGTTTGTGGACACCTAAAAGTCTGTGGGTAGAATTCATGAAGTCCATGAACTTGATTGGGAAAAAAATTACATCTTGATTATCACTCACTTTTCCCTGAAATGTAGTGCATCTTTTAATTAGGAGATAGACAACCAACCAGAGTCATATTTGCAAGAACTGCAGATATTTCCATATTACATTACGGTTTTGCAGGTATCTCAAAACATCCTATATGCTTTATATTACAATAATGATCAGATCTGCTACTGGAACATGTTATTTAAAGTGTTAACAAAGATGCACTTACACTATTATATTGAAAATTTGTTTTAAAAAATTTTTTGATAATACTTCAGTGTAGTTGGTTTCCTTAATTATCCTATGTTTTTTCCCTCCTCCCAAGCATTTAAAAACAGGATTTTGAGAATGGACCCAGGGACCTCACTAGTCTGTCAAAGGGATCTGTGACACAAAAAAGGTTAAGAACCCCTGCGATAGAGGCATGACTTAGGCCGAGGATGTAATATTTTACTTGGAAGCCAAAAAAGATGTGGAATGTGTAGCAATATGATTTTTAATACCCAACCAGTTGGGAGGTTTATAAAGGATAAGAACATCACACACACAAGCAATGATTGGACCTGTATATGCAGCAGGACATGGTGATCTGTGTCCACTCATTCTATGACTTTTATATAAACAATGATGACAATTCCAACTACCATTAGTGAGTATCTACCGTTAACAAAAATTTTCCAAAAAGGTAAAATCATGACTCTTATGCAGATGTAAAATAAATTCACGACAAAGATTTTATTTAACTCCTAAATTAAATGAGAATAACAGAAAAGATGGGCGCATGCAGACTCTCTACCCTTATAATTAGATCAGACATTGAAAACCAAAACCACAGGTCACTGTCTATAGGAACAGGACTCTGTGCTGTTCCTCTGTCTTCATTAGCATAACCTGATTCTTCCAGGAGTCTGCTGCCCAAACAAATAGTTGGATTGTTCATCACAAGAACTTCCCTAAAAAGCCATCCTAAGATTCTTGAATCCCTCACCTTTAAATCTTCACCTTGCTGCTTCTACCAATCCTGGACTATTGTATCGTGATCTTTACCCAATCCTAACTGAGAATTTGAAAGACCTGCCTTGAATCAAATGTTCAAATCTCAATAGTCTGACCTCACCTTTCCTTCTTTGAGACACTGCCAAAGCTTTGAGAGGTGGCACTCTCTTAATGCAGTAAGCAATAAACAGCTTTGACATATCAAGAGGTTGTGTTGGTGATATTTGGGGAGCCAGCTTTTCACAGATTTGGAGGTCCCACTGAGATCCAGTCAGGACCACCCTCTCACTGCCGTGGCCAATGTCCCGGAATGGGAAACAGAATGCCCTCTGAGGCCCTTTGAGCCTTCTGTTTGGGGACTTTCTGCTTGTGATGACAGGGCAGGTAAGTAGACCTTGCACTGATTAGAACTTTGACCTCTTTCACTGTGCTCCTAGATGCTGAGTTTATTTCCTTTCCTAAGAAACCCTCCTTAAGTGTCCAAATTTGAAAAACAATGTATATATCCTCGGTGGAAATTTGTTTGTCTCTCTGTCTTTGTCACTTTTGTTGTCCATCAATAAGAAGAAATTTATAAGGAAGAGGAGAGGTGTAGGCCCTGAAATAAGCCCTTTCCTCAAGCTGGCCCTGAAGACTGAGAAGATCAGTTCAAAAAAGGAGAAAACTTCAAACTTCCAATGGTCTTCATTTCTTAATTGGCATAAAGAAAGTTCAGATTCCAAAATGACTTTCTTAATGAATTCCTTGGCCAAAGCAAAAGAAAAAAAGTCTCTCTTATAATCCTCCTAAATCACAGTTTGAAGCTAATAAAAGCCTTTGTCCTACCATTCTTCCCCAGTTCTATACTCTGCCATTTCCTCCTGGCCCTATGGCTCCCTCTGATTTGCTCTTCTTCCCTTGCCTGCCAGAATCCTCTTAAGCTCAGTTGTCTCTTAAAATTAAACCTCCCTTAGAACAGACAAACCTCCTTTCTGTGGATTGCAAGCCCTGGTCTCACTCTGAGCTGGGAGCCCAGACAGGGTGGGGAGAAATTTGCAGAAGAACTTAGAATAATTTTATGAATGTGTAATGCAGGACTGACTCACTGGTCTGTATCAATGAGTGTTAGTGGGAACATCAGATGCTAAGAAATGGATGAAGAAAGCAAGATTGGAAGCTCTCAAGGATGATTTAAAGGACCCCAAATTTCATAGGAAATCAGAGGGGTTTAGAAAAGCTATAAATGTTGGATAAGGTCTTTTGGAGTCTATCCTCAAAGTCTTCCCTGTGAAAGTAGATTAGAGTCTAATCCAGTCTCAAGTAAAGAAAGGATGGGGACTTGGGAGGCTTCAGGGATAGGTTCTTTATAACATTAGATAGCATTCAGGAGAAGATCAAGAGGCAGATGTGACCCCAGGTCTTCCCTCACTTTTTATAACTGGTTTTAGGCCAGAAATTGTGTATTTAACATGTAAGCAGAGACAAGAATAGGAAATAACCCCATTACCAGAACTCCAACACCTGCTGACATAATTTTCATTTGTAAAGGTGTTCCCCTTTCCTATACCAGGAAGAGGAAAGTGACTCTTGTCTGTATAACAAATACATAACCACATATTTCCTAGTAAACGTCCCACACTTTATCACCCCTTGGAGCTCCCCAACCCCCTTTCCTTTGTCTTGTCACTTCTCCATAATTTATCACCCTTTGTTAAAATGGTATATAAGCTCCCAAGTCTAACCGCTTCTGTGATGGCCTTCATGCATGTAAAAGTTAATATATTAACATCAAATAAAATGGGTATGTTTTTTCTCTTTTTAATCTGTCTTTTTTCAGTTTAATTAGCAGGCCCCAGATACTAACCCTAAGAGGGTAGAGGACAAATATTTTTTTCTCCTACATCATACACTTCCTCATCCAACAGGATTATGAAATTGGGCAGGTGGTCGTTCAGAACAGAGCTGCCTTAAATATAATATTGGCCTCTCTAGGAGGGATGTGTTCTGTTTGAGGGGAAGAATGTCATACTTAGATCCCTGCAGACTTCTCTCGGATCTTTAATATTACTAAAATAACATCTGGGAAGTAAACAAAGAAATCGGAAAATTAGGTAATTCTGTTAAAGACCCCATATCTGGTTCTGTAGATGTTTCAGACTGGGGGATAGAATCTGTTCTTAGTTTAATCTGGGTGTCCTGGGCTCCTGGCCAAGAAGTGAATAACGAACTCTGATCATCGTTCTTCCCTTAGTATTTGTCTGTGTGGCCATGTTCACATGCATCATCTCCAGAGTTGTAAATACTGTTGCTCAACTGTTATTGCAGCAAATGATCTCGCAAAGTGCAGCAGGAAGAACTGGAATATCTGACACTTACCGAGTTTGAAACAACCACCACAGGAAGCTTGGATGGAACTATTGATGGAATTTTGACATGCAATTATGACACTTCAAACAGCAGCAGCAAAGACCTGGATTAATTACAGCCCAGTTATTCATGGTCTATCTTTCAGCTCAGGGTGCAGAATGACATCAAGAGAGGCTGGGTACCGAACTGCTTATCCTCACACTTAATAAGGGCACTGAGAGCCAACCGGCACCTCACTCTGCACATTCACTACTCTGTGCTCTTCCAATTCTTCGTTAGCACGATCTTCCAGGAGCCTGATGCCCAAGCAAATGGATTGTTCGTCCTGAAGATTCCTTGAATCCTTTGCTTTGAGGTCCTTCAACCCTGAACTGTAGAACCATGATCCTTACTCACTCCTAATAAATGCCCTGTTTTGAAAACCCGCCTGACATCGAACTTCCAATTCTTAATACCGTCGGACTTTCCCTCTCTTCCTCAGACCCACTGCCACAGTTTTGCAAGGTGGCATTCTCCCTTGCCTCAGTGAGCAATAAGCTCAGCTTTGTCTTATCAAGGGGTTGTGTTAGTGATCTTTGTGGAGACAGCTTCTGATGGGTGTCACAATCACTTTCAAGGAGACGTCAAAATGCAGAGACTTCGACAGATGAGAAATAAATGAATTTGCAAATGACTGCAAAACTGCCTTTTTTAAAGGGAGGGGGCAGGTTATCCCTCCAGCAGACAATTTATTTGCATGTCTGTAGACAAACGTTACTTGCATTACTCTCAGTTATCTACAATGTACAGAGCCATAAAAATTCTCAAAGGCAATGAAAGTGGCAGATTCCTCTATAGAATCAAAATCAGATGCCCCCAAAGATGTGCTCTAGACAATGCATAGTTTTCTACTGAAGCACAAATTCTTCCCTAAACTACTAGGTGCTGGGTATCTGGGACGGTTCTCAGGCATTTCCCAGACAGTGCCTTTAATCTTCAGCGCACCCTACAGAATGAATACTATAATTTCCTTCTTGCAAGTGAGGAAACTGAAGTTCAGTGAGGTTTTTCAGAAGCCACAAGAGTGCTCAAATAGCATGGGCAACATATATTCGGTTAGCAAAAATGTCATATAGCGAGAGGAAAAATTGCACAAGTCTTTGAATGGTGGAGAGAAAGGGATTAACGAGTATTATAAGAAATGCTGGGCGTTCCCCAGTTCTTTGAGTTCTTTAATTTTCTAGGGGTCTGCACCTTTCATTGTCTTTGATCTGTTTCATAACTTTGTAAGTTGAAAAAAACCCTTAGTTATGTAAATGATTCTTGTCCACATTCAATGCAAATGAACGTCTGGTGGAGGAAGCCAGTCTTGCATGTCTTAACAAATGCACTTCAGCTTTTCTGAAATGCAATCAGCACTTCTGATTGCCTACATGTGTGTCTGCTGTTTGACGTCTCCTTTGAACCAATTTAATACCTTAGGGTTCTGTCATTACTTGATGAATACAATAGAATCTTTGATGCGTGATTATCTTATATTTGCATGAGAGTCGTGATTTCTATCTTTTCAAAAAATATCTTTTAACAGTTGGAAAAGAGTTTAGTCTTTCATTAGCTGGCTTTGGGGGCACTTAATGTTTCAGGCCATAGAGAAGGTTAGCAGGTCATCTAAGGCTCGCCCTGCTCTGAAATTATTAGATTTTATGACTACATACCTGAATTCCCAGAGTTGCAGGGTAAGCCTTCTATTGTTTTCTTTCCAGAGCTATCTGATGGCGCAGGCCGTCTGTTAAATACAGTCTGCGCAATTAGGCCTAGCTAATGTCTTCCTGACTAAAGCGCCAGCACAAATATCTCACAGCAACAAGTGATTGAGAATAAATAGGGGTCAATGAATGGGGATTCACTAGGTGTTATCATGGAAACAGGGGTGACTGTATGGATAATAAATGTGACTTCTCTCCCAAGATGTCTGAATTTCAGATACAATTAACTTTAACCGTTTGAGTCCTTGGAAGTTTCACAGATATCACGATGACTCTCTGACCCATCTAGATCCTCACATGTCACCCTAGGGGTCTTTGAATACTTGGAACCCTTGCTTTGGTGTCTTGAGCCTTGTGCCATTAATTACTCAGTATAATGTATCGCAGTTGGAATTCTCACATTCAAAGCATCAAAAAATGCAGAGGTATTCAGAGTTTTAGTCATGGCCCTCTTTGCTGCAAGTGATGGAAAACACAACTGAAGATAGTTTAGGCAAAAAAAAAAAAAAAAAAAGACTTTGTTGGGTGACATGGCAACTGCCCTTAGGCAAGGTGAGTTCAGGTATAGCTAGATCTAGCAGCTTCAAAAAATGTCATCAAGACCTGGTCTCCCTTTTTCTCTTGGTTCTTCTTCCTCTGGGTTCACTTCCTTGTCAGAATCCTTCCCCTCTGATGGCATCAGGACACACCTGGCTTTCAACCTCCTTTCCCCAAGACCAGCGGAAAAGGGTTCAGCTCTCATCAACTCTTTTCTGGTTGCTCAAACCAAAGTCTCAGGATCAGCTCTAATTGGTCTGATACCATGGATTGGATCACAGGCCCATCTCTGGTCATCAGGTCAGTCACAGTGTCCAGGAGGCTGTGATTTTTTTTTTTAAATGTAGTTTTTTTTTAACATAAATCTGATTCTTTTTTTTTTTTAAATTAGTTTATTTATTTATTTATTTATGGCTGTGTTGGGTCTTCGTCTCTGTGCGAGGGCTTTCTCTAGTTGTGGCGAGCGGGGGCCACTCTTCATCGCGGTGCGCGGGCCTCTCACTATCGCGGCCTCTCTTGTTGCGGAGCACAGGCTCCAGACGCGCAGGCTCAGTAGTTGTGGCTCACGGGATTTGTTGCTGAGAAACAAAGGTTTATGTCACAGTCCAAGCTTATAGCCAGGGGTGGACATCCAGTCCACGTCCCACCCAAATCACAAAGCGTGCAAGTGGGGTGAGAGATTTCCTGATTTCCCTAGAGGAAAATCAGGAAATCTAGCTATTGGAAGCCCAAACCACCACACAGGAATAGTAATTACATGTTTCCTGAAGGCCTCAGTTTAAAATCCTTGTCAAGTGGCAGTACTTTCTGAGGACTCTCTGCAGAACAGCTGTGTGGCTAATTGGTATCTAAAAACGTCCAATCATTCTATCAATGAACACTCACGGAGCAGTGACTATGAGACTGGCTGTAAGCTAGATATTGAGGATACGGAAATAAAAACCACAGTCACTGCTATCAGGGAGAGCATGACATTATTGCCATTTTATTGTGAGCGTCTTTGGTTGTTAGACAATCTGCCGAGAGCAGAAACCAGCACTGAGCCGCAATATGGCATCACTCCCCTGGGTGATCAGCCAGCTACCTGGTGGCAAGTTGGTTACACTGGACTTCTTCCAACACGGAAGGGGCTGCATTTGTCCATACCGGAATAGACACTCTGTATACAAACTTTTCTTCCCCGTACGTAACGCTTCTGCCAAAACGACCGTCTGTGGACTCGCAGAACGCCTTATCCACCATCTTTGTATTCCACACAGCATTGTTTTGGATCAAGAAACTCATTTCACAGCAAAAGAAGTGGGGCCCATGCTCGTGGAATTCACTGGTCTTACCATGTTCGCCACCATCCTGAAGCAGCTGGCCTGACTGAACAGTGGAATGGTCTTTTGAAGACTCAGTTACAGCACCAGCTAGGTGGCAGAACCTTGCAGCGTTGGGGTAAGGTTCTCCAGAAGCCAGTGTGTGCTGTGAATCAGCGTCCCATATATGTTTCTGTGATAGCCAGGATTCACAGATTTGGGAATCAGGGGGCAAAAATTGGAGCGGCACCTCTCACTGTTACCCTTAGTGACCCGCTTGCAAAATTTAGCTTCCTGTTCTTGTGACTTTATGCCCTGCTGGCCTAGAGGTCACAGTTCCAGAGGGAGGAATGTTTCCACCAGGAGACACAACAATGATTCATTGAACTGGAAGTTAAGACAGCTGCCAGGCGGCTTCGGGCTTCTCATGCCTCTTTAATCAGGCAAGGAAGGGAGTTACTTTGCTGGCTGGGGTGATGGATCCTGATGACCAAGGGGCTATTGGTCTGCTACTGCACAGTGGAGGGGAGGAAGGGTATATCTGGAATACAGGGGATCCCTGAAGGTGTCTCTTAGTATTACCATGCCCTGTGACTAAGGTCAATGGAAAACTGCAGCAACTCGATCCAGGCAGGACTTCTAATGACTCAAACTCTTTAGGAATGAAGTTTTGGGGTGAAGAACCACGACCAGCCGAGGTGTTTTCTGAGGGCAAAGGGAATACAGAATGGATAGTAGAAGAAGGTGGTTATAAATGCCAGCTAAGACCACATGACCAGTTACAGAAACAAGAACTGTGATTGTCATGAGTATTTCCTCCTTATTTTGTTATGAATACATTTGTGTCTATATACATATATTAAGCAAATATTTTTGTTTTCTTTCCTTTCGTATTCCCTTATCATGTCACATAAGATGTATTGACTTTATGCCATGGTATTTAAGTATTGTTAACTTTACATCATAGTCCTTAAGTTATAGGAGATCAAGGAGAGAAGTAGACATCACTCGAGGATGTATCTTCTCTTCTGGGGAAGGGGTTAGTGCATTTTCAGTTGTTAGGTGGAATTATGACCTGTTAATGTCTTTATTTGGAGATGAAGTATGGTTTGAGGAGATGCACATAGGTGTCAAGTTGACAAGGGGTGGATTTGTGATGGTTAATTTTATGTGTCAACTTGACTGGGCTAAGGGATGCCCAGCTAGCTGGTAGAACATTATTTCTGGATGTGTCTGTGAGGGTGTTTCTGGAAGAGATTGGCATTTGATTCAGTAGACTGAGTAAAGAGATCTGTCCTTACCAATGTGGGTGGGCATCATCTAACCTGTTAGGGCCCTGAATGGAACAAAACGGTGAAGAAAGAGCAAACTCTGTCTCTCTCTTCTTGAGCTGGGATGTCCATCTTCTCCTGTCCTTGGCCATCGGAGCTCCTGGTTCTCAGGTCTTCAGACTCTGGCACTTATACCAGCGGCCCCCCAGTTCTCAGGGCTCTGGGTTTGGACTAAATTATACCATCAGCTTTCCTCATTCTCCAGCTTGCAGGTAGCAGACTGTGTGACTTCCCGACCTCCAAAACTGTGAGCCAACTCCTATGATAAATGTCCTCTTATCTCTCTCTCTCTCTCTCTCTCTCTATCCTGTTGGTTCTGTTTCTCTGGAGAACCCTGACTAATACAGGTGGATAAAATGTGGGATTAAATCAGGGACATGTTGAGTTTAGGTTCCTCTGAGATGTAAAGTTGGCAGTTACAGGTATTAGTCTGGAGCTCAGAGAGAGGCCAGTGAGCTTAGATACACATTTGGGTGCTGTGTTAATTTTTGAGGGCTGCCATAACAAATTACCATGAACTTGGCAGCTTAAACAACAGAAATTTATTCTTTCTCTGTTCTGGAGGCCAGAAGTCCAAAATCAAGGTGTTGGCAGGGGTGGTTCCCTCTGGAGGCTCCAAGGGAGAATCCATGCCTCTCTTCCAGCATCTGGTGGCTGCTGGTAATTCTTGGCTTCGGGCTGCATAACTCCAGTGTCTGTTTTCACGTGGCCTTTCCTTCTGTGTGTTGCTGTACCTCTCCTTTTCTCTTTAAGATCACTCACCATTGGATTTAGGGTCCAACTGAAATCTAGGATGATCTTATCTGGAGACCCTTAACTTGATTACAGCTGCAAAGAGCCTATTTCCAAATAAGGTCACATTCACAAGTACCAGGTAGGACTCAGACATGTCTTTGTGGGACCACTGTTCAGTCTTCTACAGGTGCTGTCAATTTAGAGGTGCTATCCAAACCCTGGAGCATGCATGCAGTTACCTCAAGAGAACACAGGGGAAAAGAAAAGAAGGCCCAGAGCACAGTCTTAAAGAACTCCATCATGCAATGGTTGGGTAGAAGTGGATGAGCCTACAAAGTAGAATAAGAAGAAGAGGCCAGAGTGTGGTGGAAGGAACACTAGGAAGAGGAAGTCAGGGGAAGAGTGCATTTCTAGATGGAGGGAGAGAGCAGTGCTTACAAATGATCACCAAAGAAGTAACACTGCTGAAAGGAATATTCATTATTGGCCTTTAATGTTACAGATCTAGGGCTAATGTTATAAATTTATCTTAGTTTTTCTTGATTAAACTTTAACCAGAACTCCAAGTGGAATGTTAACTTTAGAGAAAGTTCAGTCAGACAAATACATATATGTTGACCTAGAAATTTTCTGGGCTCTTTCCTTTCCTTTTTGGTGGAGACAATCTCAATAGCTTATCACCTGTATCTTTCCAACTAAGATTTAATATTTATGGAGTAATAGTTTATCCTTCATCTTTGCAGTGAACTAAAATACAGTCCTGGATCTTGACTTGCAGCTGCATTTTAGAAACAACCCCCTTCTTTTGATGCCTTTGCGGCAGAATGATGTTACCATGAAGGAGATAAATTTAAAAATATACAGAAAAGGCCACAAATATCTACCAATATCAGTGGACTCAGAAAAAGATTTAACAGTATGTTTCTTTTAAGATAGCAGGCGAGGCAAAAGGCTTTAGCAAAAAATACCCTGTTGTATTTACCAAATGAAATTTCTGGTTGCCTAGTGGATTGAAAACTGTTCCTAGCTTTGCGAGAGTCTCTTTCTCTTTACAGGTATGTTGGTACCTTCTGCCTTTCCCTGAAGTGTTTTCCTGGATGTGGAGGGACCTGATGAGGGTGAGGTACATTCTGGTTGGAGCATTGATGGGGACTGGGGTATAGATGGCATGAATGAGGGACAAAATCTGTCTGACAGTGTTTGTGTAGGGACTGAAAAGGACAAAGTTGGGAGAGTTGGGTCAGATTATGGAGAACCTTGAGTATCAAGGTCAGGACCCCCCCCAGTGGAATCAGTGGAATCTGTCCCAGAACAAAAACTCCTTTCTCCACTTCTGTAGCTGTGATTTATCCTTGGTTTTCAGTGCAAGTGCGGCAATCCAGGATGTAGTTATCTGTGTTCTCTGTGGGCTAATTTGGGAGGTTCTCTGGATTGAGGTCAGATTTTCATAAATCAACCTGGAATTCCTTGGCTAGGACGTGGGCAGAGTAGCTCAGGTAAAGGGCGGCTAGATCAGAGATCTCCTGTTGTTGCAGGCACTGTGGAGTCCACACCCAGCATCCATGGACCTCGCACCACACAATAGGACCTGGATCAAATGGGTCACAAGGGTGGGGTCCACTGGAGCCTAATCAGTAGTGACCAGAGGGGTCATGGTCATCCTCTGTGTATTTTTGTTTCTCCCCTTCTTTCAGCTCTGGGAAGCTCTGGAGAGATGTGTTCCTTCTGTTTTTATTAAGTTCCTCTGGTTTGGGGAGTGAAAGAGAAGGGGAACAGGGAGGGAGTTACAGAGGAGATGGCCTCCAAGGCTGGGATTTATAAGAACATCCTTCCAGTGGATGATGTCTGCATGAGATGGACGGATGGTTTCAATTCCACTCTGGCAAGGCGGGCCGGTCCACGTTGCCAGCACATCGCTCTCTTTCAAGTCTCACACTGATTCGAGAGTTTGTAGACAACTTTGTACTTTGGGTCTCTGCCAGCTGTCCTGAAGGAACAACTCCCCTTGGCTTCACATCTTCTCTCTCACCCCCACTACTCCCAACCAAAGTTAGAGGATAATAATTGTTCTGTTTTCTTAGCAAATAACTGCTCCTAAGGAAACCCGAGAAGGACCTAAGCCAGTGTAGTCTTTTCACATCTTTGTGACTTTCTTCCTTTTGATCACAGAAGCATGGCACCCTTAGATTGGTACCACTCTGGAGATTGTCCAGGGCAAGAGGGTCACTGCACACACAGGCGTCCGGCCGGGAGGAATGGATTTTTCGTTTTTGTTGTGTTTTTAAACTGCTCACCCGGTTTAGATTTTTCATACTTAATGTGCCACCACATTTCCTGATATATCAATGAAAGAGAAAAAAACACCCATATCTCTATTTCATCCCTCTTATTCTCCAAAATGCTTTTCGTTTATTAAAAAGTTAAGATCCAACTTACCTGTCTGCGGATCATCCAAACCATTGGGCTCTCCTCTGTCTTCACCCTGCTCTTTCTTACACAAAGATAGTTCACTGTGCTCCAGCCCCATCTGGGGTGGAAAGGAAGGGAAAGTAGTAGCGGGTCTGTCCCTACGTCAACATTCTCAACCAGCTGCCAGGAACTGTGTAGAATGCAGTTCTGATCATAGAACCTGTGAGCTTAAAACAAAGCTCGGCAACTTTTTATGTAAAGGGTCAAATAGTAAATATTTTAGGCTTTGCAGGCTCTGTGATGTCTGTTACAACCACTCAGCTCTGCCATCGTAGTGTGAAAGGAGCCACAGAAACTATGTAAATGAACGGCTGTGGCTAATGTTCCAATAAAAATGTATTAACCAAAACAGGTGGGGAGCCAGATAGGGCTCAGGGCTGTAGTTTGCTAACCCGTAACTTAAAACGCTTTATTGTTTTGCCTGTGCCTTTAGATTGAACCCCAAACTCCTACCCAGGGTGTCGGGCCAGCATGCTTTGGCCCTACCGCTTCTAGTGTCTTCCTCCCTCACACAGGGTATTCCAGCCATGCTGGTTTCACTTCTGTTCCTCAAACTTGCCTTGCTCCCTCCAACCTTGGGGAATTCAGACAAGTTGTTCCTTCTGCTGTAAACCATCTTCCATTCCCCTCTCTTCTCCTGCACACATTTACATCCAGCTTATCCCCAGGATCTCCGTTTAATCTTCTCTTCCTCAAGCAAGGCTCCCTTAATCCCTGTATAAATGAGGACTCTGGAGAGCCAATGACAGAAATTAAATTTGATTAAACTGAGGCATTAAAAACAAAGGATTGCTTTGGCTGAAGTAAATAAACTCTGGATCAGGCTAAGAGGAACTGAGCTCAGGGATGAATAAAATCAGAGCTGCGATCAGTGACGTCGTTGATACAGAATGTACTCATCTCGCGGTAGAAAGTCAGAGATGTCTCCTAAATCTAGTGGCCTCAACTGACTACAACATAGCTGAGAAACTAGAAGCAGCAAGGGCCTTGGAGCATCAAAAAGGATGTCATGAAAACAAACAAAAACAACCTTTCATTGTGCTCGTTGGAGAACTCCCCAGACCCTAAATCAGAGCCCATTGATTTGCAGTTTAGTCACATCATAACAAGTTTATTTGTTAACTTTCCCAGCCTATTGCAGATTAGAAACAGCTTTTAAAAAAATTATTTTATCAGGGTGAGGAGGAACTGCCAGAAACCATCTAGGAGTGGCAGTTAAGTGACAAGGAAGGTAGAGAGGGAAACTTTCAGGATGCAAAGGAGGCTGGGACCATTTGGTGACTGAGAAAGTACTTACATCCTTTAGTAGGTACCGAGGGCATCAGTGCTTTCTAATAATATCTAATAACAAAATGTATATAATGCTTATTATAGGCTAGGACCTGTTCTAGGCACTCTATGAGAATTATTTAATCTTGCAATAACCCTTGCAATGCTACCATCATCGCTAGTTTATAGATTATATTAGTTTTCTATTACTGTGTAGCCAAAACGCAGTGGTTTCAGGCAACCAACATTTTTCTCCCAGTTTTTTCGGATCAAGCATCCAGGTGTAGATTAGCTGTTCCTTGGGCTCAGGGTCTCTGATAAGTTTGCAATCAAGGGGTCAGACAGGGCTGCAGTGATCTCAAGGTTACACTTGGGGAGGACTCACTTCCGAGCTAAGTTGCCCGGCTGTTGGCCGGATTCAGTTCCTGCAGCTGCTGAACTCATGGTCTCAGTTCCTTGCTGGCTGTTGACTGACTGGAATTCCCTGCCACGTGGATCTTTCCACAGGTCAGCTCCCAACATGGCAACTTGCTTCATCAAAGAGAGCAAGTGAGGAGCGTTAGAAAGAGACTGTGGGCAATATGAAGTCCTTACCTAATCTTTGGAATGACTTCCTATCACTCTTGCTGTGTTCTATTTACTAGATCCAGCCACACCCAAGGTAGGGAGGGATTACACAGCATGTGGAAACCAGGACATAGGAACCACTGGGAACATACCACGAGCTGCCACGTAGATGGAGAAACCAAGGTGCCAAAACGTCGTGGACCTGGCCTAAGGTCACAGTTAATAAACCAGAGAACCCGGAAGTTATATTTGGGACTTGTGCTTTTAACCACCCAGCTACACTGGGCAATTAGATTTGTATAGTCTCCTGGGTGATTCTAATATGCAGCCGAGATTGTGAATCACTAGCACTTCTCAACCTTTAATGTGCACATAAATCATCCGTGTTAAAAATGCTAGTTCTGGTTAAAATGCTGATTCTGATTCGGTGGGTTGGGGTGGGGCTTGAGATTCTGAATTTCTAACGAATTCTGGGTGATGCTTCTGCTGCTGGTCCACGGACCACACTTTGAGTAGCAAGGGCTTAAAGGAACAACTCCGGACTGACAGTCGGGCAGTTGTTTTTCCACTTGTGATTCTTCTTTGAATTCGTGGTAGAGTGGATTAAGTCGTTTGATCCTTCTTCTTTTTAAAAATCTTGTATTCATTTTTTCATGTATTCATTCATTCATTCTTTCATTCACATTCAGTATTCAACAGCTGATCATCCAGTAATAGCCAATACTAATTTTGAAACCTTTTGTTTTCTTCTGGTTATAAAAGTAATAACGATTTTCAGGTTTGGTTGAAATGTTACTTCCTATGGAAAACCTTCTTTTACTTCTAAAGACTACCTTCAGATGTGTTTACACAATACCTTTTGCTTTTTCATCACTGCACGTATCATATTGCACTATAATAGCTCATGGCCACTGAGACCCCATTTGATGGTTTTATGTGAATTCAAAAAGGCATCCCTTTCCCAAGACTCTGTACTTTCATCTGCAGGAAACTCAACTAAATATCCAGGTCTGTGAAGTAGATGATGGTGATGACGACCTTGAAGTTGTACACTGCACCTTGCCTTTGTCCTTGTCTGTCTTCCACACTGGATATCAGTTCTGGGGCAGGGACTGTGTCTATTTTACTTTTCTATCCTCCAGGGCCTAGCACAATGCCTAATATGCGGTATGCATGCAAAATATATTTGCTGAACGAACAAATGTTCATTGTAGAAAATAGTGAAAAGCAAAAAATAAAAAATAGAGTGCCATCCTATTACAGAGAGAGAACCTTTGCCAATGCTTTGTTTTTACTTCCTCTAGTCTTTTTTTCCATTCGTGAGTGTTGTGTCATCCATATCTACATTTGCATCTAAATATGTAACTTTTCCTCTCCTTCTTTTGAATGAGAACAGCCAGCATTTACTAACACTGTGCTAAGTGCTTGGAAAGATCCACTGTAATAAGCTCTACTTCTTGTCACTAAGCTCCTGGGAACTTACAGTCTAGGGATAAGTTGGAACCAATGCTAACAAGGCACAGCTGTCATGAGGCTCAGTGTTTTGGGATTTTGCCTGACCTCTTCAGTACGAGGTGGGGACAGCAGCTGGTTCTAGCCCTGCCAGGAGGTGTGGGACAGACCTCCGGGACCTGACCTGGGGGCCGCCCTTATTGACAACCTCTGACAGCCAATACGGTTCTCCACTTTATAAGAGCAATTCTTTTCTTAAAATCCCTCATCATAGGGCAGATCAACTGAAGTTGAAAAACACTATTACTTTCAGTCCTCAAATTGACTTCCATTCTGCTAAAAAACCAAAACAAAGACAAAAAAGCAACCGCCAAATCCCATTAAAATTACTTCAAATGAAATTACTTCATTTGTTAACTTAGCCTAACAAAGCATTGCCCTTCCTCAGTTACTCCACGTAATACGGCTGTTTACTTGCTTTCATTAATCCATTACACAAAGCACAATGAAGACTTTAAGATTTTGTTCTTGAATTACAATTATGATGCTAAATTTTTAAACAATTCAATCTTTAGAGCAAACAAATAAACCCAAACAGAGCAGTAGTGACAAAAGAAACAAACCAATTAAAGCAAAGCGTTACACTACACTCTCTGAAGAGGTTGATATCACCAGGCATAAGGCACAAGATTGTATCCTTCGTAAATGAGCAAAGCATCAGGATTCTGAGAAGGAAAGTTGGTGAAACAGGTGCTAACTGTACAGTTGCAGAAAACGACCCCATGGTCACTCTTGACTCAGGCATTCAGCTGTCTGTAAGGTGAGCAAAAGGCAAATGGATCTTCCAAAATGCAAAGATTTTAGTAGATGAAAGAGGTCTACCACCGAAAACTGCGTTGATAAAATGAATCAAATTTCCCCTCTGTGTAATTCTACCCCTGTTGTACCAAAGGCTCCCCAGTGTAACAGGAACTGGGAGATTAGCTACTCTCCCTTTGATTCTCCTACCTCCAGATTTATTTCTCCTTGTCTTCTCCATCTCAGTAAATGAGAGCACCTTGCATCTAGTTACCTAAACTAAAAACGTGGGTATCATCTTTATGATGGTCAATTTTATGTGTCAGCTTGACTGGGCCATAGGTTACCCAGATATCTGTAAACATTCTTTCCGGAAGAGATTAGCATTTGAACTGGTGGACTCAGTGAAGTGGAAGGCCCTCCCCAATGTGGGGAGCGCTCATCCAATCCACTGAGGGCCTGAATAGAACAAAATGTGGAGGAAAGTTGCATTTGCTGTCTGCCTGATTGCTTTAGCTGGGCCGTTTACCTTCTCCTGCCCTTGGTGCCGCTGGTTCTTAGGCCTTTGGACTTGGACTGAAATCTACACCATTGCTTCTCCAGCTCTCAGGCCTTCAAAATACACCACCAACTTTCCTGGATCTCCAGCTTGCAGATGGCAGATTGTGGGGTTTCTCCACCTCCATAATTGCATGAGCCAATACCTTATAATAAATCTCTTTCTATATATCTGTTTATATCTAGCTATCTACATATCTATGTCTATATCTACCCTATTGGTTCTGTTTCTCAGGAGAAATTTGACTAATACAATCTCGATTCCTTCCTTTCCCTAATCCTCCTTATCCAATTCATCAACTAGTCCTAATAATTCTACCCAATATAGATCTTGAATCTACCCCATTTATCTCCACCAGCAGATTGCAGGCTGGGCTGAAGGAAGACGGTACCAGAATGTGGCTCCCTTTTTAATGTTCACCACTGGGCACCACAAAGGCAGAACTCAAAGACAGCTGCTCATTACCACAAGCTCCACTGGACAACCCCAAGGTTTTATTCTACCCCCATTAGGAAGGGCTTTCCATTGGGATTCTGAAGGAGGTAAAGGACTTTCTAATTCTAGCTTTTGCCAGAAAGTAGCAGAATGAGAAAGTGAGACAAGGTCACATCCATCTTGAGTGGTTTGGAGGTAATAGCAGAATGACTGGGGTGTATGTACGGGGAGACCCAGATACTCCATCCTTTTCCTGTCACTTATCTCTAGATTATCCCATGTGGGAGCATTTAGAGCCAGGCAGAACAATGTGAGGAAATTTGTACAGAGTGTTAATCTCTGTACTTTACCGAATAATTGGTAAACCCCAGGGGGCTGGTCCAGCCTCTGCTCTGACCAGGAGTGGTGTTTGGAAGCAGGGAGGAAAGATCTTCAGTAGTCCCACTTGCCTCGCTTGGTAGTAAAGTCCTAAAGCTCTCATGCTGCCTGTGCTTGAGCCAGGGGCCAGGGTCAGGGCTGCTCAGTGGCCAACTCAAGCTTGATCGGTGTTGCTGGGATGCTTTTGTGCAGCCAGGAATCATGTGGTTTCCTTCAAGACCTTTTTTGGACCCCCTTTGGGCCTTCTCTGTGTATGGTGTAAAAGTATACTTTCAAAAGGCTAAAAAAGCATTATTCTAAAAACCTAAAAAGTACTCATGCAAACATAAGAAGAATACATGTCAAAGATTTTATTCTATGCATTAATTCATTAGAGAATCAGTAATATGTTGAAACCTGTCCAAAGAGCATTTTAGAAGCTAGGGCTATACACATACATACATTAATTATATATAATATATAATAGTAATTATATATAATATGTGTATAATTATATGTAGTTATATACATATGGGCAATTATATAGTTATATATAATATATTATATAATATAACTATGTATTACATTATATGTAATTGTATATATAGCTAATTTAATAGATTGCTGGGTTTAAGTCCAACAGGGTCATATGTCATAATCTATGGGGTATCTGCTCCCCCAGACTTAAATATTTGCATCTTTACCAGACAAAATTCTACAAGTCAACCTCTGCCCTTACAGAGTTGTAAAATAGCCCAGGAAACAGAAACTCAAGACCAGCACTGTCCTGAAAGAGTGCTCAATAATCTCTTTTGTCTATTTCCAGCAATCAGATAATTTTTCTGATAATGGATTCTGATGAAAGCTCCCTGCTCAGGGTAATTTGATGGTAGTTGAAAGGGACCCATACCAAAGTTTATCCTGACAGCCTGCTGTGGCATCCCATTCTTCTCTGTGAAGATTTCAAGCCTGTACTATGTGCAATATAATAGTTAATATTTATTAAGCACCTACTCTGTGCCAAACACGCTGCTAAGCGCTTTATATGGATAACCTTATTTAATCCTCACAATAAATCAATTATTCTTTTTTAAAAAAAATTAATTTTATATTGGAGTATAGTTGATTTACAATGTTGTGTTAGTTTCAGGGGTACAAGCAAAGTGATTTAGTTATACATATACATATATACATTCTTTTTCAGATTCTTTTCCCATATAGGTTATTACAGAGTATTGAGTAGAGTTCCCTGTGCCATATAGTAGGTCCTTATTGGTTATCTATTTTATATATAGTAGTGTGTATCTGTTAATCCCAAACTCCTAATTTATCCCTCCCCCCGCACCTTTCCCCTTTGGTAACCACAAGTTTGTTTTCTATGTCTGTGAGTCTATTTCTGTTTTGTAAATAAGTTCATTTGTATCATTTTTTAAGATTCCACATATAAGTGATATCATATGATATTTGTCTTTGACTTACTTCACTTAGTATGATAACCTCTAAGTCCATCCATGTTGCTGCAAATGGCATTATCTCATTCTTTTTTATGGCTGAGTAATATTCCATTGTGTATATGTACCACATCTTCTTTATCCAGTCATCTGTTGATGGACATTTAGGTTGCTTCCATGTCATGGCTATTGTAAATAGTGCTGCAATAAACATTGGGGTGTGGGTATCTTTTCAAATTATGGTTTTCTCTGGATATCTGCCTGGGAGTGGGATTGCTGGATCATATGGTAGCTCTATTTTTAGTTTTTTAAGAATCCTCCATACTGTTCTCCATAGTGGCTGCACCAGTTTACATTCCCACCAACAGTGTAGGAGGGTTCTTTTTTCTCCACACCCTCTTCAGCAGCAAATCAATTATTCTTATCTCTAGTTTGCAGATGAGAAAATGGAGGCTTAAAGATATTCAATAATTTGCCTTAGGTCAAGAGCCATCCAGGAGATGGTGGATCCAGGATTTGCAGGCATGCAGTCTGACTCATGAACTGCAAAATTTGTGCTAGACAATGTGTGTTACAGAGATTAATTACACTGTCCCTGCTCAAAGTTGTCTTGGAAAGGTTAATTTCCTACCAAGGCAAAGCCTCATATTTTACCTGCAAAATGAGATAATACTCATGCTGTCACCAAGCTTACTGTGAGGACAAATGAGATTATGTGGAAGCACTTTATAAATGCAGGTCAACGTTATTGCTAAGGAGCTTGAAAGTCTCATTATCAGAGTCATCCTTTGGCTCTCAGTAGCATGGGCATTTCCTCAGGGAAGATGGAATTTAGGTTTTGGATGAGCTGAGGCAACGATGAGCTCTTTTTGGTGACCACCAGGGCTGGGACTTGGGTGGTATAAAATTTAAAGGGGTGCCAAGATGGGACTTTTCTGGTGGTCCAGTGGTTAAGGCTCTGCAGTTCCACTGCAGGGGGCACGGGTTTGATTCCTGGTCGGGGAACAGATCCCACATGCCACGTGGCACGGCCAAAAAATAAAAATAAAAAAATAAAAAAATAAATAAATGTAATTATAGAAAAGGGGGGGCACCAAGAAGCTCAGTCATCAAGATAAAAACATCTTTGTACAATGTTAAAAAGAAATAAAAATTAATGCAAAAAAATCCATGATGAACAAAATATCAAAAATGTAAACAAAGACAGGATCAGTATTACTAACTTTTTCCCTTGGGCTTCAGTACGGCTCAGCTTGACACAGGCTACTAGCCTATTTCCTGAAGGAGTTCACCAAAAGACAGTATTTGATGTGTACTCCCAGTCTTGTGTTGGAATATTTACTGCTCTTACATATGGATATTGGGTCTGCCAGATCTTAAATACAAGTAGAGCAATTAAAATTTTTAAAAATGGTTCTTTTCTATCCTTGAAACAATGGATACATACAAGTATATCGTAAGTGTATATAGTTCGCTGAATTTTCATAAAGTGAATCCATCCAAGTAACCAGCACCCAGATGAAGGATAAGAACATGGTCAGCACGGTAGGGAACCCTCCCTGCTTCTTGTGACTCCTTCAGGCCATAACTTGAGAGCAATTTTCCTTGTGGGAACTCATTCATCACGTAATAATTTTCGCCTTGTGGAGATATATGCATACCTGACCTTGGAGCACAGACTAGATCCATTCTAATCCTTGGTCCACGACACATGTTCATTGTTTGACCTGTGGGCAAGGCCCTCTTTTTATTAAGGTATTAATTTATTTTAAATAAGACTGTAAGACTGGGGAATAGAACACTGACAGCAGCTTACACCCACCTCTGTGGTCCTTCCGCATCCCGTCCCCTGGCCTCCCTTCACTGGAAGAACTACTTTGTAGCCCTAGAGTATATGCTTGTAGGCCGTTCCATTTGCTGAATTTCCAAGAGCAGCCAATCAGAGCCCTGACCATTATGTACTGTCTGACTGTCCATTCGGAAGTCTGTCCTCTCCACCTAGGACCCCTGAACCCCTTGTTCTGCTCTGCCCTTGGGTAGAGGAGGCCAAGGTGTAGGCTGGCCCAGCTAGACAGGCAGTGCTGGGCGCAGCTCAGGGTCAGATCTGCCTGGGGTGGGTGAGTGGGAGGGTGGGATTCCAGCTTGGTTCTCCTGAGACGTGAGGGGAAAATTTGTCAAGGGAGCCTGGAGGAGGGAGAAGAAAGGGAAAGGTGGGGTGTCAGCGGGAGAGGCCCCAGCAGCTGGGAGTGGTATCTAGATACCCAAGATTCAAGATTTTTTTTAGCTGAAAAATGAGGGGTAGAAGCACCCAGAGGTGTGTGTCAGAGGGAAGTCAGCAAGGGGAGGATGGAGGCACCCCAGTGCAATATTTAAAATGCATCACTCCTTTGCTTAAAAACCACATGCATTATGGCGGCGTGAACATATGTTCAGGCAGTGGGTTCTAATCTCAGCTTTATTAGTCGTCTGCTCTCAGACAAATTACTTAATTTCTTCACCCTCTGCTTCCTCATCTGTAAAGTGGGGCTAATCATACTACTGGTCTCACAGTGATGTCATAAGGATTGAAAAGAAAACAAACGTAAAGCTCTTGGACATTGGCCTACACTCACCATGACATAAATCATAGACTGTTGTTATTCATGTTGGTATCATGATTATGAATACAGAATGGACTCTGAACTTTGTAGCATGGCAGAGAAAAATCATCTGTGATCTGGTTCTGCCTATTCCTCTTGCCTTATCTTCCCCCTTCTCTGCTTTATGTTCTGTGATCTGGTAAGGAATGCTTACATCACCTCCCAAACCACACACCAGCCAGCTTGGGCATACGTGGCTTGAGTGGCCTTTGCTCATGCTGTTCCTCCTGCCTAGATTTCCCTTCCAACCTAAGTGGATGAAATTGATCTCCTTCTTGGCCGGGTGCACCCATCTGCACTCAGCTGCTCTGAGTATTGGCTGCTCATGGCCCACTGCTATGCTCTTTTCCAGAGGATTGCCCTTGATCAGGAACAGAGAAGTGACTCCATATGGCTTAACTGTTAGTTGTGTAGATTGGCAAGTACCGTTAAAAGCTGGCATGAATTTTTAGTGGTTATCTCCTCCACAAAATGGTTCCAACTTGCATTTCCAGCCCCAGGGCCTGTCCCTCCTTTCATGGACTCCACACTCTCCCAGTCTTCATGACTTGCTCTCTTCTGCTTCCCCCTGGCTTTCTTGCTTCTGTGCACTTGCTCGTGCTGTTGGGTGTGCAGGTGAACCTGTTGGTCTCATTTCCACAGGTCCAAATACAATAAAGTGGCTTAAGAGCCTGGCTGCATTAGGTCAGGCACTGCATATGGCTGCTGTTTAAAAGCAGCAGCATTGGTTGGACTTGATCGGAGACCTCAGACTACCTAAGCCGGCCTTTCAGGACCTTAGAGGTCAAGCGGAGCCTGAGCCATTTCCCTATTTTGAAGTACCTGGCATATTAAAAAGGAAGAAATCCCCCAATATTGGTGGAATTAAATGTTTACGTAAGTTCACATTGGATGGTAGTGGCTCTCTGTATTTCTATGTATAAACTCAGTTGGAGTAATGTCAAGAATTTAAACTTGAGATCTTTTTCGCAATGGGGTTTGGGCCAAAGAACCTTCTCGTTTGCCCTGTGAGAGGCTCTGCTTGCCTTGACAATGGCGTTTGACTTGGACTCTGTCAGCTGGTCCTTCTGTGTTATCTCATTCAAGATGGTACTTTTGGCAGCAAATCAAAACTTCTTATCTTATACCTCTGAGCATTGTGTTCCCCACTGTACAATCAAGATTTCCTGTTGGCCATCCTTTCCCGTCCTCACAATCCCCATCTTTTAAAAAACAAATTATGGGGTAACATCTCATGAGTACTTTCTGTGGCAAGAGTTTTTCACTAATTGCCTCATTTAATCCTTTCAGCTCTCCCTGAGAGGTAGATATTGTTGGCCCCAATTCACAGATGAGGAAAACTGAGGCTCAGAAATATAAGTGAGCTTGTTCAAGGGCCTCATGCAGTTGGTTAGCGGCAAAGCCTGTGTTGCAAGCCAGGCATCCTGGCTCTACAGCTCATGATATTCACCACCTCACCTACTGCCTCATTTCTGAGAGAAACCTACGCCTAGGAGCCTCCTGGTCCATCCCTAACTCAGCTGCCATCTCCTTTATGGGGTCTTTTCTGGTTACCTCAGCTGGAAGCTCGTTCCCTTTTAACTCATCGTCCTGAGTACTTTGTCTAAACCCCTCTTATAACTCCTACCACCTTCTTCCATTTCCTATAATTATTTGTGTCTATTTCTGAAAATAGGACGCTTGTCTGAGAACAGCACAAAGCCTGCTTCTAGGAAGGATTCTGCGTTTCTGTTAAATGAAGGGAACCTGCTAGTCCCCCTCAGGGGCTGAGCCCTTGGCTGCTCTGTGTGTGTCCCGCTCAGTGTGGTGCATTGAGCCACGTGGGCAACAGACGTTGCTGACTGACTGGTCAGGGGGCTGAGGGGCCTCCTGAGGATGGTTTTCTGGGTTTCTCTGTCTTCCACATGCAAAAGGCCTTGCTTTTGTTTTTGTTTTTTTGGTATTAAGTTTCTAAATACAGAAGTTAAGAATTTTTCCTTTCGTAAGGTAGGAAATACCCAATGGAAAACAGAATCTTGCCCAAACCTTAAGAAAATTCTCATCAAAGCTCTCCTCAGAACTCCCGGGAGTCTGTTGAAGCCCAAAGGCCCCAGGTTGAAACTCTAACTACCCAAAGAGGTCTTTCTATGGGGTCTCACTGGGTCCGATTCCGCTGGTGTGTGTGTGTGTGTGTGTGTGTGTGTGTGTGTAATAAGTGTCTAATAAGGAAAGCAACAAGTTAACATCTTTTAAACAGGCCTCCCCAAGAGTGGTTACTTTCAATAGTAATGGACTTTGTGGGGATGTGGTAGTGACAGGCTGAGGAACTGGGCTTTTAGGGCTGCTTCTAAGTGAGCTGGAGACATAGGTGCTGCCCATTGGCATGTTTGGATGTCCCCTTTCAGATCTCTTGGCCAGTTTTGCCGCTTCCTCACCCGGCCTACCATCCATTGTCCCCTTGTTGGCCCTTGTTTTGAGAAGCCCTGACACTGAGGTACCCGACTCTTTCCTCCTACTCAGGACCCTTCTGACCGTCTTCCCTCCCAGTTGAAATGTGGCCATCCTGTCTCCGTTTCCTCGGGGCCTGCTCGTGGAGTCTAGCTAATCTGCTAATGTGATAATGGGAATGCATGTCTCTCTCCCTACCCCAGATAACATACTTGCATTTTATTTTTACTCAGACACAGACAAGCGGGGAGCTTGTAGGAGCAGGGCCAACACTATTAGATAGCATCAAAGTTAGCAGCATTTCAGCCTTCTTGTTATTGTTTTTGCCTTAAAAAAGCAAAGGACAAGCCAACCAATAAATAAAACAGAAGCTGTTTTGCAAATTCAGGTCCACTTTATGGTTCGCTGTGGCTCTGGAATTTTTTTTCCCCCATTGGACTCTTACATAAAAAGGCTTTCTCTGGCCTGTAGGTTGTACATCCCGTTTTTCTAGATGATTTGCATAAATGAGAAAAATGTGTTTAGAATATTCTCCCCTCCCTCACAACACAGATAAGATGCCCATTTCTTTCCATCTCCTTTGCAATAAGACCCTCCCAATGTAAATTGATACAGCCACTGCGGAGAACAGTATGGAGGTCCCTTAAAAAACTAACAATAGAGTTACCATACGATCCAGTGATTCCAATCCTGGTCATATATCTGGAAAAGATGAAAACTTTAATTTGAAAAGATACGTGCACCCCGATGTTCACAGCAGCACTATTTACAACAGTCAAGACATGGAAGCCACCTAAGTGTTCATCAACAGATGAATGGATAAAGAAGATGTGGTACACATATACAATGGAATACTACTCAGCCACAGAAAGGAGCGAAATTGTGCCATTTGAAGAGACTGTCATACAGAGTGAAGTAAGCCAGAAAGAGAAAAACAAATATTGTATAATATCGCTATATGGGGAATCTAGAAAAATGATACAGATGAACTCATTTGCAAAGCAGAAATAGAGACACAGACATAGAGAATAAACATATGGATACCAAAGGGGGAAGGGGGGAGAGTGGAATGAATTGGGAGATTGGAATTGACATATATACACTATTCATTAGATAACTAATGAGAACCTACTGTATAGCACAGGGAACTGTTCTCAATGCTCTGTGGTGACCTAAGTGGGAAGGAAATCCTAAAAAGAGGGGATATATGTATATGTATAGCTGATTCACTTTGCTGTACAGCAGAAACTAACACAACATTATAAAGCAACTATATTCCAATAAAAATTTAAAAAGGAAAAAAAAAAAAAGACCCTCCCAGAGGGGAGATGACAAGCACTGCAGTTCTCACAATCCAACTGCCCCGGCCCCATCCTGCTCTGAGAAATCTAGGGATGTCTGTGCAGGATAAAGTGTGGCCAGTTCTTTCTCATCAGAGCTCTGGCCCTTGTTCTTCTTTGGCTTCTTTCTGACCAGGCAGCTAAGATGTGAGTCTAGAGAATTCCCTTTGCTCATTTTCCCAGAGCCACCCATGCCTTGTCTTCTTCCTCCTCCCATCTTTGTCCTCTGAGGTGCAGGATGCCCTCCACTAAGGCCGTTATCTCATTTCCTCAGTCTCTAAGGAAAGAGAGGAAGAGCCCATCCCATGGAAGAGAATCAGAATCATTTCTGCTTTGACCTCTTACCCAAGCCACACTACACCTACTTCAGTAGCCCCAGTGTCAATCATCGTGTGTTTGATCTGGGTGAGACTTCCTTCCCCCTTAGTGGGGAGCGTTGACCTTCCCCTAGAGGTTGATAAAAACAAGGTGAACACTCTACACTTCTCCTTTCTAGGCAAGTGGCAGACATCACTAATCAACGGATTTTCCACTGAGCCTCGGGGAGGGCTGCACCCCAGCAGACATTATCAATCTATTGGAGTTTGCACTGGAGAGCAAACACATTTGCCATCCCTTGCATATTGATGCTTCTGTGTTCATGTAGGAGGGTGGGAATAGGAGCAGTTCTTCAGCTGCCTGTAGTTAACAAGACGTGGAAACTGGGGAAGAAGGTAAAAAAAACCCTGTTTTCTTAGGTTTCCTGTGAATTTAGCTTTAAGGCCAAAAGCTTACCTGTTCTGGGCCTGGCTGTAGTGTCTCCATTCACTTTTCCTGCTGAATAGGAAACACAAAGTGCAAGAAGTAACTACCCTTCGGGTAGCAGTAGACACACTCTTTGGGGAGGAAGGAATAAGTGATGCAGCCAGAGGGTCCTGGAGGAGGAGGAGGAAGGGGGTCAGAGGCTGGGACCGGCAGGCCAAGCTGGAGGGATCCAGTTCCCTGGCAGCCCTGGCGGCCCACGGTGATCACGCAGAACACGTATTCTCCTTGTCTGCCGCGGGTATTTAGACGCCACTGGAATGTCCTGGCAGGACTGTCTGTCCAAATCCATTCAAAATAGATTTTTGTGTCTTCGATGGGGAATTTTGGCCAAAATCCCTGTCGCCCCCCCCATTCGGTGAGACAATCTCCTTTCCCTTCAGCTTATTAGCTGCCTCTCTGTCAGAGTCTGGGCCTTCGCGTTCCCTCTTGAGCCGGTTCAAATGATCTGAAGCCGTCATAAGGATTGAGGTGGGTCCTCACGGCAAGGCTGGAGTGCCCAGATGCATTTATTTAAAGCAGCAGCCTCTCCACAGGGTGGACACAGCCCAGTGCTGAGAAATTGTGTTCTCGGCCAGGATCTCCCCACTTTGCTAGAGAGCCAGGAAATGGCTAGGAATGTCCAGAGCCAGAGCAGAGGAAAAGAAGGAGGCAGGAGAGAAGCAGAGGCCACGTAGGAAACATTCTCTCAGGATTCACTGCAAGACCAGCTCCTCCAGTCAACCTGCCTTTTCGGAGGGCTGCTGCCTGGGAGTTGCTGTGCCGTCAGCAGCTGATGGAGCGTTGACACGTGCCAGGTGCTCTTGGGGGCTCAAGGGTTGAGGAAGAGCGAATCCTTCCCTCCAGGAATTTACAACCAGACAGAAGAGATGTCAAGTACAAAGCTAATGAAAATTAAAATGTGGAGAAGACAGACAGCTAAGAGATGCTAAGAGGAATTCAGGTTACGTGGAACTACAATCTTCTCTAAAGGCTCTAAGAACTAGATTTTGAGTAGTTTGTGTGTGTGTGTGTGCGTGTATTTATCAAGAGTTCTCTGTGCTCTGGACAGAGGGCTCTCATTCTCAATCTTGGCTTCTTGGCTGCACATTGGAGTCAACTGATGAACTTTAAGAAATACTGATGCCAGGCTCTGTCCCCAGAAATTCTGAAGCAATTGAGTCTGACTCTAGGGGGGAATCCCATAGGGATGGGCAAGGTCACGTTGTGTGATTGGCTGGCCTCTGGTGCTCATCTGATTTGATTGATAAGTTGGAAAAATGGTGGTGGTGTGGGGGGAGAGTGCAGTTTCTGTGAGTCAGATGGGAGATACCATCTTTCCTCTGGGGGTAGGTAAGGAAGGAGATGGTCTCTGGGTTGTGTTTTCATGGAAAATGGACCCACAGGAGGCAGGGTTTCACAGTCCAAAGCAACACCTCCTTCTTCTTTAATATTAACATGCACTCCTGGGAGGACTGTTCTCATTTTCCCTCACCCTCTTTTTCCATTCATTCTTCCCTTCTGCCCTCTTTCCCTTCCTTAAACCTTTATCTACAAATACTTATTGAGCATGTACCATGTCCTGGGCACAGTTATTGGGATCCAGCAATGAACAAGACAGATTAGTTCTTGATTTCAAGATTGGACAGTTTGGCTGGTTCTTTAGTCTCTGCCTGACCCTTAAAGGTTGCAGCTGCTACCTTTGAGGCAAAGTATCATTCATTCATTCATTGATCCATCCATTCAACAAGATTCCTTGAACACCTACTCTGTGTCAGGCACTGTTCTAGGTGCTGTGGATACAGCAATGAACAGACAGGACCTCACAGAACTACCCGCTCTCATGCTTCCATGCTAAAGGGGGAGACAGATAATAAAGTAAATTGGTAAATTACAGGGTGTGATGGATGATGATAGGCAATAGGAAGAAAAATAAAGCAGGAAAAGAGGAGAGGTGCTAGTGTTTGATGCTAAACAGGTGGTCAGGGAAGTTCTCAGTAAGAAGATATTTACGTGAGGACTTGGAATCAGGGAGGCAGTGAGCCATGTAGGTATTTCGGGGAAGAGCATGAAAAGCAGAGGGAATAGCAAGTACAATGGCTCTGAGGGGGCATCCGCCCAGAATGTTTGAGGACCATCGGGGAGGCTGGTATGGAGGGAGGGAGGGATGGAGTGAGCAGGAGTGTGGAGGAGAGCAGGTCACGGGAGGACTCGTGGAAGGCTAGGTACTGCCTTCTGACACCACTGTGAGGACACTGGCTTTGGCCATTGCAGGGCTTTGAGCAGAGAGCCGTGTCTGACGTGTTTTAAAAGGATCACTTTTAGGTGCTGGTAGAGAACAGACTGGGGGTGTGGGCAAGGTGGGGGGCAGGAAGGAGGAAGCAGAAAGACCGGTGTGGAAGTTGTTGCTAGAATCCAGGTATGAGAAGAGTGTGGTGACTTGATCTAGGGCATAGCTTGCACGGGGCAGTGGCAAATGGGATTCACATCCCTAGTTTTAGTCCTAGCTCAGCCACAAATAGTAGACAGATCTGCCCTAATATTTTCAGGAACAGGGGCAAGAGTACAAAATGGAGGTCCCCAAACATTTAAATGGTTTAATCAAGCTTGAAAACTTTTAAATAAAATTACTTCGTTCCTCCTGCCTTGGCAATATACCTTCAAAAATGACAAAATAAAAATTATTATGGTATGATCGTGTTTCCCTGTAGCCACTGAGCACCTGAAAATCCCACAGGGTCAGGGCTTTCTACCTCCACCTTGGCTGTGAACTGTTCGGGGTCACGTGTGATTGACCCATGTGAACCAATCGGCGGGACGCATTCCCCTCCCTCACCTTCTATTGGTCTGTAGATGCCTCTCTCTCTCTCTCCTTTTTTTTTTTTTTTAATTTTTTTAACAAATATGGGTTTGGGTCCAGGACCTAGTTGCTGCCTTGGGATCAAACAGAGAGAACCAAGGTTACTTTCCTGAGTTTCAGGAATGGCAAATCTTTTTCTGGCCAGTGGTTCTGGTCTTTCTGCTGGGGAGAACCAGGTCCTGGTCCCATTGGGTGAGTTCTACTTTTTTAACAGCTTTATTGAGACATAATTTACATATCATAAAGCTAATATATTTAAAATATACATTTCAGTGAATTTTAGTATCAGCATATTCACAAAATTGTGCATCCATTACCACTATCTAATTTTAGAATATTTTTATCACCCCCCCAGAAGATGCTGTGCCTACTAGAAGTCACTTCCCTTTCTCCTCCTGCCCCCTGCAGCCCTAGGCAACCACTAATCTATTTTCTGTCTCCATAGCTTTGCCTATTGTGGACATTTCATATAAATGAAATCATTCAATATGTGGTCTTCTGTGACTGACTTCTTTCATTTTGCATAATGTTTTCAAGGTTCATCCGTGTTGTAGCATGTATCAATACTTCATTCCTTTTTATGGCCGAATAATATTACATTGTATGGATATACCACATTTTATTTACTCATTCGTCAATTGAAGGACATCTGGGTTGTTTCTACTTTTTGGCTGTTATGAATAATGCTGTTCTGATCATCTGTGAACAAGGTTTTGAGTGTATAACATATGTTTCCATTTCTCTTGGATACATATCTAGGAGTGCAATTGCTAGGTGATTTCTGAGGAGCTACCAAACTCTTTTGCTTAGCAGCTGCTCCATTTTATACTCCCACCAGCAATATATGAGGGTTTCTGTTTCTCTATATCCTCACCAACGTTTATCATCTGTCTTCTTGACTATAGCCATCCTAGTGGTTGTAAAGTGATGTCTCATGGTTCTGAGTTACTTTTCCATGATGAGTAATGATGTTGAGCATCTTTTCATGTGCTTATTGGCCATTGGTAGATCTTCTTTGGAGAAATGTCTATTCATAGCCTTTGCCCAGTTTTTAATTGTGCTGTCTTTTTCTTGTTGAGTTGTAAGAGTACTTAATATATTCCCGACACTAGTTCCTTATCATGATTTGCAAATATTTTCTCCCATACTGTGGGTCATCATTTCACATTCTTAATTTAACTCTATTATTGACCTTGTAGTTTTTGCAACACTGTCTAGGCTCTGGTAGTTCTGATCCTTGCCAAGTCAGAGAACCTTAGAGAATGGAACAAACATTTATTAAGTACCTTTCATGAGTTATTCATTTTAATTCCCACAATAGGCTGATAGTACATGTTATTGGTCCCATTTTACAATAATTAAACTGAAGCTCAGAAACATTAATGTACCTTGGTCAAAGCCCCTCCACTGATAGGAATGGAAAAGGAGATTGAAACCCATTGCCTTTTGATTCTAAGTCCATGCCTTTTATTTTCTAGCTAGTCGGTCCCCTCCTATCACAATGAGTTGACATCAGATTCATCAGAATTATAAAAATAAAATACTGATAGCAAAGCAACAATTAAGGGCTTGGCCTGAAAGACCATTCACCTAACGTCACGTCTCTTGAAAGGAGTGGGAATTGTGTATATCTGGGAGCCTGGCCTGGGAATGAGACATCTCAAGTGAAAGCACATGAGTATTGTTGGTAAGCCATTGTTTGCTCTTCCTTTAGGGAGTGTTGGGACAGCCCCACATGGCAATTTATGATTCCACTCGGCATTGCAACCTAGGAGTTGGCAGTGGGGCCCCATGGCATGACGGGATACTCCTTATCACAGCAGATAAAGGAGCTTGAAATCACCAGCTGGCCTGGATTTCCTAGTGAGATTGGAAGGGTAGATATTGCTGGGAGGGGAAAGGGCTGCGGATAATGTCCTGGGAGAATGACTGGCTGTGGAAGGCAAGAGGGCCAGCGTTAAACAATCCTCTTCCTCTGGAAATGTTCTCTGGGCATTTGATAACATAGGATTCCCAAGGCTGAAACGGTATAGTTACCTAGAAAGGGACTCTGATGGAAATGAGGTCCTTTACTCCAGCTTAAAATTTCATTTTTTCCCTCTGGAAAAATACCAGATGATCTTTTATATGCATAAGAAACCAGATCCTCCAAGTAGGCTTTCCTGAAACTCCTAGGTCTGTTGGAAATGTCCGGTGTTGGAGACAAGGTTTCAGTAGCTGGTTTTCCTCTCTGCCCAAGATGTCTTCCTTTGTTTCCAGTCATCTTTTAAATCTGGCACAATCAGCAAAGATCAGCAGAGTGGGTGGTGTGCACTGGCCAACAGTGTGCATTCGGCTAGTGGGGTGGCTTTTGAGGGAGGGTTAAAAAGCCTTCAAGTGGTCTCCAAATGCATGCTACATCCTTCCAGCCCTGGTTTCCTTATAGATCTGTATAGGGGTGCCAGCGATGGTAGTTTGCTAAATTCTGATATAATTGAAGGAGTAGGGTTTGCCAAGCCTCAGGAGGCTCTGTTCAAATAAGATACTCTAAATCACTAATTCTTTCAACAATGAAGAGGCACGTAGTATAGCTCTGACATTGTGTTAGGTGCTCTGAAGCACAGTAGACTCAAAGACATGGCCCACACCCTCTTGGTGCTGAGTGTGTTGTGGGTAGGTGATGCCGAAGAGGGGTAAGTAGATGGACTATTATAGCTCAGGCAGGAGATAAAGTGTTCTGTTCTCTGAGAAGGCAGATCCAAATCCAGTTGGGAGGGTCAGGGGTGACATCCAGGAGAAATTGACTTTTTAATTTGAAGAGCAACGTTTAATGCATTTTCTAAACTCCATGCTGTTTGTTCCTCTGGACAAAAATATCTGGGAGTCATTACACTCCTATATGTCTTGCTAGGTGTGCCAAGAACGCAAGCCTGACTTCTCTTTACCTGGGACAAATCTCAGAGTTGTGTTTGCAGTGTGCACCCTTGAGGGAGGAAGTAACATCTCCCTCTAGGATAAACGGCAGGTGGGCTTACCGCTTGCTATAAAAGTGGTAGATTCCCCGAAGCTCAGTGTCCCTCAGCTGCGATACAGACTCACTGGATGTGAAGCCTCCATCTGGGCCTTATTACATTGCCACGTGGAACTTGGGTACCAGAGGAACTGATGCAAACATGCTGCTACTCATGCTTGCTGTGCTGAGAGAAATAACATCCTTTGTCTCTGACCCAGGAGTCTTGTGTCTTCTGCCAGCATCCATGAAACAGTAACGTGCTAACTTATGAGCTTATAAAATTCTAGGCCCAACAGTGCCCCTTTCACTATATGAGGAGATGCTCTTTCCGTGCTATGCTTGGTTAAAAAGGAAGAAGAGAACCCTCTGGCAAGGTTGCTTGAACCCCCAAAGTGTCACAGACACCTAACATTATTGTTCTACATCACTGGCACCATCATAGTTCTGGAGGGATCTGAATTGAAATGGAATAGATTATTCTAGAGCAGAAGTTTCCAAAGTTTTTTCATTTTGACAGTTGACCCATTTTTTTTTTAATAATTTGTAAGAAACACCAATATATATGAAGAACTCAGAAAACCACCATTTTAAGGATAAATTTGGGTTTGAAAGCTACTTATTTTTTTTGTTATTAACATGTATTTCAGGAAAGAATATCCATAATTCCATTTTGGTGAGAGTTGCCCTGCAAGGCGGCCTAGGTATCTTTGCGCTAGTTTAAATACAAGGTATTTGGTGGAGGAGAGCTTTTGCCAGGGAAGGCAGCTACTTCTCTACTACAGGCATCATAGAGAAGCATTTACCTTTATGGATTTGCCACATTCTGCTATCTGACCTTCAGCTTTGTAGATTCAGAGACCTGAGTTTTCAGCACCGTAGGTGTGACTTTCGAGGGCTGACTCACATGAACCGTGCTTAGAAGGCTGATGTCTAGACCAGCATCACTTTTGTTCAAACTAGACAAAGTTGACCTTGTACTTGGCCAACACAGTCCTACACCAAGGGCTTGGTGACAGGAGTGCATGAGAGTCACTGGGACACCTTCCCCGCCATCTGCACAGCATTATGCAGTGGCCTATGGCACGGCAGCTCTGTTTAATGCCTGCATCCCCAGCTGGACCTTGAGCTCTTGTGAGGGAGGGACCACGTCCTATACATTCTTTTGCCCACAGGGATTAGGACAGGGCTTTGCCTTCTTCTATGAACTAAGAAAAGGAAGGAAAAGAGGAAGAAAGAGAAAAAGAAAAGAAAGAGAAAGGGAGAAAGAGAAGAGGGAAGGAGAAAAATGTCAAACAGTAACCTAAAAGGACAGAGCTCTTCCGATTTAGAAAATGCTTTTACACATGTTGGCACATTAGATCCTGTATATCTGTGTGTGATCCTGGCAGTCTTGTGAGGCATATCAGACAAGTTGTCGTTATTTTATGGTTGGGAAACTGAGACTCAGAGAGGTTGTTTGACTAACTCAAGGTCACACAGTGCATAGATCTTAAAGCTGAAATCCAGCTATCTGCCCTTCTCTCTGTTTGTGATCTGTAGTTTGGCTTTGGGAAGCGAGTGCCATTCCTCATTAAAGCTTGCTTGATGGAGCTGTCCCAGGGAGGAGGTGGACCTTACATGTGGTTGCTCTATTAGCTCAGCTCTGGATGGCTTCTCCTATTTAATAAATCGTGTTAACTTTACTAGCACTTGTTCTTGGCTCCACTACATAGCAGTGGTTTAGGCAATGTGTTGGAAAAATGTGCTAATTGCAGGCTCTAATCTTCTTCCATCTTAAAATAAAAATACTTAGCATTTTAGTACTTGGAGAGAGGAATGACGGAGTGGAGCTGGGGTACTCACAGAGGTTGGCGGCTAGCAGGGACCGGAGGGTGTGGGGACAGAATGCGTAAGGGCAGAAAAACGGAAGTTTGCAGAAGGTCCTGGGTCTGGGGTCTATTTAGCAGGAGGGGTTTGTGTGCGGTGGTGTGCTGGAGGGAGGGGGAGAAGCAGAGGGGAAGATACCACCAATGATCCCTGTTACACAAGAAGAGAGGATTTGACAGTTCATGTGATTTGTTGCTATTTGGCAATTGTAAGCGGGTAAGGTACAATGTCATGAATCGTGCACTCATAAATTAAGGAGTGTTTTGAGTACATGTATGTCCCAGGTACTGTATTCAATGCTGAGCAGACAGCGGGACCAAGGCAGATGTGACCCCTGTCCCCATGCAGCTGACAGTGGCGTCTCGGAATACTAGAGCTGGATGGAACCTTAAAGATAATCTCTTCAACCCTTTATTTCACCGTCATAGAAACTGAGGCCCAGGGAGGGTGAATGAACTTGACTCCTATCCCTCAGCTATTTAGTGGCAGAGCCCAGATTAGAACCCAAGTCTCTTGATCCCGGGTCCAGACTTCTTCTACTCACATCTTCTTTACGGCCACTAATATACAGCATCTATTCAAGATTGGGAGCCATAGATATATGGGAATATGTTAGGGTGTATTAGGGCAATGTTAGTGGCCATAGGGAAGAAGCCGCCAAATCTCAGTAGCTTAAACAATAGAAGTTGATCCCTCTGTCACGTTAAGTCCTTTCAGCTGCTGGAATCCACACAGCTGGATTCTGTCATCTTTAAACCATGGCTTCTAAGGTCATCTGGAAAGATCTAGATTTTGCTAGAGGGAGGCTTCATGGGCCCAGGCCTAGAAGTGGTGCTCTCAATCCACTGGCTGAAACTCAGTCACGTGGCAGCACCTCATTGCCAGAGTGGCTGGGAAATCCAGTTTAGTCACCCAGGAGGAGAAACGACCTGTTTGGTGAGCAGGTAGCCAATCACCGCCATCTACTGATACATTACCTACAGATTTCATTGTTGGATAGGAAAGGGAAAGTTACAAAATATTTGTTACTAAAAGAAGACGTTGGATCTGATAGAGTTGAGAATCGTCATGGTATGTGCAAATCCTTAGGGGGAGGTGTTCAGTGGTTACTCTCATTTTTTCCTTTCCCATGGTTTTCCAATCCATTCCTGACAAGACTTAACTTTGACCTGATGGAAATCCCCTCAGCCGATTAGAAGCGCATAACCATGGCTCCAAGGAAGAGGGAAGGAAGAAAGAAGTCTGCAGACAGGTTTTCAGCAAATGCTTCTTGTGCCTTTGGTGTGGGAGGACCTGTACTGGGCAAAGCTGAATTCGATGCCATTGACAACTGTATTCCTTAATCAGTGAGCTCTGAGCCTTCATAAGCCCTCATGTTTGGATTGTGCCTCCTGGCTCACAAAGAACTTTCTAGAACATTCTCTCACTTTGGCATCACACTGAGCCTCCCTCTGAGATGAAGAAGAGGAAGGAAGGGAAGGAAGTAGAGAGGGGAGATGATTTCTAGCTGAGAGAGGGACCCAAAGAGGCCTCACTGGGGAGGTGGCATTTGAGATGGGCCTTGAGGGAGGCATGGGAGAACAGAGGAGAGCACTCCAGGTGGGGCCCACATCATGGGCAAAGGCACAGAGATGTGAAAATGCTGGGGTGTCTTGGGGACTGGGAGAGAAGGCCAGCCTGGAAAGCTCAACTGCACCCAGAATGCAGCAACCTTAAGACCATTATCCTCACTGCCCTCTTTGAAACACATTTCCACATCACCTGCTAGACGCCAGGCACTTCCCTAGGTGTGCGAGATGCACACAAAAAAATCACACACAGCTTCAGCCCTTACAGAGCTTATGGCCCCCTGAGGAGAAATGCCACACGCACAGAACAACCTTTCACGACATGCGTAGGAGCTACTTGTAAAGTTCGCACCTCTGTTTAATGTGTGCATGCTTTCCTGCTCAAATCACAACAGCAGAGGCCTCCAGAGCTCCCTTCTCACGTGTCCCTGGAGCTCGTTCTCCCTTGAAGAGTTCTCCCTTGAAGAGTTCTCCCTTGAAGAGTTCTCCCTTGAAGAGTTCTCCCTTGAAGAGTTCTCCCTTGAAGAGCTCTCCCTTGAAGACTAACCTATGATTAGTCTTTGAGGAGGCAGCATAACCCAAGGTTTAGAGACAGTCTCTGGAGTCTGAAGGGCTGGGCTGAAATCTGGATTCCACCACTAATGACATATGACCTCTGGTGGAGTGTCTAGTCCTCCAGCCTCAGTAACTTGTCTATAAAATAGGGATGCCAATGCTACCTGGCTGATTGGGTTGTCACGAGTATCAGTGGAGATGATGCAGGAGAATAGTGCCGTGCATGGGACACAGTGAACACTCAGTAAATGCTAACGAATACCAAGATGCTCTTGGCCGTGGCTTTTGTAGCCTGCTGGGCAACGGTAGAGTCTCTGAGTGGGGAGAGCACTGAGGAACATGACCTTCCACGAATCCCGCTCAGGAAACAATGCTGTGCTGGTGGGCCAGGTCATTGTGGGGCCTTGGTAGCATTTCTTGGCTTGAAGTCGTCGAGATTTCTTAACAAGTCAGGTGCTTCTTGTAGACACACGCCACATACACACGCACCCCCTCTTCAGCAGTGCCTGGAATGAGGAAAGGATGTTTTGAATGTGTCACCACTCACTGTTACATCCATTCTCGAGCGGTGGGTTTCCTGCAGCTAAACCAAGGCCAGTGTCAGGGTGAATGCCGGGGTAGGTGGGCCAGAAGCCCAGTTTTGTGGCAGATGATGCATTCCTCTGAAATACTCCGACCCCTTGAGGGCTTCCTTCAATTATACTGCCCTGTGTGAGTTTACACACCCTCACACACAATTGGCTTTCCTCTCTTAGGAGTTTGGAATCTTTTGGGCGTTGCTAGTCAGCTGTGTTTATTAGATAGCCTTTGTTTTCCCCTTCTAAGATAGGAAGCTCATTAGAAACAAGCACAAACAATCACCCTTTAATTTAGAGTTCCCCTGAGAACAGGGGATAGGTCTTAAGGGGGTCATGTTCAGAGAGACGGCCCAGCTCAGAGGAGCTAAGCTGCCTGGTCAGGTGGCAGGCGATGCTGGGCTGAAAAAATAATTCTCCACATTCTGAAGATTTTGAAGTTCCCTAATGAGTGCTTTCCCTCTATAATCCCATTTCACAGGTGAGGAAGATCCAGGGCAAAACCTTAGATTGTAATCGGTCAGGATGGCCCTGGAGTCAGATGACATAGGCTCAGGTACTGGCTCAGCCGTTTCCTAACCATGTGACCTTGGCCGAGTTACTTAACCTCAGATTCTTCACGGTTACAATAGGGATGGTAAAAATACCCTCTTCATAGGATTATCATGAGGCTTAAGCGAAATGATGTCCCTGATTGTTAGTGGTTGTTATTTCCAGGGGCATTCATTCATTCCTTTACTCAGCTGATACTGATTTAGCACTTTGTATGTGCCGAGTGCTGTGCAAGGTGCAGGAGATGCATAAATGCATGAACCCTTGTCCTTGCTCTTGAGGAGGCCACCACTCAGGGGAAGAGACAAACATGTGCCTGGGTGATTATAAAACAATGTGAAAAAGGTGTGTAATGGGCTTTGGGGACACCTAACTCTTGGTGGTGGTGGTGATGGTGGTCGTGGTAGCAGTGCTCATGGTGGTGATAATGGTGACGTTGTGATAGTAGAGCTGTTGATGGTGGCAGTGTGGTGGTGATGATGTTACTGGTAGGAATGATTGTAGAAATGATGGACATGGGGCCTCAGCTCTGGGGCATCACAGCGGACTCTGATTCTCCCACTTCTCAGCTGGGCGACTTTGTCAACTTACCTAAACTGTCCAAGCCCTGCTCTCCTTATTTTTAAATGGGGCTAAAAATAACACATATTATAGAGGCTGCTGTGAGAACGACATGAAATCAACACATGTCAAGTTCAGCCCAGTGCCTGCCCTCAAGCTGGTACTTGATAAGCGATAGCGGTATGGTTCTAACTGCAATACAATTCACTCCAGAGAAGCTAAGGCATCCCTGGGCCTCCGAACACCCCTGGGCAGAGCCCTGAAAGAGCTTTCATCTCATGTTCTCCCCACCGATCTTGCTCTTAAAGTCCGGGACAGCATTGGGTGGAGGCAGAAAAAAGCAGATTTTCCGGGTTTTGTGATGATGTGAGAAGACAGTTCTCCAATGACCTGCTCATGGTCTGCACGCCAGCGGCACAGTTTCTTTGTCGTTTATTGGACTTCTCCTTGAGACTTTTGGAAGTAGCCCTATTAGGGGAAGGTATTGGGGTGGGTATTTGATACCTGTTAGGTCTTTTACTTGCATTATGATGCAGGGGCTTCATCACCATTATCACCAGAGAGGTTAAGGGGCTTATTCACCATCACAAATATAAGGGGGCAGAATCAGAACTTGAACCCACATTGCCTCCAGCTACCACTGCCTTCCCTCCCTTTCCTTGTCTGCCCCCATGTTTTCTCCTTCCCTACTTCTCTGGGTAGACAGAACACCTTAAATTATTATCTGAGAACATCGTAGTTATCAGCTAACACCTTGGTTATCAGCTAGCGCCTCAACTATCAGCTAATGCCAAGAGGATGAACAGAACTAGTGCTCTGAAGACAGCCAGGATGTCGGCGCATTTCCCAGCCATGTAAGTGGGTGGGCACAGAAGATAAACTGCCCTCATTCATGGGCTGCCTCCTGGCTGGGCCTGTGCCAGTTCAGCCTCAATGGTGTCCTGTGTGCAAAGGAATCTTTGCACTGAGCTTAAACCTGAAACTAGAAAGCATAAAGGTGAGAGGCAGGGGCTACCCCACTGCGTACAGATGCACTGGGGTGCTGTCCAGAGGCACGCATTGTTCTTTCCCTACAGCAGCTCCATCATCCCCAGCGAGGTTAGTCTGAGGGTGAAGGAACAATCATATGGATATTTCCTAGCAGAGCACCTGGCATTTAGTAGGTGTGCGAAGTGGCATCCCAGTTCTGGTTAAAACTTGCTTACATTTGGCAGTGCCCTGCCCCCCTTCTCAAGGACCTTCCGCCTACAGTTTTGTTCTTTCCTGCATCCTCATTCACTATCTGTCTCTCTCTCTCTCATCATTCCTATCAGGATCTGACATGCTCTAGTGTCTCCCAGCTTTAAAAAGGCCTTCCCTTTACCTGGCAACCCCCTTCAGCTACCATGCCATTTCTCTGGTCCCTGTTAGAGAACGATTTCTTTAAAGAGGTCCATACTTGTTACCTTCACTTCTTTACCTCTCATTCATTCTTAAAAATGTTTGTATGTGTACTGTTACGTATATGCAAAAGAATATATGAATCAAAATAACTTCTTTATAAGTATAGTATTAGTTAAGTTAGGCTAAGCTATGCTGCAGTAACACACGAGCTCCAAAATTTCAGTAGCTTAAAAGGCTGAAAAAATAAAAAAGGCTGGATACATTGCTGTCTCATGTCCCAGAGCAATGTGATTGGCCAGGAGCAGGGCTGGTGGGGGTGCTCCACTCCACGCAGCCATTCAGGGCCCCATCCTCCTCCAGTTTTAGGATGCAGCTCTCTTCAGTGTGTGTCTTTAAAGATAGCTGCAGAAGGGAAGGAAAAAACGTAGGATTACATGTGTGAGTTGTAATAAGCCCATATCCCAGTGGCCAGAACACAGGCAAGTGGCTGGGAAATGTAGTTTAGCTGTATGTCATGGGAGGAAAATGTTTGGCGAACCCTAGTATTCTCTCTGCTGCTATAAGTTATGAAGTGAAAAGATAAAATGAACACCCATGAATCCACTACTCAACCTCAAAAAGGATTCTATTGAAGCAACATGTGTGCTTATCCCTGATCACAGCCCCCTGTTTTCTTACTTCAGGTAAACAGATTACAGAAATTATTTTTTATCATAGCCTTGCCTATTTTTATATATTTACCCCATACATATGTAACCCTAACTGATACATTGTTTAGTTTTACTTGATTTTGAACTGCTTCAAATGGGATCAGACTATAGGTAGTCTTCTTCCATTTGATTTTTTTACTCAATGTTCCTAAGAGTCATACAAGGTGATGTACGTAGCTATAGTTTGTTTTATAGTTCATTTGTACTCTCTGTAATATTTGCTCAAGTCTACTATTCCATGATTCACTGATCTGTTTTCCTATTGATGGTTATTTGTAGGAACTGGGAGAATGAGGTGTTATTTACTAAGACGAGAAAAGTTATTGTGATGGTTCACAATTTTGTGTCAATGTGACTAGGTGACAGTGCCCAGATATGTGGTCAAACATTATTCTGGATGTTTCTGTGAGGGTGTTTTGGATGAGATTAACATTTAAATTGGCAGAGGGACCTTCAAGATGGCAGAAGAGTAAGACGTGGAGATCACCTTCCTCCTCACAAATACATCAGAAATACATCTACATGTGGAACAACTCCTACAGAGCACCTACTGAATGCTGGCAGAAGACCTCAGACTTCCCAAAAGGCAAGAAACTCCCCACGTACCTGGGTAGGGCAAAAGAAAAAAGAAAAATCAGAGACAAAAGAATAGGGATGGGATCTTCACCTCTGGGAGGGAGCTGTAAAGGAGGAAAGGTTTCCACACACTAGGAAGCCCCTTCACTGGTGGAGACGGGGTGTGGCAGGGGGGAAGCTTTGGAGCCACGGAGGAGAGCACAGCAACAGGGGTGCGGAGGGCAAAGCGGAGAGATTCTGGCACAGAGGATCGGTGCTGACCAGCACTCACCAGCTGGAGAGGCTTGTCTGCTCACCTGCCGGCACCCCAAAACACACCACCGGACACAGTCCTGCCCACCAGAAAGACAAGATCCAGCCTCATCCACCAGAACACAGGCACCAGTCCCCTCCACCAGGAAGCCTACACACCCACTGAACCAACCTTAGCCACTGGGGGCAGACACCAAGAACTACGGGAACTACGAACCTGCAGCCTGAGAAAAGGAGACCCCAAACACAGTAAGTTAAGCAAAATGAGAAGACAGAGAAACACACAGCGGATGAAGGAGAAAGGTAAAAAGTCACTAGACCAAACAAATGAAAAGGGAACAGACAGCCTACCTGAAAAAGAATTCAGAGTAATGATAGTAAAGATATCCAAAATCTTGGAAATAGAATGAAGAAAATACAAGAAACGTTTAATAAGGACCTAGAAGAACTAAAGAGCAAACAAACAATGATGAACAACACAATAAATGAAATTAAAAATTCTCTAGAAGGAATCAATAGCAGAATAACTGAGGCAGAAGAACGGATAAGTGACCTGGAAGATAAAATAGTGGAAATAATTACCGCAGAGCAGAATAAAGAAAAAAGAATGAAAAGAATTCAGGACAGTTTCAGAGACCTCCGGAACAACATTAAATGCACCAGTATTCGAATTATAAGGGTCCCAGAAGGAGAAGAGAAAAAGAAAGGGACTGAGAAAATATTTGAGGAGATTATAGTTGAAAACTTTCCTAATATGGGAAAGGAAATAGTCAATCAAGTCCAGGAAGCACAGAGAGTCCCATACAGGATAAATCCAAGGAGAAACACACCAAGACACATAATAATCAAGCGATCAAAAATTAAATACAAAGAAAAAATATTAAAAGCAGCAAGGGAAAAACAACAACTAACATTCAAGGGAATCCCCATAAGGTTAACAGCTGATATTTCAGCAGAAACTGCAAGCCAGAAGAGAGTGGCAGGACATATTTAAAGTGATGAAAGGGAAAAACCTACAACCAAGATTATTCTACCCAGCAAGGATCTCATTCAGATTCAACAGAGAAATTAATACATTTACAGACAAGCAAAAGCTAAGAGAATTCAGCACCACCAAACCAGCTTTACAACAAATGCTAAAGGAACTTCTCTCGGCAGGAAACATAAGAGAAGGAAAAGACCTACAATAACAAACCCAAAACAATTAAGAAAATGGTAATAGGAACATACATATCGATAATTTCCTTAAATGTAAATGGATTAAATGCTCCAACCAAAAGACATAGACTGGCTGAATGGATACAAAAACAAGACCCGTATATATGCTGTCTACAAGAGACTCACCTCCGACCTAGGGAAACATACAGACTGAAAATGAGGGGATGGAAAAAAATATTCCATGCAAATGGAAATCAAAAGAAAGCTGGAGTAGCAGTTCTCATAACAGAAAAAATAGACTTTAAAATAAAGACAATTACAAGAGACAAAGAAGGATACTACATAATAATCAAGGGATCGATCCAAGAAGAAGATATAACAATTGTAAATATTTATGCACCAAACATAGGAGCACCTCAATACATAAGGCAAATGCTAACAGCCATAAAAGGGGAAATCGACAATAACACAATCATAGTAGGGGACTTTAACACCTCATTTTCACCGATGGGCAGATCATCCAAAATGAAAATAAATAAGGAAACACAAGCTTTAAATGATACATTAAACAAGATAGACTTAATTGATATTTATAGGACATCCCATCCAAAAACAACAGAATACACTTTCTTCTCAAGTGCTCATGGAACATTCTCCAGGATAGATCATATCTTGGGACACAAATCAAGCCTTGGTAAATTTAAGAAAATTGAATTCATATCAAGTATCTTTTCCGACCACATGCTATGAGACTAGATATCAATTACAGGAAAAAAATCTGTAAAAAATACAAACACATGGAGGCTAAACAATACACTACTAAATAATCAAGAGATCACTGAAGAAATCAAAGAGGAAATCAAAAGATACCTAGAAAAAATTGATAATGAAAACACGACGACCCAAAACCTATGGGATGCAACGAAAGCAGTTCTCAGAGGGAAGTTTATAGCAATACAATCCTACCTCAAGAAACAAGAAACATCTCAAATAAACAACCTAACCTTACACCTAAAGCAATTAGAGAAAGAAGAACAAAAAAATCCCAAAGTTAGCAGAAGGAAAGAAATCATAAAGATCAGATCAGAAATAAATGAAAAAGAAATGAAGGAAACGATAGCAAAGATCAATAAAACTAAAAGCTGGTTCTTTGAGAAGATAAACAAAATTGATAAACCATTAGCCAGACTCACGAAGAAAAAAAAGGAGAAGACTCAAATCAATAGAATTAGAAATGAAAAAGGAGAAGTAACAACTGACACTGCATAAATACAAAGGATCATGAGAGATTACTACAAGCAACTCTATGCCAATAAAATGGACAACCTGGAAGAAATGGACAAATTCGTAGAAAAGCACAACCTTCTGAGACTGAACCAGGAAGAAGTAGAAAATATAAACAGACCAATCACAAGCACTGAAATTGAGACTGTGATTAAAAATTTTCCAACAAACAAAAACTCAGGACCAAATGGCTTCACAGGTGAATTCTAACAAGCATTTAGAGAAGAGCTAACACCTATCCTTCTCAAACTCTTCCAAAATAAAGCAGAGGGAGGAACACTCCCAAACTCATTCTATGAGGCCACCATCACCCTGATACCAAAACCAGACAAAGATGTCACAAAAAAAGAAAACTACAGGCCGATATCACTGATGAACATAGATGCAAAAATCCTCAACAAAATACTAACAAACAGAATCCAACAGCACATTAAAAGGATCATACACCATGATCAAGTGGAGTCAGCTATACATCCTATTGATTCTGTTTCTCTGGAGAACCCTGATTAATACAGCTGCATTTGGATTGTTTCCTAAAGTTTTTTTCTGTATTGTGAACAATACTGGTGGGCACTTTCTTGTCCATCCTTCATATGCCGGTTTTTAAGATTTTTCTCTAAGTGTTTTTCAAATGTCTCATGGGTGTGAAACAGTAACTCATTGTTGAATTTACATTTTTCTGATTACCAGTGTGTTTAAACATTTCCCCATGTTTTTATTATCCATAATTTCCTCCTCAGTGAAATGCCTGTTCAGAGCTTTTGCCCATATTTTCTCCTGTGATTTTTTTTTGTCTTTTAAAAAATTGGTTTAACGTTTATTTATTCTGAACATGATTTTCTGCTAAATTATAGATTGTCATTTTATTTTCTTTAGGATATCTTTTGATGTTCTGAAATTCTTAATTTAATAAAGCAGAATCCATCTTTATGGTTTGTTTCTTATTTAGGAAGTCCTTCCCTACTTCTGCTTATGAAGATAGTCATCTATAACACACTGCTACATATAAAATAAATAACAAGGACCTACTGTATAGCACAGGGAACTATATTCAATATCTTATAATAACCTATAATGGAAAAGAATCTGAAAAAGAATATATATGTACAGCTGAATCACTTTGCTGTATACCTGAAATATTATAAATCAACCATACTTCAATAAATAAATAAATTTTAAAAGATAGTTGTCTATATTTTCTTGTAAAAATATCAAAGTCTTCCCTTTCACATCTAAGTCCTTAATCCATCTTGAATTGACTTTTCTCTATGATGCGAGGTAGGTATAGAATTTTTGTATATGGATAAACGATTATCCCGCCACAATTTATTAAACAGTTCATCTTTACCCACTAATTAACAATGCCACTCTATTCCATATAAGTGTGGGTCTGTTTCTAGGGTTTCTATATTGTCCCATTGTTCAATTTGTCTATTCCTGTGCCTGTATCTTAATTACTGCAGCTGTATAAGTCTTAATATCAGAGAGCTAAGTGAGTGCTAAAATTAGATAAGAAAAGTTTCCTACTTTATCTTCTACTCTATTCTTGGCCCATTAGTCTTCTGTATAAGTTTTTGAATTAAGTATATCAAATTAAAAAAACATTGTGTGGAATTTTGATTGGAATTAAATATAGTCTATAGTTCACTTGGAGCAAATTGACGTTTGAAAAATTTGAGTCTTTTACTCCATAAGTATGTTTATCTCCATGTATTTAAGCCTATTTCAATAAAGTTAAAACATTTTTTCCACAATAAGCTTCATATTTTTGTGAGGTATACCTTAGATACTTTAGATTTTTCTTGTTATTAGTTAAGCAAGAAGTAAGCAAAAGTAGATAAAATAGTAAAACAAATCCAGTGCACTTATCACTCAGTTTCAGCAATTATGAATACATGACCAGTCTTGTTTCATGTATTAATATAACCTCACCTATTCCTCCTACCTCAGGATTATTTTAAAGAAAATCTGCCCAGTTATGTTATTTCATCTGTACATGTCATACATTTAAATTTACATTTTAAACTGTTCGTTGCTAGTATGTAGGAATGCAAATGGTTTTTTGAAATTGACATAAAATCTAGTAACCTTGCAATTCTCTCTCTATTATTCTCTCATCTCTATTATTTATAGTGATGTGTCTATAGATTCAACTGGGTCTTCTACATAGACAATCATATCATCTGCTAGTACAGTTTTGTTTCTTTCTCATACATGTGCATTTTATTTATTTTTTCTGTCTTATTACACCATGTCTTTCAGTTTAGTGTAGAAAATACCTTTGTGGTGATATTTCGTGGGGTGACAACTTTGTCTTTTTCCTGATTTTAATGGGAATGATTCTAATACTTCAGCTTATTGTAGGTTGAATAGGTATACTCTATGAGGCTATGAAAGTTTGCTCTCTTTTTATCCTCTTTTGCTAAGAGTTTTAAAAAATTATGAATAATTGAATTTTACCGAAGGCTTCTTATGTTTATACTGAAACGATTGTATGGTGCTCTGGACACTCCTTGTGCACCACTCAGATGCTCTCAGCCTTGACATTGTCTTACCGTAGTCACCATGGCAGTGACCAAATTTGTGTGAGGTCCAAGTAGCCTCCTGCAAGTGCATCCTGACAGCACCTCACCTCCGGGTCCCACTACATGCCTCATCCCTTCTCTGTTGATGCCTCAGTGAGAACCAGTATGGGAACCACTTGGCACTTACTAAGATTTATTCATCGAGAAAAAAGATTTGTTCTTACCCGGTCTGGACAGTACCGAGATGGATTTCACGTGGCAATTCACATGACAGATGCAGCTTCGTGGGATTAAGTTGCCCATGCTGGGACCAGCTTGATAACTCATCTGTGTTGGTTTTCCCTCCCTTCTGGCTTTCCTTTCTTGTCCCTCTCTCCTGATCCCACACCTCAGACGAGTACTGACACTTTAGCCTTTATTTCAAGGGAATTCAGGTTAAGGATGTGGTCTTTCTCCTTTAGTCTATTCACATGTTGAATTACATTTATAAAGTTTCTGATGTTAAATTACCATGCATTTCTTTGGATAGACTAGCCTGGTCACAAAGTGTTTCTTTTTTTTTAAAAAAAAAACTGCTGGAGTCAGTTTGCTACCATTTCATCTAGAAATTTCACATCTGTATTCATGAGTAAGATTGGTGTGTATATATATTTTTCTAAACTCTCCTTGTCTGGTTTTGGTATCAGTATTATATTAACATCATAAAATGGGTTGTAGAGTGTTCTCTATTTGTGTTCCATGGTAAAGATATTTGAAGGTATGGATGGTCTGTTCTTTGAAAGTTTGTAAAATGCACCTGTAAAGTCATCTGGGCCTGGTGTTTCTTTTCAGAAGGATTTATATTGCTGATTAAATTTCCTTAATGGTTATAAGATTATAGAGGGTTTCTATTTCTCTTTGAGTCAGTTTTGGTCACCTTCTCCTAGGAATTTATATTTTTAATCTATGCTTTCAAATTTATTAACATTAAACTTCAATTTAATTTAAATTTATTAATATTAAATTTATACTTATCATTTTAAGTCTCTGTGGTAGTGCTATATCCCCCTTCATTCCAAATATTGCTTATTTTTATTTTTTATTTTTTTGATTAGTCTCACTACTGGTTTACCTGTGTCTTTTGTCTTTTCAAAGAGCAAACTTTCAGCTTTGTTGATCCTTTCTACAATGCTCTTGTTTATACTATGTTGTCATTAGACTTTTGTTCTCCTTATAACTTTTTCAGCTGGTTGCTCAGCTCATTAATTTTAAGCTTTTCATCTTTCCTTATACAAGTGTTTAAGGGTACTATAAATTTCCCTTGAAGCATTGCTCTCACTTTACCCCATAAATTTTGATATGCAATATTACTGTTATGATTTAATTCTATGTGTTTTTAAATTTTCATTTTTGTTTCTCTTTTCCCCATGAGTAATTTATACATTTATTTTAGAATTTCCAGTGTGTTTTAAAAATTATCTTTCTGTTATTGATGCCTAACTTAATTGCATTGTACTTAGAGAATATCTTCTATATAACACTCATTTGGAATTTGTAGAGACTTATTCTTTAACATACTGTATGGCAATTAAAAAAGAAATGTTCCATGTTTTTGAAACACACGTTTTCTAATTATTGGAAGCAGGTTTTAAAATATGTGCTTAAACCAAGCTTGTCAATGAATTATTCAAATCTGCATTTTTTAACTTTTTTGTTTGCTTGATCAATGAATCACTGTAAGGGTGGATTTGTCAATTTCTCCCTGTAGTGTCATTAACTTTTGATCTCTATAATTTGAGGTTATTTTTTTAAATGTATACAAGTTTAGTATTATTATATCACATTGGTTAATCCGACTTAGTAGAAGTCTGCCCTTCCCTACTGTACTGACACAGTATAATATAATGGCCTAATTTGTGTCTATTTTTCCCATGGACTCTAAGTCTTGGGAGTTCAGGCAACAAATCTGTCTTGTTCATCTAGCATAGTGTTCACTCAATAATTGTCAAATGAATGGATGCATGAATTGACCATGATTCTTCTGATACGGCAAATGATTAATACTGAGTTATGTATACCAGGATCTCTTGTCTTATGCCCAGTCCTAAATATGTGTCATGATGTCAGATTTGCAAGCTAGATCTCAGATATCCATATCTCAGTTTAGTGGTCCTCCTCATTTTACAAAGGGCTAATCTGCTGAGGAATCCTGCTGGTTTTAGTATTTTGATGGCAGCTCTGTTTCCACTTGGTTGAGAATCATTCTTCCAACCCTTTTTGCATTCTGAGATTTCCAACAAGGTCAGCAGGTTGTTTCCTTCCCTCGAGGCCATGTCCAAGTGCTGATGGAGCAAAGCGGGGAAGTGCCTCTAGTAGGGTACTAGGAAAGCTCTCTTCTCATTTGTGTCTGGAGGATCTGAGATTAGGTTGGGAATTGTTAATAAAAGAATCCAAAGGACTTTATTTAGCTTTAAAAGAATAAAGCCTTAAAGCTGTTTTTGTTGCCAAGAGGATTGACTAAATGAAAGCTCCTCCCTCAGGCCCAATGGTAGATTTGGGGAAATGGGCAACTACTTTAAATCAATCAAACAAAACATTTTTGAGCCCCTGCTCCATACCACGCATTATGCTAAGCATAATGGTTGCAGAGAGGCAGAAGACTCTTCAAGGAACTGCAGGTCTTTGTGGGGCAACAGGCCATGTACAGTTGCTAACAATTTCAGTGAACCTCACAAACCTGGCCTGCGAGTAGCATCTGAGGGTCCCTGGGCTGCCAGGGCCTGAGCAGTCTCAAGAAAAACAGTTATTTTTTCCTTTTGGTGACGTAACTCATTTATATTCATTATCTCTTTTGTTCTTCACAACAACCCTTGCGGTTAACTTTTGTTGCTCCCATTTTGTAGGTTAACAACCTACAGGCTCTGAAGGGGGCTCTGCCGTGAGGGCTGGACTCCAACCTGTTCAATAAGTAATAAAAATATCTCACATTTCCTAAGTTCCTACTAGGTGGCAGGTACTCTTCTAGCTTTTTCAATGCATCATTTCCTTTAATTCTAAAAAATAAGCCTGTGAATGTTGGTACCATTTAATCCCCTTTTGCAGATGATAAAATTGATGCATGGAGAGAGTAAGAAGATGGTGCAAGGCTACCAGGTGTCAGAGGTGGGATTTGAACCCCCAGAGTCAGGCTCTGGAACTTTTATACTTTTAACTTAATCATAAACAACATGATTTAGTCCAGTAATCTTGGACTTGAAAACCTAAGACTCCATTTTGAGTCCCAAATCTGCCTCTGATCTCCTGGCTACTCAAAGTATGGTCCATGGAGAAGCAGTATCTGCATAACCTGGGAGCTGAGAGAAATGCAGAATGTGGGCTCCACTCTAGACCTCCTGGGTCAGAATCTTTTTTTTTTTCTAAACTTTTAATTTTATACTGGAGTACAGTTGATTAACAATGTTGTGTTAGTTTCAGGTGTACAACAAAGTGATTCAGTTATACATATACATGTATGTATATTTTTTCAAATTCTTTTCCCAATTAGGTGGTTACAGAATATTGAGCAGAGTTCCCTGTGCTATACTGTAGGTCCTTGTTGGTTATCCATTTTAAATATAGCAGTGTGTACATGTCAATCCCAAACAGAATCTTTATTTTACCTACATCTCTAGATAATTCGCCTGCTTGTTGCCTGACATCAAATCACTGTCTTATCAGCTCGGCCCAAAGAAGATCCCACAGGATTTTTCTCAGCCTCAGTTTCTCCAGCTGTAAAATGAGGACAGCATCTGTGTCTGCTCCCTCACAGGGCTGCTATGCAGATCAAAAGGCAGGAGGTCTGTGGAAGGCATTGTGAATTGCACAGTGTTCCACAAAGGTCAAAACCAAACAGTGAACCAGAGCATTAAAGCTTTAGAGACGATTTGACAAACAGATAATGCCTTTTATCCCCATGGCCTGGCTGGGCAGGAACCCACAGTGCTGTGTGTCATGCAAAATAACCAGACAGAAGAAATGCCTTTTACAAGCAGTTCCTGGAAATTTCGAGCTTTATCAAGGAATTTGGTTTCTCCAGTTCACTGCCTCGTGAAAATAGCTGCGCCTTAATAAGGCCCAGATGTTGACAGAGTTACTCACCTTCCCCATTGCATGGATGCGTTTCATACTGAATTTCACCTAAGGAATTTTAGACTTTAAAGATAATAATCAAAAACACTGCGAGCTTCCCTTTGGGATTCTTGCTGATTTGAGAGATCAAAGATGTCCCAATAACACAATGAATGTAGACAGAAAGTAGTTGTTTTTCTTTGCTAACGAAAAGATGAATTCAGCGAAACAATGGCCATTTTCACACTTTTAGCCATTTTCCCCAGATCTGCTCAAAGATGGTTCTATTCTCACATATTTTTTATAATCCCCCCCACCCCGCCCATTGCCCTTCTCCTCCTCAGGCTCTCGGTAAACGTGGTCGGTGTGCTAACAACATTAGCTTCTGTTTCAAATACAATTAAACGGATGCCCTTGCTGGTTAATTCTTGGCATACCTAAAAAATACTTCCTCTGCGTCTAGGAAAAGTATGAGATATTTAAATTCCATACAGTGAATGATTCCCAAGGCTATCTCACATGGAGTTTCGTGGGATGGGAATTTGGCCCAGAAGAAAGGCGCCCTCCATGGTGGCCCCTCACTTTTTCCAGAGGCAGCCTGATTTGCCTTTCTGCGAGGGGCTGAGAAATAACATAACTCTTGACTTTCGAGAGAGCCCCGCACTCTTGCAGACCGACATCTATAGAGCAGGCTGTTTTCATTACACATGCACTGGAATGCATGTGATCTGCTGCAGGTCTCCAGGGATTGTACAAACCCCAAAGCAGGAATGGCAGAAATTTGACTTTTAGAGCCCCGCTGCCACTCTTCAATTTGCTCGGTGTTTTCCTCCCCTTCCCTAAAGAAACTATGGAGGGAAATCATCTCAAAACTGTTTTAAAGGGCCAGACATCGAGGATGTTACCTCACTGAGGCTACTCTTTCCCCCCAGGCAAGGGTATCTTGTGGACATGGCCATTTCCACCAAGACAGAGGCATGAAAATAGGAAGCTTATCTTTTGGGCTAGCAATTGAGTCTGGGCAGTTACTCAACTCTTCGGAGACTCTGTTTCCTTGCTATAAAAATGGCCAGCCGCATCTCTGAGGGTTCTTTGTCAGATTACATGAGCCCTTGGCTTATGCTACTAAAAATCTGTGGATTTCTCTAAAAAGATATTGTTTCCTTTTGCTCAGGAAGCCACCACTGTCAAGCTTTATCTTGAGTTCTATTATTTTTAAAATATTTAAGATGGAAAATACAGAATTGGTTTACTTTAGGAGCAGGCTGGCTGTTGCTGAGAACCCGGATCTACACCAGAAGCTGCTCTCTGGGAGTTTCAGAGAGCAAATATGTATTGGGCTCCTGCTAGGTGCTTCAGTTACAAGAGTGAATGAGACAGATCTGGTCCCTGGGGTTAAGGGACCAAGGTTAGTGGAGGAAAACAAGTAAGCAGACCAGCAATTAGAAAACAGGGTGATAAATGCCACAATGGGAGAAGCATAGGTGCTAAGGACACCTGCTGAGACCTGAAAGGTGGGGGAAGCTTTCTCAGAGGTAGTGATATTGAAGATGTGATCTCGATGACAAATGAAACAGACTAGGGGACACATGTGCAAAATCCTGGACATGAGACCAAGCAGGACTTGTTCTGGGAAGTGAAAAAAGGGCAACAAAGGAAGAGCAGGGCCTGAGCAGAGGGGATTGTGGAGCAAATGAGACCGAGGTGAGAGCAGGCCCCATCACAGAGGGTGTATAAACCAGTTTAGGGAGTTTGGACAGACCTGAAAGAGATTGGGAGCTACTGCAGAACATAAAGCAGCGGAGTAACATGATAAGCTTTGTATTTTTGTCAGCGGGCTCTTCTGTGAGCCCCTAGGGGCTTCCTGCTCCCCATCTCTGCTCTCATTCCCCTAGGTGGCAGCTGCCTCTTTCTTAATTCGTATGCCTTTTGAGGGCAGGGACTGGGTTTGCTCCCCTCTAAACCCTCAGCCGCCAACAGAGTACCTCAATAAATATCTTTTGAGCCATTTAAATGAAGGAGAAAGAGAAAAAGAACAGCGAACAGCTCAGAGAAGAGCGCCAGGCAGGAGTCTGAGCGCTCAGCTAATACGAAGTCATTAAATCTTTACAACAATCCTATGAAGTAGGTATCATTTTTGCCTCTATTTATAGATCCGGAACCAAGGCACAGAGAGGGAAAATCACTTGCCCAAGGTCACACAGTAGTAAATAGCTGATCTGGGAGTTGACCTCAGGTTGTCTGGCTGTAGCGTCTGTCCTTCCCTGATGGAAGAAATTCTCACCAGGTTGCTAGTTGCTAACCTAGATGAGAGGCAAAGAGCCTCACGTGATTTTCTGCATCACTTATCTGCCACACCCTCCTCCCCACCCAACTGAGGGGGCCGCCTGGATGGACTGGGGGTACCACAGCAGAGAAGGGAGCCACAGGACTTGGCGCTGTTAGCAAGGCCTCTTCCTCTGATAAGCGAAATAGAATTAAAGGCTTTTGAGGATGACAGTGCAAGAAGCTCCATGCCAAGTTCTGAAATGCTGAGCAAAGCATTTACAGGCAGAGCATTTGATAGGCATTTATATCATTTATGTTGATATTATGCTAAAGGAGTTCCCGGGTCTTCTGTTCTACCAAAAGTGCTCTTTTCATTTTGGCTGTATTTAATGGCATGGCTACACTTTTTATCCTGAGTGGAAGTGAGGGGGTGGCACCAGGCTAGAGTGGTGTTGGAGGCTGTGGTGATGAGGGTGGAGGTGATGATGGTATGACAGAGATTGGCTGGTGCTGGCGGTCCACCTGCATCATTGATTAGTGGGATAGCAAACTTCAACCTTTATCTAATTTTGCTATGGATTTTGTGATCTCGATTTCCAACTACATCTTAAAGTCATATTCTCAATGATCATCTGTTGTTACTAACTTATGCCATTGATTACAGTCATTCATATCCACAAGATATTACTTGAAAAAATGACTGGAAAGCTGTCGCTTTGGGAGAATGTGCTTGGGGATTGGCTTTCTTGTTGAACATCTATGTTTCTGTTTCTTCGTGTTCAATCTGATCTCAACCACCTAGGCATGATTATACAGAATAAACGCAATAATGTGTGTGAAAGGTCACAGGAATAATAATAACAATGACTATTTATTCAGCATCTACTCAGTGATAAATCCGGAAAGTTCTCAAACATTACTGATAATTCTAAAAACAATCCAGCTGGCATTGTTTGGTATGATCGATTTTCACTTTGATTCAGAAAGGATTTACAGGCTTATATTTGTATTACGTAAAACGGGATTGGTTTAAAAATTAGGTACAAAACAAATAAGAACGTAGACTAAAATGAAGCCAGCAAAAAAAGGCTGAAAAGGCAAGCACAAAAACCTTGTATTTCAGGGGCCACGATTTGGGCACTTAACTTTCTAACAACCATTTGGAAAGAGAAACTTGGTTATACAGTGCAACTTCCTTCAGAGAAAAGCCTGATGTTATTTGGTTGATCAGAAGTCCTGTGGGTGACCTGAAGGCCACCCTCCCAGTGACTGGGGAGCCAGGTTTGAATCCACAGCCTCTCTACCTGCAACACCTGTGCTTGTCTCACTGCCTTGTGTTCCTTCTTGGTCCTTCGCTCTGTGAAGGCAGCAGTGGATGTTACCGACAGAGACTAAACTAGGGCTGATTCTAACATTCTTTTAAAAATAGGAACCCCTACCCAGCTTGCACACGTATTGCAAGCAATCTGAAATCTGTAAGAAGTTGGGTTGCTTAGGACTTGTTCTCCAGCTTGTGTGAGATATACGTACCCACCCATCCCTATGGCTGTGGGCTTTGTGGTTGCCTTTAACAGTCTCTCTCCTCTCCCCTTACCGTGCCCCCTTCCCAGTGACCAGCTGCTGGAGAGGTTCAGGGCAGGGGGAGAGTGTGGAGGGTGAGGCCATGTGAGGGGGGAAAAAGGGGCCCGGGTGGGGGAATGAGTGGGACTTTCCCGACTGTTCATTCCGAGGGATTTAGATGCTTAAGTGCCTTTCACACTAATCCCTGGAAATCCTAACACTTGTGGAATGAGGAATTTCTCACTTAGGAGAGAAGACTGGAACCTGATTATTACCCTTCTGGGGGATTCGTGAAGACACATGCTACATGATGCCTTAGCAGATAAGAAAGTGAACCCAGAGGTGGGAGACTCCGTGCTCTGTGCTCCACCGTCTCCTTGTTTAGAATTCTTTCTCTGAGATACGATATGATCTCCAGGTTCTATTTATCACTGTCAGCTCGAGATGAGGGAAAATGCTTGTGTTCCCTCTGCTGATTTAAATTTTATCCCTCTTTTCTGATGCCTCGGCCTCCCTTGTTTAAGACATATCCGTTGAGAGGTTAGTGGCTTGTGCTTGGATGATAATGAGACAGTGGTATTTGCCAGGGAGTTACTGTGTGTCAAGACCGTGCTGATTGCTGTACCTGATCACCTCCTTTGCTCGTCATAACAGGTAATATTATTATCTCCAAGTGCACATAAAGAGAGTGGGATATAGGGAGGTTAAAGAAACTATGTGATGTTACATGACTTAGATGTAGTGTGGCTGAGATTTGTGCCCAAGACTGTTGGATTCCAGAACTCACAGGCTCAACCACTAGTTTTTGTAGCCTCCTTCCAACATAAAAATAGCCAATAGGTGCAGGACAGGAGTCAGGGCACTGAGTTGGAAGGTAGCTCTGCCATAGACAGCTGGGAGACCCATGGTAAGGATGCCACTTCCCTAGGACTCAGACTCCTTGACTTTAAGGATGCACAGTTGGTTTAGATATTCTTTAAGGTGACTTCTAACCATGAGAGTTGGTGGTTCTAGAATAATGTCTCCTCTCTGATCAAGAGCTGGAAAAAATTACTGTCCTTTCTTTATAGGCCTGGCTCCTTATAGCCAATGAAGGAGACTTTGGCTTTGAGGTTAGGACCCTGATCTCATTTAGGAGGTTAACGTCCAGAATAAAGGTTTCAGGCTTTGGAATCTTTGGACCAAGATTCAAATCCTGGCTCTACCATGAGTTTTCTGCAAGTCACTCTATCTCTGTGAGCATCGGCTTCCTGGTCTGTAGGATGAGAATAAATAAACCCTTTCCTACAGAGGATCCGTGCATACCTCAACCATAATGGTGAGCCCATAGTATTACACCATCCTTGAGAATAGGACCCTGCCTTATTTATTTCTGCCAGACATGGAATTGGGGTTAAACTGATTTCAAGAGGATAGAAAAAAGGCAATCTGGCTTTCTCTGAACAACCAGGGTATGTTTCTCCTTTGCTGGAGGTGGGTAGGGTACGTTTCCCAGCCCCATCATCTCCCATTAGCCAGTGTTTTGCCTTCACCCAAGAATATTACCCCTCAGTTCAGAGAACTGTGTCATCTCCTGCTACTCCAAGTGGGTCATGCTCAAGTGAAAGCACATAGTGCACAGTGTCTCTGGCTTTGATCGTGGGGAAGGATTTGGGGTGGGCTGGTTTTTCTTCTTTGGCCTCACACCAAGGGGCCACTTTGTTCCTACCTCTTCCGCCTTCCCCCTGTGCATGCACACTGGCTTACGTGGGTAGGGTTTCTTCTCTGGATTCCCCATACTGGGATGTCATCTTGGAAGATGACTAGCTCTGGAGTCAGACACACCCTGGTTGCATCCTGCCTGTGACTGACTTTCTTTCTGAGCCTCAGTTTCCTCAACTGTAAAAAAGGATAATGATAGTACTTGCCTTCTAGGGCTGTTGTGATGATTAAATGAGGCCTAGTACAAGACAAGGGCTCAATAAATGTTAGCTGTTAAGGGGCTTCCCTGGCAACGCAGTGGTTAAGAATCTGCCTGCCAATGCAGGGGACATGGGTTCGAGCCCTGGTCTGGGAAGATCCCACATGCCTCGGAACCACTAAGCCCGTGCGCCACAGCTACTGAACCCACGTGCCACAAATACTGAAGCCCGCATGCCTAGAGCCTGTGCTCTGCAACAAGAGAAGCCACCACAATAAGAAGCCCGCACACCGCAGCAAAGAGTAGACCCCGCTCGCCACAACTAGAGAAAGCCCGCGTGCAGCAACGAAGATCCAATGCAGCCTAAAATAAATAAATGAATAAATTTATATTTTTAAAAAATGTTAGCTGTTTTTACTTTTGTTTCAGCTCTACTCTGCCTGTCACTGGGGACTTGGTGGGCACTAAGTAGACAGAATGATGGGGAGAAAAGGAATCAAAGCTGTGGGTTTCTTTTAAGCTGTGCCAGTCATTCCGACCTATAGCTGAATTTGACGTTAAACTTAGAAATTTGAGCTCTGTAAATGCATCCATGACTTTTAACTAGAACCATTGGTGTTTCAGATCTGGAACAGACTAAATGATCATATACTCTGATCTCCTCTTTTTGGAGTTGGGAGAAATGAGTGACAGAACATCCCTCCTCCCCTACTGAAAAACAGTGGTTTAAATAAGACAGAAGTTTGTTTGTTTTCACATAAGTATCAGTAGCCCAGGGCTGAAATGTAGCTCATGATAATCAGTGAAACTAGGCTCCTTCAAGCTTGTTACTCTCTCATCCTCAATACAAGACTTCTACTTTGTGGTCCAAGATGGCTGCTCCAGCTCCAGCTATCACAACTTTAATCCAAACCCCAGGGAAAAGGAAAAGGAAAAAGAATGGCACAAACATTCCACTTAAGTGTACATCATGGAAGTTATACAAGTCATATCGTACATACATAATGATTTATACATATAAGAATTTATATACATAAGGATCACACGAGTCATATTCACTTACATCCCATTGGTTAAACTTTGTCTTATGTCTGTATCTAGCTGCAAGTGGGCTTGGGGGAGTGTAGTATTTATTCTGGTGGCTATGTACCCAGACAATATTTGGGGGATTCTATTGTGGAGGAATAAAGGGAGAATGCATCTCTGGGGACAACCAGCAGGCTCTGTCACACTAAGGTAGCACACCTACTTTCCTGTAATGTTGAAATACAGATGCGTTGCCCCCCTCAACCCGTGTTCTCTCCATAGCAGCACAAATTTAGATTACATTTCTCTTAGGTTCTTAATAAAATTTCCTGAAAAATTCTGGTCACAAGGGGCAGCAGTTGGCAAGTTCCAGACTCAGACGGGCTGGCAAGAATACAGACAGAGAGTGGGTGAGAACAAAGTGGGGGACAGAACCCGGGCAGAAGTGATACAAATGCCTTCTGTCTGACCGGGTCCCTCATCTCGAGGAGACCCTTGTCTGCACTTGGAACGTGGCAGAGGCGCCATACTGCAACAGGGAGAAATGAGATAATACAGTGCTGGGAGAAAAGGACAAGAACTTCTGGGAAGATCAGACACTTGTAAAAATGCCATCTATTCTGTAAATGTAAAATGATTTACTGCTAAGGTCGGTAAGTGGCTCCAAATTCAGCAGGCAGCAGGAGCTGTCCCAGTCTCTTAAAACAGCAGCCCAGAACTCTGGGAAAAGCCATATGAAGAGGATCTGGACCCAGAGTTAATAAAGGGTAGAAATGTGGAGCCTTCAATTTGTTTGGGTCACTGAGACTTGATAAGGACATGAGAGTGAGAGAGAGGGGTGAGAGCGTGCGTGTATGTGCGTGGGGCTGGGGAGGAAGAAATGTGTGTGTGTGGAGAGTAAAGGGATAGACATGGGGAGGGGAAGCAGAAATAAAGATGGGAGAGTGAGTATGAGAGAGGAAAGTATGAGGGAGGATAGAAAAAAGGGTGTGTGAGAGAGGATATAAAAGAAAGACGGATGGATAGAAAGAAAGAAGGAAGGAAGGAAATAAAAAGGGAGAGAAGAAGGAGAGAGGGAAAGAAAGAAGGAAAGAGAAAGCAGAAAAAAACGGAAGGAAGGAAAGAGGGAAGGAAGGGAGAGAGGTGTGTTTACCTGTGTGTGCACATCAGAAAACAGTGTTGAGTAGACAAGGTACTGTGAGCCTCTGCTATCACTTAAGATAAAAACCCAGCCCTCCCCCGCCCAAGACTTCTGCTTTGGTAGAAAGTCTACTTCTACTTTGGTGTATTTTCCAATACACCAGCTCTAATGTTCACACCTTCAGGTCCCAGGAAGAAGTGAGGACTCACTGCTGTTTCTCTTCCATTTCCAGTTTCCTGAGCGTGGTCCTAATTCTACATCATTCTCATCTCACCCAACCTCCACCCCAGCGGGGTCCTGGAGCCTCTTGGGAAACTGCAGAATTGTTTCGCTCATGTCATTGGCCGTGCTTTGGCCAAGGAGACCAGGGGCTTCAGTCTGCCATGTGTTTTCAGTGTGCTGGTTGCCTGAGAACACATCTGTCAACCTTAACAGAGAACAAAAGCTTGGGTTTGACATGAAAAGGACAGCAAAAGAGCAGCCCTGACCTGACTGCCATGTGGCATTCCTAAGCGTGCACAGATTCGGCCTGGAAGATATGCACAGTACTTGAAAGAAGTCTTTTATCCAGGCAAGAGGGGATAAACACATCTGTATGGCATTGATTTTTTTTTTTTTTTTCCTACTTTCTTTCTGGGATTTGGAGCTGGGCTGGGGGAAGGAACAATGAAAACATTTGAAACATCTGACACTGAGTTGGGTTTGTGGGTAGGCAGCGTTTGGGGGGAAATGAAAGGTGAAATGCCAAATTTAGTTTGGCTCTTCTTTCTTTCTGGCGCCATTTTTCCCTCTTCTATTCCACCCGTATTTTCCTTTTAGCACCGGTGGGGGGGTGGATCATGTAACATTCCTACTTAGCACATACATAGCTTGCCTTGTCTTGGAAGGGAAACATACACTGACAACGGAAACCCCACAACCTCCCGAGTGGGAGACAACCTTAGGATTCTGGCTTCCAGGATATTTATTTTGGTTACTGTTTGGTGTACTGAGCACCAACCAGGATCCCTTGACTCACAACTGAAATGGGATCAGGATCCAAAGGCAGGACGTCTCTGCTGGAAACACAAAAGTTGTAGCTATACAAGAGCAAACAACTATATTCAAGAAGAAACGAGTCATTTGTACAGGGGTGTGGCCAAGTATATCCAACCAACCTTTCTGAGTTTCATTACTTTTAGTTTTCAAAAGTAGGATGTTGTGAGATGTAAGTTAAAATATAATATACAGGTGAAAAAAAGCCTAGTATACTAGAACTTAGCAAACGCTGAGTAACATATTTTCTTATTTCCTGCCAGTGTATCTTCAGCTAGACTGTAAGCTTCTAGAGTGTGTATATATTAATTTGGGGGATTTCTATAATATTTAACTTTATTGCTTTGTAAGCTTAAACATTTAAAATTCCTTACTAAATGTGCTCTGGTTGATTATAATAAACTTTCTTTTTCTCTTTTAAGATAATTTTGGGGTGTCTGTTTTGGGAAATCATCCTTGAGCTCTTAAAGTCATTTTTTAAAATAACAGTTTAAGATATAATTCACATTCCATAAAGTTTGCCATTTCAAAGTGTACATTTCAGTGGTTTTTAGTATATGCACAGAGTTGTGCATCCATTACCACTATCTAATTCCAAAATATTTCATCAACCCAATTAGAAACCCTGTACCCATTACCACTCACTTCTCTATGCCCTTTACCTCCCCTTGCAGGTCTGGGCAACCACCACTTTATTTTTGTTTCTATAGATTTGCCTATTGTGGACATTTCATATAAATGGTATCATACAATATGTGGTCTTTTGTGACGGGCTTCTTTCATTTACCATGTTTTCAGGGTTTATCCAGGTAGCAGTACCTCATTCCTTTTCATAGCTGAATAACATTCCATTGTATGGATATACCACATTTTGATTATTCATTCATCAGTTGATGAACATTTGGGGGTGTTTCTGCTTTTTGGTTATTATGGATAATTCTTCTATGTACATTCATGTACTAGTTTTGTGTGGACATGTTTTCAACTCTTTTGGACATATACCCAGGAGTGGAATTGCTAGGTCTTATGATTACTCAGTGTTTAACTCTTTGAGAAACTGCCAAACTGTTTTCCAAAGTGGCTGCACTATATTTTCCTGCCAGCAACATGAGAGTTCCAATTTTTCCACATCTTTGCCAATATTTGTTATTGTATTTCTTTTTTTTTGTTGTTATATCCATCCTAGCGGGTGTGAAGTGGTATCTCATTGTGGTTTTGATTTGCATTTCCCTGATGACTAATAATTTTGAGCATCTTTTTGTATGCTTATTGTTTATTTGTATATCTTCTTTGGAGAAATGCCTCTTCAAATTCTTTGCCCATTTTTAAATTGAATAATCTTTTTATTGTTGAATTGTGATTTAAAACATATTCTGTACTATTTTTTTTAACATCTTTATTGGAGTATAATTGCTTTACAATGGTGTGTTAGTTTCTGCTTTATAACAAAGTGAATCAGTTATACATATACATATGTCCCCATATCTCTTCCCTCTTGCGTCTCCCTCCCTCCCACCCTCCCTATCCCACCCCTCTACGTGGTCACAAAGCACCGAGCTGATCTCCCTGTGCTATGCGACTGCTTCCCACTAGCTATCTATTTTATGTTTGGTAGTGTATATATGTCCATGCCACTCTCTCACTTTGTCCCAGCTTACCCTTCCCCCTCCCTGTATCCTCAAGTCCATTCTCTAGTAGGTCTGCATCTTTATTCCCGTCTTGCCCCTAGGTTCTTCATGACCATTTTTTTGTTTGTTTTTTGTTTTAGATTCCATATATATGTATTAGCATACGGTATTTGTTTTTCTCTTTCTGACTTACTTCTCTCTGAATGACAGTCTCTAGGTCCATCCACCTCACTACAAATAACTCAGTCACCATCGTCATCAGTGGTGAAAAACTGAAACCATTTCCATCAAGATCAGGAACAAGACAAGGTTGCCCACTCTCACTACTATTATTCAACATAGTTTTGGAAGTTTTAGCCACAGCAATCAGAGAAGAAAAAGAAATAAAAGGAATCCAAATTGGAAAAGAAGAAGTAAAGCTGTCACTGTTTGCAGATGACATGATACTATACGTAGAGAATCCTAAAGATGCTACCAGAAAACTAGTCGAGCTAATCAATGAATTTGGTAAAGTAGCAGGATACAAAATTAATGCACAGAAATCTCTTGCGTTCCTATACACTAATGATGAAAAATCTGGAAGTGAAATTAAGAAAACACTCCCATTTACCATTGCAACAAAAAGAATAAAATATCTAGGAATAAACCTACATAAGGAGACAAAAGACCTGTATGCAGAAAATTATGACACTGATGAAAGAAATTAAAGATGATATAAATAGATGGAGAGATATACCATGTTCTCTACTATTTTTTGAAAGAGTTTGTGAAGGAATGGTATTAATTCCTCACAAGTTTGGTAGAATTCTCCTGTCATGCTATCTGTGCCTGGACTTTTCACTGTGAGACTTTTTGATGATTAACATAATCTCCTGTTATATGTAAATTCAGGTTTTCTATTTCTTCTTGAGTCAGTTTCTGTAGTTGTGTCTTTCTAGGGATTTTTCCATTTCATTTATGTTATTTAATTTGCTGGCAAACAATTGTTTATGTTATTACCTTAGAATTCCTTTTATTTCTGTAAGGTAGGTAATGATGTCTCCTCTTTCATTCCTGACTTCAGTAATTTGACTATTCCCTCTCTGTCTTGGCCAGTCTAGTTAAAGGTCAATCATTTCTGTTGATCTTTTCAAAGAAACAACTTTTGGTTTCACTGGTTTTCTCTATTGTTTTCTATTCTCTATTTCAGTTATTTCCACTCTAATTTTTATTATTATTTTTCTTCTGCTTGTTTTGGGTTTTGTTGGCTCTTCCTTTGCTAGTTTCATAAGGTGGAAAGTTAGGTTATTGATTTAAGATCTTTCCTCTTCTTTTTAACATACATATTGATAGCTATAAGTTTCCCTCTCAGCATTGTTTTGTCTGCATTCCATAAATTTTGATATATTGTGTTTTGTTTTTATTCATTTCAGAGTATTTTCTAATTTCCCTTTGATTTCTTATTTGAGCCAAGTTTTGGCTAGGAATACATTGTTCCACAACCACATATTTGTCAATTTCCCAAATTTACTTCTCTTGTTGATTTCTAATTTCTGTCTATTGTGGTTAGATAGCATCCTTCATATAATTTCAATTTTTTAAATTTATTGAAGCTTGTTTTGTGGCCTAACATATAGCTTATCCTGGAGAATATTCCATGTGCACTGAAAAAAAAATGTATGTATTTTGCTGTTGGCTAGAGTGTTCAATAGATGTCTATTAGGTCTAGTTGGTTTTTAGTATTGTTCAAATCTTCTATTTGTTAGTATTCTGCCCATTATTGAAATGGATCCACCAAAAATGGATACCTTATCCATTATATAAAAGGGGGATATTAAAGTCTCCAATTATTATTGTTGAGTTGTCAATTTCTCCCTTCAATTCTGTTTTTGCCTCGTGTATTTTAAGGTTCTCTTGTTAGATGCTCATATGTTTATAATTGTTTTATCTTTCTAGTGGATTGTCCCTTTAATCATTATAAAATGTTTCTCTTTGTCCCTAGTAAAAATTTTTGTCTTTGAGTCTATTTTGTCTGATAGAACATAAATACTCCAGCTTTGTTTTGGATACTGATTGCACGGTATTTCTTTTTCCATCATTTTACATCAACCTATTTGTGTTGTTGTATCTAAAATGTGTCTCTCATATAATTAGATAACTTTGCCCCATCCATTCTGCCACCTCTGACTTTTTATTGGATTCTGTTGTCCATTTAAATTTAATGTAACTACTACCCCTGACCTTTTAAAGTGTCATTTCTCAATGTTCTCCCCCACCCCATTCTTGTCTCTCTTATTACATTTTAAAAACATTTTTATAAAATAGACATTGTCTCCTTGAGTTCAGTGGCATGTTCATCTTTGTACCCCCAGTGGCTATTACCATGCCTTATAGGTATTATCTTAATGTTTGATGAATAAGTGAAGTTTAAGAACTAAATAATTTAATGAAACTTGTTGAGAATTTTCCATAAAGGCATGACTCAGAAGGATAGAAAGTTTTTCTGATACGACATTTACTTCATAACCTTTTAATAAAAATGCATTGTTTATCACTAATGCATAATCATATTGGGGAAACTGAGGCAATATCCCATAATTGTAAATGTGTTGCCAGTATCAATCAGGCACCACTGTGGGGCAAGAATCAAAAGAATCAAACCTCCACAGAACTGACCTGACTCAACTACTCAGTTTCAGGGGGAGAAGCTGGAATAGCAAGAGCAGATTCCTGGCTGTGTCTGTGTCCAAGAGAGCAAGAGACAAGTGGAGATGTGAGACAAGCCCTATTGCTATTTCAGTGTGGCGATCTTATCTCCTGATACATGCAGCACAATGGATGTCAGGATTCACTGGTGTCACCAGTTACTTCTCTTCTCAGGTAGATAATACAAGAGTGATGAGAGAAACTGGATGAAATCACTCTATACTGAAGTTCCCTCATATTTCAAAACTCTTTTTAGAAAATCTCCAAACTCAAACTGGCTTGAGCAAAGATTTTATCAATCCAGGTAACTGAAAAGCTCAAGAATTCTCTAGGAGCTTGGTTGACGCCATGAGAACTGAATTTCTCTTCATCTCTCTACTTTCAGCATGATGGATTCAATCTCAGGCTCTTCGTGGAGGCCTTTGGCACTCTAGGCTCACATAGTCCCAGATTTAAGTCCTGCAGAAAAGAGGATGTGTTTCTTTCTTGGAAGTCCCAACAAAAGAATCATTGTATTTCAATTACTCTGATTGGGTCTTATGTCCACTCCTAAACCAATCACTATGCCCAGAGCCATATAATGACCTGAATAGCCACCTCTGGATCTGGCATGGCATCAACTCCATCCTAAATGCATATGAGCTAAATGGGGGACAGGTGGCTATAGAGAGGACTATTAGGGTACCATTCAAGGAAAATAATAAAAATGGAAAAGACAGATGTCCACTTTACTCTCCCTCAATGGAAGTGTAAGAACCGTGATGATTTTCCCACAAACATTGTTGCGGTTTGTGTTGTCCAGTATGAAAGCTATTAATCACGTATGGCTATTGAACACTTTAGATGGAGCTAGTTCAAACTGAGATATAAAATATACATTGAGTTTAAGACTTGGTTAGAAAAAATCTTATTTATAATTTCCTTATATTGTTTACATGTTGAAATAATTTTGAATATATTGGGTTAAATAAAATATATTAAAATGAAATTCACCTGTTTGTTTTTATTTTTGTAGTATAGCAACTAGAAAATTTAAAGTTACATTTGTAGCTCCCATTATATTTCTATTGAACTGTGCTCTTCTAGATGTTTCTAGATTCTTTATTCTACTGCCATATTAGATGGCATTTCTCTTGAGATCAGGGGCTGTGTCTTATTTGTTATTTCTTTAGTAGAGGGCCTTGTATATACTATGTGCTTAATAAATATTGTAGAATAAATAAGTGTTGTCTGTGTTAAATAATTACCTATTTTCAATAGAATGAATGCAAATTTCCTTAACAATCTGACTCCAACATTGTATTCCAAATTTATTTCCTATAGTAGGTTGGACCACATCTCTTGGGCCACGTTATGTTCAAACAGGTCTCTGTCCTCTTCCTTCCCAGTCTAGCCTGCAGAGACAATGCAGCCCAAGACACAGAAGAAAGAGGTAGTTAAGAGGGCTTGTGGCAATAAGATATGCTGTCATATTAAGAGCTGTTCATCTCTTGATGTTTAAAGCCATAGCTAGAGAACCCTCATTCTCTGAAGCCCTCCAGATTTTTAGGGAATGACTCGGGCATTCCCTCCACTATGCGAGTCTTGGACTTAATTCAATTTGGACTTCCTGAAACTTTTCCTAAGATTCCCAGAGTTCATAAATACCCTTGTCCCCTCTTTGGCTTAAACTAGTTCACCTGAATTTTGGTCATTTGTCTTAAAGAAGAAGACTCATAGGAGCACAGCCCTCCCAGGACTATGCGTGGTAAGTGCTGATTGGACAAACTAAAGGATCTGTGGTCTTAGTCCAGAGAGCAAGACAGAGCAGGAACTAGGACCCAGGTCCTTTGGCAATGTGATCAGTGCTCTTTCTTCCCATCTATACTGTGCCACAAAAAAGAAATACTGAAGAAGTACTGTGCACTCTTTATAAAAGGCGATACCTGGTTTCCTTCTTCAGGCAGTTTTCCTGTAGAGGAAAATGGAATAGATTGTGGGTATAGGGCCATGGCATCTGTTGTGTCTGTACTTGTTCCATGAGCTTTGAGATGTTCTCTCAGTCCCCCAGGAAACAATGTACATGTTAATGTTTCCTGCTATGTTTTCCCTCTTTTCAGGAAAGGTGGGAATAGTACCATACTATTCTTCCTAGAGGGACAGTATCTCCCAGGCTCAGACCTGTAGTGCTCTGTAGAGCTGATTCTGGCTATGTTGCAGAGGTCAGCAATCACACCTGTAGTCTGAAAGGCGAGAGCCCTCATGATGCACATCCAATACTAAGAAGTCCAGAGTTACTGAGTTCAGGCATAGCTGGAGCCAGGTGTGCACGTGATTTTTATCAGGAAGTGACTTCTCTACATCTCTGTCTCTTTCTTGGTATTGACTTCTTTCTTAGATTGGGGGGCTTTACTCTTGAGGTGATGCCTGGAAGCTCTAGATTTATAGATTCACAATTGAATGACTCTTCCTTGATCACGCCAGCAACATTTCTAGGATTAGCTCCTATTGGACACACTTGTGTTACATTTCCACTGTTGAGCTATTTCTTTGGTTCATCGTTTGCTAAACTATTCAACCAAAATACATTGGCTGCTTTCCATGTTGCAGCAGCATTTTAAGGTACTGGGGATATAGCATTAAAAAGACATACAAGATCCCTGCATTCATTCCAGATGTGGGAGATACACACACACACACACACCACAGAAAAATGAATAAACAGTAAGAAAAGACATCAGATAAGAGCTGTGTAGAAAATTAAAATAGGGCGATATGATTAAAAGTGATTGGGTTTCTACTTCAGATTGGGTGGCGAGGACAGGCCACCAATCACCATCGCCAAGTGGCACCTGATTGGTAATATGGTGTTGCCCCCTGTATCATGGAGATAGGGCAGCATTCCCATCCAAACCAAGTGCCAGAGAGAGAGAGAGACAGAGAGACAGACAGAGAGAGAGTGCTAGCTTCTCCGGAAAAACTGGAGTGCTATTTCCAGAATCAGAGGGAATGAATGCTAGGTAGGGAAAATCATAGTTGTAGACTATAGGAATTTTTTTTTTTTAAATTTTTTTTTTTTTTTTTTTTTTTTTTTAATTTATGGCTGTGTTGGGTCTTCGTTTCTGTGCGAGGGCTTTCTCCAGTTGTGGCAAGCGGGGGCTACTCTTCATCGCGGTGCGCGGGCCTCTCGCTATCGCGGCCTCTCTTGTTGTTGCGGAGCACAGGCTCCAGACGCGCAGGCTCAGCAATTGTGGCTCACGGGCCCAGCCGCTCCGCGGCATGTGGGATCTTCCCAGACCAGGGCTCGAACCCGTGTCCCCTGCATTGGCAGGCGGATTCTCAACCACTGCGCCACCAGGGAAGCCCTATAGGAATCTTTTTATCGAAAGATTAATAAAGCAATTTCTATGAGGATACTTCAAATATTAAAATAAATGAATTCAGCAGTATTTTCTTAGGTTGAATTTGTTTTGCAAGGTCAACGTCATCACAGTAAGCACTGTGAAGTCAGGCTGTGAGAACAATGTTTTGACGAGCCTCATGTGAGATCTATCTTGAGCTGCATCAAATGTAATTCAAATCCTTTTCTCTGTCGCTAGTCCTCTGTGAGGGGGACGGAAGGGCGCATTTGCCAGTTCCTTCCAAGGACTCATCCATTTGAACTGATCCTACAGCAAACAACTGTTTGAAGGAAAAAACACCCAACCCCGAAAGAATAACAACATGTTCAGCTGTATGGTAGACACATCCATATAGAAAAGAAACTTTTCTACCCCCAAAGGCAATGGCGTTCACAGAGATTTTGCTCTTGGAGGCTCTGGGCATAAGCAAACAGGCTATTCAGCTCACTTGTCTAAATTAGATGTATTTATCGGATTCCTATCTTTCTCCAAGATGTTCTTGCATTACTTTTGCATATCTAAAAGCATCATTGATATGGTTTTATAAAAAAAAAAAAAGAAAGAAAAAGAAACCACAGACAACACCCCCAAAAAAATGGATTAGCCAATCCCAAAGGAGAGATCAGATACTGGGCAGATTCGTAACCTGACACATTCAGAGTCCTCCACTCATGATTCCACCTTAATTCTCACATTTTTCTCCTTCACTGCTAGCCAATGTATCGTTGGCTTCAGCTTGAACAAGTTCTCCACTCTCCCTTGTATATTCTGTGCCAATTCAGCCTCCACATTTTTATTTATGTTGTGATACCACTGGATTCCTTCTCTAGTTCTCTCCAAATCCCATCTATCCTTCAAGGGTCTACTTAAAGTCAAGGAAATCCTCCCAGACCAGCCCACTGGATTTCCATAATGCTTTGTTTCTCTCAACAATTTGGATTTGTTATCTAAATCGCAGACAGGAAAAATGAGGTGAAATGTCTATGATCTAACTCCATTCCTTTCGAGAGGGAACAGCTTTGGCTAAAAACACCTTGATTTGTCCATTAAGGGGATTGGCAGGCCCCAAAGGCATGGGTTTTGGCAGGCTCACAGGCAGATAGAAAGATGGCTCAGATGCTCTGCCTGAGAATAAAAGAGAGGCATTTGTTTTCTGCTTCTGAGAGGTGGTGTGGTTAGAGAAGAGATGAGAGGTGATGGGAAGGAATGGGGGAGAGAGGGAAGAACCTGTGAGATCAGTAAAGGTGGCACCTTTGAGTGAGGAAGAGCAGCTTCCTTGTGGCAGGTGACAAGGGCTTTTTAAAAAGGGGTGTATCTTGTGTTCCTCCTAATGTTGTTTGTGCTGTGTTGTTGTAATCCCTTTCCTCGGCTTCCTCCAAATCTTTAGAAAAGTCTGCCATTCTCATAAGAGCTTTGAGTGAGCAGGTTTTGGAGGAAATGGAAGAAAGAGCTGAGTTTTATATCGGGTTGACGTGAAAGTATGGGTAAAGGGAAGCAAGAAACTGGACCCAGTGACTACACCATGACTCTGTAGAAATCTTTGGGAAGAATCTTTGAGGAGTTCTACCCAATCATAACCATATCTCAAGGGCTCACATTGGGACTCCACTGATTACAGTCTCTGTACAGTGAATCATCCCAACAACTTGATAATCCCCAAACCACCTGTACAGGAATCTCTTGTCCCAAGGTTCTTCTCCTTTAAGAAGCTACTTATTTTCTCCCCCTCATTCTTTCTCACTTTCTGAGAATGTCTCCTTCCTCCTCTCTCCCCTCTTTGGCCTCATCCTGTCTTATTTAGAGCAATTTGGCCTCTACCATCCTTCAGTCTACTCTCTCTGTCAGCATGACAAAGACCTGGTAATGGACCAAATGATCAAAAGATCATTCTTTCAGGGATAGTGGGAAGTAGGGTGCAGAAAAGGTAGACTGCAAATCTTATCAGAACCCCTAATTTTTAAATTCTATGACAGCAGAGACCACATGGCTTTTATGAGTCCTTATTCAAGGAATCCTAGATGACCTTCAGCAAGTCACATGACATCTATGGGAGGAGGAGGGAGGGAATGGGATTGACATTTATAGAGCCTCTGTTACATGCCAGGCATAGAACAAGGCACTTCACATGTAACATCTACAGTATACTCAATGCCAACCATGCATCCAGTATTCTACATAAGTTCTCTTATTTAATTCTCACTGCTGGACTTTGTTACTCAGTTTTAGGAATTGTGCAATATGGTGGCCATACTCATAATCATCTTATAATATAGACATTGTGAGCACCATTACACAAATGAGGAGTCTGAGGCTCTAGGAATCATTACCTCTGCTCAAGCTTCCACAGCTGGAATGGCAGAAACAGAACTTGGTCCTGTATTTTTGACTCCACGGCCATGATCTTTTTTCCTCCACCATAAAATGTGAAGACAAGATATGTCAAGGCCAGGAATGAGGAAATCTGTGCTCATAACTAATGTACTGTGGAGTAGGAGGGTACAGGATGGGTATAGGGTGACACACTCTGCTCCAGCAGGGTTTCTCTGGAGGGACGCCAGGAACATTTTTTGGCTGGATAATTCTTCATTATGTGGGAATGTTCTGTGCATTGCAGGATATTTTATATCCTTAGTGCTTGCCCACTAAATGCCAGCAGTGCCCTTTCTCTTTGTGACGTCCAAAGATAAGTGCTCTCAGACATTTCCAAATGTCCTTAAGAGTGTGTACTGTCCCATCTACTCTAAGAGCCACTATAGACCAAGCTGCCTCCCAAAGTGATTTCCTAGATCCCTTTAGCTTCACTATTCAATAATTCTGTGTAGAAACAAATGAATGAATGTACAAAGAAGAGACGGTCAGGAATGATCCCAAGTACTGGCTGCTCTAATGAGGGCAGGTTTGAATGGGATGTTCCTGTGGCCTCGGAGTACTGAGATCACAGGGGCCTCAGAATGATACCCAAGTGGAAGTGTGATGTATGACCCAGGAGTGAGATGAAATCACCCGGAAGGCAGACTTCATCTAGTCTGTAGTTTACCTCTAACCAGATCCCTTCCTGGTGCTTTCAAGACTGTTAAATGAAGACTCTACTTGCTTAGTGGCAGCCCAGAGTGAGAGCAGAGGAAGGAGAGGGGGTACATCAGCCTCAGTATAGTAAAGCGGAATCCCATCGCTCTCGACGCTAATGCAAACCAGCTGCTGGCCGGCCCCAGCTTGCGATGGAACAGGCGGGATTCTCGGACACTGAGTTATTCTTAGAAGCGTACGCACAGCCCCCTGGCAGCGCTCACTGTGACCTGCCTGCTGCCAGCCCCTGTCGGGATGCCGTGCCAGCAGACCCAAGGGCGATTGTTCTTGCTTAGGAAAAATAACGTTGGGATTTTAATTTCAAATTACCCACAGAGTTGGTGGGGCCTGCATGTGGAGAATGATGGTAAGGGCAAAGAGTGGAGCAGGCCAGAGGAGGGCATGAGGGACGGAAGAGCATCATTCACTAGTTCAATGAATATTCGAGTGTCTACTGCATGCAGATACTGGGGTTCTCATCACACCCGGACTTTCATTTGATCTGGGTGGAGGTAGATGGATGTTGTCTAGACCTTGAGAGTGGGCACTCCCATGAGTTTTTAGATTGTTCATTGAGTGCCAGACTCTTTACATAGAAGATCTCATTCAGTCTTTACAGGGACATGGAGAGGGGGGTATCATTTCTCCTATTTGACAGGAAACTAAATGTTGGAGAAGGAATCTGCCCAAGGCTCCACAGCTATCAAGTGGCAGGGTCAGGATCTGAACTCAGGCCAGCCAACTCCTCCCTTCATGGCTATGTTGAGAGCCAACTCTAGGCCAAGGCTGAGCTGGATGTTAGGCCTCATGAAACTGAATAAAGGGACTGAATCTCAGTACTCAATTCTCTGGGTTGCACTGTCTATGGGAGAAACAGGCATATGACAAGGAATGATAACAGGATTTGTAAAGCAGGAGATCAGAGCTACTGATGAACACTGCTGGGACAGCATTGAGGAGGGAACGGTTGAGTCTTACGTGGCTCCTCCGTGGATGACAATGGGGAAGGGGCGCTTCCAGCAGAGGACCAGTGCGTGTGGTGCCGCATAGCTGGCAATCACGGGTCTCTCAGTGGGGCTGCAGTGCAGGGCGTACTGAAGATATGTAAGACGAGATGGCTGAAGGTGAGAAGGATCTGACCTGGAAGGGTCTTGTAGGACAGACCAAAGAGCTGGAACTTCGACCTGGAGGAACTGAAAACTCCTGTATCCATCAGTTTAATTATTCGTTTATTCAACATATATTTATCGAGCACCCACTTTACACCGGGCACTCTATTTAAAAAGTTTTAAGCAGGAAACAGGTGCATGCTTTTAGAAAAAGAAAAAGTACCTGTATGGAAAATTATTTAGGGGCCTCCGTAGTTGCCCAGGTGAAAGATGATTCCAACATGATCCGTGGTAGAAGCTGGGAGCTTAGGGGCATACGTAACAACATGAAAGACCTTTTCACTTGACAAACACAGCCTGCAAAACACATAGATGAATGCATGCCCTCAGCACCGGAAGTGCTTGCGGATGTGGGCTGCACTCCAGGACACCCACTCACTCATGCCTGTGCCCATCAGTCGAATTGTACGTCTACCAAGGATCATTTGTGTTTGGTACCAAATCTATTTATGCCAGGCTTAGTTGTTAATTACTTAATGAAACATTGGCCCAAAAAAAGTGTGTAAAAAGGAGAAATGTTTCTATCAATGCTGGGTTGAAAGCTTTGAAAAGACTTAAGAGAATTGCTGGAAAAAAAAATTGCTATGGAATTGGGTGTGGTTGAGACAATGAAAGGACTGGGAAAATCATAAAATCCTAGCAAGATTCTGCACTCAGACTGCTTTACAAGGGTCTTTAAGGTCTCTCTCTACTTCAAAGAAACTGACGCTGGGAATTGCAGATGATGCATTATGGGTGTGGTTTATGTAAGAAAGATGACAAGAAGCTCCAGTGAGCTGACCCGTTAGCAAAGAAAAGTCTTGGCTCCAGATCAAAAGAATGGTGAATGAATGTGCATTTATATGCTTTAAGTTAAAATTAAACAGGTTTGAAGTATTACGGATCATTTTTAGCTTTAAGAAACGTTTTTATTGAAGCATAACATACATAGAGAAAAGTGCACAGATCTAGGAGTAAGTGGGATGTATTTTTACAAAGTGAACACCCAGTGTATCCAGCAACCAGATCAGGAAATAGAATTTTCCAGTACCCCAGAATCTTTCCTCATGGCTTATCCCAATCATTACATACTCCCACCTCAAATGGGACCACTGCCCTGACTTCTATAAGCATTGATTACTTGTGCCTATCATATAAATCAAGCAGAATGTTTTTGTTTTCTGTTTGGGGCTTGATTTCTTTTGTTTGGCATTATGTTTGTGAAATCCATCCATGTTGTTTAGCATAGCAGTAATTTGGTCAGTCTTGTTGTATAACGTTGTATGAGCTATGTAGTGGTACACAGTAGGCACTCACAAATGGCAGCTGAAAAAAGATGTAAGTGACTGCTAGCAAAATAGAACACCTGGATAGCTGTTGATCATCTGAGTTCAAATGGTGCTTTGGAAAAATGTCTATTCAGGTCCTCTGTCCATCTTTTAATTAGGTTGTTTTTTTGGACTTCAACTTGTATGAATTGCTTATATTGATATATTTTGAATATAAACCCATTATCAGACATATCATTTGCAAATATCTTCTCCCATTCAGTAGGTGGCCTTTTTGTTTTGTTGATAGTTTCCTTCACTGTGCAAAGGCTTTTTAGTTTGATGCAGTCCCATTTGTTTATTTTTGCTTTTGTTTCACTTGCCTGAGGAGACATATCCAAAAAAAATGTTGATTGCTAAGTCAAATAGTGTACTACCTACGTTTTCTTCTAGAAGTTTTATGGTTTTGCATCTTACATTTAAGTCTTTAATCCATTTGAGTTTATTTTTGTCTATGGTGTGAGAAAGTAGTCCAGTAGGATTCCTTTGCATATAGCTGTCCAGTTTTCCCAGCACCACTTATTGAAGAGACTGTCTTCTCCCCATTGTATATTATTGCCTCCTTTGTCAGAGATTAATTGACCATACAATTGTGGGGTTATTTTTGGGCTCTCTGTTCTGTTCCATTGAACTATGTGTTTGATTTTGTGCCAGTACCATACTGCTTTGTAGTATAGTTTGAAACCAGGGAGCATGACTCCTCTAACTTTGTTCTTTCTCAAGATTGCTTTAGCTACTTGGTGTCTTCTGTGTTTCCATACAAATTTTAGGATTATTTGTTCTAGTTCTGGGAAAAATGCCATTGGTATTTTGATAGGGATTGCATTGAATCTGTAGATTGCCTTGGGTAGTGTGGTGATTTTAACAGTATTAATTCGTACAATCCATGAGCATGATATAGCTTTCCACATGTTTGTATTGTCTTCAATTTCTTTCATTAGTGTCTTATAGTTTTCTGAGTACAGGTCTTTTTTCTCCGTAGTTAGATTTATTCCTTGGTATTTTATTCTTTTTGATGAAACTGAAAATGGGATAGGTTTCTTAACTTCTCTTTCAGATAGTTCATTGTTAGTGTATAGAAACGTAACAGATTCCTGTATATTAATTTTGTATCCTAAAACTTTACTGAATTTATCAATGAGTTCTAATAGTTTTTGGTGGCATCTCTGGAATTTTGTATATAGTCTCATGTTGTCTGCAAACAGTGACAGTTTTACTTCTTCTTTGCCGATATGGATTCCTTTTGTTTCTTTTTCTTGTCTGATTGCTGTGGCTAGGACTTTCAATACTATGTTGAATAAAGTGGTGAGAGTGGGCATCCTTGTCTTGTTCCTGATCTTAGAGGAAATGCTTTCAGTTTTTCATCGAGTATGATATTTACTGTAGGTTTGTCACGTATGGCTGGCCTTTATTGTGTTGAAGTGTTGTTCCCTCTATACCCACTTTATCATAAATGGATGTTGAATTTCATTGAAAGTTTCTCTGCATTTATTAAGATGATCATATGATTTTTTCTTCTTCAATTTGTTAATATGTGTATCACATTGACTGACTTGTGAATATTGAAGCATCCTTGCATTCCTGAGGTAAATCCCTCTTGATCATGATGCATGATCCTTTTAATGTATTATTGAATTGTTTGTTAATATTTTGTTGAGAAGGTTTGCATCTATGTTCATCAGTGATATTGGCCTGTAATTTTCTTTTTCTTTTTTATGGTGTCTTTGTCTGGTTTTGGCATCCCGGTGATGCTGGCTTTGTAAAATGAGTTCAGAAGTGTTCCTTCCTCTGCAGTTTTTTGGAATAGTTTGAGAAGGATAGGTGTTAACTCTTCTTTAAATGTTTCATAGAATTAACCTGTGAAGCCATTTGATTCTGGACTTTTGTTTGTTGGGAGCTGTTTTATTACAGCTTCAACTTCATTACTGGTGATTGGTCTATTCATATTTTCTATTTCTTGTTGAGTCAGTCTTGGGAGAGTACATTTCTAGGAATTTGTCCACTTTTTCTAGGTTTCCATTTTACTGGCATATAATTATTTTAGTAATCTCTTATGATCCTCTGTATTTCTGTGGTGTCAGTTGTAACTTCTTTTTCATTTCTGATTTTATTTGGGCCCTCTTCCTTTTTACTTGATGAATCTGGCTAAATGTTTATCAATTTTGTTTATCTTTTCAAAGAACCACCTTTTAGTTTCATTGATCTTTTCTATTTTTTTAGCCTCTATTTCATTTATTTCTGCTCTGTTCTTAATGATTTCTTTCCCTGTACTAACTTTGAGTTTTGTTTCTTCTTCTTTTTCTAGTTCCTTCAGGTATAAGGTCAGGTTGTTTATTTGATAGTATTCTCGTTTCCTTAGTTAGGCTTGTATCCCTATAAACTTCCCTCTTAGAACTGCTTTTGATGCATCCCATAAATTTTTGGATCATTATGTTTTCATTTTTATTTGTCTCCAGGTGTTTTTTGATTTCTTGTTTGACTTCTTCAATGATCCATTGCTTGTTTATTAGTGTATTGTTTAGCCTTCACATGTATGTTCTTTGCAGGTTTTTTTCTTGTAGTTTATTTCTAGTCTCATAGTGTTGTGGTTGGAAAAGATGTTTGATATGATTTCAATCTTCTTAAATTTACTGAGACATGTTTTGTGTCCTAGCATGTGATCTGTCCTGGAGAATGTTCCTTGTGTACTTGAAAAGAATGTGTATTCTGCTGCTTTTGAATGGAATGTTCTATATTTATCTGTCAAGTCCATTTGCTCTAATGTGTCACTTAAGGCCATTGTTTCTCTTTTTTTTTTTTTAGAAATTTCATGTAACGTCTAAGGCCATTGTTTCTTATTGATTTTCTGTCTGGATGCTCTGTCCCTTGATGTAAATGGGGTGTTTAAGTCCTCTACTATTATTGTGTTACTATCAATTTTTCCTTTCATGTCTGTTATTAATTGCTTTATGTATTTAGGTACTCCTATGTTGGATATTTACAACTGTTATATCTTCTTCTTGGATTGATCCCTTGATTATGTAATGTCCTTTTTTGTCTCTTATTACAGTCTTTGTTTTGAAGTCTATTTTTTCTGATATAAGTATTGCTCTGTTTATGATTGTAAGAATATTCTTCTATGTTATCTTCTAAAATCTTTATTGATTTACCTTTCATATTCAGATCTATAATACACCTGGAATTGATTTTTTTGTGTAGTGTGAGGTAGGGTCAAGGTGTTTTATTGTTTTCCACGTGGACATACAATTGACCAACCCCCATTTATTGAGAAGACCATCCTTTCCTCACTCCAGGCATTTTCTTTTTCTTTCTTTCTTTTTTTTTTTAATCTCTGTTGAATTCTGTGAGTCTATTTGTCTATCCTTTTACCAGTACCACGCTCTCTTAATTACCATTGCTGTAAGTCTTGGTATCTAGTACTGTAAATTCTCCATTTTCTTCTTATCCTTCAAGATTATCTTGGCTATTCTTGGTTCTTCTTTTTCCATACAAATATTAGAACAGCAAATTAATCATCACACACACACACAAACACACACACCCCTATAAAAATAGATGCCTTTATTTATTAGGTCTTGTAAGATTTCTCCCAATAATGCTTTTCAGTTTTTGTGTAAAAGTCTTATACATATTTTGTTTTAATTTAAGTAGTTAATATTTTTGATATTGTATAGGTAACTTTAACATTTTAATTTGAAATTGTTTACTGATAGTGTATCAAAGTATTATTTTAAAAATATATTGATGTTATATCTACTATTTCTAGCTTCCCTTATTAATTTATTATTTGTCTGGAGAATCTTTTGGCTTTTCTATGTACAAAATTATGTTATCTTGTCAATAAGGGCGGTGTTTTTTGTTCCTTTTCAGTCCCTATACCTTTTATTTATTTCTCTTTCCTTTTTACACTGGCTATGACTTCCAATACAATGTTGACTAAAATGCTGATAGTAGACATTCTTTTCTCATTTTTGATCTCAGGGAGAAACTTTAAACATTCCATTGTTAAGTACTTTTGTAGCTTTTAAAATATATATACGTATCAGATTTTAAAAGTTCCATTACAGGCCTAGCCTGCTAAGATTTTAAAAAAATCACAAATGGATGTAGGCTTTATAAAAGCCTTTTATTCATTTTCTCCTATATTATACTGATGTGGTGAATTACATTGACTGATTAATTTTGAATGTAAAACTAACGTTGCATTACTGGAATAAACCCAACTTGCTTGTCATATATTATTCTTTTATATGGTTAGGTAATATTTGGTTACCATTTTTTCCACCTATATTTATGAGAGAGATTGACCTGTAATTTTCAACTCTTATAATGTCCTCATCAGGTTTAGTTTTCAAGGTTATTCTGGCATTATAAGTTGGGAAGTGTTTTCTCTTTCGCTTGCATTTGGAAGAGATTGTTTAAGATTAGTGTTATTTCTTCTTTAAATATTTAGAAGAATTCATCAGTGAAGTCATCTGGGCCTGGAAATTTCTTTGGGAAGGTTTTAGATTACAGATTTAATTTTTAAATTAGATATAGTACTATTTCAGGCAAACTCCAGGATTCTTTGATATTCCTGAAAATACACAGTTAAACAAAAATGCTCTAAAGGTATCAAGATTAATGCATAGGTCACCCAGTCCATACAGCTTAGTGGTTAAGAGCATGACCTCTGGCACTCTTCTGATCCTCTTTAAAAATGAATTGTAAATGCAAACAAAACAAAAATCCTTGTTTACTCAGCTTTTGTATTAGAATCCCAAACAGTCAAGAGGCAAGTCATTCCAGGGTTAAAATCTGCAGCACATTTCTGTTTGGCTTCTTAACCTTTTGCCCTGGGCAAATGCTTTGAGGGGAGAAGAGTGCTGGGCTCCCTTCTCCATGCTTCTTTTCTCTAAGGGATCTTGGTCCTTAAATTCTTGGATGCCTTGGAAGCCCTAAAATGCAGTTTTTATCTCCCCAGCTCTGTGAGATTCTTGAAAGCTTTCCTGGCATCTCTGCCCTTAACAATTGTCTTCCGCCTGGATACCTTGCAGATGCCACTAGGGGAAAAAAGAGGAGAATGTTGGCTCACCTCCCTGGGGCTCCTTTCTCTCCAGGATCTTGATTTATCATGTACTGGCTGCCTCAGTAACTCTCTGATGCCTTCAAACAGATTTATTTTTGTATTTTAATGGGCTTTTCTACTTTTTCTTGGCATAAATGTTGATCTCCTGCAAGCTACTCAATATAAGTAGAATTAGACATTTGAAGGTATCTTTTTTATTATTATTAACTTCTCATGATCTGACTTTTTGATTTTACCAATTGACTAAGGCTTTTGATTAATAAGAGATCTACTACTATGATGATGATATTAATAGTAATAATAACAGCTTAACATCCATTGATAAGTCACTAGGTGTAAGACTCTATGTTAAATTATTTCTATGTGCTCTCTCATTTTATTCCCTTAAGAACCCTGGAGGTAGGTGCTATTATCCTTATTCTTTGGAGCAGAAAACTGAACTCAGAGTAACCTGCTCATACTCACAAGGCTAATGAATGATCATAATAAAATATGGGACAATGCTACCTGATACCAGGGGCCACTCCCTTACATAGTCTTCAAAAGATAGAATGTATTTACCTTATAGTTGATATACTTGGGTTAGAGGGACATGAGGGTAATTGCGGCAGGTGGGACTGTTTGGAAGTCTGGAATGGAGTGCAGGAAAGCCAGACTGGAAGGGTGAAGGGGCAGGCTCCTGCCATGTGGGGGATTGACTTATTGCCTAGAGAAAAGGGAGATTCTAGTTCAAAAACCCTATTTCCCTCAATCTGAAATTTGCTATTTCATATGTTGTCTGTTCTTATGAAAAGGGGATGCACCTTACAATAGATGTCAAAAGAAACTTGCCAACTCCCCGGCACTGGGATCAGCTCTAACAAAGCTGTCATCTCAGCACGTGTGCAACCTGCCTCTACTCATCTGATTGTCACTCCAGTTGAGTTATTGGTTTTGGTAGCACCTTATAAGCAGGACTATTATTTTCTGTTGCCTACTTCATGAAGCTCCTTCAAAAAAGTTACATTAGGATTAAGCATTGAAACACAAACTTGCTGAATTCACAGGTTTTCCTTCATATCTCAGAAAATGCCATTAATGCAGATGAAACTGCCAAATATTTTGGGATGCAGAATAGACTTTTCAAAGACAACAGCAATTGGTGTGACTGATTCATGTGTCATGAAGGACACGGAGCACCCAACGTCTAGCTGTCAAAAGCTTCTGGCTGACTTTCAAGAGAAGCTATTGAACTTCCAGGAAGGTAAACTGCAATTAAGGAAAAAACAGAACAATTCATTTAACCAAATCGGAAATGCATACAAACTTCAGTGTTCTTTGATATGCCTGGAAGTTACTCTGTTAGTCGAAAGGTTTCCCAGAAGGTCAAGATCAAAGATTTGATTGTGAGAAATTACAGCCTATTTGTTAAAATGCAGATCTAGCCCACACTGCCTGGGTTTAAACCTTTGCTCTGTCTTTCAATAGCTAGGGAGTTGGGGGCACTTCTCTCTGCCTCTATGTTCTCAGCTGTACATGGGGATAATAACAGCCCTGACCTAACAGAGTTGCCATGAGGAGTAAATGAGTTAGTCAACATGAACACGAGGAAGGATGTTTGGCAAATGTTAGCTATTAGGATAAGCAGCACATCATTCCCGATATTACACCCGATGTTGTGCCTGACTATCCACGGCCAAAAATAATTCAGAAGAATATTTAGATTCTGAATTTAAGGAGGCCTTCGGGGCTAATTTTGAATGTGATATTGATGAAGCAAGGAGTATTGAAGTATATGGATAAATGTGTGCTGTTGTCAGCCACGAAACATTCTATTTGTTGTTATTGTTTTTTGCTTACACTTAATGTAGTGTCTCTTTTATTCACCAGAGCTGATGTTAAATTACAATGTCAATAACTGAAATCTGTAAATCATTCTCCATTCATCGGCCCTCAGTCCATGCTGGGCCTCTTACAGTCACCTCTTAGCTGGTCTCCCCATGTATTCTTTTGGCTTTTGGCCATCTTTGTTATGCACCAGTGACAGACACCTCTGATAAATGCAAACCGGATTATGTTGCTTTCTGGGGGAAAGCATCCAATGGGTCCCCACATCTTTCAGAAGAAAACCCCAAATCCTTCACCTGGTCCACAGAATCTCCCCCCATATGCCACCTTTCTGGTCTGCGTACCTGTGCTGCTGATTTGCTCTTCTCCCCAGTCTGTCAATCTGTCCCAAGGGCCAAGCCCATCTTGCTCAGAACTTTGCTGTCCCCTCCCTCTGCCTGAAGGAGGCTAACTTATGCAGAATTGAGTGAAGTGTCACTTCCTTAGAGAAATCTTCTCTGATGCCAGGTTTCAATCAGAGCTCATGTTACAATCTCCCCCACTTTTTTTTATTGTACTGATCGAAGTTTGTTGTTCTTTCTTTCTTTGGGTAATTATTTGCTTAATGTCTCTCCCTCCACTCACTCATGAGTTCCACAAGGGCAAGGATAGTGCTATTTTTAAAGTGTTAAACCCCTAGTGACTGGTTCTCTCTCTCTTTCTAAGTATCTATATATGTATGTATATGTAGATGGATGGATATAGATGGATATTTCTTATTAAAATACAATATAAAGTTCACAAACTTAAAATGTACAACTTGATACATTTTTACAAATAGATGCTCTCATGTTACCAGCACCCAAATCAAGAAACAGAACATTATGAACACCCAGTAGTCTCTCTTCTGTCCCTTCTGGTCATTGCCTTCTGGTCAAGGCAATTACTCTTTGCATTCTTATCATTGTGGATTACCTTTGCCTGTTTTTGAGCTTTGTAGAAGTGAAGTTGTAGGCATGTACTCTTAAATCTGGCTTCTTTTGCTCAAAAGTATGAGTGTGAGATTTATCCATGTCACGTGTGTCCTAGAACCCTTTTCATTGCTGTATTACAATCTATTGTCTGAATATACCAAAATTTATTTATCCATTGTGCTATTGATAGACAGCTGGGTTGTTGCCAGTTTGGGGGTATAACCATGCTGCTATGAACATTCTTTTCCCTGTCCTCTGGCAGACATACACACTGATTTCTCCTGGGTATGTAACCAGGAGTGCTATTGTGGCCACTGCAGCAATTTGGCAACAATGGATTTGACAAAACATATGTTTTCTCATATGTTTATCATATGTTTTGTCAAACACATAGCTGCCAAATTTTAAAAAATGCAAGAATTAATGTAGTATTGGAGGAGCCCTCACCTCTATTCCTGATGAGGATTCTGCCAGAGTTCTGGACTTGACTTTAGTCTCTTTTTCACTAAGTGTTTATGGACCGCGAAGATACACAAAGATGGATGGATACAAATTGGCTGTCACAAAGCTTGGAAGGAATTTACAGGGAGAGGGGTATCCAGAGGTGCAAGGTCTCTTTGCTGGTGCCCCGCTGAGAATTGCTGATCTCAGCCCTGAAAAGTCTTCCGGGCTGGGACCTGTCCAGCCTGCTCCACCCATCTACCCCCCTCCTCCCCTTCTTGGGCCCCTGCCTTTCTGTCCGTTCTCACTTTCTGGAGGGAATGGGTTCCAGGGATGAGTTTGCAAACCTCTCCATCATTTGTCTCCCAGGACTGAAGGTTCTCCCCAGACCCTGCTACACTCAGATCGGTAGGGTTAGAAGGTGATAGAACCATTCGTAAGGGGGCTGATCGTTGTGTATGACTGAGGGCTAGAGGGGGCGACCGGGCTGATTCAGAAACAGGATTTGAGTAGTGGCAGAAAGAGCTATGTGCTCCAGCCTATGTCCCCTTTCGGGGTGACAGTGACAAACTCCACTCTGTCTTCTCTTCCCTTTGGTTAAGTAGCAGCCCTGCTAACACACCCAGCCCTGGCTGCAAAGGTGTCACTAGCACCAGAGCATGGGGATTCTAACAGCTTGGGGACACACTCAGGGTCCAGAGGAGGCAGCAAACATTTCTCCCCTTCTCAGATGGCTTTTTTAGGCAATGCCGAATCTCCCTTTCCTAGGTGTCTGCAGTCCCTTCTCCTTTACTTTTCCTCTCTCCTCTCGGTTCCACCCCTCTTCTGGGATCCTGCCTTTATGTTGGGCATCTCAGGCTGGAAGTAACATTTTCATCATCCTCTGCCTCCTTCCCCACCCGCCCCACTCATGTTGGTGTACTAGTTAGGGTCCTTCAGAGAAACAGAACCAAGAGAGTGTGTGTGTGTGTGTGTGTAAGAGGAGATTACTGTAGGAATTGGCTCATGCAGTTATGGAGACCAGGAAGTCCCACAATCTACTGTCTGCAAGCTGGAGAACAGGGAAAGCTGGTGATATGATTTAGTCTGAGTCTGAAGGACTGAGAAACAGGGGAGCAGATGGGGTAACTCCTAGTCCAAGGTCAGAAGCCTGATAACCAGGAGCTCCGATGTCTGAAGACAGGAAAAGATGGACCTTCTATTCAGCTCAAGAAGAGAGATAGGGAATTTGCCCTTCCTTCACCTTTTTGTTACATTCTGGGCCCCAGCAGATTGGATGATGTCTCATTGTTGAGGGCAGATATCGTTACTCAGTCTACAGATCCAGATGCTTAATCTCCTCCAGAAATACCCTCATAGACACACCGGAGAAATAATTTTACCAGCTATCTGGGCATCCCTGACTCAGTCAAGTTGAGACATAAAATTAACCATCTCAGTAGGTAAGGACCTTTTCCCCAGGCTCTCACTACTTCCAAGAAGACATGAGAAAAAGGCTTAAGGATCTCCTATTCAAGCAGATTTCTTCCCCTAAAGCACTACTTTGATTCATTATTATCCTAAAACACTCCTCCCCACCAAACTTGAGGATTGGCTGGAATGGGTAGGAGAGTCAGAGAACTAACATTGGCAATTTCTTTTAATAATTAAAAAATTTAAATTCTGATTTATTGAGTTATACTATATACCCAGTACAATGGGACCAGTACCCTTTTTGGACCTATAGGGTGATGAATTATGACAAATATAGACAATTGTATAACCACCATCATCATTGAAATACAGAGCATTTCCATCTCTCTGAAAAGTGCCCTGGGGTCCCAGCACAGACAGACCCCTCCCCAAGCCCATGGAAGGGTCTGCATTTAACAGTGCAAATGCCCCCTGAGATGGCCACATTAGTGGGTCCTGAACGTTTGACTGTGGGGATAGATCTCTTTCTTCCAGATGAGAGGCCCTGGGGGAGGGCCGGTTGAGGATGGAGTGGCTGGTGCCCAACATATAACTGAGCCCCTGGAATGAAGTTCTGATTGGGGTGTCAGGAGACTGAGATCAGGGTCCGAAGGAGAAACTGGGGGTGAACCAGAGCTGGGTGTAGATGGGGGCGGGTCACAGCGGATGCAAAACCAGAGAACAAGATGTAGGAACTCAGCATCCAACATGGAGTCCAGTGGGTTCTTCAGGCTGGGTCCTTACTGGTCAACGTGTCAGCAGGGTCACCTGACTGGAGGAATATGGGCTGGGCTCATGAAAGAGGGGACAAAGGAGGAGGGTCTGTGTGGCACTGCAGACTTGCTGATTTCAGGCAATGCGTGTGCGTGTGCATGTGTGTATGTCTGTAGTTGGAGACCATGGCAAGGCACTTGTCCATCTAGAGACATCTTAGCTGACCCACATTCTCAGTCGGGTGGGGAAGCTTGGAGCCTCCTCTCCTTGTGCATGTGAGACCCCCCCCTCCACCTCGACTGCAGCCCTTGCTGCAGCCTGAGAAGCATGTGCCGGGGGCTGACCTCCCAGCTGCAAGCTCAGCTCACGTGTCACCCCGGCTGGGGCAACCTCACATTCTTAGACGCTCTATGTCATGGAAAGAAAGGTGAAGTGCTCCGTCTGCCTTGCTCTGTTCTCCCCAAACATTACCACTCCAGCAACAAAAGGGGGGGCCTGGTGGTGAGAGACTTTCTTTCTCCTCTTGGAGGGTGGGGAGAGTCTTTCAGATCCCAGAGTCCATGGTGATATTAAGTTTGAGGAATTTTTCAAATCATCGTCCCGCAGAAGCATCTGTGAGTCACCCTGCTGCACATGGTCCTTGTAGAGACAGTCCGAGGAGAGGGATGCACTTTCTCCCCACAGCTCTTTGCTTTAATGGATGGACACATTCAAACATCCAGCCCCTGCGTGTGCCAGGTGTGAGAGAGAGAGCGGGGGGCACAACAGGCAAGGCCTCTGCCCGTGGGAGCTCACAGCCTCGCAGGAGTGGGCTCCCATGTGGTGCAAGGCTGGGGGAGGCTCTGGGAGGGGCTCCGGTGGCCAGGACTGGTCACTGCTTCCGTGGTCTCAATTCATGGTTTCTCTGCGCCTGTGCCCTTTACAAAATGATCGTCTTAGCCTGTTCGGGCTGCAGTAACAGAAATGCCATGACTTGAGTGGCTTGTAAACAACAAACATTTCTCTCTTTCAGTTCTGGAGGCTGGGAGACCAAGGTCATGATGCTTCAGGTTGGGTGTCTGATGAGGTCACTCTTCCTGGTTCATGGGCAGAAGGGGCTAGGAGGTCTGTGGGTCCTTTTTCTATAAGAGTGTGAATCCCATTCATGAGGGCTCTACCCTCATGACCTAAGCCCTATTGCCTAAAACCATCACCTTGGGGGCTAGGTTTCAACGTGTGAATTTGGGCCGGGGGTGGGGGACACAAACGTTAAGACTTTGCCGCGCTTGCATCACGAGGCGGAGCCTGCTTGCTTGGACCTGGGCTGACCTGTGACTTGCTTTGGCCGACAGAAGATGAGGAGGGGAGGGAGGCTGTACCCGTTGGGAGCCCAGGCCTCAAGAGGCTGTGTGTGCACAGCCCTTCTCTTTCTTAGAGCCCCGCTTCTGTGGTGTGAAGCGGCTTGGCCTCATCTGCCAAGGGATGAGAGTCCACGTGGAGAAGAGCTCATTTGTCCAAGCTGAAGCCATTCTAGACCAGTCGACGGCCAGCTGCTTCCAGAACACGTGCAAGTCCAGCCCAGATCAGCAGCACCACCTCTGCTAACCACAGCTGACCAGAGACTCATGGCTGTGCTCAGGGCCGCAGGGCCATCCAGCCCGCCTGTAGACACAGGCGGCACTCTTTCTGGAAGACCAGTCTCACCTTCCTTCACCTTCCTCCAATGGGTCAAGCTTCCTGAAATACCTCACCTCCAGAAACTCTGCCAAAAGCCCCACGATGACAACCTCTCCCCAAAATAAAGCGTGTCTTTTACCTTCCAGTTAGGAATACTGCTAACAGCTAGCATTATTGGGCTCTCACCATGTACTAAGCATTGTTTCAAGTGCTTTCTGTATATGAATCCGTTTGCCCCACACAGCAGCCCTACGAGTGCCCATGTCAGAAGCTGGTTGTACATGCCGGCCCTGGAGTCTCATGTTCTGCCTGTGAGCCCTGACTCTGCCATGTGCTGGCTGTGTGATCTTTTGCAAGTTACATCCCCTCTTTGTGCCTCAGTGCCCTACGGATAATGAGAGCATCTACCTCAGAGGGCTGTCATGAGGAATAAATGAATTAACTCACGGAAGTCTTTAGAACAATGCCTGAATGTCTGACACAGAGAGAATGCAATAGGAGTGTTAGTATTATCACTCTCAGTTTCAAAATGAATTAACCGAGGTGCTGAGAGGTTAAGGAACTTTCCCAGGGTTCCACAGCTAGGCAATAACTGTGATAGTCTTTCTACAGCATATCACAGTTAAAATCTTGATTGGTACTCACAGCAGCCTGATGAGGTAAATAGTCTCCATCATTATATGGGTGAGGCACCTGAGGCTCAGAGAGGGGAAGTATCTTGCTCAAGGTCACACAGCTGACTTGAGGTAGAGCTGGCTGTCCTGTCTGGCATAGTTTCTTTATGCCATTGAGACAACCCCACACCTCCCCACAAAGCTGCTATTAGGCCAGCCTAGCATAATGGCAGAACCCCTGATCACAGCCTTACACCTGAGCCCTTACCTATCGCCTGGCATCCCGGCAATCATCTGGTTACTGTTGTCTCATCTCTGTCTCTCTTCACTCTGAGATGCTGATGTTGACCCCCACTTGCCTGGCAGCAGCATTTCCCCTCCTCCCTGGCTTCTCCCCACCTGGCTCCACAGAGGAGCCCCTTGGTGTAGCTCACATGGGCCACAGCCCCACAGGGTCACCTACAGTCTTGGTTCTGTGACTCTAGTTCCAACTCTCTCTCCCCTACACCAAGCAAGGGCTCACTGGTTGGCTCTCCCATGCCATTTCTGAGAGACTGGAAGTGGCTGCCTAGAGTTCTGTGCTAAGAAGGATTCTGAGGCCATGTGGCAAAGAGTGCTGTGATTGATTTGTTATGTCTGCCGTGGGGGCAAGAATGGGAGTGGCAGTATGTGTGGCATGTGTATTTGCCATTGATACCCAATTCTGCATTAGTTTATTGTGAGATATGGAATGTCTGTTTTTACGTATACTCTTCCTCTAAATCTAAGCGTTATTGTCACATCTTCCAGGAATCCTTCCTTGGTTACCTGAGTCCAGCCAAATCCCCTGCTTCTGTGCTCCCATAGCAGTGTAGGTGTCCTCTCCTCTCGCACTTAACCATGTAGGACTATCACCGTCTGGCTGCTTGTCTGTGTTTACCATTAACCTGGAGCTCTGTGAGCAGAGACCATAACTAGTTGCTTCACTGTGGTATTCCCAGCACCTCAGAAAGGTGCATGGCAAACACAAAGAGTTAAATAAATATGCAATGGATGAACACATGCATGAGTGAAGGAATACGGTACTGACTTTGGCATGACCTTCCGTGCCTCAGTCTGAGGCTTGGTTTCTCACTGAGTGAGGCTCTCTGTGTTCATCGTTGGCCAGAGCAAGGCCCCTGACTTTCTGGAAGCACAGAAAGCACCTTGTGCCCGAAAGGGCCCCCTTGTAGCAGCTCCTCCTCCTTTCCACCCTCCAGCCTCAAACCATCATCTGTTTGAGGCAGCAAGAACTAGTGCAGCGATATTTATAGCATTTCACAAACCGTTTTACAGGGAGAACTACACAGCCACATCTCTACCATGGTTATTTATTTTCCTCATACCACGTACAAGGGGCTAGTTGTGGGAAGAGCTGGTCTGCTGGACTCCTCTGCAGCTGGCGAAAGGGTGGGGCTGCTGAGAAAGATTTGAGGAAGCGAGAGATGCAAGGCGCTTCTCCCATCTCTCAGAGGGGAGGGACGGGAAGTGGGTGGTGGGGAGAGTGGGGAAGGATACAGGAATGTCCAGATAGGGATTCGGTGGAGTGGTTAAGAGATGAGTGTGTCTGAGCTTTCATCCATTTGTTCCCTTGTTCCCCCACTTGACACATCTTCCTTGGGCACCCACTATGTGCTGGGCACATGCTAAGCACTCCTGTTACCGTGGGGAACGAAGTGAGCACCATCTCTTCCCCAGGCAGCTTACACTCCATCCAGGTGGACATCACTACGTGAGGATAAATGTGGTGAGAACGCTCCCAGGAGGGTTTGGGTGGGTGGGCTGAGTGCAGGGGAATGCAGGGGATGGAGGGAACGCAAGGGATGCAGGAATGGAGGCGAGGCAGCAGCTGGGGCCAGCTCAGCACCCTTTTCTCCCTTTTCCAGTCTAGCATCCTGCTTCCCTTTAGGGGAAGAATCTCTCCCCACCCTTGTGCAGTCGTGGTGAGTTAAATCAAAGTGCCTGCCCCTCCTCAGCCACTCAGTTCCTCTCTCTCTTGGGACTTTGAATTTTGAACTCAGTGATGCAAAAAACATAACCCAGCAGTTGGGGAGCATTCATACCAGTGGCAGAGTCCTGCTGAGGCTGTGAGCCCTTTCTGCTATTTAGACCCACAGAACTCTCCTGGTCTCTGTGATTGAGAATAAATTGCCAGGTTTTCCTTTGATTTTGTGAATTATCTGATAAACTTCAAAGAACTTCCTTTCTTGTGTAAGCTAGCCACAGTCAACTTTTGTTGCTTGCCACCAATGACCTCTAATTACTTCAGCTGCCCTCATGGGCCCTCCTCAGATACTTCCTGGTGTCAAGGTCAATGGCTCTGACAATGCTGACCCAGAGGAGGGCCTCTAGACATTCTTATTACTTCTCTCCACATGTTTTGAAAATCCCATACACTCCTCATAGGATATTTTCTTTTTCTGAATTGTGCTTTAGTGCAAGGATTAGCAAAATTTTTCTGCAAAGGGCCAGATAGTACATATTTGACTTTGTGAGAGGTAGATGGTGTTTTAGTTTTCTATGCTGCCTAATAACTTATCACAAATGTAGCAGCTTTAAACAACACACATTTATTATCTCATGGTTTCAGTTGACCAGGCTCTGGGCATGGCTTAGCTGGATCCTCTGCTGAGGGTCTCATAAGGCTGTAGTCAAGTGAGAGGTTGAGCTGCATTCTCATCTGGGAGCTCAACTTGGGAAGAAGCTACACCCAACTTCACGTGGTTATTGGCAGAATTAAGTTCCTTGTGGTTGTAGGACGAAGGCCCTTAGCTCCTAAGACCACCTGCAGTTCCTAACATGTGGCCCTCTCCATAGGCAATTCACATCATTGCTGTTTGCTTCTTCAAGGCCAGTAAGAGAGTCTCTCTCTCTCTCCAGTCTGTTTAGACAGAGTCTTACACAAAGTAACATAACCAAGGGAGCAATATCCCATCACTTTGGTCTTATAATGTAATCCAATCAAGGGAGTGGCATCCCGTCACCTTTGCTGTAATCTACTGGTTGGAAGCAAATCACAGGTTCTACCCACACTCAAGGGGAGGGGACTGTACAGGGTATGACTCATTGCGGGGGGTGGAGGGGTGTCATCTTTGGGTGTCTTGACTTTGTAACATCTGTTAAACTCTGCCTGTGTAGTGCAGAAGCAGCCATAGACAATATGTAAACAAATGAGCATACCTATGTTCCAATAAAACTTTATTTACAAAAACAAGCTGAGGGCCAGTTTTGTAGTCTGATGAGCCCTGATTTTTAGAGTAATATTGGTGACCTTCACCAAGAGATCTTTTTAATAAGAATATTATTCACTACTTCATTTAGCATTCTTTTTATGATAAGTCTTGGAATGAATTTCTTTCTGGTATTGTGTTTTTCTTGAGTAACTGTCTGGCTTTAATCTCATGAACACTATGATTTGTAAAAAGAATTTATTGAAGTCAAATATAATGGCAAAAAATATGCTGAACACTGACTTTTAAATTTGATCAGATTTCATTCTTCACTTTGTTTGCTAGGAATCTCAGAGCCAAAGTACAACCATCCATACCAGGTATAAAGGACTCCACAGTATGCATTTTCTGTATTTGTTCCCCCCTTGTTCCTAGTTCCATTTAATGTTCTAATCTTGATTTCTCTTCTTTCACGCTGACATAATTCATGTCTTCTTGCTGCATTGTGCATGTCTAAATCCTAAATCATCTCTGTATAAGGTGGGGAAAATGCTTTATAAAAGAATAAAGAATTGTCCTTTAGTATGTATGGTGCACTGAAATGTGAATAACCTCTATATTCAAATTAGGGTGAATAATAATTCAGTGGAGGGACATTCAAGTTCTCCTCTTATTGATATTAAACATGAGGAGAGAGTTGAAACAATTCTTCTCCAGGGAACATTGTTGGTTTCTTCTTATTTATTGTAAGCTTTGGTTTGGAGGAGAAGATTAATACCAGCTTATGGACAGTGCAGGCTGCCCTGGGCTGCACCTGGGTAGGGCTGGGCTGAGGCAGGGATATTGGCTCTGTGTTTCTGGACCCATGAGATCACGAGCTATATCCTACGAGGGTGCCATTGTACCTGGCGCCTCACTGGTGATTTCACTGCTGGGCCATCTCCCTCCAAGATTTCTTGCAGCCCGGGCAAGGCAGCTGTAGAATGGTTCTTCAGTGAAATCACTGGGTTCAAACAGCAGCTGTCAGCCTCACCCTGCACACCCAGGTCCCAGCCTCATCTCCTGGGGTAGAGGTACTGAAGGACAAGCAGGTTGCCTTAGTCAGCATCTGTGACACTGGCCTCCTGGCCCAAGAGGCCTGAGGTAACTTAGCTCATATGACCTTCCAGAGAAACCTGGCCCTTCCCATGTAACTGGATCATGAGACCAGCTTTCTGAGGCCCAAGAACTTTGGCTTCTCTTCTTCCAAGCCATGAATGCCCCAGAATCTTGGGATTTTTTTCAGGAGGGTGTGATGTGTGCATGGCTGAAATGTCTCCTTAAGTGTCTAGCCCAGTGCTTGGCACATAGTATGAATGGACCAAAATCGAGCTAATTTAGGGGAGCATATATCACACACAGTTCCTAGCGAATAGTAGTTTCTTTTATCCAGTAAATATTTACTGATTGGCCTAGAGAGGCAGGATAGTATAATGGTTAGTAGCAAGGGCTCTGGAGCCAGGCTGCCTGGTTCAAATCTTACCTCTGACACTAATTAGGTGTGAGACCCTGGACATATTTACCTGGCTTCTCTGTGTTTCCTTATATGTAAAATGGGGATTAATACAGATGTTGAATCTTTGTTATGTCCCTGTTTTCTCTCTTGGTTTGCTCTCCCTGGGAGAAGCTAGCTGACATGTCATGAAAACACTCAAACAACCTAACGAACACATGCATATGGTGGAGGCCTCCTGCCAGCAGCCATGCGAGTGAACCAACTTGGAGGTGGGTCCTCCAGCCCCACTCAAGCCTTCAGATGACTGCAGCCCATGCCAACATCTGGACCATAACCTCATGAGAGACCCTGAGCTAGAATCACACAGTTAATGTGCTCCTGGTTTCCTGATTCTTGGAAACTGCATTAGATAATAAATGTTGGTTGTTTTAAGCCACCAAATTTTGGGGGTAACTTGATATGCATTATGTAATTAGGTATGCAATGATTACTAATATGGATTTTTTTTTTCATGTACAAGACAGACAACGTTTCTGCCATCATGGAGGTTAAATTCTAGTGAAGCATAAAAATAAGAAAGCTAACAACTATATTGCAGTATGAAAAGTGCTATGGGGATAGCACAGGGTGTGATGGGAGTATATAGAAGGGGTACTGGATATGGCTTGAGGGTGATGGCCACTGGGGGAGGGGGCTACCTACAGCCAGTAACATCTAAGTTGCGTCTTGAAGGATGAGCAGAGTTAGTCAAGCTGGCAAAAGAAATGGGGAAGGGCATTTCAGGAGAACGAACAGCATGTGCAAAGACCTGAAGGTGAGAGATGGCAAGTGGGGGCAGGGGTTGGAAAGGGGCCAGATGACATTGGCTTTTGGGCTCCATGATAATGTAGTTTGGACTTTGAAGGGTTTTAGGCAGGATAGATAAGATTTGCATTTTAGAAATATCAATCTGACTATGCATGGAGAATAGATTGGAGTAGGACTAGAAAAAAAATTGGAACCTAACCATTTATTTCTATTTATTTGTTCTATGATGATATTATACATTACCATACATGTGTAGACTTAAAAATAGAAGTCACTCTGAATATACTGAATATACTTGCTTTATTTAAAATAATATTATGTGGTGAGTATTTTCTCATGTTATTACTAAATAAAGTCTAATATGATGGCGTGGTATATTTGAATGTACTACAATTGATTTAGCCTCTCTCCTATTGATGGATAGATAACTTTTTTATTTTTCACTATTATACATACTACTAGGGTTGATGTGAGAAGGGTCTCCAAGAATCTTGCACAGCGAGTTTTATTTTCTGGTGGTCTTGAGTAAGGAGTTGAGCTGCATGTAGGGGCAGGAGTATATAGCAGAAGCGGTAGATTGAGCCCTAAATACCTAGTATGTTGGTGACATCATCTCTGGTATTTTCTGAGACATTCCTGATTTGGAACATTCCGCCTCACTGGGACCATATATCCTGAGTTTTTGTTTGGAAAATATTATCACCCCTCCATGCCATGAACTTCACGCTTCAACTACACTGACTGGCTTCCCACGTCCCACACCTGCTCTACTGTTCTCACTTCCCTGCCTTTGCTTATGCAGAGCCCTCTGCCTGGAATGCCTCCTCCTCCTCTTCATCTGTCTACCTCCTTTTCACCATTCTTCAATATCTCCTCCAAGAAGGTTTTCCTAATCTTGCTCCACCCCAGACTGGGTTGGGATCCTCTCCTTCATGTATCCATAATGCCCTGTGCTTACTTCTTTCACTGAACTTAGCATTTTATGGCTCTCCCCACTCAGCTGTGAGATCCTCAAGGGCAAATGATCATGGATTTAAAAAAACAAAACAAACTCTTTTATATAGTGACTGGAATACTTTGGGCATTGAGCAAAATTTTAGTGAAATCATAAACAAATCAATGAGTCCCAGTGGAAAAGGTGAGTAGCTGAACTGTTCTAGGGCCAGGGTTTTGCTGGACAAAACTAGCCCATCTGGGCAAGGAAACTGAAATTGCCAAGAGGGTTGAAGTGGTGGATGATGGGGCGTGTGCTGGACGGGAAGAAAGTGAAGGTAGGAAGGGCTGGTAGAGTGAACGCGGAGGAAACAAGGATCAGAGAGCTCTGTGGCTTTGAAGGACAGCTGTGGTGAGAGTAATGCCAGGGCTGGACTGACAGGTAGTGGTTCTTATACTCAGCTGTGCATGAGCGTCATCTAGGCAACTTGTTAAAAGTGTAGATTTCTGAGTACCTCTCTTAGTGATTCTAAACCAGTAGGTCCGAGGTGGGGTCTGGGACCTACATATTTAACAGGCACCCCAAGAAGTTCTCATTCAAGGGGTCTGTGCACCACCACCCTTGGATAATTTCTGAAATGTGAGGCTTTGGGCAGAAAGTGAGTTGTCTGAGTTTTAGATTTCAGGGGTGGGGCCATCCCTTCTAAAGCCGATGTTCAGGTGCAGACACAGGAATGCATGATCGGAGCTGGAATGCAGTGGTTGTAGGTGGAGACGAAGGTCAAGGAATGGAATAGATCATCCATGTGACAATCACCAGGAGGATGGAGGGCTTAGGGGGATGAAGGACTCAGCACCGCATGCCAAAGCCTTCCATGAATGAAGGGGAGTTTCCAGAGGGATGAGAGATGATCTCCACATTGGGGTGGAAATTTTACAAACTAATAACTACAGTTCTTGGGTGTGAATGCCAGCCTGTGCTGTAGTAAGTAGCCCGATCGTAGCTGAAAGGAAGAGAGAGGGCTATGTCAGAACCGTAACGACTTTTAAAATATATCTCAACCCTGTCTGCCTCTGGGTTGCCACCACTCCCACTCCCATCCACACCACTGTCTCCCCTCCCCGGCAGCTGTAGTAGCCTCCTAACTGGTCTTGCTGCTTGCATTCGGCCCCTTCTAGCCCACTGTTTGCATACAACCAAAGAGATTGCGCTAACAGTCAAATCCATCACAGCCCTCTCCAACTTTAAACACTTATATGGCTTCTGGTTACACTTGGAAAAAGATCCGCACTCCTTCCCAAAGCCCCAGTGGTTCTTGAGGCCAGGTCCCCACCTCTCGTTCTAGCCCTCTCTGGTCCAAACACCTTCCACTCCCCCATCACGTCTCTGTGTTGCTGGAACAGATGGAGTTCTTCCCCACCCCACGGTCTTCGCACTGGCCATTCCGCTGGCCTGAAATGCTCTCTCCTATCTTGTCATGTCTTGTTCCTGCCCTTATTCAGAGTCCCCATGACCACACAATCTAGAGCCAACTCCTCTCCTACCCCCCAGTTGCTGCCGCACAACACTGCTTTATTTTCCTCAGAGTGCAAACCACAACGGGAAGTTACGTTTGTGGTCTGTCTTTCCCCAACGGGAATGTCAACTCCATGGGAGAAGCCTGCTGTCTGCTTTGTTTGATTCTGTATCCTCAGCACTGAGAACAGTGCCAGGCACATAGTAGGTGCTCAGTAAGGATTTGCTGATTGAATAAAAATCAGCAATGGAAGTAGAATTGGGTCTAAATGAAAATGTAAGTCAGTGGAGAAGAGGTGAGTCTATGTCATAGCTGGTGCTTGGTTGTGATCAGGAACTTGGCATGGTGCCTGTAAGGAGCTCTCAGTAAACGTTAGCTATTGGTGGTATTTTTATCATCATTATTGTATCGCGTTTGAGGGCTGTCCTGGGCCAGACTGTAGGAGAGGCCTGGGGACAGGATGATGGGGAGGTGATTGTGTTCCAACTACTTTGGGAGGCTTTAGATGACTAAGACCAAGGATCTTGACCGCTCATGCTTTCTATGTCTATAAAAGAGCAATTTCTATCCTCTTGCTTGGGTGTAAAATTTAAATGAAAACACCTACAAGGATAAAGATAAATAATGGCTAATATTTATGAACACTTAATATGTTGCAGGCAGTATTCTAAGACTTTAACATGCATTAACTCCGGAAGTCCACACAGCAAACACTCTGAAGTTGGTGCTGTTATGATCTCCATTTTAAAGATGAGGGACTGGAGGTGAGAGTGTATCTGGGATATCACAGGGATTAATTAAATATTTCTTAGATGTTGAAACCTTTTAGGGGAAGAAACTTTTTATTACCCTGCCACCTCCTGGTACAGAATAGGTGCTCAGTACATTGTTATTTTTGAAAAAGTGATACAGATCAGAGGTTGCCATACCTTTACTGTGAAGGGTCTCATAGCCACTATGTTGGGTTTTGTGTTCTATACACAAAATATGTTGGGTTTTAAGTTCTGCTGTACCTTCTCAACTCTTCTGTTGTAGTGCAGAAGCAGCCCTGGATCTATAGAAATAAATGAGCATGGTTGTGTTTTCATCAAACTATTTCTAAAAGCAGGTGGCAGGACAGATTTGGCTGTGGGCTGTAGTTTGCCCCAGCCTGATATAGATGCTGATGCTGATAAATGGTACCATTTATTAAATGCATCCTCTGTGCTAGGCTGTTCAAAGTACCTTCATGCTCTATCTCCTGAGATACCTGTGAGAAAAGTTGGCTCACTGGGTTTAAGTAACCTGTCCAAGTCTGCCAGACTGCAGAGCCCAGACTAAGAAGATGATGTCAAGGATTTTGGAACATGATCCAGATGAAAGTATAAGTCTAGATCCTTACTACTCAAAGTCTGGTCCGTGGACCAGCAGCCTTGATATCAAATGGGAGCTCATTCAAAATGCAGGATGTTGCAAAACAGAAATAGAGTTACAGATGTAGAAAATAAACTTACGGTTACTGGGGGAGGAGGGGGGAAGGGATAAACTGGAAGATTGGGATTGACATATACACACTACTATATATAAAATAGATAATAGACAAGGACCTACTGTATAGCACAGGGAACTCTACTCAACATTCCGTAATGGCCTATATGGGAAAAGAATCTAAAAAGGAGTGGATATACGTATATGTATAACAGACTCACTTTGCTGTACACTGAAACTAACACAACAATGTAAATCAACTATACTCCAATAAAAATTAAAAAAATAAAATAAAAATCAAAATGCAGGATGTTGGCTTCCATCCCTACCCCAACCTACTGAATCAGAACCTTCATTTTCCCAAGCCTCTCAAGTGACTGTCATGCATGTAAAAATTTGAGAAGCAAAACAAGACAAAGATCCAAACACTGTTCAATATCCTCAAATTTTTAGCTTTTGTGAGTAATATAGCAAATCATATCATGGTTAAGCTTTGCATTCATCCTGCAGGTACCCGTGTAAACCGACTGTCAGCATATTACTGCGAGAATAAGAGGCAGAAACACCTGTGAGGAAAGATACATTTAGATGCCAGATAGAAGCTGTATTGTCTAACAGTCTTTGGAAGCTACTCTGAAAATGTAACCAATGATTTAATGATCTTTAAGGTAAAGGCATTAGAAATCTGCAAGTGAGCTGGTCAGTTTTGCCAAATGGGGTTAGAACTTGGCTGTCTACACAGAGAAGAAAACCCAGGTTTACATTTTCTCAGAAGCTCCGGACAAGAGCCAAGCGTATAGATGATCTTTTCGGCTTTTTTCTTGTGATGGGGACAGACGTGGTAGCCCCCTGCATGGCCTCTGCTCGCTCTGGCTTAATGTGATTGACAATCAGTTCAGCACACAAAGGGCAGTGAGGAACCACTCAGCTAACAAGCTCCTTGCCCTCCAGTCTTTAGAAGAATGTTGACTGACAAGGACACAATTAAAAAGGGATTGATTTATTGAGCTGGAATGCTCTGGCCCCCCTAATCTCAGCATCTCTCTGTTTCGTGTAATCACCATTTCCAAACAAGAGTCAGCCTCTGCAAATGAAACCCTCGTGGTCACGGGGGAGCCAAAGATGCTCTTAGTTACCGAAGGTAGCTCAGCCCTAGATGCCCATAAAGAGAAACCGCATGAAAGAAGTCCTCTCCTTCACCAGGGCATGGATAAGGATCTGGAATTCAGCAGGGAAGGATGATCTTAACAAAAAGTAAGCAGTGGTCATGAAAACTGCTAACCTTGGCCCCAGGAGGGAACTGGGTTAAGAAGAGTAGATGGGCAAGGAGCTCTATTTTTGTCTTTTATATAGTGAAAGTGTAAATTTCTGTTAGAAATCACAGGGTCATCAAATATCTGGAATGTTGATGGGGATGCCAGTGAGATTCAAGGGAAGAAAAAAGTCCGTGGATTGGAATTCACTGTTCCTTTTGAACTGTTTCATTGAACCGATGCAGTTGAATCTCAGTTATGTGTATGCAAATAATTATTTCTAATTGTTGGGATTTGAGGGTCACCCCATAAATAGCACCTCTCTTTTCCACTGGAGTTATGAACTGGTTGAGAAGTAAAACAAAAGTCTTGGCAGCTGGAGACTGAAATACAGCACCATCTTTGTTACTGATGAAGTGGGAAATGTAAGCTTATATCTGTGTGTTCTATGGATGGGTAAATTTCTTGCTACTGAGCCCCAAACTTAAAATAAAAATATCACTCTTTCTCCCCTGGGGGTCAGTGAATGAGGGGACGGAGAGAAACCAGGAGTGGAGTGGGACCTCCCCCACGTGGAAGGAATAGTCTTGAGTGAGGAAGAAGGGCTGATGAGAAAACAGACTGAGAGGGTTGTGTAACTTGCCCAGGACACAGAGCTAGGAGGTGGGAGGACTGCAGGACACACCCAGCTTTCCCTGGCTCTGAAGCCTGAAATGTGAAGTAGTTCTGCTCTGTTTGTTGAATGAATAAAGTGAATGGATGAATGAAGGAGGTGACATTTGAGGGTAACAGGTTGAGAAGTACAGTCAGGATGGGATGGTCTGTGCATCGTTGTAGATCCTTTCTTCCAGCTCAGGGGCTGGCACTGGGGACGGTTCACCTAGATGTCCTGCCCTGCCAGGCCAGGCCAGGCCAGGCCAAGTGTCCAGGCAGGTGGGCTCTGGAGCCGGTCCTGCTGGCGCAGTGGTCCGGTGTCAGGTGCATGAGGAAAAGCATGGTCCGTTTGGCCATCACCATCTCCATTGCGTGGTCTCTGATTTCGTTCTAGATTGCCAGGGGATCTGCAGATTGGCCTTCCAGATGGCCAAGGGGAAAAAGCCCCACCCTCCAAGGGGACTGGGATAAACCCGAGCTAGAAATCTGACTCACAGATTAGGGAAAAGCACGGCCAACCAAGGCTGACATTCGACTTCCCCTCTCCTGGTGGGGATTTCACAGTCCCCTGTGCATCTGGTCACCACATTTCCGACATCCTTCTACTCCTGGGTATTAAACATAAAACAGAGCCCCCGATACCTCATTTTCCCTCACTTACTCTTCACACCTTGTCATTTATTTGTAATCCTTGGAGCAGCTGGAGTTCCCTTTATCAGCGTGTCCTCCCTCCAGGAGGGGACCCCTTCCCTCCCCAGGGGTCTGTTTCCTGCTCATCAGCATTGCCACCTCAGCCTGTCCCCTCCTTTGCTGTCACGCCGGCCCTGGCATGGACTTCTGTGATCTTAATCTCTTTCTTTGGAAACTTCTGTCACTTCCAATCTTCCCCAGTTTTCTCCCTCCACCTCAGCCGTTGGCCCCAGGCCTCCTTCGCCTTCTCAGCTTTCTCTTCAAAGACGTTGTGTGTCTTTTTCTCCTTATTTGGTCCAGTGTGACCTGACAGGGTCGCTGAAGCAGCATACTGGGGATAGAAATATGTACTTAGTTCTCCACAGATTTTCTTTTCCTTCCTTTTTGAATGGGACATTTGCAATCAATTTATGTCATTTAGCTGAAAGGTTAAGAATTTTCCACTTAAAAATCAACTTCCCTGAATGAAAACAATTTTTGGTGCTTTTTTCCATTGTAGTTAGGTCTCCACATGCCCCTGGGCACAGAGACTGTTCTGGAAAGGGCTTCCTGAGGAATGCCTGTGGAGTGAGTACTGCTTCTATTGAAGCCTTGTGGACATCGATTTCACGGAGCGGGCAGGAGATCTTGTTCTTTTGTCTTCTTTAGGATTCACTCTCAGAGAAGTGATGTCACCATGAGATGCTTCTAATGGTGCCACGAGTGGACATGAGACTAAGGGTCACCCATACTGACCCCTTCCAGGATAGGTTTCTATGGAAACAAATGTGAACAGAATAGAACAAGGCAAAGCAACCCTGAATTATTTGCTAAGACCCTGACTCCAAACCTTGTTACAAACCTCAGTAGACCCAGGCTCCTGTGAAGACTTCCTTTTCTTAAGTGGCACCAAGCATGGAATCTAAAATACGATACAAATCAACATATTTACGAAACAAAAACAGGCTCACAGACATAGAGAACAGACTTGTGGTTGCCAAGGGGGAGGCGATGTGGGGGAGGGAAGGAATGTAATTTGGGATTAGCAGAGGCAAACTATTATACATAGGATGGATAAACAACAAGGTCCTGCTGTATAGCACAGGGAACTATATTCAATATCCTGTGACAAACCATAATGGAAAAGAATATGAAAAAGAATATATATAACTGAATCACTTTGCTGAACAGAAGAAACTAACACAACACTGTAAATCAACTATACTTCAAAAAAATTTTTTAAAAAGTGGCACCAAGGAGTCTAGAGGGGTTGCTGTTCATGTTCCCAGCCTGATCCCTGTTACCAGGCTGGTGCACCCAGATCCCAGCTGCTCTGGGTGCTGCCTGCTAAGGGCTCCCAGCTTCCCCTTCTCTAGAAGTTTGCCTTCATTCCCGGAGTTTCTTTACTTGGGAGGATACAAGCTCCCTCATTCACCTCCTGTAGCCTGCATCCAATGAGTAACCACCAGGGGATATAAGAGGCCAGCCCCCATTTCAAAGTGGGATCAACTCTGAGGTACAGTTCACACTCCAGAGCTCCCTGTGGGGTCAGGCTTCAGCTAGATCCCAGCTGAGACGGTATCCTGGCTTAAGTCTTCCCCGCCCGATCCTGCTTTCCTCACTTCCTCAGTAAGTCACGTGTGCCCAAATCCTTGTCTCAGGCTCTGCTTCCAGGGAACCAGATATAAAACAGATTACCACACCACATTGGCAAAAGGTTTACCCCATCAATGCCCACACCTGAATCTGGGGTCTTAACCGTGTCAGGGCGAGGGACGGTCACACTCATGGGGAGAAGCGGGGAGACCATAGTACAGATGCTTGCCCCGGTGCCAGAGCAGAACTGGTCTAGACGGCTTGACATAGGCTTGTTGGGACTGGGACGGTGGAGGGAGCGGCAGGCCTGTATCAGCCCCCACTGGCAGGATCAAGAGAGAAAGTATTCCCAAATGGGTTGGAGGGTATCCAAGAGAAAGAGATGGGTGGTTGAGCTCAGGTTCCTAACCAGCTGCTGAGAGATGGAGCACGGTGGTCCTTAGGTCCCTGCAACTGTAGAAGCAAGGGAGATGCAGAAAAGACCCCACTGTTTGGTCCTGAGCTTTTAGGCAGGCCCAGCGAAAGCTCTGTTTCACCTCTTTCAGGGGTAAGAAGGGAGGGGGTGGAGATGGGGTGGGTGAGAAGGGATCGAGGGGTAGGTGTGTTAGGATGAGCAGACAAAGGTGAAGAGAATTGCTGCTCTCCTCCCCAAGACCCACATTTACCTACATCTCTCTCTCCTTTGTCTTACTTCTTGGACTTCATGTCCTTCCTACCCCTCCTCACTGTGAAGTCTTAGCCCACCTTTCGCTTCTCTCAGCTTCACTCCCACTTTCCTCCCTGCCCAAATTCTTGGTGTTCATTCAACAAATATTTACAAAGTGCCCACCAGGCGTCAGGCACTTTTCTAGATCTGGGAAGTCACCAGAAACAGCTGTCCTTAGTCATGGCCAGTGTGGGAAGACACCCAGTAAACATGCAGTCAGCTGCAGAGGGTAAATTCAGCTAGAGCTAAGTGCCATGAAGTAAACACAAGGAGAGGATGATGTGGGTGTTTGTTTTGGCTGGGAGTCTTGTCTGCCCTGTGGAGCTGCAGGTGTTTGAGGGAGGAGGTCTCAGATGATACTTTGCTTCCTCCAAGATGTGGGACCCAGTGCCTCACTCATAAGAAGTCACCACACACGTGTTCATTTCTGGACTACACTTGGGCTTTTTGCCTTCAGACCAGACTTGGGTTTCAATCCTTTTGCCCTTGGGCTTCTCCCCCTGATTTGTGTGCATTGGGTCAGATGTGGCCTCCAAGCGCCTGCGCTGGAGTCTCGAGTTGCTCACTGGTGTGGGACCTACAACGCATCTTGACGTTCATAACCTCAGTTCCTTCTGTGTGAGACAGGGGAGGTGAGCGCGCCCACTTTCACAGGGTTATGGAGGGCAGAATGAAACCATCAGCAGGAAGTGCTCCCTCAAGGGATGGTGTTGGATGACGGATCAAGTCTTCATTCAGCACCACCGGTGGGACCAGCCTCAGGAGGAGCCAGAAAGAACAGGGGACCCAAGGCTCTTGCAGCCTGGATAGCTTTGAGGCGGTCTTGGCCATTGCTTTTGTGCTTGATTGAGGTCCTGAGGATCGGTTTTTAGGGAGTGCAGAGGTAAATGGCAGGAGAAGGGGTCTCTCCCCTAGCCTTCCCACTGCCCCAGACCCGGAGCTCATCTTTTCTCTCCTCAAACTGATACCCTCCAGCTGTCCCTATATTGCTCCTTCCTTAGGCTTGAAATCCCAGTTTCATCCTGGTTTTTTTTCTTTCTCTCATCCTACTCCTCTACTCAGAATGCGAGTCTCCCACATCCTGTGGTTCATTTTCCCCAACTCCCTTCACTTCGTTTCCTTTGCCCTTGCCCTGCTTCCAGCCCCGGATCCTCCTTTCACATTTCTGCTGGCTGGTGTAACTTCCTCCTGGGTATCTCCCACCACCGTTTCTACTCATTACGGTCCATGAGTCACACTTGGAGATCCCACTCCCTAAAAGAAAAAGAGTTCCTACTCCTCGTGCTGGCGTCTGGAGCTCTCTCCTCCATGACTGCCTCTACTCTCCCACCTCAATACCCAAAGAGCCAACCTTGCCCACTCACTGCTCCCCAAACAAATGCCGTGTTTCGCCTGCCTCTGAGCGTTTGTTCCTGAAGCTCCCGCTGTCAAGGCTGCCACATTTGCCCGGTCCTTCAAAACCAGGTTCAGACATAGCCCCGATGCCATGACTGGTCGGGAATTCGCCCTCACCCCGCATATTCATACCCCTTATCTCACACCTTTCGCAGGACACTCATATCCTGCGGCTGCTCCAGGAATTCGTGCACTTTTGTGCTACCGAGGAAGTAGCACAGTTGTTGGTGGGGTGTATCCTTCCCTACTGTCAGGTATTGATCCCTGTATTACATCCCACATGGGATACGTGAGATTTCCTCTGGTGACAAATGAGGCTCAGATTAAATCACTTGCCCAAGTTCACGCAGGTCCTAATGGAGAGCGGTGGAATACAAACCCACAGGATTTCTTAATCCAAACACGGCGTTCTCAGCAACTATGCTATCGTGCCTCCAGGTAGACGTTTGCTGACTGAACTGGGTTGAATAGCTCTAAGGGACCGTGGCTGGTTGAGTGCCAAGTGCCCAGTACGGAGAGGATCGCTGTAGGAATAGAGTGGACCTCCTGCTTAACTACTGGCGCTGCCGCGGGTCTGTCAGGTGGCCCCGCCACCGGATCGAGCCAGCAGCTGCCAGTGGGGCGGCCTCGCTGGGCAGCCCGAGAAGGATGCGACCTCATAGGAAAATTGATTTAGGATGAACCGTGCCAGAAGCGGCCCCTCCGTCACCAGCCCCCTCTTGGGTCATATTTCAAAGCCTGGCTCAGGGCCACTGGCTGGGGCGCACGCTGTGAGATCATGGCTGAGCCATCTGACTCTCCAAATTATAAGGACCAACTTGGGAGTTTTATCGCATTTCTGCCGCCCAGGCATGAAGTCAGCTGGACGGCGCGTGACACGGAGTGTTCCTCTTGTAATTAATCGGGGTGTGCGGTTTTTTTTCATCTTCTGCCTAAATTCAGCGTGCGGTGAGCGTGCGCGCTCCCTCGGAGCTACCCTGCGCAGTAGCGGAGGTGAGTCACGGCTGTAAAATCTGGAAAGCTTGTGGGGGGATGCAGGAGCAGAGAAATAGAAATTATTGTCATCATCTTCCAGGCGTGCTCGACTTAATTACTGCCCTTTCAGCAGCTGCATTGTGCCTTCCTAACACCGAGCCAGAAGTGATGGTTTGAGTGGGGAAGGACCGGTTCTCTGTTGGGCAGAGGCCCCGGAGGCCTTTGGCTCTTTTGCGGGAGGATGGGGCAGGTTGGGTGCCCAGCACTGCCGCTAGGCAGCTGGAACCCGTGTGGATTCGCTCTGAGACCCTTGGGCGTGAGCAGCCACACGTTTTCTTTATTTTTCTAAAGCAAATAAATCTGGCTTGGTCCCCCACCTGCCAGGGCTGGCAGGAAACCCATTCTTAGTTAATGTCTTTCGGGGGGGGGGGGAGCAGTGGTGAAGGATTCTTTCTCTCCTCCTTGGGAACGTAAGGAAACCCTGGCAAGTGTTCAGCAAGATTGAGGAACAAGTTTGCCGTGTTGGGTCCACGGTTGAGAAATTCTGGCTCATGGTCTGCAAGCACCATTTCGAAGGGAGCCTCCCATCTTCCTCCATCCCAAGCCTGGTCGGGGGTCTCGGCAGAGGCTCCCGAGGCACGTGGCCTCACATTTTCCCTGGGCGCACCCCTCAGTCATGCCCCCATCCCGGGCTGCAGGTCTCCACCCTCAGGGACTTGCAAACCATTGTCTCTTTCCCAGTCTCAGAGAAGACACATAACCCCTCAGGCTGAGCCACCTCTCCTCTGTCTTTCTACCCTTAAAACAGTTCCCCTCTCAGACAGCACGGTTCTCTCATCTCTTTAAGCCTTTCTTTTCTTTTTTTAATTAAAAAAATTTTTTTTGCGGAGCACAGGCTCTAGGCGCGCAGGCTTCAGTAGTTGTGGCATGCGGGCTCAGTAGTTGTGGTGCACGGGCTCAGTAGTTGTGGCTCTCAGGCTCTAGAACACAGGCTCAGTAGTTGTGGTGCACGGGCTCAGTTGCTCCATGGCATGCGGGATCTTCCCGGACCAGGGCTCGAACTGGTGTCCGCAACAAGAGAAGCCACTGCAATGAGAAGCCCACGCACCGTAAGAAGAGTAGCCCCTGCTCACCACAACTAGAGAAAGCCCGCACGTAGCAATGAAGGCCCAATGCGACCAAAAATAAGTAAATTAGTTAATAATTAATTTTAAAAATGTTTTTAATTTAATTTTCATTTTATATTGGAGTATAGCTGATTTACAATGTTGTGTTAGTTTCAGGTGTACAGCAAAGTGATTCAGTTATACATATACAGATATCCATTCTTTTTCAGATTCTTTTCCCATATAGGTTATTACAGCATATCGAGTAGAATCCCCTGTGCTATACAGTAGGTCCTTGTTGATTGTCTATTTTATGTATAGTAGTGTGTATATGTTAATCCCTACCTCCTAATTTATCCCTCCCCACTTTTCCCCTTTGGTAACCATAAATTCTTTAAGCCTTTCTTAAAAGACAAACAAACCAACCAACCTACCTGCCAGAAAAGCAGAAAACCAAACCAAAGTAAACAAACAGAAATTGTTAGATTTTTTTTCCCCTTGGCTATTTGTTCAGACAAGGAGAAAAAATGACCTTTTCATGCTTTGAGTCTTCTAGCAAGAACAAGATAGAGCCACTTCTCCATGAGTTTGTCACACTACAGCTCGGTGATCTTGGGCAAGTTACCTAAACTCTGAGGCTCAGTTTCTATTTTAAAAGGTGGGATACATGGCTCCTTGTAGCAGGGATATTGTGAGGATTAAGTGACATAAGTCAGGCATTTAGTGTAGAACTTGGCATGGAGTTGGCTCTCAAAGCATGGCTGTTGCTGGAAGACGGTGAGCTCTGTGATGGCGCCTGGGGCTTCCCCATCCTGGAGGCCGGGGGCTGTAGTTCGCTGATCTCAGTATCCTTGGCAATTGGGCCATACCTGGCACCCAGGAGGCATGCACAAATGTTTGGTTAAGTGAATGGTTGTAAACAGCAGGATTTAGGAGGGGCTGAGAGAGACAAGCTTCCTTTACCAACCCCAAACAACTGGCATTCCTGTTGCACGTCCACAGTACACACACATATGCATCTTGGGTGTGTGTGATGTGTGACACAGTGATGGCAAGACAGAACCACACAAGGGAACTGCAGGTTGGGTCCTCTGACTCTGGTTACTAACATCTTGACTGGAATAGGTCAGGGGACTGTACTCATTTGGGACATATGCTATATTTAACAAGAGTATCTTTCCCCATTGCCCAACTTTTCCTAAGGCTCACTTCTGGGGCTCTCCCTTCCACGTAACCTTGGCTTCAGTGGGGTTTACAAGTGTCCCAGATTGTTGAAAAAATGGGAGTACGCTACAAGGAAAATTTGATGGGGCTCAGGTAAATCTCAGGTCACAGGCAGGTGACTTTCTTCTGGGTGATCAATGGACAACGTGCAGGCACCACAAGGACACAAGTAGCTGAGGTGGCTCCTCTGTCCTGTCTACTTGGGATGCTTACTTACATGGTGGCCTGTGTTTTGCAGGCATTGTCCTTCCGGGCGTAACCCAGAGACTCCAATGCCTCCCCTTTCTTGACTGAGCTTTGGTCCTTTTCATTTCTTTGCTCCCCACCCCATCCCCATCTCCTGCAATGTCAGTCTTGAGATCTAGTCATTCTGTTACAAAGCAGGTGACCCTCACGTAGGGGAAGGCCTGCCTTTTCTCCCATCTGCTTTCCAGTTTTATGGCTATAGCTTAAACTCTGCATTCTTCTTCCCTTAGGTCTTCCATTTTGGACACTGAGAACCTGTGCATTGCTGATAGTAAACTGATGGGTTAGGCTGGCCCTGTTTCTGAGAATCCCCCAGGGTTTCTGAATCTCTTTTCTCCACTCGTGTCTCTGCCTTTCTTCTTTGATGGTTGCTTCCTCCATTCCCAGTGGGAAGACAAGACTCCAGGGGACCCATGGGAGAGGTAGGACTAGAGCACCTCAGTGGTGGAGACCCTTGGAACTCTCTGGAGGAGGGGACCTCAGGAGGCCTCCAGCCCCTTGCTCGGCATGCATGAAATCTCAGCAGCTGATCCAAGGGACACTGGCCTCTCCCCTCCACTGCTAGGAAGCCTCCTCTTTCAGGGCCGCATTTTGACTTCTGTGAGCGTGAGCCACTCTTGCCTTTTTTGAGTTCCTTCCTCCATAAAAACGTACGAAAATAATTTAATGGATGTTCAGGGGCCCTAAAGATGATTTTTTTCTCATGTGGGAAACAAATGAAAACACTTTATTCATCCTTACAAGTTCCTATTTTTTTGGTTTGAATTTTAAAGGAATGAAAATATTTTTGTGGGTCCCTGAAAGTGTGGAGGGCCCTAGGTACTGTGCCTCCGTGACTGGTGGAGAAGTTGGCCTGGTCCTCAGGGATAAAAAGGAGACATCAAAGGGCCAGTCGGAACCTGCTTGGGGGTTCCAATTTCTTGATGCCCGGTCTCTAGATGCAACTTCCTTTACTTGAGACCCAGATGAGCGTGGAGTGGCCTGTGGCAAAGCAGCAGGTGGTGTAGGGTGAGTCCAGAAGCTTGTGGAAGCTTCAGTCCTGCATCTGCAGTTTCCTGTCTGCACTTCCCTCCTTTCCTTTGTTGAGCTAAGGAAGACCAAGGACTGGCAGAAACCACCAGAAACTCGGAGAGAAGCATGGTACAGAGTCTCCCTCAAAACCCCCAGTGGGAACCAATCCTGCTGACACCTCAGTTTTGGACTTGCAGCCTCCAGAACTGTGAGAGAATAAATAAATAAATTTCTGTTGTTTTAAATTAGTTTGTGATAATTTCTTATGGCAGCCCTAAGAAACAAATACATCCCCTAAAATGCAAACAAGCAAATAAACAAACAAACAAAAACAATGCAAAAAAAAAACCCCCCAAAACCCCCCACATAAAGACAAAACAAACAAACAAAACCCCAAACCAAAACCAAAAGTAGTGATTTATCCCTTCTTCCTTCACTGAGAGACATTAATGAGTATTGAAAAATCACCTGGAGGATCAGGTCCCCCAGGTGAAGCTGTGTAGACTGTTCCCACCTGGCCAAGGGGGTCCAGCCCACCCTAAGCCATGCTGCTCACGGGGCCACATCCACGCAGGGGCACTGTACAGGGCCCCTCTACTGGTGAGTGGGTTGAAGTAGATTCCCAGGTTCCAAGCCTCAGATTCTACTTTTGTACTTTGGGTGTATGTCCTGGAAATCTACAGTTTAACAAACCGCCCAGGTAATTAATTCATGGCCAAAGAGTGTACTTAATGAAACACAGGTTGGAGGAGTGGGGTAGGTAAAATTTTAAAATAGGAAAACCATGTCTTGGACTTCCCCAACTAGGAGTTCTTAATTTTTCTGTGCCGTTGATCTTTCGGCAATTTGTTGAAGCCTATAGATCCTCCCTCAGAATAGAATATAGTTCCTAACTGAGTAAAACAGAATACATAGGATTACAGAGCAAGCCAATTATATTGAAATACACAATAAGAATATTAAAAAACCCAAACTTCTAAATTTAGTGCTATAAGTGTTTCCTTATTGACATACTACATACAAGGATCAGCAGTGAGTCTGGTAACTACTGTAATTTCAAGGTGGTGATGAGTCTAAAATCATATTTTGAAAAGCTGTGATGACGATAAAGTGATGAAAAAATCTGTGATCTCCATTCATGCAGCGTCACAGGAACTGCTTATACTCCCGTGGTTTGTGGTCCACATTCATAACTGAACACATTTCAGTTAGAATGAGTAGAAATAAAGATGAAAATTTCCCTGAAGATCACGGTCCCCCTGAACTCTGTCCACAGACCCTTTGAAAGTTCATGACCTCACTCTGGAGTCTAGCTCTTCATCTTTTTCCTTTCTTGCTGGCTCCCACCCTCAGCCCCCTACCCACCACCTGACACCCTGCAAGCCCACAGCAAACCCAGATCCCCCTCCTCTTAGCCCACGTTAAAACCTGCCCTTAGCGACTACACGGTATGGTAGGCCAAACACAGGTGTCTGGGCCAGAAGGTCCACAGGTTCAAATACTTCCCTCCCAGTCTATTAGCTGTATGACTAACCCTCTGAGCCTTGGTAGCTACATTTATAATACCCACTTTGTAAGGCTATAGTGAGGATTAGAGAAGATGTACATAAAGTGTTTGGGATATATTAGGTGCCTAATAAAGATAAAATGTCATTTGATTAAAAAAAATTTTAAGTGTTTCCCCAGTTAGGAGATATTTAAGTTTTAATGAGGATTCATAGCATTTCAGCATCTGTTGGAGAAAGGATTGGATGGGAGGGAATGAGAATTCCTCGAATTGCTCCTGGTTGGAGCTGGATGGACTCACTCACTGAACAGTCTTTCAAAGAAATGGCTGAGCGTGGTGTCTATTAGTGCAGTGCTGGAGCCAGAGGAACACGGGGAAGACCCTGCTGGAATCCGGGCCGAGTAGCAGGCGTTCAGGCCTCCTGAGGCCTAGTCAGCTGATTGTTGCCATGGTGATGACGGCTAGCCGAAGGCAGGTGGGCGCTTGCAGTGGCTTGGCCACTCCTGAGACATGGCCAGTGCCTTGCCTGGTGTGAGGCCGGGGTGCTAAGAGAACAGGCAGACAGGCGGGTAAACATTCCACTATGGTGTCCGGCCTGCTCAGTGCCCGGGCCTGCTCCTAATAAACCCCGCGTGTGTGTGTGTGAGGGCCTCTAACAGATGTCCTGGGGCCTCCGCTTGCCAAGTTGGCTCCCCTCGTTCTGCTTTGGCCCCCTGGGGGTGTTGTCTGCAGAGCCCCAGGAGAAGCCCTCCTGCACCCCTCCTTCCATCTCTGAGGAGAGACAGGAGAGAGCTCGAACTGGAGGTCTCTGGGGAGCAGGGTGCTTGTATCGAGGGAATGGTGGGGGGAATTTTACTGCTGTCCTCTAGGGTCAGCAATAGGGCAAACTGCAATAGTGTCTCCTGTGTGAGGGAATCGGGGAGTGGATCATGTGCTCTGGCCCACGCTGTCCAAACGTCAGGCCCCAGGCCCATCTTCTGTCCTGTTGATGCTAACGCTATTCTTTGTGCCGTAGCATCAAGATACAAGGGAAACAAGAGATTGAAGGTCAAGTATATATCCTGCATTTAATTGGATTCTCTTTCTACCACCTGCTACCTGTGTGACTTTGGGCAAGGTCTTAACCTCTCTGGGCCTCGGTTTCTTCACAGAACAGAGCACAGCTGGAAACTAGGGCCATTCTGTCAGTGAGACGGTGGAAAAGGAGGCTTAAACCTCTCCCCACTCCTGCCACAGCTCATAAAAATCTCCCAAACGTCTGAATTCTGGGCTCCAGCTTCCTCATATTCAGTCTCTGTTCTGTACCATGTGGACCCAGCGTGAAGCCTGGTCCTTCCTGGGAGTTCCAGAACAGCCCACTTACAGACTAGGAAGAGTAAGATGAGTAACACTGACCAGAGTGTCTTGTTTTTGTTTTCTTTTCATTTTGGTTTTGGTTTCGGCAGGGGAAAGAGAGATGAGGGGTTTACATGGCAGAAATTTCATCAACTTCAAAAGGGTGGTAGGCATTATACCATCCATAAAGTGTCCCTCAGCTGCCCTCCCCCTGACGAGGGAGTCTCACTGGCTCCTCACCTCACTGCTAGTTTAAGTCCTTCCCTGTCTTTGGGTCCTTTCTTCCTATCAACTATCTTCTCTTCTTGTAACTGACCTCACCATATTCACCGCCTTACCTCTTGCCCAAGGTCAGGATTCTTTGCTCTCCTCTGGTGTCTGGGTCAACATCTCTGCCCTCGTGGTTCTCACTGACCTCCACCACCTTGAAGTGTTTTCCCACAAAAAAACTGTTATACATCCAAGTGGAATTTTTGTACTTGATGTTCATAATAGTAACAACTCAGCAAGTCACATGAAGATTATGTGAGACGATGTAAACAAAAGTATTTTTCGAAACGGAAGGTTTATACAAAATCATTCATCCACTCGTTCGTTTATGCCATGAATCTTTGTGAAGACTGTCTCAGCATCCCCAGCACCTAGTAAACAAGATGCTGTCAGGAGTTCATGGTCTAATGAGCTGTTAGAAAACAATTGCAATAATGCATAATAAATGCCATAATTGCGCTACATCTCATGTGTAATGGTGGGACGAAGAAAGGAGTGATAGATGCATGTTGCTATAAGTATAATGGAGTAAATATTTGAAGTGTAATATAGACAAAGCAAGCTCAAAGTTCTCTTCTGAGCATTTTGGAGAGGAAGAGCTTTCTATTTGATGGATCAGGACCTTGGATTCGTATCACCTCTCTGCATGTTCTCTATGTGTCTACAGACTCAAATCTGTGTTCAAAGTCTGCAACTTTATACATGGGATAGGGTATTTGACCTCTTAGAGTCAGTTTTCTCATCTGTCAAATCTGTATGATGATCCCCCATAAGGCTGCCATAGAGACTGAAAGAGATTCATTAACTCATTCATTTAACAAATGGTTATTGAGCAACTACTATGTACTAGGCACTGGACAATGGGGTTTTACAGGGAATGAGATGGCAAATGGGTTCTTGTCCTCTCAGAGTGAACATCCTGCTGGGGAAATAACATCCAGTGGTGCCCAGCCCTGTTAATTGCACTAGAAGCTATGTAACATCTTCACTCCAACCTTTTCTTTTGATTGTTTTCCTTATTTACTCCCCCTGAACCTTGCATCAAAGTTCTGTTGCCTTAGGGTCCTTCAGATAGAACTCCTGGGAGTCTGGGAGAAGGGGGCAGTCTTCAGGCCCATGGGCCAGCAAGCTGCTATAACAAAATACCATAGACTGGGTGGCTTAAACAGCAAACATTTGTTTCTCACAGTTCTGGAGGCTGGGAAGTCCAAGGTCAAGGTGCTGGCAGATTTATAAATGGTGGGAGCCTGCCCTATGTCCTCACATGGCAGAGAGAGATCAGCTAGCTTGTGTCTCTTCTTTGAAGGGCACTAATCCCATTTATGAAGCTCCACCGTCATGACCTAATGACTTCCCAAAGACCCCACCTCCAAATACCATCACACTGGGGGTTAGGCTTCAACATATGAGTTTTGAAGAGGACACAAACAGTCCATAGCAGGGAGGAAAAGTGGGGGGCAAAGTGAAGATACTAAAACCAATGAGCAAATACCTCTTTCTCTTTGCTCCCTTCTGCCAAAGGCACTGGGGAGAAACCCAGCTTTTTAATGACTTCATTTTTGGTTCAGGATTTATTACAAATGTGCTTCCTTTGTTTCTCCGATAATCATGTCATTGAGTGGCCCAGAGAGAAATGTCAACCGTGCAGCCATTAAGGAGCCCTGGTGGTGGAGGGAGTGGAGGACTGGCAAGCTCAGCAGAGGACACATTCATTAAACTATGGGAGGGGTGGGATGAGCCATCCAAACCCTGGGTCTGGCAGAGTTCACAAGCAAGTGGTAGAGAGAAGAGTGCTTTTGTGGCTCAGGGAAGCTTCTCCTCAGCCATTGGGCTGGTTTTCCCTGGCTCCTTTGTCAAGCCTGGGCTCTTCAGTTTTGACATTTGTTTTCCCTTTTGGATTTTTCCTCTCGTTACAAGTAAGTGTAGTGAATTGAAGCCTTGGGAAACACTGTTGCATTTGGGGCATGGAGTGTTATGGGTACATGGGACCTGTGGTAGGAACCCAATACTGGGACTCTTAGAAGCAAGGCTTGAGGCTTTGTGGTGTGTGGTGTGTGGGGAGGGGATGGGATGGGATGGGAGAGTGATGCAGACAAGTCAACCACGCAGGAATGGGACTGGGTGTCTCAACTCCCAAGCTGGCTGGCAGCACCGCACAACTCCAAAGGGCTCTGCTCACAAAGATAGGTCAGTGGTGCCCTCGGGATGTGTAGCACAGCTGTCAACTCTCTGTGCTCCCCCCGCTCTCTCTCTGTCTTCCTAGTTTTCAAGTACTTGGACTAAGTGCCAATATCCTTAAGAGCTAGGGTTGGATCCAAAGGATGTACTCTGGGGGGATTTCATCAGGAATCCTGCTGTGGAGACAGATGCAGGGGAGCCATGGAGTCAGATGTTCACTACGAGGCTGGAAGAAGGACTCTGCTCCCAAGGGCCTGGGTGGGACCTCTTAGGATTGGGTGGGAAAACGGGGGAAGACCTTGCTGCTGTGGTTTGAGGATGCCTTTATTTACCTCTCCCCTTTCCTTACTCCCTTCTCATTCCCTCCAATGCTCCTTCCATTGCCCGTGTTAGGGTTACAAAGACGAATAATGATGGGAGTTTGGAGTAAGGCTTAGGTACCTGAACCTCACCATTCTCTCATCTGTGCCTTTTGGCTTCCCCACCAAGAGCCTGGGACTCCCCGGGGACAAGAACTGGAGGGAAACAAAATCCTGCTCCAGTAATAGTTGGGCATGTACCCTATACCCTGTTCCTCTGTATAGTGCCCCCCATCCCTGGTGCTGTTGTAGGGCTTTCTGGGGCTGTGCTGGGGCACAAGGAAGCCTGGAAACCTAAGCGGGCTTCCTATTGCCTCCACCCAAAGCCAAAGTAGATCTGTAAAAGAAGCCCGTTTTTGTATCCATCTAGTGGCTGATATGGTGATGCTGGAATAGAGAGGAGATGGATTAGGCTCAGCCTAGGGTGTAGGAAGTGCAGGAGAACGTCTGACATCCGTCTTGTCCTTGAGCAGGTGCAGTGACCCTGTCCGCAGGAAATCATGACCCAGGGAATGTTTCATCCCAAATATCACAAGCTGGGAGCCAACCTTGACTCCTTTCTCTTTCACTCTGGTAGCCAACTAGTTACCAAGTCCCATCAACTCTATTTCTAAAATATCTTTCAGATCCATCTGCTTCTCTGTATCCCATCTGCCACCCTCCTGGTCCAGGCCACTATCACCTCACTTCCAGTACAGCAACTGCATCTTTCTACATCTCCCCACATCCTCTCCACCCCACCCATCATCCATGCATCCATGGTCCACATTGCAGCCAGGGAAATCTCTATCTGGTTAAGTAATTCTCCCTATTGAAACTCTTTAACGTCACCATTTTGCCCTTGGAAAAAACTTTTTAAATGTTTCTGATCATTCTGAGAACCCCTGTTTCCGCTTCCTATCTCATCTTTCACCTCAACTATTCCAGACATGATGAACTGCTTTCCTTTTCTCCAAATGAACCATGCTCTTGTCTTTTCTCCTGCTATTCTTTCTGTTAAGGAACTTTTACCCCACCCCCACTCTTTTCAACTCCTACGTGATCCTCATGTTCTTTGCTCAGCTGTCACTTTCTCCAGGAAGCCCTCCTTCCTTTGTCTGGGTGGGTGGTCCTCTCACATGTTTCTGTAGCTACCTATCCCTTTCTGAATATGTTTTGTCACCACCTGTTTACTTGAAATCCTTCCTCGTTATTAAGAGCAAGCTCTCCCATCAACAGGTACCTCTTGACTTCTGCTCGGCTGAACACGTGAGTCGCCCTTCCATCCCACACCATGTGGATTCACTTCATTTCTTTATGAGTTTGCCTAAAGCAAGAGAAAAGGGACACTGGACATCGTAATGGATGATGTCCACGATAGCAATTATTTCTTTTAAGACGGAGACATTCCACACATTATTGGTTGTTTTATTGGCTCTCAACAAAACCAAGGGTGAAATGAGATGTCAACTCCTCTAGAATCTTCAAGTAGTGATTCTAGGGGGCAGTGTGGTAGGGACTGCTTTTTAGGTTATATCTGAAAACTCCCAAATGGAACACAATTTCACCTCCTCTCTTCTTTGTTATGGTGGAAACTTTGGAGAAATCTTGGTCAATTTTTTTCTCTCTCTGGAGTATCAATAGTTCAGCTAGGCTTTCGACAGGAGCTGTATATCAGATGACTCACACTGTGGAGCCACTCGGGAGAATCTGAAGTGTTGTGTTTTTGGTTAGGAGAGAGTCTGCACATTCTAGATAGCAAGATGCTTCTCTCCTGCAATCCACGTTTCCCGAGCACCTATCCTGTGCCAGGCTCTGCTGGGTGCTGGGGTACAAAGTGACTCACTTAGACCCATCCCTGCCCTTGAAAATGTCACCAGTCCCTAAGTTCTATACGAATGGCACAAACAAAATGGTAAAAGTTGAGAGAAGGAAGAGAGCACAGACAGAGACATACCCAATAAAGAGAAATGGGCAAGAATGGTGGCTCTCATTTACACAGGCAAACTTGGAGATGACGGGGGAACCTAAAGCTTCCCAGTGCCACATTGGCCCCTGGCATTGCCCCTGCCAAGGGGACACTATCCAAGGCAATTATATCGTGTCACTCAAAGTTTGCCTGTGTAAATGGGAACCACCATTCTTGCCCATTTTGTACAATCACCTCTTCCTTAATGTTATGTAAAGTGTTATGTAGTCCCCCGACATCCCATCCGCAGGTTGCCTCTCAAGCATGATGTTAGACATTCTGTAGCAAACATTTCCTCCCTCCCTTTCTTTGCTAATTTACAAGTTGCCAACCGTCGGTTCCTAGTTGGAAACTGAAGGACCCTGGGCTTGTCAGAGACCTGGGCACAGACAGACGCAGATGCCTGGGCCCATGCAGACACGCATGCACTCGTGTGCATGCACACACAGTCCCTTATACCCTGTGACACCATATTGTTGTCCAGTTCCCTTACATCATTGGATAGGAATGTCTGCAAACACTCCAGGGACTGAACAGACTCGTGGGTAAGACCCTTCCTCCTCCTAAATGCTTGGCAGGCTTTTGCAAAGCTGACCTAACAAGGCCCTGGCCCAAGACAGTGGGACAATGAAGATCTCAACATTATTTATGGCAGCTTCTTTTGTATGGTAAGTGACCTTGGATTGTAAGTACCCTCTTACTGAGGAGAGAGTTTATGTGCTAAGAAGACAGGAAGATATGTGGGTGTGGAGTGATGGATGGGGTGTTTGTGGGTGAGAGTGCAGAGGAGTTGGAGTGAGGGCACAGGTGCTGATCTTGAGGCCATTTGCAGGGGTATTGGGACGTCTCTGAATCAACCAGTGAAGATGGAAATCCTAAGTTTTTGGTGTTGGTAAATTTGTCTCAGAAACAAGGAAATGATGATATTAATCATCGCAGCTCTCATTTTTGTTAGCTGGGGTTTTGAGGGGGCAAAATTAACATCTCCTCTTCCTTCTGTTTCTGGGACAAGACAAAGGCGTGAGGTGGATGGGGCCGAATTGTCACCTTTATGACTGGAGCACTTTTGAGTGACAGCCCACGTGGGCTTGTGGACTCCCCATATCCAGGCTGGACTTCAGAGGAACCAACCTGAGAGCACGTTGCGGTCTGCAAAGCTGCACACTTGGCTAGGGAAAAGAGGATGCGGAAGAGAGACCAACTAATCTTCGCTAATCCTTGATAGACGAGCACCACCCATTCAAGAAACAGACAGTGGGCTCTTGTTTGCCCACCAGGTAACTCATCGCCTCCCCAGGGAGTAATGAGAGGCAGGACAAGAGGCTAGGTGTGGTCAGGGGACCCCCCTGCCCCATTGCAGTGAACACCTAGACTGGGGAAAACTTGTCTCCCCTGAATGTTCCCGTGTTTTTGTCATAGTCAACCCAAAGTCAGGGAGGGGTGGGGCTGTCCCCTCAGGGGAGATGAGTCCCTTTATCTCCCCCTTCAAGAGGCTGCCCTTCCCATATGATCTCTGCTCCTCTGGTGTTCTTCTTGGGCTGCTGGTGCAGGGTCAACTTAGCCCTCAGAAGGGTCTGAGATGAAGCAAACCCTATGTTAATTAACTCACCTCCACTGACATTCTGGTCAAGGCTAAAAAGTTATTCCATTTCTTACTTCTTATCCCAAATTCTGTCTAGCTATGTTGCCTAATACAGCTCCAAAGAGGTTCCTGTCCAGTGGAGAAACAAGAGTGATGAAGGGGATCTGTCAGGACTGAGCCCTTGTGCAGAGCCTCTGAGGTCGGGGAGAGAGTTGGTGCTGTGAGGGGCTTGTTGAAGGGGCTCCAGCTGCTTCCAGAGAGGAGGTGCTGTCTTGGATTTGGGGCGGGTGAACTCCATTCGAGGCAGGAATGTGGTTATGCATGAGGGCGAAGCCTCTCTCTTTCCCTCTCTCTCTCCTTCTTCCTCTCCCCCATTTTTTCTCCTTCCCTACGCCTCAACCTCTCTCTCTCTTCTTCACCCTTCCTGAATTAATAACCCCACCAGGACATCCTGAGAAAAACAACCAAGTCAGAAATCACGCCGCCTCTCTGACAGCCCAGCCCAGCCCTACAAACCCATATCTCATGGGCAGCCACTCCCACGTGTCACCAGGGCCACCGAGAGACTTCCTGTTCATTCCACTGTCAGAGACATTAGCTGTTAGCATTTTTGGCAAAGGATCTTGACAAACGCCTTGGGAAGGAAAACAAGGCGGAGGGCTAGTGGAAAGAATGTGGCTTTTGGGGCCAGGCAGACCCTGGGCTCTCCTCCAGCTCTGCCACTTAATACCTGGGTAACCCTGGGCAAATCACTTAACCTCTTTGACTTTTCGGTTTCCTCATCTGCAAAATAAACAGCACAAAGAAGATAATAATAATCTTACAGAACAGTTTTGAAAGGTAAGTGATTCAATGTGTGAAGCGTGCCTGCAAGACACATGGTAGATAGGTTTTTAACATTTTGGGAAGATTCCATTGCAGGCTAGTTGCAGAGTTTTATGGGTCTCTTCTTCTTAAAGACTCTGAAATCATACAAATCAGGCAGCATTTGCTCTGCATAAGGAAGTTCTTCTTAAGGAGTCTTCATTAGGATTTCTAATGAATTATTCTTTCTTTTGCTCAAAGTCTGCCTGTTTTCTTGTTGGTGGTAGCTCCTCATTAAGGTCTTTTTGTAAAACACCCTCTCACAGTATCTTTTCAGCCATTCCCTTACTAGACTGGCCCTGGTTTGTAATGAATTTCTATTGTATTGAGGTTGCCTATACATAGCCATGGGATTTATAGTGTGGACAGAAGTGCAGAGGACTCGGGAACCTGGCCGGCCCATGTACTGTGACCTCTGTTATGGACCTACTCTGTAGATGACTCAAAGCCTCTTTGTTCTTCCACATTTTAGAGATGGATGGAACACAAGCTGGACCAGTCTACCCATAAATCCTTCTTTGAGGCCAAATGTGTTAGAGAGAACATCTCAGTATGTCCTGTGGATGTTTCTCTAAGGGTATCACTCAGGGTTATTGAGTGCAAGCAACAGATTTGAACAGATAATATATTGAGAAGATATTGAGTAGCTTCCAAAATTGATGGAGGACCAGAGAACCAAGTTTAGGAAATGTGTGTATTCCCGGGAGGTTAGGCCACAACTGAAGTCCCTTGTTAACATCCTGCCACTACGTCACCACTGCTGCTACTGCTGGACCCTGAGGTTTCTAGCACTGAACCTTGATGTCACTGGATAAAAATCCTCAGTTATCTCTGTGTCATTGGATTGCTTGCTCAATATTCACAGGCCTGAGTTGGAACAACCCAGTGACTGATCCTAGGTCATGTGCCTGTTTCCAGAGAGAAGGGAGAGTCCTCTTTGGCTTTCCTTGTGGGATCACATAGTAGGGAGTTTCTCCAAAAGTAGGAAGGTGGTTTAAAGATTAATGTCTGGTATGCTCAAAAACTAGGCAGCTTTAATTTACTGTCACAACTTTTGGTTCAATAGACAAAGGGCATGAGCGAAATGCCCTGCCCACCCCTAAAACTTAGCTGTAGCAGAAAAAGCACTGAGTCTCAACTTCTCTGACCCTCAGTTTCTTCGTCTATGAAATGGGAATTAAAATAACTATCCTGCATATCTTTCTCAAGGCTTTTGTGAAGATCAAATATAATAATATGAATACATAGCAAATGGTTAAATGCTATATCAAAGAAGCAGCTGGTCTGAATATTTTCCCCTATTATCTGATAAACCACTGGCAAACATCTATAATATGGGCTATTCGTTGTCTGGAGTGTGATGATGTGCACAGGGGCATGAAAGATCTCATTCTGTAATTAAGGTGTCCAAAGCTCAGGGACAGAAAATGCTGAGGGAGTCCCCTGAGGCTATACACTGGTACGTGGCAGAGTCGGGATTTACACCCAGGTCTGTCTGACTCTAAATTCTACCTTCTTTCCAGGAGGCCTCGTTCTCATTCCCAAAACCAGATGAATTAACTAGAAGCTCAGAAAGGAGATTTCTGCCCAGGAAAGAAGTGGTAGGAACCATAGAAGGAGGGGAAATGGAAGCCCAGTTCTTGAGTTCTTTGAATGCTGATTATTCCATAAGAGCACATGGAGATATCAAAGCTGGAAAGCCCTAATGAAAATCACAACCAGTTTTCCCAAGAAGCCCGTGAGCTATTGCACTGAATGGCTTTCATTTGGTAGATGAGGAAACAAGCTGAAAGAAGTTCAATAATTTGCCCAGAGATACCCAGCTAGGATATTCAGGGTATGAGATTCAACCCAGGAAAATCACCTTGGATTCTTAGTTGGAAACAGAACCCAATATTGGTTAGTTTAAACAAGGAGTTAATTTCATAAAAGATATTGGTGAAAACTAAGGAAGGCTGAATCAACTTTAATGAGAACATATCAATATTGGTTCATTAACTGCAGTAAGTGTACCATGCTAATGTGAGATGTTAATAATAGGGAAATCTGGGCATGGTGTATATGAGAACTCTCTGTGCTGTCTTCTCAATCTGCCTATGAGTCTAAAACTGTTCTAAAAAATAAAGCCTCTTTTTTTAAGAAAAAAAAAAAAGATATTGATTGGCCCTAAAGAAGCAGGCATGGAATATTATCCCATATTTGGCAGCTTATACTGCTAATGTCACCATTAGGTTACTCATGCTAGAACTTCTCCCATTGCTCTCTCTGGGAGCTGGACGTAGCTGCCACTACTCTTGTTTAAGCAGATTCTCCCTGGTGCCACCTTCCTCGCATCATATAGTTTACAGAGGCTTCTGATAGCCTGAGCCCAGGTTACATGCCTGCAACTTATCTGCAAGGGAGTTGGAAAAAGTGAATATATGGCTTCTATAGAGGGAAGACATTTCTTCTTCCCATCAAGATGAGGTATTTCCCAAACAGGGAAGTGTTCCGAGATGCTGGGGGTGCAGAAACTTTGCTTGTTCTTAGCTGAATTCCCAATGCCTAGGACAGTGCTTGGACATAGTAGATGTTGTGGACTAAATGTTTGTGTCCTCCCCAAATTCATATGTTGAAGCCGTAACACCACCCCCCGACCCCCGAATGTGATGGCATTTTTGAAAGGACCTTTGGGAGGTAAATAGGTTTAGATGAAGTCATGAGGGTGGGGCACCCATGATGGGATCTGTGCTTGTATAAGAGGAGGAGACACCACGGCTCTCTCTCCACCATGTGAGGACACAGCAAGAAGGCAGCCATCTGCTGACCAAGAAGAGGGCTCTCACTGAGAGCCAAATCAGCCAGCACCTTGATCTTGGACTTTCCAGCTTCCAGAACTGTGAGAAATAAATGTCTGTTGCTTAAGCCACCCAGTCTATGGTATTTTGTTATAGCAGCCTGAGCAGACTAAGACAACAGGTGTGTAATAAGTATTCACCAACTGATTGACCAAATGATTCTGTCTGTGACTTTAAAGTCCATGCCTTCAGCCCCTACACACTACCTCTCTATAGACAGTCCGTGACAAGATCTAGCAGAAAATATGCAATTGCACAATAGTGAAATTATATAAATTTTCTGTCCTGTATAAGACTATCTTCCTGTGTGCATATTATTCATTCATTCAATAAAATGTGCAGTTGTGGTTTCTGACTATTTTGAGAAGGAAGGGACGTATCCATCTTGTTCACCATTGTATCACCCATTTTTCATACAGTGCTGAAGAATAAGCAATTGTAAAATAGATGAGTGGATTGATGAATGACTAAGAGGTGGAGCTGTCCGGACGTGGGATGAGTGGATCTGGTAGGTAGGGAGAGATGGTGTCAAGGATGGCTTCCAGGTTTTTGGCTTGAACACCTGGTTGGATGGTTCCTGCCATTTCCTTAGATAAGGAGCATGGGAGGATGAACGTTCTCAGGAAGGACAATCAGGAGTTTAGTTTGGGGCTTGCTGAGCTTGTGCGTCTGTGAGACATGAAAGTGGGGATGTTGAGTGGGCTGCTGGATATATGGGTCTGGAACTTAGAAGCAGTGTCTGAAATGGGGATGTAAATTTGAGAGTTCTCAGCATTTAGCTAGTAACTGAAGTTACAGGCATAGACATGAAAGCATATGATAACACAATATATAATACTATATATGACTATAAATACTTAGGTAGAAAATTACATACATGTGCAACCATGCATATCGTGGAATGAAGTTACTGGTAATATTCAGGAATGAAGAAGATGTAATGTCAGCCTGAGAAGTTAATTACTGATCAATGTTGGTAGAAGACATACATTGGAGGTTGGTATAGTTTAGGTTTAAGTTGGTCTGTCTGCAAGGACGATATAAACAGATCAGTGGTGTGTCCATGTCTCAGAGCCCCTCCTGCTAAGTTACTGGACACAGCATGTTAGATATTTCGGGTAGATGTTAGCCAAGGTGTAGGCATTTCCTTTGTGTCAAGCCTAAAAGCATTATTGGGGAGGAGCACAAAGGCAGGGCAGTGGGAACATCAGGCTTAGAAGGGGTAGGGGCTTGCAGAAGAGCTCTACAGGGACTGAGTCTTAGGAACAGGAGACTGTGAAAGAAAAGAATACCCCATACCCCTTCTCCGCTCTGTGAAAGGTATTTTCAAGGGACAAGGAAATCAAAAGATTAACATTGAACTTTCCTAGGCTCCCAGCCTGGGAATGGGCAGAGGGCCCCTGGGTTATGAGTCCTTATGCTCTACAGTTCAGTGATTACAGGCCACCCATCCATCACCGAGATTAAGAGCAAGAGGTGTGGATTCAGCGTTCAAATTCCACTTCTGCCACTAACTTGTTGGGCAGCCTTAGGCAAGTGATTTATTCTCTCTGAACCTGTTTCCTCACCCTGCTGAAAGGATAACTGAGGTACAGTTGACCCTTGAACAATGAAGGGGTTAAGGGTGCAATCAAAAATCCTCGTTTAACTTTACAGTAGGCCCTTCATATGCAATCTGCGATTCAACCAACCGTGGATGGTGTAGTACTGAAGTATGTATCTAGTGGAAAAAAAAAATCCGCCTGTAAGGGGACGCGTGCAGTTCAAATCCCTATTGTTCAAGGGTCAGCTGGGTAGGGCTTCCCTGGTGGCGCAGTGGTTAAGAATCCGCCTGCCAATACAGGGGACACGGGTTTGAGCCCTGGACTGGGAAGATCCCACGTGCTGCGGAGCAACCAAGCCTGTGTGCCACAACTACTGAGCCTGCACTCTAGAGCCCATGAGCCACAACTACTGAGCCCATGTGCCACAACTACTGAGCCCGTGTGCCACAACTACTGAGCCCATGAGCCACAACTACTGAGCCCATGTGCCACAACTACTGAAGCCCGCATGCCTAGAGCCTGTGCTCTGCAACAAGAGAAGCCATGACAGTGATAAGCCCACGCACCACAACGAAGAGTAGCCCCCGCTCGCTGCAACTACAGAAAGCCCGCGCACAGCAACGAAGACCCAACACAGCCAAAAATAAAAACAAATAAATAAATTTATTTTTAAAAAAAGGGTCAGCTGGGTAAAACACAGGATGTTTTGGAAGTAGTGAATATCTAAACAAGTTCTTATTGATGACAAATTTGAATCCCCACTCTGCCGCCCTGTTAGAGGGGTAGCCACTGGTGGGTTAAATAGAGAGGTGATGAAATCTATTCACCGCTTAAAAAAATACTCCTGACTCCCATATGGGGAGTCAGAGTGGACACCAGGGGACTAGGTAAGTGGCTTCTGCACTTACTCAGTGCAAGCATGGAGTGATGGTGGTTTGGATCAGGGCAGTGGTGAGGTGGGGTGGTGGATTTCCAGATCGTTGTAAAGATTCGTGTTTAGTAGGAGCTTAACAAATGATATGGTTAAGATTATTGCTTTCATTCTTAACACTAGTCAATTGCAAAAACATATTTGGAGATATGGCAAAACATGCACATTAGTTATTGTTTATAAAGTTAATAAACTCCTATGTAGTGCTTACTAGGTACCTGGCATGATACTAAGCACTTTACCTACGTTAGCTTATTTACTACTCCTAACACTTCTGTTCCCATTTTACAGAAGAGGGAACTGAGGCTCAGAAATGTCACACAGCTAGTAAGTGGTAGAGCTGGATTCGTACTCTCGCCACACCCCCAGCCCCGCCACCTGAGTAGTCTGGATTAATATTAGATTTGGAATAAAAAAAGGTGATTCTTAGAATTAGTTTGGAAAAACTCTGTTTTTATGCCTCCAGCAGTAACTGGCTCAAAAATCTCTTGCCTGGGGATTGAACAAAGCTTCTCCATGGAATTCAGCTGTCTCCCTACTACACTCCAGGGCCATTTAGGACACATCCATTTCGATGGTGGCTATATGAACATTTGAACTAGTGGGCATTTGGGTTGAAAGTTTCTTGGAAAACTTCTTGTAGTTCTCTGGGGTGTATGCTTTCACCCCCAATCAAAAATGAAAAAAAAAATAAAGACTTAAAAAAATTACCTGACTGTGCAACTGCCAAGAGCCCAATTAGTCAGGGCAGACCTTACAATAATACTAAATCAGGGAGGAAGTCTGATAAGAGAACACTGCCTAAGATGATTTTTAATTGGCGCGAAAAAGAGCTTGAGAACAATAGCCTGATGGTGCCAATTCCCTTCACATTTCTCACTAAATCAATGTCTTTTCCCCATCCGGAATGCTCTACCCTCCTCTTGACCCACCCACTTATATAATTACATTTGGGACTTGGCTGAAAAGTTAGCTCCTGCTAAATACCTTTCCCACCTAGCATCAACTTGCTTGGATTTGTTGGATTGAACCATTAATTCCTCACTCATTCAGTGAGGGTCTTCTGGGTATTAGATACTCAGCTGGCTGCTGAGAACCCAGTGGTCAGCTAGGCACCATTCCTGGCCTCTTTGAGTTCAGAACTTTCTGTTCTGGAAATAGCCTATGTTTGTGTTCTCCAACATAGTATCCACTAGCTACGTGTGGCTTCTGAGTGCTTGAGAAGTGCCAAGTGCAGCTGAAGAAATGAATTTTAAAATGTTATTTCATTTTGATTAGTTTCACTGTAAACAGCCACATGTGACAGCACAAGTCTAAAGTGAATAACTAATGATAAAGAAAGGGTTTCATCTAAGTCTTCAGGGGCTGTGATAGGAATCTGTAAGCTGTGGAGAGAGAGAGCCAAGGTGGGGCTGGTCAGCTCTCCTGGGCAGAGTCAGGGTTGTTCAAGGGGATGGTTATGCATAGCCTTTGGGTCAGCTGCCTGGGTTCAAGTTCAGGGTTTTTCCACCTGTTATCTCCATGATTACAGGCAAGCTACTAAAACTTTGTTTTACAAATGAGGAATCTGAGGCTGAACTAGGGCAGAGGTGAGTGGAGCTGGAGAACAGGCAGGTTCAAGGTCTGGCCAGTCTTAACAGTAGTACTCTCCTTAGCACACATGACAAGGCTCATGCACCATTACTTTGCAGGACCATTCTTGCTGGGATTCACATTCCAGTTATGCTTCTTGCCTTTGTCATTTCCTCTTACTCACTCGCTCACTCCCAAATAAAATCAATTTTTTGCATCTGATTACAAAACATATTCTTGCTCATTATCAAAAAAGTACAGAAATCAGGGAAAATTCTAAAGAAGAAATCACAAATCCCCTCACCCAGATTTTCAGGAATTGGATGGACATGCAAATATTCCTAGAGAGTCACAAATTTACATAAGTGGAAATGTACTGTACATTATGCTCTGTAATTGCTGCTTCACCCAATAGTTTGCTGTGAACATTTTAATATGTTAATGTAGAACTTCGTAAACACATTCATGACTACACACTATTCCATTGTACCATTGTGATGGACACAGATTGTTTTTAATTTCTCCCCATTCTAAAACATTGTGATGATCATACATCTTTAAGTGCTTTGTGATTATCTTTATGGGAAAAGTTCAAAAAATGAATTTAAAATTTTGATACATAATGGGTATTGCATTGATTCTGTAAAGCACTTTGGGTAGTATAAACATTTTAAGTGTTAAATCTTCTAATCCATGAACACAGGATGTATTTCCATTTATTTGTATCTAATTTCTTTCAATGTTTTGTAGGTTTCAGTGTACAAGAGTTTTACCTCTTTAGTCAAGTTTATTCCTAAGAAGTTTATTCTTTTTTTAAATTAATTAATTAATTAATTAATTAATTAATTTTTGGCTTTGTTGAGTCTTCGTTGCTGTGTGCAGGTTTTCTCTAGTTGTGGCAAGCAGGGTCTACTCTTTGTTGTGGTGTGCGGACTTCTCATTGCGGTGGCTTCTCTTGTTGCGGAGCACGGGATCTAGGCATGCGGGCTTCAGTAGTTGTGGCACGTGAGCTCAGTAGTTGCGGCTCACGGGCTCTAGAGCGCAGGCTCAGTAGTTGTGGTGCACGGGCTTACTTGCTCTGCAGCATGTGGGATCTTCCCGGACCAGGGCTCGAACCCGTGTCCCCTGCATTGGCAGGCGGATTCTTAACCACTACACCATCAGGGAAGTCCCAAGAAGTTTTTTCTTTTTCATGATATTGTAAATGAAATTGTTTTCTCAATTTCCTCTTTGGATAGTTTGTTATTAGTGTATAGAAATGCAACTAATTTTTATATGTTGATTTTGTATCCCTCAATTTTACTGAATTTATTAGTTCTAACAGTTTTCTTGGTGCCTTTAGGGTTTTCTACATATAAGATTGTATCATCTACAAAGAGAGAGAACTTCTCTTCCTTTCTGATTTGGATGACTTTTCTTCTTCTTGTCTAACTATTCTGGCTAAGACTTCCAGTAACATGTTGAATAGAAGTGGCAAGAGGGGGTCTCTTTGTCTTGTTTTTGATCTTAGAGAAAAAATTTTAGTTTTTCACCATTCAGTATGATGTTAGTTATGAACTTTTCATATATGACCTTTATTATGTTGAGGTAAATTCTGCCCCTCAGAAAGTATTTACTAATGTATGTTCCTTTTCATAGTGATGATGCACAACAAAGATACAAATTCTGCAATATTTACTTCCAACTTCTTTTGTGTGAGTCAGAAACAAACTTCTATCTTAACCCACTGTTATTTCCATCATTTTTTACCCACAATCAAAGGTAATTCCTTACTAATACACAACCTAGGTCAGCATATATGCCTTAGCTCATTTCCATAACTCTTTCATCTGTTTTTTGTTATTGTTGTTAGTTTCTGCTGTATAACAAAGTGAATCAGCTATACATATACATATATCCCCATATCTCCTCCCTCTTGCATCTCCCTCCCATCCTCCCTGTCCCACCCCTCTAGGTGGTCACAAAGCACCAAGCTGATCTCTCTGTGCTATGCAGCTGCTTCCCACTAGCTATCTATTTCACATTTGGTAGTGTATATATGTCATGCCACTCTCTCACTTCATCCCAGTTTACCCTTCCCCCTCCCCGTGTCCTCAAGTCCATTCTCTACGTCTGCATCTTTATTCCTGTCCTGCCCCTAGGTTCTTCAGAACGAATTTTTAAATTTTTTTTTATATTCCATATATATGTGTTAGCATATGGTATTTGTTTTTCTCTTTTTGACTTACTTCACTCTGTATGACAGACTCTAGGTCCATCCACATCACTACAAAAAGCTCAATTTTGTTTCTTTTTATGGCTGAGTAATATTCCATTGTATGTATGTGCCACATCTTTATCCATTCATCTGTCGATGAACACTTAGGTTGCTTCCATGTCCTGACTATTGTAAATAGAGCTGCAATGAACCTTGTGGTACATGACTCTTTTTGAATTATGGTTTTCTCAGGGTATATGCCCAGTAGTGGGATTGCTGTGTTATATGGTAGTTCTGTTTTTAGTTTTTTAAGGAACCTCCATACTGTTCTCCATAGTGGCTGTATCATTTTACATTCCCACCAACAGTGCAAGAGGGTTCCCTTTTCTCCACACCCTCTCCAGAATTTATTGTTTGCAGATTTTTTGATGATGGCCATTCTGAGTGGTGTGAGGTGATACCTCATTGTAGCTTTGATTTGCATTTTGCTAAGGATTAATGATGTTGAGCATCCTTTCATGTGTTTGTTGGCAATCTGTATATCTTCTTTGGAGAAATGTCTATTTAGGTCTTCTGCCCATGTTTGGATTGGGTTGTTTGTTTTTTTGATATTGAGCTGCTTATAAATTTTGGAGATTAATCCTTTGTTAGTTGCTTCATTTGCAAATATTTTCTCCCAGTCTGAGGGTTGTCTTTTCATCTTGTTTAAGGTTTGCTTTGCTGTGCAAAAGCTTTAAGTTTCATTAGGTCCCATTTGTTTATTTTTGTTTTTATTTCCATTTCTCTAGGAGGTGGGTCAAAAAGGATCTTGCTGTGATTTATGTCATAGAGTGTTCTGCCTATGTTTTTCTCTAAGAATTTGATAGTGTCTGGCCTTACATTTAGGTCTTTAATCCATTTTGCGTTTATTTTTGTGTATGGTGTTAGGGAGAGTTCTAATTTCATTCTTTTACATGTAGCTGTCCAGTTTTCCCAGCACCACTTATTGAAGAGTTTGTCTTTTCTCCATTGTATATTCTTGCCTCCTTTATCAAAAATAAGGTGACCATATGTGTGTGGGTTTATCTCTGGGCTTTCTATCCTGTTCCATTGATCTATATTTCTGTTTTTGTGTTAGTACCATACTGTCTTGATTACTGTAGCTTTGTAGTATAGTCTGAAGTCCAGGAGCCTGATTCCTCCAGCTCCGTATTTCATTCTCAAGATTGCTTTGGCTATTCAGGGTCTTTTGTGCTTCCATACAAATTGTGAAATTGTTTGTTCTAGTTCTCTGAAAAATGCCATTGGTAGTTTGATAGGGATTGAACTGAATCTGTAGATTGCTTTGGGCAGTATAGTCATTTTCACAATGTTGATTCTTCCAGTCCAAGAACATGGTATAACTCTCCATCTGTTCATATCATATTTAATTTCTTTCATCAGTGTCTTATAGTTTTCTGCATACAGGTCTTTTGTCTCCTTTGGTAGGTTTATTCCTAGGTATATTATTCTTTTTGTTGCAATGGTAAATGGGAATGTTTCCTTAATTTCTCTTTCAGAGTTTTCATCATTAGTGTATAGGAATGCAAGAGATTTCTGTGCATCGACTTTGTATCCTGCTACTTTACCAAATTCATTGATTAGCTCTAGTAGTTTTCTGGTAGCATGTTTAGGATTCTTTATGTATAGTATCATGTCATCTGCAAACAGTGACAGCTTTACTTTTTCTTTTCTGATTTGGATTCCTTTCATTTCTTTTTCTTCTCTGATTGCTGTGGCTAATACTTCAAAAACTATGTTGAATAATAGTCATGAGAGTGGACAGCCTTGTCTTGTTCCTGATCTTAGAGGAAATGGTTTCAGTTTTTCACCATTGAGAACAATGTTGGCTGTGGGTTTGTCATATATGGCCTTATTATGTTGAGGTAAGTTCCCTCTATGCCTGCTTTTTGGAGGGTTTTTATCATAAATTGGTGTTGAATTTTGTTGAAAGCTTTTTCTGCATCTATTGAGATGATCATATGGTTTTTCTCCTATCCTTTTAATGTGCTGTTGGATTCTGTTTGCTAGTATTTTGTTGAGGATTTTTGCATCTATGTTCATCAGTGATATTGGCCTGTAGTTTTCTTTCCTTGTGACATCTTTGTCTGGTTTTGGTATCAGGGTGATGGTGGCCTCATAGAATGAGTTTGGGAGTGTTCCTCCCTCTGCTATATTTTGGAAGAGTTTGAGAAGGATAGGTGTTAGCTCTTCTCTAAATGTTTGATGGAATTCACCTGTGAAGCCATCTGGTCCTGGGCTTTTGTTTGTTGGAAAATTTTCAATCACAATCTCAATTTCAGTGCTTGTGGTTGGTCTGTTGATATTTTCTATTTCTTCCTGGTTCAGTCTCAGAAGGTTGTGCTTTTCTACGAATTTGTCCATTTCTTTCAGGTTGTCCATTTTATTGGCATATAGTTGCCTGTAGTAATCTCTCAGGATCCTTTGTATTTATGCAGTGTCAGTTGTTACTTCTCCTTTTACATTTCTAATTCTATTGATTTGAGTCTTCTCCCTTTTTTTCTTGATGAGTCTGGCTAATGGTTTATCAATTTTGTTTATCTTCTCAAAGAACCAGCTTTTAGTTTTATTGATCTTTGTTATCACTTCCTTCATTTATTTCTGATCTGATTTTTATGATTTCTTTCCTTCTGCTAACTTTGGGGGTTTTTTGTTCTTCTTTCTCTAATTGCTTTAGGTGTAAGGTTAGGTTGTTTATTTGAGATGTTTCTTGTTTCTTGTGGTAGGATTGTATTGCTATAAACTTCCCTCTGAGAACTGCTTTCATTGCATCCGATAGGTTTTGGGTCGTCGTGTTTTCATTATCAATTGTTTCTAGGTATTTTTTGATTTCCTCTTTGATTTCTTCAGTGATCTCTTGATTATTTAGTAGTGTATTGTTTTGCCTCTGTGTGTTTGTATTTTTTACAGATTTTTTTCCTGTAATTGATATCTAGTCTCATAGTGTTGTGGTCATAAAAGATACTTGATACAAATTCAATTTTCTTAAATTTAGCAAGGCTTGATTTGCGACCCAAGATATGATCTATCCTGGAGAATGTTCCATGAGCACTTGAGAAGAAAGTGTATTCTGTTGTTTTTGGATGGAATGTCCTATAAATATCAATTAAGTCTATCTTGTTTAATGTATCATTTAAAGCTTGTGTTTCCTTATTTACTTTCATTTTGGATGATCTGCCCATTGGTGAAAGTGGGGTGTGAAACTCCCCTACTATGACTGTGTTACTGTCGATTTCCCCTTTTATGGCTGTTAGCATTTACCTTATGTATTGAGGTGTTCCCATGTTGGGTGCATAAATATTTACAATTGTTATATCTTCTTCTTGGATTGATCCCTTGATCATTATGTAGTGTCCTTCTTTGTCTCTTATAATAGTCTTTATTTTAAAGTCTATTTTTTCTGATATGAGAACTGCTACTCCAGCTTTCTTTTGATTTCCATTTGCATGCAATATCTTTTTTCCATCCCCTCACTCTCAGTCTGTATGTTTCCCTAGGTCTGAGTCTCTTGTAGACAGCATATATACAGGTCTTGTTTTTGTATCCATTCAGCCAGTCTATGTCTTTTGGTTGGAGCATTTAATCCATTTACATTTAAGGAAATTATCGATATGTATGTTCCTATTACCATTTTCTTAATTGTTTTGGGTTTGTTGTTGTAGGTCTTTTCCTTCTCTTGTGTTTCCTGCCTAGAGAAGTTCCTTTAGCATTTGTTGAAAAGCTGGCTTGGTGGTCCTGAATTCTCTTAGCTTTTGCTTGTCTGTAAAGGTATTAATTTCTCCATCAAATCTGAATGAGATCCTTGCTGGGTAGAGTAATATTGGTTGTAGGTTTTTCCCTTTCATCACTTTAAATATGTCCTGCCACTCTCTTCTGGCTTGCAGTTTCTGCTGAAAGATCAGCTTTTAACCTTATGGGGATTCCCTTGTATGTTAGTTGTTGTTTTTCCCTTGCTGCTTTTAATATTTTTTCCTTGTATTTAATTTTTGATAGCTTGATTATTATGTGTCTTGGCGTGTTTCTCCTTGGATTTATCCTGTATGGGACTCTCTGTGCTTCCTGGACTTGACTGACTATTTCCTTTCCTTTTATTCCTATCAGGGAAGTTTTCAACTATAATCTCTTCAAATATTTTCTCAGTCCCTTTCTTTTTCTCTTCTCCTTCTGGGACTCCTATAATTCGAATACTGGTGTGTTTAATGTCCCAGAGGTCTCTGAGACTGTCCTGGATTCTTTTCAATCTTTTTTCTTTATTCTGCCCTGCGGTAGTTATTTCCACTATTTTATCTTCCAGGTCACTTATCTGTTCTTCTGCCTCAGTTATTCTGCTATTGATTCCTTCTAGAGAATTTTTAATTTTGTTTACTGTGTTGTACATCATTGTTTGTTTGCTCTTCAGTTCTTCTAGGTCCTTGTTAAAAGTTTCTTGTATTTTCTCCATTCTATTTCCAAGATTTTGGATCATCTTTACTGTCATTACTCTGTATTCTTTTTCAGGTAGACTTCTTATTTCCTCTTCATTTATTTGGTCTGGTGGGTTTTTACCTTGCTCCTTCATCTGCTGTGTGTTTCTCTGTCTTCTCATTTTGCTTAACTTACTGTGTTTGGGGTCACCTTTTCACAGTTTGCAGGTTCGTAGTTCCTTGTTTTGGTGTCTGCCCCCAGTGGCTACGGTTGGTTCAGTGGGTTGTGTAGGCTTCCTGGTGGAGGGGACTAGTGCCTGTGTTCTGGTGGATGAGGCTGGATCTTGTCTTTCTGGTGTGCAGGACCATGTCCGGTGGTGTGTTTTGGGGTGCCTGTGACCTTATTATGATTTTAGGCAGCCTCTCTGCTAATGGGTGGGGTTGTGTTCCTTTCTTCCTAGTTTTTTGGCATAGGGTGTCCAGTACTGTAGCTTGTTGGTCGTTGAGTGGAGCTGGGTCTTAGCGTTGAAATGGAGATCTCTGGGAGAGCTTTCGCCATTTGATACTACGTAGCGCTTGGAGGTCTCTGGTGGACCAATGTCCTGAACTCGGCTCTCCCACCTCAGAGGTATAGGCCTGACACCCAGCTGGAGCACAAAGGCCCTGTCAGCCACAGAGCTCAGAAGAAAAGGGAGAAAAAAAAGAAAGAAAGAAATTAAAAATAAATAAAATAAAATAAAATCAAGTTATTAAAATAAAAAAATAAAAAAAATTATTAAAAATAAAAAAAATTAAAAAGTAATAGAAAGAAAGAAAGAAGGGAGCAACCAACCAAAAAACAAATCCACCAATGATAACAAGCGCTAAAAACTATAGTAAAAAAAAAAAAAAAGGACAGGCAGAACTCTAGGACAAATGGTAAAAGCAAATCTATACAGACAAAATCACACATACACACTCACAAAAAGAGAAAAAGGAGAAAACATATATATCTATATATATATTTAAAAAAATGAAGAGAGCAACCAAATCAATAAACAAACCTACCAGTGATAATAAACTTTAAATACTAAACTAAGATAAACATAAAACCGGAAACAAATTAGATGCAGAAAGCAAACCCCAAGTCTACAGTTGCTCCCAAAGTCCACTGCCTCAATTTTGGGATGATTTGTTGTCTATTCAGGTATTCTACAGATGCAGAGTACATCAAGTGGATTGTGGAGATTTAATCCACTGCTCCTGAGGCTGCTGGGAGAGATTTCCCTTTCTCTTCTTTGTTCGCACAACTCCTGGGGTTCAGTTTTGGATTTGGCCCCGCCTCTGTGTGTAGGTCGCCTGAGGGCATCTGTTCCCTCCCAGACAGGACGAGGTTAAAGAAGCAGCTGATTAGGGGGCTCTGGGTCACTCAGGCCGGTGGGAGGGAGGGGTACGGATGCGGGGCGAGCCTGCGGCGGCAGTCCAGCGTGACGTTGCACCAGCCTGAGGCGCCATGCGTTCTCCCGGGGAAGTTGTCCCTGGATCATGGGAGCCTGGCAGTGGCGGGCTGCACAGGCTCCCGGGAGGGGCGGTGTGGAGAGTGACCTGTGCTCGCACACAGGATTCTTGGTGGCTGCAGCAGCAGCCTTAGCATCTCATGCCCATCTCTGGGGTCTGTGCTGATAGCCACGGCTCACGCCCGTCTCTGGAGCTCGTTTAGGCGGTGCTCTGAAGCCCCTCTCTTCATGCACCCCGAAACAATGATCTCTCGCCTCTTAGGTAGGTCCAGTCTTTTTCCCGGACTCCCTCCTGGCTAGCTGTGGCACACTAGCCCCCATCAGGCTGTGTTCACGCAGCCAACCCCAGTCCTCTCCCTGAGATCCGACCTCCGAAGCCCGAGCCTCAGCTCCCAGGCCCCACCCGCCCTGGCAGGTGAGCAGACAAGCCTTTTGGGCTGGTGAGTGCTGGTCGGCACCGATCCTCTGTGCGGGAATCTCTCCACTTTGCCCTCCGCACCCTGTGCTGCGCTCTCCTCTGTGGCTCCGAAGCTTCCCCCTTCTGCCACCCGCAGTCTCCGCCAGTGAAGGGGCTTCCTAGTGTGTGGAAATCCTTCCTCCTTCACAGCTCCCTCCCTCTGGTGCAGGTCCCGTCCCTATTCTTTTGTCTGTGTTTTTTCTTTTTTCTTTCACCCTACCCAGGTACGTGGGGAGTTTCTTGCCTTTTGGGAAGTCTGAGGTCTGCCAGCGTTCAGTAGGTGTTTTGTAGGAGTTGTTCCACATGTAGATGTATTTCTGATGTATTTGTGGGGAGGAAGGTGATCTCCACGTCTTACTCCTCTGCCATCTTGAAGGTCTCCTTTCATCTGTTTCTCATCTTATCTATATATCCCACCCAGACCTTGGATGAGTCCAAATTTCAAGTGACTGTGTGTACTTCTGGAAAAAGAGTGAATCAAGTGGCATCACTGAATTCATCGTTACCAACAACAAATGGGTCTCTGCAGTGTCCCCAGTAATCCTAATAAGTCAGTTCACCTTTCCATTTTTTTAAAAAATGATTATTGCAAACCATCCCTCTCCTCATACTTCTGACAACCCTTCACATGCCCATTTCTCCCTTTACGCTCAACGAATGACATTAGGATCTATTTGATTGTGAAAGTAGAGGCCATGCCAAAGGAAAGCCCTCTCCTCTCTTCTGATTTCTTCCTGTTACTTTAGCAGAAGCAGCTGGAACTCTCATACACTGCTAGTGAGAGTGTAAAAAGTTTCCTCCACTTTGGAAACTTGTATGACAGTCTCTTATAAAACTAAACATACATTTACCAGTTACCCAGAAAATCTACTGAAGAGAAATTAAAACTTATAAAAGACTTGCACAAGTACACTCCATACCTGCTTTATTCAGAATTACTAAAATAGGGAAATAATCCATATGTCTGTCCATCAATAGAATTAAAACTAACATTCATACAATGGAATAAGTAATAATGAACTAGAAATAGATTCAACAACATAGGTCTCAAAGGCATTATATTCAGTGAAAAAAGCGAAACACAAAAGAGAACATGTCACGTGATTCAATTTATGAGTTCTCAAATAGGTAACACTAATCTATGATGATAGAAATCAGAACAACAGTAGCTGCCTCTGGATAGAGGGCTGAGATTAGCTGGGTAGGGGTTGGAGGGAGTTTTCGGGGGTGATAGAGAGTGTGGGTCATGTAAGTATAAGTATATGCGCTCATCAAAATTTATCAACCTGTACTTTTTTTTTAAATTTTTATTTATTTATTTATTTATTTATGGCTGTGTTGGGTCTTTGCTTCTGTGCGAGGGCTTTCTCTAGTTGTGGCAAGTGGGGGCCACTCTTCATCGCGGTGCGCGGGCCTCTCATTATCGTGGTCTCTCTTTTTGCGGAGCACAGGCTCCAGACGCGCAGGCTCAGTAATTATGGCTCACGGGCCTAGTTGCTCTGCGGCACGTGGAATCTTCCCAGACCAGGGCTCGAACCCGTGACCCCTGCATTGGCAGGCAGACTCTCAACCACTGTGCCACCAGGGAAGCCCTCAACCTGTACTCTTGAGATCTGTGTTTCAGTGTGTATATATTTTAACTAAAAATCAATATATTTATATGCATACAAAATAGATACTAGTATAATAAATCTGATGCAACTATTAGCTTGAAAAATTATTAAAACATGGCAAATTTTGTTTCATCTATTCTCCCACCAACCTTCTGGATTATTTTGAAGCAAACATTTCAGTATCTATTTCTAAAAGCTAAGAGTCTGAGGGTTTTCCTTTGTTACCGTCTATCTTTCCTGCCTGCCTCTGTGACCGGCTCCACCATGAGAGCCACCACTGTCTCTTGCCTCCTCACTGGACTCTTGCTTTCAAGTTCATTCTTCATATAGGATCCTAAGAAATCTTCAGAAATCCAGTGTGATTATGTTATCCCCTCCCAGCCCCTCTTTAAAATTCTCCAATGACTTCCTAATGTTCTAAAGGTAAGTACCCAAATCTTTAAACAGCTTTACTAGTTTCTATTGCCACACAACTAATGACCACACACGTAGGGACTTAAAACACCCACTTGTTATCTCCCAGATACTATGGGTCAGAAGTCTGTGCATAGGGTCGCCAAGTTCTCTGCTTAGGGTCTCACAAGGTTGAAATCCAGGTGTTGGCTGAGGCTGTGGTCTCACCTGGAGCCCAGGATCCCCTTCCAAACTCATTCAGTTTGTTGGCAGAATTCATTTGCTTGAGGCTATAGGACAGAGGTTTCCATTTTCTTGCTGGCTGTTGCCCAAGGCTTACTCAACTTCTAGAGGCTTCCCTCAGGACCTAGCCACACGGCACCCTCCATAGGCAGCTCACAACACGGCCAGTTCCTTTCTTCCAGGCCAGCAGGAGTGTCTGTACTGCTTCTCGTCTCTTTTAAGGGCTCACTGGATTAGATCAGGCCTTCCCATGATAACTGCCCTTTGATTTTGTTCCAAGGCCACTGATCAGTAATCTCAGTTACATCTGCAAAAGCCTTTTGCTATTTAATGCAACACGATGGCAGGAGTAACATTCCATCATATTCACAGGTCCTGCCTGCCTAGACTCAAAGGGAGGGATTACAGGGCATTGGAATCTTAAGAACCATTTTAGACTTTTACCTGTTGTGATGGTAACCCCTTCACACCCTGGCCTGGATGTGTGTCTCTGCTTCCCTCTCGGGTCTCGTCTTGCTCCACTCTTTGCCTATCTTTCTCTGTTCTAGCTTCTCACCCCCTGGCTGCTCTCAGGATCCTGAAAATCCCTTGTTCTCTCCTGCCTCAAGGCCTTTGCACACGCTTTCTCTCTGCTTTTCCTCCCTACCCACCACTCCCTTATCTAGTTAAAGCCTATCAGTCCTTCAGGTCTTAGATCTAAAATATGTTCTTGGTATCCCGAGTCCCTCTTCACAGAGCTCAGCTTGTGTTAGATATTCATACATATGATTATTCAATGTCTCTCTCATCCCCACTCTACTGCAAGCACCTTGAGGGAAGGGGCTGTATATATTTTCACTCACTGGTTTATCCCTAGCATCTAACACTTCACCTGACACATAGTAGGGCTCAAGAAATATACGCGAAATATATGAAATCGGCCTCAGTTTACTTGTCTGTGGTATAAAGGAGTTGGTTTAGCTCACCAGTCATTCTCTAATACTCTGCAATTCCAAGATCTGGTCCAACCAGCTCAATTTACAGTCAGGAAAGTAGCTTCAAATATGAAGTGATTTCCAAACACTTGGTAGAGCAGAGAAGCTGCAGCTCCTACCTCTTCTACACTATGGCTCTGAGGCACACTCTGGCAGCCAATCAGACATTCACTGGTTCCTTTCCTTCTCCAAACCCCAGGACGCCTGAGTGAGAGTCCCTGTTTTCAGATTGACTGGCCCCTGTGCCACGATGACTGTCCAAGTGTGGACACGGCCTTCGGGTGGTTTTTGTGGGCCAACTCGATGTGACCTACTCAGTGAAGAAAGACAGTCCCTCCTCCTTGTTGGCAGTGGTTGAGTGATGCAGAGGGCAGAAGGCGTGGTGAGCAGGGAGGGCTGCTTTGTCGCTGTCTGCACTGGGCATGCACTGGCCTCCTTGCTGGACAGCTATTCTTGCTCCTTGGCCTGCAAGGGACACCGGGCAGCAGATCCCCCGAACAGAGGCCGGTTTCTCATTCGCTTGTCGCCATGCGGCCTGTCCACCTCAGCCACGTGAGGCTCACCGGATGCCTGGAAGGAGTCTGGAGACAGGGAGAAGCGTTTATTCTCCTTGGCTCTGAGTTACTGATGGAGCTTGGAGAGAACAAAAAGAGCTCAGGATGGTGCGTGGTGTCACGGGACCAGTAGAAGCCGGAAGCATCACAGGGGCCACCAAATTCTCAAGGGAGGGAAACAACTTTGTGAGAAAATTAGGAAGCAAGACGTCCGGGTGTGTCTCCCTGGATGCCATTCGGTGTTCCAAGAAAGGGAGTGAACCGGGCTTTTCTATGCAAAGCGGGTACTGAGTCTGACTTCCAATAGCTCTGAAATCTTTAGGCTGGAAGCAGGAACAAACTGATATCCTAAAGCTGCCACAGGTTATTTTCCCTGTACGGGTAGAAGCAGAATTCATCTTTGGAGTAAGGCTGGTCTTTTATTTTGTGAAAAACATAACATGTTGGCGTACACAAGGTCAAGTTAAACTGCTAGTCTATAGTGGAGAAGTTTGAGACAGAATAGCTCAACTACTTTGCATGACAATGTATCATAATATAACAAATTGCAACTCTGGAAAGTATTACATGTCTGAGGGGAGTTGGGGGCTTGGATTTCAGGACACTGGTGATGGTGGGAGGTGGGCTGGCCCTCAACATGGCAGAGGGCAGAGGAGCGCTTCAGTCTCAAGCGGGTTGCTGGTGGGAGGGCATGGGTGATGGACCCCAGGAGCAATGATATCTGATGTCCACTTTGTTTTTTTAAAATTAATTAATTAATTAATTTATGGCTGTGTTGGGTCTTCGTTTCTGTGCGAGGGCTTTCTCTAGTTGTGGTAAGCGGGGGCGACTCTTTATCGCGGTGTGCGGGCCTCTCACTATCCCGGCCTCTCTTGTTGCGGAGCACAGGCTCCAGGCGTGCAGGCTCAGTAGCTGTGGCTCACGGGCCCAGTTGCTCCGCGGCATGTGGGATCTTCCCAGACCAGGGCTCGAACCTGTGTCCCCTGCATTGGCAGGCAGATTCTCAACCACTGCACCACCAGGGAAGCCCTGATGTCCACTTTTAAATGTCCTCTTCTCTCACCCCATGTGAATTAAGTGAGGCTTCTTGCATTGTCAGCCTCAAACCCCAACACTGTCTAATTGAAGAAAAACATTCTGGAAAAATATGTTGGGAAGCTCCTAGGATTGGAGGAATAGACAATCCAGAATTTAAAAAGCAGAAACAAGCACATTCCCTGAAATACAGAAGCACATGTTTATGTTCCTTCTCATTTGGGTGGACTCTTCATGTGACCCAGTGCCCCGATTTTTAGTCTCTGTCTCTCTGTTCAAGCTTCATATTCCAGGTGGGAAGAAGCTGATTCCTCCAGCTTGTAAGGTATTTCTACTCCTGGACCCGTTGTCTGTGCTGGGGACCGAGAGTGGCAGCGACGTGGTGGCCGGTACATTGTAGAAAACCTGGCAGCTGCTCCACGTGGTTCCCCTACAGCAAATCAGAAATTTTGTTTAGAAACTACCCTCCTCCAGTACTGTGAGAAAATAAGAACAAGTGCCTACTGACAAGGATTCTTCAAATCTTTAAAATTATGTTATTTAGCTATTCTTTAGGTTGCCTCTTACAGAATGAAACTAAATTTTAAAAAGTACTTCTAAGTTCATTCACTTTTATAGTGAATAGTGCAGGCACACGCTTTGTGTTAAATACTAAGACACCTGTTGTATCTCTTGTTATCTCATCCTAATCAATAAAGTTTATTTTATACGTATCCAGGCAAAACAGTGTGTGGTTCTGGATATATTTTATTTTAAACTCAAAGACTACTATTTATACATTATTCATAACTTTTTTGGATGTAAGTACAGAATCTAAGGTTTGGTTTAAGCCAAATCAGGGTTTGTTGGCTCACATGAAGAGTTCAGAGGTGGTTGGCTTTAGGCACAGCTTGATCCAGGAACTTAGAAAATATTATTGGAGATCTTCTTTTTCTTCACTTCTTGTTGATATTTTCTTGTGTGTTAGCTTCATTTTGTAGATACACTCTAATAAGTGAGCAGATCTCCACTAAGAGGCCATCATATACATTATTCTACCATAAGAACCCCTGACCAATTACTGTTGTAAGAGGGTGAAACGGTAGGGTCTAGCTTGGGGCTCCTGCCCATTTCTGTGGTGGGGAAAGTTAGGGGGTTGGGTGCCATGAATCAATGATTTCCAGCCCATCAGAACCACATGCAGTGGAAGGAGTGTCATTCCCTGATGGAAAATGTGGTTCTGGGAAGTCAAAAATGGCAGGTTTTCACTTTGCTATATTCATAACTCCTGAATTACAGATTTGGGAGGGATCTTAAGAATCATGTGTCTGCCACATCAATTTTAAAAATAAGGAAACAGGACTTCCCTGGTGGCGCAGTGGTTAAGAATCCGCCTGCCAATGCAGGGGACACGGGTTCGAGCCCTGGTCCGGGAAGATCCCACATGCTGTGGAGCAACTAAGTCCGTGCGCCACAACTACTGACCCTGCGCTCTAGAGCCCACGAACCACAACTACTGAGCCCACGTGCCACAACTACTGAGCCCACGTGCCACAACTACTGAAGCCCGCACGCCTAGAGCCTGTGCTCCGCAACAAGAGAAGCCACTGCAATAAGAAGCCCGTGCACTGCAACGAAGAGTAGCCCCTGCTTGCTACAACTAGAGAAAGCCCGTGTGTAGCAACGAAGACCCAAAGCAGCCAAAAATAAATAAATAAATAAATTTATAAAAAAGTAAAAATAAAAAAATAAGGAAACAGAACAGAATTGAAGAGACTAGTTATTCATTCAACAATGCTATGCTTTGCAGATATAATTGTGGCCAAGACAATCCTAGTCCCTACCTCCAAGAAACACTTTGTCAGTAGGAAAAAAGACAGACAAGAGTCTATTACAACAGCATGGTAGATGTTACTGAGAAAAGAATGGGTGTGTTATGGGAGCACATAAGAGGGCCCACTAACCCAATTTGAGGGACCCTCTATGAGGAAGAAATGTCAAACACCCAAAGAATGTATGTATTAGCTAAGATAACGCTAGCTGTGCAACAAGCAAACCCTCACATTTCAGTGACATGATAGACGTTTCCTTCTCACTCGTGTAACTGACAATGTGATTGGTCTGTGGGTGGTCTTTCTTACAGTGATTCAGGGTTCCAGCTCCTTTCATCTTATTATAGTTCCACCATCCCCTAAGACTTTGGAGTCCTTACGTGTGGTTTTCCGATGAGGATATAGGGAGAAGATATACCTGCTTCTTAACCATTTTGGCCCAGAAGTGACAGGCATGCTTAAACTCACATTCCACTGGTGAGATCTAGTCACATGGCCCCACCTGGATGCAGGGGGCTTAGAAATACAGTTGCTGACTTGGTAGCCACAGCCCAGTGACAACTTTACACTATGGAAGGTGAACATGGAGCTTTGGTGTCCCTGACTCAATAAATTAACCAAGCTATGACAGAGAAAAGGCTTGGTGTTCTAGCAAAAGGATGGCGCATTTTTTAAAAAGCCCAGAGGTGAGGAAAAATCAGGGTCCAATTGAAGCAAAACTGCCAGATTTAGCAAATAAAAAGAGAGAGCTTCCAGTCAATTTGAATGTCAGATATCCCAAATATTCCATGGTACATACTTTATAAAGATTACTCATTGTCGCTCTGATATTTACACTTAACCCTGATATTTACACTTAACCCGGCATTGTGTATTTTATCTGACAATCCTCTGTTTGCAGAAAAAGCAGATTATTCAGCATGACTGGCATATAGAGTTTGGGTGGGTGGAAATGGGGATTATGAAGCTGGGGACGAAAGCATAGGCCAGGTTTGTGAAGGTCCTTGTGAGCTGTGTTACACATTTATCCTGATAGCAGAGGGGAGTTATTACAGGGTTTTAAAATGGGGACAGGGGGTGAGACTGGCTCAGATCTGCATTTTAGGAAATTCCAGGGGTGGTGAAGAATATGAATTACAGTGAGGTGACAGAGGGGGTGACCACAGGCAAGGAGATAGTGGCAAAAGCAGGACCAAATCCAAGTTTTAGTCTGAATCCATCAGTTCATGACTCTGCAGGGTTCTTAGCAGTTTGGAATAGTGGAAATGTAACCGAGCAAGACCCTATGGGGCCTTCCCAGGCCACAGCCACCCCCCCCATGTCTGTGTGCCTCTTGTTTGTAGTACAATTTTAGCCTCCTAGACCTTCCGAGTTCCAACAAATAAATTTAATCAGAAGCAAGAAAATGCAGAAACACAGGAAAAGAGTCAAGCAAGAAAAAATAATAATTTAGCCATTAAAGTCAAGGACCTTTAGCTCCTCCTTAAGGGCTACAGATAATATTCTGAGCCACGTCCTATGAAGTGTTTCACAGATACTGAAATCCCCACCAGGTGGAAGAAGTTAACTGTTTGCTGCCCACAAGCAAGTAGACCCCAGATGGGTTGCAACCAGAAGGTTGATGATGTTGACTCCCGATTACCTCACGAGGAACCAATCAGAAGAATGTCCACGAGCTGATCACACACTGCACCACTCCCCTCCCTCACCTTGTCTTTAAAAATCTTTCTCTGAAAGCCATCTGGGAGTTGGTGTCTTTTAAGCACTGGCTGCCTGGACTCCTTGCTTGGTGCCCTGCAATAAACGCTGAACTTTCCTTCACCACAACCCGGTGTCAGTAAATTAACTTCACTGCTTGCAAATGACCCAAGTTTGGTAAGAAGTAGCAGGGGCCGGGAGACTCCGGGCCCAATTCTGAACAGCTGGGTAGTCACTAGACTTTTCTAGGCCTCCCTGTCCTAGAGGCCTAAGTTCCTCTGGAGTTCGAGGATTCCACCTACTCTGCAGAACGAGTCTATCTCTGCATTCTTGTTCCTTCCCCACTCCCAAACCCTGAAAGTCTGAGTGCTTCACAGTCAAACACCAGACCCTGCCTGGCTCTGGCACTTATATAATTGTCAGAATCTTCACAGTGTTTTTCTTCTATCAACAGTTTGGTGCTATCAGCTCCAGCTGCCACTGGCAAATCCATCACATTAAGCCGCAAGAAGTCACACCTGTCAGGCCCAAGCTGTTTATCTCAATAATTTCCCCACATAAAGACAAACAGCTGACTATTTATTTTCCTTCCTGACATACATAAGGCTGTTAAAAGTCTGAGTGTGCTGGCAGTTTACACGAAGCTAACCTTAATTGCATACTAGGGCACCATAAAAGGATGATCAGGCCTCATTAGCTAGCGACCAATTTTACATTTTTCTCCCCTGACCAAAACTGTTTAAAAATGTGGGGTACTATCTCCTCCCAGGCAGACATAAATTTCAGTGCTGTCAAAATGCCCTTGCTGAATTCCAACTTTTCTCATGCTTGAAAGTGTTCAGTGTGTCAGCTTGGGCCACAGAAGGGTTGTATCTTCCTTGGTTCCCCACCCACAACCCGAAATGAGTGAAAATCTCGTATTTACAGCACAATCTCAGATAACCCAAAGGGCGTTCTCCTGATCCAATTTTTTTCCTGATTAGGGGTTAATCAGAAATATTTTCAGCCATCCTTGTGGAAAGTTTTCCTGGCCTTCCTATTACTTATGGGCCACCTATGCTGTGGCAAGCAGACTGATAATCAGGGCATTATCTCAGTATCCACCACTGCAGCCCAAATATCTTCCACTGCAATATTCCTCCTTTTCTCAGCAGAACAGAGCCCAAACCTCCAAAGGTCACTCGGTAAGCTGATAAGTTTTTTTTTTTTAATGCATGCTTATATGACACCTGTCACAATACAATCTAGTAAAATTGTTTCGAATGAAGTTCAAGACAAAGCACTAATTAGAGCCATCTTACGGAAAAACCCAGCGAACTTCTTGGCCAACCCAATAGAACTCCCGCCAAGACAAGTGAGGGCACAATCCTGTCCTATCAGCCCCGCTGCCTCTACAAGAGAGCTAAGAAAAATAAACGAAGAGAATATCTTATACAGTGGGGAGCTGCATGGGCACGTTACGGAACTCGGTTCATTTGCCCCCCACGCAGCAAGCCTAACGCAGAGATGCTGAGCTTTGCAACACAGAAAGGGCTCAGTTCACCGGGCAGCCAAGCGAGGAGACGGGAGCACAGATCTCCAGCGCACCTCCAGGAAGGCGGCGGTAGATTTAGGGGTATTTATGGATAGAGCTGAGGCGTGGGGAGCGTGGGGAAAGCTGATCGGAAGTAAAGTTACGGTCGTCTGTGGTTCTGCGCAGGCGCAACTAAGCTACACGCTTCTTCCTGGGACAGAGTTCACGCTCTTAGGGCGGAGTTCTGGGCCCTCTGACGTCAAAAGGTCACCTGACAGCCATTCGCGCATGCCCAGTTGGTGGGTTGGGCGTCTCCACTCGTTTTAACCAGCTCGAGTTGGAACTGGACGCCGCTGACTCCGAATTTCTGTAAAACAACTTGGGCAAACATCTTGTTTAGGCCATGTGAGGCTTGGAGGACGAGCAGGATTTTGTAAAAACAAAGCGAGCTGGATCAGAGAAGGCCGGTTACAGGTTTAATGGATCTACCCGATGATTACCTTGGTGTCAGGTGTAGGTCAGTGTTTTTGCTGTTTTATAGGACTACGGGTCAGATGCAGGGGTGGAGTGAAGTGGTATAGAGAGTGTAAGAAGGAGCCCTGGATGGCCTGGGCAGTAGGAAATGATGTGACCTTGGACAAGTCACTTCCTTTCCCCATGCTGCAGTTTCTTGCCTCTGAGATGAAGGAGTTGTACAGGGACCCTTGCTGGAGTCTCTTTCAGCTGTAACCTCTCTGATTCTATGTTGGACCTTTAGCTAAGTAGAGCCCCTGTAAGTTGTTTGAGATAAATTTCTAACCCAAATTATTATATTTTAAAGGATTTGCCTTTTCTCCTTCATGTAGAGGATGGCAAATGAGCCCAGTGATCAAGGGTTTCTGACCGTTGGGTTGCAGTAAGTTGAGGTTTTGCTCTGTGTTTGTTGGTACATGACCTCATCCCAGGACAGGGGACTCAGCACTGCCAGGGATTTTTTTTTTTTTTTTTCCAGAGATGTATTCACTAATCCTTTTTGTTATTCTCATTCTTGTTTTTCAAGCAATTAATGAAGCCCCAGCACCCCGAAGACCCCCCAAGATTTAAAAGTTTGCCCTGCTGCCTGCTGTTCTCCACGGAGAAGCTGCCAGTGGGCCTCAGAACTCTTCCTGGGTTAGTTTGCCCCAGCACGTGCATAGCCTCAAATGGCTCCTTGGGCAGCCTCTGGACTCTGGCTCTCGGATCTTAACTGGCTGATGGCACCCCAGGTGAGTCTAGTAAAGGTGCGGCTGTCTGGCTCAGAGAGGACATCAACCAGAGGAGTAAGTGTTAAATTTTTCCTTTCTCATTTTCTGCCTTTCCATCTCTCTGTGTGTCTCTCTCCTTCTCCACCCCATTTTATGGTCAGATTGCTTGGTTTCGCATCTATAAGTACGAAATATCTGTGGAGGAGCAGTGGAATGGAATGGTGCTTCTCTCTCAAGAGGGTCTGAACTATGATGTATCTTCTTTCTTGTGTATTCTGATTTCTTTCCTTTTTTAAAATCTGCAAAGTGTAAGCAATGCACGTGTTGGAGTTGGAGACCTTGATTCTGAGTTCTGAGAGCTGTGTGACGTTGGGAAGTTACTTAACCTCTCTGAACCTCACTTTTCTCAGTCCAAATGTGACATCATCTACACTGATACTGTGGTGATTGCTTTCTAACTTGTCCTCCTCCAAGTCACTCTCCTAGGGCAGATGGATAGAGCTTTAAAGAACATAAAGCAAGCCTTAAAAATTTTTTTTTAATTTTACCTTTTTTATTTTTTTAACAATCGGTAGATTCTTTTTAATGCAATTTATTTAAACTGAAAAGAAAAAAAAAACCCCAAATCTTGTTAAATCGTGCCATGGCCCTGTTCAGTATCCATCTCTGACTTCCCAAAGTATTTAGAATAAATTCCAAGCTCTTTGTTGTGGTCTGAGAAGCCCTGCATGGCCTCACCTCACACCTTGCTGCCCTCACTCACTAGGTTCCCCCCACCATTCTTACTGCCCCAGTGCCCTTGCATATACTGTTCCTTCTGTTCAGAATAACCTCTCTCTACTCTTCTAGTAACTGATCCTTTGATCCCCAAGTCTCACTTTAAATGTTACCTCCTGAAACAGACTTTCCTTGACTCCCCTCCTCAACCTAATTTGGTGTCTCTGGTTATAGTCTTTATAATTAAAAAATTTTATTTATATTTTTAAAAATTGTGGTAAAAGATACAGAACAAACATTTACCATCTTAACTGTTTTTAAGTGTATAGTTCAGTGGCATTAAGTACATTCACATTCTGGAGCAACTGTTGTCACCATCCATCTCCAGAACTTTTTTTCATCTTCCAAAATGGAATCTCTGTACTTATTAAACAAAAACTCACCATTCCCTTCTCTCAGGCACCTGATAACCACCGTTATACTTTCTGTCTCTAAGAATTTGACTGCTCTATTCCTCATATAAGTGGAATCATACAGTATTTGTCCTTTTGTGACTGGCTTTTTTCACTTAGCATAGTGTCTTCGAGATTCATCCGTGTTGTACCACGTGTCAGTATTTCCTTCCATTTTAAGGCTGAATAATGTTCCTTTGTATGTGTATACCACATTTTCTTTATCCATTCATCTGTGGATGGACACTTGGGTTGCTTCCATCTTTTATATTACATTTGTTATTGTGAATGATGCTGCTTTGAACATGAGTATACGGTTATATTCTTTTATAGCGTTTTGTGCTTTTCCTTCAGATCTTGTGTGTTTATTCATTTACTCTCTAATCCTCCAGTAAACTTTAAGACATATGACAGGAACTGTTAACTGTTTTGTTTTGTACTATGATGTACCAGCTGCCTTTGCAGCATCTGGCATGTGGTGTTATGACATGAACGTCAGAGCTAACTTGTTTGTGTTCGAATCCTGCCTCTACTCCTTAATAGCTGTGTGGCTGTAAGCAAATAACTTAACCTCTCTGTGCCTCAGTTTCGTCACCTATATAAGATGAGTACTTGCCTCCTAGGATTATTGAAGGCATATATGTAAAGGGCTTAGAAGAGAGCCTGACCCATAATAAATGTTCAATAAATGTGCACCGTTATTACTGTCCTAGTAGATGCTCAAATATTTATTGAGCCAATATGTTAAAAGAATGAGATGACGCTGGAGATGAATCTATTTGTTTCCCTCCTTATCTCTGTCTTTTGTATGCATCTTCATCGCCCTGCTCTTCACTGCAGGTGTAGATGCTAATGGAAGGCATTTTCCAGCATCTCAGTATGCTCATTAGAACGCCATTAGCAGAGCCTCTGTGAAGCTGTGGTTCTCAGCCTCGTGCACATTAGAATGACCTGGGGAATTATATTTAATATCTTGTAATAACCTATAATGGAAAAGAATCTGAAAAAGAATATATACATATGTGTGTATATATGTATAACTTTTATATTTATCTATATCTATATAATGGAATCACTTTGCTGTACACCTGAAACTAACACAACATTGTAAATCAGCTATACTTCAACAACAACAAAAAGAATGACCTGGGGAGCTTTAAAAAATCCTGTTGCCTAGGCTGCACCTAGATCAGTTAAATCAGCAACTCTGGAGGTAAGACCCGGGCTTCAGTGTTTTTAAAGCTCCCCGGGTCATTGTGATATGTAGGCAAGGCTGAAAGTCATTGATCTAACGAATGCCTGGGAGAAGCTGGGAGGTAGCACCGGAGGGCTGGATGCTTGGGCTCAGCTGCTCAGGATCTAAGCATGCCTGAGTTTGGGGAGGTTTCTGTAACCTTAAAGAACAGACCTATCGCTAACAAAAGAACCTACCCATGGTCGACAGTCATATGAACACATGTTCAACCTCATGAGAAAATCAAGGAAGAGCAGATTAAAAGACTGGGGTGACTATTCATTTGCCCCCCATCAAATTGGTACAGATTTAAAAATAATAATGATACCTATGGTTTAAGGTTATGGGGAATTGGGCGAGCTGGGACAGTCTGTCTGGAGAACACTTCAGCATTAAATGTCAAAATCTTTATAGGCTTTCATATCAGGTCTATTATGTATGGTTAAACAAAACAATTGACTTTAAAAAAATTGTATTTTTTTTTCTGGCTACATAATTTATATATGTTCATTATAAATTTTAAAAAAAGTGATCTATAGCCCCACCAATCTAACATTGACTAACATTTTGCTGTCTATCTTTCAGACATTTTTATACATGTATTTATAAATTTTTAAGAAAATGTAAGTGTATCATGACTACCATTTTATAACCTGCTGGTTTTTTCTACTTTATCATATTTCATATATTGTTGGTGCCAAATAAATACTTCTCATCTGCTCAAATGAATTAATATTTTCCAACAATGTAATTTTAAAAAAAATAATTTATTATTTATGGCTGTGTTGGGTCTTCGTTTCTGTGCGAGGGCTTTCTCTAGTTGCGGCAAGTGGGGGCCACTCTTCATCGCGGTGCGTGGGCGTCTCATTATTGCGGCCTCTCTTGTTGCGGAGCACAGGCTCCAGACACGCAGGCTCAGTAGTTGTGGCTCACGGGCCTAGTTGCTCCGCGGCATGTGGGATCTTCCCAGACCAGGGCTCGAACCCGTGTCCCCTGCATTGGCAGGCAGATTCTCAACCATTGCGCCACCAGGGAAGCCCCAATGTAATTTTTAATAGCTTGAGATTTGACTTTTATGATGTACCGTGATTTAACTAATCCTGTATTGTTGGATATTTCTATTACAAATTACTTTGTCATCAATTTTTGTCTTAGTCCATTTGAATGGCTATAACAGAATGCCATAGACTGGGTGGCTTATAAACAACAGAACTTTATTTCTCCTAGTTCTGGAGGCTGGAACTTCAAGATCTGGGTGCCTGTATGGTTGGGTTCTGATGAGAACTCTCTTCTGGGTTTCAGATTGCTGATTTCTCCTTGCGACCTCACATGTTGTAAGGGGCAAGGGCACTCTCAGGCCTCTTTTATAGGACTAATCCCATCAGGAGGGCTCCACTCTCATGACCTGATCACCCCCCAAACGCCTCAACCTCCAAATACCGTACACTGGGGATTAGGTTTCAACATAAGAGTTTTGAGAGAACACAAACGTTTAGTCTATAGCAATACTCTTGTAGATAAATCTTTGGGTATGTTCAGTTATATCCTTAGTATAAATTTTTAGTATAAAGTGGAATTATTGGGATAAAGAATATATACCTGTATAAGGCCTTGTTTCCCTTTTAGCTTTCAAAGCTTAAACATAATGCATCTAGGTGTGCTAATAATGACTAGTAGCAATAGTCTCTGATATAAGTACATTGTTTGTAAAAAGAAGTGGCAAAGGAGGCAGATACAATTAAAGAGAGGCTCAACCCAATCCTTAGTTAATCATGGTGTATATTAGCTGGTTGTTGTATTTTAGGGACTATTATCTACACCTGTGTGTGTGTGTGCGCGTGTGTGGGCATGTGCTTGTGAGCATATACAGTATACGTCCTGCTGATTCCCTCATGTAGACCAGCAAGCTAGCAGTCCCTGTTCTAAGTAAGCTCCTTTCATAGTCTTGACCCACCATTTTGTCCTTATTTTCCTAGCTGATTTGCAGAACCCTACCCCATACCCTGGCTTCCGACATCTGTTTTTGTTCTCCTGCCTTGGAATCTGCATTTGCAGTAGAGTTGGCAAGCCAGTTAGGAGCCCAGAGTTTGGGCTGGAGATGAGGATCGCCTTCTGCCAACGTTGGCTTTCATGGGACCTTCGCAACTGGGCTTCTTCCTGGTCCCCCTCCTCCTACTCCCACTAAGGGGCATCCAGGTTACGGGGGGGGGGTCCCTGGAAGATCACAGATCGGGGGTGGGCAGCCCCTCCACTGGTATGCAGCCAAAAGGAGACTCTTCCTCTTCCCATGAGTAGGTTTCCAAATGCTTCCTGAAAGTCACCTTCTTCCTCCTTCCCTCCATGGCTGTTTCTTGATTCTTCCTCTTCCTCTTCTTCCTCTTCATGTGGAAGCATTTTTCAAATAAGAAAATGGAGAATTATATGAATGAGAAAAAGGTCACATTTAATGCCGAAAAATTGGGATTAAAATAACAACATGCAGCAAAAAGCCTCCAAAGCTCGTATAACATCTGTTTTCTGGGCAATGGAGAAGCCCTCTTTGTAGTTGAAACCCAAATCGTGATCCTCAGGGGCTGCTGGGGAGTCAGAAACTGGAATAGTGAGGTACACACTGGGCTTTGGAAGAAAGTTGGAATCTAAATGGCAGCTCCAGCCATAATTATTTATGAAAAGTCAGAGACCAGGGCAAGTTATTTACTTGATTTTTAATCATAAAGCCCTCTCTAGGTTAGTTGATTCAGAGCCCAGAGATAAAGCTGGCTTTCTTGTAAGATGACTGTGAAAACAAGCAAGGAAAACCACACTGTTCTAACCTGGAGGCTGATTGCAAGGGCCTTTATCAAAATGTTATTCTTTTCCAAAAGACATTCATCATGTTCAACAAGGCTTCGTCCTGGTGTCATGAAGGAAAGTCTTGCCTCAGGTTAAACTAGCAGCGTGCAGGAAAAAAATAATCCTCTGACTATATCCAGGGAGCTGTCAGCATGATTAATTAGCCCCGAGGGTCCCAGGTGGGTGATAAGGACCAACGCGTTCTTGCCTACTCTTTGTGCTTAGTCAATGATACGGGCTTGGGTTTGGGTCCCCTGCATGTCACCCTCATTCTGGGGAAATGTGCCCTTATACCTGTCTCAGGGAAGTCAGTGGGCAGCTTTGGGTTTAAAACCTGAAAGGCAGGAGTGCAGGCTGGTTTCTGTGCCACATTTACTCTATACCGTTGAGTAAGTTTCTTGGTACGTCTCTGCAGCTTAGTTTTCTCAAATTTAATGCAGCTCTGAAAGCGCCTTGTTATCGGGCTATGGTCCACCTCTCCAACTTCATCTGTCCCCCCTTCCCTCAGATAGGATGCTACACCCGAGCCTGATAGGGCTGCTTTCAGCTCTTTCAACTTTCCTTTCCTCCTCTTGTCTCTAGCCATAACCCAAGCCCTGCCCTCGGTCTACTACAGAACATACTTTCCTCTCTTCTTTGCTTGGCTAACTCATGCGTATCCTTCAAGCCTGAACTTAAACATAGCCCTCTTTGTGAAGTCTTGCTGGAGGCTCCTCTGGTTAGTTAGGTACCCTTAGCACTCTGTCCTTCCCTACAGTGGCGCTAACCTCTCATACTGTGATGGCTAATTCGTGGCTGCCCCAGCTGGCCTTTGGAATTCTTGAAGTCAGGGAAAGTGTCTTTCTCATCACAGTAGGTAGAGCACCTAAGTACACTGCCTGGCACATGGAAGAGGCTCAAAAAATAATAAGGAGATAACAATATGAGGTGAAATAAGAGGAATCCTATTTGGTGAATGGCACAAACGTTTTGAGTGTAAACACTATCCTAATATCCTAAAATTTGCATCGTTATCCCTCCTCCTCACCTCCACACACATGCATGACAGTTGCTGGCATTTTGATACCCATTTATTGAGAAATAGGAAATGACAAAAGTCACTGTAAATTAGCAATGCCTTTAAATTAATTTATATTTTACTAATCACCATAACATCAACGTGTGAAAGTACTTATACGTATAAGTAGTGGAATACTCCATCAGAGACTAACATTGTGGTTTAAATTTACTTTTCAGCCTGAGAGGTGAATAATATTGCTTTTAGAATCCTTGAAGGTAGTACGTCCCACACACCTCCGTTCTCCCTGTCCCTCCAATTCTCCCTACTTGGGGCGGGTATGAGAATCTCACAATCACTTGGAAAGTTTCTCTGGAAGAGTAAATCACTTTTGAGTCACCAAGAACCATTATTACTACTACTATTATTATTAATACTAGTAGTAGTAGTACTGTGGTTATTATTACTCACTTAGAAGTATGATATATAGACCCACAGTTTGGGGAAAAGAGTGTAATCAGATTCTTTGTGTTTTGAAGGTGTATAGGAAAACTGCTATCACCCTTGACGGAAAATAGACAGCAGTTCTGGGGCCAAGAGCTGGCAGGTATCATAAGCCACCCTGACTCAGTGCTGCTGGGAGGGATTAGACTTCAAATAAGCCTAAAAACTCAGGCTCTGAGTTCCATCTTGCAAACCTAAGCATTTCAGAGCTTAATCCTGAGTAACTAAGATCATCCTGCTCCAAAGAACTTCAGTGACCACAGTGAGTTGCCATAGCAGCCAAGCGTTGGACCTGTAGGACCAGTCTTCAATGGCAACATGGTCATAGAAGACTGATCAGCCCCTAGTTCTCTGTCTGCTTGGGTGGGAAATCAGATTGACACCCTTCTGGACTATAAAAGTTCCTGAGGTTCTTGGACAATGTAAAGGAAGGAATTGCTGAAAGGAAGAAGAGAATGGATTTTCTGCTAATAAATTTAGTAGGGATCGCTCATGAAAAATTAGTGGTAATGAGTTTCACAGGTAGGGAAACAGCATAGACACAGGCAAGGAGGTGAGAAAATGTGGGGTTGATGGGGTAAGAAGAGCAGCTTGGCTTAGTTTAATTCATAGGGAAGAAACAACATGTAATAGTTGAGAGATTGGGTTATGCAGTCAAACAGACTTGAGGTCTTTTTTTTTCCCCTCTCTCTCGGTTACTGATGTTTTATTTTTTTCCCCAGGAATTTATTATGAAAAATTTCAAGCATACAGAAAAGGTTAAATAATTTTACAGTGAACACATCACAAGATTCTACAATTCACAGTTTACTATAGTTGTTTTACCATTTATCTGTCTATCCACCCATCAATCTATTTTTTTTAATGCGTTTCACAGTAAATTGCAGACGTCAGTCCCGTCTCGCCTAAATCCTTTGGATGCATGCCATTAACTAGAGTTTAATATTTGTGGTTCTTTAAAAATTTTTCCTTTCGAGATGAAATTTACATACAATGAAATGCACAAATCTTAAGTGTCCCATTCAGTGAGTTTTGATATATGTGTAACCCAATGCTCTATCAAGATATAAAACATTTCTGTCACCCTAGAAAATTCCCTCATGACTCTTCCCAACCATTCCCTGCTCCCACACCCCCAGAGGCAACCATTGTTCAGATCTTTTTCCACTATAAATTAGTTTTGCCTGTTCTAGAATGTTTATGAATGGAGTTGTACAGTTTGCACATTTTTGTGTAAGGTTTCTTTCACTCAGTACAGTGCTTTTGAGACTTACCCATATTATCACATGCATGGTACTTCATTCCATTTTTATTGCCAAGGAGTCCCCTTTTGTACCATGTACCACAGTTTGCATCTCCATTGTCCTATTGATGGACACCTCAGCTGTTTCCAGTTTTTGACTATTACAAATAAAGCTGCTATGAACATTCTTGTACAAGTGTTTTAGAGGGAATAGGTTCTTGTTTCACTTGGGTAAATGCCTAGGAGTAGAATTGTTGGGTCTGTAAGGTAGGTGATGTTGAGAGACAACATGATTTCTCACATTTCTGTAGATCTGACGAGCAGGGGCACCAACTGCATTCATTCCAGGCTATTTCGTCAAGAATGTTTGTATTTGTGAACAGTCTTGGAAGATATGGTGTCTCCCTCTAGAACAAGAGGTAACTTTGTTTACTGTCTAGTGTAATGTCTTCTTCCAGGGCAAGGGGCAGGCAGGCTTACTTTCCTTTGGAAAAGATTTGGGTTCCCTAAGGTCTTTCCTAAAGGGTTCCTCCCCTGGAATCCAGCCTACCATATGTGCAGATGTCACCTGGTCCTCTTCATGTCACCCTGTGATTAGGGCTTGGGGAATGACACTGGCTGATACTCTGACTGCTGCCATAACTGTGACTAATAAACTGTTCTTTTTCTCTAACTCAAGTCTCATAACTTCTGCCAGCATCTAAGAAGCCATGGCAGACTAACTTATTAGATTGAAGTATAGTAAAATCTTCGACACGTCACAGTTTTTGTAGGTATATGTTTAGCGGTTAAGAAACTAGCAGACCTTTATTTTTTTTACAAAGTTGTGTATCATTTCTTCTAACTTTGTATTTTTTTCCAAGCTTCAGTTAGGTATGAATTTAGAATGAGCTGGTCAATTTCTGTAAAACAAAGCACTGAAGGGATTATTATTGTGATTGCCTTGATTCTGTGAATCAACTTGGCGATGGTTGATATCTTAACACTATTGGGACTTTCAACCCCTGAACATGATATAGGTCTTCATTTATTTAGGTCGTCTTTAATTTCTCTCAGCAGCATTTTGTAGTTTTCAGTGTAGAAGTCTTGTTTGTCCTTTGTTGAACTTATGCTGAAGTATTTTATGTTCTTTACACTTTTGCAAATTTAACTGTTTTTATTTTAATTTCTTTTTATAACTGTTTGCTACTAGTATATACACATACATTTGATTTTTATGTAATAATCTATCCTGTGATTATTGTTTTAAGAGTTATTTGTAGATGCCTTGCACTTTTCTACATATACAGTAACACCATCTGTAAATAGATACAGTTTACCTCTTGCTATCTGAACTTTATGCATTTTATTTTTTTTTCTTAATGTATACAATGGCTAGGACTTCTAGTACAATGGCTCAATAGAAATGAACCATTTCTGAATCTCAGAGGACAAGTTTTTACTGTTTCACTATTCAGTGATACAAGTATGAATTAACCTATCAATTTTTTATAAATGCCCTTTATGAGATTGAAAAAAGTCTCTTCTTCTCCTAGTTTGCTGAGAATTTTTATCATGAGGGATTGAATTTTCTCAAATGCTTTGTCTGAATCTATTAAAAATGTTTTTTTCTCTTCTGTTCTCTTTATATGTTGAATTGCATTGATTACTTTTTAAATACTGAAACATCTTGCAGTTCTGAGATAAATTCCACTTGGACATGAAATATTCTTTTTATGTACATTGTTAGATTCAATTTGATAATATTTTGTTAAGAATTTTGCATCTGTAGTCAAAGGAATTTGGTCTATAATATTCTTTTCTGTAATATCTTTGTTAGGTTTTACATTACAGTGAGGCTGGCCTCATGAAATGAACTGAGAAGTATGCCTTCTTCTTCGATTTTTATGAAAAAACTTTGTATAAGATTAGTGGGGGGTTTCCCTGGTGGCGCAGTGGTTGAGAATCTGCCTGCTAATGCAGGGGACACGGGTTCGAGCCCTGGTCTGGGAGGATCCCACATGCCGCGGAGCGGCTGGGCCCGTGAGCCACGACTGCTGAGCCTGCGCGTCTGGAGCCTGTGCCCCGTAACGGGAGAGGCCACGATAGTGAAAGGCCCACGCACCGCGATGAAGAGCGGTCCCCGCACCGCGATGAAGAGTGGCCCCCACTTGCCACAACTAGAGAGAGCCCTCGCACGAACCGAAGACCCAACACAGTCAAAAAAATAAAATAAATAAATAAATAAAGTAGCTATTAAAAAAAAAAAAAGATTAGTGGGGGTTTTTTCCCATAAATGTTTAATGTACTGCATTACTGAAACAAGGGACCTGGAGTTTTGTTTGTTGGAAGTTCTCTGAAGATGAATTTAATTCTTCAATAGGTCTGTGACTGCAGATTTTCTGTTTTTTTCTTGTGTCAGTTTTGTTAAGTTGTAAAGAAATTTGTCCATTTCATTTCATTTAAGTTGCCAAATTTGTTGAGATAATGTTGCTTATAAAATTCTATTACTATCATTTTTAAGTCTATAAGATCTATAATGATAATCCCTCTTGTATTTCTAATGTTAGTACTTGGTGTTTTCTTTCTTTTTTTTTCCAACCAGTCTTGCTAGGAGTTTATCAATTTTTTGTTGAAAACTCCAATTTTGGCTTTGTTTATTTTCTCAGTTGTTTGGGTTTTTTTTTTCTTTTTTCTTAGCTTTATTTTTTCCTTAACTTCTCTCTAAGTTTACTTTAGTCTTACATTTTTCTTTTTCAGTTGGAACATTGAGTCATTGACTTTAGACTTTTTGTAATGGGCTACATTGTATGTCCCTCCAAATTCTTATGTTGAAGTCTTAGCCACATGCTGAAGTCCTAACCTCAGAATGTGACTCTATTTGAGGATAGGGTTTTTAAAACAATGATTAAGGTTAAATGAGGTAATTAGGGTGGACCTTAGTCCAATATGACTGATGTCATTATAAGAAAAGGAAGTTAGGACACAAATGGATACAGAAGAAAAACCATGTGAAAAACACAGGGATGAAAATGGCCATCTATAAACCAAGGAGAGAGACCCCCATTAGTTCCTTTTCTCTTGAAAATATATCACTTTTTCCTGTTTCTTTGTTTATCAATTTTGGATCGTGTCCTGGACCCTGTGAATATTTTTCTAGTGGGCACTTAACTTGGCTGGACTCTGACTGCAGACATTGCTTCCCCTGTACCGGGTGGCAGCTCCAATCCCAGTTGAATATTTTATTCTTTGCCGGTCTGCCTGGGGTCTGCTTCATGTATTCATGATGCAGGGTTCAGCCAGAGATTTGCGCATGGTTTATATATAGAATTTAGGGTTCCCTCTCTCTGGATCTCTCTTTCCTGGAATTGTGCCCCACACTTTACAGTGGCTGGGATCACCCCAAACTCTATTCTTTGGTTCTTTAAGCTAGTAAGACTGGGCTTTCTGCTGGACTTTTAGCCTGTCCAAAGTGTTGACTCCCCTCCCCTCCAGTGTCTTTTTGCTTTTAATTACTCTGTACTGCCTTCAAATATTTGTTTTAAAACATTTCCCAGAGTTTTTTAATTGTATTCTGTGAGAGGGTTGGTCCTATAGAAGCGACTTGGCTATGTTATAGGCTAGACTTGAATTTGATTCTCAGATCTGCCACTTACTAACATCTTGACTTTAGACAATTTGGTTAATCTCTGAGACTTTTAGCATCCTCATCTATTATATAAAATGAGGAGGAGGATGATAATGATGATGATAATAATTCATATAAAGTTAGTCTGAAGATTAAATGAAATAATGTAAAGTACTTAGCAAAATGTCTGGCATATAGTATATGCTCAGTAAGTGATAGTCATTAACAATTATTGGTACAGGTGCAAAAAGCAGTGGAAGGTAGAAAGGTGGTTGGATATGGAGCTAAGGAATTTGAATTTTATTTGAAATGCATCAAAATCTATGGAGTGATCAGTTTTCCTACTGTGGTTTAGACCTATATAATCAATTCCTTGAAAGCTAAAACCCTCTTGAACTTCAAACATGATGGTGCCCTTGGTGAAGTTTGGATATCATTCTGTGTATCTTCTCCCTGTGTTACAAACAATTCTACCTTTAAGATTTGTCTCTGCTGCATGGGCATCCATTTTTCTCTGTCTTCATGTGTTGGTATACCTGTGTTGGCATGTGTTGGTATACCTGTTGTGCTTTAGGCATCCCAGGCTAAATGGCTGAAAGATTTAGTGTGTGTTGCAGAACACAGGGCTTCCAAAGGATGTGCTAGATTCATGGCCTGGAGGCCTAGTTGGCTCTTTCCATTTCAGTCTGCATGCTAACTGAGGAAGCTCAACATCCATGTCTGTGTGAAATGGAAATCAAAGCAGGTTGTCCACAATCAGTGGGTGACCAAATTGTGACAATTCTACATTGCAAATATCCCTCGAATCTTGCCGTCTCTCTCCATCTGGACACTGACGTGGCTGTAGCTCCGATTCTCTTGGCTCCCATCAGGACAGTTCCAGTTGCCTTTATTCACCCTTCCTCTAGCCTCTCATTCCTCCTGTTTCCCTTCCATATCACTGTTATAAATGTCTCCAGGTGTGCCACTCCTTGGCTCCAAAAACATTAAGTATTGTAGACAAATTCCTAAGAATTGCTGTCAAAGACCTTCATGGTCTGGACAATTATTTGTCCATTTACTAATCCATTAGTCAGAGTCCTTTCCCGTGTGATGTGTTTCTGTGTCATTTCACTTTAGTTAATAATAATAGTAGTAAATAATTTCTTCAATCTTCAAGGGTCACTTATTACAAGACTCACTTTCAGTTTAATAACAGCTTTTCAGGAAGAAAAGAAACACTACTACACTAAATAAATGAACATTTTAATTGTAAGACACATTGTAATTCCAGAAACATTGAAATGTGAAAAAGTTGTAGGTCTGAGTGTTGATGGCACATCCTAACAGGTACTATTTATTGTGAACCAAGGGCTCAGTACTGATTTAGCTGAAGAATCTTTTCTTGCTTCATTCTGCCTCCAAGGAGCTCTGAAACATTTAGTCCTGCCCCTCTGTAGATGACTTTCTAGATTGTTCTCTTGTGCTAAAATCAAACTTTGCAGAATATATTTTTTCCAAGCTGGTTGGGCCTGCAAAGAGCATACATGGTTTGTGTATTCACTGTGTAAAATTCGCTATTGTTTAAGGAAAAAACAGTTTTTGAAAATAGGACCAAAAGAGAAAAAGAAAGCCCCCAATTTGTTCTCTATTGCTGGCAGCTAAGGATTGATTATTTCTGCTTCCTGGAAAGAGTATAGGGGTGAAAGTGGGGGAGCTCTGCTCTTTTTGTCCAAGAATGTCATTTTCTTTTTTTCAAGGTATTACCAATGCAGTTATTACATTAAGGTAAATTAAATACTTGGGGTCCAGGCTAGGGTTTCACTCAGTCTTTTTTTTTTTTTTTTTAAACCATTTTTAGCTTCTAAATATTTGACCCAGCATTTGAGTTGGGATTAAGCTGTCACAGATCTTGATTTGATAAGGGAAAAGGAATTAAAATGGGCAAAAAGAAGTGAGGCTAATCGGCATTTCCAAGTGATTTTCCCTTCGTAGTTGGCCAAAGAAAATCTCACGAGGGAGAATGGTGTTTGCCGTCTTTGCGCTTGCCCGTGAGACCCCTGACCAGGCCTCACCCCAGTCGGTCTCTCCGTTCTTGGGGTGTAAGTGAGTCGGGCTTTGTTGTGAGCGTCTCTACACGTTTAATGGGACTTCTGTTTTCTGTGCTCAGAGGATTCCAGACCCTCCACTACATTTTATTTGGAATTCATCCGATGTGGGCTGTTCTCCAGCATTAATGACTGAAGAGTCCTTCCAAAGGGGAAAGAATTCAGGGACAGAATTTAATAAAGTTTAGTATGAAAGCTAATTCTCCATAAAACCCTGAAAAATTTTCCCCAAAGTCCAGACACCAAAACTATCGTCGACCTCAGGATTTCATCTCTGCCCTCCTCGCTGAGGGCCTGTGGACTGTAAGCAATGTATCTGCATTTGTAAATAAGAAATAACTTCTTGACAGTTTGATGGGGTTGGAGAAAATGATCGCCCTTTTTTGGGGGGGAGAGCGGCTCTTCCTATCGTGTCCTGCCGTGGTAAACCATGACGGTGGATTTGCTAGAGATAAGATCCTTAAAGTGAGACTAAAATAAACCAAAGATAATCTTACTCCATTTCTGGGCTTAGACTGTCTACCAAAGAGAAGTCCGTCCATTGTAAAAATGAACAGCATTCCTGGCCAGGCGCTCTGAGGGGAGGGTGGGGGAGCAGGGGAGCAGAGGACAGGAGCCAGCTGCTGGGAGCCCCGATGGGTGTGGCCCCCGCGGGCCACTCATCCATCCCACCCCGGTGACGCCTCCCTTGGTTTCAGCTTCAGTCAAGCTCAGGTTCCTCCTCAGTGCTATCATTTAAAATTTGCCTTTGAACTTGAATATCCTTTTTCACTTCTTTGCTTTGGCAATCCCTACCCACCCCTTAAGGATGGTCTTTTTGGGGGGTGTCCCGGTTACCCTTCCTTTGTGCTCTCCTGGCACTTTGTTTGAGCTTGTGTACAGTACGATAGTGTTATTTCCCGCCCTAGACTGTGAGCCCACTGAGGTCAGGCACGAAGTAGACATTCATTTGTTCATTCGCAATCATTGAGTCAGTACTTCTCACACAAGTACACTGTGCTAGAGATACGAGGGAGAACGCAGCAGACATGCCCTCCTTTTCAGTATAGTGATGGAGACGGAAAGCACGGTGACCAAATAAATAAATGCTATGAAGGAAGCAAACGGGGTGCTGAGATAAAGAAATGAGAATATATCATATTATATATTTTACTGTATTATATATAGGGTCCATGAGGAAGTTTCCCTGAGGACAGCATCTAAGTTAAGACCCCAAGAAGGAGGAACTAGCTGCAGGAGAGCGTACTGACTACTCAGTGATTGACGGAATGGATGAATCTAAGCGGGAGGTCCTCACAGTTTACTGTGTTGAGTTAAAAATACTGCTGAGAGTAAAGTCAGGCAATATTTCCTAAGGCAGTGTTGGTGCTGACTCTGATCTATTGGCGATGGTTGCTTGGAGCACAGTTTTGGGGAGAACTGCGGTTGTATCCAAGCTCAGTGGAAAGAGTGCCATGATCAGTGAGTGAGGTCAGCCATTGGTGTGGAAGTAATGGTTGCCTTGAGTGCTGGACCTTTTACATCCCCGTTGAATGGACTGACTGGTAGCAGGGACCATTTCTCCGTTCTGACTTCTTCTAATCTTTCCTTTTTTGCTCTCTGATTCTTCTCCCAAAGTCTTCCCACTCATCTCTTCTCCATTCAATTGGCTTATGATATTTTCATGCTTAAGATTTTCCTAACTATATATATATATGTGTGTGTATACATAGTGTATGTATGTGTATATATATAAAAATATATGCATCAGTATGTGTATATATATCATATATAAACACTGCGCACACACACACATTCCCAATCAATTCAATCTCATCTTATGTAAATAGCACTACTCCCATATGATACTCAAATTACTCACTCTAGTCTTAGCTGAAGTAAATATTTTACCTTATCTGTGTACAACTGCTTCAAGCAGCCTGGTCAACCCTAAGAAAATAGGATTTGATCTGAATCTAAATCTTAGCTCTTCCATGTACTAGTAATAACTTCCCTAAGCTTTAAATGTAAAAGGTAGATTTAATAATAATAATAGATAGCACATATTCCTCACAAAATATGTCAGAAGATCAAATGAAACAATGCATGTGAGTGCATTTGGAAAATTTGTGCAGGGTTTTAGAAATGTATTATTCCATGAGTTTGTTTCAGTGACCTCTTTGTACTTGGTGTTTTCATGTGAAAGATCTTAGAGGTGGGCTCATTTGATTTATCTGGAGAATTGTTATATATAAATTGGTGTTTATTAAGTGCATTCTGATACAAATAAAAATGGCTCTATATAGGTTTGTTTTACCTTTTGGTAACTGAAGAAATAAATTTTAACACGGTTTTAAAACTTTTTGCTCTGCTGGTTTTCATAGTGAAGTTCCATTAGACTAGAATTTCTTTCATGCTAGGTCCCTTTTACAGGATCTAATATTTTCATGTAGAGAGCAGATAGCACATCTCATTTTAAGGCTACTGTTAATTCAATGCACATTAAATACTTTGAAGTCAGGTCCTGTTTCCAAGGGAAGTAGGCTAAGGGAGAGAATGGTGCAAACTTCCTGACTGGAAAATATCAGCTGTGGAGAGGACACATCTACTAATATGAGAAACACAATGTGTGATTGGACTGCCTTCGTGTAGAGTAGAAATACAAGCAGGGAGTCAAAGGGAAGTGGCTCCAAATTCTGACTCCTGAAACCTAATGGCTGCTCAGCTTGGGAAAGGTACACCTCTCTGAACCTCATGGTGCAAAACCAGGCTTTTTTCTAGGCACTAGGGATGCAACAATGAAAATAACAGACAAGATCCCTGCCCTGATGTGCCTTACATTTTGGGAAGAAGCTCAGCAAACTGAAACAGGATAAAAACAATGAACACTGCATCTAGCTAACATTACTGTCAAACAATCGAAAAGCAAAGATAAAGAAGAAATCTTAAAATCAGAGAAAAAAAACCTGACATGTTACACAGGTGAGAAAATGTTTCATGTGACTGCTGCCTTCTCATCAGAAACTGTGGCAGCCAGAAGACAGTGCAAGAACATTTTTACTGTGCTAAAAGAAAAAAGATCTGTCAATCTAGAATTCTATATCCAGCAAATATATCCTTCAGAACAATGTAAGCAGAATAAAGACATTTTCAGATAAAGATAAGCTAAGCAAAGTCACTGCCACCAGACCTGCATCACAAGAAATGCAAAATGAAATTCTTCAGTCTGAAGGAAAAGGATTCCCAGGAAGAAAAGAAAAGGATGCAGGTCTTTAGGAATGGATGAAAACCACCAGAAATCGTAACTGTCTGAAATTCACTGCAGCCTGATAAAGTCGTCATTAACACAACATTTACCCATGAGGAAACCCTGGCTTAGAGTTTTAAATACTTAACCATACGTCATACCTGCCGAGATAGCACAGCTTGTATTCGAAAGGTGATCATTTCTTTGTTCCTTTGACTATATCAACCTGTCTCAAAAGTGGTTTTTAGCAGCGGAAGTAGAAGATTTAGAAGAGATGGCACACCCTTGACCTGTCTTCTCTTCTATGGGTGAAAATGTCACAAAGCAAAGTCAAGAGCAATGGAGAATCTGGCGTTATGGAGGAACAGAGGGTGACACGTGCAGGAGAACTGGACGGGCTGTGGCTGTAGAGTGACATTTTTTTCCCTTCTGTGTTTCTAGGAGACTTTTCTTTAGCTTGGATTTTGGGCAAGTATTTATTGGCAGCTGCTATGTGTGGAACACTGGGCTGAGAGCTGGGGAGCCTGAGATGCATGCAACATGGCCCTTGTTGATGAGCTCATGGCATTCACCTGGATGGGCTCGTGCAGACCTGTGTAAAAAGGCAGGTGGACTTCTGGAGCTGCTGTAACAACACTCCAGAGAAACTGCTTGCTTTGCTCCAAGACTCTCTCTCTGCCTAACTTGTCATCCACTTTCAGGCAACACGGGCCATCTGGCCTGGCCAGTTCTCCTTGCCACCGTCTCCTGGGCTGAACTCGGCTAATTCTCTGTGCTACAATATTACAGTTTCCTCAGCCTAGATATTTAACATTAAGACGGAACCTTAACTTACCCTCAACCCTATTTCTGTCCTCTTCCTTAACCTTTTAGAGCCACCCTGGCTCTAACCCTAACACTCCCCAGTTCTCTCAGTTTGAAACTTTTTGCTCTTCAAGGGCCAAATACTGTCTTCCATTTTCTAAGCAGCGTTCCTTGATTTCTCCAGCCCCAGAGCTCTTGGGGCTCACAAAGCGTGGTACTTTCTTAGAAAATTCCCTACACCATTGCTTTCTTTTTCCCTTCTTTTTCTCATTCTTCTCTTTCTTTTTCTTCCTCTTCTCCCCCTCCTCTTCCTCCTCCTCCTCCTTCTCCTTCCTCATGATAGCTAACGTATCGATGCCCTGCTGTGTGCCAGGCATCATGCGAAATGCTCTTATATATTATTTTAGTTAATCCTCATACCAAGCCCACGATGTCATTTCCATTTCACAAATGAGGAAACCAAGGTTCATGGAGAGTCACTCCCTGGCCCAAGTACCCCAGGTGTCTCCAGAGCCTCCTAGCAGTGCTCTCTCTTATAACATTTTACTGTATCCCAGATCCTTTCGTGAATCTGGTATGAGTTAGAGTCGTTTCCAAGAAAAATTCACACATGCACTTACACAGAAAACTGCATTCCTGTTTTTCTCCTTATCTCTACCGTCATCCCTTGAAGACCTGGGTCCTGTCTTAGTCATGTCTTGTGTCTGCTCGGAACAGTAACTCCAATAAATATGCTGATTGGCTGAGCTGAGGGGGTTTGGTGTTCTGATGGTGAGTGTGATTAAAACAAACAAGTAGCTGATCAACCCTTTGAGGTTATTTGCAAAGCTGAAATAAATTGGATGAGGTCCAGCTAGTGTGGCCAAAACTCCAATCAAGACTGCAAGGTTCAGTGGAGCCTTCTACCTCATGCTCACACCGCCCACACACATACCCCCTCTTAGTTCTGTCGCAAAAATGGAGACAAATCCCTAATTGCTCTAAACACCTGAGGGGAGAAATGTCAACCGATTTTTCATGCAATAGGTAAGGCCAGGACAACCAAAACTGAAATGAGAGTTTTGCAAACATGAAGAAGTTTATTAGCCTGGGCAGAAAGTCAAAATCACTAAATTTTCCTGCAGATCTGCTTTACCCCTCATTCTTGAAGTCTTAGGCTTGGTGCACACTGGTCTCTGTAGTGCGTGAGAGAGTCATTAATTAAGTTTTGCACGATGGGGAGAATGGCTCCCAATATGTTATTCTTGCGCTAGGCAGGTTTCAGTGGTATCGTGGCTTCATTGCTTCCAAAATGTAGCTGCTGTCCTCCACTTGCCCTCCTCTCAACCCAAAATGTATATGCACGGATGGCTGAGGAACTCTGGCACCTTACAAATTACCCATTCAGACTGTCAAGCATCTTTTGTTTGTAAGGAAAAGAGATGTGACAAATGTAAACACTGGAGAATGGGACCTGCAGCGAGGACGGATGCCATGTCAAACCTGATAAAAGCTGATGCTGCATTCCTTTGCCATCAGTCATCTGGCTCCTCTCTCTCTCCAGCTCTCCCAGCCTCCTTTTTTTCTGCCATGATATTTTCTTTCATTCTGACTCCTTAGGCACGCCCTGGAAGCCAGACTCTGATTAGTATGAAACTGCCCACCGTAATTTTTTATTTTCATCCATGTTTCCTGTTTGGTGCCAGGCTGCAGGATTCAGATACAGATCAAATTAGATGAGGGCCTCTTATTTCCTAGGACACAAAGCAAAGAGAATTCCTTTCTATCACCCAGAGTGGAAGGACCATCTGATTCAAATGTTGATGGAGGCCATGCCTTCAGTTACTGAGATCCTGATTTCATAAAATTTCCTGAGGCGGAGGTGCAGGTTTGAAGGCCTGGGGAACAGTCAAAGGAAAGGAATAGCCCCTGGCAAAGTTTTGAAAACCAAATCGGTGTCATACTCCAACCCCATCCCTAAGACACGACCAGATTAGCTCCTAGCATGCTCAACATGGCTCTAAAGTTGGAGTTGGCTAGCTATGGATGGTACCTCTCAGAATGGTCATCCAGTTTGGAATCTCGAAACAGGATACCAGCTGTCAGCTAAGCCTTCTCTGGCCATGTTAGGACATCTCATTTCTTCTCCATTTGTACAAGCTCTTGCCTTGGATAAACCACAGTAGAGAGTAGCGATTAAGAGAACAGGTGTTGGCCTCAGATAGACTCAGGTTTAGGTTCCAGCTCTGTCTTTTCACTCTTACATTTGATCACAAACAACAAAAAAGTTGACCAGTGATGGCTTGAGGGGAGTCATTCATCTTACACAACCAGAAGTCCAGAGGGCGGCAGGCCAGGGCCATCATAGTGGTTCAGGGATTCCATTGTGAACCAGCTCCTTCCAGCTTCCTGCCCTGCATCCTTAGGGGGTTGTTGTCGTGGGACAAAAATATAACCCCCAAATCTCCATGGAATGTAGTTTATTTTCAGGAAAGGATCCAACAATGGTGAGATTAAACAAGCAGAAGCACTCTGTGTATCTCAGTGTTCCCAGGAGAGATGCTGCTCTCGTTTCAGCTAGAAGCTTCCCTAAATATGTTCGAAAGCAGAGGTTCCATAGGGGGAAAACCTCCAAAATCTTCTCCTGGGTCTTGTCAACCAGCGAACACATATGTGTCAACATAAGTGATGTCTTTTGTCTTTTTGTCATGCTCACTTATTTAAGAATGACTGCTCTGGGCTGACTCTCTACACTTTATTTTACAACAGTTTTACTACTACACAGCCATGAGTCTGAGCCAAAGTGGTGATAGATGGGGGCCAGAATGAGGGCAGGGATAGGGGGTTTTGAGAAAGAAATTGGTGAGCAAGAAACTCTATCCAGATGGAGAGTGACCGGTGGTGGAGAGGTCCAAGTAGACTCCGGGCCCTTCAGTTGGAGGTGCTGGGAGGACAGCGAAGCCATGAATGGGAATGAGAAAGTCTAGAGGAGGAATCTATTCAGGATGGAAAGTGAGAAGTTCAGTCTGGGACACAGAGGCGCGGTGGGTTTAGCAGAGGCATATCCAGAGGGAGAGACCAAGGGCACAGCTGGGCATCCAGACCTGGGGCTCAAGGGAGCCGTCAGTAGAGTTCCAATGCGGTATCTATTTAATGATATTAGTGAGAGAAGATAGACTTTTTTTAAAGTTTTTGCCTGAAATAGCGGGGTACTTTGCCATGAGTTACAGGCATCCATTCTGTGACTGAATCCGCAAGTTGAATAAAATGAAGTCTGTAATTATCTGGTGAACATGATCTTTGTGGAGGAAAACACAAACCTCTGATTCCCCATAACTGTCGGGGAAGCGGGAAGGGTGGTTATTTCTGAGTTCACAGGAATACATAATTCCTTGGGTTATATAAGTTTTAAAAGGTTTTCACACATCAGCTTCTTCAGTGTTTACAAGAACCCTATGAAGAAAGCAAGGGAGAGCTCCTTTCTTCTATTGACAGAGAAGGAAAGAGAGATGCAGGCAAGCCCTATGATGAGTCCAGATTCTCGAATGGCTGAGCTCTTGATGGAGACCAGAACCCAAACCAGCTGGCCAAGTGCTATTTCCATCCTGAGTGTAGGGAGTGGCTGCCAGGCCTTATGGCTCCTCCCTCATAATAAAGTATCCCTCCTGCAAAAATAGGACTACTTAAAAGCATTTTACAATACCACCTCCACTCTTTGATGACTTCACAGTGAAACAGATAATTGTTTCTTAAACTTCAGTTCATCTGGGAAACTTGTCAGATGCAGAGTTTTGATCCTCACCCCAAAAGATTCAGTTTTAGTATGTGTATTAGTCAGGGTTCTCCAGAGAAATATAGCTGATGAGATATAGATATAGATGTAGACAGATAGAAAAAACAGAGAGATTTGTATAGCTATTTATGTATCTATCTCTATATAAAGAGAGATATTATGAGGAACTGGCTCACATGATTATGGAGGCTGAGAGGTCCCACAATTTACCATCTACCAGCTGGAGCCCCAGGAAGCTGGTATTTCAGTTCCAGTCTTACTCCGAAGGCCTAAGAACCAGGGGTGCCAAGAGTGTAAGTCCCAGTCTGATGTCCCAGCTCAGAGAGATGTTTCAGTCAGGCAGAGAAAGAGAATTCTCCCTTCCTCCACCTTTTTGTTCAATTCAGGGCCTCAGTGGATTGGATGATGCCCCCCTCCGATATTGGGGAGGGCCATCAGCTTTACTCAGTCTGCTGATTCAAACGCTAATCTCTTCTAGAAACATCCTCACAAAACATACCCAGAAATAATGTTTAACCAGATATCTGGACATCCCATGGCCCAGTCAAGTTGACATATAAAATTAACCATCACAGTATATTTGCCTGGAGTCCAGGAATCTGCATTTAGCAAACATCCAAGGTGAGTCTGATGTGATGGTTCACCCACTGCATTTTGAGAGTCACTGAAGTAAGGGGGTTGGGAGTGGGGGAAGGCTGTCTAAGTCCCCTTCTGTTTGCTTTCCTGCCTCTCCCCCACTCTCCTCCAGATGAGGAGCTGCATATCTGATGGGCCAAATTCTGGGACATTACCCAGGCTATGTTTACTGATGAACCTGATCATTATATTTTAAAATGTCAAGTAGTTTTCTCCTCTCTTTGCTGCTTCTTGCTGCTGTTTTGATGTGATATCCCTAAGCTGAGCCAAGATCCCTCAGTGTCTGACTGCTGAATCCTGTCTTTCGTTTTCTTTGCATGCCTTCCTAAAAGTTGTCATGAACACTCTGGTCCCCTGGATCATCTGGCCCATGCAGAAGGTGATTAATACCCAAGAGTTGCAGTTGGGAGGTAGGAGCCTTTGTAAGCAATTAGACCTGTTTGCTTACCAGAGTGCCACATGTTGGAATATCAGATATTGATCCCAATAAAAATGAAGTTTTACCTTGAGTACATTTGGTCTTGTTTCCTATGTGTATAGCACCTTCAGGACTAATAGCTAGCCTTTATTGAGTGCATACTAGGTGCCAAACAGTGAGTGTTTTGAATAAAGTAATTCATTTTATTTTCGTAACAACCCTGTGAGAAGGTACTATTATTATCCATTTTTTTTCCTAGGTGAAAAAATTTCCTGAGGTTTCCTCACTGGTGAGTGAGCAAGATTTAAACCTAGGCCACCTACCTCATTCATCCCACTCTACCGTGACCATACTTTATTATCTTAGGAAATCCCTGGGGGACGGGATGGGTGAGCAAGATAGAATGTTGGAATTCTTGGGTCCCCTGGATATATACCATCTTAATATCATCCAAGATCTGCCTAGAGCTCCTAATAGAGGGCAACTCAAAGGTGAAAGGACACAGGAATGCAAAGACATTATCTGGCTAATTAGAACCAAAACTCTATAATAGAGTTGCATTAACTAGACAGATCTTTTCAATAGCTTGCTGTCTTTCTTTTGAATGAGTACTTAACTCTGGCCTCTCTTAGCTGCTGTTGAAATTTCTATAACCTCAGTGGTTCTGGGATCAACAGATGACAAAACTTTTTAGCAGATTCATTTTCTCTGAGCCAGTTGACAAGAACAGCGCTGGTATTCCCTATCTTAGAACACACTATAATCAGAAAGAAAGGCTGCAACCATAAATCGACATGAATTGGGTACGATCGTCCCCGAATGACTTTGCCCTGCCAAGAGTGTTCTTAGCTTTATAACATTGGTCGACACTGGCCCTAGCCCAGCGGTTTTCAGTTTTTCTTTATGGAGGTAAATAGACTAAACTCAGCACTTTCTCAGTCTCTCAAATAAGTGCACTGACATCATTTGGAAATTATAAGAATCCACATATCAAGCCAAATTCCACCCTGGGTTCAACATCCGCTGCCCCCCCTCCCCCGAATCAACCCCCGAGAGTATGGTTAAGTGAGGGCAGAACTTGGCCGGAAGCTTGTTATTTCTGCAGTTTTAATTACACATACCTCAGCCATTTGCCCAAATTAGGAGAAAAGGTTCACAGAGGGAACCTTCGCCTATTGGCTTGCTTCAATGTCTGGTTCTTCTATCACCTAACTTGGGAATTTTAAGAAAACAGTCAAGAATTGACATTTTACATTTTTAGGGATGGAAAGAACTTGGATCATGAGTATCTAGGCCCGTGGTTATCTAAACCCCATGGTTTTATAGACCAAAAAACAAAAACAAAAAACTTCCTGAGATTTAGAGAGGAAAAGTGCTCCAAGTCATAGGAAAGGTATGGTGAGCCAGTCTCCCCAGAAAAACAAAAAAAAGCTAGGAATCGGTCTCTCTTGTTTAGTGTGCTTTCTACACATCCCACCAGAAAGGGTAATTTTTCATAGAAATTTGCTCTTGTTGTATTCAGTTGTATCTCTGAATTGTTGTATTCAGTTGTATTCAGTTGTATCTCTCTCTACCTCTAAAAACCTAGGTCCTTTCCTAGGACCTAGGTTTTTAGAGGTAGAGAGCGATAGGAGTAGATCCAAGTTCAACTACTTCCTAGTCGTGTGTGCCTAGTTTCTTAACTTCTCTGGGTCTTAGTTTGCCTATTTATCACATGGGGAAGACTAATACATACCTCCCGCAATTAAGTGGAGTGATACTCCCTCCCCAGGCAAGTGGGACACAGAACCTGTTTGGTCCCCTTCGTCTTAGAATTCTTGGGTTGCAAATGATAGAAACTCAAACTGGCTTGAGCGTAAAAGGGAATTTGTCTGGCTACCTGTATGATTCTGAGTAGATTTTGGTTCAAGAGAGGCTGGTTCTACAGGCCTAAGTGTTATCATTAGAAATGACAGCTTTCTTCTGCATCAGTGACATTCTCAGTCCATTTCCCTCCTGGTGTGATGAGATGGCTGTCAGCATCTCCAGGCTTCTCCCACAAGGTTCTAGTCCAGAAAAAAGAAAACTTTTCTTTCTCAATGTTTCCATTGAAGGTCCTTGAATTAAACCACACTGAGCTAGCTCTGATAAAACATAAAACGGAACAAATTAGGTACAGAAAACATCACTGTGCCATAAAGCTGGGTAGTAGATCAGAAGGTCAGGTGGAGGTCATATGCCCACTCCTGGAACTTGGGGGTGGTGGTGAGTGAGGATGGGGCAAACCTCCAGGAACATACAGATTGAGAGTGGGACAGGGTTAATTCGCCATAAAACCATCCAAATGTTCTTTTTTTTTTTTTTAAATTAATTAATTAATTAATTAATTTTTTGGCTGTGTTGAGTCTTCATTTCTGTGCGAGGCCTTTCTCTAGTTGCGGCAAGCGGGGGCCACTCTTCATCGCGGTTCGTGGGCCTCTCACTATCGCGGCCTCTCGTTGCGGAGCACAGGCTCCAGACGCGCAGGCTCAGTAGTTGTGGCTCACGGGCCTAGTTGCTCCGCGGCATGTGGGATCTTCCCAGACCAGGGCTCGAACCCGTGTCCCCTGCATTGGCAGGCAGATTCTCAACCACTGCGCCACCAGGGAAGCCCCCCATCCAAATGTTCTTGACAGGATAAAGTCAGTAGACACTGAAGTTGGAAAAACAAGATTCTCCTTCCTCTCCCTTCTCCTTGCCCTAGGCTGTTTGTTTTCTCAAAATGTTTGTATGTTCTATCTGTGCAAGGAGGTAGTAGTATTACTGAAGTTAGCGCCTCCTGGGCTGAGTAATTAGGCTTCCGCGGTTCAGAAGAAAGAATTGGTCAAAGGAAGTATTCTTTTCCATTCAGCTGTGCTTTATCTTTCCTTATGAAAACATCACACTATATTAAAATAGACAAATAAGGCTTGCAAATAGACATATAAAATGCTACCCATTATTAAACGTGAGTCATCACACTCTATAGCACTATGACCTATTTAGATGTAATAATGCATATTAAAGCAAAAATTATTTATTAAACATTTACTATGTGCTAGGCACTACGATGGAGGTAAGTGCTAGGGACACAGCTAGTTTTGATAGTAATCTATCTTAAGATTCAGTTAATGCAAAATTATTTATTGAGGCCCAGCCATGTGTTGACCATCTTTCCAGGCAGAGCAGGAAGTGAAATATTAAAAGCCAGAAGAACATGGTGGTTAAGTACATGCAGCTTTGAAGAGGGACAGATATGTGCTCAAAACTCGGCTTCATCACAGATCCACTGAATGGCCTTGAGGAACTTGCCCTTGAACTCAGTTTCTGTAAAAGAAGCATGAGAATTGCATTTCTTTTTCACGGTCATTGTCAAAATTAGCAGTCATCATGTATTTTAAGTTATTTGGCACATGTCACAAAGTAGGTTACAAAATGGTAGGTAGTGTACATTGACTTCCTGCCACTCACCTCAAAGCCCTTATATGCATGTGTACACACACACACACACAGCCACTGATGTAATAGAAGCAAAGGCTAAATACACATGCTGTGAGCGAACTGTGTCAGACCTGAAAATATTTCGTAACCCCTAGTTATTACAGGGTGTCTTGCTATCAGTGCATTTGGCCTGCAGCTTCCGCCATGACACACGTGTCCAAGCACATGTGAAATGTGAATTGTTGATGATACATGAGAAACCAGGGTCCCCATGTGGTTCATAGCTGTGACTCTCACACCAAAAGTAGCCTGTTTGTAGTGAGGGCAGCCCAGCTGCTAATTGTGTGACAAAAGAAATGAAATAGCAGTGGTAGAACTTCTACCTCTGGTCATGATGGACTAACAGGTACTTTATCCGTTATACCTTTTAGCATATTAATCATAATTGTTTCAAATTCCTGGTCTGATAATTCCGGCACCCATGACCTATTTGACTCTGGTTCTGATGCTTGGTCAGTCTCTTCAAACTGTGTGTTTTGCTTTTTTTTTTTTGGCTCATTTTGATGCCTTTTAGAATGTCTTATAATTTTCTGTTGAAGAAATGCAGACATGATGTACTAGGTGGAAGGAACTATGGTAAATGCGGTAGGTAGCGCATTTAATGAGGTAGCGGTAGGGCATGGAGAGAGGAGAGAGGGTGATCATTCTGTAGCCCGCTGATTAAGTCTCAGTCGTTTGGTGAGCTTGTGCCACTGGACTGTGAATCTCACCAGTGCTTCTCAGTGTTTCCTCCTTAGGTGGGACCAGAGGGAAGGAGGGGGCTGGAGTTGAGTATTCCCTCGCCCCAGGTAGGCTAGGCTTTGCTATAACCATAGCCGGTGAGGCGACGGTAAATAGTTTTTCCTGAGGGCAGACCTCGTTAAGAACAACAAATGTTCTGGCGTATTCACAATGGTTCCTTTTTTCCTCCCCCTGCTGGAAGCATGACATTTTCTCCAGTATTCACTGGGAGGACCAAACAGAGTTCCTGGAGGTAAAACTCACAGAAGGGCAAGGGTGCTTCTATGACTGAATTCCCCTGCAGTTTCCTCCTCTCGGGGTGGCCTGCACTGAGCCTCCAGCAGCTCCTCAATTACAGTTCGAGTGTTCACACTGTTGCCCATGGAAGTTTCTGCTCCAGCAAATTGTGATTCTCTGTATCAACCTGTCTGTCTCTAATTTTGGAAGCAGCAGTTTACCCTGTGACTTCCCTTCTCTGACAGATCTAAGAGTTGTTGATTGTTTCAGTTTGTTCAGGTGTTTATTGGTTGTTATTGATGGACGGAAGACTTCTAAGTTCCTTACACACCAGACCAGAAACCAGAAGTCTATACTGACTTTTAAATACTTATCCCACACCTGACACATGTCACTTTCACTGCCAAAATATTGGCCACATCCAGTCACGTGACCCAGCCTATGACAAGAGATCCTTGACGTGTCCTCCAAGCCTCTGCCCAGAAGGGGGAGAAGAGAAACTATTTGGCAAACAGCATTAATGTCTACCACGGAGATCAACATACATTTTTATTACTGATCAACTTGGACTGGCTCTGCCTAGATAGAGAGACACAGCAGGAACTCAGTACTCCCCCTGAATTAGATACTTACCAGTAGTCACTGGTATAGTTGGACAACCACAGCCTTCTTTCCCCAGGATGCCAAGGAGACCAGAATGTATTCTCTCTGCAGGCAGATCAGAAAAGAGAATCCTAAGAGGCTGAGAGGAGCACGCCCAGTTTCTTCTCTCAGGCTCATCGTTAGGTAGACCTGTCCTCCTCCTTGGTGCGAAGTGAGACAGGAGAGCATGACGGGGAAGGGCAGGAATCTTACTCCACTGAGAGTCCCCTCATGGAAAATAACAGCCCTGCTTTCTCACCGAGAATCATGGTTTCTTGGAAACGGTTATAGAAACTCTGTGTTGTGCTCATGGCGCTTGTGCCCATGGCTGAATGCCTTTGATTGAAAGCGCCAACTAGAACATGGCAGATCCCACCTCAGTGATTCACGTTATTCAGAAGACTCTGTCTCCTGGAAGAGTTTGTCGAGCACTGTAACTCTCTCTTGAGTAACCTTCGAACGGCACGTCTGGACTTCCGAGGGGAAGATCACGGTCAGGAGAGTTGCTTTGGAAGAGGGAGGAAGGGAAGCGAACTAACACAATTGGAAGGCCTGTTACGGACCAGGTACTAAGACGGGTACTTTGACATGTGTTTTCATCCAATAATGTAACAATATTTTATTAAATGCCTACTATTTTCCAGCTATCTCTTATGGCCCTCAAAACATGCTGACAAATTGGGTAGGTGGCTACAGTGTATTGGTTAAAAACATGGGCCAGACCGCCTGTATTTAGATCCTGGCTCTGACCCTTGTGTGTTAACCTTGGGCAAATCACTTACCTTCTTGTGACTCAGTGTCCTCATCTGCAGAATGAAGATAGTAATAGCTTCCTCCTCACAGGCTTCTTTGGAGGATGAAATGAACTAATCTGTGGCAAATACGAAGTGCTCTCTCACTGTCATCTATTCCTGCCATTATTACAGGTCAGGAAACTAAAATTGGAAGAGCTGTGTCCAGGGTCAAGCAGCCAAGAATTTGTCGACTTGAGGTGAAGGGGTAAGCGTTGAAGGACAATTAGACTTGGATGAGCAGACAGCAGTGGGGAGTGTCACCTACAAATTGGCACTTGCCATCTACCTCTACAAGGATCAAATCATGAGCCGCTGCAGCTGCTGACCATCAACACCCCCTGAAAGGAGTTCAGGGTGCAGATCAGGAATGAGGCCCTCTGTGCTCTGGGAAGAACTGGCAGAACGGGTCTTCAGATATTTTCAGGAGAAGATTTTATGAGCCCAATTCTTGCATCTCCTTGTATCTAGAAAAGCACTAAAATCCTTCATGGTGACGTCTGCTCCTCGTGACTAGCAGTAACCTTCACGAGATTATCAGAAACCTTCTGCAAAAAATATGTGCTTGATTGCATGTATTCCCCCTTCACCAAAATCACATATATACTGACCTTCCCCCCTACCTCTTTGGAGCAATTTCTCAGAGCTATCTGAAATGCTGTCTCCTGGGCTATAGTCCTCATTTTGCCCCAAATAAAAAATTCACAACTCTCAAGTGCATTTTTTTCAGTTGATAGGAGAGTGCTAAAGGTCTAGACAAGGATAAGATGATGGAGAATTGCCTGCAAGGAGCTTGGATATTGTAAGGGAGTGTGGTGAGGATGGAGTTTCCAAAAGTGAATTTTTTTCCTAATTTTTTTTCCCACGGAGTTGTCCCTGCAGCTTGCTTTTTACTGATAATCGTGCAGGATGTGATCTCCTGGGAAGATAAATGGGAAATGGGGTCCCCCAAGCACAAGTGATGAGTCATGGCCTATTTTGGTTCAGGTTAGAAGGGTAACCTGGTGAAATTCCAAGGCTGTTTGGTGGAAAGAGCTTTCTTCTTTGCTTTCCTTACAGAGCTAGATGTTGTAAACAGAGTTTCCCAGACAGGAAGAGGAAACTAGGTTCCAGTAAAAACAAGTCACTTGAGGAGAGCCAGGAAGGAAGCTGTGTAGGTGTTTGGGTCTACTTGCTTTGGTTCTGGATGGTCTCTTAGACCCATACATGTGGCCAGGGAATTTCATCAGCATTGGAATAAAGCTGATAAGGACCCTGCAGGCTTATAGCGCCTCCACCATTGATGCCTTGTGGGAGGCATCGTGTCACGCCTGAAGCCCCGCATGTTTGCCATTTATGCCAGTTGAGGAGTTTTAAGCCCTTTTTGGTGTCCACATTTTATATAATGTTTCATTTCTTCCAAGTCTTCTGTGACTGTTGTCTCAAGACTACACAGCTACCATGATGAGGTGGGCAGGACGGGAGTGATTATTCCCATTTTGCAAATGAGAAAACAGTTTCTAAGAGAATACATTTCCTGCCTGAGGTCACACAGCTGGCGATCCGTAGCGCTGAGGTTGAACCCAGAGCTTAAGAAGAAGCCCACTGGCCTGGGGCGGGGGGTACGTGTATGTGGGGAGTGGGGCTGGACTGCGAGATGTGGAAGTGGAGGCCGTCTTCTGCACCTTTGCACTCTGCTGCCCAGCCCTGTGCCAGCCGGTCGCAGGAGGTCTCACATATTTCTTTAAATGCATTAAAAGGAAGCCGCCGGAAGTCAGGGTTGGCTTGGGACCAGGGCAGGGCTGAGCCTTTTTGTAGCAAGAGCAGGAGTCCTGGCTGGGGAGATGCACAATAAAGTTTTAATAAAAGACTGCCCAAGAGATGTGTTTTTAGACTGTATCGTGCAACAGCAATAAAATATGTTGCTTTCCCTTGTTTTGGTCAGAAAGGAAGTGCCTGAGACCAGCAAGTAGAACGAGATGCCTTTCTCTGCCTCGGTATTGCCCCAACACGAAACAGCCACCCTTCAGCACCTCCGTGTGTTTTATATGCCTGCCCCATCCTCCCTTCCCTCCGGCCTGACACCCCAGTGGCTCCAGCACACAGCCATCTTCCCTCATCCCAGGTGAAGCTCTTTGGACCCAGTTTAAGAAAGACAGACGGGCCCCTTCGTGTTACTGGAGACAGTGGAGGGAGGCAAGGCTGCCTGCCTGCAAAGCAGGGTCTCCCACACCAGGGTTTCCCGCGTGCATCCCTGGCCCTACGGTAGCTCCGTTCTCCTTTGCCCTCTGCCACGGCCCAAACCACAGGCCCAGGTGTGCGGTCTGGATGAGTCAGATCTGGCTCTTCAGAGAACACGCAGGGGAGACAGCCGGCGCCTGAGAAGCTGAGAGAGCGCCCTGAAGAGCTTATTAGGTGTGGAATCCCAGGGCGTGTTGTAGGGCTGTCAAAGAGGGTGCTTTGTTCTTCCTCCCCTGCCCCCCAGCCTCGCTCACATGGAGGGACGCCAGCTTCTCAGCTGCACTGCGGCTGCCTGCCTTTCACTATGGGACAGCATTGCTGTTTCTGCAGGTGCAAGTGGCTTGTGTTTCTGGAAGCCTCCTTTCAGTTTTGAATAGTTAGCCTGACTTGGGAAGAGCCTAACCTAGTGAGTATTTCTGCATGGACACCAGTGAATAGTACCAGGAGTAACAGTGGTAATAGCAAAGGTGAGCTTTAATTGAACACCTGCTGCATGCCAGACACCGTTTTGTTTTTTTTTTTTAAACATCTTTATTGGAGTATAATTGCTTTACAACGGTGTGTTAGTTTCTGCTTTATAACAAAGTGAATCAGTTGTACATATACATATGTCCCCATTTCTCTTCCCTCTTGCGTCTCCCTCCCTCCCACCCTCCCTATCCCACACCTCTAGGTGGTCACAAAGCACCGAACTGATCTCCTTGGGCTATGCGGCTGCTTCCCACTAGCTATCTGTTTTGCGTTTGGTAGCAGACACTGTTTTAATTGCATTGCACGCATCATTTCTCTTAGTCCTCACGGCAATATGTAGTAGGTACGACAATCACATTTCAAGATGAAAAAATTGAGACTCCGAGAGCTTACATCATTTGCCCATGGACAAAGTGTGTGACGGTGAGTACCTGACAGAGCCTGGGTTCTATCACAGGCCTTCTGACTCCCCGGTCCAGCCTCGTAACTGCTACATCACACGGCTTCTCTCAGATGCCGAGCATCTGTGCCTGTGGACGTTATGTGACGGCCTTTGCTGATGTGTCCTCTCACCAGATGGAGTTCAGAGAGGCTGGTTGGAGGGGCCATCATACTCCTCCACCACCCCTGCCACGGCCGTGCCTGCCGAGCCTACGGCCCTCTTCAACACGCTCTGGACACTTCTGACCTCACATCCCGCTACCTTCTAACCCCTCACTCCTTCTGTTCTGCTCTCATTGACCTCCTCACGGTCCCTCAAACATATTAAGCATTCCCCTGTCTCAGGGATTTTGTGCTTCCTGTTCTCTCATTCTGGAATGTTCTTCACCCTGATGACTGCTGGGTTCACACTCTCGTTTCACTCAGGTCTGCTCAAGTATCACATTAGCCGAGAGGCTGTCTCTATTGTGTATAAACAAGCATCCTCTTCTTCCCCCACCCCCCTGGCCTCTATTCCTTTCCACTGCTTCATTCTCCAATCTCACTTTATACCTTAGAGTAAATGTTGACATATCAAGGTAGAAGCTGATAAAAACCCAGAGAGTTGCTATTAAACACAGTAGCTGAAAACAGCACAAAGACTTCAGAAGAAAAAATGTGGGTTTTTTAATGATCATATACAGATTATGTGCTTGTAACTATTGCATGAAAAGTTAGACTTTTGGACTTGCTCCCAGCTAGAAAAGTATTTGTTATTACCTGTATGAATGTGTGTATTTAGAACTCTGTATAGAAATTATATGTGCTTTCTCCATGAAGTCTCCTAACTTTCCCAGTAGGAATTAATACCTATGTCCTTGGAAATTCCAGAACACATTTTTTGTGCCTCTCTAATAAATAAGGCAGTTAAGCCAAAGTGATTCAAATAAACGCTGGATTTAAAGTCTAGCAAATACAAGTTCAAATCCTTCTTTTTGACATTTGCTGGGTAGGTAACTGGATGATCCACACAACCACTCTCAACTTGTTTCTGCATTTGAAAAATGAGGGTGCAGTAATGCGGTCAATATTTCATTCATTCAACAGATATTTCTTAAGTATTTTCTGTATGCCAGGTTTCTATGTGTTTGTGATACATTCTCGAACAAAACATACAAGAGATCCCTGAGCTCATGGAGTTTATATTCAAGTGATCATGTGTATGAAAAGGATTTGAATACCATCAAATGCCAAGTTAACGTTAAATATTCTAGCAGATGTTGCTGGTTGCCCTCCTGCCGTCTATCCTGTTTCTCCTAAGTTCCAGAGTCTCAGTTATGTTTTGGTGTCTGCCTCTCCCACATGTTTCATGTTTCTGAGAACAGTGACCACATCGATAGCCTCAGGAATAAATCCTTACCGTGGTGGTCCCAGATCCATTTGCCAGTGGTTGGGGTAGGGATGGGAACGTCATCTGGGTCTGGACAATGAGATGGGAGAGAGGTTTTATGGGAAAGGTATCCTTTCTTCTGCAAATAAGACAGCAGAAGAGATAGCCTCATTTTTGCCTCTGGAAATTGTCATGTCCAGGTGTCACATCTGGAACTGGCACAGAAGAATTAAGTAACTCCCTAAACTGAGGAAGAAGGCAATATTGAAAGTGCAGAGCAGAGAAGTGGAAAGGATCTTGGTACTTGATGTAATTGTCAACCACAAATTCAGAATTGTCACCCAATTCTAAAACCTGTCCCGCCTTTGGACTTGCTGCTGTGTTTCCAAATTATTGAAGGCAGTATGAATTAGCATTTCCTATTATTTGCATCCAAAGATGCTTTAATCTGTTATTTGTCACCACTTCCACTGCTTATCAGTAGCATCACTGGGAGCTGCGTCTGTCTCAGGTTTATGTTTGTATTTGTACTCCTTGGCACACACAGCACCGTGTTTGATATAGAGTGGACAGTGAATGCGTATCTCAATGGAAATGTATCTACAAGCATATATTTATAGTTTTGTATGTATACGATGTTTTAGATTTTTTGCAGGTCTCGGGTTCAATGCTTTATACAATTATATGAGAGGATAATAAATACCACCTTACTTGCAAATGTTTGGATATGGCAGATCCAAAATTTAAAAAAAAATTTTTTAAATCCATGTACTTTAAGTGCAGATTCTCAGATTCAGTGTGTCTAAAGTGGGTTTACTTGAAGCAATGGCGTGTAAGTCAACACAAATATCTTTTATAAAACCCTATCAGCATGGCTGAGACTTGCAATTCCACTGAATAAGCAAGGACGGTCCTGCCCTGATGTCTGCTGCGTGTTCATGCCAGTGAGCTAGAGTGAGGGTGGGGTCCACCCTGCCCCATGATTTTGTTTGATGAGGTCATGGGAACTGGATAAGGTTTGCCCTGGGTTCCAAGCTGACAGCCTGAGGTCTGGTGATGTAGTGTTTGCATGTCATGGGCCAATTACTCTGCTTTCACAGGTGGAGAAGCTGAAACAAAAGCAGCAGGAAGAAACTGGTCTACTTCAGAAGGACACTGAGAATTTATGGGGAGAGTTCTCACTGCTCCCCAGAGAGTACCCGCCCCTGCATAGAGCAGGCCCTTCAGTTCAGTTCAGCTTCACGTTCAACACCTATTTCGTGTTTGGTACTGTGAGGGATATAAAGTTGAGAAAAATGCAAGCTTTCCTCAAGGGATGAACCATCTAGTAGAAGAATATGACAAGTATATAATTCTTTTGTACATGTGTTCATTTGTTCATTCATCCCTTCACTCATTCAGCCAACTTCTAGAAACTTGAAATAAAGCAGTGAATGATGCAGATGTGGGCTCCGCCTCAGTGGAGCTTGTATTCTAACAGAGAAGACATATATTCAAGCATGTATTACCTAACCAATGACCTAACTGCGTTGGTAGTGTGTGCCACAAAGGAAAGAAGGACAGGCTACCACAAGATCATTGACAGGGACCTGATCCAAATTGGGAGGATTATTATCTCCATTTTATAGGTGAGGAGCCACCTGAGGAATTAAGTAACTTGCCCAAGATCACCCAGGTAGGTGTGATGGAGCCAGGTTGTCTTATCCAGAGCTCTTTTTTTTTTTTTTAAATATTTATTTATTTATTTATTTTTGGTTGCGTTGGGTCTTCGTTGCTGCGCACGGGTTTTTCTCTAGTTGCAGCGAGTGGGGGCTACTCTTTGTTGAGGTGCGCGGGCTTCTCATTGCGGTGGCCTCTCTTGTTGCGGAGCACAGGCTCTAGGTGCACAGGCTTCAGTAGTCGTGGCACGTGAGCTTCAGTGGTTGTGGCCTGTGGGCTCTAGAGCGCAGGCTCAGTAGTTGTGGCACACGGGCTTAGTTGCCCCGTGGCATGTGGGATCTTCCCGGACCGGGGCTCGAACCCATGTCCCCTGCATTAGCAGGCTGATTCTTAACCACTGCGCCGCCAGGGAAGCCCATCCAGAGCTCTTAACCACACTACTTTTCAGGGAGAGGTCATGAGCCCCAGGTTTGTCATGGAGCGGGCGGTTGGGTGAATAAGCCTGTACCCATGAGGAGGCATCTGGGCAGGGGCTGTAACACAAAATCCAGTGAATGGCACCAGAGAAGCACAGCAGGCTGCAGGGGGACTTGAGGGAGAGACTGCATCTATCTGAGAGAAACATAAATGACTTCCCGGGGAGGGTGCCCTTTCCTTCAGACCCTGAAAGAGATATGGAAGAATTTCTGCAGGGAGAGAGAGATCAAGGGTAAAAAGGGCTTCGCAGGCGGAGAGGAATAAGGAGTCAGCAGAGGCAGAGTGGGTGTTAAAGACCTTGCCAGCCCTTTCTCCTGCCTTGCCTATTTCTTCCTGACATTCTGAACAGCACACGTGCACTTGCAGGCACATGGGCACACACAGAACTGTAGCTAGTTGTTCAATACTCCCTAGGGCCTCCACTTTACAACCACTGAGCAGCAAAGAAACCAAACGCAGCATCTATCCCGACAAGGGACCCAGAGGTCATCCAGCCCAAAGCTCCCATTTTACTGCCTATTAATTGAAGCTCAAGATGGGAAGTGACCATCCCAAAATCATGCAGCCCTTTACTCAGGAATTCCATTCCCTCCCCCAGCCTCTTTCTCCCTTCTTCCAACCCCACCGCTTTAGTAAATTTCTCTACCCTCAGGCCCACGCACCCATTCATTACCTCACTGCAGGGCTCTGTAATGTACATCTGTTCTCCCTACCCTGCCCCCCAACGATGGTTTTTGTGTGTTTTGCTGTGTTTTATTTTGTTCTTGACCATTTATGGAGCATTACCATGGGCCAAGGGACTCTGCTAATTGATTTACATGCATCATCTTTTGTAATCCTACAACCCTCCTGTAAGTTATAGGAATTCTTCTACCCTTTTTATAGATGCAAAAACAGAGACACTAGGAGATTGAAGTGCTCTTCTCCAGCTCACAAAGCAGGCATTTAGTGGAGCCAGGATTTCAACACTTCCTGCCTGACTCAGAGCCTGTACTCCTGTCTAGTCACCCTTGATGCCTCTCACCCACAGCTTCTACCTCATGGGAGCCTCATGGCTTTTAGGCTAGAAGCCTAACAGTCTGTATTCTCCTTGAGACATGGGTGTCCCTACACACAAGGAACAGTTTCCTCTCTTATTAAGTGTATTTCCTATAGTTTCTTGGCCATTTGGCTAAGACCAAGTGTAAAAGTGTGTTTTCTCTGTGTGCCATTCATTGTTAACAACTGGTGTTTTCAGCCAAGACTGAAATTGAAATTCATGCTACGGTGTAATGGCTTCTTCTCTTCCTCACCCAGGCGAATAGCAATTAGAGTTAATATATTTAATAGATTGAATTATTTAATCTGTATTAAATAGAGTTTGTTTGTTTTTTTAAATTAATTAATTAATTTATTTTTGGCTGTGTTGGGTCTTCATTTCTGTGCGAGGGCTTTCTCTAGTTGCAGCAAGCAGGGGCCACTCTTCCTCGTGGTGCGCGGGCCTCTCACTGTCGTGGCCTCTCTTGCTGCGGAGCACAGGCTCCAGACGCGCAGGCTCAGTAATTGTGGCTCACGGGCCCAGTTGCTCCGCGGCATGTGGGATCTTCCCAGACCACGGCTCGAACCCGTGTCCCCTGCATTGGCAGGCAGATTCTCAACCACTGCGCCACCAGGGAAGCCCAGTAAATAGAGTTTTAATATTATTTTTTGTTGATTTCTTATCTAAAAACGTTATCTAATCATCAGAACTTTGGAGGAGGGAGAAAGCATTACTAACCTTGACTGTCTTTATTTTGGATAAACACTTAATTTCCGTAGTCCATATATACCTCCTTAGGAAAGATAGAATAAATTTGATCTGGTACCCAAAAAGATACAATACCACATCTCACTGTGTTCCATGTCTTTCTGATGGAGTGTCAACAATGGCTCTTTTCCTGGCTTCATTTAGCCTGGCCTGGAACCAGAGAACATTATCTCCATTCCCAGAATGCTCGTGGATGAGGCTGCATGTCAGATTTCCATGCGTTACCCAGGAATGCCAGGACTCTTGCCGCTCACTGTGAATTTACAGTTCTTCCTCTTCCAAACTCCTAGCATTTCTCTTGATGTGAAAAAGCAATTTAAAAATGTACTGTATCTAATATAACACATGGACGTATTCACCACACACACTCTTTTAATGAAAAGGATCGGTACCCTGCCTTTTGCTGACAGTTAACACCAGTGCTTTAATGCCATTTTCTATTATGGATTTATGAGGTGCATACTCAAAGCAAATTAGGGAATAAATCATCGATGACATTGATTGCTTACCAGCTCTCCAGTAAATGTGTGTAATTAATTGTGGGTGTGCTACCTGTCTCTGCTAGTTGAGACCTTCCCACAGCTTTTGGCCTCTCCTCTCTGTTACACTGTTACACTGCTGGGCTTAATGGAGAAGGATTGGTAGCATCCCTGAAGGAGTAGTGCAGCTAAGAGCTTAATCCACCAATACAGCTGATACTCGGAGGTGGAAAAGGAATTTTTGCGTACTCCTCAGGAAAGGGGGTGAGGAGATGAGTGGGGAGGGAGTTTCTGCCTGAGTGAGGCAGCTCATTATTTCAAAGGGTTTACCTGGGTCTCAGTAACACCTCTGGAACTGGTTATTTCTCAACCAGGTTGGCTGTAGACCCAAGTGGTTTTTACTCTGGTGGTCATGCTGGGAAAAGGGCTTGGGCTGCAGGCGTCAGGTAGAGGAACAAGCGGCCCCTGCTCTTGACTGATTGGCCAAAGGGTCTGCTCTTGTAAGAGCAAGTGTCTCTTCTGGATGCAGGTGGGGAGTTCAGTACCCCTCCAGGAGGCGGGGTCTTGAGAGGCAGCAGGGTGTGGTAAGTGGCTGTACTTTCTCTAGAGCCAGCTTGGTTTGAATCCCAGCAATGTCACTTTACTCTCACACTTTAGTGTGACCTCTGGCAAGTTATTTAACTCCTCATTCTCAGCTTCCTTGTTTATAAAGGAGGAAATAATAGTAGTAGCTACCTCTTAGGGTTGCTATAAGGATTAAATGAGATAAGTTGTGTGAAGTTCTTAGGCTAGAGCCTGGAACACAACTGTGCCAGCATTATATGGTCACCATTATTATTTATTATTCTGGAATCCATGGGTGTGCTTTTGTGCAAACTCTGTGTGTGTGTACATGTTTTGGGGGGAGTGGGTCCATAATATTCATTAGTCTCAAAGCGGTCCCAGACCTCCTAAGAGTTCAAGGCTCTCTGCCAGAGGAGAGCTCTTTCCTATTTTTAGAGCACTCCTAACTTTTCCTCCCTGATTTGAACATACTTTTCCACCTGGAATTCTGTGTGGAATATACTGCCCCCAACCGCTCTCCCTCCTTTTCAGTAATAATAATAATACTAACAATGACAATAAAAGCAGCTAATGTTTATAGAGCATCTACTATAGGGCAGGTGTCAACTTGAGTTCATTATTAATTTTTCTCTGAGCTCAGTTTCCCATCTTGTATGGCTGTTGTAGAAATTAAATGAGATAGTGTGGGCAGATGAGCTGATATTTTATTGGTATATAGGATATAATCAATACATCCCCTTTATTTTCCTGCTTTCGGATAATCATTTTGCAATCCACGGTGGATAAGAAGCATGGGGAGAATAAGTCTTTGTTGTTTTAAGACATTATGTTCTTGGGATTGTTTGTTACTGCAGCATAACAGAGCCCATTCTGACAGATACATTGCTGTATTCTCCAGTGCCCCAGGATAACCAGGTACATGACTAAATACTCAGTGATTACATGTTGACCAATTGAATAAGGGAAAGAAGAAAAGAAGGGTGGGAAGAAGAGGGGAGGCAAAAAGTTGGAGAGAGTTACGATGAGGCTAACTAAAATGACTCACGTGGGTCATCTTTTCTAGAGTCATCTTAAAACAATAAAAATTCTTCCATCTAGAAAAATAAGGACTTTCCAAAGCCTCCAAAAGACTGAGATATAATTATAAACGGCAGGCATATTTGGGTTTGTGATGGGATCCAGGAGTCTTGGGGTATCCTGCTCTTTTACAGGCGGTTATCAGGTTAATCACTGAGTGTGGTATTACCAATCCTCTTTGGTGCCTGTGGTCTCCTAAGGAAAACAGGCTATAGGGATGCTCTGCTGGAAGACTCCTTTGCACGTAGGCCTTGATCCAGCATTGCATTCCTGGTCTTTAACAAAAAAAGCCCTCTCCCCTGCTAGCCCAGTTCTCACTGGAGTGTGACTCGCACCTTTGTGGTCACGTCTGGCCCCACAGGCTCTAGGTCATGAGGTTCACTTGGTCCTCGGCGCACTCCTGGCTGCATGGTCCCATAGAATAAAGAACGAGACCAATTAAAACCAGATGCCTCGCCAACCACCAGGTCCTCTCTCTATTTCTAATCTCCCTAAGCCACACCGTGCTGTTTCTCAGAGCTCAGGAAGACTCTGGCTGGGGATGTAGAGTGTAAAGGACTGCTGAATTACTGGCATTCTTTTGTTCTGAGGAGAATAAACTAGTTTCAGCTAAAATAAGAACCAGATTGCCCCCAAAATGTCTAAGCCTTGGGACTTGCTGGTTAAAAACAACTCCTAGAGTGTTTGAATGAGAACTTTTCCCAAGGATGGCTTTGGTGGAGGAGGAGAGGCTGCCAGATACCGCACTGTTAGCTAAATACCACAGAAAACGGCTCTCTGTTTTATTGCTGCGTGTGTTAAACTATGGAGAACAAGAAGCTGGAAAGCCCAGCCGTAGTCAAAGAATGAAGAACGAAATGCCCCAGCTGTTCTGTTCGGGGAAGGATAATTCATAAACACAGAAACAGGCAACACATTTTTTGGATCTGGCTCAGCAGCTACTTGGAAGCCATGATGGGGGCAGCGCTCTTCCGGCCACTGAGCAGCACTCCCTACCTTCTCCCCTCAGATGGGCTGAAGCCATGTCTCAGTCCCGTTCAGGACCAAGTCAAGCAGCGTGCACAGCGCTGTTCAGCAAGTTGCCTTGGCCCTTTTGGTGACCAATTTCTTGCTGATCTGGGCCTTGCAGAGGGATGCACAACCTAACACGAAACCAGGGCAGCCGCTGATGCTCCTAAATTTGGGTTAAAAGAGAGAAAAAGGACTAAAGAAAGTGGCAAAACGGTGACCCCCACACCGTCTCCTGTTAGAATCCTATTAGAGCTTCCATTCAAGTCTGGAAAAATTCCTCTGATGACATCTGCTTGACCTCCTGGGCAGTGGAAGAGCGGTGGGGCTTACCAACAAGAGAGCTTCTTCCTTCCCCCACATCCTGCCGCCTCCTGCTCCAGCAGCGCCCATGGCTGCCTTCCAGCTGGGCCTGGCTACTCTTCTATCGGGGACCCCACCCTGCACGTTCGTGTCTGCATCTGGAGGCCCCTCGGCCTCTGGCTGCTGTCCTACTAGAGCAAGACAGACTTTCCCAGCCCAGCAAAGGCGTTGGCTCTGGAGACAAGCAATTAGAGAGGACTTGAGAAGCTGATGGGTAAGGAATTCCAAGGTCTTAGAGGAGCTCCCAGTGAAAAATGTGGATCAATACTCCTGTTTCTGAAAGAGTTCTTCCTTTATGAATGTTGGACTCTGTTATTCCCTTTGAGCAAAAGCGTGGCATAAAATAAGGAGAATCCATTTCATTCCATTTTTGTTTGTGGATTAATTGCCACTATTCAACTGTTTTTGAGCTACGAAACTGGCATTTTCATATGCTTCCAACTACTATATTACTTTAGCACTGTGCTGGGCACTGAGGATAAAAAGAACAGTAAGACAAGGTCCTTCAGAGAACATAGCATCCAGTAAGGGAGATGGATATTTACTGGATGATTACAGAACATTGTGAATAGTGTAATTGGAGAGGGCATGGCGAATCCTGCTTGACCAGTACTTAGTAACTGCATGCACATGAGCTTCTTTGTTTAAGACTACTTTCTATCAGCTTTTAGAGTGGGGAGAAGAAGGTGTGTAGCATTCCTGTTTAATTCAGCTTTTTATTTTTGAATAATTTTAGGTTTATAGAAAAGTTGCAAAGATAGTACAGAGAATCTTTATACACCCATCATCCAGTTTCCCCTAATATCTCACATTGCCATGCTACATTTGTCAAAACTAAGAAGTTAGCTTTGGTACATTACTATTAACTGAACTGGACTTTATTCAGTTTCACCAGTTTTTCCACTGATGTCCTTTTTCTAGCCACGTTGCATTTAAGTGTGGTGTTTTTAAAATGTGTTTGCAAATTTTTTGATGCCTTCCTCTTGGAAAGTGAGGTCTATGTCCCTTTGCCTTGAAACTGGATAGGCTTTGGTGACAATTTTGGCTGATAGAGTACAGTGGAAGTGACAATACCTAACTTACCAAGTCTACACCATAAGTAGTGATTCATCTTGAAGCCTCCAGTCTCCACATAAGCAGTCAGCTGCCCTGAGCTGCCATGTTGGGAGGAAGCCCAAACTGGCCCACTTAGAGAGACCACACAGAGAGGCCTTGAGACTACATGGAGAGAGATACCCAGCCACACTCCAGCCTCTTTGTTCCCAGCTGCTCCAGCCCCATACTGTTCCAGCTTTAATCACTATCAGACTGCAACCAAGTGAGAGACCCTGAGCCAGAGCTTGCCAGCCAAGTATTTCCTGAAGTCCTAACACACAGACACTGTGAGAGGTATTACAGTGATTATTGTGTTTTTAAACTACTGTTATGTTGAAGATTTTTGTTATGTAGTAGTAGATTAGTGGAATCAGGTGGTTCCATCAGCAGGTCTTAAATGAGGTATGAGGCTCATTCACGTGTAATAACCTCCCAGATGTTCCACTGTTTCATTTTTCACACATTCGTTGAACACCTATTATGTGCCATGTGCTGGGGGAACTAGGTGACTAAGATAATTTCTGACTTTAAAGCATTCACATCAGAAAGAAAAGCAGACAAATGGCCACAGTAAGATATGTTAAGGCAAAGTGTCATGACACAAGAGAAAAGGGACATCTTTCCTGGAGACCCTGTGCTTGAACCAGGACTTGAAGGATGAATCTGAGTTTTCCCCTGGGGAAGGGGATGAGAGAGCATGGGGTGTTTGGGGCTGGGAACCCAGAATAGTTCTGTGTAGCTGTAAACACCGAATTTCTTTGCATGAATGTGTTTTTGGGGTTGGGAGTGGAGTCAGGCATGGAATAGGAAGTAAAAGTGAATAGGGAGACAGAGGTTGAGTTTCCAGAGTGTAATCTGGGGTCCGAAGTGGAATGTCAGCCCTTTTAGCCTGGATCTGATTCTGTTTCCTGAAACTTCTCAAGAAGGTGATGTTTAAATGTTAGTCGTTGGTGTCCTCAGGAATTTGGACTCAAAATATGCATTCACTGTAGGTAGCTTGACCTTCTGGAAGAATAAACTTCGGAAATATCTGGAGGTTAGGGTTCAAAACATCTACGTGAGCCTGTCAAAGTAGTGGTCAAGAGGGTTATGAAGTTTTATTTCTGTGGTTCGTCTTTTCCGTGGAAACAAGTGTATGGGGAGGGGGGAATGGAATGAAAACAGGCATTTTCAAAAGTAAACAGGTGAAAGGAAATCCAATAAACTCTGTAAAGGCAACAACTGAGGGCTGAAGTGGGAAAAGGGTTGAAGGAGGATGAACTCAGTGTGGTGGGAAAAGGAAAGAAGTTAGAGCCGAGAGGAAAGGGGCAGTCGACGGGGTGGAGAGAGAGCCTACGCTTTGGGAACTCAGAGTGTTGTTTGTTCTAAAGTGGTCCCTTCTTTGGTTTAATCTGCTTTGAGTCTGTTTCTGTCCTTTTGAAACAGAAGAGTCTTGACTACTTCTCCAGGCTTATATATACTCCCTCATTTGATTCCTCCCCAAATGCAGATTCTCAAGGAGATGAAATAATATGCTCAAAGTCACACAAGTGGTAAATGGCAGGGCTGGATTTGACTCCAAAGCTGGTGGTCTTTCCAGAATCCGAGGCAACACTTCCCCGATTTTACCTGCCTCTCTGACTGCTCACCTTCCTTCTCTGCTCACTCCCTCTGCTAGCGAAAGATGGCTGCTGCCCCGGAAGCCACCATGGGCTCTGGTAAACTCTAAGTTACTGGAAGGCATATCCCTGTAGAAGGTTACATCACCTGCTCTTGTCTCTCAACTTAGAGAGAGAGGATATACCTCTCAGCTGCCAAGGCAAGGCAAAGTGTATTAGTCTGCTCAGGCTGCCGTAACAAAATGTCATAGGTTGGGTGGTTTATGCAACAGACGTTTGTTTGAAACAGAACGTTGTTTGAAACAGAACGTTCTCACGGTTCTGGAGGCTGGAAGTTTGAGATCTGAGTGCCGGCAGGGTTGGGTTCTGGTGAAGGTCTTCCTGGCTTGCAGACTGCTGCCATCTTGCTGAGTCCTCACATGGACTTTTCTTGGTGGGATCTCTCTCTTCATCTTCTTATGAGGCCACCAGTCCTATCAGATCAGGGCCTTACCCTTATGACCTCATGTAACTTTAATTACCTCCTAAAAGCCCCATCTTCAAATATAGTCATATTGAAGGTTAGTGCTTCAACATGAATTTTGGGGAGATACAGTTCAGTCCACAGCAGCAAGGGAGACAACACTGCTGTCATTTCACACGTTAGGGAGCTGAGGCTCAAAGAAGTTGTCTCACAGTCAGGAAGTATCCAAGGTGGAGTCTGAGACCAGGTCTCTGACTCCAAAATCCATGATCTCCATTCCCGGAAATTTTGATGCATTATCATTGCTGATGATAATACGGTACAATTACTCAATATATACATAGTGCTTACTATGTGCCCGGCACTGTTCTGGTACTTACAGGTATTAACTAATTTAATCTTCGTGACAGTCCTGTGCTAGACTTTGAAGGTGGTGAGTGCAAAAGTGAAAGTAATTAGAAATGAGTCTTCAGAGCAGGTGAACGTTCACCCTGGCATCTTCCCTTCCTTCAGCTCCTTCCTGGCATCCTGCTTGTGCTTCAGAGGCGCTTGATGGCACTTGTCTGGGTAAGAAGTGGGGGGTTGGGGGAGTCCAGATCCTCTGATTAAGGTCTGTGATTTGCTTACCTGCACCCTTCCAGGCTCAGCGGCTTCTATGCACACCCTCCCCATTTCTTAGACTTTCTGGTGGGGGCCCTTTTCCATTGAGGTCCTGTTTCTCCATCTCCCTTCCCATCTCCTTTGGCTAAGTCTGACCTGTCTCTTTGACAGCTGGACACCTGTTGCCAAGAGAAATAATCCCCATGTGTACAGGGTGTTACGGAAGGGAACAGGATGGAGAGAGGAGGGAAGGGCTTCCTGCCAGCAGCCCAGTGGGCAGGGGGGAGGAGCAGGAAGGCTGGTTGGGCCGGGAGGGTGGGGCAGATGTGTGCAGGGAGAGGATGTGCCAGGGGAAGGAGTGGGGTCCCGGGGCAGCTGGGAAATAGCAGGGATGGGAGAAGCCCGGAAGCAGAGGGGAAGAGGAGGCAGCTTCCAACGAGCGGGGGAGGGCGGAGCGGCTGGAGCCTGAGGAGGCCCACGGGGAGGGGAGCGGTACTGGTGAAGGAGACGGGTGGGTGGTGGTAGCGACTCACGGCTGCACAGCATTTCACGGAACACACAGCACTGTAACCTACGTTGTAATACCAGGGGGCTTCCCAAGGCTACCCACTTTGCTGAAAAGTCAGCTGAGGCTCAAATCATGAAGTGCATAGTAATAATGCTTGTTGGGTGCCCACTATGTTCTGGCTAAGGTAGCAGGTGCTTTTGCACCTGTGAATTGAAGCAATTCTCAAAAGCCAGTGGCAGGAGGTACTTAGACTTAGCTGCCCTTTTGCAGATGAAGAAATAGGCTCCAGCTAATTCCTACATTTTTGAAATACCTACTGGCCAGTACTAGTTTCCAGGTGCCATATAAAGGCTGGAGGTGAAATCAGTGCAAACATTCCCCCTGGGCCAGGATTGTTCCAAGAGTTTGGCGCACATGATTTCCTTACATTTTCACAGCCAGGAGATAAGCACACAATTGTCATCATTCCCTTTTTGACAGATGAAGAAACTGAGCCACAGACAGGTTAAAGTGGCACAGGGGTATGTTGTGAATGAGGTTTGAACCTAGGCATTCTGGCTCTAAAGTCTAAGGTTGCATCTATCATGCTGTACAGCAGTGAGTAAAAGAAACACAGCAGTGTTCTTAATTTCGAGTGACTAACTCCAAATCCTGTGTACTTTCCACTAACCCGGACTGCCTTTCAGGTTAATTAAAGGGTCAACGTATACGATCTAAACATAGTGAAAAAGGGACGGTCATGCACCACATGCCGTGCTGAGCCAAACGAGTGGCCCTCTTCCCTGATTGCCGGGGCATAGCCAGACACTAGGACCCCACACCAGGACCTACAAACCAACCATCCAACCTACCAACCAACCAACCAACCAACCGATATGTCAAGGAAGATGCCATGGTCTCTGGTTCCTTGCAGATTAGCCAGGTCTCAGGCACTTGGGCAACATCCACCTCCAGAATAATGTCTACACATAGGGAAGTAAGATATTCAAGTGGTTTGAATGCCAGGCTCAGGTGACAGACCTGGCTTCCATTCTTGTTCTGCCACTTGCTAGCATGGTACCTCCAGCTTATTGCTTCACCTTCTTGAGCCTTAGTTTTCTACTGCAAAATGGGTGAAACGGTACCAGTTTTTTTAGGTTTGTTGTCAGAATGCTCAAGGCAGGATCCCTTTATACGGGCTTTGCATTCAGGCCGATCTAGGTTTCAAATTTGGGGTAGGGTGCTTTGCCTTCCTGAATTGCCATTTCCTTTTCTGTAAGACAGGGAGAATGATTTTTAACTTGTGTGCACTACAGGATGATTAAATGAAAGGGCCCAGGACTTTACCTGGCATGTAACAAATATTAAGCAAATGATGATTATTATTCTTGACCATAGGAGTCAATTTTTTTTTTTTTAGAGTACATAATACTGAATGGAAAAGTGTTCACATTCTTTTGATAAGAAATATACAATATACATCTTTATATCGTGAATAACTGATTTTTTAGTTGAGGAAGGAAAGGAGGGGTAAAAAGAAGGAAGGAAGCAAAGAGGGAGGGAGGGAGGGAGAGAGGGGTGGATTCAAAATTAGAGTTACTATAGGTCTTGCCACAATCTTTTATTTCTTGTACCATACCATCTATCTCTTCCTTTCTCTGCTGCACCCCCCATCCCTTCCTCAAATCAATTTATACATTCTGTTGGACACTTGTTTTGTGTAAAGAAGTGGTCTAGTTAAATAGTTTTTATACAGTGAGTGAGTTTAAGATTAAAGTGTAACTTAATTACAAATGTATAAATATGGCAACTCATAGTTACAGAGAAAAGGGAGAGTGAGTTTCTACAGAAGAGCTAACTATATTTACTTTCTCCCCACAACCTTCTGAACTGGTTTCAACAAAGTCGACTTCTGAAAGGTTTCTATTTAAATGATTCATCTAAGACATCCTCTAAGGACCCAGTTCCTTCCTGGACCCTACATTACAGGCAGAGGTTTGGGGACAGGAATGTTTGCGTGTGGCTGTGCTTATGTTTCAAAAGCCAAATGGAATTTTGTGCCTCTTTTTTTCTGCGCTGAAACCTTACAGTCACTTTGGGTACTTGAAATGATAGTCAATGTTGTAATTCCCTTTCTCACTTTCTTTAATTCTTTTGTTTCTTAACGTCAATCTGTACCAAGGAATCGATGAATTTCTGGTCATGGCAGCTAAAAAAGATACCTAATCTGGGCTTTATCTGGGTCCTCTTTATTATACATCATTCTTTACCTGTATTGTATTCTGAGCTCCATCAGCATCCATTACTAGTCTACACCTCATGTTGATCCATTTTTGTGGACCTGTGCTGAGTTATTCAGCGTCCTCTGTGGGGTCTTTCTCAGAGCAAATGTTTTAAATTTTGATGAAGTCCTTATTATCAGCTTTTTTCTCTTACGGATCATGCTTTTGGTGTCATGTCTAAGATCTTTTCACCAAGCTGTAAGCCCTGAAGATTTTTTCCTATGTATTCTTCTAAAAGCTTTATAGTTTTATGTTTTACATTTAAATCTATGATCCATTTTGAGTTCATTTTTCTATAACCTGTGAGGCTTAGGTTGAGCTTCATGTTTTGCCTATGTCCAATCCCACCGTATGTTGAAAAGACTATCTTTCCTCCATTGAATAGTTTTTGTACCTTTGTCGAAAATAAGTTGGCTGGGTATGCAGTTAGGATAGCTATGTCTTCTTTGTGGAGTAACCCTTTTAGCACTTTGTAATGTCCCTCTCTGTCCCTGGTCATTTTCTTTGCTTCAAAGTCTATTTTATTTGGTATTAATATAGCCATTCCTACTTCCTTTTGGTTAATGTTTGCATGGTGTATCTTTTCCCCTCCTTTTACTTTCAGTCTACCTTTTACTTTCAATCTACCTTCATCATTATATTTGAAGTAAGTTTCTTGTAGACGGAACATGATTAGATCATGTTTTTTAATCAATTCTGCCAATCTCTGTTTTTTAATTGGTGTATTTAGACCATTTATATTTAATGTAATTATTGGCTCATTAACCCTGAGCAGTGGTTAAAGTCCTGACTCTCCACTAGGCCCCCTCTGATACCAACCCTATGAGTAGGGGATGGGATCCTTGTTGCCTCCAGGTAAGAGTAGAAGCTCATTTCCCTCCCTGTGTCGAAGGGGAGAAGGGAGAAGGACTCTGGCAGTGATACAAATCTTGGCTTCCTATTTGGCCTTCTCTGAAACCACCCTGGTGGAGGTGTTAAGAACCTTGTTACAGCCTGAGTGGAATTCCTCTATTGCTATACCTAATCCACTATTTTCTTTGCTCCAAAGGAACACCAGGGAGAGTTGCTAGCACTGTTTCTCAGGGTCAATATGCACTGACTCCACAATGACCTGCCTTCCTGTCCTGGGAATGCCTTTCCTTTTTGTCTCATGACAAACTGGTTTGGATCTACCTATTTACTGAGGACTTCTTCTGTGCATTAGACCATGGGTAGGACTCTGAGCCTCAGTCTCTCCTTTGCACACCCAGGATACCCACTGCCTACAAAGGGCTGTTGGGTAATGGAGCAAGTGCTAGAAGATGCCAGATGCACCCTGGGTTAGTCACCTGGCTCCTTGAATGTGCTGAAGTTGAGTCCCCTTGTTCCTCTATGGGTATCACAATACCTCCTATACTTCCCAGAGTTATTGTAGAAATCTAAGGACATAATGAAGTATAAATGCTAAAACACTGGAGCAAGGGCAGGATTAGTAGTTATTGTGGAATCCAACAGGAATCTTGATTTCAACAAGAAAATTATTAGTAGACACTGCTAGTTGTCATCCAATATCTATTCTCTCTGCTTTTCTAAGAAATATGTATTTCAAATTTGAGCTGAGCTACCCAGAATAAACAATAAAGTTCCCAATGTCTCTTGTGACTAAGCATGGCCAATGGGATGTAAGTAGAAGAGATGTGTGCACTTTCCCATGAGTATTCCTCAAAAGAAAAGAGCATCACCTTCTTCTTTCTTCTTCTTTCCTGTTGAATGAAATTTGGACATAATGACTAGTGCTCCAACAGCCATCTAGAATAAGGAAATGCACTGTAGGAATTTCAGAGTGAGTGGAAGAAGCCTGGTTCTCTGATAGATTCACAAAATTGCAATACCAGCTCTGGACAGTTGATCCAGAATGACTGCATAAGGAAATAAGGCCTTTTGTGTTTAAGCAACAGCTAAATTGGATTTTCTCTTTCTTGTAATTGAACCAACCCTAAACAATAAAAATGCACACTCCAGTAAAAAGTACAGATTTCAAATTAATTGCCTATGATAGAAATGAACATCATTAGCAATTACACAGCCTTAGGAAGATTGGTGTGGGCTAAATATTGATGAAAGCTCTTTTTTTCATTGAAGCTTTACCTGCCAGAATTACAAACTCTTATATGAGGATTTTTCAAAGTCTAATCTGTGAAACAATTGAATTAGAATCAATTTGTGGGATTATTTTTTAACATGGAGATTTCTGGGCCACTCCCCCAAATTATAAGTAGAAATTCTGAAGAAAGGAATCATGATTCTGCATGATTCCCACATGATTCTTGATTATTCCAAAGCTTGAGAACCAACTTAAATGTTGGCTTTTATTTAAAATTTCATTGAATGTTGTCTATCACAGAACCACAGATGAAGAATATTGAAGTGATCTTTAAAGACTGCAGCCATATACTGTCAAACTTAATTTATAAACCCAATCATCTTTTTCTCATGAATAGCAGCTAAAATTTTCTTAAATTTGCTTGTTAAATATTTCCTAACCTTTATTATTAATATTATCAGAAAAACAATTCCATGTGCTTGTGACAATCTGATAATGAAATACATTATAAGTAATTAACAAACAAGCAAAATCCAAGGAAGTTTTCTCTATTTAACTGACAGGAACCATGGCAGCAAAGACTTAGGCAGCCAGGATCACAGAGGGAAGGAAAGGGAAGCACAAAGAAGTGAGGCCTATATTCCGAGTTGATTTTCCCTTTAAGGAATTTGCTGTTCTGAGATTAGTAGCCAACACGATAAGTAGCTATGAGCCTGAGTAACTGACAAAGCTACTGGCCAACTCACAGAACTGGGGAGACAAATATAGTTCAGGACTCACTAAAGAGGAAGATCCCTGATTAAAAGCACAGTTTTTTGGTTTGGGTCCTCTGAAAGGCTACACTCTAGGAGTAAGGCTTAATTAGAAATAAATCAATGCTCCCAAACACTCAAATGCAACTTCAGTTTAGCTCAGTCCTAAACTGAATTGTGATCCACCTTTATCTTAACTGCCTGATAGAAGAAAAAGTAAATCCTCTCTTGAAGACTATAATAGTACCCAGAGCCTTATATTACATCTCAAGTTTTTCATGTGTGAAGTCTGGCATTCAGTAAATAATTATTAGGTACACAAGGAGATTAAATTAACTGATTGAGAGACCAAACCAATAAAAACAGACTTTACAAGTAAACCCACAGGAGATTCTGTTAAAATAACTGTGATTAATAGATTCAAGAGAATAGAGAACAATGAGGACATTTTTATTGCATGTGAAATTTATAAAATATAAATTTGTAATTTTACATCTTAAAAAAGCAATAGGTAACATTAACAAATTGAACATTGGGTTTAGTAGAAAATTAGACTCTGCTGAAGAGAGAATTAGTAAACTAAAAGATGCATCAGAAGAAAATGATCAGAGTAAAGAGTGGATTAAAAAAAGATGCAAAATACAAAAACAAGCATAAGAAACATGGGACACAGTAAATGGACTTAACATATTTACAGTGGATTCTAAGAAGGGAAGGAAGGGGAAAAAAGATGGATCAGAAGAAATATGTTTTTCCCCACAGCATTAAAAAAAAGAATGAGTGTGAAGAGAATGCACGGATTTAAGATGGATCAATACAAGGAAAACCAACCCAAGTGAAGAATATTAAAACTGATGAAAATAAAAGACAAAGATGAAACTTTAAAATACGTGAGAGAAAAAGACACATTGCCATCAAAGGAGCAAAAATACGCCTGACAGCTGGCCTCTTAATAGAAATAACAGAAATCAAATTCCTTGTCTGCGTCTTCTAAAAACAAACAAACAATCAGGCAAAAGAAAGCCAACCTCGAATTTGATACACAATGAAAAAAAATCTTTATACATGCAGGTGAAATAAGGACAAAGACTTTTTCAGACAAATAAAAATAAGTAGAGTGAATTTGTTACAACCAGTCCTGCACTAAAGAAATACTTTAGGGAATACTTTAGGTGGAAGGAAGATGATTCCAGATGGAAGCATGTAGATTCAGGTCTGGATGAAGAACAGTGGAAATGGTAACTATGTAAGAAAAATTAAATATTACTTATTATTTTTTAAAAAAACAAATGTTTTGTAGAATTTAAAATGTATTTAGAAATAAAATGCCTAACAACAATAATATAAAATAAAGTGGTATAATGGAATTAGAGTATTCTTAGGTCTTGAAAAATCTAAGTAGTAAAAACACAAATTTATATTTGACTTTGATAGGTTAAAGATGCATATTATAATCTCTAGGGTAATCACTAAAAGAATAGTGGAATAATAGATAAGTAAGAATTTAATAGAGGAATGTCAGCAAGATGGCAGAGTAGATATCCCAGCCTCTGTTCCCTTCATTCCCCCCACAAAAAACAATTAGACAGCTATCCTTGAACAAAAATACCTCTGGGAGAGCTCAGGAGCCTACTTAAGAAGTTTCAGAAACATAGAGGAGCAAAAAACCTGAGAATAACAGCACAAAAAGAGTAGGAAGAATAGTTTCATTTTGCCTACATCATCCCATTGCCCAGGCTGGCACTGCTGAGCACCAAGAGGGAACTCTCCAGCCTGAGACTTTCCCTAGCAAAAAAGAGGAAAGCAGGGTGAGTGACCAGATTTCACAGCCTTTTGGGTCACTGACCAAAGGATCTGCTTCAGTTCTATGCCAGCCAGATGGCTGGGGAGACCAGCATAGCTGAGATATGTGGAGATGGCTAGGAACAAAGAAAAAGGGCAGGGGCTATCAGTATCAGCCTAATGGCAGGAGCAACCATGGTACCCAGTGGTCTGATATGCAGAAGACCTCAGCAGCCTTCATTGCTGAGGACCTCAACAGACCTCATGGTAGCCATGTACACCTACCCTCACTGCAGCTTTAACCTCTGAGAAGCCTGCCGTGTTCACCATTGCAGACACCAGCAGCATACCCTGCAGAGGACCCAAGGAACTTTGACTTCTGAAGAAACCAACAGCCAGTGCAGTTGCCTCAGACCCCCCACAGGTTTCAGAACCACCTCAGCCAGCACCACTGCAGGAGCCCTGGTCTTGGCAACACAGCCACCACATGTGTGCCTGCAGCCAGCTCCAGCCCTTGCAAGCTCGTTGCATGCACACTGCCAGCACTGACCACCACCACTGCATGCCCCAGTTCCTTGCCACTGAACTCATCTTTAGCATTCCAATGGCATTTTTCACAGACATAGAGAAAACAGTATTAAAATTCATGTAGAATCACAAAAGACCCCAAATAGTTAAAGCAATCTTGAGCAAGAAGAACAAAGCTGGAGGCATCATATTTCCCATTTCAAATTATATTACAAAGCTATAGTAATCAGAAGAGTATGGAACTGGCATAAAAACAGACAAATAGACCAATGCAACAGAATGGAGGGCCCAAAAATAAACCTATGCATATATGGTCAACTAATTTTTGACAGAGGTGCCAGGAATACACAGTGGTGAAAGGACTGTCTCTTCAATAAATGGTCTTGGGAAAACTGGACAGCCACATGCAGAAGAATGAAATTGAACCCTTTTTTTTTAACACCATACACAAAAAGCAACTCAAAATGGATTAAAGACTTAAATGTACTACCTGAAACTCCCAAGAGAAAACATAAGGGAAAATCTCCTTGACATTGTTACTGGCAGTAATTTTTTGAATTTGGCATCAAAAGCACAGGCAACAAAAGCATCAAACTAAAACATTTCTGCACAGCAAAGGAAACAACACAATGAAAAGGCAACCTTCAGAATGAGAGAAAATACAGTTGTATCTCATCCCTTGGTATCTGTGGGGGATTTGTTCCAGGACGTGCCCCAAATACCAAAACCCATGGAAGCTCAAGTCTCTTATAAAACGATGTAGTACAATCACCGCTCTAGATCTGTGGGTTTTTCATCTGTGGATTCAACCAACCTCTGATCAAATTTTGATGGGCTCTTGGATCTGTGCATGCAGAACCCATGGATACAGGGAGATGACTGTATTTGCAAACCATATAATTGTTAAGAGATTAATGTCCAGAGTATATAAGGAACTGGTACCACTCAGTATCAAAAAAAACAAAAACAAAAAAAAGAATAACCCAACTAAAAAATGAGCAAAGGATCTGAATGGATATTTTTCCAGAAAAGATCTACAAATGGCCAACAGGCATATGAAAAGATGCTCAGCATCATAATTGTTGGGGGAATGCAAATCAAAACCACAATGAAATATCACCTCACACTTGTTAGGATGACTATTATCAAAAAGGTAACAAGATGACTATTATTAAAAGGTAACAAGTAATGGTAAAAATGTAGAGAAAAGAGAACCCTTGGACACAGTTGGTGGAAATGTCAATTGGTACAGTCATTATGGAAAACAGTATGAATTTTCAAAAAGTTAAAAATAGAATTACCATATAATCTAGCAATTCTGCTTCTGGGTATATAGTCAAAAGAAAGTCACTATCTTGAAGAGCTATCTACGCTCCCATGTTCATTGCAGTATTATTCACAGTAGCCAAGACATGGAAACAACCTCAGTGTTGACAGATGAATGAATAAAGAGAATGTGGTATATTATTCAATCCAAGGGAATATTATTCAGCCTTAAAAACGAAGGAAATCCTGCCATTTGCAACAAAATGGATGAACCTGGAGGACATTACACTAAGTGAAATAAGCCAGACACAGAAAGACAAATACTGCATGAGCTCACCTATATGTGGACTCTATAAAAAAAAAAGTTAAATTCATAATAACAGAGAATTGAATGGTGGTTATTCAGAGGCTGGTAGTTGTGGGGGAAAGGGAGCTATTGATCAAAAGGTACAAACTGGGCTTCCCTGGTGGTGCAGCGGTTGAGAGTCTGCCTGCCAATGCAAGGGACACGGGTTCGAGCCCTGGTCTGGGAAGATCCCACATGCCGCGGAGCAACTAGGCCCGTGAGCCACAATTACTGAGCCTGCGCGTCTGGAGCCTGTGCTCCGCAACAAGAGAGGCCGCGATGGTGAGAGGCCGGTGCACCGCGATGAAGAGTGGCCCCCGCTTGCCGCAACTAGAGAAAGCCCTCGCACAGAAACGAAGACCCAACACAGCCATAAATAAATAAATAAATAAATAAATAAAAATTAAAAAAAAAAAAAAGCGACTCCAGGATAAAAAAAAAAAAAAAAGGTACAAACTTTTAGTTGCAAGATGATTAAGTTCTGGAGACCTAATGTACAGCAAAGTAACTACAGTTAATAATAATGTATTGTATACCTGAAATTTGCTAATAGAGTAGATATAAACACACACACACACACACACACACACACACACACACACACACACACACAGAGTAACTATGTGAGCTGATAGATACGTTAAAAAAAAAAAAAAAAAACAATGCCAGGTAATTGCTTCTCAACAACCCCTGCTGGTCCTCAATAGTTTCTTTCTTGCTGAGATTATAATTAGGGAATCAGTAAATTTAAATAGAAAAATCTTAAAAAGAGGACGTTAATACAGGAAAACTGCAATAATTAATGCATAATTGATTAATGCAAAAGAAGTCAAAGAAGGCAATGAAAAGGAATATTGTTGTGAGAAATAAAAATGAAATGACATCAGTAATCATATAAAATGTAAGTAGACTACTCCAATTAAAACACAAAGAAATTGTCAGACTGCTGCAAGAATACAGAAATTGTGAAAGTAAAAGGATAGAAAAATATATAGCATCTGAACACTAACCTAAAATAGACCTTAAGGCAAAAAGCATTACTAGATGTAAAAAGGAACATTTTGTAATAACAAAAGGTCCATTTCCCTGAAATATGTAATAATTCTAACTTTGAGTGTATTTAATAAGAGTATCAAAAAATAAAACAAAAATTCTCAGAACTAGAAGGAGAAATAGATTAACTCACAATTCTAGTTAGAGATTTTAACATCTCTCATAGTAAGTGAAAGAAGACCAAAACAAAAAATCAGCAAGAAATAGAAAATTTGAACTTGATTAACAAACATCAGATATAGGATACTGTACTTCAGAACCAGAGAACATACTTTCTTTTCAGATCCACATGGAATAATTACCATTTGCTGAGCTATAAAGCATGGCTTAACAAATTTGAAAGAATTCCAATTATCCAGAGAGCATTTTCTGACCACAGTAGATTTAAGTCAGAAACTTAAAGGTACCCAGAAAATCAGTCCTATGTGTACTTCAAAATAATCCATGGGTCAAATTTTTAAAAATCAGGCTGGAAATTGCAAACTTTTTAAATTGAATAATAATGTATGGGATGTCCACCTGCCCCTTATTTGTTGACTGAATGTTTTCCTTACTGACTTGCAATATCTTAAACCCAGGAAAGGACTGCACCAACTAGATCCAGAAAACAAATTTTCATGAACCCCCCTCTCCTCAGAATTTCGGGGAAGGAATAGAGAGGACTGGTGGAACTCTGCAGTAGGGCCTTAGGGGCTATGAGGCCTTGTGAAGCAGAGCTCTGAGAACATTTCCACCATAAAAACACTCCTCTCCCTTCTCTCTAAGAAAAAAAAATGTGGATGCTGCTAAAGCAGAGAAGACAGAAAAGTTAGAGCCTTAAATACATTTATTATAAAAGAAGAAAGGTCAAAAATCAATGGTTAACTATCTATCAAAAAGGTTGGCAAAAGAACAGCAAATTAAATCCAAAGAAAGTAGAAGAAGGAAATAATAAAGATAAGGGCAGAAATTAGTGAAATAAAAAATAAACATTGGAAAGAAAATAATCAGCAAAACCAAAACTTGTTTCCTTGAAAAGACTAATAAAATTGATAACCCCAGGAAAAAATAATTAAAAGGAAAAAAAAGAGAAAGCACAAATAACCAGTATAAACAAAAGAACAGACATTAAAGAGATAATTATAGGTTATTATAAACACTTTTTATGAATAAACTTGTCAACTGAGATAAAATGGATAAATTCCTAGAAAAACACAAGAAGATATAAACATTTAAATAATTCTATATCTATTAAAAACAGTAAATTCATAATTTAAATCTTCCTATGAAGAAAAATCCAGTCCAGATGTTTTCACTGATGAATTCTTCCAAACATTTAAGGAAGAAATAACACTAATCTTAGATCAACTTTCTCAGCGAATAGTAACAGAAAGGATACTCCTCAGCTTTTATTAGGTCTACAAACCTTGTTACCTGACAAGGCTATTACAAGAAAGAATTAAATCTTTCTCATGAACACACATGATGTATTTTAAACAAAATATATATGTAAACAAGATATACAAAAAAAGTACACATCATGATCAAGTCATGTTTTTTCCCCAACAAAGCAGAGTTGATTTCACAGTAGAAAATCACCACTATTATTCAGTACATTAATAGAAAAGAGAAGAGAAATCAGGTAATCATGTTCATAGATGTAGAAAAATACTTGATAAAATTCAACATCTGTACATGACTTAAAATAATCATGGCAAACTAGAAATAGAGAGAACTTCCTTAATTTGATAAATATTTATAAAATGTTACAGGAAACTTTATATTTAATGATGAACTATTAAAAAGTTCTTTCTTGAGATTGAGGTTTAGGAAGAAATGCTGGAGCTCATCATTGTATAGCACCATTTTATTGCTTTTATTCAACATTGTATTGGAGGGCCTAGCATTTGCAATAAGGCAAGAAAAAGGAATGAAATGCATAAGAATTGAAATGTAGAAATTACCATTACTCACATATAATATGATTGTGTACCTAGAAAATCCAAAATAATCTACAAATAATACATTAGAATTAGTAAGTGATTTAAGCAAAACTACACAATATTATTAAGGGAAATTAAGCAAGATCTAAAGAAAAAGAGAAAGATACCATGGTTTCTCCCCAAATTGATCTATAGATTTATTGCAGTTTTAATCAAAATCCAGTAGTTTTATTGGAAATTATCAAGTTGATTTTAAAATTTATACAGAAATGCAAAAGGCAACTTTGATGAGGAAGAACAAGTTTGGACATCATATACTACTGGCTATTAAGAATTAAATAGCTACAGTAATTAAAAGAGCATGGTATTATTGACACAAGAATAGACAAACCAATGGAGCAAAATAAAGTCCAGGTAGAGAACCAAACATACATGAACACTTAATTTATGACAAATGGAGCATAGTAAGGCACTGGAGAGAGGATGGTCTTTTTAATAATATGTTCTGGTCAAGTGGAAAAATGATATTGACCTCTGTCTCACATCATACTAAAAAAAATTAATTCCAGATGGACTGTGCATCTCAATGTGAAAGAAAAAACAATGGAGTTTCTGGAAGATAATATAGAGAATATCTTCATGATCTTGGGGTAGATAAAGATTTTTTAAATAGGATATAAAATTACCAAGCATAATGGAATTGGTTGATTAACTGGAATATATTAAAATTAAGAACTTATGTTCCTCAGAGGGCACCTTTCAGTGAGTGAAAATGCAAATCACACAGTGGGAGATGTTTTGAATATATATAATCAACAAAGGACTCATATTCACTGTTACAAATCAATTTTTATTTATTTATTTATTTATTTATTTTTAAATTTTTATTAGAGTATAGTTGATTTACAGTGTTGTGTTAGTTTCTGCTGTACAGCAAAGTGAAACAGTTATACATACACATGTATCCAGTCTTTTTTAGATTCTTTTCCCATGTAGGTCATTACAGACTATTGAGTAGAGTTCCCTGTGCTATACAGTAGGTCCTTATTAGTTATCTGTTTTATATATAGTAGTGGGTGTATGTCAATCCCAATCTCCCAATTTATCCCTCCCCTTTCCCCCCACAAATCAATTTTTTAAAAAGACGGACAAACCAACTTAAAAATGGGCAAAATAATGAAGCACTTCACATCTAAATGATCAATAATTACTTAAGAATGTGCTTAAGATCATCTGGAGAAGGCAAATTAAAATCACAATCTGATACCATCACAGACCTACTAGAATGACAATTTCTAATGTCGATGAAGCTGTGGTGCCCCATTGGAATTCATATACTGTGGGTAGGAGTGTAAATTGATACAACCATTTGGAAAAAGTGAACATTTGTGTCCCCTATTACCCAGCAGTTCTACTTCCAGGTATGTACCCAAGATAAATGCTTACATCTCTTCATAAAAATGCCTTTAGAAGGTGTGATGCCATATGAAATACACAGCATTGCCAGTGAAGAGTTTTGCCCAAAATATTTAACCCAAATCTAATTAAGCTTTTAAACCTAATGTCCAGTTTACAGTGAATTCAAGGTAAAGAGGAACCATGATAACAACAATAAAACACTCAGATAAATCCAGAACGTTAGATACTGCACAAAATGGCCTGAACTCTGTAAAAAGTCACTATCAAGGAGGAAACAAAACAAAGCAAAGGTGAGTCAAAAAATAAAACACCTAATGGAATGCATGAACCTGGACTGGATGTTGGTTAAGAAAAAACAATCTACATGGCAATCTTGTGACAACTGGGGAAATGTGAAGGCTAGATATCAGATGTTATTATGAAGTCATCATTATTTGTCATTGTGTGAAAAAATATAGAAGTATGCTCTTATCCTCAGGAGGTACATGCTGTGTATTTAGGGGAACATATTATGGTGTCTGCAACTTATTTTCAAATATTTAGCAAACATAAGTGTAGATAGATGATGAATGAATGTAGACGTTGGTCTATATATATTATGAGAAATAAGGCAAATATGTCAATAGGTACAAGTTGTTCAATTTAGGCAGTGGATATTTTGGTGCTTATTATACCACTCTTTCAACTTGTCTATTTTAAATTTCAATAAGAAATTTCTGGAATATATTTTTTAAATGGAATTTTGCACCTAGACTTCATTAGAAGGGCAGTTAAGTTCTGCTCTATTTTAAGAAAATAGAAACTACAGGTCCTAAAATGTATGTTATGGGTGTAATTTATTTTAGAGATAATATTAAAACTCTAATCAGGGAACTTAAAAGTCAAAGAAAATGCCTTGGCTCTACATCAAAAGTCTGGTTCACGAATGTACATTGATATGTTTGAGGTTAAAATAAAATGCTTAATGTGTGTATACATCACCTTTTAATGATTCCCAGCTTTAGCCATGTTTTTCCGATGAGCCAACCAATGACTAGTGCCAATTAATGCCAGATAAGAGGGCATCCTCTGTGTACTTTGTGTATGGGAAGAATGTAGCACCCCGCAAAGAGTTGGTTCAATGATTATGATCAGAATAACCATCTGTTGTGCCGTTGGGCTTTCCAAGAGAAAATAGGAAAAGTGAAGAGTGTCCTGGTGTTCTAGGGGGCTGCATGCAACACAGTACCTCAACAGCTGGGCTCCTCACTGTCGTGTAGCATGTGCCCCCGACCCCAGAGCACCAGGACAGTTTTTCTCAACCTATTTTTTTTTGGAAAGCACTAATGGATGGTTATTCCAACCAGAGGCATATGGCTTTAAATTCTGGAGATGCATGACCTTGAGAAGGTCATTTAACCGATATGAGTCCAGTTCTTCCACATGAAAGGTGAGACCTACCTCACAGAGTTTTGGTAGGGGTTGAATGTGCTGATGTCGCTACAGCAACTGTGTAATGCAGATTTACCACAAATGAATTATTGCTGGTGGTGCTATATGTGTAGGGAGGTCTGGCAGGAGGAAGAGGGTTCTGGTATATCAGCCAAGGCTGTAACTGTTGCTGGAGACATATGGGAAATGGAGGTTCTGCTTTCTCAGAAAATTCTAGAGGGGGAACTAGGTTAAATTTACCAAATATGTTTAAAATGATCTGATTCTTATAAACTGGTTGAACCAATTTTCTTCAAAGGATGACCAGGCCCTTGGGTATCAGTGTCACCGCTTGCAGTTGTTCAAGATGCAGATTCCTGAGCCAAGCCCTGTACCGACTGCTCAGGAGCTCTGGGAATAGGGGTGGGGTGGGGGAGGGCACGCTGTGAAGCTGCATTTAACATGTTTGAAAGCTACTGAGTGCCCATCCTGTTCACTGCTGTGTCTCCTGAGCCTGGCAGAGCGCCTGGCACACAGAGGTGTTTAGTAAATGCTGATGATTCAATGGTCAGACAGGCGAATCAACGGCATACTGCTCTATGACTCTTACAAAGGGGGCGGAAGGATAGGACTGATTTCTGCCCTTCCTTACATACCTTTTAGACTGCAAGTTGCCCTCCCCCTCTTTTCCTTTTTACCACTGCCCTTAGGGTCAGTATAACTTGATTTTGCTGCAGGGACTTGCTTAGGCTAGAAAAAGGAGGGACTCTACCTGTACCACCTGGTAAGTCCTGTCCAGGGAGCTGCAGACAGCAGTGGTTCTCACTCCTGGCTGCACTTTAGAATGACCTGAGGCTTGGCCCACACTCTAGACAAATTAAATCAGAATCACTGGAATTAAGGTCTAGATATTGGTATTTTTCAAGAGCTCCCCAGGTGATTCTGTTATGTAGTAAAGTTGAGAGCCACTGGCAAACTGTAATATGGATAGCTCTAAAATTCTCAGTGTTGAGTGCAAAAGGTGGAAAATGATTTATAACACAATACCACTTAAGGATATTAAAATTTAACATACACATTAATCGAAGCTACATGTTTTTCAAAGATACACACAAATATAAAGACATACATGAAACCCCAGGAAGGAGGAGAAAGGAGGGGAGTGGGAGTGAGGTTGTGGGATAAATGGTGACATATAAAATAAAACAAGAGAGAGGCCTTGCACGGGGCTTAAAGCCATGGGCTAAGGAGTATGGCCTCCAAAGATCTCTGTCCATCTTTATAACAATTATGAAGTAGATATTATTACTTCGAGTCATTTTACAGATGAAAAAAACTAAGGCTTACAGTTTAAGAATTTTAACTAAGGTCTTAAAACTAGTAAGTAGCCGAGTTGGCTATAAGCCCAGTCAGCCTGACCAGAGTTGAGCAAGTCTCTCTTTGCTCCATTCATGGCTTCTCTTGGGTCTTCATGAGCATCTGCTGGAAGGGAAGCTTCCTTCTCCCCTCTCCCTCATTTCATCCCCACCCCCTCTTGCCCAGGATGGGAAAGAGAATGACTTCAATGCTCTGTGCCCACAGCAGAGGAAGGAGGCTACATGTCATCTTCCTGACCTGGAAACACCCAGAAAGAAGCCTCCTATGATGGAACAGAGGAGAAGAATAGTGGGGGCTAAGATGGAGAAGAGGGAAGCTCAGAGCTCATTTAACATGTTTAATAACAGCAGATACACTTTTTCCCTTATTCAGACCCATCTCATGGAATACTTTTGTGTAACTTCATATCCACTACTCACAACACCCGTCTCTGAGGACAGGCTCTTCCCCCAATCTCAGGATCCTTAGAAATTATTATTATTATTAATAATAATATTTATCGAAGCAGGCACAAATATTAGTTCCCATTCTCCACAGAGAAAACTGAGGCACAGAGGGGCCACTTGCACAAGATGTCCCAGCTAGAAAGTGATGAGGCAGGAGAGGCAGGAAGCTCACACTCCGCTCAGCTGGCTTGGTGCCCTCGGGAGGTGAGTTGACTCTCTGCGGGCCCTTCTCCCTCCCAACGGGATACCCAAGTTTCCAGGTAGAGTTCTTTACTGCAGAATCCAGCCCCCGCCAGTCTCTAAGTGCTCTACCTGTGAGGTGCACTCATAGGGGCAGAATAGAGAAGGCTGACCCTTGTTTTCGCTGCACGTGCAGCTGCCTGTCTGGGAAAAATCGAGAAGCGCTGGAAACCTCTCTTACCCCACTCACTTAAAGGACGTCCTCTGCTGCACTGCCACAGTATCCAAAGTCATCCCATTGGTTTGTGGAACGAAAGGCTTTTGTTCAAATATAAATCTCTCATCTGAGGGGTGGTGGGTGAAAGGATAAGGGAGGTTGCTGAAACGCACTGCCCCTAAAACTCAACTGGAAAACTTGCTGAACATGCAGATTCTTCGGTCCCCGTAGCAAAGGTTCTGATTCAACAGGTACAGAGTGGGGCCTGGAAACCTGGAATTATAGCAGACTTTTCTGGTGATTCTGTGGTGGAGTTCCCTGCACCTCACTTGGAGAAGCACTGTGTTAACATGAAATCTCTGGCTTTCATTAGTTCATCAGCCTCTCGGCCCGAAGGTGAGCTCAGGCGATCCTGGCCGTGTCTCTCACGAGGCAGAGGAGAGGTACCCAGCTGCTCCCCCCTGACTTGGTCTCTGTGCCGTTCAGAGCTGTGTTCTCAGCTCATGGCTGTGAGGGAACCTTCAAGGCCCTAACCCAGAACTTGAACGCAGCCCTCATCCTGGAGACTGACCAGGTTTTGTCCAGACACACATTTGGGGGGATGACCTGTGCTATGTCAAGACCTCATGCAGTAGTTCTCAGCTTCATAGGCCCACTCAAGAAGTAAAGGTGGAGAGAGAAAAGTGATAGTTTGAATTGCAGCGGCACTGCTTAGACGTATTCTTAGAGCCTTCCACAGTCTTGCATGGTATTACAACAGAGAGCCACCTGAGGGCGCTCTAGCGAATCACCAGGAGCGGATTCCAGAGGAAATGAGGAGGAGGAGGAAGAGATTTCACCTTTTAGTGTGATTGAGCCTCCTCAGCCTAGAAAGATCCACAGAGCTTCCACCTGTGCGTGCTTGCATGCCTGTGCTCGGCGCGTGGGTGTGCACGTGTGTGCGCTGCACACATGGAGGGGTGAGGAGTAGAGAGGAATGAAATTGATGAGGAACCATAGGGAAAGAAAATTAAAATAATGAGCCCTCAGAGGTCAGCTTCCTTGTGATTTGAGAGACAGTTTTCTTTACTGCCGTTAAAATGCTCCCATCCCTTCCCTTCGAGGGAAAAAAATACCAGTTCCCAGAGTCCTTGAGGAGGAGGGAGCACAGGGGAAAACGCGCCAGAAGAAAAGGCAGACGGAGGAAGGCTTGTCGGTGCAGGCGCATCTCTCGGGGTCTGCTTTTGCGGGGGCGGGTCAGGCTCCCACCCTGTGTCAGCCTCACAGGGCTCTCTCGGCAGCTGCCCCAGAGGCTCACGCCCCAGAAAGAGCAGCTCCGGTTACACGTTAGTCACAAAAATAATAAAGATCAAAGGGAGCAAAAGGCATGAAACGGCTTCATTTTCCCCATTTAATTATGGGACTTGCAGATCCATTTAGATCTGGAAGAAGTCTGATTTTAACTTGTTATAAAATAGTTGAATAAAGTACTGGGTATTATTTTTATTCCCCACTTTCCCAGCTTTTTCTTCCCTCCCCTCCCCGCCTTCAGTGCAAGCTTTTAATGGGCTCCTGGGTTCTTGTTATTCCCTCCCCGTAGACCCATGATAAGAAACATAAATGGAAAACCGTATTTGCCCCCTATTCACCTGGGAAAGCCTTGCCAAGAGGCTGAAGGGTCCAGTCAGAGCCTGCAGTTAAAGCTCCTTGGAGTGTCCTGGGCCTCCGCCTCCTCCCCAGCAAAGGAACGACAGCAGGTGAGTAATGAAGGGACCTCCCCGCTCAGGGCAGTGCAGTGGTCTCATTGTGAAGATACTTGGTCATCGGAAAAAAGGGGCCTTTGGAGGCTGGATCAGGGAGCAGGGCTCCAGATGCACTCATGGAAGTGTTACAAGCTGTTTTACTGGGCAGTGGAAGATGCCGATCGAAGCCATGTTCCAGGTGCACGAGATGGCTTTCCTCTCACCCCCACTCCCTCGGACACACACGTGCACACACCCATATGCACGCACACGGACCCTCTTGCCCCAGAGCCAGGCCTTGAGCTTTGAAAGGCTGGCTGAAAGAAATAGACCAGGGGATGTGTTGTCATCTTAGAGGCTGGTGGGTTTTTATACGTAGGAGATACACAGTATAATGACTTTGTTGCTTCGTGAGGATAAGGCCACCAGGTCACTTGGGGAACGGTGATGAGAAAGTCTTTTTGGGTCATTCATTGCCCGTAAAGTGTTCGGTTGGGACCCCGTAGTGGGCAAAATCATCTAAAGCTTGGATTGGCAGCGCAGAGGCAGCTGGAGAGAGGGGTGCTGAAAATCAGGGGTGCAGTTTGGGGACCAGCTCTGCCGCTGACTTGCTGTGGGTGTTTGGCAGGGGCTGCTCTGGGGTTCATGCTCTTCCTCTGTACTAGGCAGTTTCTCTCGCTGGATCTTTTGAGCTCCAAGGTTCTGGGAGTCCAGCATCTGTGTGCAGCATCTTTAGGGGGCCTCTGCTCTTTCCATGCACATTGCTTTGGGATTTGTTTGGAATTTTACTTATTCTCTACAAGGTTTAACTTTAGTGCAAGGTGAGTCTTTTTCCTACCTCCCAGGAATTAACCCACAATGCGTATTATAGGCAGGAAGTAGATGAGGCAGGTAAGCATCGAAAGTTCTGACTTCTCTTTCTTTTTCTTTGGGCCTCTTTCCTTGTCCATATTAAAGCCCAACTCTGGCTTTCTTCCTGCACATACCTATTACGGGCTACATAGGACAAGGCTGTCTCCACCAGGTTTAATTTGGCTTCTTCTCATTTAAAATTTGAGTGAACTCTTCCTTATGAAATGGGTTTGCCTTTTTAAAAAAATGTAATGTGGCTAAGGCGAAAAGCAAAAAGGACATACATGAACAACAAAGCAAAATAACATTGATATCTTCTCTTAGCCAAAAGTGACAGGTTTCTTTACAACTTGTGCATGTAACAGATGCCATATGAAAGCAACCTCAAGGCTGATTTCACATTGAAATGTACATACTCCAAACTGATAAGAAGCCACACATAGAGTAACTTATGCCTTATATTTTATGTGATATACTTGGCAATGTAAATAACCACATCTGAAGGCGCACAATTAGCATTGGCTAACGAGAACACAGACTATGTATGTATAGGCAAGGGAGGGTGGAAAGAATTTTAACCTTGGGATTCCCTGTTAATTGACTAATTAGGATCCTAATCTTAGAGCTGGATACATGAGGTTTTTTGTTTGGGTTGCCTTTAATATTTATGTATTTTTCCAAAAAAGGGCCAAAGAATAAAAGAAAGGTTTAAGAGTTCTAATATCCAGATTCACTCCTGGTGTAACAAAATGGTGCTTTTACTGGGCATTAAAATCACTGGGAACTTGTTTAAAATGTTGATTCTCAGACTCCAACCCTCAGAGTGTTTGATTCTGTAAGCTGAGTTGGGTGCAAAACTCTGTATTTTAGCAGGCACTCCACAATGATTCATATGCCTTTAGGCCAGGGAGATTGCACTTTATGACACTAATCTCATATATATTCATTTTTGTCCAATTAGAAGGTTTCCATTTTTATTTTGACTATTTTATACACTCAAAGGCATAGGTGTATTATTAATATTATAGCTGAACTTATTTGATAACATTTTATAGATTCTAAGACACACTAGGTAGAGGCCACACTTTAACATCTTTCTAATTCCAGAACTTAGTGCACTGCCTGCCATGCAGGAGACTCTCAGAATGTGTTCACGCATCTCATGGAACCAAAGGTTCAGCTGTGATTTAAAATCTTGGACCTTCAGGGCACAACCTGGAACTCTGAAGACAAATGTCAACATTATCTGATCTCCAAAGAGGCCAGTTCTTGCATCTTTGCACTAATTCATGTCCTCAGCCATAGATTTTTAGATGATCATTTAAGTAGTATCTGTAACAAGCTTGCTTATCTTGCTTCCTAGCTTAGAGGAAATGAAGGGGAATTAGAGGAGGCACCTCTACAGCTTTTTCCTTCACTTGTCATCACCCAGGTAACGCGTTCTCCTGCCAGGGATCCTTTCTCCACCTCTGTTCTTGTCTGAAACCTACTCATCCTCCAAGGCTCAGCTCAGGCCTCAGTGGAAGCCCACCCTAATTATTCTCACCTTCTCTTTTGGTCTTCCACGTCTAGTCTTCTTTGTGTCTAGCAGCTCTTCCAAACCAGTCCTCACATTGGCCAGGCAAATCTTTATTGCCTTTTGGCTCTGCCCATCCCCCCACCCCTCACCTTAGAGGTAGTGCTTGGAGCTAGAATCCTAATCCCCTCCCTGCCTTTTCTTCCCACATTCCTGAGATCTGCAGTAGAAAATGTAAATGGTTTGCAAGTCCGAAGCATGGTGTTGAAAATATTGAGTTCATACTGCCCAGTTAACAACTCAAACATATCCTGCCTTAGATTCTTATTTGTCTTTTCATATATACCTAATCTATCACAACTCCTTCTACTTTCAACTGCTAAAAGTCTCACAAAGCCATCCACCTTTCTCCCTCTCCACTCCCACTTAATCTAGCTCGGCCAAATTACCGTCTTTTCTCACTTAGGCGTTTGTCCTAATTTCCTGCTCGGTGTTCCCACATCCCATCTGTTCTCCATCCCATGATCAGAGTGATCTCAAAATGCAAAACGATCATCTCTCTCTTGAGCTTAAATGCTGTCTAGTTTCCTGTTGCTTTTAAGATAGATAAAGCTTCTCAACATGAACCGTAGGGGCCTGTGTGGTATGGACCCTGCCCACTTCTCCAGCGTCGTCCTCCAGCAAGCTCACCCGGTTCTCTCTGCACCAGCCACCATAGCCTTCTTTCAGTGTCCGGTATTTTCCAGACTCCCTTCTGCCACAGGGTCTTTGCACAGACTTCTCCATCTGCTTGATCTTCCCTCACTTCTTCATTCAAGTAACTGCTATTTACAGTGCATAACTCAGCTCAGATGCTTGCCTGATTTCCCTAGCTACGTCAAACCCCATTCTAAAAACACCCCTGCATCTTCCTTCAGGACACTTAGTGCAGTTTTAGGTTCACAGGTATCTTTGTACTTGCTTGATGAATAATTGGTTTCTGCAAATGACTGCTAGCTTCGTGAGGACAGAGGTCATATCTGGTTTTGCTCACCATCATGTCTCAGGTGTTTAGTCCAGCACTTGTCAAATTGGCAAGCACTCGATAAATATTTGTTGAATGATAAATATTGGATAGATTTATTCAACAACGCTGAATGTGTCATTCACTGGGCATGTGAATGTACATTAAATATTGCCCTTTATAGTTAGGATCTCACCATCTAGTGGAGAAAACGAACTTGAAAGCTCTTAATTTCAAGAGTGTAACATGGAGATTACCATAGATCTTGGGATCCAAAGGAAAGACCAAATAAATCTGCCTAGAGGAATTTATAGAGACTTCACAGAGAATGAAATATTTGAACTGTGTCATGAAAGACAAATGGGAGTTTTCCAAGTGTAGAAACATCCCAAACAGAAGAAAAATATATGCAAATGCCTGAAGGCGTGCAGTAGCTGGGTGCAGGTCTGTAGAGTTCTGGAGTCGTGTTGGGTTGGGAGGATGGGCATGATGATGAATGGGTGGCAGGTTGAGGTGAAAGGTCTTGCTTAGAACATTAGACTATAAGAAATCAGTGTAAGTATCAGTGGAAGTATAGATAAAATAAATTTAAGGGTGTTTGCATTTTGGGAAAGTCATTCAGACCAGAGTGAGAAATCATGGGCAGGACAGAGAGAGGAGCTAGGGAAAACAATGAAGAAGCAACTTCAGTAGCTCAGATGAGGAAAAAACAGGATCTACACAAGGCAGTGATAGCAGAAAAGGGAGGAGTTAAATTTGAGAGCTGTTTCAGAGGAAGAATCAACAAGACTTGATGATCGATTAGCTGTGGGGCTTGAGAGAGAGGGAGAAGTTTAAGATCAAGTTTACTGGTTTGCAAGGCAGAAATAGAGACACAGATGTAGAGAACAAACATATGGACACCAAGGTGGGGAGGGGGGTGGGATGAACTGGGAGATTGGGATTGACATATATACACTAATATGTATAAAAGAGATAACTAATGGGAACCCACTGTATAGCACGGGGAACTCCACTTCGCTGTAAAGCAGAAACTAACACAACATTGTGAAACAACTATACCCCAATTTAAAAAAAAAATAGTTCAAGTTCAGTAGACTTAGTAAAATGGCAGAATTGTTAAGCTGCAGAGAAAACATTTCAGGAAGAACAGGTTTGGGTGTAAGGGAAGAGATAAATAGCTCAGTTTGAACCAGGCTGAGTTTTAGGTGCCTGTGGAGCATCTGGGTGGAAATGGTGGGGAGAAGGTTGGACGATCAATGCAAGTGTGTTCCTATAACTACCTGTTACTACCTGTTTCTCTGACTTTGGGGGTGACCTATAAAAATACATCAGTCCTGTGTGTCTTTCAAAAGACATTAGGCAGCATCAATTGCCATGCCTGGAGCCAGGTATATCGTCACTAGAGCAAAGCACCACTCAAACAATAGCATGATTGAGGGAAGGTCATCATATATTGTCTGAATAATTGAAAAGGCACCTCTAGTATTTAAGTGGAGCTTTAGTTTGGAATTAACTATCAACATATAGATGCTGGCTAGGCAAGTGAGTAGATTGGAACTCTTTTAAGATTTAGTATTACCAGGTAGGGCACAGAAGACACCTACAAAGGATCATTACATTTGCATTTAGGTTCAAAATCTCTTGGCAAGAGGTGACAAAGCCAACTTTAGTTCTTGTTCTTAGTTAAAACACATGGGCTCCGGAGCCAGAGACCTTTGGGTTCAAATCTTGGCTCTGCCACTTACCGACTGCATGATTGATTTTATTTTCTGCGTCTTAGTTTCATTTTCTATAAAACAGAGAATAATGGTAACTATTTTAGGGATTTTGTGATGATTAAGTGACCCCCCAGGGGAATGCCTGGCATTTAGGAAATGCCTAATAAATGTTAGGTTTATTACTGGATCTTGAAGTTCAAGGATTGCAAACTGGGGTATTTTCTTGATAATCAGCATCTTAAAAAACAAATTTAAATGACTTTAGAGGAGCAGGTACTATCCAGTTTCTCAGGCTCCACTAATCCCCATAGCCTTAGTACTCATCCTAGTTACCCATTTTGGTTAACCTTCTGGCCCCTGTATGTTTTGTAGTCTGTACACGCCAGTACATTCCAATCTAAGAAACTACTTCAGATCATGGCCTAATGATGAGAGGGAGGATAATTTTTCTTATCTCTATAAATAAGAGTAATTTGTCCTATATGAGGGCAGAATAAGCAGTTACCTGATACGATTAGAAAAAGGTAAGGAAATCTCATTGATTCTGAAATTCCACCGTTGAAGAAGAATTTCTTTGGATGAAGTACCATGGGGTTGGGGATATTCAGAGAAGCAGAGGCTGGTAAGTCCAGCTTCAGATATAAGCAGCACTTTGATGTGTAGAGATTTAAGTGCCTGTGGATTTCTGACCCAGATTTAAAAATTGCATTGGTGTTTGAACCTGGTGGAAGATGACTCTTGAATTCCAGTTAAGTGTGGGTCTCAAATGGGCCCTCGGGCATCTGGGGCTTTCTATTGTGAGTCAGGCAGTGTACATGATGCTTTATCACAGGAGCCCTTTTCTTCTTAAGCTATCTTGTGCTTGCCATGGTTAGCATTGGGAAACATGAGACTTGAGGGTCGCAGAAGTGACAATGAAGGCATTCATTCCTGCCTGCCCCCCACCTCCATCATTCGCATGTAACCCAAGCTGGTTTATTTCCAGGAAGCAGGAGACAGGGCAAAAATAAATTCATGAATGAAGCTAATTGCATTCAATGGTAAAGCTAGCACCAAGCTGTTTTTAACATACATTCAGTGACTCAGGTTACACACTGAATTCAGCAGCATGAGCGCAGGGACTTCTCTGAAAGCCGCTCACAGCTGTTACCGTTCATTCCAGCCCCTCCTGGAAAATTCCAAACAGAAGACATATTCCCCTGTACTGCCTTGACTTTTATGGTTTAGGTGTTCATCCGTGGAGAAAAAACTTGATTGTATTCAATGACAAAGCTGTCACCAAGCTGTTCTAGTTAAACTTCCCTCCTTAAGGGACTATTTGTTGCCCAAGGCTTCTGAACTTAGAAATCTATGTGGCCCATTACAGATCGGCCTCATTCATCTTTTGTTTGTTGCTTTGCCTTGTTTTGTTTTCACTTTCTTATATATATGGATAACCTGGAGCAAAATTGGGAAGGAGGGGAAGTGTGCCTTCACCACTCTTTCTCTTTGTACCTTTTTTGCTCTTTTAATGGACCAACACCCAGTGGACCAGATCCTCAGCTACTAATGGTGGTGCAACTAACTGATTGGGCTGGATAACTTTAGGAAAGTTGCTTCTTCTTTTGGGGCCATATCTGTGCCACTGATAAAACGGAGAGTTGTTCTTGTTGTTCTAGCACCAATTATTATGTCATTAACCTCTCTGCTGAACCCCTTGCCCTAGAACAGGGTTCGCTAATTCACGGACCTTGGTGCAGCCACTTTCCCTTCCTGTGCTCAAGGCAGACATCAGTAATCGATCATACCCCTCTTTCTGACTGAGCCCAGGCTCAGCCTCAACGGCTCCTTTCAACACATCACCTAAGCAGTCAACAGAATGGAGTTGTGCTCAAGTAGAACACCATTTGCCATCCTACTCTGTAATCTCTCATTAGAGCATATGTGTTTGTGTTTAAGTAAACATCTTTTCCCTTTGATTTTAAGATGGTGAGATGGAACACACTGATAGACAACACTTCTCTGAGCTTGGGCAGTCTGTGTGCCTATCATTCTAAAGCTGACTTTATATCTTCTTATTGAAATAAAGGTATTAATATTAAAACTGACACATGATGTATGCCTTCTACATACATCACCTTCTTTGTCAGTTCCTCAGAGTCCGAGAATTTCTCTGTGCATTGTTCATGGCCCACTGGACCACACTGGATTTGGAGAGTCCAGATTTGATTACCCAGAGTAGGAAAAATTCAGACACATTTGTCTGAAGGAGGCTTATTTCTATCTGATGTTGCTATATGTACATAATAAGGTAATCAGAAAAATTATATTGGGGAAAGGATTTGGGAGAACACAGGGTGTGATATAAGCAAAGCAGCAGTTATACGGAGGGTTTCAAGACTATAGTCAGATCTAAGTAAGATGACAAGAGGAAAAAAAAGGAAAATGTAATGGGCCTCAGAAGTTTATTCATGTCAAAATGAGCCTTTAGACATGGACTCTTAGTAGGGTGACAGCATAATTTATTGTCCAAACCAGGATGTGCTTGAGAGTGAAAGGCCCACTATAAATGATTCCAGTGGGACAGCAGGTGTAAGCTGGCCCATATGGTCACTGCGGCCATAGTCCAACCCTTTGCAGAAACTTCTGAGTGTGTGTCAGTCAGAAGGGAGTACATGAGTGAAATACATTCGACGGAGGAACAAAGTCTGTGAGCGCTGTCTTCCTTCCCATTGAGGGGCATCAGGCATGGGGGCAAAAGTCAGGTAAAGACACAAGGAAGAGTATTAAAAATATACAGTTTTCCTACCCATGTGTTGTTCATCATGTATTTTTGTTTCAAAGTCGGGATAAATTGGAAGAAAAAAATTTGATTTAAAAGTAAATATGTATATTCCTCAAAAAGAGTGTATCTTAAAGAATGAGAAACCTCAACTGTATCATTTTGAAGCCAGCTCTGTAGCTTTAACAACCAGAAGTTTCTGTCTGGCCCAACCGAGAAGTCACATTTCTCTGTTTAGGACACTGCAGAATGTTGCCACGAGGATCACCTGACTGTCTTTGCATCAGCTCAGATTTCGTAGAGGAAAAAACTAACACCATATTATTTAATCTCACAAAAATTCTGAGTATTTTACAGATTCACCATTTTACAAATAAAGAAACAGGGCTCAAAGGTGACTTACCCAGGGTCACCGTGTTAAAGACAGTCAGGGATTCAAATTCATCAGGTCCAACTTTTCCCATAGCGCCTAGGATAAAGGCATCGAACAAAAACAGCAAAACATACAACTCACTCATTAGTTCTTCAAATCTTTATTGAGCATCTACTGTGTGGTAGACAGTGTTCTATGTATGAGGGGTAAAGAGATGAACCCAGACAGTGCCTTTTTGATGCTTATATTCTAGTGGGAAAGGCAGGAAGAGGATTCTTGGCAAAGGGAACAGCATATGCAAAGGTCGTGAAGAGAAGTTTTCTCGGCCGTGTTAAAGGACCACCAGGGAAATCGATCTGACCATAGAGAAGTGGGTTAGAGAAGCTTGCAGAGAGAACCAGGGGACAGAGCGTGTGGGGTCCTGTCACCCCCGTGTAAGGACTTTGGCTTCTGAATAAGATGGGAAATCAGAGAAATGATGTGATCTTATTTATAGCTGTGTGGAACCTGGACTATAGGGGGCAAAAAGGAAGCTGAAAGACCAGAGAAGGTGCTACCACAGTCTTCCAGGCTCGAGCGGATGGCGGTTTAGATAAGGCAGCAGCAGCTGAGTGGCGAAAGTGGATGGAACGAGGAAATGGTCTGAAGGCCAAGGGGCAAGGCTGGCTGATGAATCGCATGCTGGCGCTGGAAGCAAGAGAGGCAACTGTTAGTGGAACCACGAATGTAAGGTTGGTGGTGAGGAGAGATGAGGTGGGGAAAGTGCGTAGGACTTCATTTTTCTTCCAATGGAAGGATTTGAGATGTTTAGTGGAACTTCGGGTCCTAAAGGATCTCCTAGGGGATACCTTGGGAAGTATGTTTTTTAAAAAAAATTTTTATTGGAGTATAGTTGATTTACAATGTTGTCTTAGTTTCAGATGTACAGCAGAGTGAGTCAGTTATACATATACATATATCCATTCTTTTTTTTTTTGATTCCTTTCCCATATAGGCCATTACAGATTATTGAGTAGAGTTCCCTGTGTTATACAGCAGGTTCTTATTAATTATCCATTTTATGTATAGTAGTGTGTATATGTCAGTCCCAACCTCCCAATTTATCCCTCCCCTCCTTATCCCTGGGTAACCATAGGTTTGTTTTCTACATCCATGACTCTTCTTCTGTTTTGTAAATAAGTTCTTTTGTACCCTTTTTTTTTTTTAGATTCCACATATAAGCGCTATCATATGATATTTGTCTTTCTGTGTCCGACTTACTTCACTCAGTGTGACAATCTCTAGTTCCATCCATGTTGCTGCAAATGGCATTATTTTGTTCTTAAGCAAAGGAGAAAACTCATTCCACTTTCCTTTTGGAAAGACCTCTCTTGTGGCAGTGTTTGGGTGCATTACAGAAAAGCGGAGAGAAGAACAGGGAAAACAATTAGAAAGTTAATTGCTGAGTTAGGTAAAGGATTATGAAGGCTTGGATCACGACAATGGCAGAGAGGATAAAGAGGAGAGCTTATTTTGAGAAATATTTAGGGGCAGGGAGTTAAAAATAGCAACTTATTAGATGTAAGAGGCGAAAGAGAATATTAAAGTAGTTCCCCTTCTCTGAATATTCTGAAGTCTGGGAAGTACAAAAAATTCAACAAATCCATATTTCCTTAAAGGACCAGTATATGTAGATTAATGAACCATTAAAAAATTTTTCCACAGAAAAATAGAGTTTTAGAGGAGAGAGTGAAGAAATTTCTTTTTACATTGGATCCAGAATTGAAATATATACCAGGGATTGGAACTGTAGTGACCTTTTTATCGACTCTGTATACCACAAATAAGCACAGCATCAGATAATGTGACATTCTAACAAACAGTCCATTCCAACATGTCCTCTCTCAAGGAGTCACCGTGGGAGTTTGTTTAGAGACTTACTGTCATGTTGCTGCCCACTGTTGGCGCCAACCTTTCTGTTGTTTTAGGAGAAAGTAATTTTTAAAGTCAGGCTATGAATTGCACAAGAATGTAAGTCCCATTATTTTGCCACCCCCCATGTTGGCCTTAGGATAGAAACACCCATCTCAATGGCCCAATTTGTTCACATGACTTAGCTCCCAGTGATTCTGGCTGCTTCAGAAAGTCAAATCAGTGCTCAAAGGATGGAAATTTTTTCCACTGAGAATATGTAAGATGATGTGCTGCAGGTTTTGAAAGCCATATGGAACCACTGTACTGACGTTTCCCCTGAGACAGCATGGTCCTCTCTGGCCTCTGTGCCTCTGGGGAGACTGCATCTTCCACCCCTGGGGCTCTTCCTTCTTCCCACCTAGATTCACACAACTTCCCTCTCAGAACCAACTCAGCACTCTCTTCCCCTGGAACGTGTCCTTTGCCCTCCAAGGACAGGTCGTCCCTGCCATCCCTCCTGTGTGCTCCTGGACCTCTGGTGTTTACCTCTGTCCGCACTGTGCTGTGATGCTCTATTGGCTGCTTCTACGACTTGTCTGTGAGCTCTTAGAGAATTGGGACCTGCGTTTTTATATCCCCATCACTTAGCATAGGGCTTAGGTGTAAATACATATTTGTTTAATAATTGAATAATAGTCTGCTCTAAGGATTGAAACAACTTTTTTTTTTTTTTTTTTTTTAAAGCAGCATCAAAACAGTTGATCTGTATTCTCTGCTGGCAACAACTTGGGCAGGTACATATGAGTGCTGACATGTGGGTGTCTGAAATCAGCTGTATTATCCTGTTGTTCTTAGGGAAGAATGGGAGTGTGTTTTAAAGACCCATTTTTGTTGACATGTCTCTAACAACAACGGCAACAGCGACAGCAACTAACCTTAACTGGGCACTTGCTTCTTGCACCAGTGGCAGAGACTGTTAGTTGCCTACTAACACCCAGACTCTCTTCCTTACTAACAGAACCCTTATTTTATTGAGGTAATGAGGTGTAAGTCTATATTTTCCAGTCCCCCTTGGTGTGGGTGTGGCTACGTGACCCAGTTCTAGCCAATGATCTGGAACAAAGATGTTGGAAGTGACTGCCAGCAGGGCTTCTTAAAAGGGGGACAGACGTTTGAGGAAAGCCCTTTTCCGCATTCCTGACACTTGCAATGGAGCCATTTTGGACCATGAGATTACCCTGAAGATTCAGTCTATCTCTAAGATGACAGAGCCAAAAGATATCAGACTCCTAGCTCCCTGTGACTTCATGGGACCAACATATTGGCTGTAGTCAGCTGTCTCCCGACCTCCTTTACATGTGGAGATGTATCCTTGTGCAGTGAAGATGTTCTTATTTTGGATTTTCTGTTGCAGGCAGCTAAACCTGTTCCTGATGAGTTTAGGTGTTTTACAGAGACTATTTCAATTAACCTTCACAATATCCCTGTGATTTAGCTGTGGTTGTCCCCACTTTATAGATGAGGAAATTGAGGTGGCAGAGTTGGGTTTGAACCCATGGACTGCCAGGCTCCAGACCCTGCTATAATGTAAGGATGATCCTTTGTTTTAAATGAGTTTATGCTTTTCCACCCGCTCGGGAATTGTGGATTTTATACTTTTCTAAACATTTCTTCAGGTCATTCTTCCTTGTACCTTCTTTTAAGCATGTTTCACGTGATCAAGATTTATGATTGGACAAGAAACCAGAAAGACCTTGTCCCTAGAAATTTTAGCCCAGAGAAGAAGGCCTAATGATAGCCCCTCAACCAGAGGGGATGTCCTATCGCTCTCCTGGTGTCTGTATAGCAGGTGTTTTGCTTTAGAGAAATGCCGACACTTCCTTGTCCTGTTTCGTCCTCGTGATTCTTGTTACCGAGTTGAAGCTCGCTCTGCTTGCCACACGACAGGCCAGTGAATCAGACGAGGTGTTGCGGCAAGGAATACGATTCTATTCAAAAAGCCGGCAGACCGAGAAAGTGGCGGACTAGTGTCTCCGATAAACCATCTTATGGGGGTGAGGATGCCAGTTTCTTTTATAGCACAGAGAGGGGGAGGAGATGAGGAAGTAAAGTGAAAAGGCCATAAGTTTTGCAAATGTCCCCTGGAATGGCCGGCCTCGGGGAGGGGATGTGTTAATTTCTTCTTTCTCGCAACCATCCACAGGTGGGCGGGGTCAGATTGTCTCCCTGTGAGCTGAACCGTTCAGGCAGAGGGCAGGGTTCCCTGAGGCAGGCCATTATGTATGATTATAATAACAAAAGCAACGAAAAGCAAAGGTTAAATTCAAAGAAACAGATCAAACATGGAGTCCGATTTAGCTCTTCCTTGTTACACTCTGAGACCGGGGCAGGACTGCCGATGTTTCCATAGTTTAATGAGTAAGAAGATTGAGGCTCCCAGGGTTAGCTCTGAGCAGAGCCAGTTGGAGGCTGCTGACCGCTTTTTATTTGTACCGGGGATTCAGTATTTGAGGCCACTCTGTCCTGCCTGGGGAGCTTGGGGGAAACAATGTAGTAAATAATACCCTGGAGAAATTTTAGAACAACAGAGAAACGTCTCTAATATCACTCTCTCAATATATCTATTTCAATTCAATCCCAATTTTCAAACTTATGTACATTTTTGTACCAGGAATTCTAAAGAACTCTCAAAACAAAACAAAACCCAGTAAAGAGATTCCAAGTATTTGTTCATTTGCTTTTTAGGGATGTAAAAGAGCAATCATGCAAACATACTTTATCTGCCACATCTTATGTATCTATAAAAAGATAACTCAATTTCTAATAAATATCTCTTGGATTCCTTTATAAGACATTAAGCTCAACTGTGTTCTTGCCTTTCATCTAATGAAACTCATTCTGTTAAGAGGATCATGTCATTTTGCACATCAGTGAATAAGCCTCACAACTCCCATTTCAACCCACAGCAAACGCCCTTGAGGTTAGAGCTTGATGGTTAAACACAAAAGGTCCCAATGCCCCAAGATTCCACAGATGCCTGTTGAATTACCAGGATGCCCACAGACTGCAAATACTTAACAAAAGAGGTTTCTCCTCCCTGACACCCCCTGCACTCCCACCCCACCACAACTAAAGGAGAAGGAAAGGCCCCAGACTTCAAACAGTGCACCTGGCTGTAATCTTTTCTACTTGAACTAATTGCTATTTGCAGTGGCATAAAGTTGGGGACTGCGGGTGTGTGCAGACTCCTCTGGCTAATAATGAAGTATCAAACCACACAGTGATTTCATACGGTTGGTTGTTCCATTCCAGGACAGCCAACATCTTACATTAATTTTCAGTTGCAGGAAATATAGTTCTCATACAAAGAAATACATTCCTAACAAGGTACAGGAATTAATTTTCAAAATGCCCTTAATGCAAAAGCAGGCAAAGAGTTTCAACTTGTTTCAGAGTTTTGGAGTGACTTTTATAGACATCTAAAAATTACTCAACTTCTGGACTTTTTAAAAGCTTTCATGTTCTTAAAAGGGGAGAACCCCAGTATTTATAATTAACCACAGTTTTAATTAGGCTTTCGTGTTTATGATTTTTCATTTAATGTCTCTCTCACCAATTAAGTTGCACATGTTACAGTCACCATCACATCCTCAGTATTCTGCAGAGTGCCTGGCATATGGCAGGTGTTCAGTAAATCTTTGTTGATCAAGTGAGTGAATCAAATCCCAAGGATAATTCTTTAAATATTTTCAATAATATCCTGTTGCCAAATAATTAAAAGGGAAGAGATAGAAGGAAGGGAATTTATAAAATTCTGTAAATTGGATTGTTTATAGAGTGCCTTACCTAACTGGAAATATTTTCACATATAGTAATAATAATGATTACCAGTAGTAGTTGTAGTAGTGATAGCAGTGGGGTGGTGGTAGTGACCTTGAGTGATTACTATGTGCCAGGTGTTGGGCTTAGCTCTCTGCATAAATCATATTTTAGTTTGTCAACTTTTCTATGGGATAGTTATTATCACTATCTTCTTGTGTGAGAAAACTAGGCATAGATACACTAAATAACTTTCCTAAAGTCCTAGCTTTCCCATAGCTAGGAAGTGGCAGAGCTGGGACTAAACTTCAGCCCATCTGTAGCCCACGTTTTCTCCCCTCCCCTCCCCTCCCCTCCCCTTTCCTTTCCTCTGTTCTTCAGACAGCATAATGGTGGTATGTCAACATCATGGTAGACATTGTAGTTTGACTCTTCAGACATCCATCCTCAGGCACCTTCTCCCCAACCCTTCCCCTCCTAAGAGACTGGAAACCTAAGTACCTCACTTCCCAGTATCCTTTGCATCAAGGCTGGACATGTGACCCAATCTGAGGCAGGGAGTTAGAAGAGGAAGTCAGCAGAGAGGCTGCAAGTGCGGGCCTGGGGAAGCTCTTGATTTCTTTAAAAAATGGACAGGTGCAGCTGGCATTCCCCCATTCCCCATCTGCTCATATCCATTATTAAACATGATGTTTGTTTCCAGGGGCAGCAACCATGTTGTAACCTTGAGGCCAAGAGAGTCACAGGGCAGTCAACCCCAGCATCGTGGACCCACTGCACCAACCTCAGTCACAACCTACCTGTGGACTTTGCGTCATGTCAGGAAAACCAGCCTCCATTTTTTTTTAGCTGTTCAAAAGTGATTTGCTGAGCATAAACTTAGTGATGAAAATAGGTGTTTCATTACTACAGCCCAAAATAATGTTATAAAGGAATAGGACTCAAGTGTATCTGTAAATATGTGTATGTTGGGACAGAGTGACTATGTGTGCCAATGTGACATGTTTTTGATAGCCTCTCCCCTAAATTGTATGCACAGGAAGAATCAAAATGAATATCTGAGGGTACACTTTACTATAAGCAAATTACACCTAAAGAATCCTGACTTTCAAAATGAATGAATGAATGCATGAATGAGTGAGTGAGTGAATACATGAAAGTTAGATTGTATTACTCTCTAACATGCAGTGTATTATCAATTTTGGAATTTTGTAGAGTAGGAACATAAAGTCAACAACATTTTCATTTAATTTTTAAACAAAGCCTAGTGGTATAACTGTTAAGCCCTTGAGTTTGTCCAGAACAAGGACAAAATAATGCTTTCCAATACAGAATTGGTGATTTAATTAAGGCAGTGAAGCAACCAAAGCTCTTGAAGTATCATCCAAATTCCTACTCCTTGAAGCAAAACATCTTCGTTACACTGTGGCCAAGACCATTATAAGACTAGCCTCAAGTTAAAAAATATGCCCTGGAAGAAATCAGAATGAGGCTTTGGCAAGATTCCCTCATCCAGTGACACTTTTGGATTTCTTATTCATGGTAGTGCACAACGGAGAGATTGCTATTGCTTTTTTGTTGGTTGACTCTATTGATGTTCAGAGTATGAATGAGCTCTTAGCCTTTTGCAGGACACATATGAGGGGAAAGTGCAAGACAACATCTTGTTCTATTTAATTGCTCAAGTCCCTGACACAGGAGAAGACATTTTCCATGCAGTTAACAGTTATTTTGTGATTCACTTGCAGCCTGCAAAAGGTGGCTAGAATCGGTAATGATGGCAGTGCTCTGCAAATAAAGGAGCTCTCACCCAATGCTGGTTCACACACTGCTTGATTCAAAGGGAACTGGCAGAAACAGCTCCAAGAAACAGTGCTGACATTGTGCTTGAGGGAGACAATGGCAGTGTTATCAGCCGAAGTTGTGCAGTGAGGTAGCCCTGATGCCATACCACCCGTTCCTAAGTCAGGGTTGAAAGAAATGGAGAAAATTCCAAGTCCTAGCAAACCACGTCTAATGAGTGTATGTCTTTTCTGGGTCTTTGTTAATTAACTGAGCTGTACACCGTCTGCATTTTGGCACTAGCGTGTGCTGGCTCTTGTGGGGGAATGTGTTCTCACAATTCTTTTTTCAAATGAAGGATGAGGAAAAAACCCACAATACTAAAATACCCTTTTAAAAATATTGTTTCAAGTAGCTTGCTCAAGTGGACCATCTCAACAACATAAGCTCCATGTCGGGTCCAAAATGCCACGACTTTTAATATCAAGGATTAGGTAACGTATTAGGATTACTTACGAAAATCAAACTGGTACAAACACTTCCATTGCGGGAATCTGATTCATTCCCAGTGCTTGATGGTTTTCTTCACTTACTGAAGATAATCACTGATGATGTATTACTGGTCATATTTTAAAACCCATCCAAACGTTCCAACATACCACGAAGAAATACTTTTGAGAGCAGAAGACAACAAAGCGGGTGCATTAGGAATTCACTGACCAGTAAAGATCTCCCAAGTTGAAAAAGGCAATTTCCAACATTTGAATAAGATAAACTTATTAACCTGATATCCAAAACAACCGAATGCTCGCTGCCAGCCCTGACCACCTTTCTTTATGTTCAAACAAACATGTAAATTAATATATGAATAGACACATATATGTTCTCTTCCTTCTCATTCTTTTTATTAACAAAAGGATGACATTTTACCATACATTTTACTCTGCAACTTGCTTTTTATTACTCAAGAATTTATCATGGGTAACTCTTCAAGTCAATAGGGACAAAAATTTAGACTATTCTAATTTTGTAAGTAAAATAATAAAAAGAAACCAACTGAATGTGAAACTTACCACAGATGAAGAAAAATTGGAAATGAATCCCTCATTAATAGGACAAAACCTTATTATTAATTTTGAAATTTCATATAACATCTGATCACTTAAAAACTGAGACATATTTTGAACAATTATTGCAGTATCATTTGACCTACAAGAAACTGCAGATAGTTAAACTGTAAAGTTTGATGTTTGGACATATGAATATATCTGTGAAACCATCACTATAATCAAGGTAATGAACATATCATTCACCCCCGGAAGTTCTCTCATGCACCTGTGTATTCTCTCCCTCCAGCCACACCTGACCTCAGGCTGCAGGTAAGGTTCAAGTCTGCTCCAGATGTCTCATTCTGGGACCAGCGGTCACGTAAGGTGTACTCCTTCCCCTGTGATGACAGAAGCCCAAGAGGCCAAGCCAAATCATGCAGATACATTGAAAACTTTTCCTTGTTGCATGACTACTAACATTGCATTGGCCAAAGCAAGTCACATGACAAAGCCTAACATCAAAGTGGTGGGGAATTGTACTCTACCCACTCTAGTGGGATGTCCTGGCAAAGGATTCAGGTGTGTTGTTCTTTAACTGAGAGGAGGTAAAAGATGGGGAAGAATAACTCAGTTACAATAAATGGGCAGCTGAAAATATGGGATGAGTGTTCAAAAGCTGGGAATTCATGTTTGGTAGCTGAAGCCCCTGTGTGTTTGACAGCATACAGAAGGGAGGGTATTGAATGATAAGACAATGCTGGAACTTTAGGCTATGCCACAAACAGGGAGTGAGTGCAGGATAAGGGGAATGAGTAGAGTCCTCAGGAGGCTGGAGGAGGATCCAAAGGGCGAGAGGAAGTGTTGTCAGAAGTCATCTTTCAAACAGCAAAAGGTCCTATAGAAACTTTAATGGTTCTAACCATAGGCATTTTATGATAAATTCCCTCTACTCTCAATCTCCTACTTTCCTTCTCCATTACTTTCCCTTATCCTTTGGTTTTAAATAAGGGACCCAAACTATGTGCTGAATTTTCTGATCTCATTTTTAAAAAATCACTAGATTCCTATGATAACCAAAACAAGTATTATAAAGGGGCAGAATAGAGATAATTTCTATTTTCTTTTAAGCGTTTAGAACATACACAGTGAGAGGTTATTCACTGTTCCACAAAACCTTCCATATACAAATGTATATATATGTCTAAATTTAATATATGTTCACTACAAATGGTCTGAAGTATAAATATATCGTATGGTCAGTCTTCTGGAATAATGGATGCGCCCTCATTTTTTGTGACTCATCACTTCACAAGCACTGGGAGGACCTGACCGCAGCTGTACAGAAACTTCCATAATGGACATTGCACAAATTGCCTTTTTTAGATTTGGGGTTTCGTTGCAATTGGGAATGTTGGACGAATTTCCTTGAGGCTTGGCTTGAGGGACATCCAGTTGCTCTTTGCCCAGTCCTGAATCTGGAACGTGGTTTTAGGTGGAAAATATGCTCTAAACTCAGTGCTAGGTGAGGTGGTGGTTTGTTGTTGTGTACAGCAGACTCTATAGAAAATTAAGAACAAAAAGTAATTATTTATGCGAAGAGCTACTTTTCCTTCTTGGGCTTGTATTGAGAAGAGAAAGTGATGGAGTTCATTTAAAATTTTCTGACATGGTATGTCAGTTATCAGTTTATGGCCTGTGATTTCCCCTGTTTAACCGACTGTGTGATTTCTACCTCCTGATTGGATCAAAACTGCTACCCGAGGTGTTTAAGGATTTCACAAACTAGCCCCAGACTTTCCCCCAGCTTTCCTCTCTTATCCCTCCTTTTCTCAGAGTTGATTCTTCAGTCTTAAACCCTCTCTCATCTCTGGCTTGGGTCACTCTTTCCCTGCTTTTCTCTTCCTACACCTTTTGTCATTAAATCCCACTCATCCTTCCCGTGTCAGAAAGGAATCATTTCTTCTGGAAAATCTTTTCTGAACCAGCCAACACTGGGTTGAGTGTCTTTCCCAAGTGCTCCCATAACTAAGTTTAGTACTGATCACTCTGTATTGTAGTTATCAATTTACTTCTCTTTCTACTCATGAAATAAGCTCCTGGAAAGTGTAGAGTTTACATCTTTCCCTGTTACAACCTTAGCCCCCAGCTGGGCCCAGGCACATGCACCCAATTGGTACCTCATACATGTTTATTGAATGAACACCTGAATGACAAGATACCATTAGGGAGATCATAATCAACCATACAGATTAGTGCACAGAACACTAGATCAATTTAAAAATTTAATTTTGTTGTTTAGAGATCAGAAAAAGCTTGATGGAGAAAGCAGTATTTACACTAATCTTTGAAGGATTTCATGGGCGGAGGGAACAGAATAAACAAATATATAGAAGAGACTCATTTATGTTCTGGGCGCATAGAAAAAAAAAATCTCCATTTTTTGGGCTGGGCAGGTGCATGATGGGGAACCTAACTGTGGCAAAGAAGTGTGAGCGAGAGACTTGGGGCCAGGTCCTGAAAAGTCTCACAATACATGCAGGAAGAGTGGTTATGAAAATGCGGTCTAGCAGTGTCAGCACCAACTGGGAACTTGTAAGAAATGCAAATTCTCGGCCTCCACCCCAGACTTCCTGATTCAGGAACTCTGGGGGTGGGCCCAGCAACCTGGGTTTTCACAAGCCCTCCTGGCCATTCTGGTGTGTGCTAGGGTTTGGGAACTGCTCTAAGATGTTTGGACTTCTGCTTTGAACCCAAGCCACTGTTGCTGTGTTTGTGTTGACTGTAGAACATCTTCCCCAAACCTCCTGAGGGACGCTGTACTTTGAGGTTAATTTGCCCAGATAAATAAAATGTGGTGCATTCTGCTGGGTTTTTGGATCATATGTCAGACATCTTCAGAGAAGTCTGACCTCAAAAATCAGCCCCAGTCCATAATTTCTGCATTAGCACGTCACATCTTCTCTCCAGCTCCCAAGTTTATCAATGGACCACCCTTCCCCTCCTTACAGAGGTTGTTTGTGGGATATTTCCAAGAGAAGAGGCAAGACTCTCTGGAATGGTTTATGTTCATCTGTTTGGGGGTGAAGTCGTGGCCCACTGCTCCTCCTAAATCTGTTTCCTTAGTGTGCAGTAATTCTTACACTGATGTTCACACTGTCATTTGGAGAAATAGGTATTCTGTCCACAGAATACACACTGAGGTCAACTCTACCCCCTCCCCATCCCCCCCCACCCATTCTCATGGAGACCGATTAGCAAGAGAACAGTCACGTCTCTCCCATCACAAAATCTCTTAACTACCCAAATTAAGTCTGTTCTCCCAGTTTTAAGCACTCCTAAGATCCTGCACCTTACTTTTGCAATGCTCATCATTCTTGTAATTATTCAACATGTCTTTGGATTGTGAATTCTATGAGGTAGGACACCATTTCTGATTTGTTCACGGCTACATCCCCATGTTTTAGAGGCAGAGGCTGGATCATGGTAAGTGCTCAGTAACTATTTTTAATTCTATGACTGAAGGAGTGATGCAGTTTTATAATGCAGGTCACAGGAATTTACCTCTTCGTAGCCCCAAGGGCTTAGAGTCATGTGCACAGTGGGCACTAAATAAATGATTCTCGATACCTTTACGTGTACTCTTTTCCTCTACCTGGACTGCCCTCCTTCCTCTTCCGTACCTATCCAAATCCTAGTCCTTCGAGACCCAAGACACGGTCACCAGGTAAGACCCCACAGGTTGTTCCATTTCATACCTCCGGGGGTGCCGTTGACATAGACTGTGGTGTGAATGTGCAATACAGAGGCCCCTCCCAGCTCGGATGTCTCCTCTACTGGGAAGCTTTTCTGGATATAGACTGTCATCTCCACGAGGGCAGTGATTTTTTTCTCATCCGGCACCTAGAGCGGTGCCTGCCTCATAGCAAGCAGTGGATAAATATTTGTTGAATATGTGAATGTCTTCCTCAGTCATAAAGAGCCATTTGTCCTCTGTGTTTTACACCTTGTTCTTGTTTCTACTTTGGCAATTTTTTTATGTGGAATGACGTTCATAAGTTCACTCATGATTGTAACCCAGCTCCCTGTGATTCTGAACTGTGTTCTTTCTTATACCAGAACATGAGTGTTTCGGAGAGCCTGTAATTATAAGATTGAAGGCCATGTGCCACATCTATAGACAGGTGGGTCAACTCTCCACAGAAATTTCTGGAAGTTGGGCACACCCATGTTTTAATGTGGCCTGGAAGTTTTACCTCAGGGTGTGGTACATGCAGTTTAGGCCACAAACCATGGTTTCTAAGAAGGACTGTTTTGAGAGTGAAGGTTCTGGAAACTTGGATAGGAAGCATGAATAAGTTCTAATGGAGGACAGTTATACTCAGAGGCTGCCAGCCTAGCCCCAAACATTAGGTACGACTGCCAGGCATTGCTGCTTGAATTATATGAAAGGGTGGTGCCCCGTGTTCTAAAGAGATGGGGGAAGGAGGGACCGCACCGTAAGCTTGGATGAAAAGACCTTGTATTTTTGGCAGAGCCATCTGGGATATATGATTTCATGTTCTGTGTATTTAGGGGTCTCAGACAGATCCTACAGGATCGTGTGTTCTCTGTATACAACACCCAAGGATCTATCCACACTTTCCTGGACACACCTCACTTGACAGGACATTTATGCATAGATGTTCTATGTTGGCCTGAAAAAGTGGTCAAGCCATCGTCCAGTGTAGAACAAAGGGTAGGTGTGGGAAAACTATGGTCCCTGGGTCTGGCTTGCATCCTCTTTTTATAAATAAAGTTTTATTGGAACACAGCTCTGTTCACTGTTTATATATCGTCTATGGATGCTTTCACTCTACAAGTTGAGAAGTTAAGATAGAGACCATGTGACCCACAAAACTGAAACTATCTACTTCCTGGCCCTTCACAGAAAAAGTTTGCCTACCTCTTACTTAGGAGATGAAACCTTCCTCTGTCAGTAGGAGGTGTCCTGTTTTAATTGCTTGTTATCATAACTCTTTCCCTCAGTAGATTAAGTTCCATGATAGCAGGGAGGTATCTGTCTCACTCACTGTCAGACCCCCAGGAACTGGCCCATACTATGTACTTGCTAAATATTAGTCAAATTAATTAATTAAGAACTAAATAGGTGGATATAGAATATGGGAAATGAAGTATACCCTTGAGGGGCACAAAAATGACCAGTTGTTTGAAATTCACATCCATTTCTTTGAGACCTATACATTAATTTTTGTTGTTTACTTTTTTAAAGATGAAACACTCAAGAAAAAGTTGCATGTAAAGTAGATGTTCATCTATTGATTCATATGCCCCTAATGAGTTCTATTTTAATTTCAGAAAAGTTTACATAGAAAATTTTGACCTTTGATATGCAACAAAATGTATACTTAGGAAGTCTAAGTATATGTTTTCAGGGGCACTGTAACATCATTGCACTTATCTATTGTATTAATTTCTAGGGCTGCTGTAACAAAATACTATAGACTGGGTGGCTTAACCAACAAAAACTTCTTTTCTCACAGCTCTAGAGGCTAGAAGTTCAAGGTCAAGTTTTCAGCAGGTTTGGTTTCTTCTGCGGCCTCTCTCCTTGGCTTGTAGATGGCCACCTTCTCCTGTGTCCTCATATGGTTTTCCCTCTGTGTACATCCCTGGTGTTTCTTTTTGTGTCCAAATTTCCTCTTCCTATAAGGACAGCAGTCAGATTGGATTAGGACCCCCCCCCCATGACCTCTTTTTATCTTAATTATTGACACCTCTTTAGAGACCCTATCTCCAAATATAGTCACATTCTGAGCTACTGAGGGCTGGGGCTTCAACATATGAACTTCGGGGGGACACAGTTCAGCCTGTTACACATCCATACTCTATGTACTTCTTTTCTGTAAGTCCTAAGTACTTGTGAGGTGACTGTCACATCACTGACCAAGGCTGATGTGGCCCATCCAGCTGGTAAGGCAGGTGTCCTCACCTTCTCCACCTTTTCCATCAGAGGAATTTAAATTTCTTGTTTGGTCGAGGGCTTAGTAATGACTGTTTCCCCCAGTTCAAGCCTCCAACTGAGTTTTCAAGGTCAAATTTTGCCCAGCATAGATAAATCATTTCAATACTTTCAGTGCCCTACATATGTTTAAAAATGGGGGGAAGGCATGGGGGAACTCAACCTAAATGTTCAATCATAGAGGGTTGGATAAATCCATTATAATAGAGCCATAGTGTGGAATATGATGTAGTCTTAAAGAGTGACATGCTGAAGAATATTTAGTGACCCTGAAGGCTCTGTACAATATTGTTAAAGGGAAAAAATGCAGGTTACCAAAAAATATTTATTCACTCATTTAACCAATATGTATTGAGCACCTATTATGGGCCAGGCATTGTTCCAGGTTGTGGAAATTCAGTAGTGAATGAAAAAATGTTCTTCCTCCAGATACTCTGATGACTACCTCCCTTGCCTTCTTTGGTTTACTGCTCAAATGTCCCTTCCTCCAAGAAGACTTCCTGATCACACAAGCTGTCTTCTTGGAGTTTAAATTGCAGTGGGGAGCACCCATAATAAACAAATGACTCTGTAATAGGACATCAGGTAATGTAGTGCATTGAAGGAGAATAAAGCAGAGCACGGGAATAGAAGAATGACAAAGCGAAGCAATTATTTCAGCCTGTCTGGGGAAATACACTCCGGGCAGTGTGGCCAGAGTGGAAGAAAACAAAGGCTTTTTTTCTCTTTTTTTTTTTTTTTTACAGGAACAGCATAATTTCAGCTCTATAGAAATGAAAAGCAAATGCAGATTAAAAAGGTTAGCAAGAGATATATTAGGATTATGACATTCTAGGTGATCTTTATTCCCTTCCCTTTGATTATCTGTAGTTTTCTAGATTTTCTACTCAATGTATGTATTGTTTTAGAAAGGAAAAAAAATAAATGTTTCAGTATCAAACTTTCCCTGGAGCTCATTATCTTTGCCCTGGAGGCTCTCACTGATCCCACGGCACCTGGGTATTTAGACAGCCACTCCGGATGTGCATTACTCCAGGAGCAGAGGGGTAGAGAGAACCCCGAGCTGGGAAAGCCAGACGGAGGTGTTTTTGCAGATGCTCACAGACAACTGGAGTGGCCCCTGATTTACTGTTAGTGGTAAAGGTGTTAATGTCTCCTCTCAATGGCATCTCTGCTATCAATAAGTGTTGGCTGAGTCTAATGACGACGTAATTGGCAACAGAGATTGGAACAGATGTATCATGTAATAAAAAGCCTTTGTGTCCAAGGGCTGACCCCTTTTGGGCTTAGCTGGGCTTTGGTACTGTGAGTGATTCCTCTTGGCAATTGTCATTAATCAGACATGCTCAGTGATGGTTGCTTGGTGAGTACCAAGCATCTTGGATAAACCTGGACCCACTGAGCATGCTCAGCCTGGTTTTCCCTGAACTCTGACCTACGCCTTGTCTTCTGTCACCTCATTTAATACACATACAGGTTAGACTCGTCATCCGTGCATTCACTCTGTGAGTCCTCGGTGGATTTACAATGGATCCTCCACTCCCCAGATGTAGGTAAGTGAAGAGATCATTACTGGTTCTTATCTCTCTCTTTGACAAAGAGGGGCTATGTGTAGTGTGAAGTGAACTGGCCTGAGTTTCCATCCTGTGGTAGAATTGAGACCAAGGACTTTCTATGCTGGGAGGGAAGGGAAGCAAGTGCCTTGGAGCTTAGATATCCCTTTTACCTCCTTCTGAATGTATACCTGATCAGGTATGGTCAAGATGATGATTATCAGCTTGCAAAGGCAAAGACATTTTACCTGTCAAATTTCTGGTTGAATTAAATATATTGATGAATAAAATATACTATTGTTAAGAGAATAGCCTCTTTATGGAGGCCTGAACAACCAGTTAACAGAATTAAGGAATATTAAATTAAGGCCAGATGCCCGGGAGGAAGCATTCAGGACACAAGTAGAGCACTCCCTTGAGAACCAAAACCTTGAAAAATGTGTATTCTGTAATCCTAATTCCAAAATTCATCAAGTAGTCATTAAAAAAGGAAAAGAAATTTCCATGGTCAAATAAATTTGGGCCTCACTAGGTTAGACAAATCTAGACAGGTTGCTTTTTCTACAGGACTTACCAGAGCCTTCAGTGTAAATTATAATTAATGGAAGTGTATTATTTCCACTCAACCTTTCTTCCAAAGAGTTGTATTAGGCCAACACTGGTAAGTCATTATACAGAACCTGACATGCCTATCTTTTTTCCAATTTTTGGTATTTGATATTTCAGAAATTTCTAATATAAGAAGAAAAGTTGAATTTTTCAAGCTCTCCATTAGTTTCACTAGTTATAACAGTTTTCTGAATTCATGAATAGATGGATACATGGATAAGATGGGATGGGATGGGATGGGATGAGATAGGCTGCAAAAGCATAGCAGCAAAATATTCTCAAGAGTCTTGTTGCTTCCCCTCCAGCTCTGTTTTTATTATTGTGTGATTTGGGGACATTTCCTGTTATTATTACACGTATTGTGGTCAGAGGAAGCCAATTCATTTTAATATTAGTCTGAGCAAAACATAATTAGGAAGAGAATCTGCTACCAAAAAGGAAACATGTAATTGCTGCTTTGCATTCCAAACCCCAGTACTCAGATGAAGAAAACACCCAGAGATTGCTCTCCACACAGTTTCAAAACATCCTGCCCCTGTCCGGCCAGTGAAAAATCCAGTCACTCCGAGGAAACACAGCCGGAGAACCAGATGATCTGTCAAGCTTTCCACTATTCTATTTGTATTTTGGAAGAGGAAGGAGAAGAGGTGAGAGAGAAAGGGACAGAAAAGAAGGGGCTCAGAAAAGGAACAGCGTGGAGCATTGAAAACATCGCCAGACCCCAGGCTGAAGGCTGAACTGCGGCCTCCTTTCCTTAGATCTTTCAGCACCGCCAGGGCCACGACTGACATTTCCTCCTGGGAACCAAGAGCTCCTGAGGGCCTGAAAGTCCATCATCTCTGTGTGCTAAGGCGTCTTTTTCTCCTCTCTCTCTCCTCCTCCTCCCTTACTAACAAAGCATTTCCTCTTACTTGTGTGGGATGTACACTCATTTGGAAGGAGCACAATTTCCTGGGCATGCGCGGGAGGTGTGGGAAGATGGAAGAGGAGAAGGGACAGGGAACCAGCAGGTGAGGAGTCCAGCTCTGTGCCCAGCCGTGTTAAGTCTTTTCACATCATTTATTTCATGTAATCGTCACAATCACAGTCTGAGGTAGGTATCATTATCATCCCCATACTACAGGTGAGGAAATCAAGGGCTTGGAGAGGCCAAGGAACATGTCCAAGGTAACAGGGCTCCGAAGTGCTGGAGGCAGGGTTTAAATACAGGTGGGTTTGTTTACTTTGAAAGCCCGTGCTTTTAACCAGAGTCCTAATGTGCTTCACTTCACTTCTTCAAGCCTCCGGGTTCTCACTCAGGAAAAGAGAGTGTCCTTGTTTTTGCCCTTGTCCCCCTTATAGTTCACTGTCTACACCGTGGCTGGGTAAAATTATACCATTGAGGACTAGGCTCAACTGCCAGAAACAGAGACACAAAATAAATGTCTGGAGGTGGCCTGTATGGGCAGGTATGAGTCTGCTCCATAGAGTCCCTGGGGACTTAACCTTCTTCCAACTCACTGCTATCCCATCCAGAGGGGTGGGCCTTGTCTTCACAGTCCAATGTCACAGCTAGAGCTCCAGCCATTACATCTGCATTCCAGGCAGAGGATGAAGGACAGAGAAAAAAGGGTCAAAAGGTACAAATTGCCTGTCTTTTAGGCATGATTTTTTTTTTTAATCATTGTTTTTTGGGGTTTTTTAAAAATTTTATTTATTTATTTTTGGCTGTGTTGGGTCTTCGTTTCTGTGTGAGGGCTTTCTCTAGTTGCGGCAAGCGGGGGCCACTCTTCATCGCGGTGTGCGGGCCTCTCACTATCGCGGCCTCTCTTGTTGCGGAGCACAGGCTCCAGACGCGCAGGCTCAGTAGTTGTGGCTCACGGGCCTAGTTGCTCCACGGCATGTGGGATCTTCCCAGACCAGGGCTCAAACCCGTGTCCCCTGCATTAGCAGGCAGATTCTTAACCACTGTGCCACCAGGGAAGCCCTAGGCATGATTTTTTGAAGCACCACACCATACTTCTGCATACCACCCACAGACTTAGTCATGTGGCTATACCTACCTGAAGGGGAAGCTAGAAAATATAGTCTTTATTCTGGGATGCCATGTGGCCTGCTAGAAATTTGCAAGCCATTATGCAAGAAAGAGGGAATGGATACTGGGAGCAGGGCGCAGTCTCAGACAGAGTAACCCTTTCGAAATGTAAGTCAGGTCATGTTACTCTGCTGAAAATTGTGGAAAGACTTCCCACTCACTCAGGCAAGACGCCCAAGCCTTTGCAGTGCCCAACAGAGCCTTACATGTCTTGTCGCTCTTACCTCTCTGACCTCATTTCCTTCTGCTCTCTGCCTTGCTTGTTCTGCTACAGCCACATTGGCCTCCTTGCTGGTTTTCTAACAAGCCAGTCACATTCCTGCCTAAATATTTCTTCTGAGCCCTTGGAAGCCTCTCTCGCCAGGCATGCGCTCATCTCGGATCTCAGTTCCTTGGGTCATGCTCAAATATCCCTTCATCAGAGACCGCCCTATAGAAAACAGTATACCCCTCCCCAATGACTGTCTGTCTCTCTTACCTTGCCTTACTTTTGTTTTCTTTTATCTCCACCTATCCCACCTGATATATTCTATATTTGTTCACATTTGCTTATTGTCTTTTTCTCTTCTCTTTTCTCAGAAGCTCAATAAGATCAGGAACTTGATTTGTTTTAGTCAATGCTTTGTATCTTACAGACCTGGAATAGTGCCAGGCATCCACTGTAGACATCCAATAAACATGAGTTGAATGGATGAATGATTGATTGAATAAATCCTGCTTTATCCATCTCCCAAAATTTAGGAGAGAATGAAGTGAGGTATCCAATCTAAAAGGGCTTTGAAAATAGAAAGAGGCAAATATAAATTGGTACTATGCTTCTCTTTGATGTCCTTCCACTTGTAAAAGCACTCTGTTGACTGTGAAGATTAACGCAAATGCTGTTGGCAATTATTATTTTGAAGTAAGGCACAGTGGGATAGAATTTCCAGTCATTTCTTCCCAAAGCACCAGAACTATTTATTCTAAATCCATTTCTTCCCTGCCTTTAGTTTTGAATGAACATGGCTTTGCTGCACATAGTTGCCTAATATATCACTTTGATGGTTTATTTCACCTTAAGTAGCATGGAATTGAAGTCTGAGACTGTATCAGGCTGATTTCAGGTCTCCTTTGCTTCCCTTTGTGCCATCACAGTGGGGGAAAGCTGTCAAGCTGTGCTTGGCCAAGTTAAATGAGGAGACCAGATGGTCAGAAAGAAAGGAATTTGGGTCTAGGTTGAGGAGGAGAAAAGCTGAGAGCAAAACTCTCTCTTTTTCACCAAGAGATCAGAATATGCAGCAGTGGGGGAGCGTTACTGAATGACGGGGTTCTCCAGCGAATGTTTCTGAGACAGGAGTTCCTTTTCATGTTAATCTCCTAGGACTTTCTGCCAACCCTTCAAAATCATCTTGCAGTGCTGGGGGTTTGGTTCTATGTTGCTTTTAGTTTCTAGAGAAAGAGATATTGATTTATGTGAAACACAACAAAAAGGAAAAACAAAACAGGAGGTAAAGCAGTCACTTTGTGCTTTTGCGTGTAGTAGGCAATTTTAGGAAGAAAAGCAAGCAAAATCCAAAGTTGGGGAAGAAAGGAAGATAGGAAACACTAGAGTGACATGCAAGGCAATGAAAGAAGATCTCTAGTCCTCTAGACAGAAAAGGCAGGTTCTGCAGGAACCGAAAGGTCGTTCCAAATTGAATTGAGAAGTGGCGTCCTGAGCCGTCTGGCCCTGAAGTGGGGTCAGGAGGCAAAAGATAGAAAGTCAAGCAGTAGGAGGTGGCAGGGATCCAGGCAGGAAACAGACCGTGTGTGAACAAGTGTCTTCGCGGTAGGGACAGATGGAAAAGGAGGCATGAGAGGGCCACTGCTGGGAGAGGAAGGGCCTGGCTCCTTAACGTCCTCCGATAAAGCATTTCATTGCTGCTGTGCTCGAAATTAAGTGCCAGGGCCTTTGCCCTTTGGCCTCGTAGCTTAAGTGTCCCCTAAAAGCCGTAGACATGGGACACAATCCTGGGAGACCTGTGGCACCAGCGTCGCCAAGGCTGGCTGAACTTTCCCAGTTTTTGTGTGGATTGTGTCTGGCACGCCAGGGTGACCTAGTAACCACGCGGAGTGTCTGTAGCTGAGACTATCAGCCACTTTCCTACTGGCCCGCTTGTGTGAGCACAAGAGCCTTAAGGCATAAATACGGAATGAATCATGGCCACCTTTGCAAGGATGAGAGGACAGATGTTTGGGGATTTGAATGGCTTGCCCACGGTCCCTCAGCAAGGGAATCGTGAAACTGGGACCAGAGCATGCTTCTCTCCCTCCTAACATGTCTCCTCTTCACCACGTTATTTATGTGAGTTAGTTACCAATGCTCACTATGTCTGCACTTTTCTAGACGCCGTAGGGAGAGACCGAAGAGCAAACCAGATGTGACCCTTCTCCTTGGGACTCTCCTGATCTAAAGCGGGAGACAGGACAAAGGCGGCTAAATGAATCTATGTACGAATGCTCCCACAAGCATACATTTAACTAGACGTTCAGACATAGTCATACATCCAGGGGCGTTGTTGGAAGCTTCTGGAAGTAAATCTCTGAGGATCTGAAGAGACTCAGAAAACTGACTCATTGGCTTGGCTCTGAGGCTATTCCAGATATTAGGAGCTGTGTAAGTGGGGGCTTGGAATTAGGGCCAAAAGATGCAGTTGACCGGAGGGAAGGGATTTGGGATTGAGATTTGAGCAGTTCTTGGGCAGCGAAGATATTAAACAGTCTCAGAAAACTTCCCTGGGGTGACTTCTCTGCCTAGATAATGGGACTTTTCAGACTCCTTGTAACTGGCATCTAGATAGAGAGAGAGAAACGTCTGGAAAAATTTGCCCAGTTGTCATTTGGCTTCCCTTTCATAGTTTTTTTAGTGTGGCATGTGTCAGGCTTTGAGTGTCTGGGGCTCTTGGAAATATAAATACCATCTGGGTCTGGATCATCCCCCAGAGCTCAGGGATGCTGAGTAGGGGAAGAGGAGATGGAAGGAGATGGAACCCTGAGATGAGGGGTTTATCCGTGGGTCACCCCTATCTCTCAGCCTGGATGTGCTCAAATTCCCTGTACAGAAAGTGTCTGTGGGCAGATACCACAAGACCCATCTTTTCATGACACAGTGACCTCATTATCTGGTGAGAACATCCTGATTTCTCTTGGGGAAACAATTGCTCTCCCAAGGTGTGGTCTTTAGGGTCTGACAACCATTTGACTGGATGGAGAGCCTGAAACTTTCAACAGGGCCAGTCCCGTCTCCCTGGCTCTGAGTCCTGAGTAGCATGACTCACCAGACTAGAGTGACTGCAGTTCAGTCAAGGAGACAGTGGTTCTCTGCAGAGGTGCCCATTCACATCTGCCAGATGCTCCACTGCCTCTTCTCCAGGTTTACCTTCTATTCTCTGAAGGGCTTCCTAGTCTTCCCCCAAATTCCTCTTTTACTTTGGACGAAGTTTGTTTCAGATGCTTTCAATCAAAGAACCCCAAGGGATGAATTAGCCCCAAGTGAGATCATACACTTTCTTTTAGGTGCTCAGGATGTGTCTGCTTCTGTCTGTCCTCCAGCCCACCTGCCTCAAAAGACCCCTTAGGGGGTGCGAGCCCTTCACGTGGGCCAGGGTTCTCAAAAGAACACCAGGGTGTTGAAACAATCAGTTGGATACAGTATGATGCAGGCTTCTATTTCAGAAAAATTACTAAGAGTTAATTGCCCCTTGACCTCCATGTCATTCTGCAAGTATGACACTAATTACAGGTTAAGTCTCAGCAGTAAATTTATGTCTTCAAGACTATTTCTAGCTATACATAGAATTTCTGTTTCTATTTCCTTGTGTTAAAAGCCATGTAAAATGTATTCCCAATGTCACTATTAAAACATTTACACCCTGAAAACTTATAATAAATGATCAACATAGTAATGGAACGCCTGGAAATACCCATATTTAATGGTACATAGACTTTAATACCTACAAAGTCTTTGCTAAGAACGTTAGCTTTTTATTTCTATCATGGGGAACCCAAGTTCTCTGACAGTGGTTTGTAGAACATGCCACAAAAAAAGGTTGATAATCCTTTACTACAGAATTAAAAGGTGGCCAGAAATGAAGGAGAATTTTACAGCTTTGGAACTGCATGAAAATCTACTATAATTCCAGAGTTATCTAGAACAAGGTGGAATCTGAATGCGATCGTCAAATACTGGCACAGCTGCAATGGGAGTGACAGAGAAAGTCTTCAGGTTCAGGTGGCCCTGCGTTCACCTTCCATTTCTGTGTTCCCTTTGGGTCCCGTTCCAGGATGCCTGGCTTTGAAGTCCACAGCTTCACCACTGAGTCATGTCTCTGTTGGCACATGTGGGCCATGATTGGCATGTTTTAATATACTGAAAAATGCCAGTGAGAAGGCAAATGCCAGTGGGAGACGAACAGTAATAGAAAACTTGAGTGAAAATAATAATGTTTGAGAGAACTGATACTTTTTTAATGCAAGACTTGAGGGATCAGTCTGTTTCTAGCTACTCTGATCATCCAGCTTGTCTTCACTTTTCTTCGCTCTGCATTCAGCTCATGCTTTTGATTGCTGACCTGCTGACCACTGCTCAGTTCTGGGCACAGAGATTCAGTAGCACAAGGGCATCAACTTGCCATAGACTCCTACGAGAGCTGCCCCTTTGCTGGCCACTGCAAAGGCTGGACCTACCTGGCTTCTCACAGCTCCCCGTACATGCCAGCTTGTTCACCTGCACCTGGGCTTCAGGAGGCCTGGTCAGTAGCTCCTTCTTTGATCCTTTTATTCCTCTTTTCATACCTTCTGTTTCCCAGCCTCTCTCACACTTGTGAAAGGTCTAATTCCCATAATAAGCTCCTTACTCCCCTAATATTAATTGTTACTCTGCATCCCTGATTGAACCCTGACTGATACAACCTGCAATCTAGATGGAGTTACGAACATTATTGCCACGAAAAGAGTCATCTCCCAATACAAGGAGAATAGTGAGGCTCCCAGGTTAGCAGTGCAAGGCGATAGATGTTAGCCACAGGAGGGCAGGAGAGCGAAAACAAGCTGGGACCCACTGAGGACCCTTCATCTTTCCAACACTGCGTCTGAGGATACACTCTGCATCCACTGAGAGCAATGGCCACTGATTTACTTCCACCTTCCAAATATTGAACAAGTTCTTCTTTTGGCCAGCTCTAACCTGGAACCATGCAGAATAGGGAGAGGAAGAGAAGGGAATTTTGAGAAAGTTTCCAGCTTAACCAAGTTGACAGTGGAATGCTTGAAAACAGTGCAACCCTGATCAACTTAATACATCTCTTTTCTTTTCTATATTTAACTTTCAAATAAAGACAATGCAAAATCATGCTTTCTATTAACAATACAATTGTCCTTCACACAAATGAAAACAGGCTAACTTTCTCCAAGGCAGTGTACATGTATTCATCTTTTGGTTACATTCACTTTCACTACTAGCTGAATCATAGCCCTCTTTAATATTCTGTAACTTAAATGTCAAGATATAAGGCTTACCTCTTTTACCACATCTTTTATTACAGAGTAAAATGAATAAGATAAGGGGAAAAAGAAAGAAAAAGAATATGTAAAACATATATATATATATATATATATATATATCCACATACACAAATATATACATATTTATATATATATATATGATACAAATATATCAAAGAAAAGAAGAAATGCTCTTAACTATTAGAACCATCATTTCTGCAACTGGTCATGTTATCATTGCTGGTATTTATAATTTCTTCCTTTCACTATCCTTTCTGTATTTGCTTTGCGCTCAGAAAGTCCTGTAACTGATGGTAGGTTCCTTGTCTGGTGGGATGATCCAAACTCTAATTCTACTAATAGTCTTGTCTTCACTGAGTTGTAGTTTTCCATTAATTTTTTGCTATTAATTTTAATCACTGGGCATGGTATTACTAAGTGATGTCCCAAAGATTGTCTGCATGCCAGACACCCTCTTCCCTGCCCTCAGAGCATAGTAGCGACTCCATTTCTCCTGGAGAAGGTCAATCACCCTGGCCAGTATGGTAACCCCCTTCTTTGCTTGTTGGTTCCCTAGCATGAAGTTTTCAAAGTAGGCTTGTAGCAGTCTTAGTTCGTAGTTAATAGAACTATTTTTAGTCCCTGATAGACAATCCCCTGTCAGGAGCACCTAAAACCTGCTCATGTTTTAGCAAAGCAATAGATATCTTCTTGGGCTCTCCTTTTGAGCAACTTCTAAATTCTCTCTGAGACATGAGCCTTGAATTCAAAGCAAATTAGATCTTTCCCCAGAAAAGTTCCTCTTGGAAAGTAAAGATAGAAAAAGAAGGAAGAGGAGGAAGAGGAGAAGAAGGAGAAAGAGGAAAAAAGAAAGACGGGGCTTCCCTGGTGGCGCAGTGGTTGAGAATCTGCCTGCCAATGCAGGGGACACGGGTTCGAGCCCTGGTCTGGGAAGATCCCACATGCCGCGGAGCGACTGGGCCCGTGAGCCACAATTACTGAGCCTGCGTGTCTGGAGCCTGTGCTCTGCAACAAGAGAGGCCGCGATAGTGAGAGGCCCGCGCACCGCGATGAAGAGTGGCCCCCGCTTGCCGCAACTAGGGAAAGCCCTTGCACAGAAACGAAGACCCAACACAGCCATAAAATAAAAAAATAAATAATTAAAAAAAAAAAAAAGAAAAGAAAGACATTATCTTTCTCAGGGAAGGTAGGTTTTCCCAGAGAGGATTTTATCACAGTTGTTTCTTGTCGTTGATCCTAAAGCCATCACCATATGTGTTGCATGTGGATCTGAAGCTCTATTTTCTGGTTTGACATATCATGAAAAAATTAATGTGAAAAATCTGTATTTAAGAGCAGTGAGATCATGTGATACTTGGGACCTGGAGCTGTGTAAATTCAGAAATGTGTAATAATTCTGGAAACAAAAACAGAAAAACTACTTTCCAGTCCTGTGCAAGGCTTTTTAAGTTTTAATCATTTTTATGAGGCTAAAAATAACAAAAAGTATGGTTTGACAAAATATTGAACACTTAGTTCAAGACGGAAATTGGTAGGGTGGGGGAAAGGCTTGCACCGGCTGGATTTTAACCTATAAATCAAGAGAAATCAACAGAGAATTTAATCCAAACATGTGCTGCACATAGTTTCCACTGGCCTTGTGTTACTAAGGTTAGAATTATGGTTGGGTTCACAGTGAGAACGTGAAAAATCGATGACATCTGCCCTCTGAGGTCTTTTTGCTTTCTTGGTAGCTACTGCAGAGGCCTTGGCATTCTGTGATGAAAGCTTCAGATGTATGATGGGAAATGTCACGTGGGGGTGAACCATTTGAAACCAGAACTCTGTCCATGTTCCTGGGACTCTTGTAAAGCATCTTCCTCTTACTGTGGACAAGATCAGACACCCTGGTTGTCCTGTGGTAGACTTTCCTGAATGGTGGAATCTCACTGAGATGGTGGAAGGCCTAGGAGTCATACCAAACCAACGGAAATCAGGGCATCTTTGCGTCCCATCACCTCCATCGTCCCATTCGTTCATTCATCTGTTCATTCAGCATATGTCTGCTAAACACTGTCGTAGATGCTGCTGGTGTCTGCCCACACCCTTTGAGCCTTACCACTTGGGTGCCCTCCAGCCAGCTTCCTCTCCTGGTACCTCTCCCTCCTCTACCTGAGGGATTTCTCCCAAGCCACTCTGCCTGTACTCACTGAAAGATGGAGGGATAAAGCGTTAATGCTCCCTGGGAGCAGTGCCCCCCCATGACTGGGTTTACTTATAAATACCTCTGCACCCTCACTCTTGGGGTGGATAATACTCAGGCACCTTTCCTACACCATTTCCCAGTGTTCCCATGAGGTTGAGCGGCCCTCAACTTCAGCTTCTCTGGTGACACACCCCTTTGTAGGCTGCCCTCCCTTCCCTGTGCACCTTCCCAGCTCCTCCCCATGTTTTTCTCCCAGATGAACCGCCTCCACTAGAATCCCGTCTCCGAGTCCACTTCTGGGGAACCCACACACCCGCTCAGTTCCAAGCACTGTGGCGGGGCTTCACTGATGGAAGAACCACCAGATTATAAGATTTCAGTTACAGGCTGGTGGGAAGATGTTTGATAGAAGGTTGAGAATCTATTCTAACAACTTCATAAAATTAGTGTGAGGTTTCAGCTTACAAAACACTTAAAACAGTGACTGGCAGAGAGAAGCAGTGAAGTAACTATTAGTTATTTACTATATTTGTTATTCTGCTGAGCTAAGGCATTGAGTGTTTAGCAGTTCCTTGTTAAAATATAAATTCCCATGCACAGGTGGTGCCCTGGGCTCTTGCTGGCCATCCACACTTCAGAAGGAACAGATTTGTCAGAGAAGCTTTAGTCACTTTTCTAGACCTTGAGGGAATGAGACAAAAGGCAAAGTGCTTTAAAGGTGGTGATGGAGGGGAAGGGAAAGCTGACTGATGGGGCAGCAGGAGGGGTGTGAGCATGGGACCGGCGGGCCCTTCAGCCAGGCAGGAGCCAGCCTGGGGCTCTGGACTGCACAGTCCAGGGCAGGTGAATCCAGGCTCCTCTGAGCCAAAAGCCCTCAAGAGAAATGGCAGTGCCAAGATCTGAACCTAGGTCCTGGTCATGCATTTATTCATTTATTGTTTTGATACATCTGTTCAACATGTAATGATTTAAAATGGCATTTCAAAGGTTGTCAGAGGACTCGCAGTGGGAGAACACGTATTTGGAAACCAGTGGTGTGCAAGAAACTATCCTAAGTGCTTTGGTAGAACGTGTGTGTGGTTCAGAATCGAGGGACTGGCCCCTTCCACCCTGGGCAGGAAGAGGGAGGCCTGACCTGAATTTGGACAGGCGGCTGACCTTGTATCCCATTCCGTCCACCTCACTCCTTTGTCTCCCTAGTGGTGGGTGTGGACAGGTCACTTTATCCCTCCGCACCTCCCTGGGGTTCTTCATCTGTAATGCGGGAGGATCCTGACCCCGACCTCTCAGGTTGCTCTGGGCATTGCAGGAGGGCTGGCTGGGGAAGCAGCAGATCTACAAATGCCAGCTTCCTTCCATCTGTCCTCCAGTTTGAAAGGAGCAAGATGTGAATAGGCAAACCCCTCCTCAACATAAGGACCGATAGGCTTGTTAGCAAACAGTCCTAAGAGCAGAACGAGCTTTCCTGGTCCTGAGGGAGCCCTGACACAGGGACCATCGGCAGGAGGGCACTGAGAGGGAGGGGTGAGCCCTTGAGTCAGATGGCCCGGGGCCAAATCCTCGCTTCACTCCGTACTCAGTGTGGGCAGGTTCCTGGACTCTGTGAGCCTTAGTGACTTCACCTATGCAACGTGAGTGAAAATATTAATAGTTCTCACCTCCTAGTGTTGTTATAAAAATGAAATGAGATGATTTAAGTGCCTGGCACATCGTAAGCACTTAATAGATGTAGTTCTTTAGAAGGGGTTTCTGGCAGAGGGAGGTCATCTGCCAAGTTTCGTAACTTCTGTATCTCAACTACCGTGATTCCACAGTCTCTAGAGGAGTGGCATGAGGTCTGGATGGTCAATGCTTTAGATTTAGAGAGCTCTGTGTTTTGAATCATTGGCTGCAAATATTGGCGAAGCGCTGCCCACACAGCCTAGATACTCTCTGTAAGCCAAGCTCACCTGTGACTCTCTGCCCAGGAGGACGGAGAGTGTCCTGCCTTCCCAGCAGGCTGAACATGCTCTTGTTGGGCTGTGATTCTGGGGCGTTTTTACAATGAACTCAGTAGGCTCCCAGGATTGATCTCCAGCTGCCTACGGTGGTAACAGCTGGACAGCACACCCTTGGTTACCCTCTTTCCCTTCTCCGCCTCACTCTTCCATTTCCCTGCCAGGACACCCTAGGATCACTCCCTAAGTGAATTAATTGCACTGAAATCCTTCATTCTGAAGCCATTTCTGGGGGAATCCAAACTGAGACACTCATTGACAGACTCCTTTAAACAAGTTCAACACAGGCCAAATGAAGTACAAGGTCATACCTCTGTGCAATCGTGACCGTCTAGACATCCAGCTCAGGTCCAAGCAAATTTTTGCTTGCTGGAATTATTTGGGTTGGCTTGCCCAGGCAGCCCTGGACTCTCTCCAAAATTCCCCCAGTCCCTGCTTTTCTTTGGTCTTGGAAACTTAACCTCTGAAGCTGGCAGGCCCGAGATGGGAAGAGCACAAGATTCTGTGAAAGGCAAATATGGGCTGCCTCTGTGAGCAAGTATAGGATAGAAACACAGCTTTCCTCTTGTTCTCGAGCTGGAGTACCCAAGGCCCTCCTACCTCTCCTGAACCCAGCAATGAGAATTAAACTATTATTTCTCTGGAATCAATGCCATTGTCAAAGGTGAGATATTAACAAAGTGTTACAGGTGTACATGGAAGTGGGGGCAAGTTGTCACCAATCGGAAGCACTAATAGCCGACCTGCCTTGGTCTGTAGTTCACATCTGGGCTTCTGAGTTACTCTGTTCTTATGACTCTGTTCAGTAGAGCTGGTGTGATTCGTGCATTTAAAAGGGTGTCCAGGCCTTTATAAGAACACTGCCAGCTAAACAGATAGAAAGCACTAAATCAACCCCATGTTCAAAGGTAGGGAACCAATCCCAAGTTCAATAACAGGAGCCCTTTCTCTCTTCTCTAGACCCTGTTGAGAAGAGAAGAGAGTTACTGAGAACTCAACAGTGCAGATCCAGAAGTGAAAGCGCATGATTTCAAAAGCAGACAGAAGCCTGTGAGATAGTAATTAAAGGTGAGCATTTATTGAGGGTGTCACATGGGCCAAGCGTTGAACTAAGTAAGCACATTACACACACAGTTGTATTCAGTCCCTCCTCCTTTCTCTCTGTCTCTCTCCTCCTCTCCCTTGTATATTGTTTAGTTTACTTATGGGGAAATTGACGTTTGTAGAGAATAGTTTTCTGCCCAGTATCACTGGGCTACTACATATGAAAGATGAGACCTAGCCCAGGTTTATCAGACCCCACATTTGTGTTCATGTTCATTTATGCTCCGAGAGCCTGACTCATTAGAGCAACCATGAATTGTCATCCTTCTGGTCTTCCTTATACTGTGACCGGCAATAAATATTTGTGGTCCTATTATCATTGGGGTAATGAAAGAGGCAAATAAATTTTCATTCATTTTGTTTCCCAAGGGGTTGGTTGTTTTTGTGTTTTGGTAGACATCAACTCTGGGTTTGAATAATAAATATATTTTGAAATTTTTAGTTGGAACATAATAGGACTAGAATTATTGATATAATAATAATAAATCATGTTGATGTATCTAGTTGTGGCATACCATTAAGGGGAGGTTTAACTCCCAGTCTTTAACTTAAAAGGTTAACACTATTTAGCTTCTTAATGAATTTATAATATTGATGTGGATCATCTTATATGCTGAATACTGTTACAGAAGGTACAAAGATAAATAAAACATGGCCCGTCCTACCTGCAGTCACTTCACTGTTTTCCTCTTGTCTCTTTAAGCACCACGTTCAACTATTCAACAAGCATCTTTCACAAAGTCTCCCGGACTTCGCCCTTCCTTTTGACTTCCGCAGTCACTAGGGAGATGGGTTCTCTTCACGTCACTACTATGGTGCCACAGACTTGGCCTCCTGGCTGACCTCTGTGCTTTCAGTTTATTGGGGTGACCTTTTGAAGCAGGACCTTCACAATATCACCTGATAGGCAGAAGGTGACATCCATTCCTTCCACTGTCATTGGGACATGAATGGAGAGAGACCAGGACTATGAAATGGGAGACCCAGAATCTGGACCCAGCGGTCTTTGACCGCTGGGTGACCTTGGGCCAGTGACTCCTCTCTGTCATTGGGCCTCGGGTTCTGATCTGTAAAATGGAAGAACTGGGGTTTAGGGTTTCTGGGAAGTACTTCATGGGCCTCTTCACAGGATTTATTCATTCATCCTTTATTGAGCTCCTGCTGTGTGCCAGGCATTGTTCTAAGCACCAGGGAGAGAGTGGCAAGCAAAGCCAGATGAAGATCCTATTCTGGCTGAGGCACCGGTAAACAAATAATATGTGATATTTCAGTTAATGGTAAATGCTGAGAAGAAAAATAAATGGAGTAAGGACACAAGGAGACAGTGGCCCTGTGTTACACAGGGTGGCCAGGGAAGGACTCACAATGGGGTAATAAATAAAAAGGAGCCTGAAGGATGTGTGGAAGAGAGCCAGGTGGATATTTGGGGTAGAGTTCTCCAGGAAGGCGGAAGAGCCAACGTGAAGACCCCACTGTGGGAGTGAGCTTGGCATATTCAAGTCGCAAGAAAGGGCCGGGGGGAGGAATCAGTTGTAGCGTGGCAGGAAGTGGAGTTGGAGACTTAGCTGGGCACACAATCGTGGGAGGCTTGCAGGCCTAGGTGGGAATACTAGAAGTCACCAGGGGTTTGGAGAGAAGGAAGGACGGGGTCTGACTTACATCTTAAAGTAAGGGGAATGGGCTATAGAATGTCAAGGAGACAGTAGGGAGATCAAAAGCTAGGTTATAGCTGGTGGTGACCTGGACCAGGATGGGAGCAGTGAAAGAGAAGCAGTCAGATGTGGGATAACACTGACAGGATTTGCTGATAGAGTAAATGTGGGGCGAGACCAAAATCAGGCCAAGGCTGATGGCCTGAGAAGCTGGCAAAATGAAGTGCCATTTATGGAGGTGTGGAATCCTGGGGAGAAGGGCAGGTTTGGGAGGGAAGGGCAGGAGTTTGGTTTGAACATGTGAAGTTCAGTATCTAGCGGAGACGAGGTGTAAGGCACTGGGTTTAAGAGTCTAGAGCCACGAGGAGCTTTCTGGGCTCGAGGTACATATCAGCAAGTGATGAGCATAAAGATGGGCTTTAGAGACGAGACACTGGATGAGCTCAGGTAGGGAATGCAGGTGTGTGGAGGACAAAGATGGGGGCCCTGGGCACGTCAGCATTTAATGACAGGAGAGAAAGGCAGAAGCCAGTAAGGGAGGCCCGAAAGAGCAACCAGCAGATGGAAGGAGGACTAAGGACGTGGCATGCCGAAAGCTAAGGGGGAAAGTTTTCAAGGAACAGGGAGCAATGAGCTGTGGCCAGGGCTGCTGACAGGATGAGAACGAGGTGGACTGAGAACTGACCACTGGATGTGGGGATGTGCGGGTGACCTTTTAAGAGTGGTTTCAGAGGACTGGACGGGTGGTGGAGAAGGCTAGGTGTGCAGGGCTGTGAACTCCTAGATCCCCTCCAACCAGAGCTTGTACACACACACACGCACACACGCACACTCACCATCCAAAGGAATATAGAGAAAAAATATTTTAAACTAATTATATTTGTGTTTTGATCCAATACTTCTTTGTATGAATCCATGACTTTGTCCCTAATTAGTCAGAAGCATCCAAATTGCTTCGTGGAATACTGAGAATGTTATAGCAGAAATTAAAAGTTAGAGAAACTGTCAATGTTCAGTCTGACTTTAGGATGTCAAAGCCCACGTCAGAAATATTAATTTAGGAAGTCAAAGCCTTTGCTTTGTGACTCCAAGTTTTATCAAAAGAAAAAAGGATTCTTAATAATCAAGATGTTGGGAGCAGGATGGAGACTTTGTGCAAGAACGTGAGTTGTAGAGGATGGAGGAAGACCCAGAGCTCTCATCCCACCATCCTCGGGGGACTGGCTGAGGGTCAGCTGGGCTAGAGTAGGGCTGAGGGAAGAGGACAGACCATGATCTTAAAGGATGTCTTTGAAGTTTCAGACAAGAGGACCAAACATTGACAGTGAGGGTGGAGGGCACATGGGACTGGAGGTCAATATCCAGAGAGTGGCCAACACCAAGGAGTTTTGTGCGGGCCAACCAGAGCCTGAGGACCATCTGCCTCCCTCTCATGGGCAACGTGACCCACCATCACATGGAAGAAGCCACAGGAGCTCCTCTTCCCATTACTGTCTGCTGGGGTCCTTCTACCACCTGTCCGACCATTTCTGTTGGACTTTCCAGCTGAAAAGATTCCTGCCCATACCCAAAATCTTTCTGAGGCCCATACTTACTTACTTCCCCATATGGACACCCCACTTTTGAATGACCTAGGACACTTGTAAATCTCCTGAAACACAGCATGGGAGAGGAGGGGTGCCCTAGACACCCAACAAGACCATGGAAGTGCAGATGGAAAATACTCCAGCGCTAGGACTTGGATTGGGCTGCACAGTGATGAGACCTACCCAGTTACATAAGAGTTCATTTGAGAAAGGTTTCCAGTCTCAAAAATGTTTGGAAGACTTCTGGTTTAGCTTCAACTAGTAAGGGGCTTAGAAGTCAGCACTCTGATCTTTCCAAATAAGAAAAGAGCTGAATAAACTGAAAATCAACGACTTTTCTTAGACCCATCAGAGAGTTGAGGTTTCAGGGGTAACCACCACCCTAAAATCTGGGAGTTCAGAGGGAAACACAAACAAGGCTTCAACGGGAACAGAAAACAAGGACAGCAGAGGAATTTTTTTTTTTTAATATTTTACATTTTTTAAAATATTTATTTTATTTATTTATTTTTGGCTGCATTGGGTCTTCGTTGCTGAGCGCGGGCTTTCTCTAGTTGTGGCGAATGGGGGCTACTCTTCATTGCGGTGTCTTCTCTTGTTGCGGAGCACAGGCTCTAGGCGCGCAGGCTCAGTAGTTGTGTCGCACAGGCTTAGTTGCCCCGCGGCATGTGGGATCTTCCTGGACCAGGGCTCGAACCCGTGTCCCCTTCATTGGCAGGTGGATTCTTAACCACTGCACCACCAGGGAAGCCCCAGCAGAGGAATTTGAAGCTTATGGCACTGACATCTCCAGCAAACACTAAACACTGCCCAATTTGTAGCCAGATTAACATGAATCCTCAGACTAAAGCCCTGTTTACCTCAGTTCCTATTGCCTGATACATCATATCCAGCTTTCTAGAAAAAATTACAAGGCATGCTAAAAGGCAAGGAAAAACATAGTCTGGATAGTCAAAGTAAACATCAAAACCAGACTGAGATATAACACAGATTTGGGGATTATCAGAGAGATGATCAAGGTCAACATCAACAATAGTAAATCATGTTGATAGTATGTTGCCTTGATACAGTGTGATGAAAATGGTGCTTTTCTCTGTGGTCCTCGTCCCAAAAGCATGTAGCTCCAGTCTAACCTGAGGGAAACATTATATATAACCACAGTGAGGGACATTCTACAAAATACCCTACAAAATCCTCTTCAAAACTCTCAAGGTCATCAAAAAGAGGAAAGGTCTGAGAAACTCTCACAGTCCGGAGAAATCTAAGGAGACTTGCCTATGAAATGTGATGTGGATCCTGGATGCACTCCTAGAACAGAAAAAGGAACTTACATGAAAACTAAGGAAATCTGAGTAAAGAGTGTACTTTCGTTAATAATTTATGAGCATTGCTTCATTAATTGTATCAAATGCACCATACTAATATGTTAAAAATAGGGGGAACTGGCTGTGGGGTATATGGGAACTGTCTACCATTTTTACAATTTTTCTATAAACCTAAAACTGTTCTAAAAATAAGGTTTAGGGAATTCCCTGGCTGTCCAGTGGTTAGGACTCAGCGCTTTCACTGCCGTGGCCCAGTTTCGATCCCTGGTCAGGGAACTAAGATCCCGCAAGCCGCACAGCGTGGCCAAGAAATAATAATAGTAATAATAAGGTTTATTAAAAGAAAAAAAATGTTTGGCAATGCCTGGGCTAATGATCACTGAGGTGTCTTCAATTAGTTGAGTTTAGTTTTGTTTTGCCTGTCCTATCTAGGGGACCCAGAGGGCCAGTTTATCCTTGGTCCACTACAGAAAACCCCTGGGTGAAAAAAGATTGCAGGATGCAGGCAGTGGTACCAGGGACAAAAAGGCTGCTTGCAATGCTTACTGTTTACTAGCTGAGTGACCTTGGGAGAGTTATTTAACCTCTCTAGGCCCTAGTTTTTTCATCTGTAAAATAGAGGTAAAAATAATAGTGCCTCGCTCATAAGATTGGTATCAGAATTAAAAGAATTAGTATTTGTAAGATGCTTTACAATGGTGTCTGGAATATGGTAAGTGCCGCATACATCTATGTTGTAAATAAAAGGCAGCTATGTGGAAGCAGCAGGATCTGTGGCCAGCATATGGTAGTTTGTGTACTATCTGTTTTTCCATTAAAAAACAAACAACAAGAAAAACAACCAGTCCCCGTGATTTTCCTGATCATTTATTTAACACTGAGCAAATTTTATTGTTTGGCATTGTGTTTGTCACTTCTCATGTATTAAGTGCATTTACTTATTAATAGCTTACAGTTTCTGATATTTTCTTTTCTCTTCCTTTTTTGACAATGCAGAGTGTCTGTTCAGCCCATACTGAACATACCTGGACTTCCCCCTGAGCCTGGGCAGCTCTAATATGCCCACCTTTCCCTGGTACAGGCAGATCCTGGTGATGACCAATGAATCCACTAAAGAAAAGTACATTTTCAGCCTCATCCTGTTGCCAACCAGCAGTAGCCCTTTCAGAGGAAAGCTTACTTCCAGGTTCCAGGTTCCTGTGTCCTTTCCTATTCTGTTTGAATCCCTTTTGCTTCTCCAATAACAGCCATGAAGTGTCACACCGGGGAAATTGCCTGGATTACATTCTGATGACGTGTGGGGCTCAGGAAGTTGGGGGTGAGGAGGCGAGCAGGACCGGCTCCAGCATCTCTTCATGACAAGTCTGTTGGCTGTGGCCGTTTTCCCAGCCATGAGCCTCAGCTGAGGCTCTTCTGTCCTCTGATCCCAATTTATTTTCCTAAGTTAAAGCCTTAGTCTTTGTGTCTGGAAAGCAATTTGGATATTCTCGGTGGCTAAAGCTATCCAGAGGAAAACTAAAAAGTCACCATGAGGTAATGAGGCCAGACTATTGGGTGTCTCATATCCTGGCTCCAAATGCAGATGTAAAAGGGGAGCCCAGAAAGGATTTCAACAATGGCAGCAATTGTTGGAATAAGTGACAGTGGCCCATGGTGACTTAGAGGCCAACACCTATTTGGATGTATGAGATCTGGTATTTTCAAAAATCAGTCACATTCTGTATTGTCATCTCTGGTACTTTCAGTGTGGTGGATGTGGGGAGTTGAGAGGATCACCATGGCCACAGCCCAGTTAATTTCCTATCACATCATTACATCTCTTCCTAGGTCTGGTTCAACAAAGGGTCCTAAATCCTAATGAATCCTATTCTTTTTGAAGGAGTAACACTACTATTTTTAGTGAATGCTATGGACCGGATAAATGGTGGGTCCACTGGATTCTGCATCCTAATTGCTATCCTATCTGCCCCTTCTACCTCCATCTCAACAGACCCATCTCAGACTCTCCACTATTTTTTCTATACTCTCCACTATTTTTTCTATACTACTGCAATCCTTTCTTTATTGGTCTCTGTGTTTAGTCTCACTCTGTTCCCAACTCAATCCATTCTTCATACTTCTTCCAAAGTCAGATTTTAAAGATACAATAGAAATAGACACTGACATTTTACTTATATAATTAATATTCCCTGGTGCCTCTCAAGGTGTATGAAGATATCGATGTTGGCAAGTCTTTTTTTGCTGAGTGAGGTGATGGCAGTGCATGAGAAAGAGGAAGAGAGAGTGAGACAGAGGAGGAAGGGAGCGTGATTCTTCAGTAAAGACCTGGGGTCAGAGGAAACAAAAGGCTTTGCAGGAAAATGGTCCTGAGAGAGATGGGGACCCTGCTGGCAGCCAGTGAGGGACTGGGGGATGGGGACATTGTGAGGTTTTGTGCACCCTTGACTGTGACTCCCTCTGCAGTCTTGCACCTAAGACCTTCAGTTGTTTTAGAGATGTAGAAATCTCTACATTGTACAAAATCCATATTTCTCCCTAACGTTTTGTGGAGGGCATTGTTCTTTGGGGGCAATGTGTGGAAGCACTGAGTTATGCTACAAGAATGGCATGGAGCAAACAAACAAAAAACCAAGGCAGGATGCAGATCAGCCAATTTGCATAATGGACAAATCCAACCTCCCTGCTTCTCTGATGAAGTCTTCCATGGATCCGCATCCCCCATGGGGTGGTCATGAGGGCCTGGAACACTTTTAGCATGGAATACAAGATCCTTCCTGCTCTGGTCTCCACATACCTGTTCAACTATGCCTTCTAAGCGCGCACACACACACACACACACACACACACACACACACACACAAAACTTACACCCAGAACGCTGAGCTGTAATTCTAGCAAAGACTGTCATGATGGTATATGCTATTTCACCCTGTCTACTGTGTTCTTCCCCTGCCCTTGTTTAGCTGGAAAATGCCTCCTTCTCATCCCCAAGCATGCTTAGGATCCCCCTCCTCTGGGCTCCCATTTTGTCTTGAAGATACACACTTTTATTGTATCATCACACTGTTTTATAGTTGTGTATTTACACACCTGTCTCCCTGACATGACCATAAGCTCCTTAAATTCAGACTTAGTCGTATCTCTGTAAAGTATTTCTAGCACCTAGCAAAAGGCCAGGCATTTAGTCTTATGTGTGATGAATGTTTACCTTCTACAGCTTATAAGTGTCCTATAGAGAAGTTACCATAATAACTAGCTGGTCAGAGAGGAAGAAAAATTTTCATTGGTTCTCTAAAAACTTGCACAATATGTGTCATTTTGTCTTCATAAAGTCTGTTACTATGGTGATCCTCAATAAACCGTGACTCCCAGCACTTAAGTCTCTGTGTCAGCCTTTTCAACAATGACTCTGGGCTTGGCCATATGACTAGCTTTGGCCTATAGAAAATTGGCAAGCATGACGCAAAAGTGGTTGCTTGGTAAGTGCTTGCACATTGGGTTGGCCAACTTGGAATGCTCTTTCTTGGTACCAGGTACCATATTATGAGGAAGCTCAAGCAGCCATGTGGAGAGGCCCATGTAGAGAGGCCCATGTAGAGAAGACGAAGCCACTGGATGGTAGTCTCAGCTGAGCACCCAACTAGTGACCCATCACCCACTGCTAGCCATGTGAATTAGACATCTAGACCTTTGGGCTCTCCCAGTACCCCAGCCATTGCTACATGAGGCAGAAGAACCACATGGTTGATCTATAGAATTGTAAGAAGTAGTAAATTGTTGTTGTTTTAAGACACTAAATTTTTCAATGCCAGACATTTCATATAATTGGAATTATGTGATATGTAGTCTTTTGTGACTTCATTCATGCTATAGCACGTTTTCAAAGTTCATTCGTGCTGTAGTACGCTTTTAAGTTCATTTAGCTATAGCATGTACTAGTACTGCATTTCTTTTTATCACTGAGTAATATTCCATTGTATGGATATATCACACTTTGTTTATTCATTCTTCAGTTGATGGCATTTGTGTTGTCTCCACCTTTTAGCTATTACAAACCATGTTGCTGTGAACAATTGTATACAAGATTTTGTGTTCACATCTGTTTTTATTTCCCTTGGGTATATGAGTAAATAGTAGGAGTGGAAATTTTGGGTTAAATGGTAACTCCAAAGTGGCTGCATCATTTCACATTCCCAACATCACCCTCTCTTTACAGATGAAGAAACTCATATTACAGAAAAGTGAGGTTGGTATTCTGTGATGATCCTGCATTCAAAGGACAATTTGAATTGCTGACATTGGAAAAAGATCAATTGGAAGTAGCAGGAGAAGGAAAAACCATCATCATACAACTGGTAGAAAGAAAGAAGGTCAGTGTGAAAATAATCACAGGCAGCAGAAAGGTAAATTACAATAATTATTGAAGAGAGGTTTTTAGAAAGATATGTGGTGATTCTTAGAAATCTCAGGGAGAGAGGTGGTGGAAGAAACCAGATTGCAATGGTGACAGGTTAAGAGTGTGCGGGCAGCATGTTTTTGGCATTCGGCTGTGATGAAAAGAGAAGGAATCACCCTTACAGTGAAGGGGACGTGAACGTGTCTGTGGAGACAAGAAGCCAGAGTGATTGAGATGCAGATACAGCTGAGAATGCAGTGAAGCACTATATTGGAAAAACTGAGGAAAGCACAGGGTCAGAGAGAAGGGAAACCTAGTTCTCTGTGGCCAGGGATGGGAGGAGAGAGGGGTGAGTACAAATGAGAGTGATTTGGGGGATATGTTCAGGTCTGATGACCTTGTCTAGAATTTTCTATGTTGAGAGGCTCAGAAGACCTAAGAAAGTACTAGGATTTAGGCTGTGTTCCCTCCCTCCCTCCCTCTCCTCCCCCCACACCTCCATCCCTAGCAAATCACCTGCAGGGGGAAGCTGAACCCTAGGCAGGCCTGTCCCCTTGTCCTCACAGCAGTTTCCAATGCAAATGATAAAAGGATACTGAGGGCATTCAGTCTTTCAGCCTTTCCTTCAAGGAAGATTTCAGTCTTGAGCCAAGTACATAGAGTTCAAAGTGAGTTTTTTAGGGGCTTTCTGGATTCTGAATATTCATTGTATTCATGGAAGCTAGGTTTTCAGAGGATGCCAGTAAATGCAGATTCCTGGGCTATAAAGCATCAGCTTAAAAGAACCTTCTAAACTGCCATTAATCATGCTTGTTCCTTAGTATATTTATTATACATTACATTTTTCCTTCATAGCCTCCCAAAGCTTTCCTAATTGAAAAGCCAGGAAATAGTTCATTGTTTCTTAAAAGCGGAAGCGATAGCGCTTACAGTAAGTCTCTGCCATTCCAGTTAATAGCACTGATGTATAAAACCTGCTGGAGCTTTCCTCACAGGGAGAAGAAAAACCCCACTGCATGTACTAGCAGCAAGTTTGCCACAGCGCCTGCTGATAGCAGAGGTATTTTAATAAAACCCAGCATAGAAACGCAGGTTTTGTTACACTGACTCCAACTGATAATTAGCTGCAAAAGTTTGACAATCTCAGGAAAAAGTGATGCCGTTTCTCATCTAGATTACCAATTCTGGGGGTGGTGAGGGGCGGAGAAGTCTGTGCTTTCAAGTAAGATGAGAGCCTTTGCTGTGGAGCGCTAGGACGTCTCCGGGGCCCAGTGAGCACCGCTTCCCCCGCAGCTGAAACCATTTAGGTCAGCCTGCGTCTTCCCCTGCAGAAAACGATGGCCTAGCCCAGGGTCACTTACTGTTCTGCATGGGGTCCCCCAGAGTTCAGGGACAAGATCATGGACCGTTGCATGAATAACTTCCTCCATTTCTACAGCCCTTGCTTGCATCCAGGGAGACTTCTGGTGCTGTCCTTGTGTTGCTTTGTTTTGTTTTAATCACAACTGATGGGAGAGGCAAGACAGGTGTGTTTACCTGAAGTCCAGGGAGGTGAAGGGATTTTTCCTAAAGTCACATAGGTTCAGGAGGAAGAGAGATGGTTCCAAGTTTCTTGGCAACATTATCCAGAAATCTGCCCATCAGACCACACCCGGCAGGCAGAGTTTAAAAGCCAGTGGCCCCATTTTTGTGTGTGCTTTTAAAGATGAAGGACCAACAGAATGGCTTGAGTATCTGTTGGGCAGGAGGGGATTTCATCTGAAAGACACATTTAACATGGTTAGTGCGACAGTGGGTTAAATCCATTTCACCTACCTTCACTAATCAAGGTCGTTCTAAGACTTGCACATCTTCCACGCGTCACGTACCCTTAACAGTAACATATTTGCCCAAGTTGTTTTCTAGGAACTTGGAGTCAGCTGAGCCTAGTTCGAGCCAAGCGGGTTAAGAGTGGATAGTTAAGACTGGATAGGACCACCAGTGTTTCAACTGGGCATGCACGAGTGTCCGCTGGGTGACCTCTGGGAATGAGAGGACCAAAAACTCCACCCTCAGAAGGTGAGGAGGCCTGTAGCTGAGTTACACCTGCCCAGAACTACAATCAGTGCACCTTTTTTCCAGTCACCTTTCCCCATGCTCCCCACGCCTCAGGCCACCCTGCTTCTTTATTCATTATCCCACAAATACCTGAGTCCCTTGCCTTCTCAGAGGCGGATCTGAGATTTGTTCTCTCCATTTCCTTGCTTAGCTGCCTTTCAAATAAGCCCTCTCTTTGCTGCAAACCTGGCGTCTCAGTGTTTTGGCTCGCTGTGCGTGCCTTGGGGCAAAACAAACCTGGTGACTTGGGGCTTCTGCTGAGTTCCTGACCTCTTGCCAATATCTCCCTGCCTAGCTGTTCCTCTGTAACCACCACCACCAACTGACCTTTTCCCTTGAGTTTTTCAAAATCCCGTCCATACAAGGAGATTCTGTATAGTATAATTTAAATGAATATTTGGAGGCGATGCCCAAGAGTAAGGACTGTGTTCCCAGAAGCAATAAAAATCGAACAGCTCTTTTCAAAATACCCCCAGCCAGCATGCTCCTGCTGGTCCAGATGATGTGTAAATTAGAAAAACAAGCTCCTTTTCCTTGAGACTTTTATTACCATCTGCTGAGAAATTGTTTTATAACTATATGAACCGGAGGTTGATAACCTCTTCCTAGAGTCGTGCAATGCACAGTTGTCACAGCTGGAAGCAACAGCCATTCCTGCCATTGGGAGCGTCCCAGTGGACTCTTCTTGGTGCCAAGTCTTTCTGCATCTTGCTGCCTCACTCTCTGTCTCCCCCCGCTGCCCCCAACCCTGTTTCCTCCTTTAATCTCCCTCAGGTTTCTTCTATTCTAGGTCCCTTTACTCTCTTCTTTTTGAGATTCTTTGGAAACAGTTATAAATCTTACTTGATTGTACACTAGCAGCACATAAATTCTTACTTTATTTTAATATTTAATATTTTACTTCTCTTGCCTACTCATCCCACCCCTGGCCCAAGGGTAACTCTTCTTAACTGGGATGGCCCATCATGGTATTTTGCTATTAATTCCCTGAGGATTTCTGCTTTCAGTTTTTACATCAACTTTCTTTCCCCTCCTTTTCACATTAAAAAAAAAAAAGACTTGGTTGATCTCTTTGCTATAATCCCCATAGCACCTCCTTTAAAAATCTACATAGTATAGACCTGGCATATAGTGGATATGCATTAAGTATTTGCCAATGGAATATTTATGATCAAGTGTATAATGCTATGTAGTTTTGGTTTTGAGGATATATTAGATTGTGAGCTAATATCAGAATTCTTGGTGTGTGCTTAGCAAAGTGCTGAGCTCCCAGTGGATGCTCAAAAGATATTTGTTAAAGGAATCTCCATCAACAAAATAACCTGTTTTCTACTTAACCCAGGGAAATCTGTGGAGCTAAGCACCATGATATTAAAGAGAAATAGTGCAGGGGGTCATTTTAGTTCTTTAGGTTATCATGGTTGATGAAGTCATTCATGGGATGAAGTTCTTTATAATGGAAACAACTCTATAACATGTTAGTCCCTTCGGTGGATACATCACAACTTAAAACTCATTTCAAGAACATTATTTTCATATCTTCGCCTCAGAATCCTATGAAATAGATACTACCTGTCCCTGTCCTCTGTCATCCCACTTTACAGATGAGGAAACTAAGGCCCAGAGAGATGTAAGCCACTTGGTTTGGCTCACATACACAGTAATTGATGAACAAGAACGCGAACAGAAATCTACAAACGCCACGTCTCCTACATGTTCTGCTACATCTCAGCTTCCCTGGTTCGGAAGCAGAGCAATATGACTCCAAAGTTCTCTTTCCAGTGTAGATGTTTTAAAAATATGTTCTTTGGCAAAAGCATGAAACATATTACTCAATACCAATACCAGTCTTCAGTCTAGAATCCAGACCATGAAGTGTACACACGACATACTTTGAAAGAGGCCTCATAAAAACACAAAGTCGGAATTGTCTCTAAGGATTTTCGCTAAGTAGACTGAATCTAGGGGGGAAAATGAAACCTTTTCCCAGGGCTTCACAGGAGCGGGGACTAAAAGACTGAGAGCTTGTGAGAAATAACGGATACGTTAAAAAATGTTGGATTCGAAATAGAAGAATGGTAGAGTTTAAAAAAAAACACAAAAATAAAAATGGTACATTTGGAATATTTTTTAGAATCACATAATTTTAGGGCTGCAAGGGACCAGAAGAAGCATCTCTAACCCTAACTCCCTTCTTTTGACAAAAAGAAGCAACATTTTGAGTCACAACCGGGATCAGCTTCATAATTTGTGGAACTCAGGATAAAGTGAAAATGGGGGGCCCTTGTTCAAAAATTATTAAAAATTTCAAAGTGGTGACCAAAGGTTGTTAAACCAAGTGTGAGACTCTTCTACATGTGGGGATGTGTATGGCTACAGCACAGGTCACACACCTACGAAGCCAGTCCTGGTCATGATATTATTAATACCAATACTTTACATTTACATGGCACTTTACAGTTTACACAGCCTTCTCACTGGTAGCTACTTTGAGTTTCATAATAGCTCAGTGGAGTAGAGTGAGTTACCTTTATTTTAAAACATTCCCCCACAGGAATGAATTTACCAACCATGACATTCTGAGTGACTAAAATGATCCTATGCCCTTTGCACCATTTATGTTTCATTTCATGATGTTAGCAGCTTCTTTTAGATCAAATAGGAAGCAGTTAATTTGCTCATGGATATTCAGTCAACAAACACTTCAGCACCTGCTATGAGCCGAGCACTTTGCTAAGCATTTCAGACAAGTGACGTGAACTTCACAGTAACTCAGTGAAGCGTGACTCATCATTCCCAAAGTACTGATGAGCACTGAGAATCAGAGACGTAAAGTTAGACGTTCAAGGTCACAGATTAGTTAATGACATCATTGGGACTAGAACATTGGTTGCCAAACTATGCTGTGGTATTAAAGTCTCTAAAATGAGATACGAATGTAAATTTCAAATTGTCTGCTAAAGAGATTAAATTCAAATCAGAGTAAATTGCTATTCTCCTTTACTACCTCTTTTCTCTCTCTTTCTTCTGCTTCAGTTTCTACTGTAGAAAGTACGGGAGTCTAAAGATGAAAGATTCATACGTTTTAGGAGCTTGCCTAGTAAATGATTAGAAGTACATTAAACGACTGTTATATATAGGATGGATAAACAACAAGGTTCTACTGTATAGCACAGGGAACTATAATCAATATCCTGTGATAAACCATAATGGAAAAGAATATGAAAAAGAATATATATATGTATAACTGAATCACTTTGCTGTACAGCAGAAATTAATACAGCATTGTAAGTCAACTGTACTTCAGTAACATTTTTTTAAAAAGAAGAAGTACGTGAAATGACCTGAGCCCTGGCCTCATTTCAGAGCACTGATTGCTTACTTAATATGCATGAGCTCTTCCATACTTTGAAGCAGCCTTGCAAGTTGGGGGCAAAGCCATATGACTATATCTGGCCAATGGACCACAAACTAAAGTCTCACGTATCATTTCGAGGCTAAAGTATCAACAACTCCTTCATGACTCTTTGGCTCTCTCTCTCTCCAACTCAGTGACCCCAGAAGCCATGTGTTGAGATGGTAGAATCTCAAGATAGAAGCATATTGGCTCCCTGGATCACCACTTGGAAGGGAGTTTCTCTGGAGAACCATGGGTCTTGCAGTGGACTCTATGTGAGCAAAATACATTTTCATGTGAAAGTCACTGAGATCTGGGGGTTTGTTAACTGCAGCATAACCTAGCATCACCCTGACTAATGTTCAGTGTTGCTCTCATTCTGTCTTGGTTCCCCTTTCCTGTTTTTGACCCTTAGTGTCTGTAATTAACATATACAAAGGCTTTCAGATTTTCTCCTCAAGCTTCTTTTTGTTTTCCTGAAAGCTTCAGACAGCTGGCCAGTTTCTGTTATTTTCAAAGGTTGAGGCCTCAAGCTGTTTGATTTTATGTTAAAAACTAACATGACCCAAAAGGCTGAAGGACTTGAAAGCATCCGTGAGTCAGAGGCTTCAATAATTTCTAGGTCTTTCTAAAACACATTAATTTGGGGAAATTGTGTTTAAACACTAAAATGATAAGCAGATGATTGTCTATCTTACTAGCCTGGGTACTTGTTTCCAGGGAAATTATAAAAAGGAAAATGTTTCAGTTTATTTTCTTTAGCCACGGATGGTATAGGAAAAACTGAGACTCCCTAGGCATGATCATAAATCTCACGTTTAAATAGCAATACAAACAATAATTTTTGGAAACAAGATTGTCTGGCATGTGATCATCACATAAGTAATGAGACTGAGACTGACTTATACCCAAAACATATAAAGGGCATGAGTTTTCCTCAGGGAAGTGATCATCCTCAGAGGCTAAGAGCTTTGACCAAAGATATTCCTCCAGGCAGTTAGCAGCTATGATAACTGCTCTCATTCCTTGCTCTGTATGATAATTGTAGCACGTTTTGAGTGGGAAGTATGGGCCTTAGAATCTGAAGAACTACCTGTTGTTAGTGACAGTCCCCAGAGTAAGTAGGCTAACCTCGCTAAGCCTCATTTCTCAGCTGTCAAGTGAAGGTAACAATCATCTATCTCATAAACTAATGGCAAGGAGTTAGGGAGATAATTTGTGGAAAGCGCTTAGCCTGGCACAGAGGAAGTGCTCACTAATCAGTAGCTATTATTCTGGAAGACTCTCAGGGATGGAAATTCTTATCTTTTGAGGATGACATTAACGTTTGGAGACAATAAGATGCCACCTGGAGTTAAAGCTGGTGAAACAGGACCGGCCATCAAACTCACCAAACACGGGGCAACTTAAACCAGCAAGAATGTTCTCCTCCTTGGTCTGTCCCTTCCGTGGTGTCAAGGTGGCTGGAAGGAAGTCCATCTCTACAGAGTCTGAATTAGTCCTGGGAAAATAGTTGGGTTTCTAACAGGAAGGAAAAAGGTATTCAAGGCAGTAGTAGCAGCAGAGCAAATTCAGCAACAGATCAGGCAGGGAATAGGATGTGAAATAGTTTGGCTGGAACAAAGTGGAAATGGGGCCAGAGACTTGGCTTGAGTGATTTTGCAGAGCATCTTGAATTCTGCAGTGAAAAAGTTTTGCTTGATTCACTTGGCAGTGGGGAGCCCCTGAAAGTGTTAGAGTGAGTAAAGCGCTGGGCTGATTAGGTACTAGAGAGGAAGGAAGCAAAGAGAGGGCTCCTAAACTAACACAGGTGAGAGGTAAGTGGTCCTGCATTAGGGTGATGGCAGTCAAAGAGGAGATGGATTTGAGATGGAATATTCATGACTGGGGAACAAAGTGAAAGGAGTATAACATGATCACCAGCTTGGGATCCTGGTGCCTGGGAAAATGTTGGTGCCATTTACCCACACGGGAAAGCCAGAAGAAGGGACTGGTATGGAGAAAAAGAGGAGAGAGGAGTTTGTTTGACGCCATGCTCACCTTGGGATAACCGCCTGTTTGTGTGGGAATGTTCCAGGAATGCAATATCAGAAATGTCCCTTGTTAAGAAGAGGGCTAGACTTGGGTCGGCGAGGGAAGAAAGGGAATTTGCGTGTGACTAATTTCATGAACTGTCACTTTAACACCAAGCTAAAATTACCTCTGGCTGGACCTAATTCTTGCACTAGCAATTATTTCTAGCTATTAAAGCTTTGCAATACTTGCAGCAACTAGCCACTTGTGGGCACAGTTGGCCAGTTGCCCCTTCCCTGGCAAGGACAGATGAAACAGACCTTCTTTACAGCACCACTTGGGCACACAATTACTAATGACAGTAATTTTTGCACGTACACCAAGTATCAGGTATGGAAACTTAACTGCAGGAGGACTAGGGGAAATTGGCTGGAAATTTGGCCCAGGAAAGAAAGAAAACAGAAGAAAAGAAGTAAGAGCTACAAGCAGGAGGTTATAAAGAAGAAAAGAAGGAAGAGGGAAAATGGGAGTGAATCAACATCTATTGAACTCCCAGGGTAAGTGCTAAAAATACTTGGATGAATAGGACACAATCCCTGCGCTCTCAGTCTAGTGGGAGAAAAGTCTACTATAGAAATGATTACAAGAAGCTGTGCTGAGTTTCATAGGTGAGCATATTTTGTTTTGGATGCACCCCACTTAAACTGGGGGCACAAGGGTCAAAAAGTCCATTTGTAGGTGAGATTCCAAGAAGTTAAATAAGTTGCCTAAAGTTACAGTGTGATCATTAGGGCTCCATTGGTTACAAGAGACAGAAACCAAATTCAGACTGGCTCAAGGCAAAAAAAAAAAAAAAAACATAGTGGCTCATGTGATGGAAAAGTACAGGGAAGGTGGAAGGGTTGATGCAGGTTTTTTTTCCCTGGATTCAGGTGCCCCATCTGTGCCCTGTCTTTGACCCTGCTTTGTTCTGTGTTGCTTTACCGTCAGAAGCCTCTCTTCTATGGGGAGGGAAGATGACTCCCAGAAGTTACAGGTTTCCGTGGTCCTTCGAGCTTGTAGCACATACTGACCCCTAGGAGCATTCTGATTGGCCCTTCTTGGTTGCCTTGGACCAACCACTGAGTCAAGTGGGATTGCATGCTCTGATCATGTGCCCGCAGCTGCGGTGGGCTGGCGGTGCCCCTTGATTGACAGAATCACCTTCAGCAGGGAGTGGCATTTATGCGTGCCATCCCCAAAGGGAGGGGACAATACACAATCCATGTCCATTGCACTCATTTTAGAAAATTGCGGGGTTGAGCTGAAAGCCCAGGCTGCATTCCAAAACCTGTGTCTTTCCACCGTACAAAATGCCCCCTTCTCCCCCCATCCCTGATAAATGAGGACAGTAAGAAGATAAGATGACAGGGCAAATGAAAGGAAAGGCAGAAATCTCATTTGGGGAGGGCAAAACACCAAAGAAGAAATGAGAAGAGGAAGCAAGAGAAGCAGGATGGTGAGAGACTGGGGGGAAAGGAAAGCAAAGATTGAGAAAGAAAATGTATGGAGGGGCCATCTTGCAGCCTTCAACCCCGTCCCCTGGAATCTCTGCCAGAAGAGAGAGATTTTTTTTTCAGAAAGCATTTTCCCGTCTCCCTTGTTAAGACACAGAGAACCAAATGCCCCATTAATCTTTCAGAGGCCCCTTTGGCTTCTTGTGGCAGAGCCATGCACATTTGGCTTGGTTCCCCCACGTGAGTCTTCCTTCCCAAAGGCAGTGGGACTTGGCAGACGCACCCAATACGCATTAGGACCACAGGGACCAATGGCTGGTTTCACAATGGCTCGGTTTAACCTGGGGAGCTAGTTGGCAGCCCTGTGCCTGAAGGGTTCTCCTACCATTTGCCTTGCCAGGATCTGCTATACCATGTTCTTATTTCTCAGGCCAGTTTGCAGTGTGAGAAACTCAAAAGTCAAAAATAAACCCAGAGCCCAACTTGCCACCCACATCAGGCAGCTGCTGTGGGCCTGGGACAATGCAGGGTGTAGTCAGGAGACTGGGAAAGCCTTTTTCCTAGCTGAGCAGACAGTTGGGATGGAGTAGGCAGAAAAGAAACAGATGGGCTAAAGAGTAACATGACGCAATAGTAGTAACCAAACCAAAAAAATACAAAAAACCAGTACAATGTAAGAAAAGTCACGAAAGAGACCATTTGTCTTACTGAATGTCCCCGTGAACCCAATCCACATGACCCTTGGAAAGGTTGCAGGGGCCGGTGATCAGTCAATTTGGAAAGAGTGCCACGTGACTAGTGCACTTGTCGAGACTCTCATGAGTCGTGCTTGTCTCAGCTCCTCCTCTTTGGCTGTTTGGAGTTGCACTGCCAACTCAGAAGCCTGCTGTAACGGGCTGAATCACATCTGCCTCCCACCCCCAGCATCATATGTTGAAATCCTAACTCCCAGTATCTTGGAATGTGACTGTATTTGGAGATGAGGCTTTTAGAGCAGTAACTAAGTTTAAATGAGGTCATTGGGGTGAGCCCTAATTCATTATGACTGGTGTCTTTATAAGAAGAGGAGATCAGGATACAGACATGCATAGAGGGAAGACCAGATAAATATACAGGTAGATCGCCATCTACAAGCCAAGGAGAGAAGCTTCGGAGGAAACTAACCCTCCTGACACCTTTGATCTTGGACTTCTGGGCTCCAGATCTGCGAGAAAAGAATTTTTGGTTTCTTTAAGCCACACAGTCTGTGGTACTTGTTACAGAAGTCCTAGCAAACTAATCCACCTCCTCGAACTGGGCTAGAACACATGTCCTGATAAAACTGTGAGCCTTGGCTGATCAGGCATACCCAACCCACCATCACACCCTTCATGGGAGGATGGCTTCATTCCAGTGTTCTCTGGATTAAATGAGGAACAAAGCTAAGAGTTTGGCCTCCATCTGCCTTTCTTTTCATCTTATTTCTCAATTTGTTCAGATGTCAGGTAAAGAAGTAAGGATACTTTTTATTGGGCTTCCTCAAAAAATCCAGATTAGACAATAGCAGTCAGCATAAGCCAATTTATATTGTGGTAACAAATAACCTCCAAATCACAGCAGCTGAACAAAACGATCGATTATTCCTTGCTCACATTCTGTTACCCGTCTGCCTCGGTGAAACTAGAGTCTCCGTGCTCAACACGGCTCTGCAGGGAGACTACCCACCCAGCCACTCAGTCACCCAGAGGTCCCCTCTCATTATGAGGATCCATGGTCACCACGGTGCGAGGAAACAAGCATGGTGGTTTGCACACTGGCTCTTAAGCATCCCCCAGAAATGACACACATCACCTCCAATCATATTTCATTGGCCAAAGCAAGTCATTTGATTCTGGCTAATGTCAAAGGGGCAGGAAAATGTAATCCTAGCCTATGTCCAGAATAAAAAGACCTGGAAATATTTGTGAACAGCCCTAATGACCTCATATGGACCATTGTCCCTGCCCCCGAGGAGGTTACAATTTAGAGACGGAGAATGAGGGTTTGCACCCAGATTGTCCTTCCTATGTGAGGATATCGCCCTACTTGTGTGTGCGCGTGACTCACCTGAAAGTTACTCCCTAAGAAGGGAGGCCTTCGAAAGGGAAATTACAGGCATGCTTCTGCTCAGTCCATACACAGACTTGTTAAGTATCTGTGAATATGCCAGGCACAGGCACTACCCTGACCCTCGCAGGATTTGGGGGCGGGGGGGGTCCCTGACCTCCCACTCCCTTAATGCCAGTAGGCTCCCCCAATCATTGTGAAAACATAAGCATCTCCAGAGATTTCCAGACTAAAGCAGGGTAGAATTATGGCAGAAGTGGCTTTTGTGTCCATTTCTCATGATAGAAAAAAACATGGTATTTTGGGAAGGGGAAGCATTTATTTTATAGCAGGTTTGGTGGGGGAAGCGTTTGGGACAGAGGAAAAGCAATAGATTTCCATCTTGATGATCCAAAAGTGGGTCGTGGAATGTTGATAGAATGATCTCCTCAGAGCTGGTGGGAACCTCAGAGACCCTCAAGTTCAAGTTCCTTATTTTAAAAACAGACAATCGGGACCTGATTACTCTGAAGACTCTTTTGATCAGGACTTAAGTGGGGGAGAAAAGGCACCCTCTCTTCTTTACTGCCCTGATCACACTGTCCTCCTTCCATCACTGCCCCACAACTCCTATACTATGCCTGTCTGTCCACGACTTTGAACTTGGGCGAGTGGAGGGAGCAGAGGATAAGAGAGGATAAGAAAAGGAGAAGCTGAAAGAGCAGACCAGGTGGTTTCCCTTGCCATGTGGCGAAGGGGAATTCAAGCCACTGCAGAGAAGACCTGCAGCATGGCGGATATGTAGGCCAACCCAAGCATCAGGAGAACGGATCAGGCAATTCCGAAAGCACATGGTGATCGTCATTGAGGAGGGGCTCTGATGTAAATACCAAACATTATAATAATAATTATACCAAGTATAATAATAGTACCAAGTATTATTATCACTGTTCATAGTTACAGTGTAGCTTCTGAAACTAGCAGCCTAAGAGGTCAGCAGAACTATTTGAGAACGAAGGCAGGAAATTGACTTGTAAGCATGATCAAAACTCAGTTGGCTTCCTCTTCCTCTTTCAGGCTGACAACATGGTTTTAAAGAGGATGAGAAAGCACTTGGTTTGTTGTAGCGGTTAGGTATTCCAGATGTTAGATCACCTGCTTCCAGATTTCAGCTGAGACTTGCAAATTCGTTTCATCTAAGTCCGTAGCTAGTTTCAAGCCTTGGTCCCCGAAGAAAAATTGGAGGTTATAAAAATAACCCCCTGGTACAACGCCTAGGCCATAAGACATGTGCTGCAGGCCTAAGCTGTGTTCACGGTTAGGACAGCTTCTACTTTGGGGCTGCCCCAGAATTTTCAGAAATGACTGCGAGGATCCAAGGGAACCACAGAGCTTCGTTAGGAGCAGTTTGCTTCATCTCCCTGCAGGATCTTATGAGGATGTTTGTAGGTTATGGGAAGGGCTTGTGGGCTGGTTGCCAATGGCACCAGGAAGCAGGAAGTCAACTCATAAGTTAGTGCCATCGGGTGTAAGAATGCTCCTTGGTTCACCTCTGCAGAGACCAGCCTGTGGCTGAGTGGACAGCAAAGAGGGGGAAGCCTGCTGTTCCCTCCCCCTCCCCGCACTCTCTGAAAGCAGGCTCACACGTGCAGCGGAGGAAGGAAGTCCAGTGGATGTTCCCATGTTCCTCGGGTGACAAGTTTTCATGTCCCGCGTGCAGCTGTAATCAGCAAGTACGTCAAGAGGTGTGTGTGTGTAATAGGAGAGAGAGCTGAGGACATTCTGTTCTAACTCCGGCCTACCTTTGTTCCTGTGCCAAAAAGGATTGTCTAGGACCCCAAAATACCAGCCAGTGGAGAGCCTTTCATTTCCTTTGGTCTAGGAAGCAGAGGATAGAGAACAAATACCCAAAATCTATTATGAACTTTCTGACAGCCAGAAGCGAGAGAGACCATCCTTCTCTCTTATCTCCGTGCTGCGATAATTAGCAGAAAGAGAAACATCAGTCTTTATGAGATGGAAGCAGATTGTCTTCTTTTAGAGCAGCTGGTTCCCAAAGCCTTACCTGTGGGTCCTGCCAGCTTCTGACACAGACATGAACTTGAATCCTGGCTGTGCTACTTCATAGTCACATAGCCTTGGGCAGGTTACTTTAGCCTTTTTTCCTCATCTGAAAATGAGAAAAAGGACCCCAGCTTATTTGATAGTATTGCTGTGGGATAACATGAAGTGATGCTTATGCAGCACTTTGCTCTGGGTTCCGTAAGTGGCCTTGCTCCCAGGAGGGGCTGTGCCATTAATCGGATTCTCCTGCTCAGGTGAGGACCTGAGCCCCAGCCCAGGCAGGGTGGGTTGCAGGGCTTCGGTGAGACTGGCCAAGGAGCAGCGTATAAGGCACGGCTGAAGCACACATCCAGGACCCTGGTCCAAGGGAAAGATCAACCCAAAGGACCAAGAGGGAGGTAGGACATGGTTATGAGGCAGTGAGTTAGGAAAATTAAGTCTGAACAGATGGATTCCCAGTAGTTGGTAGGAAATAAAGCCTGTAGAGTAGTTCCTGCAGCCCAGAAATGCAGCAGAAAGGCTTTTTACAGAGTGTCTGCAGACCAGATTCCAGTGAGGAGGCCATTATGGAGGACATGGGTCGGTCGGGGCAGTGGCACAGGCTCTATGGTTCGTGATCCTTCCCATGCCCATCCACAGGAATATGGCAAAATCGTTCAGAAAACCGGGCCCTGGAAAGAGCCGAGGTTCTTGTCATCTTGTCACAGATGTCCAAGGCTTCTGTCAAGAGCCAACTCAAGAAAACCTCATGAGGAGTTTGATCCCCCATCTCACCAGGCTCAGGCCATATCTGGCTTCACATTTTTGTAACACCTTCAGTACAGGATGAAACAGTGGTGTGTCTGCCCTATTTTCCAGGACCTCCACTGAGGATAGACAATCACTATCCACCTGAAGAGATGCACAGGTGTTGCAATGCCTGGCCCACCAATCACGGCAGCTCAGAATTACTGCTTAGAACACAGAGGGAGAACAACTTAGTAGACATATATTTATAGTGCCTGTAACCGGGGAGGTGCTACACATGCATGTTCATCACTTACCTTACAGAAATACCTTGGTTGTGTCCAGGGTGTGTCCCGGTCCCCAGGTGGACCCAGGCCACAGGATTCTGTTCTATCAAAACCTGCTGTATAGCACAGGGAGCTCAGCTCGGTGCTCTGTGACGACCTAGATGGGAGGGATGGGGGGTGAGAGGGAGGTCCAAGAAGGAGGGTTTATAGGTATACATATAGCTGATTCACTTCCATTGTACAGCAGAAACTAACACAGCATTGTAAAGCAATTTTACTCCAATAATTAAAAAAAACACCCTCACTAAAACTGAGCCTCTGTGCTACTTAGTTTCCAGCTACCCAGCGGCCTCCATAGGGGCTCTGCTCAGCTGTCTTACTCTCCCCTTCCCTGGGGGCTGGATTCTGCTTTGATGGTCCCACTTCTGGTAAGTGTCTTTCAGTATAATTTCAGGTGGAGAGTCTCAGGCCCCATCTCTCTGGCTCTTGAGTAAAGAACAGGGATTTACTTCAACTTCCTCACCCTTCTGTTGGGCGATATCCACAATGACAGCCCCAGAACTTGGATGAGATCATTATGTAGTAATCCGCAAGTCCTGAGTATCCCCCAGAGGTCGGCCTTTCATAGTAGGGTTAGTAGCCCCACTCCACACTGGATTTATGGGGTGGATTTTCCTCTAGTCTCCTCCATCCCGGTGTTGCTGAAAATTTAGGATGTCTTGGGCCCAAGCCCATCCAGGTGAAAGTGATTTATAGCCTCCTTCCATCTACTCCCTCTTCAAGGCTCTTCAAGCCTTCCGAGAGCTATATGGGGTGTTTTAAATATTTCATGGAGAGTAAAGGAGTAACGTTCTAGCTCCTGGGGTTTCTTAGTGGGATCTAGCTATTCCAGGTGTGGAGTACAGGGAGGGTATCAACTTGCATTACATTTTAAGCACTAACCACAGTCCAACACCTGGAGAGTCTGCCAGCAGCTACTCTCTTGCCTTAAAATACAGAGCAGTCGTGGAATATCTATTATGCTACCTATTCAACACGTCCTTTTACAGGACCCAGGAGCAAAGTCCATAGGATGGGTAACACTCACATCCCAAATCCAAAGAGTCCTGCAAGAATCTCTGTAAAGAGAAAGTTGTCCAAGCAATAAAGCACGTATATTTCTGCCTCTGTCTGGTATGTGGAAGACCGCAGCAGGCCTGGAGGTTATCTGGTAACCTGTTGTGGCCGCCCCACAGGCATGTTCTTATGGCTCATAATCCACACCATCTACTGTGGCAGAGTTTGAGGGATGGTTAATGGGATAACTCTGGCTGGACACTGCCTTTCCTTCTGCTCACTCCATTATGTAGAAAAAGACTACCTGGCAACCTCAGTCATTCAGAACATGGCCCCAAACAAAGATAGATGTGTAATCACTTGACCCATATGTATTCTAGTTCCCCCGTGAGAGTTTTGTTTCCTTACAGGATAGGTAAGAATCTTATTTTTATTTACATCATCTAGAGACACATCTGCCATGTTGTCCAGTGCACAGCTGGCAGGAAATAGAGATTTTCTGGATGATGATGGTAGAGTCAAAACCTGCCTTTTGGTGATGTCCATTTACCAAATGTCATTGGTCCACTTACTGGAGCCATCCAGAAAAAGCTTTCTCCCTTCCACAGAAGAGTCTTTGCTTTTTAAAAATAATGCTTTTTTCCCCTTCAGTTTACAGACAGCATAATTGCTTTTGAAATATTTGAAAGCAGCAATCATGTGGACTTCAGAGGAAAATAGGCCAGAATTGAATCCCAGTTTCGCTTCTCTGTGGCCAGAGACCCCTCAGTCCATTAACCTTCTTTTAATTGTCATTAAAATTGAGATGAACCAGAAAGCCATAAGATTTCTTGAGAGGTGATAACACAGGTAATCTGGCTTTCAGGAAGACTCAGTGACCGATTGTTGAATTTAAACAGAGTAACCCAGATCTTAATCCCAGTGCATTTTCACTCCAGGTTTGGTTTGTTTCCACTCTGCTGAGTTACCACCAAGCCCAATCAAATTGACATAAAATGCTTTTTGGTTACTTATTCTCCAACTATCTTTTTTTTCTCTTTAGAAAAACATAATAACACATCTGGGACCTATTATATGGTGGTATATATTTCAGTATATGTTTCTGCTAATGCTTTAGTAAACAGAAACCGCATGCATGTTGCCTCCTCGAATACAGTAGCCGCTAGTCTGCCTTGAGCGAGGCTCAATATAAAGTTAAACATTGCAGGATTTTAAAAAAGTGTCTCCATCAAAAGTAGAGCTCTAGCCCCAGTTGTATCTGCATCACTTTTTATAGTTAAGATAATGCTTTTAACTACTTCCTACTGCTTAGAATGAGGAAAATTTTAAAAGTCTGTGATGTCCTTATTTATATCAAAGATAAGTGTATCAAGAACACTTCTGGTTGTTGATATCCAAATACTTAACCAATGGTGGATTGAACACGTAGAGGGGTATTTTGTCATTAGTTTCATATTTTCTCAAACAGCAACCTTGGTTCAGGGACAGTATCTCTATGATTCTTTTATTTTCCTCATGGTTGTAAGATGGCTGCCCTGACACCAGACATCAAGTCCACATCCACTTGAAGAGGTAGGAGTGAGGAAGTAGAACCAGCCACATGTACATGTGTCCAGAAAAGCAAGACACTTCCCAGAAGCACTGAAAAGACTTACACCTTGTGGTGTCATAGGGCCACCTCTATCTGCACGGGAGACTGGGAAAGTGAGGTTTTCCTATTCCAACCTCTGTAGTGGAGGTAGACAAGAGAGAAGGAGATAGAGATGGGTGTTAGATTAGCCAATCCCCAGTGTCTGTCATCATGAACTTCATAAAAGCTTTTGTGAGCTGAGGCCTACTGCATATCTCCCCAAACTAACCCTGAAAAACAACAGAGATATCAGGCTATGGAGCAAAGAAGAAGAACTTTGGAATCAGACTCACCAAAGTTTATGTCCTGGCTCTGTCACTTATTGAAAGGGATGGCCCTGGAGAAGTCAGTTCTTCTCTTTGAACCTCTCTTTCCTCACTTATAATAATACTGTGTCCTAGGGCTAGTGTGGAGATCAAATGAAAGACTATGAAAACACATTTTGTGCTGATTACTCCTCTGCACATGTACATTATTATGGTAAAGATAATGGTGGTGGTAAACAAATAAGTAAAAGAAGAATGTAAGAGCCTGTTCTGTACTACACAGAAAAGCCAGGCCTATAGGTCTGTGATAACCCAAGGCTTCCTTTCTTTGGTCCTTCCTTCAAGCAGATCATTATTTTATAGCCCTAGACTGAGATCTCAATTTGCCATGTTCAGTTTTGCATCCCCAGTGCCTAGTGCACAGTGATAGATGCTCACAGAAAAGTTTAATGAATGAATGAATCCCCGCAGAAGCATGAACTAGTTGGAAAAAGAGGACCTTGTAATCCAATCAAACATGTTCAATAAAGACAAGTTTCTCAGGGAATTATTCAGCAGCTATTTAAGAATAAGTAGGCAAGAAATTCTAACAAAAAGGTGGTGGCAGTGGAAGTATAGTTTTCAGATCTCAAATTTCCACAAAGCAGCTAGACACAAGAACCAAAACCCACGGGCTACATTTGCAAACATAACTGGGTGACAGAGTGTATCCTCAAACCGGCAACTATAGTGGGTGATGGAAAAATGCCAGTAACCATAAGATTTGCATTGTCTCAACATCTGTGCTGGAAGAGCAAAGGAAGCAAGAGAATGACTGAAGGACCTGAGAGCAGAACCCCAAATAGCCGACAGGTATTCACTGAGAAGCACAGAGAGGTAATTTGAGAACAGCAGCTAAAACAGAGATTCCAGTAGGATTTTGCTCACTGGAAAAGGGTTGAGGTCACAGTAAGAATGGAAAATCCTGGGGCAGTCTAGCCCCTATGAAATCTTGAAACTGACAGCCTTTTCTCCTTTTCAGAATAAGACCCCACACTAAGAAAAAAAATGGTAGGAGTGGAATCAAATTTAGCAGGTCAGAGACAATAGGGATGAGGAAAGAGAAGGTTCAGATAAAAGTAGAGGAGAAAGGGAAAAAAACCAGGAAATTTTAGGAAGAAAACCTTTATGTTTTTAACACTACATAAAAACCACAGAAGAGTGAGCTCTATGAAGTTAAATATGTTATCTGAAGAAAGTCATCTTCTTCTAAAAATTAGCAGAAACCAATTTCACATAAAAATGAGCGGTAGAATGGGAACATATGTATAACTGATTCACTTTGATATAAAGCCGAAACTAACACAACACTGTAAAGCAATTATACTCCAATAAAGATGTTTAAAAAAAAAAATGAGCAGTAGGAAACTATGGAGGTCAAGTTCCATAAAAAGTTAAGAAAAAGGAGACAAAGACATATGCAATATCCCTATGGAAAATGAAACCATGCCAGAAAGACATGTCCATAAAACTGATCAAAATTTCAATTTATTATTTCAAAATGACTAAAAGACATTAAGAAAGTGATATGAGATATGAAAGAACAAAATAAATCATAACTAGAAAAAAACTCAGAAACCGAACTGAAGAAATAATTTAAAATGAAAGAATAAATCATTTTAGAAATGAGGTCTAAACTATAAGGAGCACAGAACAAATAAACACAACAAATGATGCTTTAAGAGAAATAGAGGTGAAAGGAGAAACATATTTTTAAATCAAAAATAAATGAGCTGAAAAGCATTCAAGAGAATACTTTTTATCTATATATATTATTACATATATATTACATATATAATATATATATTTTATATATGTATGTAATTTTGAAGATAGTAAAGAAGATCCAATATATAAGTAATTAGAGTCCCCTGAGAAGAAAACTAAAACAAGGGAACAGAACAAATTCTAAAAACTAATTCAAGAAACTTTTCTGAAATTAAACATTTGAAACTTCATATTGAAAGAGCATATTGTGTACCTGCAAATATTAACACAGACCAAGCAATAACAAGAAATATTACTAGATTTAAAAGAAAAAGAATGAAATCCCTTAGGCATCCAGGCAAAAACAACTAACAACTTAACAAGAAAAGAGAATTCTATTACCTTCAGAATTTGGGGCCATATTTTATAGCAGAATACATAGAATAACATTTAAAATAGTAAGTTTAGATTCAATGATTTTTATAATTACATTAAATGTAAATGGTCTAAACAACTTTTTTTTTTAAGTTTAAACTTTTTCAGTATTCCTGCAGCACATCCACCCCCACCCTGCCATGTTGCATTCAAACTCTGCCTTGTGATGGCAGAGGGTCTGGGATGAGAGTGAGCTTCTTGCTCCTTCTCCAGCAGCAGAGAGGTTTTCCTAATTTCAGTACAGCCAATGAGGGCTTGTTTTCTACCTCTTCTCCTGTTGCAGGCAACCTTTGCCTTGAAGTAGGGGAGAAGGACTCACAGGAGAGCTTTCTGTTTGTCTCTCAGTGGCAGCCAATCACCACCAGGCACTAATGAGGGCTCAGAATGTTGGATGGGCTACTCCAAGAAGTCCCGCTCTACCTTCAAACTTTGACAAAGCCTGTTTACCGTCACTGTAGAGGAGAACACTCTCAGGTCTCCTTTCCTGCCCTCGACCTTTTTCATAAGCACTCAGTGAAGGCCCGTGGGAAAGAGCTGTTGAGTATGTGTGGGCTCCCTTGTGTCTGGGACTCCTACGCTGTCACAATAGCCCACACTAAATATGTAAGAAGTTGTTAAAATTTTAGTTGTTTTTACCCACTTTTATGGCTACCACTTCTTCCTCCCACATTCTGCCAAAGGTAAAACTTGTTGTGTGTCCCACATCTTCTCAGAGGGATTTGTCAATCTTTGGAATTCTTTTTTTTTTCTGTTGTGTTGAGACCTCAGATCTCTGATGGACTAAAGAGAATAAGATTTCATAAGTTATATGGTTTTGATGTTCTCTTGTGGCTTTCTACATCCTAAGTAAAAGGGAAGCTCCAATTTTTTAAAAACGATTTTTAGTTAATTAGTAGTGGCAGTATTAGTATTGTTATTTTGAGTATTGTGTGTGTTATTTTATATTGTGGGATAAAGCAAATGAATAATGATGGGATATTTTAATTCTCTCATTCACTGTGTCCTTGAGAACCAAGGTTTTTGGTATGGAAGAAAGGACATACATACATGGTATGGAAGGAATCAAGTAAAAATCGTGCAACTCTGAATTTGAATTTGAAACACTATTATGAATTTATAAGATATTTTATATTTAAATACATGTTTATTTCCTAATTCCATTCACCAAAAATGTCTAGCAATGTGACTGTCTAGTTGCAGAAAGCATCTGTAGTGCCCAGATTGTGATCTTCAAGTATCATTTCCTACCATAAGAAACCATAGTTTCTTAGAGAAATAGCTGATTGAAATTTGGTGTAGGAACTATGCAAGATGAACCTAGACCCTCTTATCCCACCAAATAGAAAGGATGCTGTCAAAGACTAATAGGGTCATGTCAAAAGGACTCAGCTGCCAATCTTAGGAGATTTCCACTGGCCAAAAATGGGACAACTTGAGTTTAAAGATAAGAAATGCAATGTACTTAAACCCATTTAAATACATTGCATTTAAATTAATGATTTCATAATTTTATATATATATATATATATATATATATATATATATACACACACATACATATTTTAAATCAAATCAGTCACTTTTAGAGGATCATAGAGAACCAATTCATGATCTTTAAAACAGGTAAATAAAGGAAAGAATCACGCATTTGTCCTTTTATATACAAACTATGCAACTGGGTAACCAAATAATAGATGAGAGAAGCATCTCTTTATAAATTATTCCAACTAAAAAGTAAAATGAGATGTAGAATTAGAATGTCACCATTTTTCAATCTCCTATTAATTTATGGGTCTAGGCCATGAGCCTCCATGGCTGTTGACATTACAAAAAGAGAGACAACCAAACATATGCTATCTAAAGAAATAACATGCCACTTCCTATGGTCTTGCCAAAATGACTGAGTTCAAGTTTTATCCGTCTCTGAATCCAGCTTCTGATTTGTAGATAATGCAGAGGACAGAGAAACATGTTGGATGGGACCATGAATACACAATCAGCAAAATCCAGAGAAGAGGGAAATTCCATAGGTCTAACCACCAGGGATCTTTAACAAATAAATTATAAACAAAAGGAAGGGATGAAGGGAAAACCAACAGTTTCAAAGAAAGGTTAAAACTTGTTAAATTTTTGAGAGTGAGTGAGAATAAACTATAGTGCTAAGAATGTACACTTGGGTAACAAAATCATAAAGAAACATAGGGAAGTGATTACTCTAAAAGTCAAGATAGTGGTTATTTTTGGAAAGAGGAAGGGGACACATGTGAAGGGCTTCTGGAATATCTGGAAAATTTCTATTTCTTGATCTGAGTGAGTGTTAGCCCTATAATTCACTAAGCCCTATGTTTGTTTTGTATGGGTTTCTGTATCTGTGTTTTATTTTACAATAAAAGTTTTTTTAAAAAACCTGTTTCACTTCAGAACAGCCTCTTGATCTCATCCCCCAAACAGTGAATTGCATATCTCTATGTGTACAAATGAAATACATTATAAATTTTTTAAAAGAATAAACAGGCAGGGAGGATATGTTTAAGAATATATTTTAGATCAAGTTATATTTCCCTAAGTGCCTTTATTAGAACCTACTTCACAAAATCCTTTCCTTCCTTAAAAAATCCTTTCAGAAGAGTCTGTGCACCCTTTTTTCTAGACTTGCCAAGCTAAATAGCTAGAAAGTATTTCCTTTTCAAAGTCCAATAAACATGCAATCCTCTATACAATAAAAAATAGATGTATTAAGGTTTCTAATCCACCACCCCTTCCTTCCATTTTAGAGGGGAAAAATATATGTGTATAAATATGCACACATGTACGTATGAAAGCAACTAAATGCTGTAATGTAAATGTAGAAGTGGCATTCAAAAGAGAGACCTTCTCCACGAGAAAGTTAAATACCTTTTTCAGGAAGAGTTAGAGGATGAAACAGTTTCCTCAAAAGTTTAAATACATTAAAGAATTTTATTTGCCTTCTGAGCTGCAATTTCAAAGCCAAAATGTGAGCCCAGTGTGGGAATTTGAGCAACAACTGAACTTGCTAGGGGATTTGGGTCTTCCTAAGTCTTTTGAAGTTCCATTTTGCTTTGTCTTCAGATGCCTTGACATAATCAGCCCATTGATGCCTTGTGCTGTCTTGTACATGCAAGCAATTGCTCACAATTCCATATCAGGGCTGGAGATAAGGAGAGGTTCAGATCCCTTTGACACCGGGGCGCCTGGTCAGGAAGTTCTCAAATGTGCAGCAACGTGAACTTTTAGCTGAACTGCTGCCCAGTGGGGCACCCGTCCTTTCAACCTCCACTGGCTCAGGTCTTCAAAGGCTGGGGGCATCTGTACCCAGTGACCTGCATGGCTGGCCTGACACATCTCTTTCCCATGGAGTGGTGGGGGTCGAGGGGATTGAAATGACTTATTCACCTTTATTTCAAATTTGAGCCAGAGCGTGTGTGAAATCCCCCCCACCCCCCCGAGATCAAACAACCAGCCAGTTGCCCCCTAGTTGCACTGGTCACTGAAGGAGCATCTGTTTGACCTGCTTTTAGAAGCTTGCTTCCCACACTTTGGGATTAGCGCTGATTATGACAGTAATGCTGGCCCACACTTACATGAGTGTGGACACTGTCCTTCTTAATCATTGCAATAACCACACAGGCAATTTAAGATGAGGGCACTGAGGGAATTCACCCAAGAACACATATATAATTAGCCAGAGAGCTGGCATTGGAACTCAGGTAGCTCTGGCTCCCAAGTCCATTCCTTAAACCACCATGCTATGGTACCTATGGCTAGAGAATAAACACCATCATAGACATAGCTAGCTATATAGAGTACTGCTGATGCTAGCTCCCTCCATGTATCAGGCACTATACCAAGCTTCACAAACACTTAATTTAATTATATATAGATAGATATAGATAGATATAGATACAGATATAAAGGACATAGGTACATGAAGACCTAAAAATTAAGAGCGAGCCTTCAACCAGATTGCCTAAATTTAATCCCAGCTCCACAGTTCACCAACTGTGTGACCTTGAGCAAATGATTTAGTATCCCTGGGCCTCAGTCCCCCTCATAGGATACTGCAAGAATTAAATGAACAATTTAGGCAAAGCACATAAATATATTTCCCAGCACAGAATAGGTACCCAAAAAGTTAGATATTATTATTTCTATATACATATGATATATGATATCATACAGTTTTATTATTATATTAATTATACTTCATATAATTAACAATATGAATACTATTATGTAATAATGGTATTTATTATTACTATTACATATACATAGATGGACTGTTTTCTCAAACAATCCAGAAAGCTCGGTAAAGAGGAATAACATTCTTCAAAACTTATCAGGGTCAATGATTACCAAAAAAAATTATGCTGAGCTGACTCATTTTTCTCAAGGAGATCAATTTTTGAGATACAAACCAGCAAAGTAGATTGATGAGGGTACAGCTGAAAATAAGTCTTAGGATTATAGACCACCCACACTGCACAAAAGGCATTGTTCTGAGCGAGACAGGCTGCCAACAGTCTAGACAGAGGACAGTTAGCATTTAAGTCTCATTGCCATAGCTGGTGCTGTTAGTCTCAAGATGCATAAAGGCCAGGTGACCCTCTGGTCACAATCCCCACCTTACCAATCTTTCATCACCTAGATTCTGGTCCTTCTAAGATCAAGTCTATTTCTATCCTCATGGACGCTGCACGAGCATCTAGTATCCAAATCCTATTTGATGTTTAAATAATACATTCCTGTGCAAAGTAGATGTGAGGAAATGATAATACAAGCACAGGTAGAGGGTACTGAGCAGATACTTTGAACTGGGTGCTCTGTTAAACACAAGCATTCTCTCTTTGGCTCTCGTGGCTCCATATGGTAGCATTAGATCATCTTCTGGTCCCATATCCATATTTACTGAATGGCAGAGGTGTCCTCAAGCCCAAGTTCATCCACCTCCAGGGCTCATGCCATTAAACCCTGCACTCTAAGCTGCCCTCATTCCTTTCTAAACTCTTGTTCACTTTATCTCTCTTTCACCACCATCCACATACTACTTAAGGAAAGTTACCAAAGAAGTTCCTTCGCTGGGCATTAATTACTGGAAAAATAGCTGATGTCTCCATTTTTCTCCTCTGAGCACCCCTAGTACTTGATACATAGCTTCAGTTCAGCAGCATGCTGAACATGGCCTTTCTCCATCACTAGGCAGTGACTCTTTGAAGGCAAGAACCTTGTCTTATTCATCTTTCTGACCCTAGCTCTTAGCACAGGACCTGGCATATTGCAGGATCTCAGTAAGTATTTGCAGAAAGCATAAACAATTGGTGGGATGGTTAGATGCATACATGAAGGGATGCCTCAAATGACCTTCCTCTCTTTCGCTGAGACGTCACTACTAACCCCTATGTTGTTGATCACCAAGAAGTGATTCAGTTGCTACAGCACTTAGCACGATGTCACATGTATGGTTGGCGCCCAATAAGTTTTAGTGAATGAAATAATAAACACATAATTCAGGCCTTAAGGCAACGTAAATCACCTGGGAGATCTATTTAAACACTACTTGTTCTTCCACTTCTGAAATCTGTGACAAATGAAACCAGATCAGCAGGATGCTGGTAACGTGGGCTACAGCCCACGAGGGCCTGAGCTGTGCTGTGCTGGCATCAGCCTATAATGAAGAAGCCACAGGCTTATGACATTTTCCATCACGTCCCCTGTCAGGCTGCTGTGGATGACCTCGTTCATTACATCCAGAGTTGGGGTCCTGTCTGGTTCAATGCTAAGAATTGTTCTACTGCTGAGAAACTGGTCAGTTTTTATATTATATACTTGGTAAAATGTGTACTTGTCTTTATTTCCCTCTTTTTTTGGCCAATAAAAAATTGGAGGTAAATTTGTAGCTACTCATAGCAACGGAAAGATCTTTTCATAACACACTTCTTCAATGTCAGTCTTGATTCTCTTTTATTTCCTTACTACAAACCCCTTCCTTCCTTCCTTCCTTCCTTTTGCTTTTACTTCTACTAATTTTATGCATTCTCATTTCTTAATGAATGATGGTAAACCATCCAGCGATCATAAATGAAACTAAATTTAAAACAGCTTACTTTATTGTATAACTATCGACAAAGAAAATGTATTCAGCAAATATATTGTTATTTGGATACACAATGATTTTTACCTCCCCCTGATGTATTTCATGTATCCAGGACTAAAATCTTCTCTGGAAAAAGAGAATAAAGGAATAAAATATTAAACAAAAGAGGATACTTTAACAAGTCTGCTGGTATCGTTCCCTGTGCATTGGGAGGCTGAATTCCTGGGAGGATGATCTTAGCTCATGAAAGGGAGTCACCAAGAGGAGGAAAAGAAAGGGAGGCAAAGAATATGCAGGAAGAGATGAAGGGATAAAAGGGAGAAAGGGAAGAGGGAAATGGAGAGAGAAGGGGGGTGGGGGGGACCTGCAGATGGTCCTAGTTCATCAAAAGATGAACTAACAGTGGAGTTTACCTTATCAGCTAAGGTTGATGCTTGGATCTCAGTTGTCTTCAAGAGGCTGGTGGCCAGAAGCAAGAGGAACATCAGAAGTTACATCATTATCTGCACTTCCAGCCTTCTGCTAAAGAAGATAATGACCTACTCTATTCCATTTTAATACTGAACTAAGGGGAGAAGTCACAACCAAATTTTAGAACCACCAACTCAGACCTTAAGCTCAGGATCGGCTGTCTCACCCCCCCACTATTTCCTGCTCTGAGAAATACAAGCCAAAGCTTTTCTATTTCTCCTTGAGTTAAAAAATTTAGCCGAGTGTTCTAAGAAGGAAACTTATATCTTCACCATTTCTTTTTACATTCTTATTATATTAATTTTTTTTGAGAATAAAAGTAAACAAATCCATTGTAACCAATAAGGAGACAAAATTATATTAAAATAATACAAAAATGGCTTTTAATCTATCACCAGGGAATAACCATTTTGTTTTCAATTATTTCCTTCTAGTCTTATCTATTTTCATATACATGAGGTGGACATGTGTAGCTGAATGTACTCTCAGTCCTGTATCCTTTTAATATTTTAACTTAATATGTCCCTATGTCAAGAGATTTCCTTCAAATTTTGATTTTTTGAATGTATGCATTATATTAGATTTATGGAACTATATTTTATCTTGTTATTGAATCTTTAGATAGCTTCCAAGAGATGAATATTCTATATTTTCTTTGAGTTCCTCTAATTGCAAGGCACTAAAGTAATGGGGTTTTGGTGCGAGCATTGATAAGAGAATTGAAAATCAGGTGGGAATCCAGAAAAGCAGGGACCACAGTATGGTTGGAATTAGAGACCAGAGTTGGATTCAGGATAGCTCTTGTGGTCGAGATTAAAGCTGGTTATCAATATCTATGGCTCTTCTCCTTGCAGGAACTCTGTGTAGATTGTACTTCTGTACTTTTCTACCTCTTGAGTTTAGACAATGACCACGTGACTTGCTTTGGCCAATGAAATGTGAGAGGAATGAAATGTGCCACATCCATGTGGAAGAATTCATGGGCAGTGTGTGATTCTCCACGTGCTCTTCCCATGCTAGAGTGAATGTGGTCGATACCCTGCCCCATTCTCTCTTACGAGACTGGTGCTGTAAGTGTTGATCACTGAGTTACAGCTCCCTTCCTCTCCAGAGAATTGCCCTAAATCCCGGAGGGATTACACAGTCTCTCCTCCCTGAGGGACAGGCAGCTGTGAATGACCAGTTCATACTCACGAGCTCCTCATCGGACTAGGTGGAAGCTAGTCTCCACCACAGTCCATATCTTTGTTTAATTTGCTTTCCCTGCCTTATCCTGTTCCCTCACTCTCCTTGTCCAGAGAGAACTCTCTCAATAAATCACTTTCACAAGAATCCACAACTCAGGCTCAGGTTCTAGGCACCCACCCTAAGACACATTTCCCAGGTGACAGGTTGTGCAGCGTTGCAACGTCAGGTGAAGGACAGCACCCTGGAGAGTAGCCTGGACCCTCAGTGGACAGGTGTAAGTGAAGAGCAAGCCTTGTGCGGTTAACACGCCAAGATCTGGGGAATTATGTCTCTCCTGATTAATAGAGCATTTGAGATGGACCTTAGTAGGAGAAGTTTCTTGATCTTCCTCCTGGAGCTCATCAGCTGATGTGACTCAGCTACAGTCTCCATCTCTGCTTCCTTTTGTGTGTCTCGCTTCACTCACTGCAAACTAACTACCTCTTCCTCTTCTCTACCCTCTGCCTCCTCTTTCTCAATCTTCATGTCAGATGCCCCTTAGATGTGGCTTGGTTATTAGTTCTCATGCTTCCTAGTCTACCTCATAGATGCATTGGCTTCAGCTCCATTTCCAACCTAATTTTCTCCGTGTTTTCCAATTCTAGTTCCCAAGAGTGAGAGTCTGATCGGCCAACCTCATTCCTGGGCTTCTGGTAAGTCTCTGTCCTGGTTACCTTTTGGGTGGGGTCAGCCAGGGCCTAGGCCCTGAGGTACATGGCATGGTTGTTTAGTGTTACCTCAGATTTCCCAGAAATGGAGACATCCTGACATGGGTCTATGACGTGAAACTGGGCTGTGGTTCCAACAGGAAGATCAATAACTTTTGATCTTACATTGAAGCACTTTCCTCTTTGGATTGCTTCTTTGTCACGGGAGTCATCCTCAAGTTGGCAGGTAGAGGCAGAAGGGGCTAGAGACTCCTCTCCTACCTGAGGGAGTTACCTCCTCCCACAAAAAGCGAACTGGGAACCAGGCACACTGGGATCCATCAGCATAGCACGTGCGCTGTGCAAGCAGAAGTAGTCCTTACAGCTCACATGATCAAATGAGCCCAGATAAGGGTTTTGGAATAGTGCCCACGTGTCCAAATGATGCTTAGAGCATCTCTTCTAGGAAGTGGGCACCTGAGAAAGCATCCCAAGGTTAGGGACCTTGTCCATGTGCCTTTTACCAGCAATATCACTAACAATCATGGTCATGTACCTGCCTGCACCCATCCATCCATTCAACCATTGATTAGACAAATATTGGTGAGCGTCAACCATGTGCCTGGTGCTATTTTAGTTCCTGAGGATATAGCAATTAACAAGGCAGACAAAATCTCTACTGTTGTGGAGCTTACCTTTTTTTTTTTTTAACATCTTTATTGGAGTATAATTGCTTTACAATGGTGTGTTAGTTTCTGCTTTATAACAAAGTGAATCAGCTATATGTATACATATATCCCCATATCTCCTCCGTCTTGTGTCTCCCTCCCACCCTCCCTATCCCACCCCTCTAGGTGGTCACAAAGCACCGAGCTGATCTCCCTGTGCTATGCGGCTGCTTCCCACTAGCTATCTATTTTACATTTGGTAGTGTGTATATGTCCATGCCACTCTCTCACTTTGTCCCAGCTTACCCTTCCCCCTCCCCATATCCTCAAGTCCATTCTCTACATCTGCATCTTTATTCCTGTCCTGCCCCTAGGTTCTTCATAACCTTTTTTTTTTTAGATTCCGTATATATGTGTTAGCATACGGTATTTGTTTTTCTCTTTCTGACTTACTTCACTCTGTATGACAGACTCTAGGTCCATCCACCTCAGTACAAATAACTCAATTTTGTTTCTTTTTATGGCTGAGTAATACTCCATTGCATATATGTGCCACATCTTCTTTATCCATTCATCTGTCAATGGACGCTTAGGTTGCTTCCATGTCCTGGTTATTGTAAATAGTGCTGCAATGAACATTGTGGTACATGATTCTTTTTGAATTATGGTTTTCTCAGGGTATATGCCCAGTAGTAGGATTGCTGGGTCGTATGGTAGTTCTACTTTTAGTTTTTTAAGGAACCTCCATACTGTTCTCCATAGTGGCTGTATCAATTTACATTCGCACAAACAGTGCAAGAGCGTTCCCTTTTCTCATGGAGCTTACCTTTAATTTAAGAGACAGTCAATTAGCAAACGTGCAAATGATATGTCAGTTTCTGATAATGACTCCATGAAAAACTATGCAGGGTCAGGGGGCTAAGAGCAATGGAATTAGGGGTGATCTCTTAGATAGGATAGTCAGGGAAGGCCTCACTGAGAAAATAATATGTGAGCAGGCGTAAACAAAGTGAGGGAGGGACCCACTGAAAGATCAGGGATAGAAGAATACAGGGGAACAAAAGGTATAAATGCCCTGAATCAAGAGCATGCCTGGAGAAATACCCTGACACAGGAGCATTGCCTGCAAAAACAAGGGGGTGGGGGGAGGGGGAGCACGCAAGGCAGGGTGAGCAGCCTGTGTGAAGGCCCTGAGGCAGGAAAATACTTGGCATATTCAAGGATCCCCACAGCTCCTCTTGGTGCCATTCAGAGAGGCAAAGGAATAGTGAGTGAATTATAGGTGGGGCCAGAAGACTATGTAGGCCCTGTGTAGCCCATGCTATGGATTTTATATTTTACTCTACATGAAATAGAAACTGTTAAGATCCATCAAACATTATTTTTTTTTTGTAGTTGCATTGAGGGTTAGTGATGGCTCAGTGGGCTTGGGAGGGGCGATGGAAATGGAGAGAAGTATTTAGGACCAAGGTCATTTTGGAAGTAGGATGGACAAGACTTGGTGATTGATTGAACGTAGGAAGTAAGAGAGGGGTGACAAAAATGGTTCCTAGGGGTCTTTGGATAACTAGTTGGGAGAGAGGTCATTTACCAAGAAGGGGGACTGTCATGGGGAAACAACTTTGAGGGAGGAAAAGGACGTTAGTCAGGTTTGTAAACCACTACAATAGAGTATTATTATTATTCCTAGTTGATGACAAGTAAACAGACTCAGGAAAGTTATTTCACTCGTTCAAGATCACATAACTAGTAAGCAAAGGAGTCTGGTTTCACATCCAAGTTCATCTGATTGATACCCCAAATTGTGTTGTTTCCCTTACAATTCTCACACAACCTCTTGAAGGAAAAGATCAGAGCATTCCCTGGAGCATAATAGAAACAGTGACAGCCAGAGAGGGCAGCCAGAGAAATGACACAAGCATCCCCTGTGTGGGCTGAAAAGGCCACACCAGAATCACCTGCAAACACCCAACTTGTGCAGCTAGGCCCTCCAAGACCAGGACAGTGGAAATCAACCACCAGTCACAGCGATCCTGGCCAAGATAGCTTCTGCTCTCAAAACATGATTGGGGACCAAAGACTGTTGATTTAGAGCTGTGGTCTCCACATACAGTCCCCGGACCAGCTGCATCAGCAAAGATTAGAAATGAAAATTCGCAGGCACCACCTCAGACCTACTGACCAGAAACTCTGGGATTGGAACCCAGCTCTCTGTGTTTTAACAAGCCTTCCAGGAGATTTTGACAGATGCTCAAGCTCGAGAGTCACTGAATTAAAGCATCTGGTTTCAACTGCTGTAAGTTTTCTCCTGTGAGCTGTCCTTGCCTGAATGAGTGCAGTATAATCCCATTAACAGGCCGAGTTTGGACGAACGTAGAAGCTACTGCTGAAGCTGGATGGAAGCTCTCTTTTCCCCATCTGATTCTCGTACATAAATCCTCAGCCAGAAAGGAAATAGCCCTTTTTTTTTTTTTTAACGGTACTGTTGTTTTGCGGCAAAAGGAATGCTTTGCTAATTTTAGGAAGATGGCTTCAGTTATGGATAGGAAGTCTTGAGAGGAGGGGAAACTTTGTCTTGAGTTTTTTTAAGTTGTGTTTCTTTTTTTCTTTTAGAAAAGAAAAAAAACATTCCCAGAAAAGAAAACACCATTAACAAACCTCAGCTGACTGAGAAGGGGAGCCCTTGGGGGCCATTTGCCGAGTCCCCTGAGCTGCAGCTGAATCAGCCTGGAAGGCATTGGCTCTCAAGATTTCACTTTAGAAAGAGAATCTTTGCAGCTTAAATTGGCTTTGGGAGGAAGCAGAGCATCTGGCTTCTTGGTGAGACTGATCCTTGAGAACATTCCTCATCCGGGGTATGGGGGCTCCTTGGATTGGTCGCTCCAAGTGTCATCCTGGTGACCAAGTACTCAGGAGAGCCCCAAGCTTTACCGTTTCCAAAAGATTTCCACATGCCTCATCTTGTTTACTCTACAGAAAGTCAGGGAGAGCATACGATTTTCATTTCTCAAGTAAGAAAACAGAGACTTACAGAGGAAGAAAGTAGGCCTCTCAGATGACTAAAACTCGTGAACCGTAGTTTTAGATATTGTACCTCATTGAATTCGTGAAGTGAGAAAGAGTCTTGTTTTCGTTTTGCAGCTGAGGAAATTGAAGGCTTAGAAAGTAACAGTAACTTACCTAAAGTCCCAAAGTTAGGAAGTAGGGGAACACGACACAAACTCAAGGCTTCTGACACCCAGCCCTCTTCCTCTGGGTCAGAGCTGAGTGCTTTAAAGTGGTCGGTCCAGGAGCTTATATGAACCTCATATTGATCTCTAGAAAACTGAACATTTCAAAATAATTTCTTCAAATTCTGTTTATCCCGACAGGTGGCCTAGCTAAGAAAACATAGTTGGGCGAGTCCTCTCATTAGGAACGTTTGCTATAATGAGTACAGCGCTCAGAAGCTCACAGAGATAGATATGGGTGTGGATAGAACAGGCTGAGAGGTGGGGTAGGGACATGAGGGAGAAGTTTCTCCCAAGGGTCTGAATCCCCTGCACAGCCTCTGGCCTGCCCTGGCCAGAGATCGTCAAACCCTACTTGGCTCCTTAAAAATCCCCTGAAAAGTGTAAGAGAAGTATCCCCTTTCCTTTTGGCACAGAAGCATTACCTGTGGCCATCCCTTCCATCGCACTGTGCGAGTCTCTAATGGTGCCATCAGAGGAGGCTGCTGGGCCCAGGGAGAGGGCGGTTGGCCAAGAGGGTGGCACCTTTTGGCAAGCCTGGGTCAGCCCACACGTCCAGGTCTGGCAGGCAGGCCTATTCAAGACAATCCTTCTTATGTGGATTCAAACTGCTCTCCCCTGAGGGTGTCTTCATTACTCTGGCTTCATGTGGGTTAGATTTGACCCACATGAGTCATTGGAATATAAGTGAGCCCCTGTATATCACCTTCTGTTTATAAATGTTTGATGACATCCCATTGCCTTCAGGGTGAAGTCCACAATGGAATGGAAATGAGAAATTTCGAAATTCTAGCAGCAAGAAATCTATCACTCAGTTGTCATGGATTCTCTTTCCTTCATGATTGATTTGTTTAAAACATCCACCTTCCAGATGAAGAAAGAGAAGGAGAAGGAGAGGGAGAGGGAGAAGAAGAAGGAGAAGGAGGAGGAGGAGGGGGAGAGGGAGGGGGAGGGGAGGGGGAGGGGAGGGAGGAGGAGGAGAAGAAAGGGGGGGGGGGGTGGAAGATCAATTGAATAAATGCCCTGGCAGAAATCTGAAAATGAAAATGGCTTTTACTAGCAAGTTCTGGCTTTTTTGGTTGCAAGGAAAAGATTTGTGGGTTTTTTTGAGGAAATTAAGTCTGTGTCAATCATCTTATACTATCTCTCAGCCTCTGGGATTGGCTCAGAAATGAAACCGTGTCCCAAGTTGGGCCAATGAGATCAGAGGACATATTTTGTTGAGGCTTCTGGGAATGGAAAACTTTTGCTTGTAAGGGAGAGCTACTGAGAGAGCCGCTCCCTTGTCCCCTGGGAGTTGTCACGTGTGGATTGGGGCAGTCATCCTTCTAGCTGGGGGACAGCACCAGGCCACAGAGAAGGACAAAGTCCAGTGAGTCACACAGAAATGACCCAAGACCACGCTGGGTCCAATGATGTGACTCCTTCTCCGGCTCAGTGGTGAGGGCCCCGCGGGCGGGAGCTACCGGGTAGGTGTCACTCACATTGTCTGGCACGGTCGGCCTGGCCCAGCACCTGGCGTGGAGGCGTGGCTCAGCTCAGGAGGTAGAGAATGAGCAGATAGATGGCTGAACCTAGGGTTTTCCCGGTGCCATCAGCTGAATTGCAAGCTTAATCTCGTGCAAGTAATACACTTCCCCAGCTGAAATTCAGGGACATGGCAATCAAATTTTGATGAAGAGACTTGGGTGTTGGGGAGGAAGATGGCAGGAAGGGACGGGGGTGGGTGAGTGCAAAGGGTCCCGGCTTCTGTGCAGTGCCCCAGACAGAATCACATGTCTGAGGCTGTCCCCGCTAAGGACACGGTGTTCTCCTGTGGGCATGTGCACGCTGAGCCAGCGAGGCGCTTGGAAGGAGTCTGCAAGACGCGTTAGACCTTCATTAGCTTAAGTACTTTACCAGAGTGTAGATTACATCCAAACCTGGAAGTTTTCAACAGCAAACTTGCAGTGGCTTTCCAAAAGCTTGAGGCTGGCCTTTCCTTCAGTCAAAAAGCAGCCTGTGCCAGTTAAAGCTGAGAACCAGAAAACAACCGTGTAGATTTTGAAACTTGTACTTGATGAGATTTTCATGCTTTTCTGCTATGCAGACATTCAGCAAGGCTATAGAGATAGGTCAAATCCAACCCACAGGCTCTGGCTCTTTCTGAATTAGTGGCTGCCTTATCTTAAAGGAACTTCAAGGTCCAATTGAAAACAACAGTGAGCTAGATTTCACTTGAGCACTAATTTAACTTGGCCAAGATGCTTGGCCTCTCTGGGCCTACAGCCTCTCATGTATAAAGTGAGGGGTGGACCTAAACCAACACTGAGTTTCTCTGTATTGAGGAAAAGCATTACCTGAAATGAAAATCCAAGTAGCATTTAGAGAAAAAAGAGCATGGGATCTGGGGACAGCCTAGGATTCGAGACCCAGCTCTCCCACCGTCTAAATACACGACCTCAGTTTACTCACTGAATCTCAGTTTCATTATCTAGAAAGGAGAAATAATCTCATTTTCATTATCTATGTTATGGGGATTTGGGGAAGGCTTCCAAGAGATGATGTACGCAAAGCAACTGACATGGAGTAGTCATTTAATTAAAAAATTAATTCAGCAAATATTTATTGAGCATATGCTATGTGCCAAGTAGCATGTGCTACTTAGTATGGTGAACAAACTAGGCATTGCCCTTACCCTCATGGGCAGTCAGACAAAAACTTAGAAATCACATTTATGAATGTATAATTGCCATACTTGATAAGACCTAAGGAGAGTATTAGGGGGCTAATGACACAGACAACTCTTTTTTTTATTTAGCAATGCCACGAAAGCCATCATTCACCAAAGGTCTCCCTCACAGCCCTTTTAATGGCTCATCAGGGAGAATGCATCACCCCAAAAACCTAGATTTCCCATAGGTTAGTTTTCGTTGGGAAATGAGCTAATTTCACATGCAAACCATGCATAAGATAATGCAAGACTATTCGTGGGAGTGGGGGGCCAATCTTGGAACTGACATTGCCAACCTCGTGTTCGTTCTCTCAAGGCTGTATGACTGCTCATCTCAGCGGAGGTAGATTTGATTAGTCAACACATCCTGCTACAGTCATCATCAACGAAGCTGTCTAACTACAAAGAATGAGGGCTTTCTGCCCAGTCTGACACCCACCTGGCACCAGGTAGATGTGGGGGCCCCAAGAGAGCCAGCCAGCTGGTGTTGATCCTGTCTGAGAGCTAAGGAATGGGAGAAACCCCACTCCAGTAGCACAGGAGTTTAGCTTTGTTAGGTGGGGAGTGTTTGGCATCCGAGAGCAACTTGGACATGTCACCTCTAACCTCTGTGCCACTGTTTTCTCATGCACAACCAAGAACAATCACAGCTGACCTGTGCATCACGCAGAGTTTTCAGTCACATCATGTGAGATGAATGTCTGCCCTCTTCTTTCAAATCCATCACTTCGCTTACACATCTATAATTGTTCAAATCTTACCATCTCACTTCTGGATTATTGAGGTAACCTGCTCACAAGTCTCTCTACTCTCAGTCTTGTTCCCAAATGCCTTCTAATCCAGTTATGAGATTGCTTCTAAGTTTAAAATATAAGTGATAGCCTATCGCTTTCTGCTTAAAAATGTTTGATGATATCCTGCCGCTTTCAGGATGAAGTCCAAAATCTTCAGCATGGCATTTATGGCATACACTGTGAGTTGCCCACCCACAAGCCATTCTTCTCCTCCTCCATACCAGCAAAATCCAATTTGAGGTCTGGTTACAATGTATTTAAACCAAGGGGATAAACTACGATTGTTCTAAGACAACTATGGTGATCTCATTTCTCTTTGGACTAACGTAGGCAAGTGACCCAGTTCTGGTCAGGGAGATATAAAGGAAAGTTGACTGGGGCTTTAGTGAAAGACTATTTTCTTCTTGATTAGAGAGAGTTGTGTGAAAAGATGGCCCATTTTCTGTGTGACACTTGGGGCTATGGCAGCCATCTTGTGACTGAGAGGAGAGATGTTAAGATAACTAACTTATCCCAGGTTGCCTGGGATTTTCCCACTTTTAGCACTAAAAGTCCCATCTCCTGGGAAACCCCTCAGTCCCAGGATAACTGGGACAGTTGCTCACCCTAGGACACATCACTGGCATTCTGAGAAAGAAAAAACAAAATAATGTGAACACCTTAATGACCATCATTGAGCTGCTGAACCAATTCTGAGGTTACCTTTCTCAAGTCCTCTTGTGCAAGTTACTTAAATGCCTTCATCGTGTGTCTTGTAACTTGCAGCTGAAACTTGCAGCTTGAACACAACATTTAAGGTCCTCATCATATGGCCCAGGCTGCCTTTCAAATGTGACTTCCTACCGTTCCTACCCTTCCCCAATACACTCCCAGTGTGGACTACTCACAATTCCCTGAGCTTACCATGAATCTGCACACCTCTGTGCCTTTGTTAATGTCATTTCCTTTTTCTGAAATTCCTTCTCTTCCTTCCATCTCTGAAAATTTCCTAAACTTCCTCCAAGGCCCATTTTACCAAGTTTCTTTTTTTTTTTTTTTTAAACACCTTCCCCTCTCCCACTCCGTCTTCTGTGCTCTCATGGTTTTAGCAAGCAGAGAAACTCTTGGTTTATGTGTCTCTCATCTTATACTTTGAGTGTTTCAAGGGCAGGGATTATAACTTAATTCGTTTTATATCTATAATCCTTAACCCAGTATCTGCCACCCCTATCATGCTTGTCTACGGAATGAATGATAATGTTTATGGGATGAATAATTGTATGGAATGATACATTTGTTTTGAAAAAGCAAATCTTATGGAAAGTGCAAAGTATTGCCCTTGTTTTCTAATGGGCTCTTCCCAAGAAACCTTCCCGGGAGAATGCTTATTCATATCGAGATTCCTCTTCCTTTGAATTCCCTTAACAACCACATTGTTACCGAGTCCACATGAGATGCCACTATGTACATTTTCAAAATATTGCTGACAATCATAGATGACTGGTTCCTGTATAACTCTTTATCTCCCTAATAAAAGAGTAAGGGAAGTGGCTTCCATCTACTATGAAGGCCACCTAATTCTGAGCCAACTGCTCTAAATGAAGAAGTTTGGACCCTATAAATGTTGACTGAGTAAATGCAATAAATGCTATATTCTGTTATTACATTAGGAATGATTTGGCTGCAAGTAATAGAAAAATCTACTAAGAGTAATTGTGGCAGAGAGAGCTAGCTGACCATTAAAGATTTGGATTTCCCTTCCATAGTAAAGAGTTGTTAAGCAGCTTTCTAGACAGGGACTTCATTTCTCAGTTGCCTTGCATTGAGGTGGAGCCATATTTCTACCTATAAGCCATTGGAATATGACCTGAAAGATGGGTATCACTTTCCAGCCAAGAAGGTTACGGAGGGTTTACCCACATTCTCATCTCCTTCAGCAATGACTTTGGAGGCCACAAGCTGAAGGTGGTAGCATACCAAGCTGGAAGGAGCCTGAATTCCTGAGGTACCAACTGAAGAACAACCCAACTAGGAAGAGCCTCATTGGATTTCATTTGAGCAAGATATCAACCATGATTGTATTAAGACACTGAGATTTACGGAGTTGTTTTTACAGCATTTATATTTATATTTGTATTTATACTTATAGCATACACGGTCCTGATAAATACAGTGGCCTAAACAAATAGTATATCATTTTCTCAATAATAGACTGTCTAAAGATAGATAGTCCCTTAGTTCTTTGCTTTTCATCTTGTGGCTCTCGCCTCATGGTCAGAAGATAGTAACTGCTGCTCCAGGCTTTACATCATCGCACCAGCAGGGAAAGAGTCAAAGGGCTAGACTTTATGATTTTAATTCAAGTGGAAACTCCTAGCCAACTTCTCTTCCGGTGCCACTTGCCAGAACTAGGTCATGTTGTCAACCCTAACTACCATAGAGGCTGGTCAAGGGACTATGTACCTTTGCCCGTTTCTCTAGATGAAGACAGCAGGAGCGATTGTGGTAAGGAAGGGCTCTTTGGGCCAACTAACAACATCTGCCACAGTTTTTATTATCTATAAAACTTGGCTGTATCTTATAAGAATTCCTATTAACAAGATAAGATTTATTGGCCAACCTGTTAGTGGAGGTGGTTTTAAGTTACTAAGTAAATTCAGAATACAGATAGGTCCATAGCATTAATATGTCGTAAGGGCAAATTCAAGCAGAGTGTGTGACAGGCATGAGAAAATACCACCTTGTGAATCAAAGCTGAGCTCCAGGAAGTCCTCGGGTTCCATAAACTCCAGTGCAATAGTGCTATCACCCAGTCTCACTGTGCACCTTGCTACCTTCATACCTCTCTTTTTTTCATGCAGTTCCTCCATCCTGCAAGTGCCATTTTACTGGGCTCCGGAGGCCCACAATCAATGTAGACAAATCATTTCTCCTCTCTGGATGTCAGTGGACTCCTCCATTAAACAAGAGGTTGCATTGTCAAGATCCTTAAGGTTTCTTCCATCCCAAGCCTATGGTCCTTAGATTCCTTCAAAGATACTCATCCTTCAAGGCCAAGTTCAAAGGCTGCCTCCTCCATGAAGCATTCCTTGACTCCCAGCAACCAAGTTATAACTGCTCTTTCTATGCTCTCTCAATGCAACTAATTATACCATTTACTCTCCCATCATTTTACAATAGATGATTATTCATATGTCTGGCTTCCAATCAGATTGTAAACACTTTGAGAGAAGACTCCTCTCTTTAATTCCCAGTACTGCCTAGCAGAGTGATTTCCAAGTAGTAATTGCTGAATAAAAGACAACTGAATTGATTAATTAACTAATAAGTCCATTACAAAAGATGGGGAATCACATAATAAAATGCACTGATGCATTTAATGTTTCTTTAACTGATGAACTTTTTTTCAAACAAATTCTTAAGCAAAAGCTCAAAAGGAGAAGAGGAAGAGGAGTTGTTTGTTTGCTGAAGTAGACATGAGAGTCTAGGAGCCCAAATGGACCAGCCTCCACCCTCTAGAGACCCCTGAGGCACCTCACTGTAGAGCACCCATAGGGCTTCATGAAACATAGTCTAGAAATGACTGCACTAGGAGACAGAGAACCAAGGAATCAGGGCATGAGGGTCCCAGTTGGAGTTTGGCTTCAATTTCATCGTCAAATTATTGCTCTTGGCCTCAGTCTCCTAACCTGCAAAATAACAGGAATGGCAAATAAGTGACACCCATGTGACCATTTCTCTCTTGCCTTTTCCTGGTCTTTCTCTAGGATTCTTCAGAAGCTTTCTCAATGCATCACTCCGGGGAGTCCCTAGCTAGCCATTGGAGTTGGCTTCACGTGAAACTGATTTGCCACCTTTGGGCTAACTCTATGATGCTTAAATTCTCTTTCAGGTCTAACGTTTTCTAATTCTCATTTTTTAAAAGATCAGTTGCTCCACTGATGTTCCTGCTCTGTCATCAATGACATTGTTAAGCAAATTAAGCCCTGAAGGTATGTGTCCAGAGATTCCATCCCCCAAATCAGAAGGGGTAATTTAAGGCCAAACAAACAACTGGATCATGCGATTTGAATCTGGTCTTGAGCAAGTGGTACCTTACAAATATGGACATAAGTGGATGACTACTAATTTCTTCTGATAGTCTAGGTTGAAGGATCCTGGGTCCAAGGAGATGGTGATGTGGATGGAAATTTTGACAAAAAGGGAAATAAAAATTTGCTGATGATTTTTACTGTGGTGATGAAAATACCTAGAGAGGCTATAGAGATGACTTTGAATCTCTGAAGACCTGTCTTACAGAGCTGGGAATGGACTGTTTCCATCTGGTCACCAAGGGTAGAACTAAGACGGAGGATGGCAGCTCTGTGACAGCAGAGGTTGCAGGCTGGTGGTCCGTGGGCCACATTCACCTGCCCAAGAATATCTTGTCTGGTTCATACAGCCTTTATGAAATGTTTAACATAAAGCTAACTTCAAAACCTTGAAAATGGACGTAAAAATAAAATTTCCATCGTCTCTTAAAAATTCAAGGGATCTGGAAATACCATCCTTTGGGTGAGTACTTGGGGCTGCCGCCCTAGGTTCTGCACCTGGGGTGGAGGAGAGGCACCCCGTGGGGGGAGATGTCTACACCTTACTCCTCTTTGCTGAGAAGTGAAAATGTATTAAAGTCATTAAGATGCAAATTCAGTTTGCAGTTTTGATATTTAACAAGTACAGCCTGCCTTCCAGTGGGACGCTTTGGACACTCCACACGAGTTAAGCTACCCCAGCCCCAAACGAAGCTCCAGGTCTGGCAAGTCTGGACCCACATTCCTGCAGCGTCCAGTAGAAATCACCTACTGGTGTGGAGGAGCAGCCGTCTGCTTTTGAAGGGCACCTCTTTTCCAGTTAATCGTCATCGTGCATGACGCCTTGTCTTTACCAGCCCCGTCTCATTCATTTATCTTACCTGCCTCTGTAAGTGTCTCAGTTTTTGAGCTCTGCTCCAGGGAAATAGATTTGGGCTTCATATAAAGAAAAATGGATTGTTAACTATCTGAAAAATTTTAAAGTGGAACAACTTTAAGAATGAGATAGTGGGCTTCCCTGGTGGCGCAGTGGTTGAGAATCTGCCTGCTAGTGCAGGGGACACGGGTTCGAGCCTTGGTCTGGGAAGATCCCACATGCCGCGGAGCAACTAGGCCCGTGAGCCACAACTACTGAGCCTGCGCGTCTGGAGCCTGTGCTCCGCAACAAGAGAGGCCGCGATGGTGAGAGGCCCGCGCACCGCGATGAAGAGTGGTCCCCGCTTGCCACAACTAGGGAAAGCCCTCGCACAGAAATGAAGACCCAGCACAGCCAAAAATAATTAATTAAAAACAAACAAACAAACAAATGTTCAAGTACAATTGGTGTCTTTAAGGAAAAAAAAAAAAGAATGAGATAGTGAGTTTCCCCATTCCCAGGGGCATGCAAGGACCACCCATAAAAGGGAAACCAGCATGGTTGGAAGCTGGTTTAGAAGATGCTGTTTGAGGCCTCCTCACCCTTAAAAGGCACAACTCTGTGAGCAGCTGGTGGCAAACAGGACTCGTTCAAGGCTGAGCATGCAGGAAGAGGCCTGAGAGCTAAAGGAAAATAATTGGCGCGTTAATTCAAGGTTGGGTCCAAAACCATCTGGCAACTTTCTCCAAAGCAGGAAGGAAAATTTTAAGTGTTCACTAGACTTGAAAAATAATCAGTATTTATTCCAGGAAAAATAGTATCTTTCACTTGCTCAGTGACGTGTGGCTTGAAGTGCACTTTGACATACATTATCCGAGTCCATCTTCATAAAGCTACCAGCGGAGAGTCGTGTGGATAAGAGGAATCCAATTATACAGATGGAAGTGGAGGTCCAGGAAAATTAAGTATCTTATACTCAAGAAGTAAACAGGAATCAGGACCTATATCTAGGTCTCAGCACTCCTTGGCTTTTACTGTCCCAATTTTATCTCCCAGCAGCAAATCTCAGAGTCAGGAAACCAAAGAAAAGCATCTAAGGCTCACCAGCCAATCTCCCTTCTTCGTGAGCTTCCACTGGAGGGATTCTACTGATACTCTACAGAAGCAGGGGGCGCTCAGTGCTGCAGCCCAACAGCTTTTCCATTGGCCTCACTTAGATCTTCTTCCCTCGACGAAAGCCCGATTCTTCTTCCGCTTTGGAGAGGATAGACAGGTGGCCGCCATCTTCCCCAAAACTGCTTCTCATAGACCTGGAGTCTGTTATTAAGCTGATGCTCCATCTTTTTCATCTCCAGACAAAATAATTGACTTAACCTTTCCCCCAAATGACAAATACCCTCTTGAGTATCAAACACCCTTTTCGTATAAATGGAAAATTCCAGAGCGCCCACTTAACAAAACCCTCTTCTTTAAAAGCTCCCCCTTTCTAAAAGCAGTAGGGCTTTTAGCCAGCAAACTCTTTAAGTAGCCCATTAGTATTCTGAAAGGATCAGCAAGAAATACAGTTAGACCTTTGACCTCAGGTCTGAGTGAGAGCTTTGAAGAGAAGAGAGTGGCCAGGCCGTGAAGTCAGGTCAGTCTGGTTCTATCACTCCTCGGCCCCAGGCGTGGGCCCCAGATGCTCCCTCAGAAAAAGTAGGGATCCTAGGGCTCTCTTGGGACCCCCTCCTCCTGCCTCTGGCCTCATCTGACTTCACATCCTGAAGTCCATTGCTGGCAGTATCTCAAGGAAGTTACATTTGCTTGATGATAATTCTTGGACCACAGACACGTTGCTTATTTACCACAAAAGGGACTTACAAAGTATTTAAGCTATTGTGACTCAAACTATTTTTTCATCTGGCTTATGGTAGTTAAACTACATTTCCTTCAATATAAAAGAGAATAAACATTACTATATATTTTTGAATGGTTATTGCGAGACTTACATGAAATGAAGCTTATGAAAGGCCTTTAGAAACTATGAGGTGCTTTGTGAATGTCCAGGAATATTAACATTGCCATCTTAGCCACTCTTATGATGGTCCCCTAGCCAGCAGGTCCCCACGGGGGTGAGAAAGAGAATGTCTCCGTTAAACCTGGTCCAAACTAGGACACTGGTGACATGGGCGGAGCTTCCTGCGTGTCTCGCTTTTGTTTGTGCACACCTGCCATCTCAGGCATCTGACATCAGTGTAAATAGGCCTCTCATAGGAATTGCCTTTGTCACTGCACCTGCCGATTCCAATTTACTTGCTGTGATCAGAGCCCACGGCTCTTGACGGCTGTTCAGAGTCTGAAGGCACAAAAGAAAACCTCTCCCTGGGGCCCATTTGTTTCTGTGCTGAGATGCCCCAGTGGGTGCTTATTCATAAATGGGGCATTTGGAGACCCCCCAGCTTGCTTTTCCATCTCGCACCTTCACCAAGGTCCTTGGAGTCTGATGTCTGAACAAGAAGCTGCTTTTTTTCCCTTAATTACTTGGTCTGGAACTGGATATTTCCCTTTGTGCAATATTTAGGGAAGATCCTCTATCAATTTGTAATATACCATTTGAAAGAAAAAAGACAATTTTTTGTTGATAAGCCAAGCCAGATGTAAACAGACATCTCTTTGTAAATATAAGTAAAGAGATAAAAATCTATTCTTACCTATAATAGACTGATTGCATTATTGAGTCCAATTCTTTATTCTTCCTTTGTGTGACTTTGGAGCCTCTCCAATAAAGACAGAGTATATTTCTCTATCCCCGGTGACCCGGTTAAACGAATGAGGGAGAAGGGAAGGTGGACCTACATCTTCAGGGGCCTTGTGTGTTTAAATTAGCCCTTGAGCTTCTACCACTGCCAGGTGAAGAACATGCCTGAGCTGGCTGGGTCCCAGGAGGGGTATGAGAGACATGTGGAGCAGAGCTGCCCCAGCTTAGCAGCAAACTCTGCTCCACAGAGCCCTCCAGGCCACTTGCAGACACAGGAGAGAGCCCAGCCAAGATCATCCCACCCCCAGACGACCCACAGACACACAAAGTATAATAATACGTGACTGTGGTTTTAAGCTACTGGGTTTTAGGCTGATTTGTCACATAGCAATTGCTAATTTCAACATTGCCAATGACAAAATCTCCGGAGAATTCAAAAAATTCAGCTCTTCCTAAAATAAACTTAATGTTAAAAAAAAGAAATGTTAGGAAATACATTAAAGTTTCCCTCATTACAGAAAAATCAATTCATTACAGAATACTTAGAAAATATAAGAAAAGAGAGAGAAAAAAGAACAATCAACCATTCCTTAATCCTGAGAAAATCAACAGCTGTTCACATTTTGGTGTCTATCATCTTTTGAAACCCAAGATGGTTTTGTTACTAAGTTTAAAAACAATAGCAATAAATCACAAAGGAAAATATCAATAGATTTGAGTGAACAAAAGTATAATATGTCCGCATGTTTAAAGGGAATACTGGAAAATGAAGAACAAGAGAAATGGGAGAAAATATTTGTAAGACATATGACAAAAGTGTTAATATCTTTGGAGCATATAGAGTTCATCTACATTGAAAAGAAGAATGTATGATCCTAAAAGCTAGATAGCTGAAGGGCCCAACTAAAACACTGACAGAAAGATGCTTATAAGTAAACATAACGTGGGAAAATATCCAACTTTATATGCAAACAATGAAATAGAAATTTAAATGACACTGAAATGTTACTTTCCTATGACATTAGAAAACAAAATTTAAATTATACTTACGGTGGGACGTAGTAGGGTGTAATAAATACACGTATTATTGGTGAAATGGTAAATATATACAATCCTTGGGGAAATAAATATGTCTTATAAGCCTAAAAATATGCATGTTTTTGACCCAGTAATTTCACTTATGGGAATCTATTCTAAAGGCGTACTACTAAATACAGTTAAAGCTTTCTGCATAACTGGCCAATTATAAGGCAATCTTTAAGTAAATTGTGATACCCACAATGATAGTATAGTATGCAGCTACTAAAATAGGGAGCATGAGACAGTTTAATAACTTAGTAAAAATGCTTACATTTAACATCAAGTGAAAAATCACCACTAAATTATACATGGAATGTAATTAAAATTGCGTGCAGTAAAAATCTCAAAAGAAATACACCAAAAGGCTCATAGCAGTTTGTTTTGTTTTGTTTTGGATGATGGAACAATGAGCCACTTGTAATTTGTTTCCATCTTTGTTCAGTCCACCTTAAACATTTTATCAACCCAGGGCAGACCTCACATTGGCCCTTTGAGCCTGTGCCCCAGAAGAGTGGCTCTTGATGCCGTGGTCAGGAAAAGCCCAGAAAAACACTAGCAATTCTAGCAATTCTTACTCCATGACACACGTGACACCTGCAATTAAATTATTTTCCTAAGAATGTATCTTCCACTTTGACCCCAGATTTCGTCCTTAGCTGTTCGGTGCCTGTCGTAGTGAGAATTCTCTAGAAGTGGATCCTAAGATAAGGATTCTTGTGAAAGCAATGTATTGAGGGAATGTTCTTGGGAGGAAGGAGTAAGTAGGTTAGGGCAGGGGAAGGAAGCTGGAGCAAGGGGTGGGCTTCAGCCTGGTGCCAGGAGCTCTGGAACAGGACTTACAGCCCCGCATCTCTGTGCCCAGCAGTCACGACGTTCTGGCTCTCCTCCCCTCCCCACCCTCATCTTCAGAGTGGATGTCACCTGTTTAGCGAGGCCCTCTCCCTGGAGAAGGAGGCAGCTGAGGCATGTCAGCAGCAGAGGAGTGGGTGCGGGGGCCCTGGGATGGACACCTCAATCCGACAGCACCTCTCTCCCATCTCTCCTGTTGCCCACTCATTGTTGACCTTGGCCTTTTGGGATCTGGACCACACTGAGGGCTGAAATTCCTTTGTCTCTTGGCTTCCAATCATCTCTGCCAAGTCTCTCTGACCCAAAGTATGATAATAAGGACATCTTACAAGAAGCCAGGCTTGGAAAAAACTGGTGGACTGTGTAATTCAGGAGGGCAGTGCAGCACGGTCTCTTTGGGTGCCACAGCACCCAAACCTGTGGCAGGATGGGCCAGGGTCCTCAGTCCAGCCTGTGTGTCCTTACTTAGACCTTAGCTCAGGGGATGGGCCTTCTAAAGGCTAGGCCCATCTAACCAGGGACGTGATGGTGACCACATTGTCTAAACAGAAAGAATCGGGAAATGTTTTTTTCGAAAGCATGCAAGGAGTAGAAAAAAAAACTGGTGACTCAGATCTACTAATCCTGCTGGTGAGTTTTCCAGCCATCTGTTATCTCTTCCAGGAGCCACCATCGAATGATCTGTAAATATTTCCTGAGGACCAAAAGGATAGGGGAGAGGAGAGTTTTCTAGGTCAATCAGTCACGAGTAAAGGTGAAATCACAGATGTACACAGAGTGTCTGCAGGCGGTGAGAGGTGGAGCTGCCTGGGAGAGCAGCGTGTTCAGTCAACAGGGAGTATTGTTGATGGAATCTCCTTAAGCTTGGATTTATCCTGCAATTAGCTGGAAACTTGATGCTTCCGTGGACAAGACCATGCGAGGCAAAGCATTATAAATGCAGTATAAATGTGTTCCTGGGAATGTGTTTATCAAATCTTTAAAATCAAAACATTTTAAACGTATGCCTTCGCCCGTCAATATCTGATGCCCCTTTCTCTATTCTCCAACTATGTAGCTCATTTTATATTGTATTAGTTGAGCTCATTAGGGAAATATGTCCCCAGTCAGATTGGAAGTTACGAGAATGGTCTTATTTATCTTTAGATTCCAAAAAACTGGCAATATAAGTTTAATTGATTAATTAATTCATTAATTAAATGAAACCTCGTTTTCCTTCTATAACACCTCTGTCAGAAAATCCTTCAGTGTCTGATTGTGTTATACCTTGCCCAATGAATGCATCCTGCATTTCACAAGCCCACTCCTGCTGTTTTATCCTTCCTCCTCCTCTGTGTTCCAAGGGGCTGAATTCACTTGATGTTTTGGTCTTGAATTCTAAAAAAGTCTAGCTACTGCTCTTCCGGCCAGGGAAGACTATTGAAAGTGTTACTCATAAGGGTCTTTGCTGAATTACGGGACCCTGGATCTGCAATTTTCCCGGCAGAATTCCTGTAACCATGGCAACTATGCAATTACTAATGCCATTAATCGTGATGATACTGTTTATTGGTCCTTTACTCTCTGACTGGCATTGTGCTAAGCGCTTCACGTGTATTTTCTCATTTAATTTTTCAGCCACGCTACAAGCAAAGTGTTATCATTGTTCCTATTTTCCAGAAAAGGAAACTGAGACTCAGAGAGGTTTGGTGATTTGCCCAAGGTCACGAGGTTAGTCAGGGAAAGGGGACAGAGGCTAGTCAAAAGACAGCACAAACATTTGAATCCAAGTCCGAGTGACTCCAATCGCTACGTAGTGTTTGGTCCCACCATCACAGGCACTCACAGTTACTGAAAGTTTATTACGTCCAGGCATTGGGCTCAGTGCTAATGTAAGTTATCTCATTTAACCCTCCAAGGAAGCACAACCGGAGGGAACGGCTGAATTGTGATGCAGGAAGCAGCCAAAGGAGGATGCAGGAGAAACAGAGCCGAGTGTCAGGTACGAGAGGACTTCTGGGGCCACCAGAGGATGATGCGACCATAGGATCAGGGACTGAGGGGGAGTGGAGTAGGCTGGGATGTGAGGCACGAAATGAGTCGGAGTGAATAGTTTGGGATGAGGACGGAGAAGACTCCCGAGCGTGCTGGAGCCCACTTTCATGTGTTACTGAGGGCAGATGGAAGCAAGATGGATCCAGTCAAAGGGCGGGGCTGTAGCAGCCCCATGGCAACATCCCCTGCTAGGTGCAGCCCTCACGCGCTCTCCTTTCAAGGACTGGTGGCTGGGTGCCACACACCTTCACAGTACGCTCTTCACTTCATGAGACTGTGCATGGGAGGGGTGTCACGGTAGAGCAGAGCCAACGCTTATTTGGAGTCCAGAGACCCTAAGTTCCTTTCCTGGTTCAGTCTCCTACCAGCTGTGGCATGTTTAGGAACTAATTTAACCTCTCTGAACCCTGGCTTTTCAATGGAAAAAATGATGCCTACACCATAGGGTACTTGAGTGACTAAATGAGGTACCATACAGGAAGCATTTAGCCCAATGTGCACTAGAAGGCATTTAATAAATATTAACCTCCTTCTCCATCTGTCCTTCTACAACTCCCTTTTTCTTTCTGTCCGTCTGTTGTTTCATACACTTGATTCTATATCTCCAACTAAATTGTGAATTCCTTCAGGGCAAGGACTAAGTCTTTTATTGTCTTGGTTTTTTCATTCATTCATTTATTCATTCATGCAACATGTACCCTGTGTGAAGCACAGTTTACCCAGAGTTGATATTATGGCTTCGATCACTTGTTAAAAATATGAATAATACATGATCGATTTTTTTAAAAATAAAAGATCCTTCACAGGCAACCGAAGTGTGAGGCTATGTCAAACTCAGTTTATACATCAGAAAAATGTTACATGGGAAGGGCTACTGAGTGTGTGACATTGTCAAACATTGGATCAGCACACTGAACAGTGAAAAGGAACAATTCCCAGAAGGTTTCTCATTTCCCTCAGTTATTGAAGACATTGCCTTAACCTCCACCCTTGGCATCAATCACGCCTGCCTTTCACACATTTTGGAGGAGTAAATAGTTCAATCAGTGCCATATATCAGCTTGTCAAATTTTTTAATTAAAAAAATATTTTCCAATTACAAGAGCAGTTCATGTTCACTTCAAAAATATTTTAATAAAAATAAGAAAAAAGAAGATGCATTTAAAACATTTCTAATCATTCCACATAGAGGTACCTATTGTTAACACTTTGATATAAATCCTTCTAGATTTTTGAAATGTGTGTGGGATTATATTACATATGCCTAAAATAGGATTATACTATGTAATATTAGTTTGTCTTTCATCACTTTAATTTCCACTTTGAATTCCACCAATCTCTATTTGTTTATCAAAAAGAAGAGAGAAGGATTTTCATATTAAAGTGAAGTCAAGCATGGCAGTGTTTATGTGACTTGAGTTCTTGGCTAAAGCTTCTGTCAGCAAGAGTCTGTCCTCAAGCAGAGAGAGGAAGGTGTGTTAAACCTCCCTCCAGGTGCGGTCCCATCGCACATACTATTTCTCTGACATCCTAGTTCATTCTAACTTTTTTTCTCCCTCTCTCCCCCATTGTTGAACTTTCTTCTCTCTTGGCCTGCTAAGGGTTACAAGGATGTTAGCAGTGTCACCTCAAAAAGAGGTCAAGTCTATCGAGATCCCTGTTGTCCAAGCACGCCACCTGCAGCCCTTGGCTGACACATACCGCAGATGGCCCGGCAGGGGTGGATGGCGTACTGTACAAGAGAAGGGGCCAAGCCAAGGACATTGGGTTCTGCCTAGAATCAAATCCCATTTAATGGCGAATTCTTCAATTTGCAAGTTTGAATGGGATGGTACTTTAAAAAGAACTCCGGCTGGTTAAATTTAGAGCCTGAAAAAAAATTCCAGTCTAATAACATGTTCTGGCTCGGGGCCAACCACATCCTTTAGACTGGGCAGCTGGACGAGCTTTCATTCACTCTGGGCTGCTGCTTCGTGCTGACTCGGAGGCAGGCCATGAGCATCTTCATTTGAGTTGGCCTGGGTAGGACGGGGCCACTGAATGAGATGAGCAACTTCCTGTGTGTCTCTGGCTGTTAAAGCAGCCTCGTGCTCGCTGATGCATTTTCAGAGGCGGATTGTGCAAGAAGGAGTGCTATTTTTGTAAATGGTTTGGCCTCTTCAGTCATTAGCCTGGCATTTCTCCTCATGCCCCACCACATCCATCCACCCCTTCTTTTGTTTGTAAACTGTTTGCAAAAGAAAGTCCGCAGAAAGGTCCATGCTCCCGGCATCTTGTGTTAATGCCGACAAGGAATTTCTTTTGCTTATGTTTATCAACTCTACTAATAGGTATTTTCAGACTCTTAGCAGTATCTTCCTAATTCTCCCTAGTCTCTTAACTCATCAGAGCACATGGCCAGTTCCAGACCCTTTTATAGCTTAGTTCTGTTCAAAGTACAAGTCAGCCAATGTTTCAGAGTGCCTTCTATGGGCAAGACCCTCTGCCAGGTACCTGGGTGAAGGAGAGTAGGAGAAACTCCCAATCCCAGGGATTCACAAGCTGACCACGCCAAGCCCTTTGCACATCCTTCCAGGATGAACTAGTTGCCCCTTCTACACCTGCGCCGAGATTACAGTACTTCCTGATCAACTTCAGTGACTGGGCACTGCAGGCTTCGCACGTAGTAATTCCAAGTTTCCCAACATCCTTGAGGTGTAAACGTTATCAATCCCATTTCATAGATGAGCACACTGGGGCTCAGCGGGTGAGAAATGTAACCAAGCTAACACAGTTAATAAATGGCAGAGCCCGATCAAACACAGGTAAACTGACCCCAAGGTCAGTGCTCTTACCATGATATTATAGCACCTGCTAGCGCAGAAGAGAAGAGGGAGAGAGAAATGAACTCTAAAGTGTGTGAGTGTGTGTGTGAGTGTGTGTGTGTGTGTGTGTGTGTGTGTGTACAGAGTGGGTGGTAGTGGGGGGAGCTGGACAGCCTAGTAAAGGAGGTAAGATTGTTTATTTTTCTAAGGTTCTCCCTGCTCCCCCGACTGCAGGGATTTTACTCAGCCTCCGAGGTCAGCCGGCCATTGGGACAGTCAGTGCTGTATGCCGGGGGAAGGCCTCGGGAAGGCCCTGTCCTCTAGAAGCACTGCCTAGCCTGGCTGCTCCAGGATTTCCCAAGCTCGGGCTGCGGCAAGCTCTCCACACACACATGCCCACACCTTTGGCTTTGCCTTCCATGAGTGTGGGTCTGCCTAACTTGTGTTGGGGGGTGTCCCTTCACAGAGGCACCTGCCCCAGGTAGTTTGGTTCCTTACAGAATCTGGGCCCCTTCGTAGGATCACTGTTCAGTAGAGGTTGGGAGGAGACAGAACCTGGCTAAGCCAGCCAGGCTAGAATGTTCTGGAAGGTAGGAATTGGTGGAGGGAGAAGGAAGGAACATTGAAGTTTCCACATTAAGCAAGCGTGTATCATCTGAATTTTTTAAAAATTGAAATATAGTTGATTTACAATCTTGTATTAGTTTCAGGTGTATAGTAAAGTGATTCAGTTATATTTTTTCAGATTATTTTCCATTATAGGTTATTACAAGATATTGAATTTAGTTCTCCATGCTATACAGTAAATCCTTGTTGCTTATCTATTTTATGTATAGTAGTGTGTATTTGTTCATCTCTTACTCCTAATTTATCCCTCCCCGACTTTCCCCTTCGAAAACCATAAGTTTGTTTTCTTTGTCTATGAGTTTGTTTCTGCTTTGTATATAGATCCATTTGTATTATTTTTTAGATTTCACATATAAGTGATATCATGTAATATTTGTCTTTCTCTCTGACTTACTTCACTCAGTATGATAATCTTTAGGTCCATCCATGCTGCTGCAAATGGCATTATTTCATTCTTTTTTATGCCTGAGTAATATTCTATTGTGTGTGTGTGTGTGTGTGTGTGTGTGTGTGTGTGTGTGTATACACCACATCTTCTTCACCCATTCATCTGTCGATGGATACTTTAGGTTGCTTCCATGTCTTGGCTATTGCAAATAGTGCTTCTACGAACATTGGGGTGCATGTATCTTTTTGAAGTAGAGTTTTCATTTTTTTGGAATATATGCCCAGGAGTGGGATTGCTGGATCATATGGTAACTCCATTTTTAGTTTTTTTTAAGGAACCTCCATACTGTTCGCCATAGTGGCTGCACCAATTTACATTCCCACCAACAGTGTAGGAGGGTTCCCTTCCTCCACACCCTCTGCAGCATTTGTTAATTGTAGACTTTTCGATGATGGCCATTCTGACCAGTGTGAGATGATACCTTAATTGTGATTTTGATTTGCATTTCTCTAATAATTAGTGATGTTTCATCTGAATTTTAACAACAAAATATTACATTTGTAGTATGTGGGGAGCAGTTTAATGCAGTGATTACACACCCAGGGCCCAGAGTCGAGATGCATAGGTTCAAATACGAGTTCCACTACTTGTGCCAGTTACTAAAACTTGCTGTACCTCAGTTATCCTGTGTCTGTAAGTATACTAACAACACCTACCTCATAAGGTGGTTGTGAGGATTAAATGCAATAAAGAACGTAAGGCCTCAGTGTACTCCAGGCACAAAGAACACACTTAACCAATTTTACTATTTATTATTATTGTTGTTGTTAGTAATCTTTGAAAACAATGACGTTTAATGAATCTTGGGGATTTCAGAGCAGGGAGGCGGCCTGCTGTTCCCTCAGCCACAGGAGCCCCTGGAGGCCGGCCGGGGGTTAAGAATACAGCTGAAATGAAAACCCATGGTCCCTTTTCTGCCCCCACATCCTTTGGCTTTTTCTCTGCCTCTTCTCATTTTCCCAAAACCTCCACCACCTGAGTAATGGGACAGTGAAGGAGACAAGAGGTGGCAAGAGGGACGGGCCACGGGGACCCCAGGTTGAAAGGAAGGATGTTCATGGAAACGGGCTGTGCGGAGTCTGCACAGTTGATTTACAATCTTGTAAATTGTGGAAAATGGACTGTGGAGTCTGCAAAGCTAAGTGGTTTTTTTATGAACTCCGCGAAAGCTCCAAAGTCAGCTTGTCATGACCTGGCTGGTGCTCCTTGAGAAGGGGGCTTTCCTGACGCTGCTGTGCTCTGGAGCACTTACAGCAGGGTCAGGAACACTGACCCTGGAAGTGTTCATCCAGGGATGAAGCTTCCCCAATGGAAGCTCGCCCATCACTCAACCCCTGGCTGGGCCAGCAGGCCTTTCTTACCAGCGCTTCCTCTTTCACAGCGCACCACAGAGAGGAAAATCGAATCAGATCAGATCGCTGCCTTTCAAAATTTGCTCAGCAGCGATAAAAATAAACTCCAAACATCCACATATTTGATCAATTTACTTTTATCCCTTAATCGAATAAGCCCCACAATCAGAAAGAAAAACATTCTGCTAAGCGTTTCATTTCTCCAGTGATTCATCTAGCCATGGTCTCAAAGCTGACCTGATGGGAATGAGGTATATTGAATGCTGAAATAATTTTTATGACCACATCACAAGAGGCTGGAATGGCTTTTAAGGTACATCATATTTTAATCACAAGCACATATAAAGCATCCATTGCTTGAAAACTTAGGAGAAGTCTGAATTGGAATGCCAGAGTCATAATACCATTATCAAGAAAGGGAAGACTGGCTTTTCTTTTTTTTTCAGTCCTTAACTCCTTCTGTGTTGCTGGCTACTCTGATAGGCTTGGAAGAAAAGTGTTTTAGAAAGAAAGTTAAAAAAGTACACACAAAAGGAGATTTCAAACCAGCAGACACCCAAGGGCTCTAAAATGGGTGACCTAACTATCTTGGGTTACTCACTAGCTGGAGGGAAGGTCTCCTTTGAAAGATCAGAAAGATTCCTGGAAGCCAGGGCCTCTGCAGCATTTCCAGGGACTGTATTCCTGGCCAGTCCTACTGGTCTGCTCCAAGCTCGGCATCTCTCTCCACCATGGAAGGAGGGAAATTAAACCATCACTGTGGTCCCTAATGCTAGGGCTCAAGTCACCCTCTCTTCAACCTGTTGTCACTTAGGTCTAGGGAAACAGGAGGAAAAAGGCAAAGGGAAGTGGGTCAGGGAAGAAGGAAAACAGGCACAAGGAAGAGGAGGGACTATGGGTATTTTTTAAGGAGGCAGGATGATGTGGTGGGAAAAAAAAATGTGCTTTGGAACCAGACAAAACTGGATTCAAATCCTAGGTCTGCCATTTTTCAACAGCGTGATCTTGGATCAATTACTTAACCTGTCTGAGCTTTATCTTCTCAATCGTAAAACAAGGGGAAATATCTGGTGTCCTGGCCATGAATTCTGCTGGGAGAGATGGTATGGAGAACAGCCACAAGAAGGAGGTAGCCACTGAGCTGGGCTCTGAAGGTTATGGAGGAGTGTTTCAAGAAGGAAGAAGGAAGAGGGGCAGTGGTAGCAAAGGCAATGACATGGACAGTATTTTGAGGAACTGTAAATCGGAAATCAGACTCTGTAGCTAGAGGAAACTAGAGTCAGGCGGTATAGGTGGGGTAAGCAAGTCCAAGTCACAGGACGTGGCACAGATCTTACCCCACCACTTCCTGGCCGGGCATCCCTGGGCGATTCCCTCACCTCTCTAACTTCAGTTGGCTCATCTGGAAAGTGGGGAGGTAAAAGCAGCGCCTCGCCAGTAGGATGTGTGAGGATAATGGAAGGTGATCTGTGTAATATTCTTGCAGGGACTCTGGCAACATAGAAAGTGATGAGTAAGCATTAGTGCTTCTTATTTTTGTTGAAGTCTAGCTAAACTGCCAAGCTCCTAGTCAGCTTTTCATAACACTCTGAATCAACTCCAACTCCTTTGTCCTCCGTGCTTTCAGGGCACTTTTATAAACCTTAGCGTTTATTTCACGGCCTCTTGCGTGACCCTGTATTTGTTTTTCTGCTTCTTTCTCTAGCAGAGGGAACCCTGTGCCTTGTTCATCTGTGGCACATACGACAGCACCAAACACGGTTCTCTGGACGTGGCGTTCATCACTGGATGATTGTTACTGAATGAATGAAACTTCTCACTAAACAACTTAAAATGAATAATTTTAAGAAATTTTAGAGCAAACAGAAATCCTCTAATGCAGTGTTTTTCAAACTTTGCCTACCCAATCCTCAGTAAATAATGTATTTTACAAGACCCAGTGTGTGTCTACATATACATTTATGGTTAAGGGAAACAAAAATTTCATGAAACAATAATTCTCCTCACTACTGCAGCACGTCCCAATATGTTCCAATCTATTCTTTTTTAATAAATTTTTTTTCTTTTAGAAGAGTTTTTGATCTAAAAAACTTATTGTGAAGATATTACAAAGGTTTCCATATACCTCACACCCAGTTTCCTTTATTAATATCTTACATCAGTATGATATGTTCTTCACAATGAATGAACCAGTACGAATGCATTCTCAACTGAAGTCCATACTTTGTTCAGATTCCCTTACTTTTAACCTAAAGTCCTTTCTCTGTTCCAGGATCCCATCCAGGTTCCATATTACAGTCATCCTGTCTCCTTAGGTACCTCTTGGGTGTGATAATCTCTCAGGCTGTCCTTCTTTCTGATGACCTTAACCATTTTGAGGAGTACTGGTCAGATATTTGTAGAATGTCCCTCAGTTGGGACTTGTCTGACATTTTTCTCATGATTAGACTGGGGCTATGGGTTTGGGGGAGGAAGACCACAGAGGTAAAGGGCCATTCTCATCACACACTATCAAAAGCGCATATTGTACTATCAATATCCCTTATCAATGTTGACGTTAACCTTGAAACCTGGATGGAGGTGGTGTTTGTCCAGGCTTCTCCCCTGTAAAGTTACTCTTTCTTTCCCTTGTCCATACTGTACTCTTTGGAAGAAAGTCACTGTGTGCAACCCACACTTAAGGAGAAAGGAGCTATGCTCCATCACCTTGAGGATGGAGTATCTACATAAATTATTTGGGATTCTTCTGCATAGGAGATTCGTCTCTTCTTCTCCCATTTACTTATTTATTCATTCATTTATTTCTATCAGGATGAACTTATGGATTCTTTTTATACTTTGGGTTATAATTCAATACTATGTTTACTACCTTAAGTATTTTGCTGCTCAGGACAACTGTGGTTGAGCTGTTGTCGGCTCCTGTATGCCTCTAACATACCTTTATCATTTATCATTATAGGTTGTTCTTCATTTGTGCATGAGCACTTCCTTACTTTCTGGCACTAAAAGATGTTCCAGAATCATATTGTACCTTTCCTGCCAGGGTCCTAGAATCAACCTTTTCTCCAAGAAGCGCTGGTTCCTTTTATTGGCGAATACTATAGAAACTAAGGTCCGGGCATGCTCATTGCCACTAGAGCATCATTGCTTCTAGGCCCTTTCACCTGACAGAACGAGGAAATATATGTCTGTATACTAACTGGTATATAGCTATATACCTATAAATATTTCCATATGTAACCATCTGTGTCTATATTAAGCCGTACATGCATTCGTACAGATGTCTCCAACTCTAATCCATTAAGACATATATCATTCCAGCCTTCTCCCATTACCCACCTGTAATGTCCCACTCCAACAGTGAGAAACCTAGATCCTAGCATCTGTCACCCACTTACTTATTTGTTCATTTCAGTATACACATATACGGGGTTCAGTATTGGTAACCCATACCAACATGGGGCTCAACTTGATCTGCTAGAGTACAGGGCTTTTGTACAGTTCCCTTTGCCTTTAGTCTTCCAGACCCACTCGTTCCCAGACTGACTTACTCAGCACCTTTCCCCCAGCCCTCTTCAGTAAGACTTTTTCATACATGTCATTCTTTGTCCTGCCACAGAGGTCTGGTCTTGGGGCTTCCCTTCATCAGCATCTAGCTTCCAGTCCCAAGTCTTACTCATCATCTCCTACCTTGATTGGTGGAGGCTGTTCTCTGACAGCTTTCTGAGAAACAGAAAATGGGAAGCTACATTTTTGAGACAATGTCTTGATTCTGGCCTTATACTTGTTTCATAATTTTGTAGGTAAAAATGTCCACACCCTAATTTCCAGAATTTGTGAATATGTTACATTACATGGCAAAGGGGAATTTGCAAATATGATTAAGATTATGGACCTTGAGGTGGGGAAAATATCTTAGACTACCCAGATGAGCCCAGTATAACCATATGAACCCATAAGAGCAGAGAACTGTCTCTGGCTGACGAGAGTGATGAGGCAGGGGTGATAACAGAGATTTGAAGCATGAGAAGACCTTGAAGCAGTATTGCTGGTTTTGAAGACAAACGTAGGAAACCATACGCCTAGGAATGTGGGCAGCTTCTAGAAGTGGAGAACAAACCCTCTGGCCAACAGCCTGCAATGAAAGGGGGAATCTCTGTCCCAAAACTGAAAGGAACTTGGTCCTGTCAACAGCCTGCATGAGGTTGGACTAGGATTCTCAATCTAGAGACTTCAGAAGGGAACACAGCTGTGCCAACACTGTGACTTAGGCCTTGCAAGCCTCACGCCTGAGTAACCAGCCTCGCCTGCCATGTATCTGACCTCCAGAACTGTGAGATCATAAATTTGTGCTGTTTTAAGCTGCTAAGTTTGTGGTACTTTGTTATGGCAGCAATAAAAACTAACACGTCTTGTTTGGATAGAAAATCTCTAGGTGAGAAATATTTTTCCCTCTGAACTTCAGAGATACTGCTCTACTCTCTTCCAGCATCTAGTGTTGCTATTTCAGTGCCATTGAATAATTGCCATTGTTGTAATTTCAATGCCATTCTCATTTTCTGTTCCTTTTTATGTGACCTGGTGGTTTTTTTCTTTAGGATTTTCTCCTTATCCCATAATATTCTGAAATTTCATAGTGATGTACCTTTAATTCATTCCTTGGAATGAGCTGTTGGTGGCACTTTTCAGATTAGAAGCTCATTGTAACAGCTTTTGTTGCATGCACACAATTTAGTTGTTGACAGTAATTTGATCCGGGCTCTGCTGAGTAGTGGTGCAGATTTGGCCAGGCTCAGCTGATCTAGGCTGTACTCATCTGCAGTCACCCATCTGTGCTCCATCTTGTCTCTCATAGGGTAGCCAGGCTTGTTTGCATCGTTAGCAGTCGTTGGCAGTGGTCCCAAGAGCAAGAGTGGAAATACACAGAGCTTCTCGAAGCCTGGAACTTCTGCCCTATTCTATTGGCTGAAGCAAGTCATAAAGCCAGCTTAGACTCAGAGTGGAGAAACAGATTCCACCTTTCGATAGGAGTATTATGATTCTTTTTGCATGTTCATAAGATCTTTTCCTATGTTATTTCTTTAATAACTTCCTTTCTCTCTTCTCCCCTGTTGTCTCTTTCTAGACCCTCTTTCAGTAGACCATTGAACTTCCAAGACTGATAGAATTAGTTCCTTATCTTTTCTCTCCTATTTTCTATCTCTTTGACTTTTTTATACTTTCTGGAAGATATCCTCAACTCTAATTTCCAACCCGTCTATTGATTCGTTTTTTCATTTCAACTGTCATAATTTTAATTTCCAAGAGCTCTATCTTTCTTACTCTTTGAATGTTAATTTTGATACCAACGTGTTTTTTTGTCATGGATACAATAATTTCTTTGATCTCTCCAGACATTTTAGTGTAGTGTTGTTTTACTTTAAAATTTCTTTCTGCTCCCTGATAGTTAGATTGATTCTCCAAGTTCCTCTTTATTTTCTCCTGTGGTCTGAATTTCACATTAAGGGACTTTCTCAAAGGTCAGGAGATTCTTAGTTGTCTGTGCCTTTTTAAGAATGAGATCCTGTAACACTGAGCGGAAGCACTTTGCCCGTGAATGGGACATGCCACCTGGTCAGCTCTGTAATATAGTTATTTAGAGCAAATATATGCATTTAACTGGGAAGACTCTGCAAATATCAGTAAATGTAGGTCTTTTCTCTTGTACAGGTTGGTTTCTCCAGACTCCTTCCTACCTCAGGGGCTTTGCACATGCTGTTTCCTCTAACTGGAATATGCTCTTCTCCCCTCTCATGGTCTATTCAGTACCTACTTGTACTTCAAATCTAAGTTGAGGTGTCACTTCATCATAGATACCTTTTCTAATCCTCCAGACTTGATTTTGAGCCCTTATAATGAACTCTTGCACAACACCCTGGACTTCTTGTTACCACTACTTATCCCAAATAGAATTTAAAATATTATTTTATGTAAATATCCATCTAATCTCTTCTCAATTAGGCTACAAGCTCCATGGAGGCAAGACCCTTGTCTGTGTTGTTCATTGCAGTGTCCCAAGCACATAGCATAGTACCTGGCATATAATAGCTACCCAGCAAATATGGGTCTATTTAATGAACAAATGAACACCTAAATAAAATAATTTTCCCCACTTACGTATTTTTTCGTGACATAATTGAAAAAACAAAAACAAAAAAACCCCCAAAACACCAAGTCCTGGTATACCTTCTTGCATGATTTTTCTCATTGCTGCCTCACAAAAACTCTCAGAAAGACTATTCTCATCCCAACTGACGTCTACCACAGAAAATCCTGGTAGTTCAAAAGGCTGCAGACACTCTGTTAACAGCCCCAGCTCACAGGGGCTGCCTTATGTTAGGAAGGAGCCAGGGTTTGCCATGTCCTCAAGACAGAAACCCTTTTTTAAAATATTTAAGCCCAAGGAGTGGGTGTGTGGCATCAGCCTGGGGAAGCTGTCTCCCCATCTCCAACGTTCATGCCACGACCCTGACATTGATGGTGCCACTTCAAGTGCCTGAGTGTCTCAGGAGTAACAGAAAAGGGAAAGTTCCCTGTTGACAGATTTCACCTTACCAGGCACCACCATGACTTTCCCTAAGTGCTAGAACTAAAATACAAATAAGTTTAAAATAAGTTCCTTAATTGCTATGGTAAGTTTAAGAAGTATTCAAGGCTTACGGTCTGTCTGCTTCAAAGGTTGCCACTCACTCGTGACCAGAAGCACATCAAAGCCAGTGATCTGCAGAGGCAGAGTCTCCTTACCCTCCCTCCCCCATGTCGGAAGAAACAAGCAAACATATATTATCCAATCAAGAGAAGGTGCCCTGAAAAATCTGACATTAAAATGAGGCAAAACTAAGAATATTCCAGTCTGAGAGATTGCTCCGGTATCTTCATTTAAAATAATGGGCTATGAGAGCTGAATGGGACTGGTGAGATAATCGTGTCAACCTTTCATTTTAACTTGAGGAAACCGAGTCTCAGCGAGGTTAGGCAACTTGCCAAAGGTCCCAGAGCTAGTGAGTTTTAAAGCCAAGAGTCAAATCCAGGCCCCTGAGAAATTGTACTAATTTATATTTAGAATAAGTATTTGTGAAGGAATTCTACTTCTGCTTCAAATGTTGTGAACCTCAAGAGAATGCTGGCCCACCCTAAGGAGGAAGAAAATGCTGGATAATTTATAAAATCATCACTTTTCTTGAGGCCGTCACAGGGCAGACATTGCAATTGTAAAGCTAATTGTAAACTGCATTCCAGTGAGATGCAAACCTCAGGAAGAGATAGGACACAGGACCGTCTCACCTTTGGTGGAACACGGGAGAAAGGCGGCCAAGGTTCCAGAGGGTGGGAGGAAATCAGCTAAGATGGTAACAGATTCTTTAAGGCCAGTGTGGGCTAGCAGGAGAGTTTGGGATAGCTGGGCGCCCAGACACAGGGGGAGATGGCACTGCTCACAGGCTTTGCTCCACGGGCCTCCACTGTGTGCTCACAGGAAAGATGAGGGACAGGCCAGAGACTGGAGGGCCCCAGAGGTGGCCCAGGCGGGCACAAAGCCTCACTGCTTTCCTAGATCCTTCTCCTTAGAAAGCAAAGGCTGAAGTTGCTGAGGGAGCAGAGGTAAACCTCTTGTCCGTAGGCCCAGCCAAAAATCCATTGCTCTAGGACAAGGGTAGAAACAAAACCCTCTCTGCTCTTGGGAAAGGAACAGGAGGCCACTTCCGGTCCAGGGTGGTGCACTGGCACCAAGCCAAAGTCAGCTGCCCCTGGAAGAGAGTGTATTTGACTCTCACGGCTGCTGTAACAAAGTACCACAAACTGGGTGGCTTCAGCAACAGAAATCTCACACTTCTGGAGGCCAGAAGTCTGAAATCAAGATGCCTTCTTTTTTGGTTCCTTCTGGAGGCTCTGAGGGAGAATCTCCCCCATGCCGCTCTCCCAGCTTCTGGTGATGCCAGCAATCCCTGGAGTTCTTTGGATTGTAGCTGCATCCCGCCAACCTCTGCCTCTGTCACATGGCTGTCTTCCCTCTGTGTGTCTCTGTCTCTGCATCTCCCTCTCCCTCCTCTTATTAAGACACCAGTCACTGGGTTTAGGGCCCACCCTGATCCAGTAGAGCCTCATCTTTAATTACATCTGCAAAGTTCTTATTTCCAAATAAGGTCCCATCCTGAGGTTTCAGGTGGACATGAATTTGGGGGAGGGGACACTATTCAACCCAATACAAATGATAGGAAACTCTTCCTGCCCAAGATCAACCACAGACTCAAGGCAGAATCTGGCTGCCACTGAAAGAGGGATAGAAAAGCTGGAAAGTCCCCTCGCCCAAGGCCCAGGGCCATAGGGCTGAGTAAGACTGAGGCTGGGCCAGGGCGAGAGAATAACACCCCCTTCCCAATATAGAGGAAGGAGCAACATTGGGAGGGCCAAGGGCATGGAGAGAGAGAGCCTGTTATAGACTGAATGTCTGTGTCTCCCCAAATGTGTATGTCGAAGTCCTAACCCCCAGTATGGCTATGTTTGGAGATGGGGCCTCTAAGGAAGTAATTAAGGTTAAATGAGGTCATCAAGGTGGGCTCCTGACCTGATAGGATTGGTTGGTAACCTTCTAAGAAGAGGTATCATAAGGCTTCTCCCCATCCTTCACATACACACTCACAGGCGCTGAGGAAAGGCCATGTGAACCCACAGACAAAAGGCAGCTGTCTACAAACTAAGGCGAGAGCTCCCACCAGACACCGCCCTGCCTGGCTCCTTGATCTTGGACTTTCAGGTTCCAGAACTGTGACAGTACGTGGCTGTTGTCGAAGCCACCCAGTCTAAGGCATTTTGTTATGGCAGCCTGAGCAGACTGACCCAGAGCCCCAGCGCCCCTCTGGACACAGACATGCGGGGCCTGCTGGGAGCTGAGATGCGGCAGAACAAGGAGGAAACATCCATCCTGCTGACCCCACGCTAAGTCCCGGGTATCCGCGCCTCTTGCAGGTGCGCAGGGGGCGTGGCAACAACAAACCCCCAACCCAGGGTAACTCCTGGCTGGATTGACTCACTGCCGCCCCCCGACACACACACAGGAGCGGAAGAGGTGTGCCCATCTCCGGGTATAAATACTAAATTCTAGCTTAACGCTACCTGATGGCCACCAGGTAAAGAAGAAACAGGCAGAGGGACCCTCTTGGTGGTGTGGAAGGAGGGGCCGGGATGCAGGCGGGAGGTACTGCAACAGCACCGTGTGCGCCTCTGTGATGTGATTCTCCACTCCATTTCGGGACAACTTCCTCTTCCGATGGCAAGGTCAGCTTTGATGGCTCCCTACTTACTTGTCCCTTGAACACACTTCACGAGCCAAATGAAAGCCAGGAATCACTGGGCCAATGGCGACTGGGGAAAAACAGACCCAACCACATTTATGTTTGTAGTTTCTTCAACATTTTTGACAAATGTCCAATTTACTCAAATCTCTTTAGACTCACAGCTGTAGACGTCTGGTTTAATGCGAACCATTCAACACAGCCCTGCATGAATTACGGGTGATTTATAGAGATCACTGTCAGAATCTCCGATGCAGGCGCTGCTGGGATTGCTGAGGCCTCACGTCATGAGAAAGTTTTGCAAGGAATCTGGATTGCACAGGGTCCATCAGCCCAATGACGGCTTCTTCCGCGTTTTCTTCTTCTAGTGATTTTCCTCGAAACGGCCGAAGCTGTGCGCGGAAATGGAGCTCTGGCTGTGGGCGGCAGAGCTGTGAGCACGGGCCTCCTGCCTCTGGCTCCTCTCCTGCTCATTCACAGCGGAGAGGAGGCTAGCTGTAGATCTTTAACTCTTTTGGGATGTTTAACACATTTGGTCTAGAAGTGCCTGGACCTGCTTGGTTCCCAATGATCCACAATGCTTTCACTTTTCTACCTTTTCAGAGGTGATACAATAGCACAGACTCTAGTGCCAGCCCTGCCACCTAGTAGCTTTGCAACTTTGTTTAAGTTACTTAACCTCTCTGTGCCTAATGTACTGATAGATATGCATCAGTTAGAGCAGTATCTGGCACACGGTAGGTCCTATAAATTACTAACTACTATTACCACCTAAACTTAAAACCCTTCCTTTCTGAAGCCCTGGTTCTTTCCACCATAAGTCTCTGAATCAGCCTCCTAGACCCTCTCTGTAAAGCACCCTTAACTCACCAGCAGCACTCATTACTCTTTTCTCCCAAGGTGCCCACAGAAAACCGTGCTGTGTGAATCCATCTGCCTCTTCCTCTAAATTGGGAGCCTCAAAAGGGCAGAGCCTTTTCCTCAATTAACAGGCCTGGCACCTCAATTACAAAAGGTCCAACGTATGGGCAGAGCTCACTAAATGTTCTTGGAATAAACAGATGAAGGAATGTTCTCCCTCACCTATAGAGGATGGGGAATAGAGAACTAACATTTATCAGACACCTAAGAAGCACTAATTAGCTTATTTCACTTACTACTCTGAATCATGGAGTAAAATTATAAAGGACTTACCTATTAGAGGTTCACTTATTAGCTTGTCTTTATTAGTAAGTCAAATATAAGTGGTTTGCCCATAATTCAAAAAGAGTCATGTACCACAGTGTTCACTGCAGCACTATTTACAATAACCAGGACATGGAAGTAACCTAAGTGTCCATCGACAGATGAATGGATAAAGAAGACGTGGCACATATATACAATGGAATATTACTCAGCCATAAAAAGAAACGAAATTGAGTTATTTGTAGTGAGGTGGATGGACCTAGAGTGTCATACAGAGTGAAGTAAGTCAAAGAGAAAAACAAATACTGTGTATGCTAACACATATATATGGAATCTAAAAAAAAAAAAAAATTGGTTCTGACGAACCTAGGGGCAGGACAGGAATAAAGACGCAGACGTAGAGAATGGACTTGAGGACACGGGGAGGGGGAAGGGTAAGCTGGGACGAAGTGAGAGAGTGGCATGGACATATACACACTACCAAATGTAACATAGATAGTTAGCGGGAAGCAGCCGCATAGCACAGGGAGATCAGCTCTGTGCTTTGTGACCACCTAGAGGGGTGTGATAGGGAGGATGGGAGACACAAGAGGGAGGAGATATGGGGATATATGTATATGTATAGCTGATTCACTTTGTTATAAAGCAGAAACTAACACACCATTGTAAAGCCATTATACTCCAATAAAGATGTTAAAAAAATATATATAAATAGTTTGCTTATTATTGTATGTAACAAAATACGGTGTGTACGCGGTTAGGATCATGGGCTCTGAAGGCAGACTCTCTTGGTTCAGAGCCAAGCTCTACACTGGGTGCGTCACCTGTGGAAAGTTACTTAACCTCTGTGCCTCCGTTTTTTTCACCTGTTATATGGGGATGATAATAGGACAGTAAAGATTATATTATGTGTACAGTTAATACACATCAAGTGACCACTACATGGTGAATGCTCAATACATTAGTGTTTGATATTCTTAATGAAGTAAATGTATTGCAATAAAATTTTAATCCGTAAAATGTGTAGCTGACTGTATTTCATAAGACAGGAAGACAACTTTGAGAAGAGAAAGAAGAAACAGAGTAATCTGATGGTGGGTAGAACATTGAACTTGAAGTAAGAAAACCTAGTTTCCTGTCCCCATCTTGCCACCCTGGCATGTTTTTAACCTCTCTAAGCTTCCCTTTCCTCACCTAGGAATTGGAGGTGATGAGGACCTCCTCTCTGGGTAGTATGAAAATTAACCGAGATGGCATCTATGAAACAACCCACAGCAGCTCCTGGGACATTAGAGGGGACCCATGGAACCTGAGGTGATGGTATTCATTACATCTTTATTTTACTCATTTACCGTTTTCCAAAGAGATTATTCACTCAATGACAGGTAAACTGGGGAAAGCGCTTAAAAATAAACACCCGTCATCTGGTGTTGGCAACGGCTCCCTGGAAAACCAGCATCTGGTGTTTGCCTTGTAAGAGCAGTGGGGTGGGGCTGGTGTGGACAGAGGGCGCTGGTAAACATCTCCCAACACCAAAGGGACAGCTTCTTGTTCAAGATGGTAGAAGGCGCTCACTCTTTCAGCCTCTCGAGATCTCACCGAACAAACCCTCCAGCAAAGAGAAGGATCCTCTGGGAACAAGAGTTTCTAATCAATTTGAAGAAGGAGATGTGTCGGTTGAGGAAGCCAAGAAAGAGGTAGTTACAGCCCAGAATACGCCACTGGGTTGGCGGGGGGAGGACGGGGCGTAGAGGGGTGTGAGCCATCTTCCAGGTGACACACCTGAGACCCAGAATTTGGAGTCAATAAGTGCCACGGATGATGGGATTGGGAGCAGAGCTTGGGGGTAAGTCAGAGATCTCCATGTTGAACAGTGGTTCCAGTGTGTTCCACCACCTCCCTTTCCCACTCCCAACTCGTGGGGAAAAGAAAAGTCCGGGGCCACCCCAGGCAGACACCTGGGAGGAACTGATGTGCCTTGGGTGTGACTTGGCAGCTCAGAGCAAAATGTGCTTTTCGTTCTGGTACTGGGCACTGCAGGCTGCTGCTGGCTCTCTCCCTTGTCCCTCGGAGTAAAGCACACCAGTTCAAGTACACAGAGGTCTCACTCCAGAAAGAGGCTCCTTGAAAGCAACTGCACAGTTGGAGGCACCTTTGCGGGGTTTCTATTTAGAATACTCAACCCCGTCTTTCATGGGTTGTGTGGGTAACCGTGGCCATTACACTTGGGGAGATAGGGCGGCAGGGGACGTTGGTACCTTGCAGATAGTGTAGTATGTTATTAAACTACATGGGCGAGGGGAAATCAGAAAATCGCACTGCACTGTGTATTTCAAAATCTGGATTTTGAATATCTTCAGAGAAGTCCGACCTCAAATTTCCTCCCAAGGCATGCCTGATAAGTGAGCTGCTCTGCATTATGACAGAGCAAAACACTGTCCCTAAATCTATGAACAAGACATACTTTTTCTTTTATACTTTAATCGTTTGTCAAATGTTTCCACTGAAAATTGGATCCATTTTCCCTCTGTATCAGTTATCTATCACCGTAATAACATTGTGTAACAATTTTCTCCGGAACTCAGTGGTTTCGTTATAGCTCGTGAGTGTGTGCATCAGCTGGGTAGTTCTGGTCTTGCCTAGGATCACGCATGCGTTTGGGGGTCAGTTCTGCCGATTTTAGCAGGGCTCTCTCATGTTTGGAGGTTGATTGGCTCTAGGCTGTTCTAGGATGGCCTTGGATGCGATGAATGGCCTCTCCTCCACGGACCTCTCAGTTTCTTCCACTACGCTAGCCCAGTCTTCTTCACATGCCAGTGGGATGGTTTTAAGAGAGAGCAAAAGTGTTTAAGGGCTGCCGAGACGTAGGCTTGGAACTGGAACACTGTTACTCCCACTTGCTCTGTGGCCTAAAGCAAGTTCCATGGCCAGTGCAGATTCCCGACGGGAGAAGCTGCAAAGCCATTGCAAACAAGGGGCGTGGCTACAGGAGGGGTGGAGGATGAGGGCCATTTTTGCAATCAAGCCACCACACCCTCCATTCCACTGGTTCAATTTTACGACTTCCTTCTTAGAGTGAGTATCTCTCTTCGGTCAAATGTGATGCTCAAGACTGGGACTTCCCTGGTGGCGCAGTGATTAAGAATCCACCTGCCAATGCAGGGGACACAGGTTCCAGCCCTGGTCCAGGAAGATCCCACAGGCCGCGGAGCAACTGAGCCCGTGCACCACAACTACTGAGCCTGCGCTCTAGAGCCCGTGAGTCACAACTACTGAAGCCCGCGCTTAGAGCCCGTGCTCCGCAACAAGAGAAGCCACCGCAATGAGAAGACCGCACACCACAACAAGGAGTGGCCCCTGCTCGCTGCACCTAGAGAAAGCCTGTGAGCAGCAACGAAGACCCAACACAGCCAAAAATTTAAAAATTAAAAAAAGATTGATCCAATCTCATTAGGCATCTGCCTCCTTTCCTCATGAGGCCGCGTGTATGAGTGTATAGTGTCCCAAGGCTCTCTTAGTCTAGAGCTAGTTCATGATCTTTAGAGTGAAACAGAGAAAACATGCTTCCATATTTACAAAAGGGAAATTTTCTCTTCCTATGGATCCACCGTTCATTGAAAGGAAAAACACCGATCTGAGACAATCAAGTAAATATTCTCTGGTGATGTGGTCATCGATCTCATGGATGTAGAGAAAGAACTAGGGGAAGGAAGGTCAGTCTTATGAGTTCTACCCACACCCCAGCCCTGCGAGATGCCCCTCATCTGTTCCCTTTGTCACTGTCTTTATCACACTGCCCCATGAGGTCTGTCTGTCTGTCTTCCCGTGGGCTGGTCTGCTTTGAAGGCACTGAATGTTTCCTACTCACTGCTGTAACTGAGGGCCTAGAAAAGTGTCTAACTCAAAGCAGACACTCAGGTAACCGAGGGAATGAATGAATGAATGAATGCATGAATGACAACGGAGTCTGAAGCAGCAGAATGACCAGGCATTGGCCAGGGGATAGAGGGAGCAGCACCCCGAGGTAGAAACAGCCTGTACGAAGCCACGGTTGTGAAAGCACATGGCACGTTAGGAGGGACACTTCTTGTTGGGGTGTCTGTAGAGCAGGGGGCCGAGGAGAACATCAGGATTTGAGGCTAGAAAGATGGGCCATTTTAAGGAATTTGGACTTTATTTTGTAGAAAATGATGAATTAACAAAGATTTTTATGTAAAAAGAGTAGTGTACTAAATAAAACTTAGGTTAAAAAAGCTTTTACAAACCAACTCACAGTAAATTCATTTCTCTGAGCCTCAATTTTCCCATATTTAAAATAGGGATAATAATAGTTGACACATATTTGGCCAGGCTCTAGCCTAAGTACCTATTCTTCATGTGTATTAACTATTTTCACCCTCCCAATAACCCTGTGGAGTAGGAACTATTATTATCATCACCACCATTTCTCATTTTAGAGATGAGGAACCTGATACTCAGAGAGGGTAAGGAACCTGCCCAAGGCCACACAGCAACGAAGTGGCTGCATGGCTGCAATTTGAACCCAGGTGTCTGGCTCCAGGGCCTGTGCTCTTAACTACTGCATTATTTTATCATTTATCATCCAGTGGCACCTGCCTCATAGGGCTATTGTAAAAATCAAGGTAAAGGACCTTAAAACAGGGTCTGGCATATAATATGTTTGCTGTTATTATTGCTTACCATTGTTGTTGTTAGCTACAAAATGTAGATAGTAGTTAATATATTTAGTTATATAAATTATATTTTATTCATATAAATTTTATATAAGCACTACTGTTTATCTATACATATAATTTATACATATAATTAATTTGAAGAATTATTATGAAACATAAGTGAGCAAACATTTATGTCAGATAAATGCTTGAGAGGATTGAGCACAATGCCTGGAACTTTACATTAACCCAATGTGTCTTCTTTTCCATGTCCTGTATTTTTTTTAATTATTAAGCTCTGTGTTAGATTAGATGACCAACGGTTTTCTCAAGGCGATCTAGGCTTTTTCTAACATGATCCTCAAAACTCTTCCAGCCTCTACCCATTCCCCAGGTCCAAATCCAGTTCCACATTTTTAGGTGTTTGTTATACAGCAGTACCCTACTTCTTGGCACTGAAGTCTGTATTAGTGTGCTGGGGCTGCTATAACAAAGTACTACACGGGTGGCATAAACAACCAACATTTATCTTCTCGCAGTTCTGGAGACTGGAAGTCAGAGATCAATGTGTCAGGTGGGTCGTTGGTTTCTCCTGAGTCCTCTGTCCTTGGCTTGAAGACGGCTGTCTTCTCCCTGTGTCCTCACACGGTCTTCCCTCTGTGGGTGTCTGTGTCCTAATTTCTTTCTCTTATGAGGACACTAGTTATATTGGATTAGGGCCACCCATATGACCTCATTTGAATTACCTCTTTAAAGGCCCTATCTCCAAGTACTGGGGGTTAGGACTCCAACATATGAATTTTGAGGGGGACACAATTCAGTCCGTAACAGCCTACTATCCAAATTATCTAGGAGAGAGATGACAAGAGTCTAAAACAAGAGAGTGGAAGAGAGAAGTGTGTTATAGACACATAACCTTTGTCTAAATCCTAGTAGCCCCCAGAACCAAGGTGCCTTCCCAAGGTGCCTAAACAACTACTCCATTTGGTGGAGGGGAAAGAGCTGAGTCAGACCAGTTCCTTGGCTTTGTATCAAGAAATGAGCAGCCCTGGGACTTTCTGAGGGCGTTATTCATTTTTCACGTGGTCGTGTTGGCATCGTGAAGACAGAAACTGAGAGAAACATTATGAGTTTGGAGCAAAGGGAAAAGTGAAAACAGAAAGGATAAATGGAAAAAACAACACATTTCACCCCAGAGATCAGCCAAGGGAATCAAGAACTTGCAGCCTAGGCCTGGCCTTCCCCTTTCCAGAGAAGGAAGATTCCAGGCCCTTCAGTAGGGTGGCAAAGGAGGGCAGAGAATATTCCAGAGAAACGTGTACATCTGTGTTTATGGTGGGGACTGATGGAGAAATCTTCTGCGAAAGTCACTTTTCTTGGAAAAACAGAGTGTGGTCTCAATAGAACTTCCTGTCCCTCAGGGGGAAGTGGCTTTGCAACTTAAGGACTGCAGGTGGTAAATGGCCAGGAGGGGCTGTGCTTCTGGGGGTGGGGTTCCTGATGGAAATCAAGGGTGAAATGGAGAAGGCAGGGTCAAGGCTGGGCAATAGATCCTCTCAAGCAGACATCTCCTGGTCCCAGTCTGGGGCTGGCCACTTCAGATAGAGGGTACAGAGAGATATCCCACCGGCACGGGCGTTACCTGAGACAGTGGACACTGACCACTGGAGTCTAAGGAGAGGGTAATGTGGCATCTTCTATGGGAACGTCGGCTTGGGTACCATTCACTTCAAGGGAAATCTTTAGCTGCTTTCAAAACATCTCTGATGGAGCCAGAAGAGCCCTGGGATGGGAGTCAGAAGACCTGAGATGGGGTCTTGAATCTGCCCCTCCACCACCTGAGTGATTTTGGACACATTTCTTGATTTTTCTGAGTCTCAGTGTCTTCATTTAGGAAATGAGAACATTACATCGCCTCCTCCCACACAGCGTTATAGAATTAGATCAAAGGATGTACATAAAAGCATTTTGTTCATTTCTAAAATGATGAGGAAGAAACCAGTTGGGCCCTGGAATCAGACAGCTCTGGATTCAGATGTGGTTTTAGACACTGACAAACTGTGTGATCCTGAGTCAAATCGCTTAGGCTGTTTCCTCATTCACGTATTCATTCATTCATTCATTCATTCATTCAATAACTATGTTACAAAGGCCAACTATAGGTCAGGTTCTAAATGATGAAGAAGACCCAGGGTCCTTACCTTCACAGAACTTTCTCATCTGTAAAAAGAAAAGAATGAATTGCTTGTCTTACAGGGTTGCTAGAAGAATCAAATAAGATTATTTGTAATGCTCAGTCTAGTAGTGGCTTTTAAGAGATATTCAATAAATCTTCTTTCTCTGACAAAAGCATTATCATCATTAATATGGGAAACTTCTTTTGATCAAGGCCTTTTAAGAAAAAAAATTTTTTAATGATTACAGAGAAAGGCCAGTTACTTTCACAAATTAAAAATGGGTTTGGGCATAAGCACATTCTGCTGTGGCAGGCTATTTCATTTGATGGATGGAGGATAAACGATTTGGAGGTTTCTTTTAATTGAAGTCAAAATTAATCCGAGCAAGCAGCCCGAGTCCACTCGACAGAATGTAATTCTATCTGCAGATGGAGATGCTATCTGTTTAATGGGCATCGGGAAACCTGTACGTGAGCATCAAAGCCAAGGACCCATCCCTCTTTCTGTCTTGCTCTCCCTCGCTTTATTTCTCTCTTAACATGCACCCCCAGGCGTATATGCACGTGCATACACACATACACACGCATGTGTGTGCACATGAATACAAATACACACACACGAGCACAAATATACACATGTGCACACACAATTCCCAGGAAGCTAATGTGTCCTCTTCATAAGATAACATGCCATTTTGAGAAATTGTTCTTATTTTTGCTACTCTAATAAATGTTTACTGAATGAAGAAATAGATGAATGAATGAGTTAGCTCTTATGGCCCAAACACCAGCTCTGAAACATGCTTTCTGAAAAAAAGGGAACCCCAGTTAAATAGATTTGGGGAACACTGCATCCTATAATCAACTCCTGTAGGAGCTTCATAATGCACAAGAGCGTATAAAGGTTCTGAGAAGTTTTCTAGTAAAGAAACCAGTTTTTTTTTTTCCTGGTGCTGTGTTTATCATTTAAACCTGACAGTGTTTTCCCCCCAGCTTTCTTGAGATGTAATTGACATATACATGGTGTAAGTTTAAGGTGTACACCATGTTGAGAAACCAGTTTAACTTTGTTAATCCAGAGATGTCCCAACCTACTTGACCAAGGATAGCTCTCTTCTGTAAGCGTTTGTTTGCCTGTGCTGCAACGCCCGTTAACGCCACAAAAACTACTGTCCTAAGAAAATCAGTTTGGGAAATACTGTACCAGCTAGTTAGGTAATAGCACAGTCACACTTCCTGGCCTCCAGCTGGGACCTGGCACTATGCAGTGTTGCTGTTTCTGAAGATAAAGCTTGCCCTGCTCATCTCTGCAGAAAACTGAGGCCAACTCCAGCTGTGCCAGCATTAAAAACTGGGCTGTATAATAAGGGCAAAGGAGATCTCAGTAAACTCAAGGGCAAAGGAGATCTCAGTAAACTCAAGGGCAAAGGAGATCTCAGTAAACTCAAGGGCAAAGGAGATCTCAGTAAACTCAAGTAAACTCAGTAAACTCAAGGCCAGCGATCCAGTGGGATGTCAGAAAGTACTGGAATCAGGAATTTGACGGTAGCAGGATGCTCTGTTTCCCATCCCTTCTCTTCTCCTTGCATCAGCTTCATTCCTTCTGGGGGGTTTCCTCTCCCTTTACTAATAGTTCCCAGAGCAGGTGGAAGTTGCCCACGACAAAGCCTACATCTACACCTACACCTTAGCACCAAAGGAAAGCCCATCCCAGCCCAGGCATCTGTAGTCATGGGGCAGGGTCACAACTTATAAGGTGACAGCTGGACCCCTTTCCCCTCGGGGAGGAGGAGGTTTCTTGGCAGCCACTCCACAAGGGTCCACCATGCTCTTGCCCGCCTGCGCTTCTAAGCCCTGGCCATGCCTTAAAATCACCTGGAAGCATTTTCAAAATATTTGTCTTGGGCTCCCCAGCAGAGATGCCAATTCAGTAGATCCAGAGAGGGACACAGAAATCTATATGTTGTAAAAGTTCCTCTGATTTTGCCAACATATTGCTCTAGAATGATCCATCTAGTGTTGTACTCTGGATATTTCACACCCTCCAGAGCTCTCGATATTTGGTTCTCATTATCATCTCACCTGGGTGCCCCTCTGGCATTTTTTAACCTGTCAAAATAGATCTCATCTCCCAAGGCCCAGTTTGAATGCCACCTCCTCCAGGAAGTTTCCCTGATTCTGCCTGCCCGCTGAAATCAATGAATTATTCCTTTGTTCTTTTATTGCATTTGGCTGTAATTCATTAGAAATTAGTCTTTCTCTCCCACTAGATTACCAGCCACAGAGGGCAAAAGACCAGTTATTTTAAATAATGTTTTCTGATTATAAATAATATATATTCATGTAAATTTTGGAAAATTCAGATAACTAAAAACAGAAGAAGAAAATCTCTAATTCCCCAATCAGAAATAGCCACAGTTTAAGTCTGGGCATGCTTCCTCTAGTCTTTTTTCAATGGGTCATATTTGTATTTTTTTTCATATTTGGAGTCACGTATAACTTTCTACCCTGCTGTTCTTCAGTTGACTTTATTACTTTTTTTTTTAAAGATTTGATGAAAGTTCATAATAATGCAATTGACAAGGAAATTTAGTTATTTCTGAGATATACATTTTAAAGTAATAACTAGAATTATGACTTATAACATTATACCAGAACACATAAGATTTTTAGAAATTTCATGTAATGTCTGAAACATTTATATTAACATATTTCCACACAAATAACCCAAAGAAAGTTTAGTATTAGTTGCTTTTTGTTTGTTTGTTTGTTTGTATTTTTATACTGCAGGTTCTTATTAGTCATCAATTTTATACACATCAGTGTATACATGTCAATCCCAATCGCCCAATTCAGCACACCACCATCCCCACCCCACCGCGGTTTTCCCCCCTTGGTGTCCATACATTTGTTCTCTACATCTGTGTCTCAACTTCTGCCCTGCAAACCGGTTCATCTGTACCATTTTTCTAGGTTCCACATACATGCGTTAATATACGATATTTGTTTTTCTCTTTCTGACTTACTTCACTCTGTATGACAGTCTCTAGATCCATCCACGTCTCAACAAATGACTCAGTTTCGTTCCTTTTTATGGCTGAGTAATATTCCATTGTATATATGTACCACAACTTCTTTATCCATTCGTCTGTCGATGGGCATTTAGGTTGCTTCCATGACCTGGCTATTGTAAATAGTGCTGCAATGAATATTGGGGTGCATGTGTCTTTTTGAATTATGGTTTTCTCTGGGTATATGCCCAGTAGTGGGATTGCTGGATCATATGGTAATTCTATTTTTAGTTTTTTAAGGAACCCCCATACTGTTCTCCATAGTGGCTGTATCAATTTACATTCCCACCATCTTCAGTTGACTTTAGATAGAAAACATTTTACTATGTTATTGTTTCTCCAAAAGCATTCTTTTAAATGGCTATGTCACATCCCATGGCAAAACGTACCCCACTTTATTGACTCAGTTCCCAATTGTTGGACGTTTGCATTATCTTCCATTTTTATTCTTGCTCTTAAGAATAACAAAGTGTGCTGGACATTTCTCGTTTGTCTCTGCAGAGCCACTATTCAACTTGGGCCCATAAGGACTTTGTCAAAGGGCTCCGTTGCCATTGGCTTTGCTTGGACTCAGAATGGGGGGTGCGGGCAGGAGACTGGAAGCTGAGAGGAGGGTGAGGGTGGGCCGCGTATTCCCCTGCGGTGGCCACCCAGAGGCCTTCTCCAAGCAGCCTCCCTCTCCAGCCTCTCCCTTTCCCACAGTCCTGCACTACCCCTTGTGCTATCCCCACACCCTGCCCACACTTTGTCAGTAGTTGGTTTTTTGTTTTGCTGTGCTTTTTTGATTAAACTGCCCTCAAATTATTCAGTTTGAGTGTGCTGTTTCCTGACAAGATCCTGACAGACACACATGGCAGTTGACATTTTGTACCTAAATCTTTCACTGCGCTCAATTTCCCTCCTAGAGGTTCCAGATAAATTTTTAAAAGTGGATCGATGGATAGAAATCGGTTTACGGCACTTAATTTATACTGTCACATTGCTTTGCAAAAATCAGTTATGCCAACTTATGTTCTTCCTAGAAGTGTTTGGGAATGTTAAAAATTACCATTTTAAATCTTCAAAATGTTGGTAAGCAAAAAGCAGTGCATGTTTTAATTTGCATTTCATTCATTACTAGAGAGAATGAATTTTTTCACATATTTTCATTCTTTTATGAATGACCATGCTTCATTTCACCCTCTGTCCCTCCTAATATTTACCTACCTATAATAATCATCATAAGAATTGCAATTAGTATTATCATTATCAACAACTTGGGCAATCAGATGAATAGTTGAACTATTCAATTAGCCAGAGACTAAAGACATGGTACAAAATGGAAAAATTAATAGCATCTGTTAAATGAGAATGCTTAGGGACCACATGTATTTTCAGTCAATGCACTGTTTTATAAAAATAGTAGCTATCCTATTATTTGCCAGGTGCTGTGCTAAGTGATTTACATTTGTTATGTCATCAAACCATTAACACAGGTTCTGACTGATTAATATATTCGAATAGCCATTGAATGATTTCTAGACATTATTTCTGAAGCCCAACTCCCCCCCAAGTTTTATAAGCACTAGAAACCCAATATTTCTCTCCAAGATAAGACATGAGCTCCAACGTGATGTGACCTTATTGATGCTATAACATCCCTAACTTTGGTTCCAAAGTTAAGCAAAAATGGAAATGTTGAAATTCCACTAGGCAAACTGTTCTTGGATATCCCCGATTCACTTTCATAAACACTGAGGGTTTGGAAATTTGCATAAACATCCAATAAATTTTGAACCTTTTGCTGCTTAGAGCAACATGTTTGAGATTCATCTGTTGGAGAGAAGAGATTTTTAGAAAACAACCACATAAAATGACTTCCAACTTCTCTTTACAAGTTCTATTTTAGAATGAAATAAAGAATTTCTAGGGCAAAATATGGCCAGTTTAGAAGAAGCAAGTGTCTCCTGAGATAAGTCAGATTGCCAGGCCAGCCTGGTGCCACTGTCATTTTGAGTTGTTCCCTTCTATATAGAGCATTTCCCTGCCCAAATTTTCAACCTTTGTATTTTCCATTCTTAGAATATCAGGCTCACTTTCCTTATTTCGCAGTTCCCTTCTTTTCCCATTTGGAGGGGCAGTAGCAAGAATGCAGTCAAGTTGTCTCTAGGGTTTGATCTGGTGGGGGGAAAAAAGTGATAATTTTGCAGAAGAACCAAATGCTATTTCTGAGCTCTGTGGCTTTGCACAGATTTTTATTTCTGTAAGAGGTTGTGTTTTATGTATTATAGTCTTAGATTTCTGCTTGTTGCTGCGGACAGCCAAGCCTCAGTTTTAATTTCATATGACTTTGGCTGGTAATGATGAGTCTGGAAGATGAAACAGGACTCAGAGACAATTTTTCCCTTCTAGCCCTGCTAAAATTCCCCCTTGCTCATTTTCAGAAAGAGCTGACATTTTTTAAAGTAAAATGAAAGGAGTATGAAGAAAAGAAATGACCCAATGCCCCAATCCCAGCTGATCCCAGCATCCTTCCATGGGTGTGGTCATCCAGATGTTAGCTTCTCCAGATGTGCAGCTTTATCCACCCCAAGGCAGACCCACCTGTGCCGTGAGACTGTGATGTATATGAGGTCAGGCTGCGTACCTCCAAGTTAACCCAGTTAAATGAAAGATGCTCTATCTTCAGCCTCTGGGTGTTATAAGCCCAGCTCTCCATCCCTATCAGATCTCCAGATCATTCAGGCTATGGGTTCCCAGAGGAAGGAGAAGAGACCATTTGTCCAAGGAAACGTCTGTAATACACGTTAAGTGGCCTGTGAGAGAGCCCTCTCATTTATTGACTGAAACATGAAACGGAAAACATGTGCAGCTAAGCACAGGGCCCCCGCAGGCTCTCGCTTCTTCCCAGGAAATGGAGTGATGAAGGATGGAGCAAACACGTGAATTCAGGCAGCCCACACGCCTGGGTGTTTCACAATGCAAAAAGCATCTGTTGGGTGGAAATCCCAGGCATTGGGATTGGAATTTATAGAGACAGACTGACTTCTAGTCTCTAGCAGGGATTCCATTCCTGCTGCTATGGGGATAGATTTTTCCATTCAGCAAGAAGGAAGCATTCCTCACTCAACTGTATGGGTTTTTTTGATGCATTTCATGTACATTTACCAAATGCCACTGTCAGTGTTAGGGGCTGAGGACCTAAAGATGAGTAAGGCATGGACCCTCCCTTCAAGAATCTCACTCTTGAATGGGAAGAGAATGATGAATAAATAAATAAGGATTCGGGAGGAAACCGGGGGGTACAGCCATCTGTAAACCAAGAGTACAGGATATTTGCTGGTTTTGACCATCAAATACCCATTTTTTCCTTCCTCTTGATAATATTAAAAATAACTTTTTGTTTGGGTATTTGTCTCACTCACACCCAACTAGCTGTACTCCCAGCCCAGGAGTGGGCCCTGGTTGGCTGAAGCCAACCATCCCATCCCATGTCTCTCTGGCCAGAATCATTGGTTCAGGGCACAGAATCCAGTTCAAGCTGGTGTGATTCAGGAGACAGTTGCTGAAAGCTTCTAGAGGAGAAATTCAAATGCTCTTTTAAGAGAGCTTCCTCTTCCTGCTGGATGGCTATGGTCTCCAGGAACTCTTTGGTTCATGAGGGGACTAGCCTTGGAGTGGAGAGGACAGTGCAGAAGGTAAGGAGTAGAAATGAAAGGTAATGAGCTTTGGTGCCATTGCTGGGCCACTGGTGCAGGCATTTTCTAAAGCCCATCGTGCCACCTATGACTCTTCAGTTAGATGGACTGATAAACTCCCTTTATTATTTAAACCACCATGGGTGGAGGTTTCTAATAATTGCACCCCAAGATAGAGAGTGTTTCCAAAAAGGAGAGAGGGGTTTATATTAATAACAACAGCTAACAGTGTTGAGCATTTACATCGTGCAAGTACTCTGCTCAACACCTTGTATGATTTTATTTAATCCTTCCAGTGATCCTAAGAGGTAGATTACTTTTACCCCCATTTCACAGGTTAGAGAATCAAGGCTTAGAAAGGTTAAATAGCTTTCACCCAAGGGCACATAGAGCAAGTGTTGAATATTGTGAATATCATTAGGAGGTTAAACCAAATGGGGACTAAACATGTCCATTGGATTGAGGAACGTGTGATTAACAGACAGAATCTGATCATCATGTCCACTCCCATCCAAAAACTGAACTGCGCTCTGACACTACCTGTTTCACATTCTTTCCCAACTTGGTGCAGCCAAGGGGACCAGAAGCTTCAATTCTGCAACAGCAAAAAGTGTTCCAGCCTGAGGAGGGGGAAGGCCCAGAGAAGGGGGCCCGGAAAGGGAGGCCCCAGGAGGCCCATCTGGGAGCCCCCCTGCTGGCTGCAGTCTGTCACAGGAGGTGGGGGGCTCCATCCCCTAACCTCGGGGGCCAGAAATGAGTGTCGCTGGGCACGGATGTGGGGCGAAGGCGGCTATGGGGAGAGCGAGACCCCACCGAGCAAGTGGATTCGGCTCATTCATTTCCAACGCAGAAGAAACTTACAAGTCATCATGATGTCACAAACAAATTGGCTACTGGTCCCTTCAAAGCTTGCCGCCAGGTTCCTCCGTGGAAATCAATCATCATGTTTCAAGCAGTGACAAAAGTATTGAGCAGAATGTTGTCAACTAAACCAGGAACGTTGGACAAGGGACCCTGGCTAAGAGCACGTGGCAGTGCCCTCCTTGTGATGAAGACTGGGATAAAGATTTGTGGGAGCAGAGCTGCATCCCCCTATGTCTGTGGCCACAACAGCAACATAGTTATGGAACATAAGAGTACCCTGGCTTCGGGCATGTGTAACTCTCTGCCACACGTTCTGCTATGGAAACACGATGGAAATGCACAGGAACTGAATATCTATCTCATCAAATGCCAGACCCTAGAAGACCCTTGCTTCTTCCTGCTGCCAGTGGGTTCTTCATTTTTCTCCTAATCTAATTATGTAAAGATAAATTGTGACTTTCAAAAAAACCCCAGTGTCTTAGCCTGGGGATCTGCACAGTTTGCTTCTGCCCCTCTGGATACACTTGGAAAGATGTGTGATACTGCAGTCAGCCTTCCCCTGGGACATCTTGAGTTTGGATCCCTGGCCCTGCAGTCAATGCACTGTGCAATCTTGGGGAAATTCACCGTGGCCTTAGATTCTATGTAAGGGAATAGAAAGTAGGGCAGGGCTGAAAGTGATAATTCCCCTGAAGAATGTTGGGAAACTCCCTAATGCTTTGCACAGCTCTGAGATACTCAGTGTGAGCAGGGGTCAAACTCCACCAAAGGTCAAATGGACATTTGCCCAGTGACCTGGGGGTGGAAAGAGTGGGGAAGAGAGTGGTGGTCTAAACTTAATGCACTTTTCACCAAGATGGATGGGAACGGACGTGGCTCTGGCTCCCAGGAAAGGAAGCCCATCTAGTGCACTCACATCCTGAGGATTTTCCTGTCATGCTCAGCAGAGGCCATAGGACCTCGGGTGTGATGGGAAGAGCCAAATCCCAAATACCTTGAGCCTCCTCCAGTTCCACAGTACTGGGAAAACAACTTGTATTTGCTGGCAATGGGATGGCCTTCCACCCAAGGAGGACAAGGACAGGCCCTGCTGTTCCCAGCTTCTCTCCGCATGGGTGTGGGGGTAACACATGCTCCTCCCACAGCTCAGGCACCATGGATTCTTCTGTCCCCTGACACTGAGTTAGAAGGGGCTTCCAAGGTCATCCACTGAGGCTTACTTCCTTTCCATCATCCTCAACAAATTGCCATGAGCCTTCTGTTTTAACACCTCCAGTAACAGGAAACTTACTCCCTAACTTGGCAGCCTTATTGCTTATCTTAGGGTTTTTTTTCCATATTTCATGGAAATTCCTTCCTTGTAATGAAGAGAAACTTATCTTCGTGTAGCTCTTTTCTTTCTGGTCTTAATGTAGAATGACCATATTATTTATATTGCCCAAACCCAGGTTCATGCTTAAGACTAGAAAGAGGCACTACCAATAATTACACCAGGACAATAGGGATAAATTGAAACTTTCCTGGCAAAATAAGACTTAAGACTTCCCCAGTCTTAGGTTTACCCTAGAGGTAACTAGAACAATTCTATTTCCCCTTCCTTAAGAGTCACTGATTTTTAATGGCACTTGAATTATCCCTGAGTCTTCTCTCCTCTAGAATAAATAAGGGAGGCTTATTTCTTTTGTGAAAAGAGAATTGGACTGAGAAAAAGAATTAGCTATGATTTTGGGGGGCCACATTGGGAGGGGCCAGTTGTCTTCCAAGATCCAGGGTTACGTCCTGATATCCCAGAAAAGAAAGCATTTTGTAACATTCTGAAATGTGAAAAGTCTGTCAGAAGGACATGAGATCAGCCACACGAATTGGGAAACATAAACTGTGATTTTCTTTATTCTGCAGAAGTATTAGAAATTGCAAATTTTTCATGAGGCATTATAGCGTGGCAGCGGTAGATGCCAAATTGTATCTACAGCCTGGGGCCGAGCTGGCTGCACCAGAATCTGGTGGGAAGTGTATTAAAAATCAGATTCCTGGGTCGCACCTCAGAATCTCCACAGGGTCCTGTAGCATTGGCTTTCTGAAAAGCTCTGGAAGCCGTTCTCATGATGAGCCACGTTGGAGGCCCACCAGCACAATGGTCAAGAGCCCTGACTTTGTGCCATACATTCATTCACTCCACAAATATTTATTGAGCACCTACTATGTGCCAGACGCCTTCTAGGCACACGAAAACCAGCAGTAGACAAAAAAATAAGGTATAAAATTCAAATAGATTTGTGGTCAAGGGCTAGTCCAATATTACTAGCTATGTGACTCAACTTTTCAACGTCTCAGTTTCCACCTCTATAAAATGAGGATGATAATACCTACGTTGTAGGGTTGTTGTGATGTTTAAATAAGGTAAAATATGTAAAGTGCTTACCCCAGTGGCTTGTCCACAGTGAGCTCTCAATAAATGTTAGTTGTAAAGACCACATCATGTTGAGGACGACAATGGTGTCAAAGACAACAACGATGATAAAACTAGGAAAGCTAAACAAAGAAAGATTAGTTTCATCCCGTGGAGACATCAAAAAACTAATTACCGTCATATCCAACTTCTTAGGGCACCACGTGGCCACTTTTTTCACTATGACTTTAAGTGGCCTTTCTTTACATGCCCTGGTCTCAAGTATAAAATGAAGGTCTTGTATTTGATGATAAATAGAGATTCCACCCAACATTAATGTTCTATTAACCCCAATTCACTCAAAAAACAGTGTCCAGGCACCTGGCCGTACTTCTGGCTTACTTCCAGACCATTCTAGCTGCTGATGTTCACCTGGACATAAGGCCCCAGGGTTAAATGCCTCATTCCAGGCATGATTTGAACTCAAAAGTATATAGTAAAAGAAATAATAAGAAACTAAAATGATAAGGGACTGAGCTATCATTTCTGTCATTCCAGTTCTTGTACCTGGGTAGACTTCAGACCGGGCTTATACCCCAGTACCCAAGATGAGGCAGTGGCTCAGGAAGAAGATGGACAGAGAGAAAGAAGGATGAGCAAGATCAGACCACCAGGGAGTGAGGCAGGGCCACGGAGGAGAAGGAGGAGGCTGAGAAACTGCCTATTTTTGCAGGCAACAGCTTTCGCTCCTCCACGGAGCTCAACAGAGATTGTAATGAGAACATTTTGGCTGAGGCCATGATTCATCGTCCAAAACTGGGCTGGGCCCCCAGCACTGGGAGAATTTCACAGTTTTTCACATTATTCCCAAACCCCACTCCTCTATTTAAGGGTGTCACTCAGGGTTTATTATAGAAAGGGTCCAAAGGCCTCCATTCATCTATGTCTTAAGGCACCAGAGGCTTGGGAAGAGTAGCAGTGGTAATGGGAGCGGCCAGGAGCAGGGATAAAGGGCAGTTCTGGGAGAGATTAGTGGACAAGCTCCTAGGAAGGAAAGCTCAGCTCACTCTGTTCACACAACTTTGGTTCAGAGTTATGAAGAGAAGCAAACACTGAAATGCTATGGAAAAACAAGTAGTTGGAAGGAAGCGCAACTTCCAAGAGGCTACCAGCCAACCATATTACCACTGTGTACCGTTGTATCATCTGGCACTGCACAATTCCAGGGGTGCCCTTCATACAGATCAGGGATGGGCAGACTTTTTCTGCAATGAACCAAATAATATTTTTGATCTTGTGAGCCATATGGTCTCTGTCACAACTACTTAACTTTGTCATTATAGCTAAGGTGGCAAGATAAAATACACGCCACCATGTATTTTTATTTGCTAAATCTGGTCACCCTATTTGTAGCACAAAAGTTGCCATTGACAATACATAAAAGAATGGACATGACTTTGCTTCAATAAAATTTTCTTTATAATAGGAGTCTGTGAGACAGATTTGGTGACAATATGAATGGCAACCCCTGGAGTTTTCCGATGCCATGGTCCTTGCCAGCCAGCAGTCCCAATAAGGCAGTCCAGTGTTCAAATATCCTGGCAAAGCAGAGCCGTAGCCTTCAAACATGTTTGACCATAACCTCCACGGTAAGATACACAGTTTATATCATGATCAAGCTTCACAAAACCACACTTACACTCGCTAAGTGCGATATACTCTATGATATTCTACACTCTATTATATTCTATTTAGTTTTTTAAGTGTTGGTGGCAACCGAATCAATTAACTTTGCAATCTTCTAATGTGCCTCAACTCCCGGATTTCTGGACTTTGGAGCCAGGAGATCTGACTTTCAGTCTTAGTTCCAACTCTTATCAATAGTTTCTACTTAGGAGAATCACCTCATTTGAGAATTTGCATCTGCGACTGAGGATCATAATTATTTCACAGTGATTTTGTAGGAGAAACATGAAATAATTCAGTTCTTCAGTGTGGTGTAGTTACCATTGGTGGGACCCAGGATGGTTTTCAGTAGTACACAGGTATATATTGTAAGCACTTATTTTAATTATTTATGAAAATATACAACTTATATCAAGTGCATAATGTTTGCAGTGATATAAAGCTTCCTTTCAAAATGCATTTATCTGAAATAAATCTAATTTATCTATGTTATCTTAAATACATTTATTTAGGTTGGTTATTTGAAGAAAAATATTAAGCAAATAATAGTACAAGTTAAATGTGAAAGTGGCAAAATTTATCCAGATGGTGAGTGAGTGTAGAATGGGAAGTTTGGAGATTATGTACGAGCAAGTGTAATCTAAAAGATGGTAGATGTAACATGGTGACCCCTTGGAGATCTGAGCTGAGTGTCTGAATTACTGGTGACTCCCCAGCACTTAGAATTGGATTGGCTCAAAATAGGTGCTCAATAAGTGCTTATGATGGATGGGCAATGAATGGACAGGTAGATGGATGATGGATGGTTGGATGGATGGGTAGATAGATAATGGATGGATCAGTGGATAGATGGATGGATTGACAGATGATAGTAGATGGGTGGGTGATGGATGGATGGATGGAAGATGGATGATGAAAGATGGGTGGATAGATGGATGGATGGATGAATGGATGGATAGATGGATGGAGAAATGAATGAAATAATTAAACCCAAACCTTTTGGAGTCAGAAGGACTTAGTTTACAGTTGAGGCATAGTGTCAAAGGTATCAGTGCCTGGAAACGGGAAGGGGAGGCAGACATTCTGTCTCTGAGGTATCATCCGGATGCTAAAACCCTCCACACTGCCATAGTTAACACTGAGCAATAAGATGTGGTACATATATACAATGGTATATTAGCCATAAAAAGGAACGAAATTGGGTCATTTGTAGAGACATGGATGGACCTAGAGACTGTCATACAGAGTGAAGTAAACCAGCAAGGGAAAAACAAATATCGTATATTAACGCATATATGTGGAACCTGAAAAAATTGGTATAGACGATCTTATTTACAAAGCAGAAATAGAGACACAGACATAGAGAACAAACATATGGCTACCAAGGGGGAGAGGGAGGGGGGTGGGATGAATTGGGAGATTGGGATTGACATATATACACTATTGATACTATGTATAAAATAGATAACTAATGAGAACCTACTGTATGGCACAGGGAACTCTACTCAGTGCTCTGTGGTGACCTAAATGAGAAGGAAATCCAAAAAAGAGGGGATATATGTATACATATAGCTGATTCACGTTGCTGTACAGTATAAACTAACACAATATTGTAAAGCAACTATACTCCAATAAAAAAAATGTTAATTTTATGCTGTGTGAATTTCACCTCAATAACGTTTTTTAAAATTAAAAAAAAAAACAAAAAACACTAGGCTAAGACAGGAAACACTAAGCTGAGTCCATCTCTGTTGCCCACATCAAAATGTCATTCCTGGATGTAGGCACTTGCAGCAAATACCTAGTGAAGAGAACATGAATAGAAATATCTAGAGCCATAAGTGTTTGGAAAAGCTAACTCATGTAAGTCTGAACTTCTAGCCATTTGCTGATGAGAAAGGCACCTTCCAGGTGCAGATCATGAGTGCAGAGGGCACTGGCAACCAGCAGCAATCACTTGTCAAAAGGACAAAGATACACAAGTCCATTGGGCTGCCGCACACAGGTAAGAGTTGCCATGACAGGCCAATTCCAACAGAGGGGATTTTTTTGCTTTGTCAGAGTGGGAATGATAACTTACATAACAAAGGACAGCCCTTGTAATTCAGACATTCCCTCCTGGCAATATGTTTTGAAAAGCATGATGCATTCAACTTATTTTTGCAAACTTGGGACAGATGCTTCTGCTTTCAAAACCTGGCTATTTCATGCTGAAGGATTTAAAATGATACTATTTTCATCTCTTCCCTCATTTCAGCGCAGGAAAAGAACCCTGACTGAAGCAGAAGCAGAGCAGTCTTTCCCAACAGAGAGGCTGTGCAGAATGGCAGGGAAGGTCCAGCCTCTGGACACCAGTCCTGGACCCCCACTTGCTGTCATGTTCTGCCACCTCTCTGTGCCTCACTTTCCACACCTGCAAAGTAGGAATAATGTCCACAGGGCTGTCCTGAGGATTGAATGAGTTAATAAAGGCAAAACACTTAGAAACATTTCTGACACATAGTAAGCAATCAATCAATGTCAGTTACGTTATTCTATGTTTGTACTTTGTATCAGAAATGTTCACTGTGAGAATATCATTTAATCCTCAAAAAATTAGGAATTATTCCGAGCTTTCAGACTACACCACTAGAGATCAAAGGTTAAGTGACTTACCAATGTATAGTAAATAGAGGCACACAAATCAGGTTTGGTTCCAAGTTCCTTGTCTTTCTGTCTTTCCTGCCATCCCATGCTACTGTCCTAACCTAATTCTGCAATTAAAAACCATTTCCATACAGTGTTAATTCAACTTGGTTTATATTTTTAAGATTCCAATCTAAGAATAGAATGAACTCTCCCCCTTTTTCCCCATTGATTTTTTTTTTTTGGTCCAACCGATTGTGTGCGTGTTTGTGTGTGTATGTGTGTGTGTGTGTGTGTGTGTGTGTGTGTGTGTGTGTTGGGTTGAGAAGAGATGCTAAAATCTGACTTAAGTGACCTTGAAGGTGAACCTGACTTCATCTTTATTCTGTGAGACTTAGTGGTAAGGGTGTGTGGAGGAGCGATTTGGGGAGAAGAGATGGTCCCTGGTGGCCCCTGCCTGGAAAGGGTCCCTGGTCCCTTGTGAAGGCCATCCAGAAGGCTGAGGCTGCTAAAGGTGGTGGAAATGTTGGAGCCTGCCCTTTGGGTACCAGCTTCTTCCAGGCCTCCAGGCTTCTGTCCAGATCCAGTGCCCATCTTCAGCCCAAGACAACCCTTTGAGAGACTACAGGGTAGAGAAGGAACGGACGTAAATGAAGATGCATCTGATGGAAAGGAGAAAAGGGAAGGAGGCTTGAGGGGGGTTTTCCCAATAGCCTGAGAAGGAAGCAAGAGCATTGCCTGAGTAAGGGGAAGTGAGTGGGAGCCTGGAGTGAGGTAGGAGAGAGCTGACTGACCAGAAAAAAATACCAGGAGACGTTAAGGGCCATTTACTAAGGGAGGAAGGAATGTTGGCTCACTCTTCGGACCCTAAATGTGTCTATCTTAGAAAAGCAGCTTCCTTCCACTCTTGCAGCATCGGGCTGCAGTGTCTGGAGTTCCTCTGAGAGCAGATGACGAGTGCACGCAGCTCTGCGTGGATCCTTTCAGCCACTGAACAAACCCACACTGAGCGCCTACTGTGTACCAGGGACTGTGTGGGGCTTTGAGGATACCGCAGTGATGCAAGGAACAATTCCCTGCTCTCATGGAACCTAGGTCTGTTAAGGAAGACAAGCAACAAACAAAAAGCCAACCACGTTCATAAACAAGGAAACAAACAGAGTGTGAAGAGAGAGAATAACAGGGAGCAACTTACAGGGCAGGAGGGGGGTTGGTTCAGAGAAAGCCTTACAGGAGAGCAGGATAAAGAGAGACCAGGGGGCAGGGGACCGTATGTATGGGGGGCCCTGGGGAAGAAGGAGCTGTCAGGGCAGTGAGCCTCAAGTCCAGCGAGCCAGGGAGACTGAAGCAAGACAGATCATTAGAGGGGTAGGCAGGCCAGGTGGGGCCTGGCAGGATTTGGATTTGATTCCGAGGGTCTTTGGAAGTCAACTTGGGCATCCGCCTTTGTACATGATGAGGCTTTCTTCCCAGTAATGTCCAGCTTGTACCTTTTGAAAGCTTCCGCTTAAGGTATACGTTTACATCATCCAGACTGTCCCCAAGCTCTCATGACCAGACAGCATACTTGGGAGATGGCTGGGGATCAAGGGTCATGCTAAGCTCAAACATTTTTCTCTTAAGAGAGGCTCACCGCCTTGGCTGACAACAAAGCCACCGGGAACTTTGTAAACACACAGTGGATGCCAGGGCTCTGCCTCAGGCCTCCCGCATCAGAATCCGTGGGAGGTGGTCGGGTGGGGAGGGGTGGAGTCAAGGCCCTGATGATCTTCCTGCCCGGTCAGGGTGGAGCACCCCTGCCTTACAAAGTTTCAGCTCACCATGTCAGCCTCATAAAACCCAGGTCCCACCAAAGACCACATCAAAGAGGGGCGCCGAAGAGACTGGCTTTCCCTCTGTTGCTAATGACTCAACCAAAGCATTTCTCCCCAGCCCCATGTACCTGCCTCGGGCCTCTTTGGAAAGTAAACCTGTCCATTTGTCAATATTTACTCTGTCTGCTGCCTTCAACAGAGGAAGGGAAAACAGTTTTCACTGTCAAACTAGTGTTTATAGAAAGGATTTGTACGCCTTCTCAGAGCTATGGAAAATCAATCACCCCCAGTTAACCTGTGCCCTTAATGAGGTGGTGGCTTTTCTCCCACCATCCTATCCATCAGGGGTGACAGTCCACAGCTTGTCAACTGGTAAGAATTTAGGTTGAAAAGGTTTCACCCAGAATCCTGGGGAGACAGATGCTCAAAGTGTAACCCAGTCTGAGAGGGTGAAGCCTGCCCTGCCGATTCTGGAGGACGGCACCGGTAGGGCTCCACAGGGGACCCGTTCAGGAGAGACCAGCCAATGCCGAGGCTCCTGAAAGAACCCAATATTCTTTGGTGCCCGGAAAGCTTCCCAGCCCATTACGTTTGCTCCAGTCGACAGTACGCCCAGTGTTACTTCCAGGAAGGGGTCTGCTATCGTGGTGTCAAAAGGCACTGCGATCCACGTCGCTGGAACCGAGCGTTGCTCGGAGGCAGGCCGGGCTGCTCCCAGGGGAGAGCAGGGTTGGCAGCTGGAACACCAGCGAGCTCCAACCCAGCTCCCATAGTCTCAGTCACAGCCCCACGGTTTGGACAGCCAAGCCACCCGGGACAGACACACTGAAAAGCCATTTGCTGGGCTCGGGAGGAAAAACAAATCTGATCACTGCCTTTGTCATTCAGAAGAGCCCTTGGATTTTACGGGTCAATCCGAGGGGCAAAAAGAAGGCACATCTGAGAAAGAGCTTCAGGGGCCACGTTTGCTCCGCCAGAAGTGCAGCCCAGATGTGCTGCTCTGGTTCCCACCAGGTGTCCAGCACTGAGCTGGACACCAAGGGGTGAACCAGGGCTGCAAAACATCAGGCAACTCGCAGTCTGATGGATGGGCTCAAACTCCTCCTCCTCACAAGAAGAATGGAAGAATCTGGGTGAGGTTAGCTCTTGGTGGGAAAAGAAAGTAAGAGGAAGAGTGGGGTGGGGAGGAGAAAGAGAGAGATGTATTTTAATGTGGACCTTACTATATGCCAGTAAGGGCTTTACAAGTTTTAACTCATTGAATCCTCCTATCTCAACCCTCTTAAATGAACCCTGCTCTCTTTAAAATGGGAACAATACTAGAACCCACCCCAGAAGATTGTCCTTACATAGAATCTCAATAAAATAGTAGCTGAAAGGTACATAGAATAGTCCTAGAATGTGGTTAGTGCTCAGTAAGTATATGTATCAATACTTATTATTATTACTACTACTACTATTACAACTACTTTTACTATCCCCATTTTACAGATGAGGAAACTGAGGCTTGAAGAGGTTATGGGATTAGCCTGAGGTCACATGGGCAGTGAGCAACAGTCAGCATCAAATGCTAGGTCTCCTCTGCTCTAGAGACTGAGGTCTTCCCCACCCATCTATAAAAGGTCTGTTCTGCATGAACTGTCTGGTGTGAGGACCTTGCCTCCTCTAGTAAGACTTTGTGGGCCTGCGTTGACCTGCTCTCTGGTATCTCGGCCGTGGAACACTACCATCCTGGTACTGTTCCCGTGAGCGTCCCACACAGAGTTTGCTGTACTTCACAAGGTATTCCAACCTTTCCTGTTCTCTAGAAACAGAGAGCCCTGCTCTGGGCATCCAGGCCACTCCTGGGATGGCCACAGTGGGAGACGCTGCATCTCCTCCCCAGGAGGCCCTTCGCTTGGGAACGCAGGGGAGCTGGGAGCCCTCACCTCCTGAAACTTGGGCTCTCTCCCTTCCTAAGCCTGTCGAGCTGGCACCTGGCTGGGTCTCCCTGAGAGGCCTAGCACTTCTTACCCTTTTGTGAGGGGAACTCACATCGCCCAGTCCCCTAATAGTATGAAACTGGCATATTAGTTCTCTCGTTGCTGCTAACAAATTACTGCAAATGTAGTGGCTTAAAGCAACGCAAGTTACTCTTAACAGTTCTGGAAGCCAGAAGTCCAAAATCAATCTTACTAGTCAGAGCTGATTCGTTCTGGAGGGTCCAGAGGAGAATCTATTCCTTGCCTCTTCCAAATTCTAGAGGTCACCTGCGTTCCTTGGCTCCTAGTCACATCTCTCCAGCCTCTTCTTCTATCATCCCATCTCCTCTGACTCTGACCCTCCCACTTCCCTCTTACAAGGATGCTTGTGATTACATTAGACCCACACAGACAATCTAGAATAATCTCCCATCTCAAGACCCTTAATTTGATCACATCTGCAAAGTCCCTTTTACCTTGGGAAGTAATATTCTCAGGTTCTGAGGATTCGAATGGGGACATTGTTGGGGGCTATTATTTAGCCTAGGCCCCCTTCACTTATTCATTCAACAAGCTTGCACTGCACTCCAGCTAGGCCCAGGTACTGTTTCCACTGCCTGGGAACAGTTGGACCTCATGTTCGTTAGCTTCTTGGGGGTACAAACTCATCTTGTTTGGCTCCCTCCCAGGGCCTAGCCCTGAACAATTGCTAGCATTTGTCATGTGCCAGGTCTTCTCTTGAGCGCCATAACTACGTGATCAGCATCAATACTGGCAACAACCCTATGAGAACCTACGATTCCTCTCCACAGATGGGGACCTAGAGGTTTCCTACCCTGCCCAAGTCTCACAGCTGATGAGTGAGGGCCACGATTTGCACCTGGGCAGCCTGACTCCTGAGTCCTGGCTTGTAACCTCTGTTCCATCTCGTCTCCCAAAGAGCAGCTCTCAGCAAACACTTATTGAAAGAAGGAAGGGGAAGACACAGGCCCCTAGAGCTGCAGGTTCAGGGAACTGAGGTCTTGAGCATCATGAGTGGCCCTTCCATGAAAGAGAGGCTGGAAGGAAGGGCTCTGGGCCTTGAGGTTAGGCCTGCCAAGTGCACACTCCAGGGGCTCAGGGGAGGCTGGAGCTGCATGGGTCACCATGACAGGTCAGACGTATTAGCTTCAAGGCTGTCCCCCAAGTCCTGGGTGCTGCACGAGGAAAGGAGCATGTCTACTCTTGCTGACTATCTTATCACAAGCCTAACACGGTTTCTGCCCAAGGTAGTTGCTTGACTGATAAATGTTGATTTATGAAATGACTTAGAGGTGCACTGAATACACATTTTGACCCCAAGGCCCAAATGTTAAAAGGCAATATTTAGGGACTTCCCTGGTGGTCCAGTGGTTAAGACTTTGCCTTCCAATGCAGGGGGTGCCGGTTCGATCCCTAGTCGGGAAGATAAGATCCCACCAAAACAGCCTCACAACCAAAAAAACCAAAACATAAAACAGAAGCAATATTGTAACAAATTCAATAAAGTCTTTAAAAATGGTCCACATCAAAAAAAATCTTAAAAAAATTAAAAAAAGAAGGGCCGTATTCAGCCAGAGCCAAGTGTCAGGGCTATGACCATCATGGAATGAAATTTTGGATTATCTTGCTCTCTCTCTCCAGAAAGCAGTGTCCGAGGCAGAGGGTCTGGGGGAAAGATGCTGTTCCATGGGACCATCCCCGAAGGGATGAAGGGGTGAAGACCAGGGCAATGAGGCAGGGAAGGAGGGTGCATTAGTTTTCTATCGCTGAGAAACAAGTAACACCAAAATCAGTGGCTCAAAACAACAAACACTGTTACTGCACACAGTCTGTAAGAGTCAGGAATCCCCAAACTGTGCAGCCAGGTGGTTCTGGTCCAGGATCTCTTGCAGGCTCAGTCACGCCGTCAGCTGGGGCTCTGATTTCTGCAAGCCCACCCATGTGTCTGCTGTCAGGAGACTTCAGTTACTCACCTCCTGGGCCTCTTCATGGGCCCCTCACATGACACGGCAGCTGGCTTCCCCCCAGAGTCAGCAATCTGAAAGAGAAAGATTGCATCTTCGTCTGTCTGGGCTGCCATAACAACATACCCCAGACTGGGTGGCTTCAACAGCAGAAGTTTACTTCTCACAGTTCTGGAGGCTGGAAGTCCAAGATCAAAGGTGTGGGCAGGGGTGATTTCTCCTGAGGTCTCTCTCCTTGGCTTCCAGATGGCCAGCTTCTTGCTGTGTCCCCATGGTTTTTGCTCTGTGTGTGCACATCCCTGGTATCTCTTCCTCTTCTTATAAGGACACCAGTCCTATTGGAGTAGAGCCCACCCTAATGGCCTTACTGAACTTTGTCACCTCTTTAAAGACCTTATCTCCAAGAACAGTCATATTCTGGTACTGGGGATTAAGGCTTCCACATATGAATTGAGGGGGGGCAGGGGCAGGCACAAAATTCAGCCAATAACAGAGAAAGAAGCCAAGAAGGAAGCCATAGTCTTTTATACCCTAATCTTGGAAGTGATGTTCCATGATGTCTGCTGAATTCTATTCTCTGGAAGCAGGTACTGAGTCCACCCACACTCAAGTAGAGGGAATAAAACGCTACCTGTTGAGGGGAGGAATATCAAAGGATTTGTCAACTCACCTTTAAAACTACCACAGGGGGGAGCCAAGGAGAGGATGCATTATTGAACTGGCCACAGTTAAGTGTGACTGGTTGTGGGGTTTTGGGGACCATCCCCTGAGAACCACATGCACTGAGTCTCAGGACTCTCTGTGGCAAAGAGAATGGGGAAGAATTTATTCACCAGTGCCCATCATCAGTTGGTCAGTGCCCACCTTAGGGGGCAGTATCTCTCCTGGACTCCAGATTGCTAAGGCAGGGCGTCCAGCGGGGTCCCTTGCTGCCAGCAGGGAAGCCCAGGCAGGAGATGGGAGGCTCATGCGTGGACCTGAGCCTGGGCACCATCAGGAGGCACCTACAGGAAGCTGGGCACCTCTCAGAGCTGAGGCCACAGTAGTACTAGAATAAGATGGGTGAGGCTGGAAGGGTCTGAAGGGGTACATAGTAGGCTACAGCATGAATCTGAAATTCGATGAACAATTGACTTAGTATTACAATTTTATTATTAAAAATATTAGCAGCTGAATTTTATATTTTTGGCATTAGTGTGCTGGCCCAAGAATTTCTCAGCACTATCTACTCCAGCAGTCACCATGGTGACTATTTGAGACACTGTCACCTGCAGTAGTGGAGGAGCAAGGCTCTTCCTGGCTGGTGGTGCCAGTAGGTGGACTGCTGGCATGGATGCTGGTGCCATGTTAGGGGGCTGGCTATTCTCCCCTCACCCCTACTCCCCCGGCCCCACAGGAACTAACCAAAGTGAAGCCACCACTGCCTCAAAGCTAAGATGGACTTTTGTCAAGTCTGTTTTTTAACAGCTTGACCCACTAGAATGAAAATGAAGTTTGAGTATCCTACTCACTCCTATTTTCTTCCTGTTTTGTATATCCTTCAAGTGTAGGTTGAAGAGGAGAGAATTTATCATAGATGTTATTTCACGTGATTATGGAGATTTTTTTTCTTCTTTGAGGAAGCAAAATTGGCATTTTAATTTTTAAAATTCATCCTCACAAGAGGTAAAGCAGTCCAAACAAAACTTTTTCTCAGAAACTTCATGGCCTAAATGGGAAATAAATATCAAAAAATTCAATCTAATTTCTAAAGGATATTTAAGTAGTATTACAAATACTAGCATATCAAATCTACGAGCATTAGCATTCTAATCTAAACTCTATTATCTCTATTATTCTGTCATGTATAGTTATTCAAACTTTGTAAACATTTGTTGGGTCAAAAAGGCTATTAACTTGTTTTTAAAGTTATCTTGGTAACCTGCTCCCTTTAAAATATCTATATTAGCGTCACACTGTCTCTTTACTATTTGAAAGGTCTGATAACTGTTTTATATTTAAAATTAATAGCTTTTATTGCCATCATTACTTATTACAGCATTTTGCAATAACAAGTACCCTCTTTGCTCCAGGAGACTAATAGAATTTCAATATGTCAAACACAGATGAAGAATTTTCACTCCAGGATATATCTGCCTTGTGGTCCTCTATTTGAAAATGCATATTCAAGAATGAATCAAGTGACACAGCTTGATCATGTGACTCACTATTCCACTGAGTAGACATGCTGTAAACCTGCAGGGTCACAGGATCATAGATCACACAGACACAGCCAGATGCCAAAGACCACGCAGAAGAGGCACTCCGCAATCGGCGATCTTCCAAAGTCAAAGCCAAATAAACGGAGGCTGAATGCAGAGACTGGCTGGCTGAAAGCAGAGCGGCACATGTAAAGCTGTATTGAAATGATCTCTCTGCCCATCCAGGAAAACTCATTTGTGAGCCTGATGATGGCCAGGCTTGTGTCTGATTCACTTTGGTATGTCCACCCACTAGCACAGGGCCTGCCTGTCGCATAGTTCGTGGAATCAAACTGACTGTGCCCACCCCGGGCTTCCGAGAGGTCAGCTGTATTCCCTGGGCAGAATCAGGTTCACTCACCCTCCTAAACACACATCCTCAGGCTCCATCCTCTGTTTCTAGGCCCTGCCTCTGTCTTCTGCTGGGCCCAGCTGGTCAACCATGCCATGGCCCTGTCCATCACATTTAACCCTAAGGGCCCAGACCTCTGACCTGTCATGCTAGAGGCCCCAGCTCAGCAGCTGTCCCTTCACCAAGCAGCTTCATCAAAAGCAGAAGTATCTTTTGACATGAGATCACAAAGTATTCGCCTTCTGAGTTTCCTGGAGAAATAGAACCCGGCTAAAGAGACAGGGAGAGAGGTTATAAGGAATTGGCTCACGTGGTCATGGAAGCCAGAAGTCCCAAGATGTGCAGTCACCAAACTGGAGAGCCAGGAGAGTGGACGGTGTACTTTCAAGTCCAAGTCCAAAAGCCTGAGAACCAGAAGAGCCGATGGTGTAAATTTCAATCCGAGTCCGAGTCCAAAGGCAGGAGAAGACCGATGTCCGAGCTCAATGACAGTCAGGCAGAGATCACTCCCTCCTCAGCCTTTTTGTTCTATTCAATGGATTGGGTGAGGCCCACCTACATTGAGGAGGGCAATCTGCCTGACTCCATCTACCTGTTCAAATGTTTTTCTTATCCAGAAACACCCTCAGAGACACCCCGAATAAAGTTTAACAAATAGCTGAGCACCCAGTTGTTCAGTCAAGCTGACATACAACTAACCATCCCAGGAGTCAAGCTGTCTGTGTAGATCTTTGCTCCCAGGGAGCAGTGTGGGAAGAACATGAGTTTGGGCACCAGCCAAGACTGAGTCTGAACCCCACTCTACCACTCAAGAGCTGTATGGTCTAAAACAAATGACTTAACCTCTCTGGGTCTCAGTTTCCTCATCTGTAAAATGGGGGTAATGCCACTCATCTCACAGGGCTAATTTGAAGAGTCATTGAAATAATGTCTATTGAAGGCCTAGCTCAGCATCTCACATATAGAGGGTCTCAGGAAATGCCAGTTCCCCTCTCCCTGCTACCAAGCACATCTTTGCACTGGCTTCCTCTTCAAACTTTTTGTTCTTGTTTGTTGAAATATCTTGCTTATATCCAGATTCTACATGTCCTGTAAAGTCCTCATCCCCCAAGAGGCCTGTCCAGGAGATAGGCATCCCTCCGGTGAAGTTCTATAGCATCCCATGAGTAACACACAGCTCAGTACACACCTGTGTCTCAGTGTCATTTTTATATCCTCAGTCAGATCATAAGTTCTGTGATGGAGGCAGCTAAAGACATGGAAGCAACCTAAATGTCCATCGACAGATGAATGTATAAAGAAGATGTATATTTATAAAATGGAATACTACTCAGCCACGAAAAAGAATGAAATAATGCCATTTGCAGCAACATTGATGGACCTAGAGATTATCATACTAAGTGAAGTAAGTCAGACAGGGAAAGACAAATATCATATGATATCACTTATATGTGGAATCTAAAATATGACACAAATGAACTTATTTACAAAACAGAAACAGACTCACAGTCATAGAAAACAAAGTTATGATTATCAAAGGCGGAGGAGGAAGGATAAATTAAGAGTTTGGGATTAGCAGATACACACTACTATATATAAAAGAGATAAACAACAAGGACTTACTATATAGCACAGGGAGCTATATTCAATATTTTGTAATAACCTATAATGGAAAAGAATCTGAAAAAGAATATATACATTATATCATATATATTATATATATATATATATAACTGAATCACTTTGCTGCACACCTGAAACTAACACAACATTGTAAATCAACTATACTTCAGTAAAAAAATAAAAATTTAACAAGAAAGAATGGCATCACAACTGTCAACTACAATCAAATTAAAGATGTACTTTATCAAAATGAAGGAGGCAGCTATACCGTAGACAAATTCTATTCTCTCTTCCTGACCCCAAATGCACTTGCAATGCGGGGCTGTGTAGACTGAAGTCTCTTAGTGAAGCCTGAACTGAATCTCAATATAGAACTGATCCTTGGAAGTGAATGATTTCTTTTAATAAAAGAGAATGCCTTCATCCTTAATCACAGCATTTTCAAGGAATCCATGCATCTCAGGGGTCTGAACACCGGCATGAGGGACCGAGTGAGTCATACATCACAGGGTCAAGCCTCGTGGGCTGCCCAAAGACCACATAGAAGCCAGCAGGAATCAGGGTGTCTTAAAGGCATCATCAGACTGTACTGGAAAATCTGGGAGACAAAATGTTCTAGATACAAATCCCCATCGCCATTTCCTGTATAGTTTTAGCAAGTGAGTTAAACTCTCTGTTCCTCTTTTGTATCTTAAGAGTAATAATGCCCATGTCACAGGGTTGTGTGAGGATTTAATGAAATAATATGCAAATATGGTAGGAACAGCATAGCATAGGTAGGACTCAGGAGTTGAACTCAAATCTCACCTTTCGGGCTTCCCTGGTAGCACAGTGGTTAAGAATCCGCCTGCCAATGCAGGGAACATGGGTTCAAGCCCTGGTCTAGGAAGATCCCACATGCCTCGGAGCAACTAAGCCGGTGCACCACAACTACAGAGCCTGCGCTCTAGAGCCTGTGAGCCACAGCTAATGAAGCCCGAGCACCTAGAGCCCGTGCTCCGCAACAAGAGAAGCTACCCAATAAGAAGCCTGTGCACCGGAACGAAGAGTAGCCCCCGCTGCCACAACTAGAGAAAGCCCGTGCACAGCAACGAAGACCTAATACAGCCAAAAATAAATAAATAAAAATTTTAAAAAATCTCAGCTTTTCTGCTTACCTGCTGTGTGTTGCTTACCTTCTTGTGCCTCAGTTTCCTAATCTGTAAAATGGGGATTATAATAGTAACTACCTCTTGGGTTGTTGTAGCATTGAATGAGATCATACGTGTAAAGTGCTTAGAACAGAAGAGTAAAGCTCAATAAATATTAGCTATTATCACAGGAAGGGCCCATCTTGGTCCCACGCATTAATGGGTACTCAGTGAATGGAAGCTCCTGTTAGTTAAATGGGTGATCAGTTGAGGAGAACAAGAAACCCAGTAAGAACAACAGCACGAGCTGTGTCCTGAGCCAAAGCTGAACCCTGTGACCAAGGAAATTTTGACTGACTTTTTGCCCCATGGCTATTATTAATAAACATGCATAGCATGTTCTGCAGTGAGGGGGGGGGGAAATTTACACATGAACACTGCACCCTGAAAGTAATAAAAAAAATTATGTCTGGTTCTGGTTGCCCGAATAAATGAAAGTTTGAGCATTTCCACATTAGCATGGATCCCTAACGAGAGCAACTATATTCCTGATTTTTGCAATGCTGAGAACTGAAGATATGTCACACGCTTTCTGTATGAGATAATCACATCAGAATGCTGCCTTTTCCCTATCACGAACAGACTGATGTACGCTTGTTAACCTTGATGATCTTGTGGTTTTGTTCTCTAAATAGCTTTGTGTTTTCTATGGGAAGAGGTGGTCCTACTGAAGTCAGACTCCCTTCACTTGTTACAAGTCGACTTCTTTTCTTTCCTAAACTTTTCTCTTTGAGTCTTCTGTTGACAGTTATGAGGCCACTGGCGACCAGTTTATTGTTCAACGTTCCCAGCTCTGAAGTTTCTGACCATGATACTACCCATAGATGAAGCTTTGATTAAAGAGTTGGCAGCTAGGATGTGAGTGTTGGGAGAAGCATGATGGGGAAAGAAGATTCCAAGTTGGTACATCTGCTCCTAGATGCAATGGATTATCTTCTGCATCTGGTAAATAGGATGGAAAAATGTGTTACTTCTTAAGCAAGGAGCTGCAATCACTTGGGCATGGAGCTACACAAAAGCTGTGTTAATTAAGTTTAGGTAAAGATTGCACCATCTGAATTTCAAATCATGGAACATGATTTACTCGCTTATAAATAAATACAAATATTTATAAATAAAGATATATAGAGAAAATATATTAATATCTATATTAATTTAAAGTGTTATATAATATATTGTAAAAATGTATTATAATATTTATATGTTATAATATTAACGTGGTATACTATATATTCCCAGCACCTAGAACAGCTCCTGGCACACTGTAAGGGCTCCACAAACATTTGTTGAATGAAGACAAGACCTAGAAAGAAGAAACAAAACAGGGAAGGAGTGAACTGTTCAGACATTCATTTCAAAGGGCTCGTTCTGAGTACGAGGTGAAGAAAAAACCAGTAAAAGGCAGGGGTGGAGGGGCAGAATGGGTAGGGCAGAAGCAGGGAGACCAGTTAAGAGGCTCCTGCAATGATCCAGAAGAAGGAAGATGGTGGTTTAATGATCATCTGGGTGAATATGGGGTTTTGTGCCTTACACATGTGGTTGAACAGACATTAATGTTACAGCCATCTGAAAAATACACTGTTTAAGGAGAGCTCTGGAAAGGAACTTTGGAAGATAAATTAACTTCTTATTTTAAGAATAAAAAATAAGCTCCTAATATTTGATTATTTTAAAAGAATTTCCTGTGCACGTGCAAAATGCCCAGCTTTTATTCTCTATTAAGACATGCAGAGTCTATTATTACAGCCTTGATGTTTAACTTACCATCAAAGAGAGCAGACCACGATGACCAGATCTCAAGTTCAAGAATGTTAAACACTGTTCGCAATATGCCCCAGACTCAAAATACGTTCTTTAGTACTGAATAGCATGGTTCACAAAGGACATACTCTTTCTTCCAGAAATAGGGTGAGGATGTGGGGGTCATTGATATAATATCCCAAAGATGATAGTGTGACATTTAAGCGGCAAAGAAACAGAATGGGATATGAAGTCCACACCCGGACTTCTAAACCTAGTCCTGCCTTGTATGAGCTGTGTGGCCTTGGACAAGTTACTCAACTGCTCTTGGCCTGAATGTCTTCACCTTATTATCACTGCTAATAGTGCCTGGCACTTTGCATGCATATCACAGTGCAGAACTTTACGATTTTCATTTCAGCAAGGGAGGCTGCTATTGAGTTACCAGCTGCCTGTATCTCTAACGGGGAAGATAACGAGTCATTTTCCAGGAAATCATTTTGTACTTGGAAGAATTCTTCAAAGGCCTTCTGGTTATGTGAATGTAGGATGAGAAGAGCCCCATTGCTCTGGAGGAAAGGCTCAATAGGACAGTTTCTTGGCCTAGAAAAAGCTATTCCTCCCCAGCCTCTTCCAATTTTGCATAAGGGCAAAGGAGACCACTGGGAAGAGAAGATTGGAGGGGCTGGCCCTTTCTCTTTGTCGGTTCCACTGCTAGAACCTCTCTGATGGATGGAGGCGACTTGACTAAGGCCAGCTGGCAGGAAAAGATCCTCCCAGGGGCCTGGGAAGGGGAAAGATACACATGGTTGTTATTATCATAGAGTAAACATCAATAATCACTAACAGTTGAACTGCTTTACAGTTTACAAGGCATTGTCACATATACGAATATCATCTTCACACTACCGTGGTTTGACATGAATTCTCAGAATGAGGAAGCCATGTGCCCCCCCTCCCTGTACACCTAAAAATGATTCGCCTGGGATTCCATCCAAGAGATGCCCTAGTAGGTGTCCAGCATCTGTGATTTCAGATTCTTGAATACTAGCCTCTCCACCCCACATCTTGCCTTTAAATTCTTTTTCTCATCCTTTTCATTACCACTCATTCTCTCCCCCAGTTATAATTCTTCCTGAGTCCCATCATTTCAATTTACAGCTCACTTTTCCCTAGCTTTTGATGCCCTGCTCTACCTCTTGTCTGCTACATTCTTCTCTCCTCTTTTTTTTTTAAAGATTTATTGATTGATTGATTGATTACTATGTTGGGTCTTTGTTTCTGTGCTAGGGCTTCCTGTAGTTGCGGCAAGCAGGGGCTACTCTTCATCGCGGTGCGCGGGCCTCTCACTATTGTGGCCTCTTTTGTTGTGGAGCACAGGCTCCAGACACGCAGGCTCAGTCGTTGTGGCTCACGGGCCTAGTTGCTCCATGGCATGTGGGATCTTCCCAGACCAGGGCGCGAACCCGTGTCCCCTGCATTAGCAGGCAGATTCTCAACCACTGCGCCACAGAGAAGAGGGAAGCCCTCTTCTCTCCTCTTTAGCTTAATAATTGCATATTCACATCCTTCTAGGTCCCTCTCTGCCAACTCACCTTGGCCCACAAAACCTTCCCTTGATTCACTGCCCCATAAGCAGTTCCTGACACCTTCAGGGACAGAACCTGGGCAGCTAATTCCATCTGACCAATGAAGACCCTGCCCAGATCCATACAGCCAACCAGACTGTGTCGCCCCAGTGTGCAGCCTAGCTCTCAGACCCCTCCTACAACTGTACCTGCACTCTCTCCCTCACACGAGGTCACCTTTCACATCGAAGTAGTTTTGTGACATCCAGCCGTGTGATGCATCCATTAAAACACAGGGTATTTCATTTGATAGGATAGAGTTTCATCACATTCTTAATCTCCTGGGGTTACACCCCATCCAACAGCACCATTGTGGCCAGAGTGGTTCTTTTAGGGTAAGCAGGAAGCAGCAGTGATAAGTCCATTCATCCTAACCCAAATCAAAACTTAGACCAAGGAGACGTGGCTGCAAAAGGGCCAGTGAGTAGCCTGACCAAAAGAAATGGCCTCAGGGGGCCAGAATCTGCCAAACAGCTGACCAGTGAAATCTAAATTGGCAACGAGGTCCAATCCCCATTTCAAAGGGGAAATTAAAACCAGGCTTTCTGGGAGGGCAGGCCCTCATCAGAAGGGAGGGGATGCCTGTAACCAAGGCAACGTGCAAACACCAAATTTTCCTTTCTCCTCTTCTCCTCCCCAGTGGCCAACTTCCAAACAGTCCTCCTACACTTGTAAATCTCAGGGAGAGGTGTCGAGAGAGGATGAAGACATCTTATCATTTCCTGAGAAAATCCAAAAGGCTTAGGAAAAAAAAAAAGAAAAAGAAAGAAAGGTAAAGAAAAATCACTATAGTTGGTTATATCAGCAGAGAGACTTCCATAATAAATATAGGAAGACATATAAGTCTTCCCAGATTGAGGTCATAAAGATTCTTCTAGAAGGATTAGAAATTCAAAATAAAGTTATGTAAAAACAGATAGTCAACCGTCTCTTACATGGATGTAGAGCACTGCTGTGTGTGTTTTCCATACATGACTATCTTGTGAGGTAGATCTCACTGTCTCCATCGGCAGGGGAGGAAAATAAGGGCCAGGCCATGTGAGTAAATTGTCCAAGGTCTGGGGCACAGTGCAGAACCTCCAACGGAGTCAGTCCTTGGTAAATGCTTTATAAACGAATGAACACAGCTCAGGTCAGAACTGATGGTGGATGGAGAGTTTCCAACACGAGTTCAGTTTCTTGCTGTCCTGCGCCATCCTAGTGGTGCTGAATTCCTGTAGGGGCGTCACTCTTTCATTCATCAATCCAGGGAATCCTCAGTGAGACCCCACTGTGTGCCAGGCCCCGGGTGAAGAACTAAACCCAGCAGTGAGGGAGGCCTGGGCCCTCAGGGAGCTCACACACAAATGGTGGGCGTAAGGGTGGAGGTAGAGAGCAAGAAGAAAGAGGTCAACAAGGCAATTTCAGATTGTGATAAATGCTCTCAAGAGAACACACAGGGTGAGGTGTCAGGGAGTAACTAAGCAAAGGTGTACATAGGGGGGCTCTAGAGGGGGCTCTGAAGAGCTGCTGTTGAACATCATGGCTAGACATATACATATACACACAGCACTGTCCTATCGCCCACAGTTCTGATATCTATACGCTTCCATTTAAGGACTCTTGTAGGGAGCTCAGGTTACTGTTAACTTCCATACTGTTCGGATGGAAATTTTTAGTAAGTATTGTGCACTTCACTGCTTTATAAAGCACTCAAGTGAGGTCTAGAGGGCTATAGCTCTGTACTCAAGGGTCCCACTAAATGATAGTTTTGTTATTTCCTTTTGCCTGTCAGCTGTCATTTCTTACTGGAGCAACATCGGTAGAGCCACCCTCATATTTCTAATCGGTTTTGAACTATGACGTGGGAGGAACAATTCTAAATTGCTGATACACTAAAGTCAACAGTCTTTGGTAAACTGTTTTCAGTGACTCCTGAGACGGCGAAGAAGGACGAGCAGGGGAAGCAGCAGTAGTCAATCCTTTCTTTCTTGAGCAAATTACTTAAGAGCACACAGGTAGTTAATAAAAGAAGCAAGATGAGAACACAGCATCCCAACCAAGTTCAGGGCTCCTTCTAATCTAGACCACAGGAATCTGTGGAGCCTCAGCGCTTTCATGAAAAGAAGAATTGCCCTGAGGTTCTTTCTGGCTTTAAAACTCTACGATGGAGGATTTTTCACTTGCAGCCAAGGTGGAGTAACAGGAACTTAGATTCACCCTCCTTTAGAGACAACTGAAATCACTTAAAAAACATACATGAAACAATGCTTTTGAAGACAATGGGCATCAGGCAATGAAGACTAGATGGAAAACAAGGTGAGCCAATGATTTTCCTAGCTTCTGTCTTGAAAGAGCTCCCAGGCCATGGGAGACGGAGGGAGAGCCCAGGTAACACCCCGTGAATTTCCTAAGTTGAAGACACAGAGCTGAGAATCCAGGAAGACTGAGGGAGCTAGGACAGGACGGAGTCCTGTAGGGGAGATAGTTGCACAGGAAGAAAACTCCAGAGAGCCACAGAGGACTCTCCTTAAGTATTCAGCAGAAACCTGATCGGTGTGGGCATGTGAGAAGACTATCTGAGGCCAGGAAAAGAGTCATCCAAAAGGATGAGAGGGAACAGCATACAGCATTCACACAGGCAGGGAAGAGTGTCTACTCCCAAGAGTCAAACTGGAAAACTTCATACATCACAGGGCTTTGGATGGCGTGCTTGGGAGTGTCTTGTCTCAGGACTGGTGGATAGAACAGGGAGCCCTAGACTAAATATTGCCCTGGTCCCATTTCATAGGCTTAAAAGGAAGATCTAAAAAGATCAGACTATTTCCAATTTTAACTATGTCCCAGAAGAAAGGTCAAGAATATTTACAGGAGTACAAAAATAGCCGGCAACCAAGAAGGTAAAGTTCACAATATTTGGTATCCAGTCAAAGATTAGCAGGCTTGCAGAGGCAGGAAAATTTGACACATAATGAGAATAATCAACAAATTGACACAAACCTAGAACTGACACTGATATTAGAAATAGCAAATGGGAACATTAAAATTATTATAACTACATTCCTATATATATATATATATATATATATATATATATATATATATATATAAACTGTTTTCCACAGTTAAGTAGAGGCATGGAAGGTATAAAAAAGACCAAAGGGTACAAACTTTCAGTTATAAGGTGAATAAGTTCTGCCATTTTAAGGACTGGGGGAAAGTTAGGACAGAAAAAATATTTGAAGAAATAATACTCAAAAAAGTTCTGAATTTCTTGAAAACTATAAGTCCAAGATTTATAGTTCAATTCAATTCAATTTATAATTCAAGAAGTTCAATTAATCCCAAATACAATAAATATGAAAAAAATACATCAAGGTACATCTTAATCAAATTTCTCAAAACAAGTAAAAAAGATGAAACATTTAAAGTAGCCAGAGGAGCAACAACAAGGGTTTAATTTCCAAAATATAAAAACAGCTCATACAACTCAATATTAAAAAAAACAAACAACCCAATCAAAAAATGGGCAGAAGACCTAAACTGACATTTCTCCAAAGAAGACATACAGACAGCCAACAGGCCCATGAAAAGACACTCAACATTGCTAATTATTAGAAAAATGAAAATGAAAACCACAACGAAGTACCACCTCATGCAGGCCAGAATGGCTATCCTCAAAAACTCTACAAGTAACAAATGCTGGAGAGGGTGTGGAGAAAAGGGAACCCTCCTCCTCTGTTGGTGGGAATGTAAATTGGTGCAGCCACTGTGGAAAATAGTATGGAGGTTCCTTAAAAAACTAAAAATAGAGCTATCATATGATCTAGCAATACCACTCCTGGGCATATATGCCAAAAAGATGAAAATACTAACTCTAAGAGATAGAGGCACCCCAGTGTTCACAGCAGCACTGTTTACAATAGCCAAGACATGGAAGCAACCTAAATGCCCATCAACAGATGATTGGTTTAAGAAGATGTGATATATATAGATATATATAGGTATACACACACACACACACACACACACACGTACACAATCAAATATTACTGAGCCAGAAAAAAGAATGAAATATTGCCATTTGCATGAATGTACCTAGCGAGCAAATATCATATGAAGTAAAGTAAGTCAGAGAAAGACAAATATCATATGATATCACTTATATGTGGGATCTAAAAAATGATACAAATGAATCTATATACAAAACAGAAACAGACTCACAGACATAGAAAACAAACATGGTTACCAAAGGGGGAAGGAGGGGAGGGCTAAATTAGGAGTATGGGATTAACAGATGCAAACTACTACATATAAAATAGATAAAAAACAAGGATTTACTGTATAGCACAGGGAACAATATTCAATACCTTGTGATAACCTATAATGGAAAATAATCTGAATATATATGTACCTGAATCATTTTGCTGCACACCTGAAACTAACACAATATTATAAACCAAATATACTTCAATACAGATAAAAAATAGGTAAAAATAAAGTAGCCAGAGGAAAAGACATGTTATATACAGAAGAACAAAGAAAAGGATAACAGGGCTTCCCTGGTGGCGCAGTGGTTGAGAATCTGCCTGCTAATGCAGGGGACACGGGTTCGGGTGCTGGTCTGGGAAGATCCCACATGCCGCGGAGCGACTAGGCCCGTGAGCCACAACTACTGAGCCTGCGCGTCTGGAGCCTGTGCCCCGCAACGGGAGGGGCCGCGATAGTGAGAGGCCCGCGCACCGCGATGAAGAGTGGCCCCCACTTGCCGCAACTAGAGAAAGCCCTCGCACGAACCGAAGACCCAACACAGTCAAAAATAAAAAAATATATTTAAAAAAAAAAAAAAAAGAAAAGGATAACAGCAGGTTTATCTTCAGAAACAATGAAGTCAGAGGACAGTAGAGTAACATACTTTAAGTTTTGAAAGGAAAAAAAAGGTATCATCCTAGAATTCTTTTCCCACCATAAATACCTTTTAAAAACAAAGATGAATGCAATAGAATATTATTTGGTGATAAAAAGGAATAAAGTACAGATATAAGCTACAGCATGGATGAACCTTGAAAACATGCTAAGTGAAAGAAGCGTGTTACAAAAGATTGCATATTGTCTGATTCATTTACATGAAATATCCAGAATAAGCAAATCTACAGAGGCAAAAAGTAGAGTATTTGTTGCCTAGGGCTGGGAAGGTCAAGGAGAGGGAGGAATTCAGAGTGACTGCTAATGGCTACAGGCTCTTTTCTGGGGGTGAGGAAAATATGAAATTAGATTATGGTTTTGGCTACACAACTCTGTGAATATACTAAACACCACTGAATTATACACTCTGTATGAGTGAAGTGTATGGTATGTGAATAACATCTCAATAAAGTTTTTTTTTTAACATCTTTATTGGAGTATAATTGCTTTACAATGCTGTGTTAGTTTCTGCTTTATAACAAAGTGAAACAGCTATACATATACATATATCCCCATATCTCCTCCCTCTTGCGTCTCCCTCCCACCCTCCCTATCCCACCCCTCTAGGTGGTCACAAAGCACCGAGCTGATCTCCCTTTGCTATGCAGCTGCTTCCCACTAGCTATCTATTTTATATTTGGTAGTGTATATATGTCCATGCCACTCTCTCACTCCGTCCCAGCTTACCTTTCGCCCTCCCTGTGTCCTGAAGTCCATTCTCTACGTCTGCGTCTTTATTCCTGTCCTGCCCCTAGATTCAGAACCATTTTTTTGTTTTTAGATTCCATATATATGTGTTAGCATACGGTATTTGTTTTTCTCTTTCTGACTTACTTCACTCTGTATGACACACTCTAGGTCCATCCACCTCACTACAAATAACTCAATTTCGTTTCTTTTTATGGCTGAGTAATATTCCATTGTATATATGTGCCACATCTTCTTTATCCATTCATCTGTCAGTGGACACTTAGGTTGCTTCCATGTCCTGGCTATTGTAAATAGAGGTGCAGTGAACATGTGGTAGATGACTCTTTTTGAATTATGGTTTTCTCAGGGTATATGCCCAGTAGTGGGATTGCTGGGTCGTATGGTAGTTCTATTTTTAGTTGTTTAAGGAACCTCCATACTGTTCTCCATAGTGGCTGTATCAATCTACATTCCCACCAACAGTGCAAGAGGGTTCCCTTTTCTCCACACCCTCTCCAGCATTTATTGTTTGTAGATTTTTTGATGATGGCCATTCTGACTGGTGTGAAGTGATACCTCATTATAGTTTTGATTTGCATTTCTCTAATGATTAGTGATGTTGAGCATTCTTTCATGTGTTTGTTGGCAATCTGTATATCTTCTTTGGGGAAATGTCCATTTAGGTCTTCTGCCCATAATAAAGGTGTTGTTAAAGGCAAAAGAAAAACTTTTGAGTATATATAAAAGATGAAAGAATTAATCACCAACAGAGTTAAACTCTAAGAAGTATTGATATTAAAGGAAGTCCTTTTTCAGATGGAAGAAAAATGATACCAGATGGAAATATGGATATACACAAAGGAATGAAAAGCACTGGAAATGGTAACTACATGGTAATATATTGTGAGGACTTTCCCATGGCAATAGTCTACAATTGAATATTTACCAGCTGCATGGTTTTCCATCCTAAGGATCCACCATCATTACTTAAACCTGATGAGATGGGAGGGGCTGTGATTCAACACACAGGTGAGGAGTTGACCTTATATGGGGGAAAGACACTTTTCCACTGCACAGGAAGAAAGAATATGTGCAGATAGTGGTAGATTGCAAAGAAAATTTTTTTCTTCCTTTTATTTTTGGATCATAAGGTAAGAGGAAGCACAAGATGACAAAAACAGAAAGTGGTCAGATCTTCCTTGCTGGAGTCCAGTTCAAAATAAAAATCGTGACAGTTTGCAAGGATTTTTGTGGGGAAACATAACCTGGAGATTTAGAATCATTAATAAACTAAAAAGAAAAGTATCCTGCTCAAGACTATAGATAGAATTGGATTTGATGTAAGCAGTTATTTAGAACAGTTCCAGTAGGTGAAATATCTAATTGCATCCAGGTGTTGGCATATCTTTAAGTGGAGAAACCCGGCAGGCACCACCTTAATCAACTGATCAAGGTCCGCATCCCCAGCTGTAAGACGTATCGACGTCGTGTACCATCTGAAGTGATGCAGTGAGAAAGACACATTACTTCTGTGGTATTCTCACCAAAATGTATCACTTTAGTCTAAGTACGAGAAAACATCAGACAAACACAAATTGAGAGACAGTCTGAAAAATAAGTGATCCACAGTCTTCAAAGGGGTCAAGTCATAAAGGATAAGGGAAAACTGAGGATCTGACATAGACTAGAGGAGCAAGGAGACATGATAACTAAATGCAATATGGGATCCTGGATGCAATCCTAAAAGAGAATTCTGTGAAAATTGGTCAAATTTGAGTTAGATCTATATTTTAGTTAATAGTTTGTTTCAGTGTTAATTTCTTGGTTTTGATCATTGTGCTATGGGCTTCAGATGTTAACCTCAGGGGAAGTTGAATGAAGGGTAGGCAGGAACTCTACTACTTTTTTAACTTTTGTGTAAATAAAAAATAATTTTTACATAGACAGTTTCTTAAAGCTGTATTATTTATCAGGTAATCAGATGGCCAGCAACCTCAACCGTCTGGAATAGAACTGGAGTCCTAAAATGAAATGAAAGAGCTTTCAAACACAAGATAATGAGTCATCACTAAGCCATTATACCTACAGGCCATGTTGTTGTGGGACCTAAACTTGACCTTGGCTGTAACATGCTAAAGATGGCCTAAGGTAGGTTCTCAATAACAGGTGGATCATCCTGCTTTATACAGGCAGCCCTCACCGAAGAGGCGCTAAGGTCACAGCGCATCAGGAAGTAAAAACCTAGGTTTTTTTCATGTCTTCTCCCTCATTCATTCTTTCAACAAGTATTTATTGAGCACTTACTAACAACTACACTCCACTCAGCCACCTTTTGTGAGTTAGCAGGAAGTTTTCATTCTTGTTCTTCTTCTAAACCAACACTCAATACACTTTCTCTGTAAAGGGCCACAGAGTAAATATTTTAGTTCTTGCAAGCTGAATGGTCTCTGTCTTAACTACCCAACTCTGCCTTCGTAACACAAAATCAGCCATAGAAAGGACATAAATGAGTGGGAATAGCTGTGTTCCAATAAAGCTTAATTTATGGAAAAAAAAAAAACCAGTGGTGGACCAAAGTTAGCCCGTGGATTGTAGTTTGCCATCCTCTGTCCTAAAAATTCAGGAAATACATGAATATTCCCACCAGCCTAATATGGAGAAGATAATCTCATCCAAAACTCCGAAATGAATTTCACCAAAATGAAACAAAACTCCAAAATAATTTAGTTTTCAAACTAGGTCATGGATAATGGACACGAGCTTCAAGATTTCACATTTTCAGTTGAACATTTGCCTGTAGAAGTTTCTTTTTACATACAAAAATATTTAAGATGACTTAAGCTGTCAAGCAAAGGCATGCATGCAACCAGAGTTTAGCCTCTGGAGGCCTCCCTGACCCTTGACCCTTTTAGGGGTTGCAATTCGGCATCTGTGACTGGTCTTTATTCTTAGATATTATGCTTTAAATGCAGTTCAGTAAAGCCACAATTACAGATTCCAAATGCGCATTCTCGTCATTGCTTTTGAAAGGGGGTGTTTTAGAGAGTGTGGAACGGCTCTCTCGGAATGAACAGAGAAGGCAACAAATAGCAACCTGGTGTCTAGTTTCCTTTGCTCCGGGGAGGAGAGGCATTTCTGAAATCTGTCTGGATGACACAACTTGGCCTGAGTTACCTGCCCAGAAGGAGCCTGAAATGGTCTCGCCTCAGGAAACAATGGGGCCACTATCCTGCTGCCCGAGTCGTGATGCTCAAGGTGGAAGCTCGACTCTGCTGCCACTCCTGCTAGGTAGCAGCCACTTCTCTGAACCTCAGCTTCCCTCAAGCAAGTAATTTATAGTGATATTAAATTTTCACTTTCCATTGGATGCCACACTTTTAATAGGAGAAGCAACTTTCACTACAGTGTGGAAAAGTAACACAATTTTCTTAAGTACCTACTCCCAAGGGGTATTCTAAATGTTAAGGCCCCATCCCGTTTGCAGATTTACAGCTAAAACCTGTAAACCTGAAGCTTTATTCCAGGCTAAAAATACAACCTTAAATAAACATCCACTTTATAGTATTCAAAAACAAAGAACCCCTACCCACACATTGATTATTAGGCTTAGATCTGGACACATACACAAAGACGGCTTTAGATGAGCATTTCCCAACGTAAGCTGTTTTGCAAGATTTAGTAATTCTGTGGAAAATCAGTTAGGGATGTATTTGACTGCATTTCACAAAAAGGCAACTATCGATAGCTGGAATAAATAGGGTTTTGTTTTTATTTCATATGACAAGAATTGAGACGTGACAGACAACCCAGGACAATGTGCCTCAGTTTAGTGATGTCACTAGAGATCCAGGATCCTTCTGTCTTTCCACTTAGACAATCTGTTGGCTTCTCACCTCTAGGTGACGATTCAGCTGCTGTAGCTCTAGACATCACATCCATATTCCAAGCAGGAAGAAGAGCAGGGCTAAGGAAAATATCCTGAAACAGCTTCCTCCTTTTATCAGTGAAGGAAAAACTATATTGGAGGCCTCCCAACACCCCTAAAACTTCCATACAGACTTCCCTTTGCATTCCGTTGCACATTTATGAGCCCTATGACTATCTCTAGCATAAAGAAACTGGGATAGTAAGAATGCTGGCTTTCTAACCTCTATAATAGAGGGTGGCAAGGAAGAAGGGGGTGGATGGGTGTCAGAATAGTCAACCCAATTTGTCTACCATAACACATTATAGGTATTTTTATATTTCTATTTTTTGTGTTTTCCCATTTGTCAATAATAAAAGTATTTATTTTATTATTAAAAAAGAGTAATTTTAAAATGTTATTGTTGTGATAACTGAATTGTCATTGAAGTCATTGTTTCTAACCCAATAAGAATGTTGGTGTTTAAGTAAATGTCATTAGTTTATAATTGCTCTTCCAACATATGCTCTACAGTAGGAGGTGGCAAACCAGGGCCACAGGACAAATCAGCCCACCACCTGTTATAAATAAAGTTTTATTGGAACGTAGACACATTCATACGTTTACTATTGTCTGCAGCTGCTTTTGTGCTACTACAGCAGAGCTGCGTAGCTGTGGCAGAGACCATGTGACCTCTACACCTAAAATATTTACTGTCTGGCCCTCTACAGAAAAATTTGCCAACCCCTGACTGATAGGATATGCCCTAGAAGAAGCTAGTTCATCCTGCAGAATCTCAGCCTCCTCCTGAGGGTCTTCAAGACTGATTGAAGTATCTTTAATGAAAACAATATCCCCATATGGATCTGGTGATGCCAGCTTTGCCAGCTACAGAGACTGATCTGGCCCCTGTGTCTTCTGCACTGGGCCACAGGTTTGCCTTTGTTTTAGATGAACTCGTTCTAGGTTCCCACTAAAAATAAGATGTTATGTATAAATCAACTACTTGGAGAAGAGGATTATTTAGCAAAATACTGGTTTTTTTATATTTGATTTTTCAGAATACCAAGCAATGAACCCATTGGCTCAGGGACCACCATCATAGCTGAACAAATAATAAATTGTCTTGCTTTTATAGACTTTGCAAACAAAAACTTTTTAAGAAAAAAATAAATCTTGTCTAAACCAGGGCGCATAGGACATGAGCTACAGAGAGCTCACTGGAAGCTGATTCTGTATCCCTCCGTCTCCTTTAAGAGCAGGACCCATTTGCCCCTCTTGCTGGGCTGTAATTCATCCCAACAGCCTCTGGGGTTTAATTAATGGCCATCCTTTCCGAATGGAACAGTTAATCTCTCCAGTATTAACTGTGGCTGATCTCAAGTTCTGGCTTTGGATAAAAATCCAATAAACTTGGATATGAATCTCCAGAACACTGAGCTGCCTTTGCCAGTCGCCCTAGGTAAAAGCCCAGGAGAGACCCAGATGCCCTGTGGCCTTCTCCAGTGCCTTCTTCCTGCCCTAGTTTCTGAGCTGCTGACCACATGGCACGCTTTGCAATGGGTCAGCAGTTGTGGCCGGCTTGGCCTGCGGTGCTGCTAATTATATAAGCTATACTTACCTAGAAAGTATGGGTGGTTTCTTATGAATCTGGCTACTATGATTACAAATTTTAATTCCTAAAAGTAACCCAAAATGTAGGTTCCTCTTTTTTTTTTTTTTTTTACCCTAGCCCCTGCATTCCCCCCAAAGCGATGCAAATGCCTGCAGAGCAACAACAAAAAGACATTTGTACGGAAGAAGGAAGCAAATCCTTTTTTTTTTTCTTTATGCTCACCTACTTTGTGCTTTACATACTGTAGCTCATGTCCTGTTGTCTGCCTGACAGCCCTGTGAGGTCGGGCCTTACATGGCTGATGAGGAAACTGAGAGGTCAAGTGACTCATCGAATGTTCCGGAGATAAGAGACTAGCCAGGCTTGAGAGTAGGCCTGTCCTACTCCAAAAGCCACCTTGGGATCATTAGATGACAAACCCAAGGATCTAGAGCCAATCTATAAATCATCAATCTCTTGGGCCCTGGGCCTTTTAGCCAGCCTGGTCTGCCCATGCCCGGGGCCCAGAAAGGCAGTTATCCTGAATTCACAAAAATGAGCCAAAAGTCCAAGAGTGCAAAGCTCTGAGGGCCTGAAGCTGGAGCAGTTCAGGAATACCTTAAGGGAGTTCAGGACCCATGTCTCACCACCTCCAAAGCCCTGCTCTGTACCTCAATCCTTCCCAATCAGCACTGACACATCCAATTCTTTTGTTCTCAACAACTTCACAATCACTTACAAGGCTATTAATTATGCTGCTCAAGTAGCAACTCAGCTGACCTGGAACAGACACTGTCAGTGCTACACCCGGATTCTCTCAGATCTGTTTAATACTGGTTTTGTACGTTTATCCCCAGTTTCTGTGTGCTTTACTTCTAACTGCTTTATCTACGACTTTCTTCAGGGAAATAGTCTTGAACCACTGAGCCAGTTTCCCTATGTACAGACAGCTAGAAGTTCCCAATGGTTTAAAGCCTCTCAAGGCAGCCTCTAGCCAATGGCTGACTGGTTGGGAGTAGGAAAGCCCAGATCCCTTGCCTCCAGGTGGGACAAACTCTCAAGATGTCATTCATACTCCAGAGTTCCCTGCAGGATCAGGCTGAGACTAGAACTTTGCCTGAAATTGTCCCCTTGACCAACTGCTTTCTCTTCTCTGATGGACTTTCCTTACTCTTTTTCCAGGTTCTCCTGGGAGCACACTCAATAAATTACTTGTGCACAAATTGTCATGCTTCTGGGTCTGCTTCTGGGGAACCCGTCCTAAAACAACAGCAGATTAAAATTACTCCTTGCGATTTTGCATCTTCCAGCAGCATAGCTTTCCTGCCCTCATCAAGCTCATAACAGCAACGATCCTGCACCTCCTCTTCTGTTCCTGACTTGCTCCAGCTCCACCTCTTTTCTCTTCTGATTCTCTGTCTTTAGATCTAACTTTTCTTCATGATTATCAAAAGCTTAATGGTCACATACGAAACAATCAAAAAAGCCAGAATCCAAACTAGGTTTGTCTGATTCCAAGTTCATGCTATTGCCCATGGGATGCCTACCCCTGAAGTTTTGTCTTTGTAGCTGATCTCTGGGATCCTGATTCTAGAATATCTTCCAAAGACTCTAATTTGGATTTCCCCCCATAGAACTTTCACAGTTCAGATTCCCTCAAGCCTTTCTCTCTGACCATTTAGAACCTAATGTCTGGCCCATCCAATGTCCCCAAATGAAAGACATGATATTTTGAGCTTTATTCACTCATGCCCACAGTCTAGAAAATATTTATTGAATGCATTCTCTATACTGGGCTATATTTGAAACATTATTGGATTAGGGAAGGAAGGGAAGGACATTAAAGGCTCTTACTCTCTCTTCTGGTTTTAATTTACTTTAATGCCTTTTCCCAAACTCCACCAAAAGTTAAAAACAATATAACACAATAACAATGGGCTTTGGAGAGGAAGAAAAAAAAAAAGAAACTGAGTTTTTAAATACTCCAAGCAAAATACTAGCTCTGTGAGACAGGGTAGGTTCATGTAAGGTGACTCAAAAGAGGTTCTCAACCTGGATACATCCAGGAGATATTTGGCAATGTCTGGAGACACTTGTCGCAAATGGGGGGTGGGGTTCTACTCCAGTGTATAAAGGCCAGAGAAGTAGCTAAGCATCCTGCGATGCGCAGGACAGCCTCTCATAGAAAAAAAAAAAAGGCCCCAAAATATCAGTAGTGCTGAGGTCGAGAAACCATGCTTTATAATAATAGTTCTGAAATCACAATGTAGACATAGAAACAAATGAACAACTAGCTCCCACTAAGTTTGAGTGCCCCCTTTCTCTCCCTCCCTCCCTCCCCTGTAACGTGGAATACGAACACATTCTCAGATCTGGAACTTTGCTGGGAAACATGAGTCCTGGTCTAACTCTACCCGCCCCCTCCCCTCCCATCCCAAGAGAATTGCTTAAATTCACAAGGCAACTTTTCTCACTTCAAAGGAGATACTCTGTTCTCTTTGCAGTGACAGAGATTAAATAGGCGCTTATCATCCTAGCATATGTTGGGAGGCTAAGGCCTTTTCCTCTTTTCCGAAGATGGAAGCCACAAAGAGATCATATGGTAAGTGTCACGACAACAAGATTTCATCCTGTGCTTTACGCTAAAAACCAGGCTGCAGGCATTTGCCTACATGACGAGCAGCAGCAGATCTAAGCCCAGGTATGCCTCTGGGACTGATTCCACTTTACCCTTTCCTAAAGCTACAGTATTCTTAACAAATTTCACATCCTTTTGTATCATTAATTAGAATTTGCCCAGACTAGGAAGCTATGGCCATGGATTCAGTCATTCTTGATTGGAGTTTCAGCTGAGTCACTCACTCCTGTGTTCTCCACTATGGTAGCCACTAGCCACAAATGTCTATTTAAATTGAAGTTAATGAAAACATTTTAAAAATTAAAAATTTAGTCCCTTAATCACACTAGCTACATTTCAAGTGCTCAATAGCCCCTATGGCTGGTGACTACCATAATGGACAGTGTAAATATAGAATATTCCCATCATCACAGAAAGTTGGGCAGCTCTGTACAAATGACATTAGGCAAATCATTTAATTTCTTTGCGCCCTTGTTTCTTCAGCGGCAGAATGGAGACCATATTTCCTGACTTGTCCCTTTTCCAGAACTATTGGGAAGGTAAACCAATGGAGTGTGTGTGCTTTGTAAAATATAAAACAGTATGCAAGTATAAGGATTGTGACAAGAGCCCAAGTCATTTCCTTTAGCAAAGATGGTCAGACTTGCTTTATTGCCAAGAAACCATAATGCTTCTGTCCAGATCTTTTATTTCTGGGTTGATAAATTATTGCTCCGGGTGAATACCTTTAGGTTGAGGAAGTTTTGTGGGTACGTTCCCCCTCCTTCGTAACTAAAGTCTCTGCTGTGTACACAGTAAATCCACCGGTCTGTTCGAAGAGTTTTGTTGGTTGTGAATTTTCCCTTTGCCTACTGAGGAAGTTTTCACTATTGTTTTGCATTTGCCTTCTAAAAAGTCAGCCCAGATCCTCCATCCCTAATGGGATATCTGACCAAATTCAATCCCTGGGCTTGAGGAAGTCTTTGAATTCTTCTTATTTAGGATGAACAAAGCCTTCCAAATCAAACAGAAGGAATCACTCCCGTTAAGCCCCAAGTAGTCCTTGGTGTTCTCTCCGCTGTCAGCTAGAACACACCCCACTGAGAGAGCAAATTTCTGTTTTCACTTAGGCTTGTCCTGATCTGTCATAAGTCATAGCTTGATGAAAGCTCTGTAAGACAATAAGAAGTATGCATGTCAAGTAATTGGCTAAATGATGTCTGAGGGGCCTCAAAGCATGCCAGCAGGGCAGCTCAGGCAATCTAGAAGGTGCCATTGGAGCCTGGAAGGTTGAGCCATTCCCATGCCTCTCAGAGGTCCTTGTGTCTTTCTAATCATAATAAACCTTGGCATCTGCATGCTTTTCAGGGTGAAGATGCTTTATCAACATCCACTGTTGAGCCATACCATTCATTACTGCTTATGTAAGGAAACGCTATAGACCGGAAAATGGAGTCCTGGAACCAGGCAGGGCAAGAGGAAAACTTTAAGTGTCGCCTCATTGCTCCTTCTATGTATCAAGACTATTACAGTGAACAAAACAGACAAAAATCCTGCCCTCATGGAGCCTATGTTTTAGTGTGGATGGGGAAGGGAGGAGGGAGAAAGGTAATTAAAAATGAACCAAAAAATATATGCAATAAGAAAAATATAATGGGACAAGGAAGTTAAGAGTAAAATGAAAAGTTGAAATTTCACAAATAATGGCCAGGAAAGGCCTCACAAAGTGACATTTCAGTAGGAACCTGAGGGAAATGAGAATGTAAGCCCTGGGGATTTCAGTAGGTAGAGCTCATCAGGCAAAGGAAGCTGGCAAGTGCAAAGGCCCTGGGGCAGAGGCACGCCTGGCCACTTTGTGGAAAAGTAGCAGATTAGAGTAGCTGAGGCAGAACGAATGGGGGGGGGGTGGGGAGAAGGAACAGCTGGGAAGGAGGTCATAGAGGTGACATGGGGCCAGATCATATAGGGCCTCCTTCACTATTCTACTCTGTAAGACAGGGGGACTCTTTGGAGAGTTTTGAGCAGAGGAATAAAATGATCTGATTTAAGTTATTAAAGGATCTTTCTGGATACTCTGTTGAGAGTAGACCAGGTGAGGGGAAAGCAATACAAGGATGAAAGCAGTTTATGATCAACAAACCTCACAGGGTTTTCTCTGACCCCTATTTTCCATCAGCAGTTCACCACCATTTTCTCTAGGACCTGTAGTCATTCATACCAAATCAGTGCCGTCCGCCCAAGAGCCAGCTCATAGATTGCAATGAATTGTACCATTGGATTCATTCTGTCCATCGATTCCCCTCAGCTTCATAAAATCAGAGCTCATCATTGTTGGAAGGAACCCAGACAATTGCTTGGCTCAACTGTTATCCTTTTGAAAATTTTGAAGTGGATCATACATACAGAACCATTTTAAATGATAGCAATAAAGTAAGTATTCATGTACTACTATCCAGCTACTAAAGAGAACATCGCTAGTCCCTTACATACCCACTGGGCCCCTTCTCAGTCACACGGCTCTCCCTTCAGCCCCATCTAGAAGTAACCACTATCCTACCTTCTGTGCTAATCATTCCTCCACGGAGGGTTTTTTGGTGGGTCTCTCACCTACGCATGAAGATCCAAACAATATGTTTAGCTTCGGAAAATGGGCAGCAGCACACACCTGCATGTGTCCCCTCTAAATAGAGACCCACAGGAGGAGACAGGCTGAACCGACTCTCTAGGGCATAGTCTGGCCCAGCCTCCCTGAGGTTGTACAAGAGCCCCTTCAGGGGAAGCCACCAGGCAAGGTCACATATGAGTCCTCAAAACATAGAGCTCGCTTAGAACATGACAGCCTATCTGGCAAGACAAGTGTGGGATGAGAACTAGATATGGGGAAGGAGTATAGTCAGAGAGAGTGGGGCTGCTCTGAATGACATGGCCCACATCCAGCTCACAAGACCAGGTTAAAACAGAACATTTCTGTGGGTGAAGAGAGTGTCCTCAGCTTATGCAAGCAGCCAGGCTTGGAGCAGAGAGCAAGGAGTCGCTGAGCATATGGTCAAGCCAGGTCTAGTCCAGAGCCCAGCCCACGCTCTCCCGGGTGTTCTGTCCTCGGGTTAGCTGGGGACTTGGTGTTGACAGCACTCTGTGGGTCTGTCTCTGCTCAGATCTGGGGGGTTGCCCGTCATGTGTGGACACAGCTGCCATCCTGGGATAGACCTTCACCATCCTTCCAGGAATTCCCCTCACCTCTCTCCTCTTTGGTCTCTGCTATGTGCTGTATCCACATCTTTCTCATTCTTGATTTATTCTTTCGTTTTGTTGAAGTATATCCTCTAGGGAATTTTTGAGACCGTTTTGTGACCTTCAGTATCTGAAAATATTGCTATTCTACCCTCAATTATAATGAAGGATTTGGCTAGGTATATAATTGTTAGTTGGATGTTATTTACCTTTAGAATTTTGGGAGGTACTACTATTGAAAAGCTGAAGCTATTCTGATACCTGAACCTTTATAATGTAATCTGTTTTTTTCTCTCCAGAAACTCATAGACTCTTTTCATATCTCCACTAATCAGAAATCTCATGATAAGCTTTTATCATGAAATTGGATTTTTTCTGATTTTTCCAATTGGCTGGATTTTTTTTTCCCATCCCCTTTGCACTAGATGACAACACTTTTGATCAGTCAATACAAATCCTTCAATGCTGGGCAATTTTCTTAAATTATTTCATAGACTGTTTCCACCCTTCCTCTGGGCTTTTTTCAGATCTCTTTTTCTGGAATTCTTTTTGGACCAGTCCTCTAATATTGTTATAATTTCTTTCCTATTTTTATTTCTTTGTCTTTTTACTCAAGTTTTGGTGATATTTTTTCAAATGTATCTTCCAGTCCTACCGAGATTTTTATTTCTGCCCTCATGTTTTTAATTACCAAAAACTCATTTTCTTCTCTTTCTTTATTTTAGAGCATCTTTTTCTCATTTCATTCATGGGCTATCTTGGCTCTCTTAAGAAAATTAATGAAAGATATTTTGGCATTTCATTTCCTTCGTGTCTGTATTTCCTCTCCGCTGCATTCTCTGCTTATTTATTGTGGTTTCTTTATTTCATGTTAGAGCCTTTTCTAATGTCTGATAATCCTTGTTGCTTGTTATGAATAAAAGTGAGGAACCAAAAAAACCTGATTAGAAGCTCTCAGCCAAGGAATGGAGCCTGTCAGCATTGACTTTATCAGACCATGTATTAGGAAACCCCCTTTGTTTGTATCTTTCAGTCTTTCTTCTTGGCTGGAGGTTGGAGTCCCCAGAGGAGTCTCTACCCAGCTCTGGCCTGGAAGGGAAAGATCCTGGCAGCATCCTGCGGTCAAAGTGGGGAAGAAGGTTAGAGATCTCAGCACACAGCATGCACTGTGCAGTCACTTAAGTCCCTTGTCTTTGACACGGTGTCTATGCTTCACACCTGGTGTCCCATGCTCCAGTGACCTCCAGTTTCCCCCCCTCCGCCCCTCCGCCCAGTAAAATAAGCCTTCAGACTTACCAGTTGTTTAACCATTTAAGGCAAGTAATCCTAGGTGGAGTAACAAACAAATTCCCAAATCTCAATGGCTTAACAAAATAAATTTACTTCTTATTCCTGCCTAACCCAATGTCAATGGTCCTCCTTGACAGAGTAGGGACCCAGTTTCCTTTCTTCTTGTGGCTTTACCAGGTCTCAGAGATTGCCCTATTTAGCTTCTGTATTCAGAAAAAAGAGAGAGGATTATGCGTGTAAGGTTGTTATGGGTCAAGCCTGGAAGGGGTGCATATCACGGTACCCACTTTGCATTATGGGGTCAGTCACGTGGCCACACCAAACTGCAAGGGAGACTGGAAAATGTATCGAGCCGTGTGCCCAGAAGGAAAAGGAAATGGACTTCAGTGAATGCATCGCATCACTACTCTAAAGACCCTGGCGTGTTGCTTAACCTTTATGAGTCTCAATTTTTTAAGCTATAAAACGGTTACATTGGAACAATACTGCCTGCCTCACAGTGTAATTGTGAAGATTACAGTTGCGAAATGCTTGGTCTGGTGCCAGGTGCACAATCAATTCCCAGGGAATGATTGTTGTTATCTCTGTTGTTGTATGTTTTTCTTATCTTTCATTGTTCATTTTATCAAAAATGGAGATCTATGAACGGTCAAATCTTTCATCTTTTGGAGAAAACTTGCATACTGAACATCACATGCATTTCATTTATGTGTCAAATATTTTCTGAACATCCATTGTGTACCAAGCATTTTTTCAGAGGTCCAGAGATACTGAGATAAATAAGATCCCTGCCCTTGTGGTTACCACAGTCTGGGAATCAAAAAAGCTAAACTTTGACGCTCTTTTGGAAACCTTGGGCCATTTTTCAAAGGAAAGTTGGGAGATATCCCAGAGGATAACATAATCTGAAATAATTTTCCATTTTAGTGGTCAAAACTTAGATTAGTCAAGGTTATCAATCATCCCCATGTTGCTAAACCCAGTGATAAATTCTCCGTCTTTATCTTACTTGACTTGCATCTGAACATGACCTCATCTTTGGAACGGTGTCTTCACGTGGTTTCCAGGGGAACACACACCCCTGGTTTTGCTTTCACTTTGTTGGCTGCTCCTTCCTAGTCTCTTGTATTGGACCTTCTTCATTCCCCAAGGTTCAGGCATTGTACCTCTTCTCTTCTCTTCTTCACCTCTCCCTTCATGATCTCATACAAGTTTATAACTTTCAAGACCACCTAGAAATTAAAGACTCCCTAAATTATGTATTCTGCTCAGGCCTCTCCTGAACTGCAGACTCGTATATCCAATTGCCTACTCAACTTCTGGACTTGGGTGCCTATTAGCTGAACTCTGGTCTTCCCCCCATTCCCAAGCCTCCTCTTCCCACAGCTCTCCCCATCGCATTAACTGGCAACATCCTTCTGTTGTTCAGGCCACAAACCTAGGAGTCATCCTTTGAGTCCTCTCTTTCACACCTCATTTAACCCATCAGTAAACCCTGATCACTCCACTTTCAAAAGACATCCGTAACCCCAATACATTTTACTGTATCTACTACCACTGCCCCAATCCAAACCACCATCCCCTCTCACCTGGATTTCATTAGCCTCCTAAATTGTTTTCCTGCTTTTTACCATAGCATTTATCACCATGTGTGACAATGATTGCCTGTCTCTGCCACTAGAATGTAAGCTGTAAGGATTTTTTGTCTGTTGTGTTCACTGCTGTGTCCCCAGTAGCTAGAACATTGCCTGGCACTTAGTAGGTATTCAATATTTTTTGAGTAAACGAGGAAGGGAATGTTGGTAGCAGTTTCAATATCCCTGCTGCAATTTAGAATAGCCCCTTCCATCCTGAAAGAGATCAAGAAGCAGGCTTAATCTGCTGTGAGCCCTTCTGCAGCCTTCATATCTTTTAGAGTATGATTGTATTTGCTGGAGCAGGAGCTGGGCTGGCCCCAGGCAAGAAGACGAGCTTTCAGGAGAAGAGCACAGGTTGAGTTCTCTGGGCCCAGGAGAAATGGTACAGCCTAGTGGTTTTAGAAAAGCACAAGTCAGCGTAAGGCCTCCTCCTCCTCCATGACTCCCCACAGGCAAAGTTAGCCCCATCTCCTCTAGGAATCCCCGGCACTTCATTCATTGAGCTTAGAAGATTCTGTGGTTCTTGAAGTAGGCAATGCTGTTATTACTCTGCTTTCTGTCCCCAGCACCTAGCTAGAGTGACTAACTCATCCTGGTTTTCCCAGGACTGTCCTGGTTTTAAAACTGAGAGGTTTGAATCCAGGGAACTCTCTCAGCCCTGTATAAACCAAGAGGGTTAGTCACCCTATACTTAGCGCAGCGCCTGTCACCAGGTAGGCCGTAATAAGTAAATGTTGGATGGAGCTGATGTATTGCAATTATGTGTTCATGCCATTCCCCCTCCAGTACCTGGCACATGCCACAATATTTCCTAAAATGTGTTTCAGAGAACCATAGTTCCATATGATATCAACGAAGATCATTGCTACAGTAAGTGCTGTTGGGTGCCCCCCCCATCTCCTTTCCTGGGATGGTGTGTCCATCCCCTAGATGATCTGACAGCTGGCTACTAACAACTCACAGCTGTACAGTACCCTTTACCAAAACAAAACAAAACAAAAGCAAACAAACAAGAAAAAATTGCCCTTAGCCTACTAGAAGTTTCTTGCCTAGGGATTTCAGAGAGATTTTGCCCTCCTTCCCAAAGGGTCGCTTGCAGGTGACAATTATCTGATACTGGCATAAAAATCTCATTCCACTTTCTTCAAAATGAGATCACTAAAACATGGGTAATTATTAGTCAAGTCCATTTCACCTGCCTTCACTAATCAAGGTCGTTTTAATTGTTGCTACAAAAGACTCACATGTCCTCCAAGGGGCACGTCGCCTAAACAATAAGATGTTTACCAAGAACTTAGAGTCAGCTGCATCTGGTTGGAGGTGAGCTGGTTAAGACCGGTTAGGACCACTGACCCTCCAACTGGGCATGCATGAGTGTCCGCCCAGTAACCTTTTGAATGTGCTGAGGCCTGTAGCTGTTACACCTGTGCAGAATGATGATTATTGCACCTTCTTCCAATCACCTTTCCCCACGCTCCCCACTCCTCAGACCGCCCTGCTTCTTTATTCGTTATCCCATAAATACCCCAAGCCTCTTGCTTTCGGGGAGGTGGAATTGAGACTCATTCTCCTGTCTCCTTGCTCGGTTGCCTTGCGAATAGGGCTTCTCTTTGCTGCAAACCTCGGCGTCTCAGTTTTTCTGCTTGCTGTGTGTTGGGCAAAATGTACCTGGTTGGGTATCATAACTCTGTAACATCTTTTGTGCTGTAGAGCTCCCCATGGGATTCAGCAAAGGCTAGATTTCAGCTGAACCTGTATCTTTGCTAAGCTTCTTCTCTCTTTTCCTTACAGATTCTCCTAAGAGAGCTCCCTCAGTAAACCACTTGCAAAAGAATCTCCACCTTAGACTCTGTTTCTAACAAGCCAAACATAAGGCAGTACACTTAGGGTTATCCTAAGAAGCTACCTCTAAGGGTTCTGGAGTTGGGTCACCCACCTCATTGCAGGTGGCAATGAGGACCCCCGCCTCTCCTGGTCAGTGGAGATTGGTGGTCCTCGGCACGCTGTATGCCAGTAAATGCTAAGATTTCCCCTGAACTTGCATAGAATACAGTGTAAGGAGATGCACTAACTTGTGTAAAATATCTCTACAAGGGAAAGATACAAGGGAAACAGTAATTGTAGAGGTAGTGGAATGGGGTAGTTGTTGCTGAGTGCCCTGAATACACTGAAGAAAGAACATCATAGGTTCGGATTAATGGCTCATCAATTCAAAGCGAAGTGTGAAATTCAAACTTGACAGTATTTATCCTGTTAAACCAGAAGCCCAACTGAGCCAAAAACCAGTCTCAAACCTATTTGCAAGAGCAGTAGAACTTCAGAGAAGTTTGAATTCTAAGCCTTAGAAAGTCTTCTAATGCCAAAGTTCCGCCCTGATAGAGAAGCGGGATGCTGAGGCTAGCATGAGGTTGTCTGGGTAGATGCACTGGAGAATCTGGAGCTACCAGCTGTCCTTGAACCTCCATGCCCACAGTAGTGAGCCATGCCCCCTTGTTAGAAGACAGACCCTCTTGTCTCCACCCAGCCTCACTTGAAGATGGCACAAAAGCCTCAAAGGAGGCAATACTTGCCCTCCTCAGCATCTAGCTCTATTTCCCCCCTGGCCACCAGCCCATCGTTAGGGGCAAGTCTCAGCTTGAACCAGCTGAGGAAGTGCTGGGCCTGCAAAGGCAGAGGAGGGACTTCACACCAACTCAACAACAGACGTGGATAAAATGTGCCAGCAGGAACTGGGAGAGATGCCAGAAATGGGTCAGGAAGGTATTGGGTCAAGGAGAGCAACATAGAAAGTTGGTTAAGGGAGAGTTTGTCAGGATCGGGGCACTCTCTAAAACACATCCCCAGTGACTGTTGGAATACACTGATGGTTGTTAAAATAACTGACCTGGGGGCTAGTCTGATGTCCTGTGGAGGAGTATCTTGGAAACCTGGAAGAAGCAACTGTCAGTAGTAAGTGAAACTGAAACCAGATCTACTGTCTAGATTGTGGAGGAAGAGATCAAAAAGCCCACGAAATTAGGCGTACTAGAGTAGGTCTTCGGGATAAGACCAGGGAATGTATCACCTGTCCATGCTCCTCCTCGGGAGGGCCCACAGAACATTCCGTTTACCAAGGTGACAGGGCTGTGTTGGTCAGGAGAACAGCAGCATTGTTCAGACGCTCAGTCATGGCTGTCCTCTGTAGGCTGAGCAAATGTAGGAGTTTCCTAGCAGCAAAGGGATGGCAGAGGTCAGGAGGCAGAACAAACTTCAGAAACCATGTAAACAGAGCTACAGAAATGACCAGAAAGACCTGAAGTTCAAGGATATATGGAGATAGCTAACAATATGGCGTTTCTAAGGGCAAGATAGACAGCCAACAAGAAATTAAACTCATTTCTTTACTCTGAGACACCGCAAATCTTACATTAGGTTCAGGTGTGTTGTGACCATCAGGTATCAAACGTATTTGACCAGGGAATCCTTTTTTTTTTTTTTTTAAGAACCCATCATGGGATGGGTATTTTACATAATAGCAATGCTACATAGTTCATTGTTTAAAATATTTACAGAGTGAATGCATATTGAATGTATAAATGGTTCCTTAGTATGACTTCATATAGTTACTGAACATATCTAGAGGTCCAAAGCATTATTTCCATACCTACATCCTAGAAGAAAGAAATGAGGAAAGTATTGATCTAGTGATGAAAGAAATTTGCTAATGAACCAGCTCAAACCACAAATTCAAAACTACTCAAGAGCAGTCAGCATTTGACATGTCAGCGACTCCTTTACCCTCCCGCACCCCAACAAAGCTTACGGAGGCGAGACATCAAGAAAAATGACTTTGGGGAAATTGATGGAACAATGTATGAAGAAGGGACAAAAGTCAATAATGAAATTGGTCCAATTTAAAGAGTAAAAGCCAAAACCACAAGGTGAAAAACTTATTTACGCTTAGTTACAGTCAGTGAAAATAAGTCCCTGTGATCTATACGGCATTCCAGAAGATAAAGAGCCATAAACAAATGCTTTAAATGCATTACGTTATCATCAGTTATGTGCCTCCGTGATTCGAAGCTGGGCATCATATCATTCAACAGCACCCAGTAAGGTTTGTCTCTTCCATCTGACTGCCTGCATGATTCCACCACTGCAGCAACAGAAATGATCCAACTGTCATAATAAGAAATTTCCCTTCAATCAGTAGGCAAATTATAAAGGGAATAAATCCAACATTAGCATTACTTCCAAATGAAAGACATCCATTTGTCAATAGCATATATTTTCTGCCTCAGGTCTGTGTTGTTCAGACTCTGGGGACAATCTCTACTCTGTTCCTTTGGAAGATGTCTCACTGTGCTCCGAACCTTGCTTGTAGGATCTCTTGGCTCACACGTGAAAGTGCCAGTTTCTTCCTCTCCAGTCCCACTCTTACCCAGGTGCAGACTTCATCTCATGCCTAGACAACTGCAATAGACTACTCCCTAGTCACTCAAACTAACTCACTTCACATTTAACACTCTCCTTTACGCCTCTCCTGCCATTTCCTGTTCAAAACCCACCAGCAATATAGTGTGCCTACTATATAAAGCCCAAACTCCTTGGCCATCGCCGAAGATCCATGTGAGAGGATCCAGCATGTAGTGAGAATTTTATGAACTTTGGAGTCAGACAGACCTCAGTTCTAATCTCAGGATGCCATTTGCTAACTGAGTCTTCTTGGGAAAGTGACTTCACCTCCTTGGGGCCTCATCTGAAAATGGGAATAAACCTTGATGCAGTAGGACTTTGTGTGCATCCGATGAGAATGTTTGTAGGGCCCCTGGGACCATGTCCAGCATATAGTAGGCACTCTCTAAAAGACAGCTATTTCACCATATATAATATGCCTCCCTCTTACCTTTTCCTACCTTGTCTACTACCACACCCTGACATGAACCCAACTTTCTAGTCAGATCAGTTCTACCCACAGAACACAGAATATCTGGAGTTGAAAAGGACCTCAGATATCATCTAGTCTAGAGATTGTCCAAGAGTTTCTTTCCCCATCTCAACTTCACCAATTGGTAGTAGCCACAACCTGGGATTCTGAATTCAGATTCATCCCAGCATGTTGGGGGTTTTTAGCCATAATTGATTAGTTCGTGTCATGGGAGGAGAGGGTGGTAGTAAATAAAACAAATACATCTCACATCTGATCAAGACATTCACCCACACACACCCAGATTATCACCACCGCATCACCGTTTTGGAATAGAAGTTTGGGAGACTTGCCCTGAAGCCACATTTGCACAAAAACTACCTTGATTTTACTTAGATTACAAGGATTTTTGACATAATGTGGAGGGATGATGCTAATGGTGAAGGCGGTTTCATCCCCTACCACCACCCTCATGAGTTAGAATATTATGCAGCAGTAAGAAGCAATGGATTCAGTGTACATATATCAATGTGATTTATCTCTAAAACATAGTGTTTAATTTTTAAAAAGAAACCAAGTGAGACACATAATACAATGTCTTTTACATAAATCAAAGGTGTGTGCACAAAAACAACAATGGGATTTTACGACACACCCATTAGAATGGCTAAATTCCAAAACACAAAAAACCTACAATATCAAATGCTGGTGAAGATACAGAACAGAAACTCTCATTCATTACTGGTGGGAATTGACAATGGTACAGCCACTTTGGAAGAGAGTTTGGCAGTTTCTTACAAAGCCAAACATAGTCTTACCATATGATCCCAAAATCACACTCCTAGGTATTTACCCAACAGATTTGAAAACTTACGTCTGTCCAAAGACCTGCACGCAAATGTTTATAGAAGCTTTAATCATAATCACCAAAAACTGGAGATTTTTTGAGATGTCCTTCAATTGGTGAATGGATAAACAAACTGTAATACAACCATACAATGGAATACTATTGAACAATAAAAAGGAATGAACTATCAAGTCACACAAAGACATGTTTGAATCTGAAATGCATATTGCTAAGTGAAAGAAGCCAACGTGAAATGGCTACATACTGCATGATTCCATTAAGATGACATTCCGGGAAAGGTATAACTATAGAGATAGTAACAGATAAGTGACTACCAAGAGGTTCGGGGTGGAGTGGAGTTACATACGTGAAGAACAGGGGTTTTTTTTCAAGGTGGTGAATCTTCTCTATATGGTACTTAATGGTAGAAGCATGGCACTATGCATTTGTCAAAACCTATAGCACTTATAGCACAAGGAGTAAACCTAATGTGTACAAAATTTTAAAAATCATTTAGAAGGTTAGGGGATGCAGGATAAAATGCAGAATGTGACAAAAGATTTTAAATGTATTGCAAATGCATGAAATAACCTCATTGAAGGGGGTTGGGAAATAAGATCTAACCAAAGCAATTTTGGAAAGGCATGGAGTCTGAAAGACTAAAGGCAAAAGGAAGTGTATAAGAGCACTGTACTCTTATTGATAAAGTCATTTCCACAGGGGTGCAGGTTAACAATTCTGAAACCACTATACAATATACTGGAATTGAACAATTAATGGATGGCAGGTGATGGGAGCCAAATTTCTCACTATTGGAGGGGGAGATCACAGATGAGCACGGGAGCAGCCTAGAATGATCTATGTAGGGATGAATTGGGGTTGGAGACATCAGTATGAACTCATGTTTAGCTTAATATAGATACAGATTTTTACATTTAGAAATATTTATATTCAGTTTTTTTTCTTGCTCTGTCAGCTGAGGGATCACAGAAGCAATGACACCCATATAACAATGAGCATACCAGGGCCTAGATCTTGATTCCTAATACTATTCCGCAGGAAGATAATCCTTAGAGAAATGGCTGATTCTAGGACTGGATCATGAAATATATAAGATGACCTGGAGCACCTTAGATTTCCAGAAAGTAAGGAAGTGCTCAAGATGAAACAATACCCACAATGACGAGGGCTTGTCAAAAGGACAAAGGAGCCAACTGAAAAGAGTTTCAAAATAAATATCTTTGAGTCTATGAACTACTGAATAAATAAATGGGGGAGAATAGACAATCTCCCATGCAGAAGAATTCCAAATAATTTCTATAGATATTCTGCCCTCAAGGAGCACAACTCCCTGCTCCCTAAGTGGAGGCCACACACAGTGACTTCTTCCCCAAGAGGATAGTATAGAAAAGGGGGGAAAGGTGGAGAAACCTGGCAGACACTACCTCAGAGGTGATCAAGGTTAACATCAATAGTGAGAAGGCTTGGTTTGATAGTAGCCACCCTTAATATGATGTGATGAGACTGGCATTTTACCTCCTCCAAAACGTCACCTTGTTCTAATCTTGAGAAAAACATCCAACAAATAACAGTTGTGAGACATGTCCTACAAAATATCTGACCAGTACTCCTCAGAACTGTCAAGGTCATCAAAACAAAGTGTGAGAAACTTGTCACAGCCGAGAAAAACCTAACAACTACATTTAATGTGGCATCCTGGATGGGATTCTAGAACAGAAAAAGGACATTCAATAAAAACTAAAGAAACCTTAATAAAGTATGGGCTTTAGTTAAGAATAATGAGTCAATATTGGCTCAAACTATGGCAAATGTACCATGATAATGTAAAATGTTAATAATAGTGAAACAGGGACTGGTATGGGATACCTAGGAAATCTCTTTACTATCTTTGCCTTTTTTTTTTTTTTTTTGTAAATCGAACTATTCTAAAATTCTGTAAATCTAGAACTATTCTGAAATTTTAAAAATTTGAAGCAAAATCCAAAAATGCATTCATATAAACAAAAATAATACATTATGTAGTAACACATACAAATAAAAGATACATAATAAACCCAATGGTTGTTTACAGGGGAAGAGAATGAGTGTAGAGAATGTGTATGGAAAGGAAGGAAGCGAAGGAGGGAGGGAGGGAAAGACTTGCATGAACCAATGAAGATACATTTCTACAAACCGATAATTGAGATAAATCCAAGCTTCTGACCAGAGATATATAAAGGAAAAAAAATGATACACCCCGTTCCAGTGCCATACTACCAATGCTTCTGCCAGAGCATGGGACCAACATTTGTACTATATCTACCTGTGTTTCCTTCTTTTGAAAGAATCGCCTCTGGGGCAATGCCTTCTTCTGGTCACTTTCTACATTGAAGCCTAAGCGCATTGCTCATATCAACTAGGAAACTGGGTATGTTCTCTGTACCCCTGCATATCAAGAACACTGCTTAATGAGGTGCTTTGACAGAGCAATTTAGAAGTATATGCAGGGATATTAAAGTATTATCTTTGTTGTTCTTAAATTCCTTTATTTTATTTTTCTTATAGTTTTAGTGGTCTGTGAGATATCTGGAGAAAATATTGATGAAAGAAAATGGATTCACACTTAGGAGTCAGGGTAGAAGTTCAAATTCAGGGTAGAAGTTAGACTTAAGCAAATGACTTAATTCTTTTGGTTTCAGCTCCCTTATCTGTAAAAACTGTGATAATCATACTCCGTGTAATGTATGTATATCCTAGAACAGGGCCTCGTCTACAGCAGTGCTCAATTTTCCTTGACTGTTCCACTGTTACTTTTAGATATTGAGATAAGTGATGCTATCTTATAGGAAAATGGGAAAATAATGGACTGAAATTTCCACCTGCTTAGCTAAGGTCATTGGTGTGGTCTATGGTATTTGATTATCTTAGGTAAAGATAATCTTCCAATGGGGGTGACTTAGGGGGCTCATGCTTTGTGAATCAGGAGATGAAAGGACTAATCCATGCACTGTCGTTCACTGTCTTTGTAACCTAGGGACACTCACCTTCATTCTCTGGGCTCAGTTTTCTCACGTCTTAAATGTCACACTAGTTGATCTCCAAGAAGCCTCATGAGGAAGCTATCCCAATAAATTAAAATCAAAATTGTTCTTCATGTTTTCACGGATGTTGTCCTCATTCCTGGGTGGAAAACTGTGCCCTTTGTTGAGATTTGGTCCCCATATTGATGGAAGCTGAGGTAGCTGTTTGAATCTTTTAACAATGTGCCCATGAGTGAAATTATCAGGGACTCAAATATGTTATAGAACCCGTTGAAACCAAAAGTATGGTTTCAAAAGTCCTTACCAGTTCTAACATTCCATTTCTAATTGGAATATGAGGTGATTTTTTTTTCCGTAAGACGCCCCCCAAAGTCACTGAACACAAAATTATGGAGAAAAGTGTCTCTAAAGTGAAAGAAAGGACTTCAGATGAGTATAAAGGTGAGAACTACAAAAAGAGTAAAGTTCACAAGGCAAGGCCATTTCCTCTGAATGGATATTTCATTTGGTTTAACATGAAGATTCAACTCTATTGAATTCCAGAAATTTCTACTGAGCATCCACCATGACTCAGACACTCTCTTCAGTCCTGGATGTACCAGGGGAGTGTTTAAAGGCTAATACTTACAACATGGGACTTACAAGATCAGATTTGCATTTTAGAAAGATCACTGTAGGGTGTGGATTTGAGTGGGGAAAGAGGAAAGGCAGGGAGACCAGGGGGAAGGTTTCAGAGGTTATTAACAAAGTCCAGGCAAAATGCTATGGTGGTCTACAGCGGGGTGTGCTGATGGAGGTGAAGAGAAATAAATAGTTCTGAGAGAGATTCAGGAGAAAGAAAAACCCAAACTTGGTGACTGGATAAAAGACACATGTACAATGGGTTTACACTTGTAATCCGTGATGTACAGGGTTGGAGCAGGTTGGACCGGAATGCAAAGCATGAGACGCCTCTTAGAAGCAAGGCTTCTTCCTAGGAATAGCTGAGGATGGGGCTTTTCCTTGAATCTTCTTCATAAATCTGCACAGGAGAAAAACAAGAGGCCAGGCAAGAAGATGCATGTCGGAGGTAAAAAGAAAAACAGGTTTGGTCCTAATAAGGTTGTGGAAGGGGGGAGGAATGTTCTGGAGCAATCTGCCCAGAGGTGAGGACTGGTTTGTGAGGCTGCCAGTATCTGCAGATGTTAACGGGGGTTATCAGCTGTCGCTGAAACAAAGGCAGGGAGTGTGTTGGCAGCCCAGGAGCACGTGTGCGGGTCACGAAGAAACGCCAGGCTTTCTGTATACAGATGTCCTCAGAGAACAAATGCTCTTGGCAAGGCCACCTCTGAACACCAGTTACACAAGACAGACACCTTTTTTGGAGGTTTGGCCCTTCTCGGTGGGGGCCGCTTTGCACAGAGCTGCTCCTTCTTTTACCTCTGGCAGAAAGGAGGTCCCTTTTATCCCAAAGAGAAACTTCCTCCACAAGGGAAATCACCGCACCCCAACCAAACACACAGTCACACATGTACATAGTCCCAGAAGCCTTCTCTGCATTGAAGGCCAGTCAATTTTTTTTCCCTTTCCAATTCATATTAATACACCAGGGCTTATACTTAAGCACAGTCCTCTTAAATGAACTATTCTCAGAGGTGATGTTCCTAGAATATGCTCTGGAAATGTGTCCAGAGTCAGATATCAAATGGTGGAGGCCCAAGGGCATCTCTCAAGAAGTCCTTTGGCATTTTAGCCTGTTTGACACCATTATAAGGGGGTCCAGGAATCAACTTGACGTTCTAGGTCACCTAGAAAATATCTGACTTCTGGAGATCTTGGTAACAATGACAGCAAAAGCATTAATTTGCAATTAGATTGACTTGGGCTGAGTCCTGGCTTTTCCACTGACCTTGAGCCTCTGACTTAATATCTCTGTTTCAGTTTCCTCATCTGTAACATGGGAATAATAAACATGGGTGAGCCCTACTGTTATTCCCATGTTACAGGTGGGGAAAACTGAGACACGATGAGATGAAGTGATTATTCCCAGACGAAGCAACTAATAAAACGCATAGTTTGAATGTGAGCCCAGGCAGTCTGGTCCCCTTCCTGCATTGCCTGCCATACTTACTCCAGATTTCTTCTTTAACCCTCAAAACAACTCTGTTAATGGGAACTTGAACAAGTTACTTAACTCCCTCAGTCTCTTTGCATCAAGAGAAAATAGGGTTTTGTTTTTGCAGACTTCATAGGATGTTAAGGAAATAACTGAGAAATGCAGATAATAGGATTCAGAGGGCCTGAGCCCTGGAGAGCAGAGTAAGAGAGCCTGTAGACTGCAGTGGTAACAATAATCTCATTGTTAGCATGCAACACCCACTATATTTGCAATTATTTGTTTCAATGTTTGTGATTTCCTTGAACTACATGTTCAAGGACAGAATCTGTCTCTTCCTTATTTGCCCCTGTACCCACAGCATTTGGCAACCTCATACAGACCCAGAACGTGCTGTGCTTTCCATGTTATCCATCGATGAATGAATAAATAACTCCATGCCGCCTCTCTCTTGGATCGTTGTAAGAATTAAATGAGATAATGCATGTAAAAAGAGCTAGTACAGTGTTTGGCTTGAGAATTCTACCCAATTAGTGTTAGAACTTTCCCCTTTGCAACCAGAACACATTATCTGAGACAAACACTCTAGGATCACATGATCCAGAGAGTAACAAACAGAATGTCTGGGCTCCTCTGACCGACACAAACATCCCAGCCAGAATCCACGCACCACGTGACCTGGGCAGGTGCGCGGAAGAGGAGCACCACCTGGGCTCCACCTCAGTAGGCAGTACCGCCACGCATCACCGAGAACAATGCTGTGGGCACGTTGGGAAATCTTGAGAGCAGAAAAGGGAAGGCACTTGATGTACTGATTGATTAAAGCTACTAATCAGGTCCGTACACGGTACACACACTGGCAGCTCTTGCTTACTGGGTACCAGGGAAGGGTTTGGCAGAGATGAGTGAAATGGCAGCCAATCCATCCATGAGCCAACGTGCTACATCTATAAAGGGATGATTTAACTGAGTACATTTGGAAACAGAAATTGCTGGCGTTGTTCAGGAACCCTAAGTAGAAATAGTTGTTCAGAAACTAAATAGACAAGTGGGCAAAAAAGTCTCTTCTCTCTTGAAACGGTTCAGAAAAGAGCTAAAATAAAAAAGCAACAGGCAGCATGAAAACACGGACTTGGGCATCAGGCAGACTTCCCTTCCAGTCTTGGCTCTACCAACTGTGACCTGAGGCAAGTCAACTAGCACCTCTGAGCTTCCATTTCCTCTTCTTCAAAGTGGAGAATACCCACTTCACAGAGGTATGAAAGCTGCTATAAATACTCTGTGTAAGGGACTAGCAAGTGGTTGATCTGCTGCCATCACCACCACCACCTAAAGGGAGCCACCCTGACTAGATGAGCCACACCACCTGGAATCAGTGCATTCCTATCTTCCCCCTTAAGTGGCTCTAGTGGTTGTATTACTGTGTTTTGTGGTGAGTCACTGTCTATTTAGACAACAAGTGGCAAATAAGGACTCAGAGATGGGAGGGACCTGGATCATCTTCAAATAAGATAAGCCACTCCAGAAATAAATGACAGGGCATCGGCTGGGATGGGGGAGAGGGAAGGGGCTGGCATGAACCTAGGAAACTGAAAGAGGGCAAAGTCTGAGAAAAGAGGCAACAGGAAGAGTTCGAGGACAGAGTTGAAGGCAAGCAGTGGCCCAAATACGAGTGAGTAGCTGAGTGATGGTGCATCACCCACTTCTGGGTGGGGAGTCTCTATCCATCCAGCAGCAATGAGAGGCAAGCGAATTCATGACTGGCAGCCCTGGAACGTCTCAGGAAGAGAAGTAGATACTGCAGGAAGTGGGAAGTGCATCTAGGCTAGAAATGGGGCTGGTTGAACATCCATATACTAGGAGCCTTAGACACCAGGGTCCCCTATCTCATCAGATACCCAGGGCAGGGGACGAAGAGTGGCTCACTGGTGAAACTGAACAAGGCAGTCTCTAGACTTGTCTTTCTTTAACCTTCTATTTAATCCTTTTTAATTTATGCAAGTAGAACTAAAAATCTTACAATAAATTTCTACTATACAAGATGCTAATGAGATGGTATATACATGGTATATGGCATATGCAAGAGTAGGTTTTTTTTTCCCTTATTTAAAACTGAGAATTACTTTTTAAGTCAAACCTTATTGAAAAAAATAATCAATAACACTTAACATTTCTTGAAAGTAATCTTTTCTTTTTACACATTTTTAAAACTTGTAAGGAGAACACAATACATTTCTGTGAACTAATTGGCTTAAGATAAAACAGAATTTAATTTTCCTAAAGATAGGTTTTATATATTTAGTCTAAATAAAGTTTGTCCATTTTTTTACATGCTATTTAAAACATGAAAATGTATTGACGCTGTTGAATAGTAGAGCTACTGAAATCATAAACCAAAGCAATATGAATAAAAATATAGCCTAAGAAAATTTATACAAGACTTTGAAAAAACATATTCTTGTTAACATCGTCAGACTTAACTATAGGCCTAGCTATTCCAAAATAATTATAGACATGTGTTGGTTTCTTGATTTCTTATAGGCCTGTGCATGCATTAAAAAAAGTTATGTTTATAATAAAATAATTTTTTTCTTTTTACTGCATGAATACTAAATTCTTGGTCAAACCTGAGATCAGTACATACAGATTTTCCAAATGAAGTGAGACAGTTTATGTCCGGGCTCTTGGTGCGTGTTACACACGGAAAATCTTGCTCATACACGTAGGAAGCTGAAAACTGCACCAAAACGGCCCTTGATTTCCCATGCAAGCCTGGATATTCCTCTTCACAGAAACCAGAACTTGTAAGGGGCAGGTCAGTAAACCTCATCTCCAATGTACTATCTGACTGCCCCTTGCAGAGTTCTTCCTCTTCTCTCAAAGTCAAGTTCTCCGGCAGAGCAGAAGATTCAGAGAAAGGGTCCCTCATCCTGGTAGACATGTGTGTGCAAAGGGAGGGAAAATACTCCTCAGTTTGGTCCTGCAGATCTTCTAGGTGGTTGATGATAAGCGTTGCACACCACTAGCCTTCCTCTCTCGCAAGCCTAAGCACCAGTGGAAACATGTCAAGCAGTCCTCTCCCAACATGATTTTTCCCAAGAATCTCACACTTGAAGTCAAAGCATTCTTCCTAAGGCTTTGCAGAGACTTCTTCCCTTGGCCCATGTGATGAAAACTGTCCTCGAGGTAGGCTGATTTCTGCAGCCATTCTTCACCTCCAAAGATCTCAGCAAATCTGGCCAACAATTTTTCTGAAAGTACCCCTGCCATTCACTTTTTAGCTCAAACTCTTGTCGAGAACAATCCCTCTGTGAAGCCACCAAATTTCTGTATGAAGAAACCTCTCCTGGAACCAACTGCTAATAGGTCTTCATCAACACGGCCACCAACACAGTTTCTCCAAGACAGACTTTGTGTTTCTAGATATAAAGACAAAACACTAAATATAGATGGTTTTTCCATAAACAAGACGAAAAGACAACCCTCAGAATGGGAGAAAATATTTGCAAATGAAGCAACTAACAAAGGATTAATCTCCAAAATTTACAAGCAGCTCATGCAGCTCAATATCAAAAACCAAACAACCCAATCCAAACATGGGCAGAAGACCTAAATAGACATTTCTCCAAAGAAGATATACAGATTGCCAACAAACACATGAAAGGATGCTCAACATCACTAATCATTAGAGAAATGCAGATCAAAACTACAATGAGGTATCACCTCACACCAGTCAGAATGGCCATCATCAAAAAATCTACAAACAATAAATGCTGGAGAGGGTGTGGAGAAAAGGGAACCCTCATACACTGTTGGTGGGAATGTAAATTGATACAGCCACTATGGAGAACAATATGGAGGTTCCTTAAAAAACTAAAAATAGAACTACCATACGACCCAGCAATCCCACTACTGGGCATATACCCTGAGAAAACCATAATTCAAAAAGAGTCATGTACCACAATGTTCATTGCAGCTCTATTTACAATAGCCAGGACATGGAAGCAACCTACGTGTCCATCGACAGATGAATGGATAAAGAAGATGTGGCACATATATACAATGGAATATTACTCAGCCATAAAAAGAAATGAAATTGAGTTATTTGTAGTGAGGTGAATGGACCTAGAGTCTGTCATACAGAGTGAAGTAAATCAGAAAGAGAAAAACAAATACCGTATGCTAACACATATATATGGAATCTAAAAAAAAATAAAAGGTTCTGAAGAACCTAGGGGCAGGACAGGAACAAAGACACAGACGTAGAGAATGGACTTGAGGACACGGGGAGGGGGAAGGGTAAGCTGGGACGAAGTGAGAGAGTGGCATGGACATATATACACTACCAAATGTGAAACAGATAGCTAGTGGGAAGAAACTGCATAGCACAGGGGGATCAGCTCAGTGCTTTGTGACCACCTAGCCGGGTGGGGTAGGCAGGATGGGAGGGAGACGCAAGAGGGAGGAGATATGGGGATGTATGTATATGTATAGCTGATTCACTTTGTTATAAAGCAGAAACTAACACCATTGTAAAGCAATTATACTCCAATAAAGATGTTAAAAAAAAAAGATTACATTCTATTGGAGGAAAACAGTCAATAAACAAATATACAAATTAATAAAAATAAAATATCTGTATCTATAAAAAATATATATAGATGGTTTTTCGCTTGTTTCAGACAATCATTTCTGGTAGCAGTAAAAGTTTTCTTGAATTTCACCATCATTTACAAATCTTGCAAATACCACATTTTGACATTTACTGGTGAAATCTATTGACTCATCGGCTTCAATAGAAAACTTATTGTTTCTAGGTTTATGACACAGACTTCTGCATCATCATGTGAGGTGTCATCCATGCATTGACTAATCAAATGGCTTGAAAGTGGAATGTGTCCATTTCTCCTCCTGTATCTCTTCCTACCATTTTATTCATTTTATTTTTTCTAGCATTATTAGGTTTTCACCAACTGTGTGACTTTTCCTTTTGGGGGCAATAAGTTCTGCTACTAAGTAACTTGCTCCTTGAACCTGAGTGTGATTTTTTAGCTAAAGGTTTACCCTGTTTATTTTGATATTCCAATGGCCATGTAAAATCATCAGCACCTTTCCTTGTTAAAGGGCTGTGACTTGTTGTTAAAAGTCACGTTTTGCTAAAGCTATCACCGCATTGGTGAGTTGTTTGCCACAGACCTGCACAGTGGGATAGGGCAGTATAGATCACCAGGCGTGTAAATCCATTGATGAGTAGCTTTCAGCACAAAGAGGGACTTCAGTTGTGTGCCACTTACAGCAGGAGTGCAGTGAAATGACTCAGGAGATTGTAATTCTTCATTACTAATCTTATCAGAATCATCCATACCTGCAGGACTAGAAAAGTTCACATGGAAAAACAAACACGGAAGAACCAGGGAACACTAAAAAAGGGAAACGTCAAGGGAAACTAACCCTACCGGATGCTGAAACATGCTATGAAGCCAGTATAATTTAAACAAACAAACAAAACAGGATTGACACAGGAATTGACAAATAGACCAATGGAATAGAATTGGAAATCCAGAAATAGACCCAGGTACATTTGGAAATTTAGTATTTGATAAAGGTGGCCTCTCAAGTCATTGGTGCAAAAAATATACATTTGAGTAAATCGCTGGACACCTAAGTAGTCAAGAGGTTGGGCTTACAGAAGCAAGAGCAAAAGAAGCCCTCCACAGAGTTGGGGAAAGAGGTTGTGCTGGCTTGTGCTGTAGCTCTGAGAGGGTTCACGGGCCTGGTACTAAAACAAGCTGGAGGCTGAAACCAACTGCCAGGGTGACTTTGACAGGAACAGGAAGAAATGAGAAGTGCACCTTCGACCTCCCAATCTCCTCTGTGAAGCTGCTGGTAAAGGAGAAAATGTAAAGTGCAAAGTCCCAGCACCAGCATCACAGAGAAGTGTAGCAGAAGGTGGGTTTGGAGCTGAGCTTAATGGCTGGCAAACTTGTAAATGCTGAATACTTTTGGAGTTAGCATGCATTAACCTATAAGTCTATCAAGAGGAAGGAGCAAGGGCAAGTGAAGGCAGAGGATGGAATAAAGGTGCTAAATTTTCATCTTCCTTAATAGAAAGTTAAGGCAATAGCCAAAGTGATAAGTCATGAATAGCAATACAAACATAACACTTAGAAAAACAGTGTGAAACAGCTAAAAAAAGTTTAAGGAATGGAACTCAGGTGGGGAAGACTGGGACAGAGGTTTAGCTTTTTAAATTACAGACACATACTTGACTTTGATTTTTAAAAAATTAAAACTTAAATAAGAGCATGTGAGTGAAGGGAAAAAATAAATTCAATATTATAAGGTAATTTCACTCTTGGAAAGTGAGTGGGAAAACTATCATTTTGATAATACAAACTCCCAAAAGCAAAAATGGAAAATCCTTCTTGTTGTTGAATCATGTGAGAAATGGATAAGAAATTAGATTAGTGGGCCTTGTGAGGGCAGATCATGTGTCTGTTTTATTCACCAATTATACCCAGATTTTATGAATAAATATATGAAAGAAAGATTGAATGGAAGAATTCACAACAGAAAGAGCAGCCACATCCACCTGCATTAATCACAAAGAATCTCAAGGGCTTACCAAGAGGAAAAACATCTATCCTGCACCCAAGTTGCTGGTTTCAGATGAGTAACCAGAGTATTTTGATGGCACGTGGTTAGCGCTATTTCAGTGATAGGGACAAAGAACTGTGAACCATAGAAGGTGGAGAATATCACTCTGCCTGAGAGTAGCTGAAGGTGACCTTGAGGGTTGATGGGCCATGGTTGGTCTGAGTCTTGAAGAAAGTGTAAGAGTTTACCAGGTATGGAAACAGAGGGAAGAGAATAAGAGAGGGCACAGAGAGATGACAAGCCTTGATCTATCCAAGAAGAGTCAAATGTCCTGTGAGGATGGAGCAGAGTCTGAGGAGATGCATGGTGGGTAATGAGATTGGAGAGGGAGGTGGTCACCAAGCTGAGTTCATTGGATCTTATTCCTTGGGCATTGGGGAGCAAACAGAAGCAGAAAAGTCCCTGTGTCGGATTTGAATTTTAGGGAAGCTCTTTCCGACAGTAATGTGGAAGAAGAACCCAGAGCAAAAGAGAACAGATACAGGCACCAGAACCAGAAATAACAATAACAATAAGAAAAGCTAGTATGCATTCAGTGCTTATAACATGCCCAGGTCTGTGCTCAGGCTTGGCCTGCGTTGTCTCATTTAATCTTTTTTTTTTTGATGGAATATTATTTTATTTTATTTTTAAAAAAATTTATTGGAGTATAGTTGATTTACAATGTTGTGTCAGTTTCTGCTGTACAGTGAACTCTTCTCAATACTCTGTAATGATCTATATGGGAAAAGTATCTAAAAAAGAGTGGATATTGTATATGTATAACTGATTCACTTTGTCTCATTTAATCTTGAATTATACAGATAGGGACACTGAGAAATAAGAGATTGGGCTTTTATTTAAGAAAAAAAATAGTGTTCACTAGCCAGGAAGCCTCCAGTACATTTTCTGTCTGGGCAGGAACCAATCAACATGTGGCATTGGCCTGATTCCACCAGGTGTGCTCACCTGGCAGAACAGGAAGCATTTGGGCAGGAATGAAGGCAGTTCCTGACAAGCGCAGAATGACATTCATTGAGAGGCAAGTAGGGTTGATGCCTAAATATGGTTATTATTTTTTTAACATCTTTATTGGAGTATAATTGCTTTACAATGCTGTGTTAGTTTCTGCTTTATAACAAAGTGAATCAGCTATACGTATACATATATCCCCATATCTCCTCCCTCTTGCGTCTCCCTCCCACCCTCCCTATCCCACCCCTCTAGGTGGTCACAAAGCACTGAGCTGATCTCCCTTTGCTATGCAGCTGCTTCCCACTAACAATCTATTTTATATTTGGTAGTGTATATACAAGTCCATGCCACTCTCTCACTTCGTCCCAGCTTACCCTTCCCCCTCCGTGTGTCCTCAACTCCGCTCTCCACGTCTGCGTCTTTATTCCTGTCCTGCCCCTAGGTTCTTCAGAACCATTTTTTTCCTTTTTTTTTTTTTCAGATTCCATATATATGTGTTAGCATATGGTATTTGTTTTTCTCCTTCTGACTTACTTCACTCTGTATGACAGACTCTAGGTCCATCCACCTCACTACAAATAACTCAATTTCATTTCTTTTTATGGCTGAGTAATATTCCATTGTATATATGTGCCACATCTTCTTTATCCATTCATCTGTCAGTGGACACTTAGGTTGCTTCCATGTCCTGGCTATTGTAAATAGAGCTGCAATGAACATTGTGGTACATGACTCTTTTTTTTTTTAGAGTGATGGCATGCCCTTTTAATTTTTATTTATTTTATTTTTTTAACGTTTTTATTGGAGTATAATTGCTTTACAGTGGTGTGTTAGTTTCTGCTTTATAACAAAGTGAATCAGTTATACATATACATATATCCCCATATCTCTTCCCTCTTGCGTCTCCCTCCCTCCCACCCTCCCTATCCCACCCTTCTAGCTGGTCAAAAGGCACCGAGCTGATCTCCCTGTGCTATGCAGCTGCTTCCCACTAGCTATCTGTTTTACATTTGGTAGTGTATATGTGTCCATATATACACTACCACTCTCTCACTTTGTCCCAGCTTAGCCTTCCCCCTTCCCATGTCCTCAAGTCCATTCTCTAGTAGGTCTGTGTCTTTATTCCCGTCTTGCCCCTAGGTTCTTCATGACCATTTTTTTCTTTTTTTTTTTTTTTAGATTCCATATATATGTGTTAGCATACGGTATTTGTTTTTCTCTTTCTGACTTACTTCACTCTGTATGACAGACACTAGGTCCATCCACCTCACTACAAATAACTCAATTTCGTTTCCTTTTATGGCTGAGTAATATTCCATTGTATATATGTGCCACATCTTCTTTATCCATTCATCTGTCAGTGAACACTTAGGTTGCTTCCATGTCCTGGCTATTGTAAATAGAGCTGCAATGAACATTGTGGTACATGACTCTTTTTGAATTTTGGTTTTCTCAGGGTATATGCCCAGTAGTGGGATTGCTGGGTCGTATGGTAGTTCTATTTTTAGTTGTTTAAGGAACCTCCATACTGTTCTCCATAGTGGCTGTATCAATTTACATTCCCACCAACAGTGTAAGAGGGTTCCCTTTTCTCCACACCCTCTCTAGCATTTATTGTTTGTAGATTTTTTGATGATGGCCATTCTGACTGGTGTGAGGTGATACCTCATTGTAGTTTTGATTTGCATTTCTCTAATGATTAGTGATGTTGAGCATTCTTTCACGTGTTTGTTGGCAATCTGTATATCTTCTTTGGAAAAATGTCTATTTAGGTCTCTGCCCATTTTTGGATTGGGTTGTTTGTTTTTTTGATATTGAGCTGCATGAGCTGTTTGTAAATTTTGGAGATTAATCTTTTGTTAGTTGCTTCACTTGCAAATATTTTCTCCCATTCAGAGGGTTGTCTTTTCATCTTGTTTATGGTTTCTTTTGCTGTGCAAAAGCTTTTAAGTTTCATTAGGTCCCATTTGTTTATTTTTGTTTTTATTTCCATTTCTCTAGGAGGTGGGTCAAAAGGATCTTGCTGTGATGTATGTCATAGAGTGTTCTGCTTATGTTTTCCTCTAAGAGTTTTACAGTGTCTGGCCTTACATTTAGGTCTTTAATCCATTTTGAGTTTCTAAATATGGTTATTAAAGAGAAGTTCAGGGCCATGATGTCAGAAGATATCCAGCCAGTCTCTCAACATCCGGTTCCCCCCAAAGCTTGTCCACTCTAGCTGTGGGTGACTTAATCTCGCCATCAAGAAGTATTAATCATGCCTCACCTCAATAAGTTACCATTTGTTACTCCAGAATGATACGTGGCACACTACATGTTCAATACATGCTGTTTTCTTTTGCCCACTCCCCTTTTCACTGAATTTCCCTCCTCTTGTCTCTATATACCACTCTCCTGTTCAATGAACTCACCATCGCTCTCTCCAAACAAGTGCCTCCTTCCAGTTTCAACAGTGGCCTCATCAACTCAACCGCTGGCCAAGCAAGAAGTCTCAATGTCACTGTCAACTCTTCCTCCTCTCCTCCATATATCTATCTTGACCCTAATTCCCGATGCTTTTCCAACCATCCTCTTTTCTCACCTGACCACCTCTGACTTACTTGGTCATCCAAAGAGCCTTCTTCTGGTTGTCGAACCACTAGTTTTGCCAGCACCAAAATAGCCCCTCACATCCTCTGTTATGGGCTGAATTATGGCCCCTCAAAACATGTTGAAGTCCTAATCCCCAGTACTTGTAAATGTGGCCTTATTTGGAAATAGGGTCTTTGTAGATGATCAAGTTAAGATGAGGTCATTAGGGCATGTCCTAATCCAATACGACTGCATCCTTATGAAAAGGGGGCGATTTGAACACAGAGTCAGAGACAGACACAGGGAGAATGCCATGTGAAAATGCAGGCAGAGATGTGTCTATAAACCAAGGAACACCAAAGATTACCAGCAAACCACCAGAACCTAGGGGAAAGGCATGGAACAAATTCCCTCCCATATCTTCAGAAGGAACCAACTCTGCTGACACATTGATCTCAGACTTCTAGCCTCCAGACGGTGAGATAAGTTTCTGTTGTTTAAGCCACCCAGTTTGTGGTACTTTATTACAGTAGCCCTAGCGAATTAACACTGTCTCCAAGGCTCTTTTCTAAACGCACATCTGATTATACCAATCTCTGCTTAAAATCCTTCCACAATAATGAAAATTATAGGTTCTATTTATCAAGCACCTGCTGAGGGCACAGTGGTCCATCTCTGCTGTACCTAATCCTTACAACATCCCTGGAAAGAGGAATTACCATTCCTGATTTTTCAGTTGAAGTAAAACGATCTTTTAAAAAGCTGTCACTTGTGACTTCCCTGGCCATCCAATGGTTAAGACTTCGCCTTCCAATGCAGGAGGGTGTGGGTTCAATCCCTGGTCAGGGAGCTAAGATCCCACATGCCTCAGGGCCAAAAAACCAAAACATAAAACAGAAGCAATATTGTAACAAATTCAATAAAGACTTTAAAAATGGTCTACATCAAAAAAAATCTTTAAAAAAAAAAAAAAGCTGTCACTTGCCCAAGTTCCCAAAAGTAGTAAGCAGAAAAACTGAAGTTTGACTCTTGATCTCTTTGAGTCCCAAAGTTAAACTAGCATTGCAGATTTCACTATAACAGGGCTCAGCAAACTTCTTTTGTAAAGGGCCAGATAGTAAATATGTTAGGCTTTGCAGGACATGTGGTCTCTGTTGTGACCACTCAATACTGCCATCCATAGCGTGAAATCAGCCCTAGACTATATGTAAATGAATGGACATGAATGTGTTTCAATAAACCTTTATTTACAAAAACAAGCTTCAGGTCAGATTTGGCCCTCTGGTCATAGTTTGCCAACCCTTGCCCTACAACATTGTCTTTAGGAGCTAATCCACGCTCCTTGATAAAGTAATCATTAATATTCATAGTGTGCTTGCTTTATGCCAGGAGATGTCATGTCTTAATTTATTTAAATTCCCACTACTATTATCTGTACTTTAGAGGTTATGAACTTGCCAAGGTCACACAAATAGTGACAGAGCCAGGATTCAAATCTGGGCAGTCAAGCTCCAAAGCCCACGGTCTCACTCATCGTCCTCAAGGGCCTTCACACCTCCCTGTGATCTACATAGCCCATCACATTCCCCCACCCTCCCTGTCCTTCCTCTCCAAACACCCTGTTCTTTCAGCCATACCACAGCTGAGACTGGGAAAAGGAGGCAGGAGACAGAGCTAGCCCCACCCTCCTGCTCTGGAATGTACACTTGGCCAAGACCCTTTGTCCGTGGGATGGGAAGCCCAGAGCAGGGAGTGGGTACATACCTCCTGCACCTGGTTTGGGTGAGAATCTAGGGAGATGAAATACAATATCGAAGTAAAAGTACCAACAGTTTTTGGCAAAATGCCTAGGCTTGCTTTAAAGCATTTAAGTAATTTACTCATTGATTCTTACTACTTTTCAATAGAATCTTATAATTATTCAACAGAATCCGAGCTGGTGACACAGCTACTTGCCTCCCAACTGCTATGCTTACATTTCCTTTCCTAACAGACCCCAATTTTGTTTGCAATGTCAGCTAGAGGTGACCAATGACGCATCAACAGAAGTCTGTTGGGGATATCCAGGGAAGTTTTGCTTTTCTGTCGTAAATAAGTGTGTCTTTTCCTGGTTGCTTTCTTCTTCTTTCTTCCTGGAATGCGGCCAAAGAACTAGTACCATAAGTCCCCAACATATGAACCTTCAAGTTGTGAACTTTCAAAGACACGAACGTGCATTCGCATGTCCAGTCACGTAAGTTAGTTCATGTGTCTGGTGTACATTGTCACGTGCGTGCATCCTCTACAAGTGGTTGTGCTTTTGTGTACTTTACAGTGATATTTTTTGTGTTTGTTTTTTATGTATTATTTGTGTGAAAAGTATTATAAACCTATTACAGTACAGTACTATGTAGCCGATTGTGTTAGTTGGGTGCCTAGTCTAACTTTGCTGGACTTAACGAATGCGCTCTCAGAACAGAACTCGTTTGTATGTGAGGGACTTACTGTAGTAGAGCAGCCAGCAGCCATGTCACAACCACAAGGATGAAAGTTCTTTACCAAAGCTGGTAGAGGAAAAAGATAGATTCTGGGGCATCGATGGAATCGTGCAGCTTCTACACCCTGCTTCACGTTCTCTGTCTCCAAACTTTGGGTCGGGGGAGGAAAATCATCCCTCCTTTGGTTAAACCACTGTAGTTGGGTTTCTGCCACATGTAGACTTCCTAACAGAAAGACCGGGTCAGCACACAGGATGCATCCTCAGCAAAGAACACGATTTCTAGGATGTAGTAAGTAAGCTCTCACTTAGTGTTTGATGAACGAATCAATGAATACATGACTGTATTAATAGAAGACAGAAGCACTAGACTACAGAGGTCAGTGCCCTAGGTAAAAATAATATTTATAGCTACCACTCATTGCTAAGCACATACTACGTCTCCTTCATTCTTTCATTAATCTTCACGGGTCTCGAAGGCTGGTACTGCTGTTCCCATTTCACAGATCAGGAGCCAAAGCTGGAGGATACTAGGCTGACCAGGGTATGACGGGAATAGGATTTGAATCCAGATCTGGTTGAGGCTGAAACTTGTGTTCCTTCTCTCAGGCCAGGCTGCTGTCATGATTATCTGCCCATGAGGCAGCTGGGCCAAGGCTAGTGGAAGATGAGAGAAATCTGAGGGAGAACCCAGGCCCTACACCACCGAGCTCTACAAGCACGGACAATTCTTTCCTCTGTGCCTCAGTTTCCTCTTACGTAAACAAGGTGACAATAGTCCCTTCCTCATTGGCGCGTTATGTTAAATGTGACGTGCGTATGTAAGGTGTTTGGCAGAGTGCTTGTAGAGGCTCAAAAAATATCGCCCAGCAGCATTATTGTCATCCCCCCCCCAAAAGCCCTAGAAGAATCTGTGACACGAATGTGGGCCAGCCCTGAATAAAAGGCTCCAGAGGAGGTGTCCAGGCGAGCTGGGCCTCGCAGCTGTCAGAGCCTGTGCGTTCTTTAACTTTGGAGACCCGGTCCGAACTTCTCACTGCCTTCACCAGCATCCCTTTTTTTTTTTTTTTTATTCAAACAGAAAGTCACAAAAATTATAATCATCCTCATCAGTTCACTCAGTCCCATGTAATTAATTTTTTTTTCATCTTGATCTTTTGTTAGCACTTTTATGAATTCATCAGTTTTCCATTAGAGTTCTGAAAATGCTTATTCATTCAGTTCAGCAGTACAGTCAGTTACCAGAAACCTGTACTTGTCAGAGTCTTTTCCATGAATTCCTTGAAGATGAAACCCTTTCATAGGAACATTTTTGCAAAAGCATCAGAGTACACCCAGAATATAAATGTTTCAGACATTACATGAAATTTCTAAAATTCTTATATGTTCTGGTATAATGTTATAAGTCATAATTCTAGTTATTACTTTAAAATGTATATCTCAGAAATAACTAAATTTCCTTGTCAGCTGTATTATTATGAACTCTCATCAAATCTTTAGCCGTGGTCATTTTTAAGTCTTTTGTCATTTACAGACAGCATCCCCTTTTGAGCACGGATGCCCGTGAGATTTCTCTCCCTCCCTTGAAGTTCTGATAACTTGCTGACTTCACTGTCATTCCCAGCTGAGGGAGCGTCCCTTGGAGCCTGGAGGCTCTCCCCTTAATCCCATGCAGGTTTCAGACAATGCCCCGATGGGCGGACACCAGCTACCGGCTGGCTCCCGGCCGGCCCCGCCTCAGCACCCGGAGCCGCTGGGTGTTGGATGCGTCTGAGATGAGATGCGAGGGCGGATTTGAGTCTGAGATGCTAATCTGTCCAGCTGAAGGTTTCACATCTGCCTTGGCACACACAGGCACAGGGGATCTGAAGAGTCAGTTACAGCTCCCAGCAGGTGGGGCGGAGTCCTGGGGCACTGAATACAGGTAGGGCCAGATGCCTACCCTAACAAAGCTGGCATGGCAAATCCCACTGATGCCTGGGGCCACTCAGGAGAGTCAGTGTGGGAAGGAATAGGGCAGGAAATTGCTGGATAAAGTAGGGTCTTTGCGATCAGATCTCTGTTTGAGTGCCAGATCTTAGGCTTATTCACTGTGTGACTTTTACTACATTACTGAACCTCTTTTAGATGCCGTTTTTTCATCTTCAAAGTGGGAAAAATAATAGTGCCCACTGTTGTTATGAGTATTAGAGGAGATGATTCAGTAAAGCTCTCAGCACAGTCTTTGGAAAATTGTTAATGGTCGATAAATATTAGCTCTGATAATCACATAGCATCAAGTATACATAATATGAAAGCACCAAACACTTCTGAACAATCAGTTACAAACTGCTGTGTGCTCTGAGACTGATGCTGGATTGTGGCTGCACTTTATATTTTGTTGTTGTTGCTTATCTATGTCCTGTAAAAGTGTTAGGATGAATGGGCATAGTACTATATTGTGATAAGAACATATCCAGTTCTTAAAGTACAAGTTTAGTCAGTGCTTACTATCTCCTCAGTACTGTTTATTGTTCTGAATAAATAAAATTATCCAACATGGTTCCTGCTTTCAAAGAGCTTTCAGTCTAACTGAGGAGACAGGATAAACAGAGATAAAAGTCATATAAAAATGTTAAGAGCCGATGATAATGCACGTAGCTCAGTGCTAATGTGTGTGGATGGGACCATAATCGCTGGGATTATTGAGAAGAGAGAGGTATCCAGGAGGAATGGAATGGATACCTAGGGTCTGGCTGGCCCCCTCCCAAGGGGCCTGAGATGATTAAAATTTGAGGTTGACAGGAAAAGGTGAGAGGTAAACCTTACATTGCATTTACTATGTGCCAGATACTCGTCAGGCACTGTACGTATGTTTTCACTTTCATCCACACAGCAACCCTACGCGGTTGGTCATGTTATTATCCTCATTTTAAGGATGAATGAGTTGGGTACAGAGAAGTAAAGTAATTTACCACAAGTCACACAGCTGGTAAGTGGCAGAGCTGGATTTTGAGCTCAGACAGTCTCCTTCCCATAACTGCTCTTAACCATTCTCGTATACTTCCTTTCAGAAGAAAGGAAACCAGACTGTGTTAGTTATGTATAAGTAACAGCAGATGCTATAATGAACAACCCCAAGTCCTCAGCAGCTTAACACAACAGATGTTTATCACCTGTCAGGTAACAGTTCAACACAGGTGTTCAGCTAGCATCCTTCCACACAGTGACTCAGGGACCCAGACTCTGCCCATCTTGTGCCTCCATGATTCCCTACGGCCATGAAGTCCTCTTATGGAGATCTCCTGGAGGGGGGTCTCTCCCCACAAAGGATTTTATGGCCAGGCCTGGAAGTGGCACCCCTCATTTCTACTACCATCTGGTATTCAGTCACACAGCCATTCCTAACTGCAAGGAAGGCCGGGAAATGTCATTTAGCCAGACATCTGGGGCAAACATGGATACTGATGAACACTCACAACCTCTGCCACACAAGACAAAACCCAAATCATTCATCCAAGTGCAAAAAAATAGACTTAGCTCCAAAGGCCAACACCAAATGCACAGCTGTAGAATCCGGTATCCAAAGAGCAGCAACATCCTTGGTCCTAATTCTAGAAGAGGGCTAAGCGTACCTGAAGGGCCAGTTTCATAGCTAGCAACCCGCAGCGGAAGCAGAAAACTCCAAGCATGACTAAGTGCTCAGAAGCACCATAAACAGAGGCTCTTCCTTCCCCTTGCTCCCCTGCAAAAACAAAACCCAAAACCGACCAGATGCAGCACGACCTCTGCCAGGGAGTCAGTGAGTCAGAGTCCCCCACATCTGGAGCCTGGCAGGACACCAGGATCTCGTCAAGATGCTTTAACTATAGAATAGGCTAGAACATGGCTGGTTTCATGATGGGGCTCAGGTCTGGAAGGAGTGACAAGAATGCCAGGCAGGGGGAATAAGATAAGGTCCTGTGACTGAGTCATTGTAAGAGGTAGAGAGACAGGGAAGGGATGACGAGGAAAAGCAAAGAGAGCTATCACCCAGTAGAGGTACACGCTCGCTGAGAGATCACCTCGGGCACGTCGCAGGTTCTGAGCAAAAGAGCCTTGAGAAGAAGAACTAGACACAGACACCTTGGACTCAGTCCATCCAGAACTTCTCCCCAACTTGTATTCCACATCCTGGTAAGTTGCCTCACATCCAAGCTACTTGAGTCAGAAATGTATCAATATCATCACTAACCCTCCACTCAATCACCAAGCCCAGTGGATCCAAACTACCTCTGAAATCTCTCCATTCTGCCCATCCCCACATCCTTGCTGTAGTTCATACACCCCCCCACCCTTTCTCATCTGGGCTAATAGAGCTACAACTTGACTCCAGTTTTCCCTTCTTCCAATGTTCTTTTAGTCCAACAGATGTTTATTGAGCTTTGTAGCAGATACTAGATTTGCCCTCCAATATCTTTCCTCACCTTCTTCCTTACCACCTGAATCCCAGTTCATTCAGGAAAGTAATAGGCACAGTTTAAAAAAAAAAAAAAATCTCACCTTCCCAGCCTTCTTTGCCACTAAAGGTAACTGGGTGACAGAGTTCTGGCCAATGAGAAGTAGGCAGATAGCTCTAGGGAGGGTTTCTTTCCTTGAATGGGAATAAAAGGCTTCCAAGGAAATACCTTGTTCCATTTCCCCTGGCCTTTTCCTCTCCTTCCTGCCTCGAATGTGGATAGGATGCCTAGAGATGTAGCACTTTCTTCCAACCGCGAAGAAGAATGCCAGACGCTAAGGATGGTGCAGCCAGGAGCTAGAGGGACCAGACCCTTGATGACTTTCTCAAGCAGCTGCACACGCCTTGGGCTGCCTACTTCCAGATATTTGCTAGGTGGGTGTATTAGTTTCCTATTGCTGCTGTAACAAATGACCATATGCTTAGTGACTTAACACAAATTTACTCTCTTATAGTTCTGAAGGCCAGAAGTTCAAAATTAATCTCAAGGGGTAAAAGTCAAGGTGTTGGCAGAGCTGATTCCTTCTGTTAGCACCAAAGGAAGAATCCATTTCCTTGCCTTTTTCAGCTTCTAATGGCCACCTGTGTTCCTCGGCTCAAGGCCCTTCCTCTGTCTGCAACATGCTTCACTCCAATCTCTGCCTCTGTCATCACACCATCTTCTTCCCTCGGACTCTTCTGCCTCTCTCTTTAAGGATCCTTGTGAGTATGAGGCCACGTCAGGATACACTGGGGACCTCAGGGTAATCCAGAATAACCTCCCATCTCAAGATCCTTGATCACATCTGCAAAGTCCCTTTTGCCATTTGAGGGAACGTATTGACAGGTTCCAGGGATTAGGATGAAGACATCTTTGAGGGTCATCATTCAGTCTACCACAGTAGGAAAAATAAACTCCTCACTTGTGTAAACTATTGATACTATGTGACGATTGTTTGTTACTCACAGCTGAAGGCAGTCCAAGCCGATAGGTGCATCTCCTGGGTCCCAGGCACTGTGCTCGGTGCTGGAGATCCTCCAGCTGGAGAGTCTGTCATGCTGTGTTTGCAACTATTATTTGCTTATTTGACGGCCTTGGGAGGTCATGGACTCTGGAAGGCAGGAAGTGTGCAACTCACGCTTTTTTGTCTTCCCAGCACCAGTCAAGTGCCTGACACATCGTGGTGCTCAAAAATTGTTGGTTGAACTCAGCAACTGGGCAATCATGATTCGGCTGCCATTTCCTTCGCCAGAGTTAATTCTAGATCACTGAACAAATGCTGGATGAAAACAAAAGGGGCCGAGAGGGTCAGGGAGAGGGGCTAAAATAAATTAGTTTAGAAAGCCCACACCTGCCTGCCCTTAAAGTTTCAAAACTCTGAGATGCTTCATAATGAAGAAACCTGTTTAACTTTAGCTCAGCGTTTCCCAAATGTATTTGACCATGATTTTCATTTTTCATGGAGTGTGCATTCATGTCCTATGGAAGCAGAATTCTGTGGAACATCTTTTGAGAAACACTTCTCAACCCTTCCCAGGACTGGTTTGGGAACTAGGGCGGTCCAGGCCCCACAGGTGGACTCAGCAGTGGATCAGACCAAAAGTGCACCGAGGTTGCTAAACGGAGGTGCTGCCACTGTCGGGAAGGGTTTTGGGGTACAGCTGGACCTCAAAGAGCGATGACATTTGTCCTGGCAGAGGGGAAGGTGAAGCATTTTCTGCTTACCTCCAAAAGCTACCTGGCTGGTTTCAAATGGCCCAGACTGAGAGTCAATGAGCAGAGAGGAACAGTGCCTTCAGGACCACCCAAAGGCATCTTTCTTGCCCTGGCAGGGCCAGCCCCAGTTGTGCCCTGATCCCAAGCCAGCCGACCATTTCCCAGCCACCTCCAGCCAAATGGCAGCCAGAGTTTTAGGACCTGATTTCTTCCTCCACAGCAGCCAGCCTGGGCGGGGGCTTTCTGTGCTGTCCCAGGAACCCACGTGACCCTCCAGCCCCTCTGCACTGTGATCCTACTGCATTGAGAGGTACTGCTCACTGTGCCCACTTAGCATTGACCTCAAGGCTCAGAGACGTTCCTCACCCCTCCCACCTGAGTCCCAAAACTTCTGGTCTCCTGTATTCATTATGGGACATTCTAAGGAATGATGGACCTGAACATGATGTTGAAGATCCTCTGCTGTGTGGTTTTTCAAATTGAAATCTGCCGTTCAATTTGCACGATTTCAATTTGAAATCTGGGAATTCATCAGGGTTGAACAGGGACCCAGTCTTAGGGACACAGGGCAGCTTTTACTTTTTTCATAAAGGACTCATTTCAAGGAATTCATTTATATTCCTTACAGATACATTTTTTTAACGTTTTAAACCACATGATCTAGGTGAAGATCTTCCTATTACACATGGGAAAACTGAAGACCAGAGAAGGAAAGTAAGTGCCCAAGATTGCAAAGCAAATTAAAAGCACAGTGGGAAGGAGAATGCGGGTCCCTTGACTCCTAATTAAGCATTGTTTCCATCACACAGTGCAGTTCCTATTGTGGGTGGCACCGGACCAGAATAGAGCATTTGAGGCAAAACCTTTATGAGATTCTTTTTCTCCAAATTCCCAACAGTTACTAGAAACTGTGGTAGAAAACAGACTCTTAAAAATAAATTTGGGCTAGTATAATAAGAAGCATGATTCTTAAAGGGCACACCCAGGGACTGCATTTGGTAGTTAACTACACTGCCATTGCATCTCTTTTGAAGGTTCCACAGGCTATAAAGTGGATTTGCATGGAGTGGTCTCCTCACCTCCCCCAACCCTCCCAAACCCTATCCACTCTCTTCTCATCAACTTCCTGGTTATTTTTAGTGACACCACTCTTGCTAAGGTGAGGAAAGTATTCTTAATGCTGCAGAGGCTTAGAATAGCCATGTACTTGAACCATCCAAAATAATGATGTGCTACCCACCCCACAAAGAGTAGGTCCCAGCCCAGTCTACTTCCTGACCCAGCCCCTCTCCCCCACCCACTACTCAGCCCAGGACCAAACAACACAAAGGACTCTGCTTTGCAGAAAACATGTTAAAGAGAATAAGCATCTATAGGAAGTTTAAAGCACAGCAATGCTAACTTTGCCAGTTTGAGGATTTGTGTCAGAAAAGATTGTATGAAATTTAAATAGATAACAGGACCCACCCATCAAGTTTAATGGAACATAAGTTTTTCCTGTTTCTTCACTTCCCCCTTCTCCTCTTGATGACTCTCTTATATAGGGTACAATTAACCACTTATTTTCAGGGAATTATGCTCTCTGGGAGCCTGGAATTATGACCATAACACAAAATGAAGAGCTGAAGCTCAGAATGGTTAAGTAACTTGCCCTAGGTCACACAGTGAGGAAGTGGTGGAGCCTGATTTCAGACCCAGGTTTCAGATTCCAGTGCTCGTGTATTCTCTACTAGGGCCTTCACCTCTGTGACATGTCATATTAACAACACAAGCTGACATTTATTGAAGCCTTGCTATGTGCTGGGCACTGTGCAAACCTGCTGCCCTTGAAGTACTGAAATAAACCCTCTGCCCTGAGGAACAAGAGTGGCTTTTAGATTTTTAACCTACCTCTGTCCTCTAGTTGAGACAGGAAAAAAATTATCCATCTCCAGAACTTATAACTGAATAGGATAAGACCCAGATAACTAACTGACTGATCATCTTTGCAATCCAACCCCTTGCATCTGATGGAGAGAGACGTGATCCTCTTAACTTTTCAGTTGTCTCTCTGCATTGTCACCTCCTATGCTCTTGCCAGGTCACAGAAATAAATAACAATGTCACGTTGATATTGCCCACCTGAATATCAGATGTGGACGGCATCCTAGATAATACCTGTGGCAATCAGACACACCAGATGCTTTAGGAAGTTTCCAGACTTGGTGTCTGTCCTGTCTTCCCCCTAAGTGGCTTGTCAAGCCATGTGGTTACCATATATAAAGCCCACAGACCTGCCCAAATAGTTAACATGAACCTCGTGTCACCGAAGCCCGGAGTTTCAGTATGAGCTTCAGCTGGAATGGCTTGTCCCTGGAATGGCTTTAATTTACAACCGTTTCAGAGGGGCCGGTTTGCAAGTTGCAGTCTACGATCTCAGAGACAGGCGTGAGCTCTGTCTCAGTTTAACAGGTTGGTTTCAGGAATCCAAGATCCCAAAGATTGAAGTGTCATCTGTGTTTTGTAGGCAAATATCTACTTAATCACTACTCCGTTGCCTGAGGAGAGAATCATAACCTATGCAAGCGTTCTAAAGGAATTTGATTTCCCAGTTGGCAATAAATATCACGTTTCCAAGCTGGGCATGTTTAGGCATTTGATGTATCGCTCTGCAGATCTAAGAACAAGACAAAGAGTGGTTCTATGCCAGAGCAGAATGGTGGGAAGGCTGAGGACACCCAGTGTTGTCACATCTAAAAATATTCCTCCACCACTGCTCTCATTTCACTACCTTAATCACCAAAGACACTGCCCACCAGGCTTTTCCCCCAGGATTTGAATAACCCCAGAGTGTCCACCAGTGATGAGGATTCCTCGGGCTTCAGGACCCAGGGGAGCCAGCTGGAGGGCCAAGGGGTTGACAGGGAGGCTGAAGCCTAGCTCACTGAAAGCACAAGAGTTAATCTTAGGGATCCGAAGAGGAGAACCAAGTGTTTCTCTAGCTTTAATCCTGCGAGGGAAATTGGTAGAACTCTGTTCCCCTACACAGTCCCTCCACCATTTCTGGAGTCACTAGAGGATCTCAGATGTGATCATGAACAAGTGTTCCATTACCCTCCTGCTGCTGCCCCAAACTCTGCGACTCACAAAGCCACCCCTAGACACCTTGGCGTTGTCACATCCTGCCTTGATGTCCTAGCATTGCTAGAGTCTCTTGAAATAACTCCTTCTGCTTTATTCTCAGCACTCATTTCCTGAGGACACACTCAAGAGCCTTTCAGTGCTGGGGGAGACAACCAGTGATGTATTTATGGTGTGTAAACAGCTCCCACTGTCTTATGATGCTTCTGCGTCCCCTGAAACAAACCTCTGTGCCTCTACTCTTTACCTGAGGTGAATTCTAACCCAGAGGGTTTCTTAGTTCCCCACGAAACCCACCCCAACCCCACTGTCCTTCATCTGATTAATGTTTTCATTATCTAACACAATCACCATAGCAACCACACTTTGTAGATTATCCCTAGGTTAAGCTATCCTTTCCATCCCTGGTGTTTCTACAAGACACACCAGCCTCGGGGCAAAATGGGGCTGAGTTAAGAGGAATAAACTGTATCTCTCTGATTCTAGTCCTGCCCCTGTCGCAAGATCTCAGGTATTCCTGAGAATTTCCTCTCCCAAAGGGGCCACCTCTCCTGTGCTCACAAACAAGCCTCCTCCTTTTCCAGGTACCAGACTTCTACTGCCCTTAAACCCAACTTAGAGGACTGGCTTTATTGAATAGAACCACCTCAGGGAGGATGTTGGCTTATCACTCCCACCTCCAATAACATCTTTCCCTCCTGCTTCCTGCATCCGCCCAACCTATGAATGCCCGTGGTGGCCGTCAAAGCTGTCAACGAGCCACAGTGTGGGCCATCAAGAAATCCTAACCAAATTAGCCAGGATTCTTAGTGTTGCCAGTGACAGACACCCAAGTCAATGTGAATTAGCACAAGAGGGAATTTATTAAGTCACATAATTTTAAAAAGTCAAGGCAGTGAAGTATTCAGGAATCCCTGTCTCTCTCTCTCCCCGCATCTCTCCCCTCTGCTCGCCTTTGTGCTGGCTTCGTTCCCAAACAGGCTCCCTCCTCATAGTGGCAAAATTGGTCACTGTGACTGTCAACTCCAAACTTGTAGCTATTTATGCAGAGCAAGAAGGCGAATGCAAGATTTTTCACTCAGGAGCTCCGGAGTAAAAGTTCTGGCAAGATCTCTGATTGCCCCAGCTTGTGTAACATCCTTTCCCTGAATCAATCACCGTGACCAGAGGAATATAAACTTTAGTTGACCAAGGTCATAGGCCCACCTCATGTGAAAGAATATTGGCTTCAACTGATCTAAATGGAATAATGTCCCCATAGGATAGAAATTTACTGTCACCAAAATAAGGAAGAGAAGAATTCCAGGAAAGCTGAAGCAACAGAAACCCAAATAGACTTTATTCCAGATGTCACAACTCTCTTAGCTCTTTCAGGATTACTCGGGAACTGGGATAAAACCAGATCTGCCAGCATGGGCGTCAGGACATCAATGGATCCTGGTGTGAAGATCTGGGCTCTGGGGTCCAGAGAAACAAAGTAGGGACAGCTATTGATCGTGGACCAGTCAGTCCCTTTCTCTCCGTGAGCCTCTGATCCTTGTTCGTGAGAGGATTGGCCTAAATCACTGCCCTTAACTCAAGGCCCCTGAGCCTGCTGAAGCTTCATTAGTGCCGCATGATCTAACTTCAGCATAAAGTGTTAGAACCCCATTTCCACGCTGCTCCTTTCAAATATGCCCCGATAGGAACAGTTTAGCAGTGAAAAGGCAGCTCCTTGCAACTATGAAGGTAGGGGCTGTCTGGGAACAAAGGCAACACAGAACTGAGGGATAAAGCAGAGTCCAGCTATCATATCATTCGGGCCCTGACTCCTGCCATGGCTGCATTCAGCATCTGCCTCTGCACTATTCCATTATAGAAGTTACCAAATTCCCCTTTCTGCATACACCACAACGGGTTGGGTTTTCTATCACTTACAGCCAAAAGAATCCCAAGTGAAAGAAACAGGCAGTATCTTTCACTTTCTTGAGAAATGTGATGGTACATCTGATGTTTAGTGAGAGTACACAGCTGCCTAGAAATGTCTGTCCTTGGTGTAAACCCCGAGCTGGGACAGGGAATCTTGGCACTTATGCTACATACTTGAGGAAATAAACAAGTCCAAATCTGGGTACTGGTAAATACCCTGTCTGTAGTGCCACAAGTTATTGACAATTGATCAAACCCCAATCTCCATTCCCCAAAGAGAAAATGGATTTAGAAACACATCTAACTCCCACTGCCCAGTAAGATGTAGTTGGACAATTTTTTCCCAGGATGTCAGGGAAGCTGGTACAGTGAGATTTCATCTGATTTGCAAAGTAGCGGGTCCTGTGAACATTAATGTACTGATCAGCTTTCAGAGAACCAACCAAGCACTGAGCCAAAATAAGGAGACTTACGTGGGCTTCTATGAATCAGCCAGCTTTCTGATTAGTATTTAGTTTCACTTTAAGGATTAATTATCCCAGTACAAGGGTAATGCATATAAATTTACTTACCCTATAAGGAGCTTTGTATTAAGCTAAATACCTAAAGCTTTCATGACATTGTGAAACCCAAATCCCTCAAGTGAACAATTGAGGTCTTATATGCAGCTTAGAAGATAAAGTACTTCAAGGGCCTTGGACCTATTCGCCTTTGGGTTTGGAGTTTGACTCACCTTTGGGGTTTGAAGGATCTGAACCAAATTTGTACAACTACAGAACCAAAGCCTCTTCACCAGTGCTCTCTCCTGCCTAATATAGTTCATAGAACAAACTAGGAGGACAAAAAATGTTTTTTACCTTTCCCTCTAGAAGAAACTCTAAAGCTAAAAATGTCTATTCCCTGGCACTAAGACCAATCCTAAATCATCGGCCTTTAGAAGACCAAACTCAAACAATAAAAGGAATTCATTAGTTCACATAACTGAATGGTGCAGGGATGAGTGAAGCTTCAGGCAAAGCTTGATCCAGCATTCATATTTTGAGATGAGGACTTGATTTCTTTCTTCCTTTTTTTTTTTTTTTTTTTAATAATACTGGTCCATTTTCTTTGATGTCTGTTCCATTCTTGAGTAGTCTGTCCCCTCATCGCGTAAAAGATGACCGGCAACAGCTCGCAGAGCTACCCGATTCTATATTCACATCCAGCAGAAATAGAGTCTGTGTCTCAGCATTTCTAGCAAAATTCCTACAGTTCCCTCTGATTCGACTGGCTTAGATCATATGTCCATTTCTGAAGCAATCATGTTGGGAAGAAAGAATGCCACCTGCTGTTTGGCCCAAGCCAGAGTCCATCCTTGGAGCTAGGGGGAATGTCAGCCTCACCCAGACCACATGGCTGGAGAATTTGGGGTACAGTAGGTAAGGGCAATGAGGGATGGTGGGGGGGAAGTCCTTAAACATCCATTACAGCCCTCACTTTACACATGAAGCAACAGAAACCAGAGAGGTTACATGACTCACTCAGAATCACACAGTGAGCTGAGTGGGGGAAGGAGCAGCTAGACCCTAACCCCACTGCCCTAAAGAGCCTTGTTCCTTCCTCTCTGTTAAACTCACTTCCAGCCAAAACCTTACAACTGTCATTGTGCCTTTTCATACTTACAAAGTCTCTGGGAGAAAAGATGGAAACCCTCTCCAGGCATGTAGGGGAAAGTGAATTACCTGCCGGGGTACTCCATTCCTGGAGCAGGTCTCAACAATTTTCGAGAACAAGCAACAAAAAAAGAAAAGTTCCAAGAACCCAGTGCATAAACCAACTCCATCATCCCAGCCAGACAGAGCAACACAGGATGCCGGGCAGGGGAACAAAGGAGAAAGTCCCTCCCGGGCCCTGGGGCTGCCCCCAGATTTGAGGGAGAAGGCTGGGGGCCAGGACCGCCTTTCCTCTGCTCCCAGTACTCCACTAGGCTATTTGCATTTCATTGTGGTCCTGGATGATTTAAGGAGCCCAGTGAAAGCCCTTGGATGTGGTTAGGACATTCATGCTCCAGTGATAAATAATGTGACCAATGTGTATGGCCTAGAGTCATTGCATTATCAAAGGGCTCCTTGGAAACTGGGGGAAAGGCAGGGCTTTTTTCCTACTTCTGCTGGTTTGTTTTTGTTGTTTTTTTTTAAGCTGCTGGATGAATTGATTTCTTGTCCCTTTCCAAGTGCTTAATACCATCCCGGGAACTGACACTCTCCCCGTCCTTGGCCTCAGATCTTTTCAATACTGTGGTTCCACCAGATGAACGGTCAGAGATGAGAGAAAAGGGTGAAGGACGCCGGGCCCTTTGCCCATCTTTCTCCCTCTGCCGCCCTCCCCAGACATATTTTTTTTTCCCCAAATGAAATCTCCTGGTTGACTTCAAAGGCAGCTCTGCATCCAGAAGAGATAACACTGGTGGGGAGTGGGGGAGGAAGGAGGAGAGTTGAGAAGAAGAAGTGGAATCTCTGGACAGAGAGGGTTGGGGGACAGACAGAAGATGGGCTGCTGTCTGAGTGAACTTAATGTGAGGCAGACACTCACAGGTGGGGTGGGGGGCAGGGGGCGGCAGGAGGAACGACAGTAAGAAGTCAGAGGTCCGGGCTTGTCTTTGCTGGCAGAGAAGTCAGGTTTGGACAGATCAGAAGGAAATGACTACTGGTCATTTCTGGAATAGCTTTTTCAATTTTCCCCCATTTCTGCCATGATGGTTGAGAGCTTGGGATTTGGAGTCTGGGTTCAGATTTCAGCTGTGCCACATTCTAAGTCTGTTCAGTCAGGCAAGTCTTTTCACCTCTAGAAGCCTCCACCTTCTCAACTCATCCCTTAGAGAAGAGGACTGCCCTTCCCCTTCCACTGCAGTCAACGCCAACCAACAGTATTGGAAAGAGCCACCTGAGCATGGTTCTGCCCGAGGCCAGGAAGGGGTGACCACCGGGACTGAGCATTTCATCCTCCTCTGTACAAGTAGGGAAAGCACTGTGCCTCCTCGCTACAAGGCCTGGAGTTTTCCAAGTCCCAAGTTGCTGAGGGGCTGGGGATGCAGGAATTAGAGGGGGCAATTTGCCAAGGGCAAGAAGTATTGTAAGATACACTCTCACATGGATGAGGAAAGAGAGAGCCAGAAGATCAGAGCAGTGGCTTCCCGGTGCTGTACTTGAACTTTCACTAACCCTTCTCCATCACTATGAGCCAGATGAAAAGAAGGAGCCGGCCTAGAGTTAGGGTCCCGAGCGTGCTCACTCAGCAACAGCAGAGGAGTGGACCATCGGCTCCCCAGTTACCAGCGGGGACCTGAGACAACGTCAGTGGAGGGAGGAGACCCCTTTATAGAGAACACAGGCCAAGGTCTATTTCCCTGGTCATCATCCCACCCCGCCCCCTAGAGTTAGAGATAGTTCTATGGTCAGAGAGAAGGTTACCAGTTACCAGGATCAGAGATCATAATCATCCTTCCCTCTTAGAGCTGTTAGGATCCAATAAGATAATGTACGTGTAGGGCACTTAGTGAAAGAGAGGGAGTACATATGCAAGAAACGGTAGCTCTCATTAGCGTTTCAAAAGCATTCTGTTTGTGTCATTCAGATTGTAAGTTCCATCAGAACTTCTTCTTTTCAAGACGGAAAAATCAGAATGCACGTCAGATTTCAAATGTTTCCCTCCCTTCTTTTGCATGGTGGCTTTTTGGGCGCTGAGGCTGATAGTGTTTTCTTTTCTGCTGGCCCATCATCATAGAACTTGGCTTTCTGACAACGTGAAAGCCAGGACAACCAATTAGGCCTCAATGGATGGAGGAGCCTATAACTCAGAGGGTCATTTTTTCCACTTGTCTTTCAAGAGCAGCGATGGTTGATTTCCGGAGCCACAGAGACTCCATCTGTGTCAGACCCTCCAACAGAATGATTTACAGGCATCTCTTTAATGGTACCTTGAATGCTTTGCAGATTCAGTATTGTCCAAATCACATTCTGGTTTCTTTCTGCCATTTGTCATACACCTGGACCCTTTGTGTCCCCCCCGCCAAGCTGTCATCGTGTGGTTACTCGGCAATTGCCAACTAGGTTTTCATATTAGCCCAAGAAAAACATCATTAGGAAGGGTGAGCCTGTGGCCAAATCCATTGCTTAATGGTCTGCAAAGCCAAACAGAAAATAATTGGAGGTATCTGAGCTGAAGGCCTTCCTGCTAGCGAGGAAAGTGAAACTTGACTCTTTAAACAGGAAAAATGGTAGATTTGCCATTGCAATTGCTTATAGAAATGTACTGTTTCTCCTCTGGTCTTCCCTCAAAGATGCTGTAGAAAGGAAGACCATTTTCTGTGCAAGGTAAAGCAATCATATTCTCAGTTTGCATTAAAACTCTTGTCCCCTAGAGAGCAACTTCTTTGGTAACTGGCTCTATTTCTTCTTAATGAGTTGCAAAGTTATGAAGGCAGTTCAATGTCTTCTCCCTTAGGGCTGCTCTTTTTCCTCATCCTACCACACTACCTTTACTTATGTAATACTCACCCATCTTCCCATCACCACCTCACCCTTACCTACATATCCCCCCACCCCTAGCTTCACTGTCATAAAATACCATGGACACATAAACAGAGAAACCAAGTTACCTACAAGGGTAAAATTCAGGCTGGCGTCAAACATCTCAACAGCGTAAGACAGAGATCATAAATTCCAAGGAAATAAAGGGTGACCCAAGAATTTTACATACAAGGACGTTGTCCTTCAAATTCAAAAGCAACAGCCAAAGGGAACATACCAAAAAAGGGGGAAAAAATAGAGAATATAGCTTAATGTGCCCTTTGAAAATAATAAAAAAAGAATTGTTTATCAAATCCAGCCAACCAAAAGATGAATCAAAATAAAGAACTCTGAAAAAGAAAAATCAGATTTTAAACTGTTTTTAAAAACGTCGGTGGTGAAAATGAGTATATCAAAATATAAAGCTATAGCTATCAAGCCACAATAATTGCAGTTTAAAAATAAAATATAAAAATTACCATATAACAAAGAGGAGACAGAGGATAAGTGAAGTGTAAGAATTCTAATTTCTGAGGTTGCCATAATAGGGACTTACAGATTTATCTACATTTAAAGCACATGTTCATAAAATATAGTAACCCCAAGCTGTTAGTTTTTCATCATCTTTATGTTTTTGCCTTTGGTAGGCTCTTTCAGAAACGTATTACTAGTTGTAAATAAATGTTTATATGAGGTTTTGGTAATTCTCTCAGTTTCCTTACTTCTACGAAATAGCAGATTATTTAACTTAATACATTTTTGTTTTTGAAGACACACATAGAATACTCCTATTGGTTTCTATTTATTCTTTATCCGTATAGAAGAGAGAGGGAGAAAGGATGGAATTATGATCACAGATGTTGAAGGTGGTCATTTCTGAGTAGTGAGATTGGACATCATCTTTAGTTTGCTTCTTTGCATTTTTCTATGTTGTGTGACTTGCTTTAATCATTATCATGTATCATTTTACAAAACAAATATTACTGAAGAAAACTAAAGTGCTGGATTTAGACCAAAAAAAAAATGGTTGGTGGCTTCTCAGACCCCTCTCTGACAGGCTGGAGTGGGCTCTAGGGAATGACCGTGACTGTCAAGATGAGGGATGTTCTCTCTGTGCATTGTCTCTGGAACTATTTTCTATCTGCACCAGAGGTGGATTTCCTAGCAAGTCAACTCAACTTCCCTCTTGGAAGCACCAATAGGATCTGGGAAAATTAATGTCTAGTGTTGTAAATTGCAGGAAACTGGCGTGAAGGTAAACATCCCTTCAAAGATGGAGGAAGTGGAATGGCTGATGCTGGGACCCCCACCTTCTGAGTCAGCCATCTAGGGAATAAGGCAAAAATAGTGGCAAATACTTTTCAACCCACTGGATCAAATTCTTTATTCCTGACATACTCGAGAACTTTAAGAAAAAGAAAGTTTCTAGAGGAAATCAACAAAAGTGGGAAAAAACTTGTTCCAATCAAAATTCAATGATACTAGAGGTTTTGGGGCCTCACTGTATTTGGGACTCAGTAGAATGGGGCAAGTGGAAGAGGCTTTGCCCCTGCTGCTAGGGTGACCACCTATGTGTCACAGGTACCCAGATGTTCTGGGCAATGGGCAAGGCAGACATTCAGGAAGGGCAATCAGAGCAGCCAGCCAAGAAGAATTTATGAGTGCCCCCAACATGAGGAAAACAACTATTTTTGTATGCATTCACTAAGCACTTTGTATTATTAAATCCCATGTATCTTCACAACATTCTTATGAGGTCAGCGCTACTATCTCCACTTTATACACAAAGAAACTGATTGTTTTGACAATTTAAGTAAATAGCTCAAGGTCACACACTAGTACTGGTGGCCCCAGGATTTAAAAATAGGTTAATGGTGAGCTGCTCAAACCTGACAGCTTTCCTAAAGGAGACAGGAGCTTGAGTCCAGCAAAATCAGCTGAGTCAGAGAGAAGCAGAATGGTATCTCAGGTCCAATGAGACAAGAGTTGAATCGGGCAACTGAGGCCCAGAATCTGGAGTTCTGAAAGGCAGCAGAGACAGCCGCAGCAGGCAGGGTGTGGGCCCTAATCCTCGGCCAAATCTCCATTTATACAGCCTAATGGGTCAGGGAGAGATGCCCCGTTCTTCACCAAGGCACCGTAACCAGAGCAACATCGGCGATCTACACCTGGGCCCAGCCCTGGAGAGGCAGAGACCAAGATGCTGAGAGGCCTCTTGGACCTTCTGGAGGTCCAACCTGTCTTAACACATACCTGTCTTAAATTAGGCTTCATACCAATAGCATAAGATTCAGGTGGCTGGATGTTTGCATTGGAACAAGGCTGGGTCATGAAGTCCAGACTGGTGTGCCCGGTCTCCACAGGGAATTGCAGCTCTCAAAGTCACATTATCCAAAGATGTTCTCTGTCTGTTTGCAGTAGCTGCTGTGATTCCTTAAGCATCTTTGTCCCCATGACACCAGCTGGTGTGGAGGATATCAGCACTCAGCCTGGAGAAGAGAAGTCCTGCTGGGACCTAGCTCCTTCCTCCTGCTGGTGGAACATCCTTACTTCCAGGCCACTGCGTATTATATTGCCATGGAAACTGTGCACCGCACAACTCCAGGGGGAGCCATTCACACAAGGGGAATGATGCCCCTTGCAGCTGTGCCGTGCGCTGGCCCTGACTTCTTGCTAACTTCCGCAAAGCCAACTCCCATTCATCCTTCGTGACTCAGCTCAAGTGTTCCCTCTCTGAACTCCCACTAAGCAATAATAATAATAGTAATAGTAACAGTAATGATAAGTAGCATTTACGGTACTCTAGGTACCTGCCAGGCATTGCACTAAGCACTTTACATGCATCGTCACTTGACATAGTTACCATTATCATCTGCATTTTATAAATGACAAAACTGAGGCTTTGAAAGCTTAAGTTACCTGCCCAAAGCTCCAGAGCAACTAAGTAACCAAGTTGGGATTCAAAAGAAGGCAGGCTAACTCTAGAGCTCCAGCACTCCCCTCCCCACTGCACCAGCCAAGCCCTCGTTTGTGCCAATACCTGGAACCTACCCCTCTCATAGCACCTGTAATACCCTGATGCACCCACTCGTTTGCAATTTTTGTCCTCCAGTAGCCTGACAGAAGGGCTCCTGTCGTATTCATTCTTATATCCCCTGGGTGTCTATTAAAGAGTTGGAACTCAATAAACCGTTTGTTGAAAGTGTGCATGCAGATGTGGCTGACGGCCACTTGGCGTGGACCGTTTCTACTCTGCCTCTACTCTGGGCTCGGCCGTTTGGTCTACCTGAACACGAAGCACAGGATCTGATTCACATGCGATCAAGTGGAGCACAGCCTCTTCTCTCCTCGGCTTTCTGCCTGTGCACCCAGCGGACACTTCAGGCCTCTCAGGAGGATTGGGAAGGAGCTTCTACTTGTCCTTCCACCTTTCATTTCCGCCTCCCAACGTGATGTGTCGAATTAGGGAGACTGAGAAAAGCTCGGAGCACGTGTCCTTCATTCCCTTCCAATTCTCGACATTTTCAGAGCAGCTGTCCCCACCCAGCACCCACCCCCAACACACATATCCTCCGCCTCTCCGTCTGGTGAGCCGAGTACAACCACAGGAGAAAACCTGCAGTTCTCTGCCTGCTTTGAACACCTGGGTTAGATTCACCCATAGATGAATCCAGACGTCTAGACTTCAGAAAATTGATTTCGCCTACAGGTCCCATCCAGCCTTATTAGTAATAAAGCTGATGAATGGATGCCTACCGTTCAGCTGCTTCCAAGTCTGTGGTGGGCGGGAGTCGCAATTCAGAAGCCCCAAGAGTTTCCCCCCAACAATAACTTGCCCAAAGTCAAACAGCTAGGAAGCGTGTAGACATGAGATCTGAATCCAAAGTCTGAGCTTTTAACCACTGCTCTCCATTGCTGAGAAGGAGGAAGCTGAGGCCCAAGGAGGTGAGGCAAGAGTCATGTCACAAAGGGTCTTCTGGAATGTGGAGGAAGTTTAGGTTTTATCCCAAGGACTATAGGAAGCTACACACGTTTCAAGCCAGGAGAGGAAACATTACCATCTGCAACAACCCTGCACCAGACCCCCACGGTTAAGACTTTATGTTAGAGTTTTCTTCCCGAAGAAGAAGTGTCTGAGAAAACAATACTGTTACTGCCTTTGAAACCTATTCTTGACATGTGAGTCTGAGGAATGGGAGGGTTTATTATTGTTGTTTGTTCTTAAAGGAGAAACATATCCCAGCAAGTGGACTGTTTTGTCTTCAACTTCCTCATTCTTGAGAAGTCAGGCAGGTCAAAGCAGCAGCTCGGGAACATGTGTGGTCCACTTTGGCCTCTCAAATGAATCCAATTCCATTTCACCACCAATTAGCTATTTGACCTTGGCAAGTTACTTTGTCTCTCGGTGACTCGGTCTTCTCACTGGTAAAATGGGGATAAAAACAGTATCCACTTTCAAGACATGGTAGGCAGAATAATGGCCCCCACGGATGACCACATGCTAATCCCCAGACCTGTGAGTATATTACGTTACATGGCAAAAGGGAATTAACTTTTCAGGTGGAATTAAATTTGCTAATCAGTTGACCTTAAGATAGGGAAATGATGCTGGATTATCCAGTGGGCCCAATGTCATCACAAGGGTCCTGAAAAGAGAAAGAGGGAGACAGAAAAGTAGGGTCAGAAACAGAGATGACTACAGAAGAATGGTCAGAGAGATGCAACACTGCTGGCTTCGAAGAGAGAAGAAGGGGCCATGAGCCAAGGGTGCCCTCTAGAAGCTGGACAGGCAAGGGAATGGACTCTCCTCTAGAGCCTCTAGAAAGCAATGCAGCCCTGCCTGCACCTTTATTTTTTTTAACTTATAAACAATAGAAATTTATTTCTCACAATTCTGGAGGCTGAAAGTCTGAGATCAGGGTGCCAGCATGGTCAGGTGATTGCCTTCTTCTGAGTTGCAGACTTCTCTGTGGTATCTTCACATGGTGGAATGTGTGAGGGAGCACTGCGGGGCCTTTTGTCAAAAGGGCACAAATTCCAATTATGAGTGTTCCACCCTCATGACCTAATCACCTCTCAAAGGCCCCACCTCTTAATACCATTGCTTTGGACATTAGGTTTTCAACATATAAATTTTGGAGGGTCATGAACATTCAGCCCATACTAGCAAGTTTTCAGGATCATCTCTTTTTTGTTGGTCTTCTGAAATTACAATAAAATATCTTACTTTTGATCTGTTTTTAATCCAACGTATATGGAATTTCTCTAATTCAAGAAAGACAAATTTTAGTTATAAAGAAGCTACTGTGTATTTGTTTCATGAGTGACTTAATTCTTTAAAATCATTCATTTCTGATTATTTAATCAATACGTGCTCAATATGCTCCTTGATTTTAATGAGATCCTTGCTGGACTTCTGACCTACAGAGCTGTAAGAGAATACGTGTGTTGTTTTACACTACTAAGTTGTGATTTGTTACAGCAGCCAAAGAAAGTGAATACACAAGGGTTTAAATATAAAGTGCTTAAAATAGTGCTGGGCATTAGATAAGAGTTCAGTAATCTCTCCTTGTTCTATGGTGGTGATGAATTTGGTGAGTATCACTTCTTCTATTATCAGTTCCACCACTTCTGTTCATTTTTGCATCAAGTCACATCACTCAAAGCTACATCTCTTCCACTGACACCATGCTGAACTTTAGAAATTCAAAATGAAAAAGAATACTCTCTGGCCCCAACTCTCTGGCTGGCCCCAAGGAGTTCACAGTCTACAGGGAGAGTCGCCCTTGCAAACAAGTCATTTTTATACAAGGTTGACAAGTTCTAACAGAAGAAAAATCTAACAGCTTTGCTTTCTTGTGCTCCTGCTTCATCTCTCCCCAGAATTGCTGTTAAGGAAGATGTGTTGGCTAAGTGAAGATAAATCCTACCTGGCTTTCTCAAAATGTGAAGCAAAAGAAAATATCTGTGGTTTTCTGATGTGATGAATGTTTGTGTTTCATGGGGATTCGGTGCTGTGTAGGAGAGCTGGAGCTCTCCCACAACCAGAACTCAGAGCTGAAATGGAAGTGATAAAAGAAATTTCCACATATTGCGGTATGGGGAAGTCGTTCTGGCTTATACGTGAGCTAACTTGAATTTGATGGTAACTAGAACAGCCTGTTTGTGGCTTATCAAACATGCATTGTACATCTGCTTTAATTATTAAAGAAAAGGGCACATTGACCAGAAGTAAAGAATGTGCATGTTAAAAATAAAGATTAAATGCCTCCCTTCCTTGGACACCAAGGCTGGTACTCCTTCAATGCTAAGACTCCCTTCCCAGGTGCCATGGCCGTACTGACTCGCTGTGTACACGAAGGAATGTATCCCTGAATTGTCTGATGTTCTTTGTTCTGACAAGACATAAAACTGTGCTGAAAACCATGCTTCTCTGGAGCAGTTCCTCAGAGTTATCTGAGAGCCTGTCTCCCGGGCTACAGTCCTCAGTTTGGCTTAAATAAAACTCTCTTCTATTCCTATTATAGATTGTTTACTGATGATTTTCATTGACATTACCTTCAAGGAATACTTTAAACTTTTTCCAACAAGTGCATTTAGGAAGGTCAGGAAAGATTAAGAATGAACAAAATGGGTCAGGAGCCAGAAGACCTGCATGGGACACTTTGTTTCAATTATTTATTTTTAAGCACTGTTGCACCATTTCCTCCCCCAAATGAGGTATAATAAATAAGTAAAAATAGAACCTAGTGCAGGTTGTGTGCTCACAATGGTGTGGGCAGAAAATGTTCAGAAGGAAAGTAGATCAGGTGGGACTGAGAGAGGCTTCATGGTGTCTTGAGCCAGCTTGTCTAAGTGCACACATGGCTATATACCCATACACACATCCCTCACATACACACACATACACGCTATGACCCTTGGTCCCCTCCTACATCTCTGATGTTTACAGCCTTGGGGGGAAGAAAAAGCAAGCCAAGAGTGAAGAATGCCTTAGAGCAATTAGTGTTCATTCATTCATTCAACCAACACTCATTAAGCACCTACTTGGCATGTCAGGTACTGCTTAGGTGCTAGAGACAGACAGACAAACAAGACACAGTGCCTACCTCCGTGTAGCAGGAGGGGCAAACAAGAAAGTTGGTGATCACAACACCAAGAGTCCGAGGCAAAAATAGCACGGGTCACAGGTACAATACCACAAGAGCTCAGGATGAAAATGCAAAACAATATGAAGGGGCCAGAAAAGTTCCCCATGATGTTGAGCTTGGCCTGCCCTTGAAGGACGAGAGTTTTTGGATAACCAATAGTCAGCCAGACCACAAGGAAAGGAGCATGTGATTAGAACTAGGGGCCAGTCCCCTTCCCTTCCCCCACCTCTACCCAGAACCCCATTCATTAGCTCACACTTCCTCATAATAATGTCATAGACCACATCACACCCCACTGACCCAGCTCATAAACGTAGTGCAAGTGCAGCCTGCAGCGCATGAGCAGATAAAGCACCACCCACAAGAGCAAATGACTCTCATGGATGCACGTGGCTGGGAGACAGAGGAAAGAGATCCATCTGATGATGAGTCCCAGCTCTACCACCCTCTAGCTGTGCAAACTTGTGCAAATTGTTTTTCTCTCTTAGTCTCAGTTTCCTCATCTTTTCTGAGAGATACTTTAAGTCCTTCAGTTGAGTTCCTAGAAATGATTGCACAGGTCAGGATAATCAGTGGGGTAAAGAATATAAGAAACAGGAGCAAATTTACACTGGAGAAAGGGCTGTTAGGAAGACAAAGAAAGCATAGGCCCCGAAAGACGGGAAGAAGGAGGAAAGAGTCAGGAGTCACATGGGTTTTAGCAGAGGTTTGGGCAGAGAGGCGAGAGCAAGTATTGAAGGAAAAAATAGGGGTTGGGGACAGCTGTGAAGTTTGGGAGATAGTGAAAGTGATGGAAATGTTAAAAATGGATTTTAAGAAATATTGCTGAGGTTTATGAATTGGATGTCCTCTAATATTCTTCAAGAGATGCCAGTAGAGATTGCAACTTTTAAGAAATATTGGCTGCTAAACTGTGTTTCGTTGATTGTGATACCTACCATGCAGAAACCAGGCCATGGGGCCCCCGGTTATCTCTGGGTAACATATGTTTAGAGAATTAGTACCTGAATGAGCAATGCTCAGTCTGTCTAGCACAGAGTAAGACTTTTAGTTTATGTGAACCACTGATGTTTTTTCCAAACTGTCAGGCAATATTTAAGAACTCAGTCTCTGGAGTCCAATTTCCTGTGTTCCAGCGCTTACTAGCTGGGTAACTCAGGCAAGTTACTTAACTTTTCTGAGCCTCTATGTCATCATTTCTAAGGGGAGAATAATAGTATCTACTAGATAGGGCTAGCGTGCTGATTATATGAGTTAATCCATGCAAAGCTCTGAGGACAGGCCCTGATACATAGTAAGCACTAAATAAATGCTCATTTTTATCATTTGGTTGTATGACAAAATGATGTAGGGTTGTCATCATTATTCTACCACAGTCTAACGCACACAGGGCTCTATAAGCTTGAGTTTCTTGCTTACTGGCCAAGCCAGAACTTTGACCCCTATGCCAATACTGACCATCCTTCTAGGCCTAGTTCAAACCTCATTTCATTCTAAGTCCCTTAGCAGTATTTTCTAAACTATTTACTGGGATATGACCTTCTCTATCAGATATTATTCATCTTGCTTCTCCAACGATTAAGAACACAAGAATCATACATTTTGGGGGTTCCTCTCTGTAGCCCCAAACCGCCCAGATGAGCACACACTGGGCTTGGAATGTTCTTCGGTTGAGTGGACCAGACAGGAGTTGGGTGAATCATTTTCGAGATATTTAGCTTTCATGTTAATATACTTCCTACTGACCTCCAGCTCACCCTCATCTATCCTATTGTCAAACTCAAGAACCGACAAGGCTCTGTCATCCAGAAAGTTCTAAAAGGCAATGGCAATGAGTGTTATGTCCTCACCACTGTAACTGGTTCATCATAAACGTCCTGAGCTTAATAAACATTAGGTAGCCTTTTCTGTGTCTTCCAGAGCATCACAGATAGTGTGATGTCTTAGAGTTAGGAAGTAGAAAACGTGTCATTGAGTTCCCTTCTACAATCTCCTGGTTGTGATCATGGGTCAGCCAGGTACCATCTCTGAGCCTCACTTTTCTCAACCATAAAATGGGAAGAATGAAATAGCTGCCACCTAGTCTTTTTGGTCGGATTAAAAGATAGAACGTTTGGGAAAGTTCTTTGAAATGCTAACTATACCAGTTTAGGTATTGTTCCTAGTCTCAAATTTAAGAATCCACCAGAGAGAGGGTGCCTTACAGAAGAGGCCCAGGCCATTGACCTTCCAGCCTGAGTTCAACCTAATTAACATTCAACCAGAGAGCTTCTGAGACCGAAGAAATGAAACGGACGGAGGATGGGGGGACGGGGTGGGAAAGGAACAGTTGGTGATGAAGAAAGAAAAATCTAATCTTTTGCTAATACCAAGGGCCCCAGCTTAAGAACATACAAGTAAACAGTGAAGCGTGGTGACCCGGGACCAGCTGGGGGACCTCTCAAACAAAAGCAGTTAACAATGCTGCTTTCGGCTCTGCAGCAATCCAGGGCCAGCTCAGGGCTGGGGCTGCTGAAAAGGAGCTGGGGTCCTGCTTGGAGACACAGCCTCACAGTCAAATGCCAGCCCATCAATACCAAAGTGAGCAGAAAGGAGTCTAACACTTAGGGCCTTTGTTTCTTTGTTTTTCATTAATTAGTCTTTGTTCACCCATCTGAGCTGGAAAGAAATCTCTTCTGCAATCCTTTCAAAATCCAATTCCTACACACGTACCCACATTAGTGAAAACAGAATAAAATCTGTGGTTTGGGCTCATTGCCTTGGCCACGTGGTCAAATAGGACTTTGAAGGGCTCTTTCTTTTTTTTTTTTACAAGTGTTTATTGAGTAACTGCTATTCATTCAACAAACATGTAAAGAGCGCCTACTGCACTCCTGGTCCTGTGCTTGGTGTTAGAGACACAAAGATGAATACAACCCAAACTGGGGACTCAATAAACGCAGTGAGGGAGGTCGGAGATCAGCGCCAGATAACACAGTGCCTGGTAGAAAGTGCTAGCTGCCGGAAGAGACATCCGGATGGTATGCTCCAGGGACTCCAAGGAGGAAAGAACGCTTCTCTTGGGCGGGATCAGGGAACGCTCTATTTCACGGCGGCGTTTGAGTGCTGAGCCATCCGTAGGTGCATTTCCGCACATGTTTATCACATTGAAATAATAGCCAGCTGGTGCAGAAAGAACCTCCGCTGGGTGTACCCAGCAGTGCTCTCAGCACGTTCCCCCTGTAACTGCCACGGTGCTTTTTCAGTGGAGGGCCTCTGATGAGCTCCACTTTGCAAATGCAAATCTGAACCCGGTAGAAAATAGGTAACTAATAAGAACCTACTGTGTAGCACAGGGAACTCTACTCAATACTCTGGAAGGACCTATATGAAAAAAGAATCTAAAAAAGAATGGATATATGTATATGTATAACTGATTCACTTTGCTGCACAGCAGAAACTAACACAATGCTGTAAATCAACTGTACGCCAATAAAAATTAATTTAAACAAACAAAGCAAAAAAACAAAAAAACCAAATCTGAAGCCAGGCAGCTGGCTCCAGAGCCCATGCTCTTGACCTTGGTGCTGGCTACGCAGTCTCCCTGACACCTGTCTGCCTCTCCCCGCTGGGCCCTCAAAAGCAGTGTCTCACTGATCTCCGTGTCTTCAGAGCCCAGCATGGTTCCTGACATGAGATGAGCCTCTCAAAGAGTGTCCTGGAACTGCTGAACTGAGCCCTTCGCAGCCAGATGCTGAGGTCCCAGCAGGTCTAGTGGAAGGGCCTGGCAGGTCTGAACAGCAGGGAGGCCAGTGCAGGGGCTGGGAAGGGCCGGGCTGGGCTGGGCTGGGGAGAGGTGAAGACACCATCATCGACTTTTTTCAAAAAGCCTTGCTTGTGGCTTTTCGGAGTCCAGGAAGGAGGGCAGAGCTGGAATTGGGAAAAGGAGGCCCTGATCCTTCAGGACCCCGTGCACATGCTGCTTCTACTCTGAACACGGACCTGCCCTCGGGTGCACTTTTGTGGCTCCGAGGGCAGGGTTTGGGCTTTAGATAATAATTGCCTAGATTTGCTTAGTAAACACAGGGCAACTGTAGGATAATTACATGTTCTTACAGAGATGGTGCTCAGTAATTACTTTCAGTGGCCCCAAAGTATTATTTAACACATATTCTGGTTTATAAGACTGAAATAATGATGAATTTGCTTGGTAATTACACAGCACTTACCCACTACATATCCTGCCAGTAGCCGATACTTAGTCCATCATTAAGGGGCTAGCAGTTGCTTTGGTAAATAATAAGTTCTTCTTATTACTGTTGCCTAGGCACATAAAGCATTATTAAAATACCATTAGTGACATTTCTCCAAAGGGTGAATATACACAAGTCTACTCGAGAAGCCAACTTTCCTCAGGCTAAATGCCTTGTTTTTATCCTTCTGACAGGAGCGATAGAAAGGAATCACCTCTGACTTGAATGTCCACTCACTGAAGATGTCTCCTGAGTGAAACCGAACAGATGAAGCAAGATTTACCCTGGTTTAGGGAATGGGAGGGGAGTCACCGCTATTTTCAATATGAAGATTGCTATTTAACTCACCCAAATGGCAGTGCCCAGTTTAGGAGGAGCCCCAGGTCTGGTGCCACCACCCCTGGGGTGGGCGGGGTCAGCACACTGAGTGCCAGGGCAAACCACAGCCTTTTAATGGGTCTCGTGGGCAGCGTCCTCAAGGCTCCTCCTAGGATGGACACTGAGAGGCTCTTGGAAGGCCTGTGACTCTGGGAGAGGGGGCACCCTGGTGTTCAGGCCACTCGGGGTACCCATGGGAGAGGAACCTACACACACTGGATACCAAACAAAGGAGATGCAAGCCCGGAACCAGCCTCTTTGTCCTTAAAAAGGGCTCTTGGGAAAGCTGCCTGACATATTTCATCCGGAAGGCAGTAATTTGGGGGGCCATGGCTCAGCTCTGCATGCTCTTGGCTCAGCCACTGGCATCAAGAGAAATCAACTCTTTGTAATCAATAGGGGGCTTAAAGAGGGTGGTCAACCATTATGGCTGGTGGGCAGGATAGGGAATAGGCCTTCTGGAGCACACAGAGCCCTCATTACCATTCCATTCCAACCCACCCCATTTCTGGAGGGAACAATTCAACACCAAATATGAACTCAGTTCCAGATCCAAACTGCCAAACCAAGTGGCCAGTTCCAGTGGCCTGTTTCTTCTATAATGGACTCCAGGATTCTGACTTTGGCTTTAGAAGTGATTTTGGTTGCCACGGAAACCAATGGGGAGTAGCTGGGAAAAGCTCAGGGTTAAAGTCAAAAGACGTGCATTCAAATCCCAGGCCCTCTCTTTACTAGCTGGGCAATCTTTGGCAGTCACCTCTCTAAGCTTCAGTTTCTTTATCTATAAAACAATCTGCAAAAGACTGTAAATTCCATTAGGCTAGAAATCATACCTATTTCATTCACTACTAAATTCCTGCACCCAACCCAATGCCCAACACTTTCTAAATCTATGGTCAACATTTTTAATTGAATAAGACTGGGGAAGGGCATCACACACTTAATTTACAAAAATCCACCCATTCGCACTAAGTAAAAAACAGAGAGAAATAAAAACAACAACTTAAATAGGCCTGAAGATTCTGCTTGATAAATCCACTCCGTGCACGTGTGCCCCAGACTGATGCTAAAACCGAAGATGTGGAACTGCTCTTCTTCCCCTTCCTGGTTTTGAAACCTTGCTGTACTGAATGCATAAATCATTGTTAATAATTTAATATTGCACTTTGGAATATGTACAAGCACTAAGTAATATGCAATATGTTATTATATCCATCCCACACAATTCACAAGGATGACTGCATTTGGTTGTAATCACAAAGCCATTTAAACTCTACTTTATGGATGATTTATAGGAGTTTCCAGGGAGATTTTGATTATAACCAGTTTTGTTTTGGGGTTTTTTTGTTTTTTTGTTTGCTTGTTTTTGTCTTAGACCTAACCTTGAGAAGCTTACCTCGTAGCATTTGGGTTATCTCACAGGGTCACTGTGAGTGAGCCAAGAATGAAACATTGCAAATGAGAAGCACTAGACAAAAATATCTGTTATCCTGTTCACTGCTTTCTTGGTACGGCTACTTAGCTTGGACAAGGTCAAGAGCCTTGATTACAACCCAGTCCTCTTGGCTCCCAGACTGGACTGCTGGCATCCAAATCACAATTTAACCCAACAAACACCTGTTGAGTAATTATTAGGGCCTCAACAAAGTGCTCACCACACGTGGTGGTACAGGAGAAATATAAGGCACAGAGCACTGGCCACCAAGACCTCACAAGTGCTCAGCCAGCCCCAAAGTACGGCAAGTCTGGGCATCCTACCTGAACGTGGAGGCAGATACTGGGGAGCATGGGATGGGGGGGCACTCATACACACAAGCAGAGTTAGCCCCTGGTCCTTGGCACTAAGGCCCATTTCTTCCCTGTTCCAAACTGCTCGTTAACTGTTGTAAATGTTTTCCTCAACTCAAAGCTGCCTTGTTTCCATCTTATTTCACTGAGTTTCAAATAAGGAAATACGGTATGATTTCTAGCCCGCATATCCTACCCACATCCCACCACATGTCCTGTATTACCTAAGAAGACCCTACAATCCCGTGGAAGAGACATAGGAGGTATATACAAACCCATAGTCAACTGTAGAGTGTAACAATGACAAGAAAGGAGACTATGGACTGGGGTCACCAGGAAAGCCTCCATGGGAAGGTCAGAGTTATAGAAAGGCCTGAGAATGAACTTGAGGTTAAGAAGCCGGCTGTGGATTGTATGTCTGTTGATTTTCCCTGTCCCGTATCCATTCCACCTTCTTTTCATAATAGGGTCCTGATTTCTTTTGGGGAAAGACCCTTCTCCCTGGCCTTAGGGATGAGCAAGGGACCCAGGCCTGAGAAATAATGGGAATCCCAGCCCCTTGATTACAGGGATTCATTCATAAGTGAACCTGTGTATGTCTCAAGTTGGTCTAATCAGCCCCATCCCCAGGATTATTGGAAAAGAGACAATCTCTTTCTGTAGAATAACTAACCTATAGGACATAAGCCTGGAGCTGCCAAGTCAGCCCATCTAGTGCCTACCTGGACCTACAGCCAATGTAGAAGGAAACATAGTTTAGACATGGAGAAATAGACTAAGACCGGGTCCTGGAAAAATCGTCTGAACTTCTGGATCCCACTATGCCTGATTTTGAAGTTAAATGGTCCTGGATTTTAAGTTACATTCCTCAATAACTTTAGCTTTTAGTGCAAGGCAAGTTGGATTGGGCTTCTCTTAATTGCAATGGAAAGAGTCCTAACAAATTAGATATTCATAAAAAAAAAAAAAAAAAAGGGATGACAGAAGAGCCACAGAGAATGGCGTGAGCAAAGACCTAAAGGCAAGGATATAGGCCTTTGGGTGTCTCAACATATTCGTCAAGAGCCATAGAAGATAAATAGGGGGAGGAGGCATATTATAAAAATGCCAAGTGGTATAAAGAGGCCTTTGGACTTCTGAGAACCAAAATCCACAGCTGAAAGTAGGCAAATACATGCCTGGACCCAAAGGCAGCTCATGTGCTGGCTGGTCCAGTTACATTCTCCTCATTCAGGGAAATCCCTACCGCATGCCAGATGTTGCACATCTGTGGTTAGCATTGTTCCTTTAAAGAATAACACAGATTCTTCTCCGGGCAAGCCACACATTTTCATTAGCTGTGGTCAGGAGGGAAACTGTGCTCCTTCAGACGAGTTTCAGCTGACAGACTGCTCTGGGGCACGTCTTTCAGGGAAGCTGATTCATCTTCTCTGTCGGCTGCCTGTGAGGGATGCACACCTGTGTCCCAGGATGACTTCAGAGAGAAGGGAGACAAAAGCCCACGTTGGGCTCCAGCTGCCTCTGCAGCCACTCTTACCGTGGAGCAGACACAAGTGCAGCCATGCCTGGTGGGCAGTCAACAATGGGGTTGTTTATGTTCAGCTCCTGGGACCCCCCCCCCCACTGGGGGCTCTTCCTCTAAATTCTATCCCAACTGGCGGCTTCGGTGGGGGGAGACTGGCTGACATCTGGGCTTGATTTGATCCCCTACTTACCCACCTCTCAGTCATCCACATGCTACATTTTTCAACCACAGCAGAATGCAAGCTGCTCAAAGATGCTTTGACGGTGGAGCCCCAAACGGGGATGGAGGTGCCGTCAAACCATGCCCACATTTAACTGCCAAGAATTCTGCTCTATGTGCTGGGTGAGAAAGAGAAAAAAGAGACTGAAAGTGAACAGGATAATGGGTATGAGTGACTTGACCTTCCATCCCACTCCTAGGGCAGATGCCCTTTAGTGAGTGTGAGAAGGTGTACGTCATCTGTGGTTCCCACAGTGTGTCCCAGCTCCTGTGGGCCTCTCATTTCATGAACGTCTTGCCTTGCCGAGTATACTTGTCAAAATAAGTAGAGCGAGCTGCTCTAACAAACAACAACAAATCTCAGAAGCATCACACAATAGAGGCTAACTGCTTACCCACAGTCACAGTGTGAGGTGGGTCTGGAGGTGCTCCTCGGTGACTATCCTCTTAGCAGTGATTCAAGGATCCAGCACCTTCCATCTATGACACTGCTATGTGAAACACTGTGGAAGGGGCTGGAAGCTGCTGCAGGTTGGACTCTGAGACGGAGAGGAGAGTGCAGGACATTTACTACGAAGTGCTCTTGGGATTAATATTAATACATGAGGAAGGGAGAGAAGGATGTAAGCTTGGGCCGAGAGGGAAGCTGAGATGCAATGCAGCCCCCAAAATGTCTCCTCCAACCCAATGGAGAACTCTGCGCCTGGGTGGCCTTTCAGAACTGTCTTGGGTTGGGGCAGGGCGGCTGTGCTGTTCAACCTCTGTGCTTATCAGTCACTGGATGTAGACGTGGACCATCTTCCAGAAGCACCCCCAGCCACTGAGGAATTATGTTATTCATTGCTAAAGGGAGACCTGGGTGGCTCATCACAGCATCCGCAAGGGGACTAGAGCAGGGGTCAGCAAACCTTTGGTAGAAGGCCACATAGTCTCTGTCACAACTACTCTTCTCTGTTGCTGTTGCATGAAAGCAGCCAGAAGCAACAGGTAAACAAATGAGTGCGACTATGTTCCAATAAAATTTTATTTATAAAAACAGGCTCATGGGCCATAGATGATGGAAGTAATTAAGAGCCAGCTCTATCAAGGACTTAGATCACTCCTGTCCAATTTCATTGGCCAGAGCTTAGTACATGGCCCCAATGTAACTGCATAAAGTTAGGAAATGGAGTCTTTCTATGAGTCCCAAAAGAAAATAAATGGAATTTGTGAGCATCTAGCCAGACTCTGTCACAGTGTGACTCTTGAAAATCATTTCTTAAACATGAAACAGCCCTGAAATATAGCATACATTTCCTCATCTCTGTTGCTAAATAAAGTATTTTACACTTTAAACTCAAAGGAGACTTGGGAGATTTTCAAGAGTACTTCTCACTGTGTGTGAATGTCGCTCCTTGCACTGACTTTGGAACCTAATCCCCGTGCGAACTCTGACTCCACATCATGTGAAAGGGTGAAGAACAAGAGTGACAAATTAAGAGTTTGGGATTAACAGATACACATTACTATATATAAAATAGATAAATAACAAGGACCTACTGTATAGCACAGAGAACTATACTCAATATTTTATAATAACCTATAAGGGAAAAGAATCTGAAAAAAAAAAGATATATGCATGACTGAGTCACTTTGCTGTACACCTGAAACTAACACAACACTGTAAATCAACAAGACTTCAATTTAAAAAAAAAAAAACAAAAGAGTGAGGAGTCAGACAGACCTGGATCTAGAGCTCAGTTCTGCCATTTACCAGCTCTAGTAATTGATCCCATTTCCTTCTTGATCCTCAGTTTCTTCTCTTCTAAAATGAGATGCTAATAGTGCCTACTTCATGTGGGTTTTGCAAGGATGAAAGTGCTGCTATATACCTAAAGCACTTAGCAGTTGGCACATAGAAAGGACTCAATAAATGACAAAGATTATCAATTCTGTATTAAGAGAAGGAGCCTATAATAGAGGTGATCAAAGCCTGCTGGGGTGGCCCAATGCATTCCTCCATCCCCTGGACCTTGACTACGTCTTCTACAAGGTGATCAGAGAGTTCCCCTCAGCATGTGGGGTCGGGATGAGTAAGGGTTTCTGTGACACTTGTAATGAAAAATAAATAGAACCGCAGTGGGGTGGGGATGGTGGTGTGTTGTATTGGGCAATTGGGATTGACATGTATACAGTGATGTGTATAAAATTGATGACTGATTTAAAAAATAATAAAAAATAAATAAATAAATAAATAAATAAAAAGAAAATGATAGTAATACTTACCTGACAGGGTTGTTGGGAAGATAAAGTTTATGTCAATAAAAATGTGTTGAGAGCAGAAATATGCCAGGCAATATGGTAGATTCTAGGGAAACAAACATGAATAAGATATTGTATTGGTTATCTATTGCCCCAGAGCTTAATGATTTAAGACAACAATAATTTTATTGCTCACGGTTCTGTGGGTTGGCCAGGTGGTTCTTCTGCGGTTTCAGTTGGGCTCACTCACGCAGCTGCAGTCACCTGGTGGCTTCGCTGTGGATTGTGCTCAGCTGGGACAGCTGGGAAGGCTGTCTTCCATGAGAACAAGCACAAGAATGTATCAATCCTATGTCTGCATCATGATTACCAACATCCCATTGTCCACAGCAAGTCACATGGCGAAGTCCAGCATCAGTGTGGAAGGGGACCACACAAGGGCATGGCATGGATACCAGAAGGAGAAATTCCTTCAGGGCCATTATTATAACAACTTACCACAAATATCTTTTATGCCCTTAAGAAAGCTGTCATCTTGCCCCCACCAGATGTATCACTCTCCACAGCCCACCTTCCCTGGTATCTCCCAAGGAAACATTGATAAGAGAATCACCCAGTAGGCTTGCATAAAATTGCACAAGTCTGACTTTCCAGCCAGACCATTAGGCATTATTATATCCATCTCACATCGTTAGATCACTCCTATTCAGATCCCGTTGGTCAGAACCCAGTCGCATGACCCCAATATAACTGCAAAGGAGGCTGGGAAATGTAGTCTTCCAACAAGTTCTAAAACTGAGAAATGGCTCAACCCTCACAGAGACTCTTACACTGATGTTACTTCTGCCTCCACAGGGCCCCTCACACTCTGGGAAGCTCACAATGAGATCCTCCTTTGCCCTTTGGCATGACTTGGCTGACAGTGAAGCAATGGAGGGGAGATGGTATAATCTGTGGGGCTTGGACTGCTGGCCGGAAGTAGGGTAGGATGGCTCAGGAACATCCAGACATTAGACCATGGTCTCAAAGTCCTGGGCATAAACCCCTTAAATGGACACTGGGTGGTCCGTGCAGCCCTGTAGAGTGTGTCTCTACTTACCTTCCAGGAAGACAATGTAGGGAGGGCAATGGTCTGCTTTTCTAGCAAGGCAGCATTTGGTGAGTTGTTCCTCATCAACACCAGGAGTCAACTAGAACTCCTCTCACCACACGAAGGACAAAGCCTCACCCCTCCCTCTCAGGCCTTAGGGTGAGCCCTAGGTCTCCAGGAAGTGTCCCACATGGGGCTTCTTCTCCCCCTGTCCCCTACTTCTCTTGTCTCTCCTTGATCCTTCAATCCTCTCTCTTTAAGCCCTTCCCTATATGTTATCTCCGCTCTGACTTTTTTCTAGACACGCCAACCCTCCTTAAAGCTTGGGGGGTGGGGACATCTCAGAAAGAAGGTTGAATTGAAGGAGATGAAGGAAGGCAGGACCATGAGGAGACCACCAGGCTAATAAGACTCAGGGGACAGACAGAAAAGATACTTAATTGGTAGAACCAGTAGAATTTGATGATGTGAGGCTCCTGACCCCTTTCCTTCATGGACTACCCAAAGCCAGCTCCATAATTTGCAGGACCCTGCATGAAATTAAAATGTGGGCCTCCTGTTCAAAGTGCAGAAGTGCCATTAAAGGTATTAAAATATTAAATTTTTTCTTTCTTCCACAGTCTCTCTTGCAACTTTTCATGGTCCTTTTTCTTTGTTATTTAACGTCATTCTAAGTAAAGAAAAATTAAAATTTTTAAATTATTAGCACAAATTTTTTACCATTCATCCTTATCTTGTGCAATGTCTGTTTTAAATGCAAATATAAGAGCATTTAACTCATATGCAGAATCATCAAAAGTGAACAATTCTTGTTTCAGAGCTCTTGCATGCCTATGTATTTTGTTTTTGCCAGAAGAGTAGAAAATCTGCGCAAAGCTAACCCGATTGTTTTCATTTCTTAATAATACATGCACATTCAGCAAGAATGATGAGGAAGGAAGGAAGAAAGGAAAGGAAAAGGAATTACAGGTTGCCCTATGTTTCCCTTTCCTTCCCTATCTGCATTTTCAGCCTAAGCAAGGGTATGATAGGGTTCCTTGGTTGTTTGTTTCTTAGAACACCACTGTCTTCTTTCTGTGTTCTAAGAACGTTCTGTCTAAAATGGAAAGCATGGCCTCTCGGGGTGGTCAGTGCCCCTACTTAGCCGTCCATAGACATAACACACTTACCTTATACACTGGTTCCCCCTTATCCGTGGTTTCTCTTTCCACAGTTTCAGTGACCTGTGGTCAACCGAGGTCTGAAAGTATTATATGGAAAATTCCAGAAATATATAACTCATAAGTTTTAAATTGCATGCCATTCTAAGCTGTGTGATGAAATCTCACGCTATCCTGCTCCATCCCATCTGGGATGTGAATCATCCCTTTGTCCAGCGTATCTTGCCCGTTAGTTGGTTAGTCACTCGGTAACCCTCTAGATTATCAGATCAACTGTCAAGGTAAACGCAGTGCCCTTATTTTGCTTAATAATGGTCCCCAAAGGACAAGAGTTGTGAGGCTGGCAGTTCAGATCTGCCAAAGAGAAGCCATAAAAGTGCTTCCTTAAAGTTCTCGACTTAATAAGGAAAGAGAAAATCATAAGCCTAGGTTGCTAAGATCTATTGTAAGAACGAATCTTCTATCTGTGAAATTGTGAAGAAGGAAAAAGACATTTATGCTAGTTTTGCTGTTGCACCTCAAACTGCCAAAGTTACGACCACAGTGCATGATAAGTGCTTAGTTAAGATGGAAAAGGCATTAACTTTGTACAAGATATTTTGAGAGACCACATTCACATACCTTTTATTATGGTGTATTGTTATAATTGTTCTAAGTTATTAGTAGTTATTGTTGTTAATCTCTTACTGTGCCTACTTATAAATTGAACTTTATCATAGGTAGGTATGTATAAGGAAAAGCAGTATTTATGGGGTTTGGTACTATCTGCGGTTTCCGGCATCCTTTGGGGGTCTTGGAACATGTCCCCCACAGATAAGGGGTACTACTCTACTTATCTGGAGTCTCACTGAACCCCTCCACATCATAAGTCCCCTGAAATTTGTGCTCAGGACATCACAAATACTACATGTGAATGGCGCAGCGAGGGCTGCAGACATGCATATTAGGCACATTTCTTCTGCTCACACACACGCTCCATTGTCCAATCAAATGTCACACACAAAACTCAAGTTCAAATGATTAAACATTTCAAGATGGCAATTAAATCAAGCTCAGGGCCCTTCCTCTGAGTGCAGGGCCCCTCACATACCCATGCAGCTGAGATAGCCATTTGGAATTTTCACAGTCATCTCCAAATAAACACATCCCAAACTGATGTCTTCAACTACCCACCACCATCATCAAATATTCTCCGCATCACCTCCTCCCCATCTCGGTAAATTGTTCTTGCTGACATCACACACCTGTGGACACCTCTCTTCCTCACCACCAGCCCCTCGCCTCCACCACCTCCAAGCCACTGCCAAACCCTGAGGACTTTCAGCTCCAAAATATCTCCCCAATCTGTCCACTTTTACTTATCTCCACTACTTGGTGTGTAAGCCACCATCACCTCTTGTCTGAACAACTGTAATAGCCTCTTACTTGGTCTTCTGGCCTCCAGTTTCACCCCTTATGCTCCATTCTCCACAGAGTTTTTGGATCAACCTAAAATGTAAAGACTCCATTCAACCCCTGCCACTGAAATCCTTTCATTAACAGGCTCCTTCTGACCCTTCAGATCTGAGCTCGAATGTTACTTCCTCACGGAGGCCTTCCTGGGGCCCCCAGTACAAAGTGGGCCCGCCCCATACCCAGCCCATTCTTCTCTCTCCGAGAGCCAGTTCTTTTCCTTTGCCACACGTATCACAACTTGAAACTATACATTTGGGGGTGTTTCTTGAGCTAGAGTATAAATTCAAAGACAAAGAGTCTGTTTCATTCACCACACTATTTACCCAGCAACTAGCACAGTGCTTGGTCCTTGGTGGGCACTCAATTTTTTTTAGAAATGAATAAAGGGATTTATGAGGTGAAGAAGAAGGAAGGGTCTAGGCTAACACCAGGGTCTCTGGCTGACATGACAGGGGGCTAGTGGTGGCACACAGAGGGAGGGGCAGTTCTGAGGGGAAAATAATGAATTTGGAAAGAGAATGAGGTGATGCACGTGAGCTTGCTTTGTGAGCTACAGACCTTATAAACGTGCAATAGTAACAGAAGCCAAGTCGAGCTAGTGTGAGCTGAGGTCACAAATCCTCAAGACCAGCACACTTGAAGAGTGAATGAAATAATTATGCTTGGATCATAGGCATAAACCAGGACTGGTCAGCCAACAGGACATTTGGTCACCCTAGGAATAGATTATATAGACATAAAGACAAATATAGACACATATAGGCTGTGTCACAGGGCCCAAGAGCAAGAGTGCAGGGGCACCTCAGATCATTCTAGAACTGACAATAAGAAAGCACTTAGGAAAAAGGCAGTTTCCTCTCTCTCTCTCTCTCTCATTCTCTCTCTCTCCCCATCATTTCCAGATCCAACTTCCCAGGGAAAAGCTCTAACTGGCCCAGCTTGGGTGGTGCCAATGCCCTCCAGTTCACTCTACTGGGACCAGGAAACAGGAGACTGCTTCACAGACGTGGCTTCCAGGTAGTACATGAAGCTGGGCAGACTCTCAAAAGTGATTAACTACAAAATATAAATAACGTTATGGTATTCCAGCTCAGCTGGCAAGGTGTGATGTCACATCAAATAAGTGGTAGAGTCAGATATTGTCCAAAAGCTCCTAGCAGGGAAAGATAGTCAGGGAAGACTTCCTGGAAGAGGTGATCCTTGAGAGAGTGGGAGACTTTGGATGGAGGCGGAGGAACCAGAGAAATTTCAGAAGACGGGAACGGCGTGCACAAAGACCAGGAAGCAGGATAAATGATCATTCGTAAATTGGTCATTCTCATTTGTCTTTTGCTCTTCCCCTATTTAGCCTCATGGTTTGTTATTGTGAAGTCATTTTTTTTGTTTGGTAATAATCTGTTTGAGGATTTGAAACCTTGCTCCCTGTCATCCTCCCGCTCCTCGTAGGTGGGCAGCTGTGAGCAGCTGGCCATAACTGGCATCATCTACAGGGTCCAGGCTGTAGGATTGACTAAGTGAAGCCACTTTATGAGAAGCCATTTTTTACAAAAATTTCTGTAACAGAGCTTTCCTAATCATGCATTAGTGGGTCAACCAGTGATTTTTTTTTTTTTTTTTTTTTTAGTGATTTAATACAGCAGAATAGTACATATTAGAATTTATTGCAGGAAGGAAGGGTAAATATCGCTTCATGAAACTGTTTCAGTCACATTTACATGGATGCGTGGGTCATGGTCAAAAATATTTCAGAACACTGCCTGAGTCAGACTCTCCTTTTATTAACTTCTACTCCTGAGGAATGGCTTTATGGGAGAGAGTATGGAGGTCAATGATGTTTACTGGATGCTTTCGTAAGATTCGAAATGCAATGGAAGGGAATCCTCCGGCTTTGGGGTTTTGTGCTTTTAAGAGGTGCAGAAATGTATGTCATGCTCAGTTATAAAGCGCTTCTCTTCCCTTCCTCTCCTTCTCCACTCCTGTCCTCCTTCTGTCCATGAATAGGTCCATCGACATGGAGCAGACAAAAGAGAACGAGCACAGGCTGATATGTAACAGCGACGCACGGCGTGGACAAGAATTTGCTGCTTCTCAGCCTCAGTGTGGATCCCTCTGATGGGCAACTCATGGAAATGCCTTAATAGTGACTGGTCATGACCCTGGAACTGTCTCGCTAAGATACAAAACGACCAGACTTCCCTCCCATCCACGAACAGATCAACCCAAATCTTCAGACGGCCATGCCAAGCATTCAGGTTCACCAGGTTGCTCAGAGTGGACCAGCCCCTGAAGAGCATGCTAAGCAAATTCCCAGGGGTCCAGCTACGAGGTCAAGATGTTAAGAGCCGACAGATTCTGCCCTACTCTTCCCCACCCACGGAAAAGTGCAGCCTTTGGGTCACTGCATAGGCCACTGAACAAATGCCCATTTGGCCCGTGAGCCAAGACTTGCTCATTGCACTGTGGGAGGTCAGTTTCCTTTTTCCCTAAGAATCCAACATTGAGTTTCCCAGTCTCTCTTCTCATTATACATTCCAGCTGTTTCCTGCAGCCGCCTGCTGGGTGAGAGCACTGCGCTGGGAGACCTGGCTCCGAGACCAGCCTCCAGCACTCTCTAGCCATAGCTCGGCTACAAATCCTCTGTCCTCCTGGAGCTCTGTTTCTTCATCTGCAAAATGGGAGAACCCTTCCTGGGCTGCCCTGCAGGGCTGTGGATGGGATCAGGTGGCACGATTGCCACTTCCCCTTCTGGAAGCCTAAGGTAGTGGGCATACAGTAAGCCACTGTCCCTGACTGCAGTCTGGTGGGAGTCGGAGGGGTAGGGAGGAGGGAGAGGCCGGGGTTGATGCTCAGATGAAATGCTGACCCAGGGACACCTTCATTGTGCTTGGCCCTCGGACCACCCACAACTTTCCCAGCAGTCTTGCCTCACCTTAAAACCACCCAGCAAGAAAAGGGGGAAACTATTTCCCTCAGTAAAGCCCTCGGGTCCTCCTTCTGAAACCGGAGCTTCGGGGAGAGCCGCGAGTGAGTGGAGACCCAGTGTTTAGTCTGTGGCAGTTCATGTGCATAGGACGACTCAGGAGGGTCTAGCTAAGCTACCAAGGCCACTCGGAGGAGTCTGGCTGGGATGGAGGCTCATCAAAGGGCAGCTGAGCCCAGGACAACTGAGGCTGAGGTGAGATGCTGGTCCAGAGTGAGTGAGGATGGAAAGGTTTAACAGGCTGTCCTCAGTGTGCAAACTGGGGTCAGGCATGGGATGGGCTGGGGTCAACCGGATGGGCTTCCAGGTGGAGGCTTCTGGAGTAATGTGAGGCGGTTTGGCAATCTGAGAGCTTCTTCCGCAGTAGATCCCTGAAAGGGAATGTAAACAGCACGTGGTCTCCTCGGGGCCCCGTGCGTGACTAAAGCTGGGAAGGGAAGAGCCCTGACCCACCTCCCACTTCTGTCAGACTCCCCACCTTGAACCCTGGGAGAAGCCAGCAGTGGTGCCCCCACATCTCAGCCCCTCCAGAGGTGGAAAGTATAACAGGAGAAACATCTGCTCCCCTTCATGGGAGTAAAATGGCCTCTGTGTGTGCGTCTCTGCTTCCTCCTCAGGCCTCCCCTCTCCCATCTCTCTTTCTTCCCGACTTTTATAAACATAATATGCGATGCCTGGGCTCACAAGCCAAATCCCTGAGATATCTGGGTGGTTCTGACGTGTGTGGTTCGTTTTCTCCCATGAAGTCCTGGCTGCCAGGTCAAGACACATCCCTGAAGAGAGGCAGGGAAGGAACAGGAAGCAGAGATGAGTCGAAGGTGTGAGGAATCCAGGGAATGAAGGACAAGCTAGACTCACACCCTGGAGGTGTCACCACCTTCTCAGCCCATGCACTTAGTGACAGCTGGGGACACTTTGATTTGTCCCTTCCTGACGTTGAAACCTCCTTAGCCCCAGGCCATGCCTTCCACCTGCACCTTATTTTGTCCAAAGCTTAATGCCAGGACTCAGCAAGTCATAAATAATGGTAAAATAAAGAATATCTAGTGGCTGTTAAATTGTCCAATACTTCAAGCTGACTGGACACCTCCCGCTCTAACTGAAGGGAACAGTGCAAAAGCAGCTGTTCCTTGTTGGCTACCAGCCACTCAAGCCATGCATTTTGACCAATATTCAGATCAAATGTGAGCACCCGTAATTATTTTTTTCCAGCATTATTGCAAAGTCCCCCCTCTCGGGTTTTCCCTTTTATCTCCCAGCCTCTCTTTTCCTAGACTCATCAGCCCATGTGCTTCATAGGAGACCAGAGATACTCATGCTGATGAATTGCTCTGGATATGGGGAAACAAGTTCAGGAATACAATAGTCGTGTCATAAAAAGAGAGAAGATGCTCAACCCCCTTTCTCCATAACACTTCATTTTATCACTGCCTGACATGATAGTGTATGTGTTATGTGTATCTTCTGGGTCCTCCACTACAAGATAAGCTCCATAAGGACAGAGACCTTGACTTTTAGGGTCAACTGCTCGCTACTGTATCCCTAGTGCCTGGGACAGTGCCTGGAACATGGTAGGCATTCCGTGAATATTTATTCAACGAACAGATGGTTGAGTGAATCTCTCTGATCAGATTAGATTATGAATGAGAAGTGAAATGTCTAACCACACAAACACAGTGGGTACAGATATGCATGTACAACCACACACAGGACTGGGAGGGTTTGTGCATGAATATGATAATGATAATAATATTAATGCTGATAATAATGGCTAAAAGTCATGCCTTTCTATGCCAGGGACTGCTAAGCATGTACAAGCACTGTCTCAGTGAATATTCACAATGTTTCGTCCTACTTTAAAGATGACAGATCTTTCAAAGAGATTAAGTGACTTGGCAAAATCGAGACTTAGTTAAGAGCAGAGCCAAGACTGAAGGCAGATCCATTTGCCTATAAAGTCCATGCATTTTAACCATGATGCTTCCTCAAAGTCATCATTTCATTCATGCATTCATTGTGTCCAGTGAAATATTATTATATTATTGTTTGATTTCTCATGGACGCCTAAGCTCCATCACTAAATTAGAACTTCCTAGAGTTAGGGACTATATCTTATTTCCTTATTATATTCCAAGCAGAACCCAGTACTATGAGCTGCACAGAGCAGATACACAACACAGATCTATCCAATTAATTAATTAAGATAACCATAGAGCACATCACAAAAGAGAACTCAACTATAGATTACTTTCAAAGAAAGAAAGAAATGATAAGACAGAGGTGTCAAAATGGCCCTTCCTGGCTGGAAACCTCCCCTGGTTAGGGCCAAGTTTTATTTCTGTTTATATTTTCAATGGTTCACAAAGTTCTTGGCATCAAGCTTGTTGCATGAATTAAGAAAAACTGGTTCATAACCTGGGGTCTCACAGAGTGGTAGATTTGAAGAGTCTTGGGGATATTTTATCTAGACTTCCGAAGGTTTTGATGGTTAAGCACCTCATACGATGTCTAGCATACTGAAAATACTCAAAAAATTCATTGAATAAATCAGTAGTGGCCTCATAGTAACTGGCACAGTATCTGATATAGAGTAAATATTCAATAACTGGTTACTAAATTATATGATCAAATGATTTTTGCTGATTGAATAAAAAATAGTTTCCATTTATTGAGCCAGGCACTAACTATTTTGCATTAATCATCTCATCTAACCCTCACATTACTCTATGGAGTAGGTATTATTATAACTTGTATTTTACAGATAAAGAAACTGAGGCTCTAAAAGGTTAAGTAATTTGTCTAAGGTCTCACAGGTATAAGGGGTGGAAATAGGAATTGAGTTGTTTGATTCCAAAGGTTTAGTCATGATGCTTGGTCCTGCCCTGTCAGCTCCTTCTGGCAGAGGCACTGTGACCTGACAACATGATGGTCCTGGAAAGACCTAAGTCCATGAGCCCGCTTCCTGGAAAGAACTTCAGGTACATGGCACAACCTTAAGGGGGCGCCATCTTCTGACTTCCCCAGTAGCCCACAGCCAGAATCACCTATGTTCTCCCTTCAAGGCTTGGGTAGGAACATAAAAGGGTTGAGGGCTCTTGGTCCACACGGGGTGTCCAGTATTCAAGTTCTTTGTTTTCATTTTGTGATTTAGGTGTCTCAAAACCATGTGACGTAGATACTGATTTTATTCCCATTTTATGGAGGAAGAAACTGACGCTTAAGGAGGTTGAGTTTACTTATCCAAGTTCACGCTGCTGGGAAGTGGCAGAGCTGGGTTTTGAGCTCAGGTCATCTGGCTTCCCAAGGTCTTAAACACCAAGCCCGCTTTATTTACATTTTACAGTGTCTAGAAACTACCAGTCAAGACATTACTATTTTTTAAAATTTTATTGACGTATAGTTGATTTACAATATTGTGTTAATTTCTGCTGTACAGCAAAGTGACTCAGTTATACATATATATATTCTTTTTCATATTCTTTTCCATGATGGTTTATCACAGGATATTGAATATATTTCCCTGTGCTATATATACAGTAGGACCTTGTTGTTTACCCATCCTATATATAATAGTTTGCATCTGTTAACCCCAAACTCCCAACCCTGCCCTCTCCCACACCCCCTCCTCCTTGGCAACCACAAATCTATTCTCTATGTCAAGACATTACTATTGATATAATAATTATAATCACGGCATAATTATAATCAGACAGTGAGTGCTTACTGTTGGCCAAGCATTGTTCTAAGAGTGTATTCCTTATTTGCTCCTTCTGCCAATGCTACAGAATGAGGACTATTAGCCACATTTACTAACAAGAAAACTGAAGCTAATGCAAATAAGTAAGTGATAGAGCTGGGATTTGAATGAGGTCTAGCTAATTCCAACAGTTGGATACCTCCAACCCCTCCTGGTATCCATGTCCTTAACCATTAAGCTTTCTGGTCTTCCTATTTTGACTTCGCTTTTGCCTTTGAGGTTGTACTACATACCTCATCAACTCTATGTCTTGTGCTGTATATTGCTTGGGAGCAGTCAGGGAGATTACAGGAAGTACAAAGACTTGTTGATGACTCTACCTTCTACTGTACCAGTCAGGGTAGCCCTGGTTTTCTGCCCTTTTCTACAAAATCATCAGGGTAACACTCTCATAGGACTTTAAAATAGATGGTCATTGGAAAGATGCTCCTGCTCTGCTAGAATACATTTGGTTAGAAAAAATGTGTGATGGGACATAATCTCATTCATGAGCAGAAGGGCCTCCTCCAGGAGAATCTGTTTGAAATCGTCCCTTTCACCAACTGCTAAGCAACAGAAAGAGAAGTAAACCTATGTGCAGAGGAAGAAATGTAGATGCTTAATGGAATGCCATTAGCAGGTAGGTTTAGACCCCTTCAAATTACATTGCAAAACCTATAAAAACCTGTTGGAAAATGAACAATTCAAAGAGATGTCTCTAGGTGTTTTCCAGAAATAAGCGTGTTACATTGTTATCATTAGAATCAACATTGTCAGAGCAAGTCTTACACATTAATTAAGCTGGCAAATGCTTCTGAGTATAATTTAGGCAATCAGGGAATGATCACCATAACTCCTAACATCCGTATGAATTCATGGTGTTCAAAGCTTTTTCACATATATTGTATTGCTTTGTCCTTACCACAAACCACTGAGATCTACAGGATTTCCACTTAGAATTAAGGAGACTAAGGTTCAGATTTTAGGTTTCCTGAATTCAAATCCATTGTTTTTTCCATTACTCTTAAATATAATAATAATAATAATGAATAATAATGGAAATTAAGGGAATATCCTGGCAAAGCAGATATATTCCCCTTTCACAATTCTGCCTGGGCCTTGCGTGACATGTTGGCTTCTTCTATTTTATAAGAGCTGATGAACAATGAGTTAAAAATGGATGCGATTCCTCCCTTCTGGATGATTACATTCAGGTAAGGTAACGGTGTTGCCCATATAAAGAGTAAGCACTTGTGCATTCATCAAATGCAAGGACACAGGGCTTTGCTGGCACACGACGAGGTTTTGTGCAAATTCCAGAAAGGTGCCTCATCCTCTGAACTGACATGACCCCAGGCGAAGACACAGCTACTGACCAGCACAGTACTGGCTGAATTTAGCACCCATTTGTCGTCCAGGCCAGACACCTTTGTCCAGTACACAGATTGCACAACCAAAGGCAAAGACTCACACTCCAGAGGAGGTGAAGACGTACATAAATGGACCATTGCAGCGATGTAATTAATATCATAAAAGATTTAAGAAAGGTACTTCAAGATGATTAACTAGGAGTTCTGCTGAAACTTTTATTTTTAATACTATAGCTGACATTTGAGAGAGCCCAACTATTCTTTTTCCCTGATCCTGAAGCAATTAAGAGATAAAATTTAAAAATAAGCTGATATTAGAGAATGTGACTTTAAGACTATGGGCAAGTAGACTTTTTCATACTAAACCTCAGAATCAGATGAATTCACCCATCTGGTCAGTTATAGGCCACTTTGGGTTTTCACTACCTACAGCCCACCTGGACCCACCCTGGGGCCTGGCCATGTCAAACTCAATTTTCGGAGAAGCCAAGCAGCATGTGTGCTTCCTACAAAGTGGATTACATACGAGAAAGAAGGAAGAAAAGATTGAGATACCCATTCCCAGTTCCTTAACCCCAATTCAAAAATGCAAAAGGCCAGGAATTATAGCAGAGCTTCTCCCACATGGAGAGAAACATCAGAAGTGGGGAAGGATTCCCACTCTACCCTGCTCTCCATTTAACAAATATGAAGATATTATCCCTTTCTATTCCCAGCAATAGACCATGTGCAGAGACCATATCTGTTCTACTCTCCTTTTTTTCTCCAGTACCCATCACAATACTTGGCATGTAGTAGGTACTCAATAAACATATTTCAAAAAAATAATGATTAAATGTTGACTGAAAAGCTCAGAAAAGGCCTCCAGAAAGGAAATGACATTTGAGTTAAGCCTTAAAGAATCAGTAGCCAATTCACAGGCATAGTCTACCAAACATTTAGAGAAGAGCTGACACCTATCTTTCTCAAACTCTTCCAAAATATAGCAGAGGGAGGAACATTCCCAAACTCATTCTATGAGGCCACAATCACCCTGATACCAAAACCAGACAAAGATGTCACAAAAAAAGAAAACTACAGACCAATATCACTGATGAATATAGATGCAAAAATCCTCAACAAAATACTAGCAAACAGAATCCAACAGCACATTAAAAGGATTATACACCATGATCAAGTGGGGTTTATCCCAGGAATGCAAGGATTCTTCAATATACGCAAATCAATCAATGTGATACACCATATTAACAAATTGAAGGAGAAAAACCATATGATCATCTCAAGAGATGTAGAGAAAGCTTTCGACAAAATTCAACACCCATTTATGATAAAAGCCCTCCAGAAAGTAGGCATAGAGGGAACTTACCTCAACATAATAAAGGCCATATATGACAAACCCACAGCCAACATCGTCCTCAATGGTGAAAAACTGGAACCATTTCCACAAAGATCAGGAACAAGACAAGGTTGCCCACTCTCACCACTATTATTCAACATAGTTTTGGAAGTTTTAGCCACAGCAATCAGAGAAGAAAAAGAAATAAAAGGAATCCAAATTGGAAAAGAAGAAGTAAAGCTATCACTGTTTGCAGATGACATGATACTATACATAGAGACTCCTAAAGATGCTACCCGAAAACTACTAGAGTTAATCAATGAATTTGATAAAGTAGCAGGATACAAAATTAATGCACAGAAACCTCTTGCATTCCTATACACTAATGATGAAATATCTGAAAGTGAAATTAAGAAAGCACTCCCATTTACCATTGCAACAAAAAGAATAAAATACCTAGGAATAAACCTACCTAAGGAGACAAAAACCTGTATGCAGAAAATTATAAGACACTGATGAAAGAAATTAAAGATGATACAAATAGATGGAGAGCTATACCATGTTCTTGGATTGGAAGAATCAACATTGTGAAAATGACTCTACTACCCAAAGCAATCTACAGATTCAATGCAATCCCTATCAAACTACCAAGGGCATTTTTCACAGAACTAGAACAAAAATTTCACAACTTGCATGGAAACGCAAAAGACCCCCAATAGCCAAAGCAATCTTGAGAAAGAAAAACGGAGCTGGAGGAATCAGGCTCCCAGACTTCAGACTATACTACAAAGCTACAGTAATCAAGACAGTATGGTACTGGCACAAAAACAGAAATATAGATCAATGAAACAGGATAGAAAACCCAGAGATAAATCCACGCACATATGGTCACCTTATCTTTGATAAAGGAGGCAAGAATATACAATGGAGAAAAGACAGCCTCTTCAATAAGTGGTGCTGGGAAAACTGGACAGCTACATGTAAAAGAATGAAATTAGAACACTCCCTAACACCATACACAAAAATAAACTCAAAATGAATTAAAGACCTAAATGTAAGGCCAGACACTATCAAACTCTTAGAGGAAAACATAGGCAGAATACTCTATGACATAAATCACAGCAAGATCCTTTTTGACCCACTTCCTAGAGAAATGGAAATAAAAACAAAAATAAACAAATGGGACCGAATGAAACTTAAAAGCTTTTGCACAGCAAAGGAAACCATAAACAAGACAAAAAGACAACCCTCAGAATGGGAGAAAATATTTGCAAATGAAGCAACAGACAAAGGATTAATCTCCAAAATTTACAAGCAGCTCATGCAGCTCAATATCAAAAAAAAAACAACCCAATCCAAAAATGGGCAGAAGACCTAAATAGACATTTCTCCAAAGAAGATATACGGATTGCCAACAAACACATGAAAGGATGCTCAACATCACTAATCGTTAGAGAAATGCAAATCAAAACTACAATGTGATATCATCTCACACTGGTCAGAATGGGCATCATCAAAAAATCTACAAACAATAAATGCTGGAGAGGGTGTGGAGAAAAGGGAACCCTCATACACTGTTGGTGGGAAGGTAAATTGATACAGCCGCTATGGAGAACAGTATGGAGGTTCCTTAAAAAACTAAAAATAGGACTACCATACAACCCAGCAATCCCACTACTGGGCATATACCCTGAGAAAACCATAATTCAAAAAGAGTCATGTACCACAATGTTCATTGCAGCTCTATTTACAATAGCCAGGACATGGAAGCAACCTAAGTGTCCACTGACAGATGAATGGGTAAAAAAGATGTGGCACATATATACAATGGAATATTACTCAGCCATAAAAAGAAATGAAATTGAGTTATTTGTAGTGAGGTGGATGGACCTAGAGTCTGTCATGCAGAGTGAAGTAAGTCAGAAAGAGAAAAACAAATACCATATGCTAACACATATATATGGAATCAAAAAAAAAAAAAAATGGTCATGAAGAACCTAGGGGCAAGACGGGAATAAAGACACAGACCTACTAGAGAATGGACTTGAGGACATGGGGAGGGGTAAGGGTAAGCTGGGACAAAGTGAGAGATTGGTAGTGTATATATGGACATATACACTACCAAATGTAAAATAGATAGCTAGTGGGAAGCAGCTGCATAGCACAGGGAGATCAGCTCAGTGCTTTGTGACCAGCTAGAAAGGTGGGATAGGGAGGGTGGGAGAGAGAGAGACACAAGAGGGAAGAGATATGGGGATATATGTATATGTATAACTGATTCACTTTGTTATAAAGCAGAAACTAACACACAATTGTAAAGCAATTATACTCCAATAAAAACATTAAAATAAATAAATAAATAAAAAAGAATCAGTAGCCAAGACAAAGCAATATTGGAAGAGAATTGCAGGGAGTTCAATAGGGGCAGCAGGATCTGTGAAAAGGGAAAGATGGGAGGTGACACAGGAGAAGCCAGATGGTAAAATGTCTCGTGTGCCGATCAAAGCAGTACTGGAATACAAAGAAAAGTAAACAAGGATGAGCCGTGGATTAGCGAATGTCTGGGTTGACATGACAGAAGCTGAGACCTTATAAATATGCCTCCTCCAAACCTCCGATTTAAATGCCCATAGAGATGCACCAAAAGACAAAATCATCCTCAAGGGAGTGAACAGAAGCTAAACAAAGATTGTAAATTACATAATTTCTGGGACAAGTTCCACCATCCACTTTATGGGAGGAGATGCTGCTACAAAGTACATTCTAGAGCTTTGTCTCACGTGCTCTACCTTGAATCAGAATAGCAGAAGCCCCCAAAACGCAGAAACCAACACTCTAACCCACTCACACTGCCTCTCCCTATGGGCCCAGAATCCAAAGATAGAGGTGCCCCTGCCCCAGGTACCCAGAAACTGTCTTCTGAGCCAGCCAGATCCCTGATCCTCTTCTTGCCTACATCAGCTCCTTCATTTATAGATCCTTCTAGAAAGCACTACTCCCAGCATAGAACATGCTACCATCTCGGGATACTTGGGTGCATTGCAAATGAAAAGGAACAGAACTGAGGCAAGAGGCAAGGGCAAGGTGGTGGAGGGACTTCTCATGGCCTTCAGTCCTTAAAAGTAGCTACAAAGTGCCTATAACTCAGAGAACCCATTGGTGGGAACAGGAGGCGACCGGTCTCCCTCAGGCCTATCCACATTTAAAGAAGGGCAAACCTGTATAACATGCAGTTAATAGGCCAAATAAGATAAGAACTAAGTGACCATTGGATATGGTCTCAGTTAGGCATTAGGAATCCTAACCACAGTTGTATCAGTGGAACGATGGGGCAGATTGGAGTGGACTTAAGAGAGAATGGGAGGAGGGGACGTGCAGACAGAGTATAGACAACTCTTTGAAGGAACTTGGCTACAGAGGGAAGCAAAGAATAGAAAGGCTTTGGGAAAGTACCGTCACAGAAAGTTCATTTGTTTTTAAGATGGAAGGGATAACAGCACGTGTGTATGTTTGTGGCTTTTGCACAAGAAAAGGTAAAGATTGATCATGTAGGGGAGAGAGGGGAAAATTGTTGGAGATATCCTTGAGTGTTTGGCTTTAGATTGAAACCACATTTACAGAAGAGGGTAGGCAAAGAGGGTGGGCATGGATACTGGTACAGCATGGATGGGAGATAGAATTGTCACAAAATAAAAGATTGTGAACATGGACACTAGCTAAATAGATTAAGGTACATAGGAATAACCATTGCACATATTTTAACTCAAAGCCCAAAACTATAATGAAAAATAAGATGTACATGGTTTAAAATATATAATAAAATAAATATAATAAAATAAGAAGAAAAGTAAAATAGTAATAAACTTCTTATAGTAAAATAAGAAGAAGAAGCAGCAGCAGCTGGACCTATAACTCCAGTTTAAAGATTTAAAAGACTAGGAAGAAAACAATAAAATTAAATAAATAAATAAATAAAAGGCTAGGAAGGGCTTCCCTGGTGGCACAGTGGTTAAGAATCCGCCTGCCAATGAAGGGGACACAGGTTCGAGCCCTGGTCCGGGAAGATCCCACATGCTGTGGAGCAACTAAGCCCACGCACCACAACTACTGAGCCCACATGCCACAACTACTGAAGCTCACGTGCCTAGAGCCTGTGCTCAGCAACAAGAGAAGTCACCGCAATGAGAAGCCCGTGCACCGCAATGAAGAGTAGCCCCCACTCGCTGTAACTAGAGAAAGCCCGCGCGCAGCAACGAAGACCCAATGCAGCCAAAAGTAAATAAATAAATTTTTAAAAAATTAAAAAATAAATAAAAGACTAGGAAATGAGTGGTGGGGGAGGCAGAAAATGAAAAAGTAAATCCCTCAGGTATTCAGGGATTAAGTCATTGTTTGACCCTAGAATCTGATAATTAGGGAAATATAGATTTCAAGACATTTCATAATCTCAAAGACCACAAAATCAGTAATAGAATATAAAAACAGAATTCTTAGCTTCCAAATCACTACCGAAGATAAGTTGCAAACAAAACCAACTGTATCACCTGGAAAAGATGAGATGAGAGGAAATAGGAGTATGTAAAAATCAGAAAGCATAAATAAAATTACACACGTAGCACCAATAACATCAGTGACATCAATAAGCTAAATGTGTTAATTAACCCTATTAAATGGCAAAGACTGTTAAGGGGCATAAAAGAGAAAAAAGAAAAATATTGAATTATGTGCTGCTTATAAGAGTTTCACCTAGAAGAAAATGGCCTAAAATGGTTAAAAACAAAAAAATGGATGAATATATTGTTGACCAACTGACATGCAATGTCTGGGCTAGTGCTGTTGGGAGAATCCATTCATGAATTCTCAGTTTGACACCACGGCAACTAACTCCAGAGAAAATCATAACCAGAGCCAGTAAAATCAAACTACCACAGTCATTACTAATCTTTTCATCTCCCTCCTGGCTCCTTTCTTTGATTCCTACTGCCTGTGTGCCTCTTACTTGCCCCCAGGATCCAGACCTACCTGGGCATGCTGTCCTACGTTTAAGGTTACCATCGATGCTCGTTGACTTAGAACTGGGCACAAGATCTTCCTTGAACAAGGCCATCCTCCTGTTCTACCAGTGTTCTCTTTTGGCCACGAAAGATCAATGAAATGTGCGGAAGTTGTCCAACCTCGATTTTTTTCTGCAGATCAACCTTTTAAATACATGGTCCAGTGCAGAACCCCTGTGTCCTCAGATATAAAGGCAGACATGAACAAAGAGAAAGCAGGGGTGCCAATAACCACACCAGAGGATACAGAAAGCAAAGCCAAAGTGCACTGTATGTGGGACAAAGAGGGTCATTTTTAACTGATACAAGGTAAACGCCACTACAATGAAATCACTAATTTTTATGGACCCGGTGACAGAGCATCAGTATTCATAAAGTGAAAACTGCCATTGCATTACCTCAGACCCGCTCATTTCTATTTGTATTCTGCCAGCCTCCCACCTGGTCTCCCTACCTTCTCTCCTGCAACTCTCTAATCTCTCTCCCTACTGAAGACAGAACGAGATTATTGTATGCGGTCTGTGAGTGTCAGGGCTGTGATAGCAGGCATTACACCTTATGCTGTTCCCTTCTGAACACTCAGCACCCCGCGCCTGGCACCTGCTAGGCCTTCCTAAATGTTTTAGAGTAAATGAGAGAGATAGAGAGTGATGCGGGATGAGGGGGAGGAAGAGGAGGGAAGGAAGGAAGGAAGGAAGGGAGGGAGGGAGGGAGGAAGGAAGGGAGGGCGGGAGGGAGGAGAAGGGGGGAGGGAGGGAGAAACAGGGAGGGAGGGAGGGAGAAGGAGGGAGGGAGGGAAGGACCACTTGGAAGAGCCAAGGACAGAGAACTAGTAAATGTCTTCAACAGGAGGAAAGAAATGGAATAAGACCCCACTGGAGAGAAGGCGAGAGTCAGTAGCTGAGCGTTTTCTGAGTCTTCTGTTGGGGGAGCAGGGAGTCTGCTCCCAGAAATCTTCCAAGAGGAACAGGACAGACCCTCAAAGGGATGGAGCAAAGCCAGGAAGTTCTGTCAAATGAACCAAGTATTTGAAACCAGGACACCTTAAAAATCCAGGAATTCTGGTCACTAACCAGAAAACCCACATGGGACAGACTGAAACCGTACCTAGAATGAGGCCCCAGAAATTCAAAGGGCTCCACTAGAGAAGCAAACTAGCTAAACAGCCTATTTTACTTTCATTTCTCCTTTCAGGGGACATGAATCATTTGTGAGATTTGCAAATCTGAAGAGAAGCATCCACTGGGTAAATAAGGACAGGTCCCGTCAGCTGGTGGCCACCATCATTGCAGGCCAGGATCGTCATCTTGGGGCATCCACGGAGGGCGGGCTGCAGGGACATTTGTGCTCCTTCTTAAGGACAGGAAGAAGCTCACATTCCTCTTCTCTGCTCCACTCACCCTCCCTTCATCCCCTTCTCCCCCATCCCTACCCCTCCCTACACACACACACACACACACACACACACACGCCCAACACCCAGCCCCACTCCTTCCCTACACACAAACAGCTGTGTTCTCATGATTGGAATGATATGAGGTTTATTTATTTGGGGTTAAGAAGAAAATGTTTATAATTCACAAAGTCAATGAATGGTTTCCTAGCAACTTTTTGTATAACTATTATGAGATAATATTCTTTCGCTTTCTCTGTCTCTCTCTCTCTCTCCCTCCTTCCTTCCCTCCCTTTCTCTCTCATATCCTCTCCCTGACCACCAAGGATTCTTTTTCTGCATTAAATAACAGAACACATTGAGGGTTTTATAAAAAACTGCAAATCTCTCCCTAGGAAAACACATGTAAATAGATACATGTTCACTCACACTTCTGTACATACAGTTCGAGGAGTTCATAGCACCCTTGAAACTACCCATGGAACTCGCTTAATAACCCTTTCCTACACAGGTAACATCCCATAAGTTTGATCCCTTTCTCATCCAGGCAAGAAAAAAAATGGCCGTGGGGTGGTTATCCCTGCAAAAATATGATGAACTCAGCTTACTTCAAACTATCTCCTCCACCCATCCCCAGCATTACACATTCTAATCCCAAAGCATCAGTTCTCCTGCCCAGCAGTATCTCATCTGCCTGCTTCTCCCTGCCTCCCCACAGCTAGCCAGCCAGCAGCTAGGAAATGTGAACACACTTTATGTCCGCCTGAGGAAATGCCATTAACACAAAACACCTGCAAAGCTTTCCAAAGCCCAAAACGCATGGCATCAGTCTCCTCTCTGGGCTTCATTCTGCACCAGCCACCATTGGGCATTGGCGAGAGCCATAGCCAAGTGCAGATGCTGGGATGCTCTCCTCTCCCTCACCTCCAAACACAGCCCAAGGTCGACTTCACTGCTTCATGAGACCCAGGAGCCTCATAAATGTCAGCTGGTCTGGGGATAGCCTGTGGTTCCCCATCAGGCTTCAATATCATCAAGTTGGAACATGTCCTTCATCCAGTCCATTATAAAATGAGAAAAAAATGGAGTAAAGGAAGATATTAACAATTATCTCTTAGTATTTACTATGATTATGTGCCAGGCACTGGGTTAGATGCCTGCCCTACATACCCTTCTTTAGTCCTCATAAAAACCTTCTAAGATATCACTTCCAGGAGTCAATATGGTGTGGGAATTAAACAGGCAGCCTCTAGAGACAAAGTAACCTGGTTGGAAGCTCATCTCTGCTACATACCAGCTGTGACTTTGGCCAAGTTGTTTAACCTCTCTGTGCCTCAGTTTCTTCATCTGTAAAAGGACTCTCCTTTTACATTATTTACATTATTATTCTAATAATGTTTTAAAATATCTCTGTTAGAGGGTTGTCATGAGGATTAAGTGAGCCATTGCATATAAGACATTTGGAACAACCTCTGGCAATAGGTAAGCACCCAATAAATGTAAGCCAGTACCAGTCTACCCATTTTGCAGATTAGAACACAAAGCCTGAGAGAGGTGAAGTGACTCTCTCAAGGTCGCGTTTCTAAACTGCATCTCTAGCAAGTGAGTCTAAGGCCTGGAGTCATAACCACTCTGTGATGCTTCCAATCTTTCTCGAATGCCAAACCCTTTGAAATGCTCACCTTTTCAAAGTCAGTCTTTATGACACCACATCATTCCTGTGATATTCCTGTCCAAAATGCAAACCTGCATCTAACTATAAGGAAACATCAGATAAATCCAAGTTGTGGACCATTCTAAAAAATCACTGGCTCATACTCTTGACAAATGTCAAGGTCATGAAAGACAAAGCCTGAGGACTATTCCATGTTACAGGAAACTAAAGAGACTTAACAATTACATTCAACACATGAGACTGGAATGGATCCAGAGCCAGAAACATTTTTTTTTTCTTTTGCTATGAAGGATATTATTACATCAATTGGCAAAACTGAATACGGTCTGTGGATTACAAATAGCATATATCAATGTAAATTGCCTGCTTTTGATCACTCTAAGAGACTGTCTTTGTTTTGGGGGGAAATACACATTGAAGGATCTAGAGGTAAAGGGACATTGTGTCTGCAACTTCCTCTCAAGAAGGTCAGAAAAAGAAATGATAATATGTATAGAGAGAGGGAATGATCAAATGAATGTGGTAAAATGTAAACTTTTGGGAAATCTAAGTAAAGAATATTGGGAGATCCTTGTACTATACTTGCAACTTTTCTATAGATCTGGAATCACTTTGAAATAAAATGTTTCGGTAAAAGAAAGACAAAGAATCAATCTTTTCACTGTCCATGCCTGCCCCTGAGCATACTAGCTGTGGAGCATATTTTCTTACGGTCTCACCTACAGACACAGCTTCACTCCAGAGAAGGCTTCCTTGTTGCTGTTAAGACAATAGATTTGCCTTTCTAAGAGAGAAAATACTCCTAAACCATCCACTGCACCCTTTACATTAAAAGAGAGACTTTTAAAATTAGAAGGCATTGTTCTCTCTAGTCCAGGAGGATATAGCAATTCCTCACCCCTTTCCCCACGCCTAAAAAATGTTCATGGCTACAGTCATCATCTGACACCCACTCACAAAACCCTCTTTTGTCTGCCAGATTTTCACAGGCTTCTAAAGAATGTGGTGAATTTGCTGTTGCTGAATGTGGTTCATTTGTGCAAAATTCCTCAACCCCTTTTTTCCATCCTCACTTTCATCATCCTTGCCCTTTTCTCCAATAGGTCACTTAAAAACAGAACCAGAGAGTGAAGGGTGGAATGGCAAGGGTGACGGGAGAGGCTGCAGTTCATTCAGTCAGCAAGCATTTGTTTAGTGAGCACCTACTGTGTGCTGCCAGCCAGGCCAGGGATCCAGCAGGGAAGGAGGCAAGCCTGACCTGCCCTCATGGAGCTTGCACTGAGAAAGTGAAGTGGGAGCGGCTAATCAAAGCTTGGAGAATGTTCCAGAAAGGGAGGTACAGGGTGCCGGCAGGGCATGTAGGAAGGGAGCCAACTTACTCTGCTGAGGTCCAGGGAAATCTTATGCCTGAGGGATGATCACATGTCACTTAGATCAGAGGGAGTTGGGTGGGGAGTGGGAAGGAAAAAGAATGTTTTTCACTTATAAAAATAAACACCCATACTTTCTTAAAGCAAAACCAAACAGCCCGCAGTTAGTAGAAGGAAGGAAATAATACAGATCAGACCAAAAATAAATGAAATGAAAAAAAAAACAACAGAAAAGATCAATGAAAGTAAGAGATGGTTCTTTGAAAAGAGACAAGATTGATAAACCTTCAGCCAGACTCACCAAGAAAGAAAGAGAGAGGGTCCAAATAAATAAAATCTGAAATAAAAAAGAAGTTACAAAATGACACCACAGAAATACGAAGGATCATAAGAGATTACTAGGAACAATGATATGCCAATAAAATGGACAACCTAGAAGAAAGGGATAAATTCCTAGAAACGAATATCAAAACCTCAAGTTCTAACCCAAGCTGAAGTTTCTCCCTCCACACCCTGGCCCTTCGCAACCACTCAGTTCAAGCCACATCCCAGCTAGGAAGCCCCCAGCGAGCGGTGGGGACAGAAGGGTCTTTTCTAGCCCGGCTCCAGCTCCTCTCTTACTGGCTAATGCTGTTTCTGGTCCCTCCAGGGCAGAGGGAGAGCAGGTGTGAAAGGAAAACCCGATTTGGTTGGTGCTGGAAAGGTGGCCATCTGTGCAGCAGATGAGGATGCTTTGGTGGTTACTGGAGACTCTCCCCTTGGTACTTCCCGCTGTCCCCTTCTCTGGCAAAGGTGACCTACCCCGGCTGATTACCACCACCTTCTCCCATACACCCCACACAGCCCTCACCTTACCTCGAAGTTCCATGCAGAAGGGTGAATCTGCCATGGTTTTCCCATCCCTTCCCTGCCACTGTAGCCCTCTCCCTTTGCTGTCCCGTCAAGTGTCACTCAAGCCAGTGTCTCGCATATACACTTCTCCAGGCCAGGGTCTGGCAACAGTCCCTGGATTTCCCCAAACATCCAGGCATGCCAAAGTTCTCCCAAGAACTCTCTGACTACATTCAACTCCAGCCCAGTGGAAGCCTGGAGGCCATGAGTTTGCACAGCCCAGCCAGTGGGGGGGCGATGGGGACATATTTGTTTCCTTCCTGGTGGCCTTCTCTGCTCTCTGTGAAGGGGAACTCCCAGTCTCTGACAACTTTCTGCACAGAAATCCTCCCTCCCCTTCGTTCCGTGATCTGTCTCACCTTCTCGTAAACATTGGCTGAAGCAAGTGCTGGCTACAGATCACAGAGCTCGTTTGGGACTACCCTGTACGTGGACGGTCTAGCACAGTGGATCTCAGCTAGGGGCGATTTGGTGCCCCATCTCCTCCACTTCAGGGACATTTGACGATGTCTGGGGACACTTTAGGCTGTCACACCTGGAGGGGTGCTGCTGGCCTCTAGGGGGTTGAGAGGCAAGGATGCTGCTAAACATCCTGTGATGAGTGGCACAGCCCTTCACAGCAAAGAATTATCGGGTCCAAGACGTCAGTAGTGCCAAGATGGAGAAGCCTGATCCAGTACCTCCCTTTCTATAATGTTGGGGGGCAGTGGAGAGGTGCCTCTAGTTCTCAGGTTTGGGACCTTGGTCAAGAGTAGAAAAAAGCCCCATTAGACATCTATCCCTTATTATTTGCATTAAGAGCTCCTGAGGGAGAGTAGCTCTAGGCTGGATTAATCTAGCACCTCAACCGTGCTTCAAGAGCCTTTGGGGGGGTGGAGGTGGGCTGGGGGGTTCACGGTGCCATCCTCACTGTGCTGGCCCATCTGCTTCGGCTGGCGCCCCTCATGTTCCCAAGATGGCTTCTCCACCTCCAGGTATCGTCTGCTGACTCCAAGGTCTAGGGGCAGAAAAGGGAGTGATTCCTCCTTACCTATTTAATCCACAAGGATAGCCATTCCCAAAGCCCCTGCCGACATCCCCTCCTATCTCCCTGCCAGCCCTGCATCATCTAGCCACACCCAAACCTGCAGTGGCAAGTCGAAGTAGGGCTCCTTGACTGGCTTTCACCAATCAGGATTCGAGGATGGGTAAGGGCCAGCCTCTCCAGAACAGCACAGACACCCATTACCTAAAACTTGTTGTCCTGCCAGCAAGTACAAAGGCAGAAGGATAGCTGTTGGGTAGGAACCCAACGGTGCCTGCCACGTCCTGATCCAATGTACCTGGCCTTCCCCTCTCACAGGTTAGACAACTTGTTCACACAGCGGCTATAGGGCAGTGCTTCTCCAACTTCAACACACATCACTGTGGCCTGGGGACAGAAGCTTCTGTACTTGGGACCCTTGCAGATTTTGCCTTATGTACCACTTCATCTGGCTGCTCATTTGCATCCTCATCCTTTAAACGGTAATCATTAAGTATAGCAATTCCCTGAGTTCCGTGAGGTCATTCTAGCAAATTATCAGACCTGGGGCATAGGGATCGTGGGAACCCCTGAATCTGTAGCCAAGTCGGATAGGATGTGGGTAGCCTGGGGACCCCTACTTGCTTCTGACATCTGAAGCAAGAGCAGTCTCGCTGGGGACCTCACCGTTTCACTTGTGGGATCTGATGCTAATTCCAGGGAGGTAGCGTCAGAATTGAGGTGTAGGACACCCACCTGTCAGAGAACTGGTGTTGGAATGCACTCAGTTAATCATTACACAGATATTTTATATATATTTTTTAATCCTCCGCATTTTAGAGATGAGAAACTGAGACAGAGTGGATTCACATTCCCACGATCACACAGGAGGAAGCTGTAGAGCCCAAATTTACACTTCGATTTGCGCAACGCTGGGGGTACTGCTAACATTTTGTTCATGTGGATGACCCTCTTGCCGCTGTGCATTGCTGTGCAATGAACAACAGCACTTCCCCGGCGCCGGCCAGACTCCCCTGGTCACCAGCATCACCTGGGGCATTTATACAACAGGCATTCCCAGCCTCACCCCCCGAAGATGCTGATTCAGTAAGTTTGGGGTGGGGCTTGGGAATTTTTATTTTTAACAGGCTCCCCCGGTGATTCTGACAATCAGGCAGTTTGGCAAACACTGTGCTGTGCTGTGTTTACCAGCCTCCTCACTCGGGTGTGTCCATCTGCCCGAGAGCCCGGCCCCTCTGTTGCCTAGTTTTGGTCGAGGACCTAACACATTCCTGGGCAGAGTTTCTAAGAGCAGGATATAGTCTTTTCCAATCTCCACACTGTTGCTCAGTCTTACACCGGGAAGAAGTTTAATGAATCAGGCAATGTGAATCCCACTCAGCAAGGCCAAAGCCAAAGCCATCGACAGCCCCCCTCCTGCTTCCTGCTCTTCCTCCTGAATTCTCCACCTCGGCAACTGACCCACCATTCACCCAAACGGCAGAGCCAGGAATGTTAGGCACATCCTTGTTCCACTTTCTCCTTCACGCCTCATTTCCTGATCACCACTTCCTAGCGATTTCTACCTCCTACGTAATACAAATCAGGCCCTCCTTTTCTTCTCTTCTTTCTTACTGCCTATATGATATCCAACTCCACTTTTCACCCAGACCAGCTTGCTAACAAGGCTTTCTGCCTTCATCCTTTGCCACCACCCCATAAGAGGCAGATTGTATAGTCCAAAGATGGTTACAGAATCTCCCATCTCATGTGTTTTTCTAGAATCTTGCCACTACTCCATCAAAAGGTAGGGTTTAATATCCCTTCTCTTGAATATGGGTGTGTTTTGTGACTAATTCAATCAATAGAGTATGCAGAAGTGATGCTACACGACTTCGGCTAATTCCTAAAAGGCGATTCAGATAACACTTTGTTCACTGTGACACTCACTCTTGATACCCTTGGTCTCCATTTATGCCTCCATGCCAGCAGTCAACTGCCCTGAGACCACCATGCTGGGAGGAAGTCCAAATTAGCCCACGCAGAGAGGCCACATGAAATGGTCCTGAAACTACACAGAGAAAGAGAGGTGCCTGACCAGCCCCCAGCTGCTCCAACCCTACACCATTACAACTCCAGCCGCCTCTGACTGCCACTGCATGAGAGACCCCCAGACCAGACCTGACCAGCTGTGCCCCTCCCAAAATTCCTAACCCAAAGACATCATGAGAGATAATAATAAAATCATTGTTTTAAGCCAGGAAGTTTTGGGAATGACTTTTTTATGCAGCAATAGCTAACCAGAGCCCCATTCGATGGGCACACAGTGGCCAGAAGTGCATGAAACAGAGCTACTCAAAGTGTGGTCCCTGGCCCAGGGCTGGAGAATGAACTGTATGTTACCAGTTAGTATAAAAATTGAGTAAGTGTTTAGAAGCTTTCACAGGGTGATTTTATGTTTGTTGAATCTATTAATAAAAAGAAAAAAATTGGACTTATGTTTTGTCTGGATTTGGTCAGACCTGGGTTCAAACAGCAGAAGGGTTTTTGATTGGTTGGTCAGACACAGCCCCTTTTGGAAACTGCAGGGCATTGAAAGGACGGAGTGAGGCCTTGGGTGAGGTGGGGCAGGGGAAAGTGGACCAGGCAGAGACACGAGTATGAGGGGACTCCCACCTAATGCAAGAAAAAGAGTGACATGTTCGGTGGACTGAAAGAAAGCGACGTGTCTTTAGACAAAGGCTCACCTTGCGAATCCCTTCTGCTGCAAATAACAGAAAACCCTACTACAGTGGCTTCAAGAAATAGTGGTTTCTTTTTCTGATTGCATCAGAATCTTGTGGAGACACCCCCATATCCTCTTGCCAGTGGACACTTCTGTGCACACTAGCCAGTCTTCCAAAGGGCAGAACGTACAACTCTTCGAGGGCTTTCTCCAAAGTCGCAGAAGTTCACTCTGCCCTTGCGGGGGGCTGAGAAGTGCTGTGCTATACGGACTCCCACGACCCCAAGCAAGATTAAGCTCTGGGTGCCCAGAGGGGTCATTCCTAATAACTCACTCTTTATTGCCTTTCTTCTCTTCCTTGTCTCCTGCCCCATCTCCCTCGTCCACATTTCCTGGGATCACTTACTAAATAAACTACTTGCATTCTGCAAAGCTAAAGCAGCCTGAGCAAGACGGAGAATGGTAGGTGGCAATGCTGGAAAGTAGACAGGGACCAGAGAGGTAGAAAGGTGCGGACTTGCCTAAGGACACACAAAAGTAGTGACACAGATGGAATTAGAAGATGTTCCCGGGATGACGGGTCTGTCCATTTCATGAGGCTGCGTTATGCTCACTAAGAAGTCAGGAGCAAAATCGCCAACCTCAAGTTGCCTCCAAAATGATCCCGGTGATTCTTCCTACAAAGGACCTCACCCGAATTCTGGCTCCTCATGGTTTCCTCTAGCCAAGCAGCACCCACCTCAGAGCATGTCTGATACTGAGGCTCTGAGACCAAAAACAAACCAAAAGAGGCTCGGAGGGACTGGGAGTGCCCCTGCAAGTATATCCACATCAGTCAGCTGAAAGTGGGAGAAACGGAGCGCTTGAAGTCACAGACTCTGCTGTGCGTATGCCTCCTTCATCTGCTTGCTGTGTGACTAAGGGCAATTTTCTTAACGTCTCTGTGCCTCCTCTGTAAATAGACATAAGCTCATAATGCTACCTTGCTGAATCATTTCAAAACAAAACATATAACATGGAAAAGTGACTTAAGTCGTGCCTGACATACAGTAGGTGCTCAGTAATGGCCTGTCTCCTCTCTCCCCACACACTCTCTTTCACAACAGAATGAAAAATCAAGCAAAGATGTACTGACCAAATAATCAACTGCATTTGTCTGGCATTTCTCAGCCCACTTGCTTTGCATGATTGTTTCTATGAGGCTAATACCTCATTACAATAACTCTACACTCTAATACCAGTAGGCCCATAAACAGAGGCCCAACTTAAAAAAGAAACCATTATAATCATGGCTAGTGGCCTCCCCAGTGGTTTGACCAAGAGCCAGGCCATAGTCAAATAATCAAACTGCAGATGCTGGGATAGCAAATCGGCTTAAATTTAAACAGTGGCAGAGACTCAAACTACAGAGGGGAGAAGAGATGAGGAGCCTTGCACAATGTTGGAATTTCCCTTCCATGTCCTCCCTAGTCAATCGGCCCATAAAATAACCAGGCTTGTTAATGAATAATAGGCTCATTCCTGAGAGGCACCTAGGTCAGGCGGTCACTCGGGGTCTGCTGGCTGTTGACTCTGCTCTTTGAGCTGACAGGAACCCCAAGGGTGACATGAAAGCAGAGGCATTGTGATCCCCATCCTACTGGCTGCTCACGGGTACTCGGCTAGTTGGAAAGAGGATCACAAGTCGTAGAAACAATCAGGAGAGGGAAGAAGAGGCAGATCAGTTTGGGGCGCCTGAAGCTTGTACTTCGGGGTGGGGGGAACTTTTTGAGAAAAATCAGACAAAACTATGCATATAAAATATGCTCAGCCATCCAATACCACCTTGAAGGGAAGAGTGGTCACCCCAACACGACCTAACCCAAGAAGTGTGAGGGGAGAGGGAGTGAGGAGGAAAGAGACAGCAGACTGAGCCCACTACAGCTAAGACAGCTTACAGAAACACATGGCCAGGTGAACACGAAGCCAGGGCCACCCCTAGGCAAGTGACGGACCCCAAAGCTTCATTAGCTTCATTGATGGAGATGGAGAGCTAAGACCATGAACTCCTGCGTTTTCCACATTTTGCTTCCTGATGTCATTCCATCAAACCAAGAACCTGATTCTCCCTAACTTCAGAGCTGGGCTGCCAATAAGGGCGTGGCTTAACTAGTCATGGTGGGCAGGGCAGAGGATACCCAACTGTGAATGAGGGCACCTAAGATTGTTTCCAAAACCAAACCACCAAGGGCTTTTTGATTCCCCAGGCTGTAGTTCTCTCTTCTATCCATAAGAAACTATTTCAAAACTAGGTGCTTCAGGAAACAGGCAGACACCGAAGCCCAATTCTTCCAAGGAGCCTGGACATTCAAAGAGAATTGTGGTTTAGACCCTCCCCGGGGTAGGTTTTCAGTGGCTGAGAGCATCATGGTTAAAGGTGTGGGTTTTTAAACTAGGCAGATTTGGACCCGAGTTCTGGCTCTGCCGCTTACTAGTTCTGTGACCTGAGATAACTTACTTAACTGCCTTCAACCTCGATTGCCTCTTATGTAAAACTGAGGTAAAGATAATATCTGTTTCATAGAGGTGGAAGGGTTAATTAAGGTAATTCACATAAAGCACTTAGCTCAGCTTCTGACACATAATCATAGGAGACAGATTCACTGGGATTAAGAATAAATCTACTGCCCCTTCCTCTAGGCTGAAAGTTTGTTTCCCCCCAAAGGCGGGAAGCCTCAGCCCCCAGTGGAGATAGGGCTTTAATGGAGGTAATTAAGGTTAAATAAGGTCATAATGTGGGTGTCTGATCCAATGGGATTATGTCCTTATAAGAAAAGACATCCACCAGACAGCTCTCTACCATGTAAAGACACAAGGAGAAGGCAGCTGTGTATAAGCCATTCAGAGGGCTCTCACTAGACACCAATCCTACTGGACTTTGATCTGGGACTTCCAGCCTCCAGAACTACGAGGAAATAAATGTCTTTTGTTTAAGCCACTCCAAGCACTATCTGGGGACTGCCAATCCCCCCCACCCCCTCTTCTAGTTAGAGGGGTGGTCCAGGAATCCAGGATGGCCAATCAGAACACTTTATCTCTCCAGCCACAGTGATTGGACAAGAAGTGGACACATGACCTGAGCCAAGCCAATCAGTCTTCACTGAGACTTTTCTGCTAAAGCAATCTGGGAAGATAACTTCCTGTTTATGGCGGTTCTTGGGAGGATGTGTAGTTATGGCTTCCAGCGGTCATCTTCCGCCATCACAGGGAGTTAACCTATCTATAGGAGGAGAAAATAAGGCCAAAACAGAGAGGGAAAAAGAGCAAAGAGATGAAGAAAAAGAGGGCACTCTGAAGATGAGGGAGGCCTGGATCCAACTACGCCTGAAACCTACATTGGACTTCCCAGTTATGTGAGCCAACAACTTTTACTTTTTCCTGAAGCGAATTTGACTTGGGTGGTTGCGGGGTTTTTTTGTCACTTCTGTCAAAAAGACTGAACACTTTTGGCCTCATCTGGTCAGATGGGTCACCACTGGGCAGCATTCTGCCACATTACTTCATACTGAAAAGTGGCCATTCTCCCTTCCTGTCCAGTCCTCAGCCACCAAGTGGCATGGGTGGCATCACGCCTACAGACCTCTGCGAAGCACAGGGCTGGCCCACACCAGAGCATTTAAAGCAGGAAAAACCAAGTCAGGCTGCTCTGCTTAAGTCTATTCCAGGAAGCTTTAAACCTACAAATGCAGTTAGCTGAGAGAAAGTTAGAGGAGTCTGCCAGCCGAACAGGTTCAGCCAGAGGGAGTGGTCAGAGCTTTCCTGTCTCTCCCCAACAGGTGGCTTCCGAAGCTGGGACCGCGTGTCCAGCATCTGCTCTGGAGAGAGACGCAGTTTGTCTGTCTTGGCTCCTCTGTGCCGATGGGGTCAGCGTAGGAGGAGCTGGCACTTCTATCCACAGGATACAGAGAAGTGAAGCCAGCTTGATTTGAAGAGTGTCCAAACCATCTGACGTGGGACCAGAGGGCACCGGCTCCTGGGGAAAGCACATTCCCATGTGTTTTTTGACAGCCCAGCGCAAACGGAACAGAGCCACTGCTGGACCGCCACATCACTGCCCCAGCCTGGTGGGTGACAGCCCACCTGGGAAACAGGAAAACACAGCTTAATAGCATTTCCTTCCCTTCCAACCTGTAAGGGGCTTTCACAGATGTCAGCTCATTTGAGTCTCCCTTCGAGCTTAAGGACAGGAGGAGGGGACAGGGCAGGGGTGAGCCTCTTCCATGTTTTACCCGGGAACACTGAGGTTAAAAGAGATTAAGTTGCTTTTTCAAAGCCACACTGCCAGTCCCATGCTTCAGTTTCCCTGCCTCAGCCTTTTCCAACTGTGCCTTATCTAAGCCCACTGACCCATCCTCCCGCAAAACCCATGAAGGCTTAAGCGATCCCTGCATTGTCCTGCCTGACCAGCTTGGAATGAAGCAGAAATTTCTTCAGTACACAGACAAGCACCCCGACACATGCACACGTTCTTACACATCTACATACACGCATGGGCTTACACTCATTCACATGTTCACAGGCATGTACATATACACATACATTCATGCACCCAGGCTTATCATAAACACATACGCAAATACCAATGCAGGATACACAACAAAAAGACACACACATTCACCTATGGTGTGAATGTACCCTGGCACCCCTTGAGGCAACTTCACAACACTGACCCCTAGAACTGATGCCTGCTTTCCTCTGTTGAGCTGAGTCTTCCAGCCTGCGACCCCCTCCGCTACACCCCCTGATTCTAGTGATTTCATCCAGGACCAAGATCTGAGTTTTCTTTACTTACAGCCTCTCACTGATGCTCCAGGGCTATAGATCCGTCATGACAGCTGGAACAAAATGTGTCACTAACATATGTGGAAATGCAACAGAGAGGAGGTATGATCCAGTGGCATAACCAGTGACTGTTGACTTGTGCCAAAACTAAACAAGGAGAGAATGCAAATAAAAAACCATAGTCCGTATTCACTAAAACAGATGATAACTTCCAAATAAATATTAACAGATCAGATTTAGCACTGTAATAAAAGAAATACAAGAATCATGAAGCGAGACATGTATCATTGTAATTCATTACATTAACTCATTCAAAAATACTTATTGTATTGTTTGGACATTTAACTCTTTGCCAATGTAGTACTGGCTCAAGTACGGAGCAATAGAACAAAATAGATGGATGAATATGATTAAGCCCACAAATATATTACTGGAACAGGAGATTCCAGAGACAGACCTATATCTAGACACTTACCATACTTTTTAGATAAAGGTGACAATTTAAGAAGGAAAAAGACCATCCAATACATGATATTGACACAATTTCTCATTTACAAGGGAAAAAATAAAATTAGATCCTACTCAATGCCATTCAAAATAATATCTCCCAGATGCTTTAGACTTCAACATAAAAACCAAAACTACAGAGTATCCCCCGTAACAAATGAATTCAGATATAGCACGACCAGTGATTGGCAATTAATTCTCATCTTCAGCGCTGGAGCACCAACCCCACCTCCTAAGTGACAACGTTTTGGGCCCCGCTTCCAGGAACATGATGGGGTTTTAGTATTCCAGAAGAGAACTTGCAAGAATACTTTTACAACCTTGAGATGGTGAGAAGGCCTTTGTAAATAAGACACAAAACTCAGAAGCTGTAAAGGAAAGATTGACAGACACAACTACATCAAAATTTAAAGTCCTGTTACATTAACACCAAGTGAAATTCAAAGGTGAAGCACTAAAAACAATCCAAATGTTCTCAATAGAGTAATCACTAGTAAATTTGATTACATAATTTACCTCACAGCCATTTGATGGAATCTTAATAGTGGTTACCAAAACTAATGCAAAGTTATATATATATATATGTGTGTGTGTGTGTATGTGTGTGTGTGTGTGTGTGTGTGTGTAGAAAATTTTCCAAGACATAGAGCTAAGTGTCAAAAATGAGCCACAGAACTGGATAGAGGGATAGATAACAGATGATAGATCTCACTCACATTTAAAGAGCGTGGTGAAAATTATTAGGGAAGTTCATAGAAAATGGACAACACTCATCCGTAATGAACTATGAACGGTTGTGATCTCTGAGGAGGAGAGTAGGGTCAACAGATAAGGGACAAATTTTACTTTTCACCCTTCAGCTTCTGATTATTGAGTTTTTACAAAAAGAATGCATTCGTGAATTTCATGTAATATGTAAGAGACAAAGAAAATCATAACATGTGGAATCAGTCGGGCTGTCATCCTGGCTCTGACATCTGTCAGCTCTGTGAGCTCTGGCAATTGGCTCAGTCAAAACGGGGCAATAACACCTTCCTCATAATAATGTTCTGATCACCAGATAAGTTATAACTACTGTGTATTGAGCACCTACTGCATACCAGGCTCATTAAATGCACTATTGCCTTTTAAATACATTATCATGCTGAACTATAGTGGCAGCCTCGTAGCTACTGTGTTTTGCATGTAAGGAAACTGAGGCCCAGAGAGGTGAAGTCATTTGCCCAAGGTCACAGAGCTGGTAAGGAGCAGAGCTGGGGGAAAACCTAGATCTTTTGGACGCTAAGATCAATGCCATTTCCTCCCGTATTTGCCACTCGAGGTCCTTTTGTCTTCTCTCTCAGATGGGTGGTGCTTGCACTGGGCTTAAGCAACACTCTAGAATAAATCTTAGACTAGCTCCCGGACAGCCCCCAGCCTAGACCCTGCAGAAAGGGGACCAGGAATTACTGACTCATAGCCGCAGCCGATTGCTCACAGTGTCTGGAGGCACCTATCTCCCACTTCCTCTGAAATAGATAACAATGGCTATTTTAGTCTGAAATGCCCCTGGCATAGACACACAAAGAGTAATAAATCTGGACTGAAAAAAAATCCTTGTAAAATTGCAGTCAGGGACTTGCATTTTAAACTCCCTTACCCTGCTACAGCCAGCTGGGACACCCACTCTGGGGACCGCCTGCCAAAGAAAGGAGAGAAAGAAGACCAGGAGACAGATACCACAAACAGGGCCAGGCTAATTAGAACCTTTAGCGGCAGAAGCTGAACAGATGTAATTAGCCAGGGATGGCTAGTTGGCTATTTGAATTGTTTACAGCAAGGTACAGATTTCCCTCTATGAACCCAAAATTTTCAATATACCTACAAATATTAACCTACCCTTTTAAGGACATATTACATGCCAGGAACTGTCCTAGGAATTTTCACAAATTAACTCATTTAATCCCCACAACAAGTTAATTATTATCTCAAATTTCCAGATGAGGAATCTGAGGCACAGAGGAATTAGGTAAGTTGTCCAAGGTCCCAAAGCTTGTAAGTGACAGGCCAGGGCAGTCTGACTTCAGGATCCATGCCCTTCACTGCCAAGCCACACTGTCTCTCAAACACTTGGTGGGCGGCAGGGTCGGGTGGAGTAGGGGGCTTTGCTTTGCATTGAAATCAAAGTAGGAGCTGAAAGTCAGGTCTGGGTTAATGTAGTTCAGAGAGGTTAGTCTCAAGACAAAAATGGCTTGGAGGATGTCAAGAATATCCAGAAGTCTGGAGGAGAGTGTTGGACTGCACGGGGAATGGAACGAGTTTTCAAGCCAATCTTATCTGGATCTCAAGGGTTCCAGAAACCCAGCTGTTGTCTGAGTTATGTTTCTGAAGAACTTGACCATTTTCTCTCCCCCAGATCTCTTTGGGGGTCAAGGATTTCTACTGTGTGCTGGGCCTGGCGTCCTCGGGTCCTTGGCAGCTGGGCCCCTCCCTTCTAGTTCCCCTTCCGGTCCCCAGTTCTATTACACCCTTGTCCTCGCTTGATTGTGTTGGGATTTGAAGGGATTCATCTCACCTCTGCCCCATTGCCCCCAGGGCAAAATACCTCAAGAACTATAAACACAGAGGTCAAATGGAGGATAAACTGCCAACTTGGTATTGTCTGGCTGGAGAACACGGCTGATACCCCCTGGCTGATGGGGTTCCTGTGACTTCCCCCGATGTCCAGCCCAGTGCCATCCAATCAAACTTTCTATGATGATGAATATGTCCTGTACCTGCACTGTCCAAAGGTAGCCACAAGCCACCTGTGGCTCTTGAGCAGTTGAAATGTGGCTAGTACGATGGAGCAAGTGAATTTTAAATTTGTGTTTAATTTTCATTTTAGTAGCTACATATGGCTAGCGGCTACGGCTGTGAACAACACAGCTCTAGACCTTGGAGTACAACTCATGAAGAAGAGCCAGACACCACGGCAGCAAGAAGGGGAGTTGCTGCTTAATACCAGTTGAGTCTGTATTAGTATCTACTGCTGCTGTAACAAATTACCAAAACTTAGTGGCTTAAAGCAACACAAATTTATTATCTTATAGTCCTGAATGTCGGAAACCCAACATGTATTAATTTCACTGGGTTAAAACGCTGTTGTCACAGGGCTGTGCTCCTTTCTGGAGGCTCTAAGGGAGAATCTTTCCTGCATTCCTTGACTCACGGCCCCTTCTTCCATCTTCAAAGCCACCAGTATAGCATCTTCAAGTCTCTCTCTTTCCTTATCACATCACCTTCTGTCTTATAAGGACCCTGTGATTATATTGAACCCACCCAGGTAATCCAGGATAAGCTTCTCATCTCAGGATCCCTAACTTAATCACATCTGCAAAGTTCCTTTCGCCATGTAAGGTAACATATTCAAAGGTTCTGGGGATTAGAATATGGACATCTTTGGGAGTAGGAAGCCATTATTCTGGCCACTAACAGAGCCCTATACTGGGACAGCAAGAGATGCACTTCCAGACCTGCCTCTAAAAACTGTCTCTGAGCCCTGATCCAGAGGTGTCTACTCCACTGGGGGCTGGAGTTGGAGGAGAATGCAGGGCTAGCACCCTGCTCAACTCTAGGGAGTGCCATTTGCCCTCTTTATGCAAAGGACCACATGGAGTTTTGCAGTGCACAACATGAGCAGCTGCATGTGGGGACTTTCGTTCTATAGACAGACCATAATGAAGGAAGAAAGAGGGGAAGAGGTGAGTATGCATGTTCACTTCCTTCTCCTGGTTTGGCCAGTCAGATTAGATCCTCTTCATCCCTTGGGGGAAGATTCAGTGAGCAAAGGTAGGAAATGCATTACTTCCAAATACTTTCACCTCCTGGAAAGTGGGGCCAAAGTTCCTCATGGAAATGTGAGAACAGAGGAAAATGTTTCTCCTAAAGGGCTTCCTGGCTCAAAGCGTCCAGCCTCTACTTGGCCAAAGATTCCTTTCCACATCACAACACACACCCGCCACCTTCCCACCCCAAACGCTCCTCAGACTGAGGCAGCCAGCAGACCGATAAACCCAAAAGTCCCTCACGGCCAAGATCATCCTTTACAGCCGGCCCACAGAAATGTCCTGTGGGGTTGGCCTTTCCCCACTGCGGAGGACCGAGTGAAATCAGCATTCCTTACCACTCTCTCGGCCTCAGTCCAGTTAACCGTACCCCACCTCCCTTAAAGAAGAGGATTTGTCATTTTAGCCACAGTTTTCCCCTCTACCCAGTACCAGTAACAAACAGAATTTCTCTGGCTCCAGACCCACACAGTCAGGGGAGATCCAACCACCATCAGATTCCCCCCAATGAGTTGTGGGAGCCTTCGGCAGGGCTCAAATGTGCTCATCCATGTCGCCTCCCAGCCACCAGGTAGCAACGGCCACTCTCTTTCTCCTACTCCCACGATGGCATCTCCTGGCCCTCCTGGTGTCTGAGAGATCACATCCTCTCTTCTCTGACTGCATTATAGGCTGGGGCAGCTCACAGCTCAGCTCACTCTTTGTTCCAGCCCCTCTCTCAAAAGCTACAGTGCTGAGTTGCCTTGAGTCACTGGGGTCTGACAAGAGCTACCGACATGGTCCTCTTAACATCTCCCCCTACTTTGTTACCATGGCCTCTTTCTGGGGCTCTGCCTTAGACAGTGATGAGTGTTAGGAAGATGATGAAACAGGGAGATGATATACCTGTGACTTGAGGGCAAGGGGAGGGCAGGTTGAGGGGCATGGGCATGATGTCTTCTCTGAGGAACAAGATTTGAGCTAAGACCTGAGGATGAGAAGAACAGCCATGCAAAGGACTTGGAGAAAGAGTGTTCCAGGCAGAAGGAAAAGGTTGTGCAAAGACCCTGAGGCCAGGACAGACTGACTTTTGTCTGAGAAACAGAAAGAAGGCCAGTGTGTCTGGAGCTGAGTGAGCGAGAACAAGACAGCCAGAGACAAGGTTGGAAAACGGAAGAGTAGAAAGTGGTCAGACCATGTAGGGCTTTGTCGACCATGGCAAGACATTCGAATGATTCCTAGGTTTGGGGACCTTAGAAACTGGGGAGATGGGGTGCCATTTACTGAGGTGGAGAAGTGGAGGGGAAAGGGGTAGGCTTGGAAGGATTGTGAGACGGAGTCAAAAGGTCTGTCCAATGGAGACAGCAGGGACTGACCATCAGGACACTGGACACTTGGGATCATTTGCCCAGTAAGAAAGATGGTTTGAGCAAGGTCGCCCACTCTCTGCCGTGATGTCCCTCTAGAAGTGGTCAGATAGCATTCTGGCTGCAAAAATAGAATGAAACCCACAGATGCATGGATAAGTGAAAGGTTCACTCACTTCATTAGCACTAGCCCCTCACTCAGTCAGCTAACTACATCCAAAATCTTAAATCAGCCACAACTTAAGTTGTATGGTCTTGTGCTTCCACTAAAAATCTTCTAATGATCTCCCATGCACTTAAGAAAAAAAATTCATGCTACTTATCCAGATGTTAAGGCAGCTCTAGCAGCTGTATCAAGCACCCCAGTGACAAAACCCAACGGAAGTTTAATTCTTACACTTGTGCTATGGACTGAATGTTTGTGTCTCCCCCACCCCCGACCCACCCAAATTCATATGTTGAAGCCCTAATCATCAGTGTGATGGTATTTGGAGCTGGGGCCTTTGGGGAGTAATTAGTTTTAGGTGAGATAATGAGGGTACAGCCCCCATGATGGAATTAGTGTCCTGCTAAGAAGAGGAAGAGACTAGAGCTTTCTCTCTCTCTCTCTCTGTCTCAGCCATTAGAGGATACAGCGAGAAGGCAGCCATCTGCAAGAGAGCTGGCACCTGATCTTGGACTTCTCAGCCTGCAGAACTGTGAGACATAAATGCCTGTTGTTAAAGCCACCCAGTGTGTGCCATTCTGTTACGGCAGCCCAAGCTAAGACAATGTTTAAAGTCCAAACAGGTGTTCCTGGTCAATGGGCAGCTGGCATCCAAGTAATGATTCAGGATTCGGCCTCCTTCCATCTTAAGATTCCACCATCTTAAACAGGTGGTTGCTAAACCACATTGTGGTTGAAGAAAGAGCATCAAGTACTAGGGAAATAGAGGTGCCATTGGCTAGAACTCAGTCACGTGACCACACCTAACTGCAAGGAAAGCTGGGAAATGTAGTCTAGCTGTGTGTCCAGGAGGGTGAGGAGGACATCTAATGGACCTGCCCTCCATGCTTACAATGTCCCTCACAATCTGGCCCTTCTCTACGTCTCCAACCTTATCTGCCAAGATTCTCCCCTCACCCAATATGCCTCAGCCTCCTTTCTGTTTCTTGAATACCAACACCCAAATCTCCCAAGTTTTTCTTGCTGTGGAACCTTTGTACAAGCTGTTCATCTGCCTAGAAGCTGTTCATCTTCTCCTGATCTCTCATTGGCTGAATTCTTCTCATCAGTTTCATCTTTATTTAAAGGACGCTTTTGCCCTAGAAATTCCATGGCATATGACTTTCTGATATATTAGCCAATTTCCTAAGTCCTTAACATATTTCATAATTTTCTTGCACAGCAGGCTACAATTGCAAAACATCAGTACTTCCAGCAAGACAAATAAAAATAAATTATATGGACAAATGTCCATATGGTGGTGATTGGGAAATGGTATGGATTGAATTGTGTCTTCCCCAAAAAATTATGTCAAAGGCCTAACTCCCAGGACCTCAGAATGTGATATTATTTGGAGACAGAGTCTTTACAGAGGTAAGCAAGTTAAAAGGAGGCCATTAGGGTGGACCCTAATCCAATATGACTGGTATTCTTAAAGAAGGGGGAAATTTGGACACAAAGACAGATCCATAAGAGGGAAGATGACGTGAAGAGACACAGGGAAAAGTTGGCCATTTAGAAGCCAAGGAGAGAGGCCTGGGACAGAGCCTTCCCTCCCAGCCGTCAGAAGGAAACAACCCAGCTGACACCTTGATTTTGAAATTATGGCCTCCATAGTATCTTGTTATGGCAGCCCTAGCAAGCTATTATGGGAATATCTTAGCTCACTTTCAAATTTTGGACTGAAACTAATCATGAGTTTTTCTTTATTTTTTTAAATTTGGCACATGATTTGAAATCTGTCTACCATCTTGGGTAGTACAATAAAAACTTCACAGCCATAGCTATAGAAAAATGATTAATATGGCAAGATATTCCCATCTATTGCCAAATGAAGTTTAGAGTCAAATTGCCAAGGTTTAAATACTGGCTCCATCACTTACTGCTGTGCCACCTTATTTAACCTCTCTATGACTCAGTTTCCTCATCTCTAAGTCGAGGATGATCGTATTAATGCCTACTTCATGGTGTTATTATGAGGATTAAGTAAGCTAGAACATACAAAGACATTAAAGTAAAACCTGCCCATAGGAGGGCCTTTATAAATATTAGCTATTACAATTAGTAGAGCAATTTGATTTCATGTTTGTAAAAATCACTTACATATATATATATGTAATATATATAGGTAAAACTTACAGGTGTATATATATGCATAGGTATTTATTTATTCATTTATTCATTTATCTATAAATATTTTTAAATCCTTGATAAATAGCAGTGATTAGGTCTGGATGGTAGGATTACAGGTGATTTCTGTTTTCTTCTTTTTCTTTATATTTATTAACTATTCTACACGAGGCATGTGTTACTTACATAACATATTTTTAGGGATTTTTTTATTATTTTAGAAATGTCTTTTGAGATTCCAAAAATTATATTGCAACACAGTGATATATACAAGTTGATCAACAGCCAGTTAACAAAAGAACATTTTCGTCTCTGCCACCTGGGCTTGGATTGTTGGTTTCAGGGCGAGAGAGACCTGCAAGTTTGCTGTTGGCAGGGTTGAACCCTTCTTCCTGTTCTTGGACTGGTTAGCATGGGGAGGAGAGGTGTGGGGAAAAAAGAAGGATCCATAGACCACAACCCAGGAACAGAGGGGAAAGCTAACCCTTGCAGATGGGTGATCTGACTTTTGATGATTGCTCCCTCCATATATGATGTGTGTCTATACTAGGGATGTCTCAATTACTTACTAACTTATGTTCATTCTATTTATGAATTTAAGAAACATTTACTAAGTACCTACTACACACCAGGTCTTGTGTTGAGGATAAAAAAGATGATTCAGATGTAGTCCCTGCCTTCAAAAAGCTCATGTTGCTCTTGACATTTTGTTCTTTGATATTTACACAACCAGCTGAGGAGAAGAAATCAGACATCTGAAAACAAAAAGCATTCCAGTCCCACAAAATGCAAGCATTCCGTTTGACACAGGTACACCCCTGGCAGGTTAATAATAGCTAATAAAACACATGTATAAAGCTCTTTGCAAATTTGATAAAAGGCATTGTAAAAGATCCTGGCCAATGTGGAGAGGTACGTAGATGATCAATAACAAGCGGTAATAATGGGATAGCTTTCTATAAACTCTCTCTAGAATCTCAGGCCTCAAGCCAAGAAAACTCCGCTGCTTCACGTCATTGTTTCCCAAAAGCTGAGCTGCCTCCTTCTGAAAGCTCCTCCCGTGGGTTGCTTTCTTTTCGACCTGCACTGCCTGTTATCCTCAAGACACCTGCAAGACACAGGGAGAGGCTCTGCAGCTGAGGAAGTTCAGAAAAGAAAAAAATTTCTGAAGCCTGGGAAGGAGGAGATGAACAAGTCCTCATCACCTCCAATGTCACTGCCAGCATGACCATCATCATTCTCGTCTCCAGGAGATTTTATTGAGCAACAACTACATGCCCAACACGACTGGGGCTACAGCATGAGCAACACAGAGGAGATTTCTGCCCTCATGGAGCTTCCATCCTCATGGAAGAACGACAATAAAACAATTCCAGAAAATGTCAGATAATGATAAATGTTATGAAAGAGATAAGACAGTGTCACGTGGTAGAGAGAAGCTCGGGTCCTCAAGGGGGAGAAAGCTTAGATAAGGAGATGAGAGGAAGCATCCTTGGAGGTGAGAGCCTAGAGATAAGAAGGAGCCATAAGGCTGAAAATTTGTGCGGACAATTCTCCATGCAGAGGGAACAGCACGTGCAAAGGCTTGGAACTTGCTTGGCATGTTGGAGGAGCCAGAGAAAGACTGGTGTTTGCACACTGTGTAATAAACCGCAGGGAGGGGAGAGGAGATGGGATGGGAGAGATCTGAGGGGCCAGAGCACGTGGGGCCTGCAGACCACGTCAAGGAGATTGGATTTTGTTCATAGTTTTACTGAGCACCTATTATGTTCCAGGCATTTCACAGACACTCTCTCTTTAAATCTCAGGGTAACCACACAAGGTCCAAGTCATGACCGCCATGTTATAGATGAGGATGATACAACGCAGAGAGATTACAGGATGTGTTCTGTATCCCACAGTAAAGGGCAGAGCTGGAATTTAAATCCACATTTGTCGGACTGCAAAGCCCGTGCAGCTAACCACTGCACCACGCTGGGTAAAAGGATAGGATTTTAGTGGTTACAGTGACTCTGTGTTTTCCCCTCTCCTCCCTCCTCAATCCCCCCACCAACTCTTTCCCTCAAACATCTGTGGTATGTGAACAATTTGAGGGCTAGGGCAAGGCAGCTTCCCTAGAACCTTCCATGAATCTCAGAGCCCAGACCTCTGCATCAGCAAGCAATTCTGACCCTTGAAGGGGAAACTTCCTTTCCCTCCCCTGGAGTAACAGTCTCAGCTTCTCCGGCCCCTCTCCCACCTCCCCCCAGGGAAGAAGGGGGCACTTAACCTGATAGGTGAGGTTGAAGGGAAGCCCTTTCCCCTCCCCTCCCCTCCTCTCACTTCTCCTTTCTCTTCCCTTCTTCTCAGGACCACGTTGCCCACTTGGAGCATTCATTCTGCTCTCCCACCTCCCAGCAGCTCTGACCTCACTGGGTAACCTGGTGGGAATCTGTCTATTCCAGGGTTAGTATTAGGACGCCCACCATCAGATGGCAGATGGAGTCTGCCATCTGATCCAGAGCTAACTCACCTCCTGCTGCTTTTTGAGGGACAAATAGGGGGAAACACTTCGTAGGGGGACCATTAATGTTCAAGGTTGTGATGCCATTATTAGGCACTCACTGCACGCCACCATCATCAATGGGCCTCTCTGCTCAGGTCCCCTGGGCTGTGGTTGTCACATCAGTAACAGTTGAGTTAATAATCTGAGCTCTGTTTACCTCCCTGCATTATTGTGAGGACAAGCTGAAACAAGATAGTGAATGCAAGGTGGTCCCTAAAACCACAAAGCCCTATTAATAAGGGTGGAGGGAGGAGAGCATGATTAATGCATATGTAAAGACCTCCTGGGAGTATAAGTAGGATCTCAGAACCAGGAGTAGCTGGAGAGTGTGATGAGGAGAGGTCACAGAAAGAAGCATGCAGTGCAGCATGCCTTCAGCAGTATGTAGCAGGCAGGGTGGGGGCTTTGGAGTTAGGGAGACCTGAGTCAGAAGCTTGGTGGCTCTATTTACTGGCTGTGACTTGGGCAAGTGACTTAACCTCTTGGTCTAAGTTAGCCTCAGTTTCCTCATCTGTGAAATGGATGCATCATCTCTTCTTCTGCAGGCTCAGCATCCATGCCCCCTTCTGGATATAGGCTCCTGAGTTTCTTTGCAGAACCACCTGCCTCCAGTCTCAGCCCACGTTGTGAAGCTGACCTCACCCTCAAGTCCAAGTTCGGCATTTGACAGAGACCTGAATGATTTGAGCATGAAATTCCCATAGCCACAGCGAGTTGTTCAGAAACCAACATGTGAACATGTGAACCTATTCTCATTCTGAGAACTTTATCAGGAAGAGAGAACCTCTTCAGATTGTGAAGTGGGTAGATTATAATGAAACTGGAACTTCTAGAAGACATGTTGTCACAGTAGGCAGCCTGATTGAGAAGCAGATCCAAGAGATGGAGAAAATAAGAGTAGGACTCGATGACATTTTCTGAATCCCTGGATCTAGCCATACCTGAAGCCAAGACTTTTCCAGTGCAAATAAATAATCTTTATTTTGATGAAACCAGTTTAAGATGTCACCTGTTGCCAAAAGTCCCAACTAATAGAGCATTTAATTGAATAATACATGTATTGCAAGGGCTTAAAGCCATGCCTGGCACACAGTAGCTACTCAATATCTGAAGGCCGTTATTCTCAAGCTCACATGACTCCACCTTGGTGATGAGGCCTGAACTGAAGGTCTTAGGGAGGCCTGTGTTTTGGGAAGCAAAGGAGACTCGAGCCTCCTCGGCAGCTCCCCGCCTCCCTCCAGGAGCCTGTGAAGTATCTCTGATAGGAGTCTCTGGCTGCCAGAGCCACTGTCTGCCACACTAAAGTTCACATCATCCCCAGGCCACTGAAGGAAAAGTCTCACCCCTTGTCCTGCCCTAAAACAGATGCAGTGACTGCCTCCCCCATTATATCTAAGCCAGGGTTTCTTAACCTTGGCACAAGTGACATTTTGGAGCAGATGATTCTTTATTGTAGAGGCATTCCTGCACATTGTAGATGTGTAACAACATCCCTGGCCTCCCTTGTGACAACCAAAAATGTCTCCAGGCATTGACAAATATCCCCTGGAGGGGAAAAAAAGTCATCCCAGTTGAAAATCACTGATCTAGACCAAAGCCATGAATGTTAAATCCATCAAGTAAACTTGGTGGTGAAATGTGCAGCCCAAAGACCCCAATACTTTCAAGGGCACAAGCAGTGTGAGGTTTGGAGAATTTAATAGGCAGCTTGGAAATGCAAATTACATGATAGTGGGGAGGGCAGCAACATAGGTAAAAATTAAAACAAAACTTCTAAAGGCATTGTCTTCTCCTTCATCATCGCCGTCATCCTCATCATCTTCTTCATCACCATCATAACAAGTTGGCATGTATTATGTGCTACCAGGCACTTTTCACTTCTTATCTCTTTAAATCCACATAATAGCCCCATAATATTCATAAGAGGAATGACTATTAGAGATAAATCACAGACGAATAAACAGAGGTTTAGAGATACATATGACCTTGTATGCTCAAGGTCATACAGCCATCAGGGAACAAATGGCAGGTCTGGGATTCAAACACAGATAGTCTGACTTCACAGACCAAAGTTTTAACCAAGATACTATACTTGGATTTTGTCTGAGATCCCGTCAACTGAATCTGCTGAATTTATTTAATAATAATCCTAGGTGCATCAAAGGAATTCCTGAGATGTAAGCCTAGATAGATAGATAAATAGAAAGATAGAAAGATGATAGATAGATAGATAGATAGATAGATAGATAGATAGATAGATAGATAGATAGATAGATGACAGATAGACAAAATCAGAAATATGGAACCAGAAAAGTTCTTAGGTATTATTGAGGTCTGTCAGTCCCGTCCTGGAGACCAAGTATACCAGCACTACTTACTAAATACTGATTAGAAGCCCTGATTGGCTATCAGGGCTATCATAAGAATTCCTAAAATGTGATTTTATTATATTATAATCAGAAATACTTATACATCTGAATCATAAATAGCAGAAAAAGAAAATTGGTTATTATTTAACAAACAGTCTGTTCAGAAGACAATATCTTTTAAAACACAGAGAGAAAAGGAATTGGAAAAAAGCCCCCAGGCATTGAAAAGTGTGAGACCCTACTCCAGCCCATCGTGTTGCTTCTAATGAAGGTGGGAAATTATGGGAGCCAAGTTGGACAAACCTGTAAAAGAAAAAACTCAATTTTTCTAAATTCACAGTCCTAAAGACATTGCCAGAGGAAGATGTGCCGGTACAAATGTATTTCTTTTTTCTAACTATATGTGGATTGAACTTTCCAAAGAGCTTCTTACTATGGCCGGTGAGTTGGCCAACATTTCTAGATATGGAAACATTCCCAGAGAACCTCATAAAATGTTCATGTGACCAGCAGGGGAATCTAGAGAAGACAAAAGAACAAAACCACCAGCCTCCTTCATCCTGCTCTGACTTGGACAAGAGTAGGAAGAAAGGCTGGCTTGGCCAGTTCACACAGATCATCCATGTGACACGTGCTCATTTGCAGATGGAAACATAAATCCTGACTGTGGCCATTTGCTTATTTACTGATCTCCCCTCCCAAGACTATAACCTCCTCTTTGTATCTCTAGTGCCCAGCATCTTTCTTTCCATGCAGTAAGCACTCCAAAAATGTTTGTTGAATTAATACATTTTTTTATAGAATAAGGCATTAGCAAACAATGATTAATATGGACTTGAAAGACCAGGTCTCAAATCCTGGCTCTTACTGGCAAACTTTGTGACCCTCCCATCCCTGATCTAGGTCTCATTGCCTTATCTGTAAAATGAGTAAATTCAAAAAGTAAAAACTCTATGCCATGTTGGTGGAAAGGTAAACATTTCAGACATTTCCAAAAGCAATCTGTCAGCCCTGAGTGAAATTAAATGTGTCTAAGTCCTCCTGGGTATGTATATCCCAGAGAAATTCTGGTTCACAGTAATGCTTTATGGTAATGGTTGGCGCCAGGGGAAATTACAAATTAAACATAATGAATGTGGTCTATGGAACACAATGCTACAAAGAGAATCGACAAAGTATACATCCCTAGAGCAGCGTGGATAGACTTCAAAGGGGCAGTATTAACATGCAAAATAAGCAAGCAGCCAGAAACACAGAAAACACCTACAACCTCACTCATAACAAGAAAAAAAAATGCCAATTAAATCTATAGTAAGATACCATTTCTCACCTATTAGATTGCTACAAATATACGGGTATGATTTCACTCTATTGGCAGTACTGTGGATTAACTGGCATCCCATGCATTTCATCATGTAAAGGATGCAATCGCTATGGAGGGGATTTGAAAATATCTCATAAAGGGATAGAGCATTTGTCCTTTGACAAATAAGTCCATTGCTAGGAATCTACACTGAAAACGCACCTCCATAAATACAATATATACCCAGGGTTATTCATTGTGACATTGTCTGTAACAATAAAAAATGGAAGCAACCTAAATTTCCAACAACAGAAAACTGGTTGAAGAACTATTGTACATTGTCACAATGGGTTTCTATGCAACTCTAAAAAGAACAAAAAATTGAGACTTCCCTGGCTGTCCAGTGGTTAAGTCTCTGTGCTTCCACTGCCGGGGGAGGGGGGGTGGGGGCGGGTCGTGAGGTGCAGCCAAAAAAACCGAAGAGCTCTATATACTGATTTGGAGTAACTCCAGGGTATATTATTAAGTGAAAGAAAACAAGGTATAGAACACTGTTTATACATGTACTATATTTCACGAAATAAGAAAGAGAAATAAGAATATATATACATGTAAATGTATATGTGTTTACTTTTGCCAAAAAAAAATTTGCCAGAAACACAAACCAGAAACCAGTAATAATAGTTACTCTTGCAAGTATGAGGACCAGAAATAGGATGGAGGGGTACGGATGGAAAGGAGACATCTCTGAGTTCAACTTTTAATTTGGTTTTATCTTTTGAACTATGTGTCTTACATATTCAAAAAATAAATTGAACCAAAAAGAGGGGGAAAAAAGACATACTCCAAAATTGAAAACAAACTTTTGAGCACAATATTCTAACTATTCATCCTTAGTGGGATCTATTCTAAGAACCACCACAATAAAAAAATTTTGCAGAGAAATCTTAAACTTCACTCAGTAGCTTTATTATTAATAACAATATTTGTGTGTTTTTTTTAAAAAAATGTATTGTGTGAGAACATAAGGAAAGAATAAGATTTATAGCATAATACTATTTGTGAAAATTAAAAACACATACACCAGCAGTATCTCTCAAGGACACACCCATATGTAAGGATATATCACATTAGAATGAGTACCTATTGAAGGGAGAGAGAATGGACATGGGTGTTAGGACAAAGGAAGGAAAAAATAAAACAAGAGAGAGGTTTTGCAGGGACTAATTATGACAATGTGCTATGAGCTGAGAGGTGTGACTTCCAAAATTCTCAGACCACGAGGGGAAATGTAGCACAGATACTACCTAAATAAAACAAGTGGGTTGACTTTAGTTGTTGCTGAGGTTTCTCCTAGCTCTGATCTAAATTTCAAACAAAGAGAAATTGACAAGACCATGAGCTATATGTTGTCATCCTTTTATTTCCAGAAGCCAGAACAATGTCTAGCTTATAGATGCTCATTAAATGTTTACTGAATAGATGCATATCAGTTATGAATTGCATTTGACTGTTACTAACACAGATGGACCTTCATAAGAAAGAAGTAAATATACACATAAAAGATGTCTCGAGGTAAACAGTCGAGGGCAAATATGGTGAACGCATAGTCACTGGGAACACGGGCATCTGTCTTTCTGCTCCACTGACCTCGCCCTATGGCTTAGGCCTCAAGGTCACATCATGGTCCAATATGAATGCCACAGTGCCTGTCATTTCATCTGCATTACAGGCCAAATGAAGGGGGAAATGTGAAAGATCAAAAGGAAGGAATAACAGTTCGTCCCCTCCCTTTTAAGGAAACTTTCCAGAAGCACCAAACAATGCTTGTGATTACATTTCATTTGATATAACTTAGTCACTTGGTCACACCTAGATATAAGGGCTCAGTAAGGGAAGCCAGGAAACATCATCTCTTATTCTAGATGGTGTACCCAGCTGGAAATTACTGTTTGTTACTGAGGAGAGAAAGTTAACAGGAGTTTGGGTAGGCAGCTAGCAGTGTCTGCCGTAGGAGAAGGAAAATAGGGTTTTTGAGCACAAACTACGTGCTAGGTATTTTAACAGACTTTGCATGTCTATTACATGGCCATAGTGCATGAGATATGCTCATACTAAAAATTTATTTCTGGTGTATCTGAAATTCAAATTTAATTGTGCATGCTATATTTTTGTTAGTGAAATCTGGGAATCCTACACCCTCAGGTGGTAAAGGCTAGCAATTAGCTGGGAGACTATATGCTTTAGCAGCAAAGCAAGCCGACTCCAGAGTCTGAGTACGAGGGTTCAATCCCCACGGGTGATGGGACCTTGAATAATTTCTTAGTGTTTCTAGTCTCTTCCTAAGCTTCAGGTTCTTTGATTGTAAAATGAGGATAATAATAGGCTCTCTTAGGGTATAGTTGTTAGGATTGGATGAGCTATGTGAACAAAGTACCTAGGACAGGGTGTGTCTAAATAGATATGGGAAGTGGGTTTTGGATAAAGAAGCTGGTCCATTATCTTGTCCCTCCTGGCTGTCACCCCAACAGGCTATGGTCCAGAGAGCATCCGTTACCATTGACCCTCTATATTTCACAGTCATTACTATGGCGAATTAAAATGATTAATCATAATAGCAGTAATTTTAATCATGCATCCACTGTGCTTTACAAGGTATGAAAACGATCTCCCTCATATTAGCTCATGCGCTCAGCCTCCGTTTTCTCATCTGTAAAATAGCAGCTGATGTAACTAGAGACTGAGATCACGTGTGTTGAGTGCTTGGCACACGGCAGGTATTCAACAATCCTGTGCTTTATTCCTGTGCTCTACTGCGTAGTCCTAGGTGTCACCAAATATCGTGTTTATATATTGAATCTTTATTTCATATATATTTGGATATTGAATGTATATTAATATCTGTATTGAATATATAGGTTTATATTGAATATTTATCATAAATAAATGCCTAAATGAACCAATCCTTGTCAGTGCCACTAGTCAACCTCAGAGATAACTTCTATAGGGGGAATCATCCGAGGCACTTTTGAATTGGGGTTCCCTCTCTCGGGTGTCTGAGCTTAGTTGTTTCCATTTAGCCTGGCCCTCACACCAGTATAGTAACTCAAACCTTTTTTTTTTTTTTTTTTTGCAGTAGACGGCATCTATTTCTCCGCCCAAGGATTCTCATCTTTCTGGGGGTTTTTTTAGATTTATTGATTGATTGATTGATTGCTGTGTTGGGTCTTCGTTTCTGTGCGAGGGCTTTCTCTAGTTGCGGCAAGCGGGGGCCACTCTTCATCGCGGTGCGCGGGCCTCTCACTATCGCCGCCTATCTTGTTGCGGAGCACAGGCTCCAGACGCGCAGGCTCAGTAGTTGTGGCTCACGGGCCTAGTTGCTCTGCAACATGTGGGGTCTTCCCAGACCAGGGCTCGAACCCGTGTCCCCCGCATTAGCAGGCAGATTCTCAACCACTGCGCCACCAAGGAAGCCCCTCAAACCTTTTTTTAATCACTGTCCTGTGCCTGGTCCTACTCCCAAAACCCCGAGTCGGGAAATAGGCTCCAAATGACAGGAGGTTTTTGTTGTTGTTCTTTCTGGTGTTGGCCTGGCTCAGAGCTAAGAGAATGTGGGGCAGGAGAAGAAAGGATAAGGTAAGGATGCTAGGTGGTGCCTGGGGTGCTGAACGCACCAGGTGGGTCCCGTGACCCACGGAATGCTGTGACTGCTGGCTGTTCCTGGGTGAGTGGGATTCTCAGGGCTCCGTCCCATTTCCTGGCAATGCCAGGTGGAGAAAGACAGCAAAGGGGACAGGAGAGCTGGCATCTGGTGTGGGTGGGCAAGACAGACAGAAGGGTGAGGCTTCCCCATGGGGTTCTCACCAGAAGGGCCTCAGACATCCCTTGTCTATATCTGAAGTTGAGAGAGGGCAGGCCGTGTCACACAATCAACAACAACCAAGGAGGACTGACTCAGAACAGACGTTAGAAGGCATATTTCACCAAATAGGGAGAATAAAGTTCTGCCATGCCCAGGCCTCACAAGCCAATGGGTCAGAACTGTATCTGGCCACATACATTTCTGCACACATTCAATCTATCTACCCAGAGTCCTCTGGACCAAGGACCAAATGGTATGCACCTGCCTCTTCTTTCCTCGGAAGGGATCAGAACCTTGACTTTCACCCAGTTGAAGTCACAGTGGGGAGAACCCAAGTGATGGGCTCAAGACTTTGGTGGCCTGGCTTCAAGTTTTAGCTCTGCCCAGTGCAAGCTCAGGACTCAAGAAAGCAGCTTCACCTCCCCAGGGCCTCAGTTCCCTCACCTATTAAATAGCGATAATAGTAACCCCCTGCTGGGTTATCATGTGGATGAAATGAGTCGATGTAGGATAATTTGTCATTAATTGTGAGTCATTTTGTGGCTTCCCAGCATCTGAAACTTCTAGGCCTATGACCCAGGCCAGAACAATCAGACACACCTGCCCAGGATCTCAAATCTCAAAATAAGGATCCTCGGAAGCAGGGAAGGGGGAGAATTCATTTTAGCAGCTCTGACCAGGGCCATTGCATTTTCTAGGGCAGCAGTGCCCAGTGGCCGGAGGTCAGACCTGGCTGTGGTGGCAAAGCCAGTACGAGGGCAGTGTCCAGCCATGGCCGCTACAGTCTTCTCAGCAGACAGGCTCTGTGGCCCAATTTTGGCTGAATTCTGGCCACCTTGCTTCCTTTATATCCCCAAGCTTTCCGTTTTCCGAGACTTGTTTCCCAGACTTCCTGGAGATTCTGGGAGCTGCCCCATATTATTTCATAAATTCCTTTTCTGCTCAGATCAGCTAGTTTCTTTCCGTTGCTTGCAACTCAGAGCCTTGTCTCTGGCACAGCAGTGGGAAGGACTTGCCACAGTGCCTGGTCAGCAGTAGGCGTTCAGCACATGCGCATCTCCCTCGGAATTAGTCTCCTGGTCGTGTTAGTTTGCTAGGGCTGCCAGAACAAAGTACACCAAATTTAGGAGCTTAAAGCAACACCCAGTTGTTCCCTCATAGCTCTGTAGTTCAGGTGTCTGACCTGACATGGCTGAACTCTCTACTCAGGGGCTCAGGAGACTGCAATCAAGGTGTTGACGGAGCTGCATTCCTTTCTGGAAGCTCTGGGGAAGAACCCACTTGCAAGCTCATTGAGAGGTTGACAGTTCAATTCCTTGCTTCTGTAGGACTGAGGTACCCATTTCCCTGACCTGTGGTCTCCTCTATCTACAAGCCAGCAACGGCTATTGAATTCTTTTCGTACTCCCAATCTCTTTGACTTTCCCTTCTGCTTTCTCCTGCTGTGAAGGGTTCATGTGACTATTCTGGGCCCACCTGGGCCCATCTTCCTACCTTAACGTCAACCAATTCTAACCGAAATCACATCTATGAAGTCCCTCTGCCATTAGGGCTGGAATCTTACCGGGGCTGTAATTCTGCCCATCATCCCCTCGCCCCCCAACCCACTCTGCCATGCCTCAAATTTCTCCCCTTGCTAATGAAACAGCAGTAAAACATTGACCAGCTTAAACGGAATTTGCATCCTTAAATGGGTTGATTGATTAGTCAAACCTCAAGTTATTTTACAGAGACGGCACTGCACATGTGCAAGACGGGAGGCCGGGTCTCCAGGATGACCTGGGAATCTTCAGTCTACGGAGCTCAAAGAATGGAAATGCTGCCACCAGAGCCCTTTACCAAGGGAGAAGTGCTTCAATAAGGAAATTCTGGCCTCCAGCAGCCTGAATGGCTAATACGGACGGATTGGAGACTAGCCAATGAGCCTCCAAGTTTGAAATTCCCCTGACCGTTTAAATTTCGCCCTGGACGCTGGATCGGGGAGATAGGTTTGCGAGCTTTGCCTTCTGTCTCCTTACCAGTCGACCTCGCAATACAGCTCTTTCTTTTCTCAAAAGCCGGCGCCATAATATTGGCTTCTTTGCGCATCAAGCAGCGAGCCCCTGCTCAGTAACACTAAGACTGTTGATCTCTCCTAGAAAATGTTTTCAAGTGAGGTCTGATCTGCATTTTAGAAAGACGACTCGGTGGCAGTGTGCATGAGGGAGTGGGGAAGGAAGAAAGCAGCCGGGGAAATCAACTGGTGTGGGAGAGAATGAGGGTGAAAACCGGGGGCCTGGCAGTGGAAGCAGACAGCATGGAGAGTGATGGAGAAACCAACTGGTAGACGGAGGTCGGGAGGCGGGTGGGGAGGAGAAGCCAGGCAGAAAGCAAGGCTGGTTCTTCCCAGTTTCCATCCTTCTTATCTGGTGCCATTAAGCAAAATGGGAAACCAGGGAGGAAGAAAAGCAGGTTTGATGGGTGGGAAAAAATGGTTTTAATTTGAATGCATTGCATTGGAAAGGCCTAAAGAATATCACAGTGAACATGCATCCCCCGGTCCCAGGAGGAAGCAGAGGGACCTTGAGAAAACAAAAGTTAAAGCCAAAAACAGTGACAGCAAAGACAAGGGAGGGCGGAGGAACTCAGAGGGAGTGGAAAGTGCAGTCACGAGAGGGAGGAGAAGAAGCGTCTCAAACATACTGACAGCACCGCTAAGGAGTCAGATCCTGCTGGCTGTGCCCAGTCCGACCTGGGATTTTTAAGTCCCCATCTGCTGCGGAATCATACACGTTGGCCTCTGCTTCCAAAGCACGAGGCTCTTAGGCTTCCCTGTAAAGCCACAGCCCAGCACAGGCCTGCTGTCCTGATTTTGCAGAGATAAAGGCTTGGGGACTTTATGGAATTCCAGATGGCACTCCGGGATGCCTGCCCACATGCCTTATGCTTCCCAGGCTCAAGAGGGTTGCCGCCACCTGAATTCTCCTCTGTTCCTACCTACCATTCCCAAACATCTTACGCAACAACCCCTTCCTCTCTCTCTCCTTCCCCCCTTCCTTTCCTTCCTGGTTTCATGGGGCTTCTGCCCCATGAAACAGTGGAAAGATCATGGGCTCAGGAATCCAACAGACTTAGGTTAGTACCTTAACCAGCTGTGTGGGCTCAAGCAAGTTACTTAACCTCTCTGAGGCTCAGATTCTTCACACATAGAATGAAAGCAGTAATACCTGTCTCAATAGGCCTGTTGCAAGTAAATCGCCTAATACAGTGCAAAGTAGAAATCCAATCGATGTCAATCCCCATCCTCCAGCCTAGCACACAAGCCTGTGGATCTCTTTTCAGAGGCAGTAAGGTACAGCCAAAGGCCCCAGCACCAGAATGACAGTGGTGAGCGCAAGCTTTACAGTGAGAGGGACTGAATTGCCGCCTGTCTTTGCCACTTCTTACTGATATAACCTTGGGCTCATTATCTAACCTCTCTGAGCTTTGGTTTCCTGGTCTAGCAAATAGGGGCAGTAATAACATGTGCCTCTGCTGAGGATCTGCCATGTGCCTGTCCAGATGTACTCTCCACCTTTGGCCATCTGCTCTGAGCCCTTGGAAGGTGACAATCACATCAATAGATATCCCTGCCCGCTGGCTCCGGTTGAAGCTCGGCTGAGGGGTCGAGCTGGCAGATGAGAGGAAGGGAGAAGAGTGACGTGGCCATTTCCAAGTTCCCTCCCTGCAGGGTCAGTGTGGAGCAGAGTATGGTGCCCAGGTTGCCAGTCCCAGGGAAGGGTTCTAAACACTTCTGCCCACTGCATCTTGGTGCCAGAGTCACCAAGAAGAACACAACGCAGTCAAGTACTGGTTGGAGCAAAGCTTTACTGACACAGAAAAGAGACAGGACAAGATCAGCTTCCAATAGTGGGTGTGGGTCCCTCCTGGCTGGCAGGTCTCTCCCAGTGGCTGATGCAGGGCATTTGGCCTACGTGCACTCCTCTGTGCCACCGTGGAAGGAAGGATAGCTACAACAGTGGGGCTGGCTGGGTGCCATGTGACACACATGCTGTTAGACAAAAGAGCATTCATCATGCCTGAAGCAGGGAAAGATAATCCCACACAAAGTGGTAGGCCCAGAGCAGGTGGGGTGCGCCCTTTCTCTCTCAGTAAGGAAGCGGTCCTTGGGCAGCTGAGAGGAGGCTGAAAGACTGCCGGCCGGAGACTAACTTTCCCAACAGTCCCCTCGGGCTGCTGCTTCCCCTGATGACAGCTCCTACCCTTCCAGAGAAGAGGACCCGCCCCCTTCCTCACATCACCCTCACTATCCCTCGCTACTTCGGAAATTGTCCTTTTATTAAAATCTCAAGTTATCCTGTTTCTTACCAGCACCCTGCCTAAAGCTGATGAGGAATGAATTGATTAATAGATGCCAAGGGCTTAGAAAAATTTCTGGCATAAACACTAAATGGTAGCTCTTATGTTATTTCATAGGGTTTTCATGAAAATTTAATGAGATAATTTTTGTAAAATGCTCAGTAGCGTGTCTGACACAGAGGAAGACCCCAATTAATGGCAGTACTAGGAGAGTGTTTATTCCTTTTGTTTTGACAAAGGGAGAGGAACTCCTTTTCTACTTAACAGAGGGAATATTAGGAAGAGGGGCACATCTCATCCTTCTCTTCACCACCCTCTCCTGTGGCACAGAGTGATTGATTGTCTAGCTGGTGAGACCAGAAAAGGGGCACAGGGCAAGGTCACCCAAGGCCTTTTGGGGTCACTCTCTTGCTCAACACCCATCCACAGGAGTCCCAGCTTCTTCCCTTCGTCCCAGGTGAGGTACCCCATGTGGAGGAGGCTTCTCTGCCTCTCACAGCTAGACAAGTTCACCTGAAGATAAGGAGCAAAAAAAGCCCCATATGGCCTAAGGGCCAAGCTGTAGTCTCTAATTTTGCCTGATCATCAATAAAGCTAAGGCCTGGGTCGGTTTCTCAATGGAGTTAGAACCTGGAGCAGAAAAAGTGAAAATTGTTATCCTATCCTAAACTAGAAGTTGATTTGGTATCATCATCATCATCACCATTATTATTATTATTATTCTACCAGAAGATAACTTGCAAACAAAAGAGAAGCAGCATTCATTGCTTGGATTTTTGAGGAAATATGCCATATGAGCCTGTTTTGCAAAGTCTGTCCAACCTGGGTCTTCCCATGCAGCATACACCACAGTTCTCGTAGCTGGGGCTGAAGATGCTGTATGTTCAAACTTAACCTTCCTTAATATGTCAACACTGTGGATATTTGTTATCCTGGCTGCCTAACATCTTTGAACGCTCATCCTTTGTCCAAAGAAATCCCCATCTTATGAGGCTTAGTGCAAGGTAGAGGTTACTGTAGAAATCAGATAGTCACTTCCCTTGCCCCTAGGGTACAGGCATGTGACCCAATCCCCACCAATTAGACAAACCCATGCTCAGCTTTGACCCACAGGCAGACCCCACATGTAGTCTATTCTAGGAAGGGCAGTGGCAGGTACCTCCAATTTTCAGTGGCATCTGTGACAAATATTGTATCATTAATGGCCTGTCCCCAGCATCACACTGTCAGATGTTGGCAGGGCAAGGGACAATGTCTGTGACCACTGGGGCTGGCCGGGGAGTCTCCACCTACAACAGAACTGTTTCTGCACTTGCAGTCTCAACGTCTGGCCCGCTTGAAGGTTCTGTGTTTACTAAATAGCCTTTAATAATTTCCATTTCTGCATAAAAGAACCAGAACTTGTTTCTAATGTTTGAAGCTAAGAACTCTGACTGATATAGCCATTGAAATGACAGCCCCTCGGACCATGAACAACATGAGGGCAGAGGCCAAGTCTGTCTCGATCACCACTGTACCACTAAGAGTTCCCTTTGGCTTTATCTCCCAGGTTATGCTCAGAAACTCTATCAGTCAAGAATTCTTTGGTTGCAAGTGACAGCAATCCAAATCAAACTAATTAAGCACCCCCAAAAAAGGGACTAACTCTCATAACTGTAGTCTTGGGTTAGTGTTTGCTTTAGGAACAGCTGAACCCAGAAGCTCAAACAATGCTACAGTGCACATTTCATTTACTTTCTTAGTTCTTTTTTTTTTTTTTTTCTCACTTGGCTTCATTCTCAGGCCATCTTTCTTATCACTTGGTTATAAAACTGCCACCATTAATATCTCTAGGTTTACATCATTCTCATGATAATTCCAGAAAGAAAAGTAAAAGAACACAAACCCTTCTCTCCCAACATTCACACCTGATCACCCAAATGGCACTGATTGGCCTTGTTTGTGTTTTGGAGTAAATCCAGGACCACTCACTGGGTTCAGGAGAACAGGAATTCCAACTAGATAGAATGGGTAAAGAGCTTACACCTGCAGTGTAGAAGGCAATGACAGCTGGGTGATGCCCCACTGGAGTCACATTGCTTTGGGCGGGACTATTCCCCAAAGTGATGCAGAACATGCAGAAGTGACAAAAAGGGCAGATTTCCACCTCGGAACCATAAGCGGCACAGAGTTTGCAGTCCAAAAAAAGCTACTAGAATGGAAAGGGAACATCTTCTCCTAAGATTAATACAGTCCTCTATCTCTGCTGCCTCACTGGCCCACATTCACACACAGAAGGAAGAGGATTCAAACAGTTCTGGGGGCCCTGGAAAACGGCAGAGGAGCAATCCCAGTATTACCTAGGGGACAAAGCTAACGTCTCTTGTTACACCAGGAGGGAAAGAAAAAACCACGAGCTGAAGCGTGAACTTCCTAACTGTGAGGGCCATGACTGGCAGTCAGTGAACACCGCATCACTCTCAATAGACCATAAGCTTCAGGAAGCCTTCAGTAAATATCCTATTATATCGACATGAATAAAGTTGAGAAGCCCTGGGCCATGTTTGAGGCAGTAGAGGCTGAAAGAGAAAAGAAAAAACCCTTGTTTCTGATGTCCCTTTGTATCTCACTCATATTCAGATACTGAAATTGAACCACCGCAATGAGCCAAGTATCAGATTCCCAAAATATCTGCCAGACATTCTTGCCATTTCAGCCTCATTGAGTTACTGTGTGGTGCAGCCTTAGAAATATAAATCATGGAGAAGCAGGAAATACGTTTATTTCATTAACCCATCTAGCCTTCACTTAAGGCCTGCTTAAGCCTCTCTTAGAAACAGCTCTGCAACCTCACCATGCAAATATTGGGTTGGCCAAAAAGTTCGTTTGGGTTTTTCTGTAACATCTTACAGAAAAACCCAAACGAACTTTTTGGCCAACCCAATACATTGCATTTTGTTTTCCAGCAGCAGCAAACCTGGTGATAGACTATCCTTTAATTCCTGCCTTTCCTCAAAATTCCTCTCTTTCCAATTTAGTTGCCCAAATGGAGTGCAGAGCTTTAAGATGAGAACATCTTTGTATGTTTTTGTTTGTCATTTCTTGGTCTCCTGGGCAGTCGTTGGCCAGACTTGCTTCTCACTTCCATTCCAATCAACCAGTCATAAAGGGGAAGAAATTATTCCCAAGATTGGCAACAAACATCTGGATGGCATGCAAGAGCCCAGATGACCTTTGGCACAGAACTTGGTGCTCCGAGGAGGGGTTGCACATACAAAATGCTCCACTGATTGCACGAGTAATGAAGACAGATTATTCGGTCATAGCAAGCAACTTTGCATGCTTAGATGACAGAGCAGATTTTAGGATCAGAGGCCCTGGAGTTAGATGGCCTGAGTTCAGATTCAGGCCATGCATTTACCAGCTGGATGACTTGAGCCCATGACTGCCCTTCCCTAGCTTCCATTTCCTCAGCAGTATTAATGTTTACCTCCAGGGACTATTGAGAGGCAGCCTCAAGGAAAAAATGTGTATAGGAGGAAACTATAACCTACAAAACATTACTCAGTTTTTTATTGTTATGACACCCAGACCAAAGAAGGCAAGAGACACGTACTTAAGTGGCTCGGCTTGAGGTAAAATTTCAGAGTATGTCCTTGCCACCTTTCCTGTGAGAATTCCCTTGCTTTCTCATCCTGTCCCATTTCCCAAGAGGCCTATGTTGTTCTTCATTCTTATTCTCAGCACTTAATACATTTCTCCTAAAACATTCATGGCTGGCTCAGGTCTAGTGGCTTGATGTGTGATTCCTCCCAGGGGTATTGACATTTAATAGGGAAGGAGACCCTAACTTCTCTCCTAACCACTAGAAGCTTCACCAGAGTCCTGGGAGACATCCTGAAAACGTCACCATCTGGGCCTTTCCCACATGATCATGTTAAAGGTTTGGGAGAGTGAACAAGGAGAGGAAGAAGAAAGCAAAAGAGAACCTGTTGGGAGTTACTTCTTGCTCCCCAACATGAAGAAAAGCCTAGTGCCTGGAACGTGCTAGCTGTTCCATAATCTTGAATGGATGAATAAATGATAAAATGAATGAACAAATGAACAAATAAGTGAAGAGCTGCCCCAATAGATTCTTCACTCACAAGGAAAAAATAAGTGAAAGCTCACTTTGGCAGGGCACCTCTGAGAAGTAGCCAACTACAATGGCAAACTCCCTGACTAATCCTTTTTACTGGAATTACCAGTAAGCAGAATAACTGACTTGCCTTTCACTGATTGGATTTTTACCTGCCTTCTTTCTGGAATGTGTTTTTAAAAAGAGGATGGCGGTGGTGAAGAACACTATTTTGATGACAGTGAATGGCACAGGCTTTGAAGTCTGTCATATCTGAGGCTAAGACCCAGTTCAGCCATGAATTATTTCTGTGATTGGGCAAATGACTAAACTTCAACTTTTACTTCTATCCATGAAGGAGAAACTCCTGTGGGATACTCCTTGCCCCACTGTTTAAAAAAAAAAAAACAAAATTGCAAGACAGAACAAAAATATTAAACAGTTGTTTTCAGACATTAGACAATAAGCAACATAGGACTATCATCTCCAAAAGAAAGGAAAAAATGAGTTAACAATTTAACCTGGAGGCAGTTTCTGGTGAGAATCACAAGGAGGGGGAACCCAAACAGAGAAAGTGACAGCTATCAGGCAGACCAAGAAGGCAAGTCAGCTAGATTTGGGGCACAGAGTACTGGAGAGGAGGGCACTATGCAAAGAAAGAGCTCCAGAAATCTGCAGAAGGATACCTTGAGTATTTAAATACTAGTCTGCTAATGTGTAGGGAGAAAGTCTATGAGGCTGAGCAAAGAAAAATAACATAATGAAGAACTTGCCGGGGAGCAGCAGGCCAAAGAACTTCTGAGCACACCCAGGGCTGGAAATATTCAAACTCCCACCAGCCAGCATACAGAGATATTGCTGAATTCATATATGTACCCAAGAGAACTTTTAGAGATGAAAATCACAATATATGAAAATTTCACTGGATGGAATTAAGAGCAGATTAAATGCTACCAAAGAAAAAATCAGTGAACTTGAAGACATACCCCCCTCCAAAAAAACCCAAAACAAAGCAGAGAAAGAAAAAATGCCAACAGACCCTCATTGTCAAAAAAAAAAATGTGAACAATATCAAGCAGTATAACCTATGTAACTAGAGTTCCAGAAAGAGAAGAATAAATACAAAGAGTATTTGAATACATAATGGTAATTTTAAAATCCAAAATTTGACAAAAACAATGAATGTATAAATGTAAGTAGGTCAATGAACCCAAAGAAGGATAAACACAAAGAAAACCGTACCAAGAGAAATCACAATCAAATTGCTAAACAAAAAGTGATAACTAGAAAATATGAAATGTTGCACAGAAAAAAAGACATACCATACATGGAGAACAAAGAGGAAAATTTTCACAGACTTCTCATCAGAAACTATGAAAACCAGAAGACAGTGGAATGATTAAAGAACAAAAGATAAAAACTGTCACCTAAAATGTTATAACCAGAGAATATCTTTCCAAACTAAAGTTGAAATAAAGATTTTTTTTCAGACAAACAAAAGCTGAGAGAAGTTGTCACCAGCTAATCATCACTAGAAGAAATGTTAATGAAAGTTTTTCATAAAGAAGGAAAATGATACCAGAGAGAAACTTGGAACACAGAGGAGTGAAAACACAGCAAACATGAAATTATGGTAAACATAAAAGATATGGTCTGATTTTTAATTTTTAAGATAACTAAGATAATTTAAAACAAAAACAGTAATAATGTATTGTGGGTTTTAAAACATGTAAAAGTAAAACATGTGAAAACAGTATCATAAAGAACAATGGGGGAAATGAAAGTTTTAATGTTACATATCAAGTGGCATAATATTGGAAGGTAGACTGTGATTAAAGATGGATGCAGTAAACCCTAGAGCCATCAATTTACAAAAATAAGAAGAAAATCTGTCTTCACGCAGCTATGTAGTTGCAGAAGGTCTGGGGGATTTCTAGCAGTCCTCAGACCATACCTTGCAAACTGCAAGAAAAAAAATCTCTCCATATGTTCCACAGTGGGGTTCTGTGGCTTAAGATGCCCCGCCTACCTCTTTGACATCATCTCTAGCCATTCTTCTTACTGCTTCCTCTGCTCCAGACACCTGGGTCTTTGTTGTTTCTTGAGCCCCTCAAGTGTACTCCTTACTCAAGGCCTTTGCACTTGCTGCTTTCCTCTGGCTGAAGACTTTTTCAATACAGAGCTGTAGGGCTTACTGCGTAAGTGTCACCTAATCAATAAAGTTTTCCCTGACCACTCTACCAAAAATACTGCTCCTCATCCCATCCCCATTTCCTTGTCCTGCTTTATTTCTTCCATTGACTTATCATCATCTGCCATATTATTTATTTGTATGTTAATTGCCTGTCTCCTCCCACCCACCACTATTCTGGATCCCAAAAAGACCTTACCATGTGATTATGAGTTGTTTCTCTCAAAGGGGAGGCATTTTTCCATGCCTCTTGGTTCATCATCATTATGCCCAAAATGGTGTTTATGAGAAGTCAGCCTAAGCAGCACCCACTACCACGGACCACCTGTACTTCATAGGGGTTAAACCCACAACCATGGCCTCTTTGGAGCTAACCAGCAGGCCTGGTTCAGAGGTCTGCATCTGGCTTTCTGCTTTGCACACATCCTTTTGTCTAGACTCCGAAGTCTGATGGCTGAAGCTTCTGCAATACCCTAGGCACTGCTGAATCAGGTGTTTTTCAGCTTCAGTGATTCACAAGTTCCAATTTGCAGAACTTTCTCAGGATAGCTATTTTGGGGGGCTCTTTTTCTCCGGCTACCTCTGAAATGAACTGTTCCCCACCCTCAGTTTCACCTAACAGCAAGGTGTTCCTCTGGAAGCCCAATCTGGGGCCATGCCTGTATAATGGCCCTGCTGTAGGCCTGGAAGACATGGCGATGCTCTGTGTTTTGTGTGATAGAAGTTGCTGTTGCAGTGCCTGACCCCAGGCAGGTCCATGCAGCCAAGCCTGACATCCTGTGTTTTCATGTAGCTCCAAGAAGTTGCTTTGTGCTCTCAGCTCTCTAGAAGCAGGGTCCCCTGAGGCACACCAGCACAGGAAAGAATTGTAGAGCTCTCTTGGGGGGGTACATGTGAATACACAGCTTTGGACAGAAGGGACCCAGCCACTGAAGACCTACTGTCCCATCTACTGAGTTCTAAGACACAGCAGGTTCTCAGGATGGGGAAAGACTGACTCTTCCAACCCATTTCACTCTAGAGTAATTAAGAAATCTGAATCAACTCTGTTAACTCCATCTGCTGAGATTGGGTCTTCTAGAACCTGATACCAATGGGGTGCTGGGGGACAGTTGCTCTCCTGTCCATGTTTGTTTGGAGAATGCACAGACTTGGGCCAGTGTCTTCATTCCTGATGTTATCTGCTTAGCTCCTGCAGGAAAATGCCGCTTCCGTGAACAGGGATGGTGACAGGATGGGGCATATGATCAAGGAGGCTGACTTGAAGAAGGATCATCCCAGGTGCACAACAGAGCAATTAAAATCTTGGGCTCAGAAGCCGGTCAGCCCACCCTGTATTTGATTCCAGCTCCACATTTAACCATTGGATGACCTGGGCAAGTTACTGCATGTTTCCAACACTGTTTCCCCATCTTGGAGATAAGAGAACACAAGGAACATTAAAAGAGGCGATGTATTAAAGGGTAGGCACACTGCCTGCAGCTCAGTCAGCACTTGGTAAATATGAGCAGTAATGATTTCTGTTTATGCTGGGACCACCACCCGCCAACCCACGGTAAACTGACAGAAGCTGTGACAGGCATTGTTATGTGTCCATCTGATTCCATTTTACTTTTCACTTGTTAAGTACAAGTGAAAGACTTGAAGACTATGCAGGAAGTTAGGTTGGGGTCAGGTGACTGAGTTCTGGCCAGCGGGATTTGAGCATAAATGATGGACGCCACGTGCAGGCCTGCTCCTTAAAAGGCCCTGACTTGTGCCCTCTCTCACCCTCATTGGCAGAAATGAAGGACCCCAAGAAGGCAGGACCACAGGATGAAAGAACCGTGGGATGAAAGTGCCTGCATGGAGACAGCATGACGGGAAGAGCTGCCCAAACTGTATTGCACTTGGTGAGAGTAGGAAATAGTCGTTTACTATATTGTGCCCCTGACATTTCAGGGTTTGTTACTTTAACATAACATAGCCCATCCAGACTAATTCAGAAATGAAAACTACCTCAGGGAGTGGATGGAGGAAACTACTGGTGAAGATACAGTGGATATTCCCAGGCAGGTAGAGATGGGCAGTGTAAATTTTCATCAATAGGAAAATAATTGTCATCATTTTCAGATAAAATTGACTGTTAATTTTCTACACAATTCCCTACTGGAACCAGAAAGTTGCAATAGCCTGGGGCAGGTTTTAGGACATGAAAACCTTAGACCACACGTTCTGGTCTTTATAGGGCATCACTCCTTCTCCACTTCCATACCCCAAACTTCACATGATTCTGTGGATTAAAAACATCCTCTCCACAAATTTCAGTAAATTAGCAGTGAATTTCTGCAGTGAAAACATATTCTCCTTTTAAAATTGCATGTGTCTCATCTGGGGACCACCTGTCAAAGGAAGCAGCCACTTGTAATTAAGGATACACAAAATCATAAATGATCACAGCCAGTTCACGTTAGAATGTGGCCACATACGTTTAGCAAAACGCCAGACTTCCTGGACCATGGTTGTCATATACAAATGGACCAGATATTAACCCTGTAAAGCTCTGTTTTGAAGACATCAAGGCCTTTGCATGTACTGTTCCCTCTGCCTGGAATGCTCACTCTTCATAGAGCTAATTCTTCATCTTCAGACCACTCCCCAAGGGTCACCTCTTCAGGTTTGCCTTCCCTGACTACCCTTTATACAAGAGGTATCTCCTCCCTTAATTCTTGACTCTGCACCCTCTCCATTTCCTTTATAGCACTTACACAATCTGTAATTTTGAGGGATTTTGTTTACTTGTTTATCATCCATTTCTCCCCCTAGACCTAAGTAACCATGAAATCCACCATATCTCTAAAATTCCAAATATATGAGCTAATAAAACCCCTGTAGTGTTTAAACCAGTTTCAGCTGAATTTGCTGATGTTATACCTGATTTTTACAGCTAAAAATCTTCCTAACAAATATATCTCCTTTCTATAGTATATTATTGTCTTTCCTGATCTTTTGTATATAAATTAAAAATCTTGTATGTGTCAAGTCCTGTATTAAGTGATTTATTTAATCTTCACAATAACTCTGAAAGTTAGGAATCATTTAATGCTACTTTATAGAAGAGGAAATTAATGTCCCAAAGTTGTAACTAACATGGGTTACTTTTTGTCAGGCTTGCATCCCTTCTTTTGGGACAGCTGCCCTCCCCAACTCTGTGATTCTGAGGGAGCTGTCATTCAAGTATGCCACAAGGGTAGGCACAGGATCGAGGCTAGCCAATTGGATCATCGCTCCACCTGGACTCTGTGACTGGGCCAGAGGGAGACAAATGACCCCAAAAAGCCAATCACAGTCCTTTCTTGGCACATAAATGCTAGGATAGTAAGAATCTCTCTCTGACTCTAGGATCACACAGTAAGAAGACCTCATAACCCTGTTACTACCGGGAGCTCTCTTGCTGCCATGCAGAGAGAGCCTGCCTAAGAATAAAGCCCACATCCGGCGAGAGTGAGTGAAAAAGAGGCCAAGGGCATCACTTGAACTCCTGGATCCAGCTGTGCCTGAGACATACATCTTGGACTTCTCAGTTGCAAGAAGCAGTAAATTCGTCTTATTACCTAACATGGTCTGAGTTGGGTTTATACCACTTGCCACTGAACAGGATGAAGTGAGCACCATGTAGAAGCTCAATAAATATTAATTCTCTTGATTTTCCTCAAAGTGACCACTTCCCATTAACCTCACTGACCTATCAGTGGACAACATGTCAGCTGTGCCAATCCAGCCACCCCTATTTCCTCTCTACCCCTTACATGTCACATTTGGTCCAGCCTCTAGAACAGGCATATGCTATTCCTCCTATCTGACTGCCAAATTATGTCTTTCTAAAGGGGTTTGCTTTTTTTTTTTATTTATTTACTTTTTTATTGACATATAGTTGATTTACAGTATTGTGTGTCAGATATACAGCAAAGTGATTCAGTTTTTTTTTCCAGATTCTTTTCCATTCTAGGTTATTATAAGATATTGAACATAGTTCCCTGTGCTATACAGTAAATCCTTTCTGTACTTTATATATAGTAGTTTGTACTATTAATCCTATACTCCTAATTTATCCCTCCCTCCCTCTCTTTTCCCCTTTGGGAGCCATAAGTCTGTTTTCTATGTCTGTGAGTCTGTTTCTGTTTGTATTATTTTTTAGATTCCACATAAAGTGATATCATGTAGTATTTCTCTGAGTTACTTCACTCAATATGATCATCTCTAGGTCCATCCATGTTGCTGTAAATGGCAATATTTCATTCTTTTTATGGCTGAGTAGTATTCCATTGTGTGTGTGTGTGTGTGTATATATATATACACATATGTCACATCTTCTTTATCCATTCATCTGTCAATGGACACTTAGGTTGCTTCCATGTCTTGGCTATTGTAAATAGTGCTGCTGTGAACATTGGGGTGCATATATCTTTTCAAATTAGAGTTTTCACCTTTTCCAGATATATGCCCAGAAGTGAAATTGCTAGATCATATGGTATCTCTATTTTTAATTTTTTAAGGAACCTCCATACTGTTCTCCATAGTGGCTGTACCAATTCACATTCCCACCAATGGTGTACTAGGGTTCCCTTTTCTCCACACCCTCTCCAGCATTTAACCAAAGGGGTTCACTTATAGGTGAACTTCCCCTTAGTCTCTTATCCTGCACGACTGACAGGCCCATTTGCTAATAGCAGTAGAGACCAAAGCAAGAATTAAGAGTCTTCAGACCAGGCAGATTGTCTTAAATGTCCTATTTTAAAAGTCAGTGAATACTGCCCTGTAAAGAAAGGACTACAGTTTCCCATTCATAATGAGTTTTACTCTCAGGCTAACTTCACAGAAATTCTCTCCTTCCTTCTCCAAAGCCCTGTTAGAGTTTGGCAAAGGTAGCAATTAATATACCCATGAGTCAGATGAGAAAACTGAGGCCCAAAGAGGTGAAGAAATTTGAATCAGTAGCAATCATCACCTCCAAACTGGAAAGTTGCACTTTCGTTGGAAAGTCAGACTTCTCTTGCGTGGATCCCTAGCACTGATATTCAGTGCACAGCATGACTCTCTAATATTAGAGACTAAGGGTAGGATTGGATGTCATTTGATATCGTGACTGGGATCCAGGAACTCCTCAATCTTATCCTATTATTCATCCCTCTTTCCAAGAGCTTCCTGAGGGTCTGCTCGCACAAAAAACAATGGCAAATGGGACTAAGGACGGCATTTTATTATAGGCAGAGCAGTGGCCTTCCCCATTAGGAAATATGGTCCAATGATTTGGACTCAGAGCAACCACATGATCGCTTTGCCTGCCCTTGGGATAGAGGGAGGCCGAGGCAGGGGGCAGGCAGAGGAAACTGACGTGTGGGGAGCAAGCGTGGCTGAGGGTTAACCTTTGATGCCATCTCTAGTCCAGATCGTGGGAAAAGGGTCAACTTTTTGGAAACCAGAACTGAGAACATGTAAATGTGGAAGCTATGGGGTAAGCCAAGGTGGGTCATAAAACCAGGGAGGGGAAAGTGAGGCTACAGAAGGAGAAGAATGAAACTGGCATGCAAGGAGGAGCAGAAAAGAGGGCCTGGGTCCTACTTTTCCAGTTTCTGGTTGCACCTGCACGGCCACCTACATTTTCTCTTCTGAGAGCTTCAAAGAACTTCCCTTTTTGTGCTTAAGCTAACAGGTGGGTTTCTGTTACTTATACCCATTCTGTCATTCTCTTAACTAAGAGAAAAACAACCAAATAAAGAAGCAAGGTCCCAGTTCAGTTCAGTTCATGGCAATTTATTTAATTTAAAAATAAAAACAGAAACAAAAACAAAAACAAAAACAAAAAACAAATCAGTTTCCAATGAAAATACAAACACTTTGGGTGGTTATCCAGCTTTTTTTTTTTCCCCTGTAGGCTGTCCTGGGCTCAAACCAATCAAATGAATGAAAACCAATTTTGACTGGAGCCATAAAGCATGTTGCACCGATTAAATTACACCAATATATTATTATAATACCTTTGAAATGCCTTTCAGACCAATAAATAAAAAAAGACAAATTCAAATAAAAAAGTCAACTTTTATTACCAAAAAAAAAATAGAAATTAAATAAAAGTCACAACACGGATTAAAAAAAATGTGCAGTCAAGTTTCTCTCTCTTTTTTTTTTTCTTCTAGGAATGATACCATGCCAGTAAATCCCTACAGAACATTTCCAGTTTGGCAATAAGCAGTCAGTCAGTCATTCACATTTGTACTCAAGACAGCAGGCGTGGCCAACACTCACCAGAGTCCCACCCTGAAAGATGCTCCTTGTCATCTGCAGAAGCAGCACCTTATAACAGGGATGGAAATTCAGAGAGTACTTGGCATTTTCATTTTGCCTGGCGTCTTGAAGCACTTCCTGAAAACTGATCATGCCTTGAAATTTACCTGTAAAAAGAAGTATAATTCTACTCCTTTGGCAGATGTGTAAACTAAGACACTGAAAGGCCCACAGAGGCAAGGAAAGGACCAGGAGAGCTGACCTTGAATCTCCTGCTTGGTCCACCAGGTCATCAAAGTGTCTCTCACTTGTAATTCCATGGAAATGAATCAAGCATAATTTCCTTGGCTGGGATTGGCTGGAAGGGATGATAGGACTTAATCAGGAAGCAAGGGAGCTGCTTTGAGGGCTTGTCCCGCTATTCCAAGTTTTTCCTTAAAAGGACAGAGTCAACATCACGTCTAGAATCAGATGACATTAGCAGAATGTCAGAACTAGGCAAGGCCTGAGAGACCAGCTAATCTACCCCTCCAGCCCTCACTGAAGGGAAAACTCAGCCCCGGAAATGCTGCAGGTGCCTGAGGCCACCAGCACACCAGGATTCAACACAGGGTCTCTTCCTCTGAGTGGAGGACTGTCTTTACCACAATCCACTGTCTGGTTCTATTGACAAAAGAGAACATACATGTGTTTTGGGGGTGCGGGTAGAATGACTTTCTTTCATAGTGTCATTTTTACTTGAAGATTGTAAGGATGGAAAATACCAAACAGACACAATCACTTGGGCAAAAGGGAAATACACCAACCAGTAGGTAGGTGTTACATGTAAGTCATACTGACAGCTACCAACCAGGCTGGTTGCCATGCATGAGGGACCAGCAGCGTGGCAGTGCAGGCTGTCCAGAAAAGGTTGCGTAAAATGAGACAAGGAGGGAGCTTTAGAGATCGCAGAATGCCCTCCGCACACCCACACGCCCCATACACAGTTTGCTAGCTACAGGATTTTTTTCCCTTTGAACCTATCTTGGAGTTCAGGAAGGAGGTGGAATTGAAGGAAAGGAAACCCGAAAAGCTTCCCATATTACACTACTCAGCTCAACCCGAAGGGATGCACAAGCCAAAACCCCAGAGCTGGTGACAAGGGGAGAAATGGAGCCATCTCCTTAGGGAAAAGGGCAGTTTCGTTCTAATCAATGTTCTTAGTACCTGAAGGTGAATTCCTTCTCATCTCCCCATGAACTATTATCTGTTGGTTTCCCCCAAAATACCCCCAAGACTAGTTCTCCTTAAATGTCTAGGTGGCTTTCAGAAGTCAGCCATCCTGAAACAAGAGTTTCAGTTAGCTGGGGCCAGTAGAATCTGAAGTTGTCCCAAACTCTCAAATAAGACCATTAATTCCAAACTCGGTATCTGAAGATGCCCCACTGTGGGCGTGACATCCGATCACCTGTAATCCGGGTGTCTAGAAGTTACACTATGTTAGCTATGTTACTTTTCAAGCTAAGAGTCCTGTCACACCTCTTTCCTGCCTCCTCCAGAACCATCTGGAGGACTTCCAGGGAAGTGTTCCCTCTCCTGTCTGCTTCCTCCCAACCCCCTCTGCTTTTTAAGCACCTTACTCATCTGAGTGGCTGGAACGTTTCCCCTAAAGCCTAGGAGTTCTAGGCAGGTAGGACACAGAATACCTAGATTCGTAGGGGGAAACACCTTCTGCCTGACTTACCTTTCCTCATCCAAATATCCCACCTACACACTAACTCCCTAGAAGCAAACTCGCCTACCTCTGAGGATTCTACACTTAGTGGATGGGGAAACCGTTTGCTATGAGTAAACAAGGTAAATGGTTGAGCGAGTTACTCCTTTGGGGACTATGGACGGTATCACATCCAATTCAAAACATTCACGCAGGTCAGAACCCACAAGGCAACATTCCAGTTAATATTGAGACATTAAAGAAATTGACAAGCTGTCCCCTCGCTGGTGTGGATCAACTTCCACTCATCTGCAAAAGACCACAGAGGGTTCCGAGCTCTGTGATACACCATAGTTTTGACCTCTGACACCACCTCTTTTTCCCTGTCTACCCTTGGAGGTTGTGCTGAAGAGCCAGGCAGACACCAGGAAAGAAGAGGCAGACAACAAAAAGCCAAAAAATCACCATGGGCTGACTCTAAGTCCGTAGCAGTGTTCAGAGCACTCTCTCTCTGACCAAGGCCCTGTCTTCCATTCAAGGTAGAGTAGCAAATTAACAAATGCCACACCAGTGGCATGAAAGAGATAACGTAGGTCCCACGGGATCTACACTAGCACTCCCAGGGCTTAGCCAAGTCAAGGATGGCAGCTACACAGCATGAGTGCTACTGCACCCCTTCCCATCCCCACGGCAGCCATTACTATTCAATCACAGCACTCCTTCCCACTGTCTGAGCTACTCAAACCAGTACACCCAGCAGCCCTTATCCATCGATTACCGATTCAAGCTCAGTTGAAATCTACGTGCCCACCCCCTGCAGTCAGACCAAGCCTGCTAATGTGAGGAGAGAAGGAGCGAGCTCTGAGTTCACTCAGAGCACATGGCCCCAGTCTGTCCTGCCCTCCTCCAGAAGCACATGGACGACTTCTAGGGAAACGTTTCCTCTCCCATATGCTCCCTCCCCACCCCTTAAGTGCTGGCCAACACCACCTCCCCTGGACTCTAGGAGGTGCCATAAAGCAAATGCCAATGAGGATCCCACTTCTGACTGGCAGTTGGCAGGACTGGCCAAGAGCCCACTTCTCCCTCGTAGGCACTGGCTCAAGGCTGCACATTTGGCCAAAGCAAGACAGCACCAATCCTTTTTCAGTCTGTTGTCATGGCCAGCAAAGAGGTAACCAACTCTGTCCGTAGCCCAGTCACCGCTCCCACTCCCCCCTCGTACCCACCCCGACCCACCCCTGCACCCTGGGGAGCTAATTGAGTTTGTTACAGATCTCCAGCGCTTTCTTGTAGACCTGAGTCACATCGTCCATGTCCGTGAGGAGGGAGAAGCTGCTGTCTCCCAGCCGGTTCCGGTACCGCTTCAGGTACTGGGGCCGGGGCCGGTTCTGGAGCCCCTCGAAGTCCTGGATCTGGAGGAAGTTTTCGGCAGAGACGCAGCTGCGGATGCGCTGGCGGGCAGGGCGATTCTCCTGCAAGTCGAGCAAGTCGAAGGAGTCGCTGGACAGGACGCTGTCGTCGCTGATGACGCTGGAAGGCCGGCTGTAGCTCCGGGAGAGGCCCTCGGCAGGGATGCCGGGCTCCAGCAAGGATTCCAGTGTGGGCATTTCGGGGCTGGCCAGGGCCGGGTCCATGGTGCCGTCTGAGTACTTGCTGCTGTGTTTCAAGATGCCCTTCCTGTGGCAGGAGAGGCTGTGGGACGTCACCCTGGCCGGATCCGGGGGGCTCGGGGAGGGGATGCCGCCACCCAGCCCATCGTTACCGTCCAGCAGCTCCGAAGACTCGCTGCGTTCCGGGGACGAGTAGTAACCCGATTCTCTCTGCTGGGTCTTTTTCAAGATGCCTTTCTTGGGCATCGTGGCCGACTGTTTGGGGCTGAGTTTAGCTGGCACCTCCGCCTCGGGGGCGCTCGGCAGGGGCACGGCAGTCCGGCACAAGTCCTGCTCCAGCTTGAACGCGGGGGGTAAGGCGGGGCTGACGACGCCTTCGATGAAGCCGGTGCTGTGAGAGCGATGCTCGCTGTTGCTCCGCTTCTTCAGGATCCCTTTGGGCCGCTTGGAGCTCAGCTTGGACGGGCTCTCAGGCACCGAGTCCTGGCCGGACTGAGCAAAGTCGTTCTCTTTCTTGGACTTCTTCAGCGACCGCTGCCGCTCCAGCATGACCTCGGGGGCCCCGGGTTTGGCCAAGCCCTTCATTTTGGCTTCAGCCTCAGCCTGCAGCCCTGTGGAACGGTGGTGCCAGTCGATAATGCGGGCCAAGAGCGGGGACTCGGCGCTGTGAAGGCCATCGCAGTCGCAGACGCTGCTCTTGTAGCCCCAGTTCACCCACCAGTGGTTGGCAATGTCCTCGATGGTGGCCCGGCGGTCGGGGTTCACCATCAGCATCCACCGAATGAGGCCTCGGGCATCTATGGGAGAAGAAGCAGAAGGGACAATACATTTTACGGGAGTTGTGGGCTTTCCGAAGCTGACGCTCCGGGGGCGCAAAGGAGACGCACTCATTTGAGGAAAAATCCAAACGGAGCCCTGCTGCAGCCACACTGTGGAGCAGGAAGCCGTAGTCTTCCACACTGTACATCAGAAAGCGTCATCAAGACTCAGAGCCACAGGCCAGGGGGCTATCACAGCCTGGCATGTTTCTCCACGCTACTGACGGAATGTCAGACTGCTGACTTTCCATCAACTCAGATCTTTATAAAATGGGGAAGGCCAGGTAACCAGGAAAGAATCCAGACCCGACCCCAAGCAGGGCCCCACCATTCCTTTGGTGGGTATCGTTTTACTAAATGGGAAAACAGGTATAGATTACCATGGCTTTTAGTCCTCCAAAGTTAGGTTTATATAAACACACAGCGCTCAGGTCACCAGGAAAATGTGTCAGCACAAAAAGGAAATTTAGGGCTGAGACGGCAAGGAAAAGGTTTCTCATCAGAGAGGGAGAGACAGAGAAGGATGGAGAGGTGTTCATACCTGGCACGCCTGGGCATTGAGAGGGGGGCCGTCCCCAAGGCTGGCCTGACCCGGGCCTTGGCCAGGCTCTGAATCCCACACTCAGTGCTCCCTCTCTGACATAAGCCATAGCCTACCAAGCTGCCAGATCAGAGAGCTGATCTCTATCTGCTATCCGCTTACCGCCTGTCTGAAAAACTCCATTTGTCAATTTCTGCTGCCAAAGAATTAGGGGAAAGCCCCAAAGGGATGTTGAGGAGGCCACAGGAACCAACAGACTCTCACAGCTTATAAATTGCCTTTTAAGATCAAACTGTGCTCCCCAAATGGGGGTTGAATTATATCCTGGGAAGGCGCCACCTCCCCTCAGCTACTTATGTAGCTAATGAGTAGCTGGCCGGGACCTGGCAATGGAGCCAAGGGTGAGCCGCACCCCTGAAAAGTAACAGGATGTTCATTCATTCGGTCAATAAATATTTTCTGAACCCCTGTAGTGTACCAGAAACTGTGCTGACACAAGTTAGCTGGTCAGGCAAAGAGGCTGCCATAGAGTTCACCCTGAATTTTCTAAAAACAAACAAAAAAAAACCACGGGTTAGCTTATTGAAAAAATGTATAGATATAGATATCTGCATATCTATACCTATTTATACATATAAAATAGTCAATGCTCATTATTCACAGACTCTGTATTTGTAAATTCACCTACTCATTAAAATGTATTTGTAACCCCCAAATCAATACTCAAGGTGCTTTCCACAAAGTGGCAAAAAATGTGAATTGCTCCCCCCCTCAATGCACATGTGTGTTCCCAGCTGAAGCAGAACCAGGTGACAAGGCACTGCCTTGTTTCTGCTCTCATGCTGTAAGCAAGTGTCCTTTTCACAGTCCGTTTAGTTCATGCTTTTCACATATTTGCACTTTTTATTGGTGATTTCACTGTTTAAAATGGCCCCCAAGCGTGGTGCTGAAGTGCTATCTGGGGATTCTAAGGGCAAGAAGGCAGTGATGTACCTTACGGAGAAAACATATGAGTCAGATAAGCCTCATTCAGGCATGAGTTAAAGTGCTGTTGGCCGTAAGTTCGATGTTCATCAATCAACAATATATTTTAAATGAGGCGTCTTTAAACAGAAATATACATAAAACAAGGATATGGATTGATCAGTTGACAAAAACGTTGTGAACAGAGGCTCCCAGGAGTCGAGCCCTGTATTTCCCTATGAGTAGTGCTTCATTATTCACAAACTCAGTGCTCATAGCAACGCTATAGGACACAACTGCGGCAAATAATGAGAATCAACTGTGTGTGTGTATATACGCATGTAGGATGCGCGTACTGCAATATACGAAGTGTCTGTTAACCACATTCCAAATACGGCCACCTGTACACACCCCTTCTGTACCCACACAATGCTCTCCCATCAAGAGATGGAGCTTATGGCCTTGGTCGCCTTGACCAATAGAACGTGGCAGAAGTGACATCATCTGACTTCCAAGCAGACGTTAAGAAGGCCTGGCAGCTGCTTCTTCCTCCATCTTCGAGCCCTGAGCTGCTATGTAAGAAGTCCCCGCTCCTTCCTAGAGAGAGAGGCCTGGGGAGGCAGCTCATGGGGAGAGACCCCACACGGAGGGGCCCCGAGGTGTCCCCACAATCGGCCCCAACTCCAGCTACCGTCTGATTGCAACTGTAGGAGAAACCCCAAGGCAGGCCAGAAAAGCTCTAACCAATCCAGGGAATCAAGAGATAACGGCTAATAGCTGTTGTTTACACTGCTGAGTTTGTTTGGGTGTGGGAGCGGGATGGGATAGACTTGTTCTGTGGCAACAGGTCATGAAACAGCACCCATGGGCCATACCCCCCGGCCAGGGCAAGGTGTGCAAAAGAGCAGCTGCCACCCTTAGAGTCTACTGAGGGGGTTTTATGTCTACGTGGACCGGAAGGGACTTCACGTAATACCTTTTCCAAAATGTGAATTTACAGTGGAGAAACAGAATCTAAACAGGGTAAGGGCCTTGCCCAAGTTCACACAGCAAGCAAACAGGACGCCTAGCCTGCAGAGTAGAACAACTGTTCTGGAAATATCACAGTGGGAAGGTTTGGGGAAAGCGGCCTAATAAGCCAGCTCTGCCAGAAGGCAAAGATCTGGGGAGAAGAAAGAGGAAAAGCAGGAGTCTCCTTACAGACACTGACACAAAAGCAGAAAGTGTGAGCTGGCCTCGCCCGGCCTAACCGCTGACCCTCTGTGGGCACACACCTGAGGGCTGCGTGGGCTCCCGGTACTCTCCGCTGCTGATCTGCCGAATGAGGTTTTTGTGATCGAAACCATCGAAGGGCATCGTTCCATAAACGAGAGTGTAAAGCAGCACGCCCAGGGCCCAGCTGTCCACCTGGAGCGGAGAGACGGGACATACAGGAGCTGGGAAGCGGATTCCCTTCCAAACCATTAGCATCACAGACCATGAGCAGCCACCCTCAACGACCCCAGGAATGGAATTTAGCACCTGGCAGACAGGTTCCCACCACAGCCTGACACCTGATAGGCAGTGCACCTGGGGCCTGTTTCAGAGCCTGACCTTTTCGTTGCAAACTGAGACCAATGGTCCCAACCCACAGAAGAACTTTCTTGAATAGATGATACTCTTTGATCCTCACTATAATTTTGTGAAACAGGTAGGGCCCCGCATTATTTTCAGCCCTATTTGGCGGATGAGAATACTGAGGCCCAAGGAAGTTAAATGGTTTCTCCAGAGGCCCCTCCCCATCCCAGTGATGGAGGTAAGACTGGAACATGGGGTTCTTGACTCCTAATGCAGGAATCCTGCACCTTCTTCAAATGGCTCAGGGGTTGCAAACTCCAATGCTTACAAGAGCCAGGCAGACAACAAACATGAACAAAGAAAGAGAGACAGTGGGGTACCACGTGGAGTGTTGGTTTGAAGACAAACCGCAGAGGGCATTCACCCATCTTACACAGGCAGCCTCCTCTGGCTAGTTGCTGTCCCATAGTAATATAGGCCCAGCACTGCTAGATCCTTTGGTTTTTCAAGAGAAGTCAGAAAACAGACATTTATGTGAAATCTCCCATTTATTAAATGTTTGTTCAATTTTTTTTAGAAAGATGGCCAAATAAAGCACTCTTGCTGGCCAGATCACAGGCTGCCAGCTTGTAAGCTCGGAAACAGATCATCGAGGATCAAAGCAGCATTCATTATCTGTGATAAATTTACAGTGTCAAGTTTCTGCAATGTTGTAAATTGGATCTTAGGCTCCTCCCTTACATTCTTGTTTTGGAAAGACTTTCTCCTCACTGCAAGTGATGGAGGCTCTTGGCATCCATCTCTTTACCCTCTAGCCCTGCCCCCAAACACTCTCAAACAGATAAATATTTGGAAGGAGACATTTCAACCCACTGAATGGCTGCTACTTAAAGGATCCTGAGTGGATGAATCTCTCTATAAATAGAACTATCTCTTTAAAAATGAATAATCAGTCACAATTCTCCCATTTTCAAAATGATATTTTCACATACCTGTGTCTTAGAGTGGCCCTGAAAGCTTTAGGCACACAGAGAAATGCATTTCTCATGAATCAGAAGATGCAATTAAAATGTATTTCCTTGATCAGAAATACATGCTGTCAGAAATACACGCAAAAAGAGTCACTGCAGAGTGAGGCTGTTTGCTTTCTGTTTTGCTTGTTTTATTATAATAGGGAAAAACTGAAAACAATCTGTCTAACGCTAGGGAAGTGATTAAATAAATTACAGTATACTTATACAATAAAACATTATGTCATCGTTAAAAACCATGTTTTTAGTAATAACAAATTCAGAAAAGTCACAATTTTAAGTTAGTAATAAAAGGCGAGATATACACATATATAGTGACCTCAATTATTTGAAATACAAGATCTACACTGGAAAAAAAAGCCTAAGAAGAAGTCACATAAATATATTAAGTGGTTATCTCTTGTGGGGAGATTGCAGGCAACTTTATTTTCTCTATTAGGCTGTTCTGGATTTTTCTCCCAGGTGTGTATATTATGGCTTTTATAATCATATAAGGAAACGGTTTTTTGTTTGCTTGCTTTTATGTTTGTTTGTTTGTTTTAAGTATTCCTAGGTTCAGTTCTTTTCTCCCCTCCAGCCCCCCACCATACACACCAGGCAAGCTGCTCACCTCTGGCCCTCGGTAAGGCCTCCCGTTGACAATTTCGGGAGAGGCATAGAGCGGGCTCCCACAGAACGTTTGCAAGAACTTGTCCTTCTGGTACAGGTTGGAAAGCCCAAAGTCGGCAATCTACAAAGAGGAGCAAGACCCAGGGAGCCTGTTAGCATTACAGTCAGCGTCTGCATTGGCTCAGCTCACACCACACGGACCAAAGCAGCTGAGGCGCCCCTGCGTGGCTCTGCCAGCTGGGTCACCCTTTTCTCTGCAGCCCTGAGCCTTCATGAAAGGACCAGTGGGCACAACTGGGCCAGTGATCCCCGACTGCAGTCCCTGGCACCCACTGCATGCTCTGTTACTGAAAATCACTCCTTGCAAGGACTCTATTTCCACGTCAGTGTAGACTTGTCCTGAGAAATACCCACAGAATCACATGCTCGATGTTTCTGATGAACACTAAAGTGTGTAACTATTAATCTGAGACCCGTCCGTCTGTGGCCTACCTAAAATCTCACTGCCTTCATCCACAGTGGTGTACGTACCTACCTGTTCACTGGACATCACCACCTTTTATAGACCTACGCACCAATCAGAACTGTATTTTGCCCACCTTGGGACCCTAGATGAAATGGACCCACAGCACCGGGTTCTGAGTCATCACATTGCAGCCCAAACTCTGCCACTAGCCATCTGTGTGACATGGAGCAGGTCCCTTAGCTACTCTGAGCCTCAGTTTACCACCAGAAAATGGAAACCCATGATCCCTATCCTCTTCTGGATCACAGGATTATTGTGAGAATGATTTTTAAAAAAAGAATTAATCAAGGTGAACGAAAAAGTGCCTTGAATCTTTGTCTGCAAGTTCCAGGCAAATGCTTTCCCTAACCTTGCTTCTCTTGTATCGCACACCCCTTGGAATCACTCTCTTCTCCTTTGGTTTCTTGAAGTGTTTTACTATCCTTTATGGCAGCGCTCTTCTGTGTGTGTGTGTGCACCTATTCATATATACATATAATGTATATATGTTACACGTATATATGTATTATCACATATATAGGTATAATGTATATATTATACATGTACATATCATCACATATATCACATACATTCATATAATATATATTACATATGCACTTACATATGTATGTACATATGTATATACAAATATATATATTATATGTATATAAATTCACCTTGCCTACTAGGCTGAGTCCCCCGAGGCAGGTGGCAGGTTCCACATCTGCCCCTCATCTCTGTAACATCCACTGCTTAGCACCTGCCCTCACCCAAGAAACACCTGTCACCAGAATAGGCATTATATTTTGAAAAGCACAAGACAATTAGTAGATAATACAAAGTAATAATAGTAAACTTAGTTACCACTTACAGAACAACCTCCAATTATCAGGCATGGTTCTAAGCACCTTACACTCTCTAATCTAATCCTATCTAAAATCCCATTTACACAAGCATGTGAATGTATTTCATGCCACTGACATGGTACATTTAAAAGTGGTTAAAATGGTAAATTTTATGTTATGGATATTCTATCATAATTTTTTTTAAACCCACTTAACAGATGAGAAAACTGAGGTTTAGGGAAATTAGGTTATTCGTCTCAGGAGAGCTACCTAGCAAGCAACAATGTAAACCGAGTGTCTCTAAAGGTTCAAACCACTGCCCAGCACTGCCCCTGGGTAATCTGCAAATCTCATCCAGTCTACGCCAGCCTTCCACGCTGAGCCTCTGCAGACTTCTGCCCTGCCCCAAACTGATTTCCACTTGAAGCTTATAAATAGGATGAGTGACTCACACACAGCCCAGCTGAGGCTCTGTTTTGAATGCAGCGCCCAGAAGAAGGCTACTTTGTAAAAGTCACCCCTGAATGAACGGAATGGCGCCGAAAGCAGCTGGCGCACAACCGCCCTCAGAAAACGCATTCTCGGGGCTCAGCTTGCACTTAATTGCCCTGAATTCCGCTTTCTTATCAAGGCCCCCTGACTGGCTTGCAGGAAGTTGGTTGGAAGCTTTATGAAGTGTGCCCTGTCAATCAGGACAGGAAGGGACCAGCTGCAGCCCTGGAACATCCCGGGAAGTCGGCTAAGGCAGGAACCGACACAGGACTGTGAACGTCGGCGGCATCCGGGGCACTGCGTGAGCTTCCAAACACAGGCACACACACGTGAGAGGCACCCGCCACTACCACGTGCAAATCCCCACACACACACCAGGAGTGCTCCGAGTCTGGGCATCCTTGCTTTCTTTGTAGCCCTTCTGAGAAGTGTGTTTATGTTACGGCCCACTCCCATCCTCACAGACCGATGTTTATCAGCCTCTCCCAGTTAAACTGTCATTGTTGCTGACATAAGATTAATAGAAATCTAGATTAGTCCATGTTCTTGGCACTTCAGTGGAAAAGAAATATTAACACACACACACACACACACACACACACACGCACACAGTTCTCCATCCTTGAGCCACTTAAACTTGGGCTGCAGCTCTAAGATTCCACGCCATATGGAGCTTATATCACTTATAAGACGGGAAATGGCCACTGGTTATAAAACTTCTCAAAGCCTCAATTTCCCATCTGTAAAATGGAGGTAGGAATAGTATCCACCCCCACGGTGTCATAGTGAAAATTAAATGACATAAAGTATGTGCCAATTACTATTTTAAGCATTTTACAAAGTTGGAGCTCAAATACATGTCCCACCTGTAAATCCACCTGGGTAGCTTTATTAGCTTCGTGATACTCAAAACAATACTGGTTTTCCATTGGAGGTAATTATGTAAGGTTTCTTTTTCAAGTACACATGATTTCTTAAGTGAATTGCACTAAATAAAAGTATTAAAGTGAAATAGCACAGAAGACACTAGGAAAAGGCAAAATCCATGAAGAGAACAAAAGAAAAGACATTTGGGAAATTTGGGAAATAATGATTTTAAACATAATAAAACAAAAAGGAATCCCAGAAATGGTTCCAACCTGGAAGAGTCGTAAGCGGTGAACTAATCCTGCCCCTCGCTCTGTAAGTGAAGCAACTGAAGGTTAGAGGACTTAAGAAGCTCCGCTGAAGGTCACAGACAGAACAGCTACGTGAACACTGGGTTCTGTACGATTCTCTGTTAACAGAACATCAGTCGTGTATCGAGGGTGACTCCACCAAGGAGGCGTCCAGCTTTGCCTTCAAAGTTGTGTGTTGCCGACACACTGGTAACCTTTGGAGAAAGGTAACCACCCTGCTGGTGATGGACTGTTGCCCTGCCCCGTTCAGAACCACCCTCTGTCCTCACACTGGGCTATTCAGTTCAGCCTGGACTCTGAAAAGGATATCAACACTCATGTCCTTAATTTCTGGAGTTTCTGTTGTTTTCAAGCCTTTCTAGAGGTGTGCCCTGCTGGATGAAAATCAGAGTTATACAAAGTGGGAAGTGATTATTCACATTTCAAAAGAATTAACCTCACTACAACATGGATGAACTTTGAAGACATTATGCTAAGTGAAACAAACCAGACACAAACAGATAAATATTATATAATTCCACTTATGTGAGGTACTTAGTGGAGTCAAGTTCATCAAGACAGAAGAAGGTAGAAGGGCGGTTGCCAGGGGCTGGGGGAGGAGGGAACGGGGAGTTAGTGGTGAATGGGCACAGAGTTTCTGGTTGGGAAGATGCAAAAGTTCTGGAGATGGATGGTGGTGATGGTTGCACAACAATGTGAATGTACTTAATGCCACTGGACCGAAAACCTAAAAATGGTAAGCTTTACGTTACATATATTTTACCACCATTTTTTAAAAAGGGGATTAACCTCGGATCACTGTGAATAATCCCTGCGAGCTCACCCAGTGAAAAAGGAAGGGTGAGAGAGTGGCATGGACATATATACACTACCAAATATAAAATAGATAGCTAGTGGAAAGCAGCCGCATAGCACAGGGAGATCAACTCAGTGCTTTGTGACCAACTAGAGGGGTGGGATGAGGAGGGTGGGAGGGAGGGAGACGCAAGAGGGAAGAGATATGGGAACATATGTATATGTATAACTGATTCACTTTGTTATAAAGCAGAAACTAACACACCATTGTAAAGCAATTATACTCCAATAAAGATGTTTAAAAAATAAAAAATTAAAATTAAAAAAAAAACTAGGTCCCATAATGACCTATATGGGAAAAGAATCTAAAAAAGAGTTGATATATGTATATGTATAATTGAGTCACTTTGCTGTATAGCAGAAACTAACACAACATTGTAAATCAACTAACTCCAATAAAAATTAATTAAAAAAAAAAAAAAGAAAAAGGAAGGATCAGCTTGCTGATGATTAACCACTGGGAAAGGATGCTGATGTTGATGATAATAAAAGCAATGGTCTGACAGTCATTTGCAGTGTCTGAGAGGAAGTGCACTGGACAGATCAGAGGTTGTGGAGCCAGAAGCACCTGGGGCTAACCTTGGACTTGGCACTGCTAGATCATGGGTGGGAACTGCCACCAATTTCCTCATCGGCAAAATGGGAATAATAATAGAACCCACCTCTAACGCTGTTCTGAGGATTGAAGACATGCACGTAAAGCCCCTGGAAGAGTCCTGGTACTGGCTGACTCTATAAACTACAGCCGTTAGGAGAATGCTGGTGGTTTGGTCTACTTAACAATTGTTTGCTCAGAGCCAGTGCCCACCACGGAGCCAAGAGACATGACTATCATTCATTTCCGAAACAAGCATGTCCAGCGTGAGAGGCTGCACTGTGCGACAGGAGAAGGAAGGGATGCTGGGTTTGAGTTCAAATCCGGGCCTCGCCTTCTACCAGCTGGGCCAGCGGCATCGGCACCAGCTGGGAGCCCCACCCCAGACCTACTGAGTCAGCGGCTGCATTGTCACACGGTCCCCAGGGGATTTGCTGCACGTCAGTCACTCTGAACCTGTGTTCCTTCAACTGTAAAATGGCGGGGGGGCCGGTGGTGATGATTATAATGTAACCTACCTCACAGGGCGGATACGAAATCAAATGAATTGATAGATGGAAAGTGCCTTAAACCACGCCTTACACATAGTAGGCCTTCGGTCAATGTTAGCGATCACTGCTTTCACCTGAGTCTCAGTTTCCTCTGTTGGAAAAGGGAATTGCAATAGCCTCGACCACACAGTGTTGTGAAAAACAAAATCAGATTAAATGAGATAATAATAATAACAGCAGCATTGCTACATGCCAGTCGCTGTTCTGTGAGCGCTGCGTATATTAAATCCTCACAGCAACCCAATGAGCAGGGTTCCACTGTTATCTCCATTTTGCAGATGAGGAAGCTGAGGCCCAGGGCAGGAAAGCGGCTGGCCTGAGATGTGGGTGAAGAGATGCACTGGCTGTAAAGCTCCACATAAAGGGGAGTTATTGCTCTCGGGTAGCTGAGGAGGAAACGGGCTTTCTGTGTCACTCTCCAGAAAGACACACTCCATAGCTCTGTCGGGCCCTGGAGTTCATTGCTGTGGCTTTCCCGTGACAGCCTTGCTCGGGTTGTCAGGAAGTGAAGGTACGGAGTGAAATGGTGAGCGAAAGTGAGTGGGGTCAGCTTGCATCGTCAGATCTAAGGTCACACCTCCTCTCGAGAGAGAGATGAGAAATAACGGACCCCAAGCCATCTGGGGAAGCTCTTCACTAAGGTACCTCCAAGAAGCAGCCTCTCAGGGGATGTGAACATGCAACCACCCAGCCCATTCGACCCTGGCAGCCCCGCATGGCTACTCTGGCCACGGTGACTCAGGCAACCTGGCCGTGGCCACCATCAGCACTTGGAGAGTCTCCCCCAGGGGCAGCTGTCTGCAGGCTGCCTATATATCCAAGGTAAGGCCAGCTGAAGCAAGGATGGAAAAAGTGGCCTCCCCTTGTGAGTGTGAGGATGCCCTGTTGGATTCAGGGCAAATTTGGGTGGGTGTAATAGAGAATTTATCAGGTGCCTGGTCTTTGGAGTCAAATAACCTTAGGTTTGTAGCCAACCCCATTGCTTATTAGCTGCAGGAGCTTCCTCATCTGTAAAATGGGGGTAATCAGACCCACCCCAGTGGAGACATTCTGAGAACCAAATGAAATAAGGCATGTGGAAGGTCTGCCACAGGGTTCTGGCTTCTAGCAGGGGCTCCAAAAAGGTTACTTTCCTTGTCTAGCCTCCATGCCCTGCCCTGCTCCTGTGCTTGCTGCTCCTTCCCCTTGGAAGGCCATCATCACATTCCTTACTATCGAACTCCTAGCCATCCTTCAAAACCCAGTTCAATTGCCACTGCCTCGGCAAAGGCCTTCTGATCTGCCCATAGTTCAGACCCACCACTTCCTCCTCAGCACTTCCACGACAGATTACAAAGGGACTATGAGGCACACAGCAGAGCCACCTGGGCCTAAGAGGTGAGGATCAGGGAAGGCTTCCTGGAAGAAGAGGCCTTCAAGCTGAGACTCTGAGGAGGGGTAGGCAAAGAGCAGTAGGAAGAGCATTCCAGGCAGAGGCAACTGTGTGTGCAAAGGCCACAAAGTCTGGTGGATTTGAGGAGTTGTGTACTAGGCAAGGGACCTTCTGTGACTGCCCCCCATCCCCCACCCCCTAGATAAAATAACACCTGTCATTCCCCATCCTCATCCTGCATGGATTTTCATCACCACCAGAGAATTACACTACATATTTTTTTATTGCTTGTGTCCCCAACTGGAATTCTAAGTCCATTAGGACAGGTACCTTAACTTCCTCATTCACCTCTGTATCCTTCTCATGGCTCATTATTACTGCTGGTTTAACAACAGCTGGATTCTGAGCTCCAAGAAGACAAGGACTTGGCCATCTGGTTCACTATTAAATTCCCAGCATCCAGCACCACGCCAGGTATACCGTAGGAACTTAGTAAATATTTGTGGTCAAATAAATAGTGCTCATGGGAGGTATTCAATTTGCTGAATGGATAAGTGCAGGAATGGAAGAGTGAATGCAGGCATTCATGGATATGTATGTATACACACACATACACATAAGTGGACAAATGAACAAACAAATGAATGGATTCATTAATGCATGAATGCAGCATCCTCACATTCATATAATCAAAGCCCAGAGGCCCGTACCCTGAGCTGCCCTTCTTGGTCTTGTTAAGCCTCGGGGTTTCCATCTTGACTTAGCCCTGGCCATTCAAAGCTGCTCTTCTTATCCACAGCAGCAGGCATTTCCATTGTCATCAGGGGCAAGGGGCCATTTCCCCTATGTCCCTCTACTCTGAGCCCTGGGAGCTCACCAAATTCCCAGCCCTCTTTGTGGAGGTCTGCTGACCCTGGTGCCTGGCCCTCTTCTCATTGTCAGGCACTTCTACAGGAGCTGTCTATGGGAATTGTCAGCATTCCATTCTCCCAGAGAGTGGGATGTGAATCTGGCCCGTTTTTTATTAATTGCAAATTAATGCTGTGCTGGGTGTCTATTTTGGTAGACATGCTTCTCCGCAAAGTACGGAATGCAACCCAAAGAAGCACATTGCTCTCATTCTTTCTGCCGACCGACTGTGTGAATATTTTTAGAAGCCACACCCTCGCGCAGTGGCCAGAAAAATAATTCCCAGCGCCAGATGTGCTCTTTGCAAATCAACATCAGGCAGGGCAGGGGAGAGGAACAAGAGCCATGGCTCACACCAAAACTGCAGCGACAAGTTTCAACCAGGAGCATTTTTATAGGCTTTCTGGGCAAAAGCCCTCCACCCTCAAAATACGTAACATGGACCCACATTTTGAGAAGCACCTCACTGCTCATGCTCTGCTGGTTGGTAACAGACCTTCAGGGTCAGTGGTCCCCCGGTGCAGACACTGATGACATGGACTCTCTTGGACATGGAGGCCAGCTTGTGGCCATGTGTCTGCCTGCCTTTGCTACGAGTGCCCTTTCTAAATGTTTCCAGCAAAATGCTGAGTCAGGAAGAGCCGAGCATATGCAGCCGGAAGACAGACCAACAGCAGCTGAAACACGTTTTCAAAAACCCTGGAAGTGGGTGTGAGATGATATAAAGAGAATCTGCCTGGAAGTCAAACATTTGAGTTCTAATCCTGGCTGTCATCCCTTCACTCCAAAATCGAACAGCTTAGAGTACCGACTTACCGCGTGTGACAAGCATTGTGCCGCATTCCAAGGAAACAAAGACACAATGACGTACTGATTCATTGTGTACGACCTTGGGCAGGCACATAACTTAGACTTTCTGGGCCATAATCATTAAAACAAGGGGTTGGAAAATGACCCTCAAGGTTCTTTCAAGCTCTCGGATTCTCAGATCCTCATAGGATTCCTTGAACAAGCAGAAGGAAGGAACAGCGTCAGAGAAAGGGAAGGTTTGGGTGGATGGGTGTGTGTGTGTGTGTGTTTTTACCTTGGTAAACGCCAGGAGTAGACATTCTTAAGGATTAAGAATCCTAAGGAAAAAGGACCAAAACCTTACTTTTTATAATGTTCTATGTACCTGTTATTTCCCTACCTAATGGTTAGGGACCCTGGGATGAAGGACTTGGTCCTGGGAGCTGGGAGGCCCCACATGACTGCCCTTTTGCTTTATGCAAATGAGCCGTTCTCCCAGGCTCCTGCCCATTGTTCCCGGCACAATTGCTTTCAGAATGGTGACCATTCTTCTCCTCCATCGGGGAATTCTATGACTCTGTAGGAAGCTATGTGCCTTATCACTTCTGGGACTACATCATGGGACCATGAGGTCAAGCTGTACCACAGAACCCGATCCCCAAGCGAGAGGCTCACATTCCAGGCCTTGTAAAGACCACATTTCGTTTTGAGAGTTCGGGGGCAGGTGGCAGGAAGAATCTGCAGAGAAAGTTACCAGGGTGGATGATACAAACTCTTAGAATGTGTCCCTCAGACCAGAACCTAATTCTCCAGCCGTGGCCTGACCACCGTGCCCCGGCACCTTCAGAGAGCTCACTTCCTGTTCAATTCCCTCCCCAACGGCCAGCCTTGTCACCTGGGGCCGTGGATATTAATAGGTAAGTGCTAAGTGCTTTGACCACATATTGTCTAAAATCCTCACGTTTGTCACTGACTGTCCAGGACTGGGCACAGGGCCTGACACATAGTAACGACTCAGCAAATACTCATTTAAAAATGAACAGCTAAACAACAATCCCCAAAGAACGGGGCTGGCACCCTTACTAGACAGATGAGGAAACTGAGGCTTAGATATGTGAATAATTAATCTGAAACACTGCCATTAGTAAGGGGCTGTGTTGCACTTCAAACCCAGGCCATGCAACTCCAAAGCCACTGCTCTTAACCTTGACTCACTGCACAGTGCTCAGATAAAGCTAAAGGCAGAGCATCTTGTTCAGTCCTCAAAACAAGCCCATGGGCATTACCCTCTCCCCATTTTATGGCTGAGGAAACAGGGTTAAGTGGCTCTCCCAATGTCAAACAGCTAGTAAACCACACAGGATGGAATTTTCTAACTCTGCAGCCACTGCTCCTTCTGGAATAATCCAACCACTTTGCCAGAAACAGAGAGACCCTGAGATTTCACTTCCTGTTCCTAGAAAGACTAATTTGACCGACTGTTTCCTCCTTACTCTGTGGGCTACAGAGAAATATGTGATCACGGTCAACCACTCACAAAAAACAAGAGGTCACCCGGATGTGGCTTCCAGGGGCCTCTCAAAGGACAATGGTGACTAATGGTTGCCACCAAGATCTGCAACCAGTATCCAAACACCAAAGCAACTCCATCCGTCCCAGCAAGGAAACAGTCTCCCTGTGATGCACTCCCTCAACTGAGAGCAACAACAACAAAAAAAGAGGATGATGCAAGGTCACTCCCATGCTTGGTCCAGGGGCCAGGGATGAGGCACTAACGTCACCAGCGGCCAATGAGAGGGACCCCTGGTGCTGGGAGTACTAAGGCCATTTCATAATGAAACCCATGCGGCAAGCTCCAGTTTATTTTGAAACCGTATTTGCTTACTTTGCAGCCATGATCAAAAGGCCATTCGGAGTGCTCTGCAGGAGGCACTTGAACCCTGTCGGCCAGGAGAGCTTTCTCTAGCTCCGTCAGCAGCCCGCAATAACACTCCCCGTGAGAGTCAGCCCCATCACTTGCTGACATGTTCTTTCCCAAAAGCCACCACTGCCGCCATTTCAGTCGGCTTCCCAATTCCACAGCTGGGGGGGTGAGGGGGGTGGTGGGGAGGAGTTGGGAGGGAGAAGTAGGAGACGGGGTGGAAGTGACAGAGAAGTGGCAGGGACAGATAATAAATTGCGGGCCTGCGGGCAAACTCCAGCAGAATGGTTCAAACTTGGGCTCAGTGGGTCAGAGAGACATGGGTTCAAACCCCAGCTCCACTACCTACCACTGTGTTATCTCAGGAAAGTTACTTAACGTCTCTGTGCCTCAGTTTCCCTATCTGTGAAATGATGTAAATCACAGTATCTATCTCATGATTGCTATGAAGATTGAATTTAATTGATACCGGGCAAGGATGCTATGAAATACAAATGCACTAGGTTACTGTTGTAAGTATTTTGATGGTGCTAATTACAGACTCTGAGCTTCCCGAGGACAGCGACTGTATTCTAGTCAACTTTTAGGACAATGTCTGGCATGTAGTTGGAGATCGATAAATGCTTGTTGAATGAATTCAACCGTTGGAACTGAACTGAGGGCTCAAACCCAGTGATTCTCCCCACCCGCCTGCCGGGAAGGAAGGGGCCGCCTTATTCGTAGGCTGCAGCTTGGAGCAGAGTTTAAGCCTTCAACCAGCTGTAATCCCCAGGTCTGGCGTATCAATCAATGAGGCAAGAGCTTTACCTTAATATTACAGTTGTCATCGAGCAGTATATTTTCCAGCTTCAAGTCCCGGTGGACCACACCATTCTGAAATGAGAAGACAGGCAGGGAATTGAATGGGAGCAGTTGGGATGAGAGAGAAAGTGGGAGAGGGGGAGGAAGGAGGAGAGTGAGCAAAGGGAAATCTTTGACAGATTAAAGAAATGCGTCAGCGCCGGTGGTCTTCGCCCCCATCCTTCAGGGCCTCTCTCACTGTCACGAAGCTCCCTGCCAGCGACCAGCACAGCACCAGCGACAGGAGAGCATTAGTCACTTGCTGTGTGGTTAAGGGAAAAATGACAGGAATCCATTCTCCCCCAGAGCCTGTAAAACAGCGGGGGGATTCTTTGTCGGAATGTAATTCCACTGTGTGAAAGCCATATAGTCCCAGGCAGTGGCAAACATTGTCTGTCTGTGATGCGATTCCCAGGGAAGCAGCAGATTTCTCTGCTGGGGACTCGGAATGTGGGGCTCACAGACCTTGCTTGTCTGTCTGTCTACCTGTCTCCCCAGTGCCTGGCTCAATCTGTTCTGACCCAGGAAACCATGCAGATCTGTCCTGAGGATAACAGAAGCATTCCCAAGGGTTATTTCCTCAGCAGCTGGGAGGGAAGGTTCCTCTCGGCTGGGCAGGACTCAGTGTGGAGTGAAGGGTGAAAGTGGGAGAGGCCACTGAGACCAAAGCAAGCCGCCGCCGTACTGCGGGACCTTTCCATTCAAGCAAATGCTGGCAGAGCTGGCAGATGAGCCCAGTGACAAGCAGACAGCCAGCTGAATGGTGAAAAGAAGTCCTTAACCAATAGGCTGTTGGTCTATACAGCAGTAACAACTGTCCTGCTCAATTCTTTTTAAAACCCAATGATCTTTTAAGGGGATGGGTGAGCAGGGGAAGAGGAACTGAAAGAACCAGCTATTGGGGCTGGGAGGACATTTTTAACATCATTCAGCATAAAGGACCTTGGCAATTGAAGCTGCCCTTTCAAGAAAACCAACTGGCTAGGAATTCTTTGTCTTTCATTCAGGATTTCTTTAGTTCAGAATCTGCATGTTCACAGCTGGTACTTTATTGCTTATTTTCCTTTCTATTTGACAGTTCCTAGTATCTCTAAAAACACTGACTGGAGAGGTGAAAACATGTATTTCTACCACTGTTTCTAACCCAAACCTTGAGGGATTCAGTAATGCACAAACCAGGGCTCCTGGAGGAAAGATACGGAATGCAAGGTAGCTGATTTTGTTTAATTTTAAATATTGGGAGTAGTTTGGTTTACACTGTTGCAATCCCAGTTTTCATAAGATGGAATGAGCCTACTAAAGCCCCATTCATACAAAATCCAAGTTTCACACACTTCAAATAATGAAAACAGGATCTGTGGTGCTTTATGATGATGCCTGATGATAAAATACAAAACACTGTAGGCCTGAATCATCAGTGCCTTTCGAGTCAGCAGAGAGAAGTCAAATAATGTCCACATGGGTTAAGGGTTTTAGATTGTAAGTAATTAGAAGATGATCATTCCAGAGTCGTTCTCAATTAACCAGAATATTTAACAAACCAGAAGGCCCCATGTTGCAATCATTTAAATGAAGAAGCTGACTCTATTTTGGATGGCATGTTGGATTCAAATCACTACTGTCCTCAAAGTGAAGGACTGTTCCAGGTGTGACAGTTCTGGGGGAAAGTATGAATGGGATGGAAATCAGGACTAAAATGATAAATAATAATTGGTTGAAGTATGGCTTGGAACTATCTGTGTACTTCATTCCCTTCTCCAGAGACCAAGGGTAGCTAAACTGGCTGGATTAAGAGCACATCCCATTAGTTGTGTTGCAATAAAATTGTACATGTGTGTATGTAACCTCTGTGGATATAACCTATGCAAGGAAAAGAAACCAGGGCATAGAAAGGTTCAGAACCTATGGCCCGCTAATTGCACTTCTGGAATTTCTCTTTAGTAAATTATTCAAATGAGAGATAAAAGGTTAATGTATAAAGATGTCAATCGCTATTTCTAATAACCAGAAATTAGAACCAGCCTAAGTGTCCAACAATCACAATAATTCCAGAGACTTTTTAGTAACATAGGAAAATGTTTAGGTTAAAATCCTAAGTGAAAAAGCAAGACAGAAATGTAAAAATAAATGCAATGTGTACCACATTGATTGCATGTGGATTGCATCCTGGAAGGGAGAAATGTCACTGGTGTAAACCTGGCGAAATCCGAGTAAAATCTGGAGTTTTGTTAATAGCAATAAACGAATGTGGGTGTCTCCATTTTAGCAAGTGTACTACAGTCCTGTAAGATGTTAGCATTAGGGTAAACTGAGTGAGAGGTACATGGGAACTCTCTGTACTATCTCGGAAACTCTGCTGTAAATCTAAAACGATTCAAAATTAAAAATTTAAATGAAAAATAAATGTGAGGAGTAGGGGGAAGAAGATTGGAAAACAACAAACAAAAATGTCAATAGCGGGTTATCCCTGGATTCTGGGATTCTGGGTGATGGTGATTTTCTTCTTTCTAGTTTATGAATTCTCCATACATACTACTATGAACAGATGTCACCTTCATAATATGAACAGAATCACGTGGTGCCATGAAAACCGTCTGTGACCAAAGCTGTGGTGGGGCCAGCCGTACCTTGTGACAATAGTGCACGGCGGAGACGATCTGCCGGAAGAAGTGTCTGGTCTCCCTCTCGCTAAGGCGCCGCCGCTCGCTGATGTAGTCGTACAGCTCCCCTTTGCTGGCGTACTCCATGATGATCACAATCTTATCTTTGTTCTCGAACACTGCGGGGGGAACGGCGATACACAAACACCCTGTTCAACTGACAAGCTCACTAATGACTACAGACCGTGCGAGAGGGGACAACAGAGATGTCGCTGGACAAACAAATCAGTCCACAGCGTCACGAGGAGATGGGCAAGTTTCCCAGCCAGGTGGGCAATGACATCATCGCTGCTGTTACTGGACTTGCGTCTGTTACATTACGGGGAATGTGCCTCTCTCTTCTGAGGACCCCACTACTCCCTTAACCAGGTTCATTTCTCGCAAGACCCTCCCACCAGAACTGCCTCCCTGTAGGTGGGGAACAACAAACACGACTACCATTTATTAACCATTTGATATGGACCAGCTACCCAGACCCCAAAACGGGTGGTGAAACTTGTCGTCTCTTTGCTCAAAACCTTCCAGACTTTCCATCTCACTCAAAATAAAACCCAAAGTTCCAAATGTGGCCACCAGGTCCTACATGTCCTATGGACCCCTTTTAGCCCTATTACGTATCTAGTCTGTGCATTTATTCTGTCTACCTCACTAGAATCTAAATGAGGGTTGGTTTATTTCATTCACTGATGTATCCCTAGCACTCAATGCCTTTTGGCAAAGGGGCTCAATTAATATTTATTAAATGAGGGAATTCAAAACTTCATAAATGCATTCTGGATCATTATACTAAATAACGACATGGCACTAAATGCTTCTGTCTCCCCAGACCTGATATTCTCTAGCAGTAATGCTCAAACTCTGCTTGACTGAGTCCTAGGAGCTCCAGGCAGATGCCCATGGGGGTAGGTCAGGGGAGATCATGAAGGACGGGCTCTAGGTCCTCAGCTCCACCTCAGCCAAAGCCACTCCACTGCTATCTGCTTTATAGTTGGGGCTGTCACATAAGACGTCCTTTGAGCAAAGACAAAATAATAATTGTGTTGAAATCCATCCTTCCAAGGGATGTGGTATAAAAACATTGGTAGGGTACCCAAGACCCTCCTTCCCTGAAGGACCCCTACCTACCTCCCTCCATCTCGTCAGCTTCTACCACAGCCTGTCAGGCCCCCTATGCCCACTGATGCCAGACTGTTCACTGTTTCTCCCAATCACACACAAACACATTGCTGTTTCCCACCTCCATGCTCTGCCCTCTGCCTTTACTCCCACCTGTCTTACCTGCCAGGGACACTCCAACTCATCAGTCAAGGATGAACTCAAATCTGATGCCCATGTTGCCTCCCTTCTACCTCTCATAATGGATACTTGCAACACAGCACTTTCGAACTGTGTGGATATATTTGTTGATTTACATATTTATTTCCTCTGCCGGGACTGTGAGCCTGGACTTGGAGAGGTAAAAACTGTAGTTTTGGAATCAGACACTCCTAAGTAGATTCCTAGACCTCCCTCTTACTTGCTGTGTGACTCTGGGGGAGTTGCTTACCCTCTCTGTGCCTCACACTTTAGTCAATGGTAAAATGTGAATAATATCAGTAAGTACTTCCTAGAATTGTTGGGAGGATTTATTGATATCAGGTATGTTAAATGCTTACAACAAGGCTTGTACTTAGGGCATACACTCAATAATGTTAGTTATTATTGTTGGTATCACTACTATGGGACCCCAGGGCCTAGCACTGAGCCAGACACACTCGATGAACTGGAACGTGCTCCCAGCCTGGGTCCCCTGTCCTCCTATACCTTGTCACTGGCTGCTAGAAGCTCAGGCTCCTCCAGTTCCTTTTTGGCTCCTTCAAGTCCCGCCAAACCTCTCTGATAAAACGAAGGGAGAAGGAGGAGGGCAGGGAGGAGGAGGAGAGGGAACAGCCAGATAAAAATTGGCTGCTCCTGCATCTGCTGGCCTCGGTGTACCCTGCAGCTTTGGCTCTTGCCAGGGATTTCAGCCTGTTGTGCGCTTTTCATTAACAATAAACTTTGGGAACTGGAAAAGCCGCCTCAAGATGCACGGTTCAGCCTCTAAAAATGATAGAGTGATAGGCCCTGGAGAAGGCAGCGGGTTTTCTAATTTTAAAAACCAGTGGGGGCAGGGAGGAGGAGGAAGAGGGAAAGTACTTTGACGGGGAAATAAACAAGGAGCCTCACACCCCCAAAGAGTCTGGTCTGATGCATCCTTGAAGGAGGTCAAAGCCACTGGCCCCTTCAGTGACCATCAGAAGGTGTGGGTCACTGGCTGCACTCAGACAAAAGGACCGTTTCAGTGACCAGATGTATCCCTTTCCAACCCGCTAACTTGGTATCAAGGAGATGTAAACACAATTCAGTTCGACACAGTTCAATATGTCAAATATTTTACTACACAGCCTCCATCAGTAAGTCCTGCTGGTCCTACCTCTAAAACAGAGCCTGACCCTGTCCACCTGTCTCACGTCCCCGGCCACCCCCTTCTGAATGATCTCCCCTCTGTTCACTCTTGCCTCTTTGCTGACTGCATTTGGAGAGGGGGCTGGGGAACAGTTCCCAATGCATGCATGTGTCATGGAACACCAGTCCCACAAGACATTCTGGAGGAAAAGAAGGGTTCCACGGTAAAACATAGGTAAAATGTTTGGAAAATGCTAATACTTGATCACCCCTTGGAGAGCCTAGTTTCTTTAACTCTGAGTTTTGCAGGGCGATTTGGCCACTGCAGTACTCCTACTGAACTCACTGGGAGCCAGTTTGGGAAACAATGGATGGACGAGGCGATAGCCTCACTGTTGCTGGTAGGGCTGGTGGGCAGCCGGGCAAGAGAACTGTCCACGGGGCCAGGCCTGGCTCTGAGATCCCACCCCCAGTCCTCCAGCAGGAAGCAGCTGGAGTCAGGGTCAAGGCCCTGATTGCAACCCTAAATTAGCTAAATGCAAACAACATTTCTAGACTTGGGGCATCAGTGATTCATCCAGGAGGCCACGTGGTATTATACATGAAGCTTCCTGAGCCCTTCCTAATAACAGCAGCATTTACTGAAGGCCTACTATGTGCAGGCACTGTACCCATGGCATTTTGCACGAATTATTTCATATGGCTTTGGTCCTATGAGTATCTCTGTTCTACAGATGAGAAAGCCCGGGTACAGCAAGGTTAATAACTGCCACGGCCACAAAGCAAGCTCGAGGCCTGGGCCCACGGTCCAGTGGCACCCTCCACCCTCTTAGCCCCTACACTGCTATCCATATACATCAACCCCTCTGAAGCTCAGTCTCTCCCTCAGTCAAATGAGGCTAACAACTTCCTCACACGATAATGGGGGGATTCAGTGAGCTCATGGGCCTAGCACCCTGAGCACGGTGCCCTGGCCACTGCTCAATCAACGGGAGCTATTCTCATAATTACTTCATCTGCCTCTTAGGCAGCTCTGGCAAACAAAACCCTAAGACTTTCCTCTCCCGGCTGGCATCACTCTTTAAAACGTGCTGTGGCTCCGCAGAATCACAGGATTTTCGAGCAGGAAGAACCTTAGAGATCAACTATGATTTTTCCAGAATAGCCCAGGATTTATAAGGTATAACAGCAAGGCCTTGGGAATTCGTCCTGAAGAATGACCGGCTTCCGCACCCCCGGCCCACAACTCCTTGCCCGCGGTGAGGTCCCTATCCGCCAGGTGACAGGAACACTCAGCCATTCTTCTGGCAAAAAGGGCTGCTTCCCTTGGGCACTTTTACAACTGGTTATTTATAAGCCCAGAAATCTTGTCTGTGTTTTTGTTATTAGTCACTAAGCAAAAGCTTATTTTCCACCAGTTGGGAAGGGTTTCCTTTCTGAAAAATGAAAGCCTGTGTCTCTTGGCCAGACAGTTCTACCCAGAAGCCCGGTGGCTCCAGAATGGTAGGGAAAACTATGGCCCTTGACATGCCAAGCCTACCAGGAAAATTAAACCCCTGAATAGAAACTGAGCTCAACTTGAGTCAGCCCACAGCGCAGGGGCCAGGTCCATGTGGTGCATACCCAGGTTTTTAGTAGAGCCACAAAAACTTTACAAAGCACCCATGACGCGCGTGGCACTGGGGATACTGGAAGAAATCTTTACCAGGGTGAGAAGGGGAGGAAAGGTCAGCCCGGCAGAAAGAGCAACATGAGTGAAGGGGGGACAGGAGCGCCGTTAGCAGGACCACCAGAGCGGGCAGGTGCCAGGGACTAAGACAAGAGAAAGAAGCAACAGACCGTGAACGAAACACAGAGGCCTTGAATGCCCACGAGGAGCTTAACAGACACGCGACCAAACGTCGCCAAGAACAATAAACAGATGGAACAAGAGACAGGGTAGCATCCAGGATCCTGGGCCCATGAAACAATGCAGGGCTCACATCACCCCAAGAGCCTCCCCAGACAGTGATCTCTCCTCTCCTAGAAGGCTGATTCATAACCACCGTCGTTACCACTTACTGAGCAATTACTGCATGCCATGCATTGTCACATCCACTACTAACAATCCTATGAGACATTAACATCATCCCTACTTCATAAATAGAGGACCAGCGCTCAGATCTAGAAACAATGTGGCCAGCGCCCCGCACGTCCTCTTCGGTCACTAACCATCTCCCCAAGGATACGTATATAAGCCAATATCATAGATTAGTTTTGGATTTTGAGTTTTCTAACAATGGAATCATGCAGCATACAGTATATTCTTTTGCATCTGGTTTCATTCGTTCAACATTATATTTGTAAGAATAATCCATGCCGTTCCATGTAGTCAAAGATCGTCCATCCTCGTTTCTGCAGAGTACTCCGATTTGTGAGTGTGGCATGCTTAGTTATCCATTCTACTGGCGAGAGACATTTGGGTTGTTTCCAGGTGAGGGTCATTACGAATCATGCTGCTATGAACGTTCTTGTGTGTGTCTTTTGACGCTCCTCTGTATGCATGTCTGTTGGGCAGATAACCAGTAAGGATCTGATCCCAAATGTGGGCGACTTGAAAGCTTATGTTCTTGCCATGACTCCCCACCACTTTCCTCCATCATAGGTTTACTCTCCTTGCCTAATACTCAGTAAAGATTCTCCTTCATTAAACAGAACCATCATCACTCCCTTTTCTGACAATGCTTGTTTATCAGCTTCTCTGAAGCATTTATCTGAACATTTTGCTATGTGTTAAAGGAGATACAAATGTAGCATAAGACGGTCTTTCTTCTCAAGGAGTTGCTCTCTAGTTGTATATAACTAGTACTTATAAAATAAATCAAATGCTAACCTGTGGGATACAGACTTTAAGTCCCCAGATGAGCAGCGAGAACGATGGGTGAGGCAGCCTGAGTGGGCCTGAGGAGATTCCTAGAGAAAACAGGCGTGGAACTGAACCATCAAAAACACCTTGGGTTCTGTTCGCACAAGCTGGTTTTACCGTTGTCTCGGCATATCCTAAAATATCCAGACTCTCTCCTTTTTCTTCTACTGTTCAGCAGAAGGGCCTTCTTCCCGGATACCAACTTGAATTATTATTCTTGTTTTCCATTTATTTTCCATTTCAAGGGAGAGTGGGAATTGGCTGCTATAGTAACAGCTACTTCTCCCAATTAATTCTGCATTTCATCAGATGTTCAGTTTGACAGTCCAGTTCTGCCTTCTGATTGTCTGGCTTTCACTACCAGGCTAATTACCCAACTCCTAACCATTCCCTCCCTTGGGGTTAATAACACAACTTGTATAACTTGAGAAAATGCATACGATAAAAACAGTGGCCTGACCTAGGAGAGATGCCGATGAGTGAGGAGATCTTGGGATTTCAACCATCCACTGGTCATTGAAAGCCAAATACGAGGCCATTTAGGAAGAAAACGGGCTTGGGGAGGGAGAGGGTGAGAATCAATTAAACAGGACGTTCCATGAGAAGCAGGTTATAAAAAATGGAGGCTCTGTTTCTGCTTAACATGTAACCTCAAGAGAGGAAGACTCATCTGCTGGTTTTAAGTGAAAGGCCAAGAGCCTAGAATGGACCAGTCAGAATTCTCTTCATGCCTTTGCCTTCCATTGACTCCATCTCCTAAATCAGTTCCAGGATGCTGCCATTCGCTCCATGGCAGGGCCTCCTCACATTAGCAGCATTTTTATTACTTTCCTAAACCCTCAGATAGAAGTACCATTCCACGCCTCAGGGTGCTCTTTTATTAAAGTTCAGGAGGATCCTCCCAGAAAGTCATTTTCTTTTTCATTTCAGAAATGGAGTGATCTTTCCTTGGCAAGAATTGTCTGCAGCCTAATTGGGTCATTTAGTCAATACAAGATTCATACTTTAAGAGTTCCCTCCCCAGAACTAAATTTCAGACACCTCATGGGCTCAGAGCTTCATAAAATGGTCCTCTAACCTCTTAAGTCTGAAAGCCCAGGGTAGTGAGAGTGAGAAAATTAACCTAGACTGGCAGCTCTCCCATCATCAGTGAGTTGGTCAGAGTTGACTCAATGTGTTTCCTGGTTTGGACAATGAAAGGCTCTTTAGTTCACTCATTGTCTTTTCTTAAACCAAAACTCTTTCTGGATGTCGGTTGGCATGCCCAAGGAGAACCAGAGTCAAGCACGCCACCCACCGCCAGCAGTGGACTCCACAGAAGGCGGACGAAATGAAAGAAAGTGTATAAGCTACCCTAGGAAGAGCAGATGTCAAAGGCTGGCCAAGTACCATTTATTAGTGCTATTTGGGGAGACCAATAGCAAATACTAGGAGGGCAGGGGACATGACCAGGATAGAGGGGCTGTGTGGGAGAAGGAATCAGGGCGCCATGTAGGACCAACCATTGGACTCCACCCTCCTCCACAGTGAACTTCTGGAAAAAAGCATGCTCCCCCAATTTGCACAGTGAAGGGACAGAAATCCCACCCTCTGTGAAAACAGCCTTAGTCTCCCTCTCCTGAAAATCCCCACAGGTGGCTTTATTATATGGTTTCATCCCACCCTTATCACTTAGGGTGGAAAAGACAAACTTGTGGTCATCACACCTCTGGTTCTAGCCACTGCTTGACCCTGAGGTATGGCTCAGGACTACCTTGTCAACCCTAAATTCTAGTCTGCTTCGTTGGGCAACAGAGTGCAGAGCTTAAGAGCTTGACTCTCGAAGCCAGGCTACCTGGGTTTGAAGCCAGGCTACCTGGGTGCAAATCCAGGTCCTGCCATTTACCCATCTGAGTGACCTTGGCAAGTTACTTAACCTTTCTGTTGCCTCAGTTTCTCTCTCTGTTAAAATGAAGCTTCTATCCTCATTGTGAGGATCACCCCAGCACGCAGCAGTAAGCAGACATGTAAGTGTCAGCTGTTATTATTAGGCAGCAAATCTTAGTTTAAGAAAGAAGAACAAACGAAGACATGCCTGGATCAAATCCAGGATTATTGTGGATCTGCATTGGCAGAATCCACACTTGAGATTGCATTTGTGCCCTTGAGGGATGGGAGAGGGGTAGGAGAACAGAGGAAAGAGTGAACTAACACTCAAAGACATCAAAGGACTCCGCAAGCCTGGTTCTCTTGACTGCGGTCCATTCTTCAGGCCCCAGTGGTGTTCCAAAGCACAGATGTCAATCTTGGAGCCGTACCTACCAGATGAACCCACTGTCAGAAGTCACTGGAGGGGGCGGAGCACAAATTCCCAAATCAAAAAAACCTCAAACTCTGCAAGCTAGAAGTTAGAGATCATCTGCTCCAATCCCCCTTTCAATATCCAAATCTCCTCTGTAGGGTATGGTCATTGTAGAGACCCCCCCTTCTACACTCCATGAGCCTTCCTAATTTGCAGCCTCGGCAAATTAACAGAGCCATCCCAGTTCATTTCAAAAGACCCTAAGTTACATGGCAATACAGTTCCTTTTTTTTTTCTTTAAAAATTAGCTTCAAGTACAAGTGGTGTTATTTGAGGCACTAGAAAATATTGAATTCCAGGAAACCCAAGAGGGCGAGGCAGGACAGCCAGGGAGTAGCATTCGTGTTGGGTTGTTTTATTTCTAATCTCCAGCCTCTAGAAAAATGACTTGGGTGTAATCAAATGAAAACAATGAAAATAATACACTCGAAGGTCAAATAGCTAACTTCATAGGAAACTCATTAGAAACGTGACTGGACAAATTCACAGCCCAAGAGCTTGTTTGTCTGATTATAAGTGAAGAAAACTCTCTGGAGCTGTGTGATTAACAGGGGGTGGGTCCTTCATTTGGATGCAGTCTGAAGAGACTTCATGTGGAACTTGTGAATCTGACAGCAGAGGGAGTGTGTTAAAATGCTCAGCAATTCGCCATGGGTTCAGGAGAGTAAACACAAGCATAATACACCACTTTGCCAAGTTCAACAAACTGTTTCACGGGGCTCTGAGTCCCTGACGAGGGCAGCAACCAAATGGCTGAGGAAGGAAACCCAAGCCCAAAGGTATCGCCCACGGCTCACTGGTGACAGCTGCCAGACACATGTTCTGCTCTGGAATCCACTGATGACAAACGATCGGACCAAGACAAGTTTCTAGAGCAGGGCTCACTTCCTCCTGGTTGGAGTATCAAGCCCATCTTTCTCAGACTGGCCAATTAAATTGAAATCCCTAGGGGTGAGGCCCAGGCATCAGCATTTCTTCTTGCAAACGCCCCCATGAGATTCTAATGTGCATCCAGAGTTCAGAATCACTGAAATGGACAATCTGGCCTCAACCTTCTCTGCTACCACCTCCCAATAGAAGTTTCTATTCCAGCCAGTAAGGACCTCTCAGATCTCTAACTAACATCACATCAAGAATGATCAGTATGGTTTATTGAGCATGAACCTGGGACCATGCTTAGCCATTCTATTCATTATCTTAATTAATCCTCACAATCTTATCTATAAAGTAGCTAGCTATTGACCCCATTTTATAGCTAAGGGAACCAAGCCTCAGAGAGGTTAAGTCACTACCCCAAGGTCACACAGTAGCAATTGGCAAAGCAACTGATTCATTCAAATCTAAGCCCATTTGGACAATGCATACATATTCACCCTGCTAGACCAGTACCTGGAGTATAGGTGCTCAATACATCTTTGTAAAATGAATGACTGAATGATTAAGTAAGCAAATGAATAAGAACACGGGGTAGTATTAGTGACCCACAGACCTTGTTAGATCAAATCAGCTATCCCTTGGCTTCGAAAGAGCCTAAATGAGGATTTGCCTGCTGCCTGAAAACCCTGGATTAAGTCACTTGAGCCAGAGAAGAAAAATGTTAACCGCTTCCATTGTAGGTATTTCCAAATCACTGATGCTCGCAATGAAGCCCTGCTTTAGTCTCTAACCTACTGAGCAGGGGTTTTTCTAATATGGTGCTTCTCAAACTTGAGTGCATCAGAGTCACCTGGAGGGCTGGTTATTACACAGAACATCAGGTCCACTTGCAGGGTTTCTGATGCAGTGGGTCTGGGATGGGGCCCAGGACATGCTGACGCTGCTGGTCCTGGGTCACCCTCTGAGAATCGCGCTCAAGTGTTATTATTCGGCAGTTTATCGGGATCCTGCCATCCTCAAGGGGTTCTCTTCCAGGGGCAGCAAAAGTTTCTCACTCCAGGACCTCTGCTGGGTTCTGTGGAAACATCTTGCACTGGCCCCATTGCCTCTGGCCACAAGTTGCAAGGGAGGAGAAGGCGGGAATGCCCGTCATCAGAGCCTGGATTTTTAAAGCAGTGATTTTCACCAAGAGGCAAGAACTAGATCCCCTTCCAGAAAGATCTATCGGAATCTCATAAGGCACAGGTAGCTTAAAAAAGTATATTGTAATGTATACTTCTAAGAAGCTGGGAGGAGCTTTTAACTGATAGTAAACTCATCCAAAATGTCTCCACAGTAGGAGTTCGGAGAATTCAGTAGAATATAGACTCTTTTACGTCTTCTCATGGGCAGCAGGTTTAAGCCTCAAGGAGCCAGGGCATGAAACTCACATGATTATTAAAAGAAACACATTTGCTTGCTACTGTGTTTTTGAAGTTTGAGAGACCCTCCCAAAGGCAAAAGATCACAGCTGACAAATGCCAAATAGCCATCCTACTTTGTCCCAGAAAGCCAGGCTCACCCTTACCGAAGACAGGGGATGTGATGAAAGGGCTGGCCAGTCCAGCATATCACAATGCAAAAAAGGGCCGAGAGAGAGAGATGTAATCTTGCAGGGCCAAGAAAAGAGATTTCCAGGAACAAAAAAAACCAAGAGCATAAAAGTGAAGGCACCGGCCCAATCTCCCCCACTCCCCACCTTTTTGCTTTTACATGCTGGACTGTGCTGTTTCCCTGAAGTGTTGTGCAGCAAGATGCTGGTTCGTGGTTTTGCAGATTGAGTCTCCTGGGCTTCCAAAGGGGAAATGGGGGTGAGACAATGTGCCTTTGATGTTTGAACTTGGGTCCTGAAATCAGAACCCCAGGCAAAAACCGTTTTTATCTCTTCCATCCTAGGCAACCAAGTTGAAAGCTCTGGGGCACTTCCTTTTCAGCTGTTCTTTCCTTATTGTCAATTACCTCCCTGCTGAGAGAATGGAATTCCTTTGACTGAAAACAGGGGTCCATCCCAAGATGGTGCCAGAGATTTCTTTCTTCCTTTTCTCTCTCGATTAGGTTACCCTTAGCATCACACGCTAGAAGGTGTATGTCTATCCTCTTTTATTTACTTAGCATTAGAAGCCAGTTATGGTTTGTGTATTTACACAGAGTTGACAAATTTGAGGGTCAATCACCTTCACCTACATGTCAATAGGAGAGCAACCCCAGGATCTGGTTTGAGAAAGAAACATTTAAAAGGAATTATTTTTGAGATCTGGTGAACAGCAGCACTGATTCAGTGAAGCTGCAGATTTTATGAGCCTGCAGGTACTGTGAATATTATACAAATAACTTACATTTCCATGAACTGCAGCTTAGAAAACACTTGACCTATGAATTTACTGGACTGGGGACCCAAGCTTCTTCCTGAGATGTATGCAGAAATATTCTCTAAAATACCCACCAAGCTGGGATTTAATACTCTCACATATTTAAGACAGTAACCTCTATGAAGGCCAGGAATTATCTGTATCACAGGGTTTAGGACAAGGCTTGCCCCCAATTAGGGGTCGCTGCAGACCACCAAATACCTGGTTAGTATCAGCAGCACAAGCTTCAGAGTGTTGCTAAGTTCAACTCTCAGATTTACCAGTTACTAGTAGTTGGTATAACCTTGGAAAATGCACTTAGCCACCAAGCTGAATTTTCCTTACCATAAAATAGGGATCTTAACAATTCATCTTTCATGGATATAAGGATTAAATGAGATCATACATACACATATCCTAGCACAGGGTAAACACTCAATAACTCCAAGCTATTATTAGTATTATTTTCAAGTGTTAATTTTTAAATGTTACTTCCCTCCTCAAAACCAGTGGCATCCCCCTACTCCTGGTGTAAAAAATCCATACTCTTTCCTTTAGCCAATGTGGTCCAAATCTGGTCCTCTCCAATTTCCTCTCTCCTGCCACCCTATTCAGTCCCTCGGTCTCAGAGGCCCTCTGTCACTTCTCACAACACAAGCTGCTTCCCTCCTCTGAGCATCTGCACATACTGTTCCCTCTGCCTGGAATGCCCAGGTCTTCGAAGGGCTCACTTCTCATTCCATTCAGGTCTCAGCTCAAAAGTCACTTATCTGTTCGCTTGTCTATTCACTAAATTTCAGCTCCATAGCCCAGAGCCTGTCTTGTTCACCTTTGCATTCCTAGTACCTAGAACAGGGCCTGGCACATAGTAGGCACTTAGTTTTTTTAATGAATGAATTATTCCTCTGGAACTAGTTATTTCAATATCACCTGATTGTACAGTCCAAAATGGTGCATTCCCCACAGGAAACCCCAAAGGTCCTAAACGTACAGGGTTAGGTGCAACATTGCTTTGTCATGTTGCTGCTGTTATTGTTATTGCTACTGCTGCTTTTGCTAGGATGGGTGTGTGTGTGTGTGTGTGTGTGTGTGTGTGTGTGTGTGTGTGTGTGTGTCTTTTAAATCACAAAGGTCCTTGTTGAAGAAGAAATTGTAAAGTTCACTTAGCTAATGTCCAAACAGCCAATTAGATGCCTGGGCACTGATTTTTCACTCAGAAAATTAACACATCTCTGCACTCAGCTAAGGCTCCTGATTGGCCCATCAAACGACCAATCAGCTTCCAGGGAGAAGGTTCGCCTTTCACTTTGTGAGCTACAGAGGGACCAGGGTATTAACTCACAGACTCAGTTCCCACCACCATTGCTACCTCTGCACTGCCCCTGCCACACCCCAGGGTTGAAAAGGAGGGAAAAGGCCAGACTGAGGGGGATGCCTGGGGCACAGTGGTGGGCTGCAGAGCCAGCAAAACAAGACACAAGGTCAGAAATACAGGGCTGAGGCCTGGCAGAGGGAAAAAACAAGTGGGCAAGAAGACCTGTGTGCCAGGGCCACCAACTAGCCAGCATACCCAGTATTATAAGCTGAATATTCCTGGTCCCACTGCAAAAAAACAAACAAACAAACAAACAAACAAAAAACCCTATGTTGAAGTCCTAACACCTAGTTCCTCAGAATGCAATCCTATTTGGAGACAGTTTTTAAAGATGTAATCAAGTTAAAATGAGGTCATTAGGGTGGGCCCTAAGCCAAAATGATTAGTGTCCTTCTAAGAAGGAAAAATTTAGACACAGACACATACAGATGTGAAGACACAGGGAGAAGATGGCAATCTACAAGCCAAGGAGAGAGGCCTTAGAAGAAACCAACTCTACTGACACCTTAGTCTTGGACTTTCAAGCCTCCAAATCCAAGAAAAAATAAATTTCTATTGTTTAAGCCCCCCAGTCTGTGGTAGCAGCCTTAGCAAACAAACACACCCAGGGAGTCATGAACCTTCCAGAGCCTCAGTTTCCACAACTACGATGCTGTCCAATATGGCAGCCACTAGCCAAATGTGGCCGTTGAGCCACTTGAAATGTGGCTAAAGTGTCTGAGGAGCTGAATTTTTATTTCAATTAATTTTAATATCCATCTGTAGCTAGTGGCTTAGACAACATAGTTACATACTTAATTTCAGAGGATTTACAGACCCCCTGTAGCTCACTCATGAAATACCCTGTCAATGGACCCCAGATTAAGAACTACTTAGGATGATTATGGGGTCTTCATAACAATGACCTTTTTGAGTTTACCAGTATATGTATCATCTCATTTAATCCTACTGATAAACCCTAGGAGGGGGTAGAATTGTTATCCCCATTTTATAGGTGCAGCCATTGAGGCACTGAAAGGCCCACCATCCTGCTCAAAGTCTCATGTCTGGTGTGAGAACTCAAGCTCTTCCCTGACTCCCTAAAACCAGTTCTAAGGGTTTTATGAATTGAAGCCCAAGCTCTCACCTGAGGCCTTGGTGAAAGTTATTTCTAGTCACCCAAAGAACTTTAATTCATGCTAATACCCATCTTTAAAGTTACAAGCAAGGGCTTCTCTTCTTGAAGCCTCCAGCAGGGGCTGGACTAAGGCCTTGACCTTGATAATAGGATGTTCTTCCATTGAGGTTCATCTCTGGCCTTCCCTTGGAAGGGGGACAGACTCCTGCTCCCCATTCAGCCTGAAGGATTCCCAAGGTCAAGGAGGGCATGATGCTAGTAACGAAGTAGGCTTCTTTTTTTTTAAAGATTTTTTTGATGTGGACCATTTTAAAATTTATTTATTTATTTATTTATGGCTGTGTTGGGTCTTCGTTTCTGTGCGAGGGCTTTCTCCAGTTGCGGCAAGCGGGGGCCACTCCTCATCGCGGTGCGCGGGCCTCTCACTGTCGCGGCCACTCCCGTTGCGGAGCACAGGCTCCAGATGCGCAGGCTCAGTAGTTGCGGCTCACGGGCCCAGTTGCTCCGCGGCATGTGGGATCTTCCCAGACCAGGGCTCGAACCCGTGTCCCCTGCATTGGCAGGCAGATTCCCAACCGCTGCGCCACCAGGGAAGCCCCAGAAGTAGGCTTCTTGATGCCAGACTTCTGTGACCACAGACCGTCTCCCAAATAAAGAACTGGAAACTTCATGCTGGATTAAAACTCTGCTTCCTGGTAAAGAAGCCTCCAGCTCTAGGCTAAGAAATCTCACAGAACTGCACACAGAGCACGTGACCCACACTGGTCCACACCATGCATGATGGCCTTCAGGTTTCCATGGCAACCGGGCCACACAGAGCAAAAACACTCCACATTTAATAAAACTCACTCTCATCCTGCATTTTGTATCTCAACTCACTTCTCACTTCTGGAAATTCCCATCAATTACCAGGCATATTCAGATTTGTTTTATCAGCCTGGAATTCTACTTTTGTCAATTCTTCCTCCAAAAAACTCCTTTAAGGCCCAGCTTGGATGCCATATATTTCCATGAAAACTTCTAAGCTTGGGCCTCCTTGGTCCCAGAATATATTGTTTACATATCTACGGCAGGTCCTGGGCAGGGCCTGGGACTCTGCATTTCTAACAATCCCAATTTATGGTGATGCTGCTGGCCCAGGGACTGCAGTTTGAGACACACTGCAAGAGATGTTTGTGGAATGAATAAGTGACTGAATAAATGCAAATTTCCCTTAAAAATCCTATCTCCAAGGGTCCCAAAAATGAGCTTTAGAAAAATCAAGATAAAAGATATTACCAGCATTTACTTCTACATGAGGAGCAAAAATAGAAATAGCAGTGGAAAAAAAGCATAGCAAAAACCAGCAGGGAACCAGAAGAAGGAAAACTGAAATATCAGAAAAACTTTAGGGTCACCATCTGGTTTCCTCTTAGCCCTTACTGTATAAGTTATGATGAACAGACCAGAAATTAAAAATAGGTTTATTTTTCTGACTCAACCATCTATTAAAAAATATTCTACAGAAATGTTTTGACTCAGTAAATCCAAGACTAGGGATTTTTCATAAGAAAATAATCAGAAATGAATGTAAACATGATGTACAAGGAGAGTCTTTAAAGCCCTGTTTATAATAATCAGAAATTTAAAACAATTTATATATTTGACAAAAGAAAATAGATCCAATAAATTATGGTATGTCCATAAATGGAACACTATAAAGCCTTTTAAAATGTCCTTATAGTGGAATATTTATTGATATAAGAAGAGATGCATGGTATAAAAAATGAAAAAAAATCAAGCTAAAACCCAGTATAAACAGTATGATCTAACTCTGGATAAAAACCACATACAGATATAGAAATTTTAACAGTTGTATTTCAATCATTTCTGCAATAAACACATGTTGCTTGTGTAATTTTTTAAAGGATATTTTTTTAAATGATAGACTGGGAAGTTTATACTCTCCATTTCTTCCCACGAGGAACTAAAGAGTTGAAGCATGAGCACCTTTATAAGCTTTTCCCCTCCCTGTCCTTCTACAAACACCAACAACTTGAACTGCATTTGCAAAGAATCTGTCACACCAACAGATCCCTCTTCTTTCTTGGCATTTCTTGGACCTGCTGGAAGTTAATTCCTAACTCAGAAAGGCTAACTTTGAATAACTCATGACACCACCCCTGAAGCACCAGCTTTGGGGAATGACATTTACAATAGATCCACCGTTACTTGGCCACCCAGAAAACTGCCATTTTCCAGAAACCACGGCTGTCTCACATACTGGTTTTCAGTAAGGTGGGTTGCTTAGCAACCACCAAGAAACTGGGAAGATAGAAGAAGGCACCAGCCAGAGCTATTTTATGACCAAAGTGCGCTGTGCTACATGTGTCTGGTTGCACTCAAGGTAACCAAATAAGAGATAACACCCGGCTATTTTTGCATCATGAGGAAAAATACTTGGCTCCTGCCCAGAAGGGCAATTACCTAAAAATCTTGGCAGGCCCCATGGTATGAGAAATGGTAACTGATACGGGGGTGAAAAAAAAATCACTGACCTTCATAAATACTGATGATATGAGGATGGTTGAGGGATGACATGATCTCAATCTCTCGTCTGATGTGAACCATGTCTTGTTCATCCTTAATTTTGTCCTTACGAATGGATTTTATAGCAACCTATAAAGTCAGGAAATGAAATGTTACTCAGAGAACTAAACAGATGCAAATCAGCCATTGGGAGAGTTTGGAAAATAAATACAGATGTTACTTGTTGGCAGAACCGACAATAACCAAAACAAAGCTTCGAAATACCCCCGTCACATCTTTCATTTATAGCAAAAACACCCTTCTCCAGACAACAGAAAACATCAGGTTTTAACAGCCTGGGTTTGGGATGGTGGCTTTTTTTTTTTTTTTTTTTCCCACAAAGCAGAGGGCTGCTTCACGCAGCCAGATTCATTTACTCTAGGAATCCTGATCCTTTGAAAAAAGAAAAAAGGAGAGCTTGGTTTACAGGGTGTCGATGACTAAACATGGAGAGGTGAAATTAGCATCACTCAGCCCCACCATGCAGCTGCCGCGGTGATGGATAGAAAAGGCTTTATTGCGTGGCCTGTCTCAAGGCCAGTTCTGCTCAAACCTTGGGTTTTAAGACTCCAGCTTATGCTATGCTGATGCAATTGCTCAGAAGCCAAATCCTTCCTACATCCTTCCTCTCACTAAGGCACCTTTGATAGCAAGTGATACGACCAAAAGGCCCTGCTTGAGAAAAATCAGAGTAAAACCAAGGAAGTTAAGCTAGACTCCCTGCCCAGCCCCAGTTGATTCCAAAAGCTCCGTGCCAATGTTGTCTGCAAATCCAAACTGCAGAGAGTTGCCAGGGCCAAGGCGCAGAGCAATTACTCAAAAGAAACACATAAATAAAAAGACATTAAAGGACAATGGGAATCTAATAAGGAAGAAATATGTTGGCCAATGAATTCATCTCCGCTCATAAACAAGTTGGTTGGTAATTTAATCCGCCTTGGCTCTAAGGGGGGCAAAAACTACGATGGCGGAGGGGGTTATCCATGGGTAACAAGGAAACCTGCCAATCGATTTGCTGCCAGCTCTGAAAGCCTGCTTAGTTCCCTCCAAATTGGTCCTCCTGTGACCTCAACCCTCACCTTAGCAACCTTTCCTGGATGAAAGGAAGTGAAACCACACCTCGGATTGCAAAGGCACGAAGCGCTCTGGAGGAAACAGTCCTTGTTAGCAGCAGCCCAGGGCCACACCTTGCCTATCACAGGGTCAACCAGCAGCCCAGGGCCACACCTTGCCTATCGCAGGGTCAACCAGCAGCCCAGGGCCACACCTTGCCTATCGCAGGGTCAAGCATGGGCGGCTGCAGCAGGAACGCACTCACACCTGTGAGCGTCTGCAGTTTCCGACTGGGCACCAGATCCCCGTGCAGCGCTATACATGGAAATGTTTCTAAAATACAACCAGTCCATCTGTGACGCCACAAGACCTAGGAAGCTCTTATTATTCTTGATTTTGCTCTTTGCTGGTTAAATCAACTAGCAGGTCCCCGGATTTCTCCTTTGCAGACCTTTCCCCAGCTGTCATTAAATCAGTATTGGTGTCATTACCTGACCCTACACTAGTGGGGATCTTGTTCACTGCTTTCTCTACAGCGCTTAAAACCATGCCTGGTGCGTGGCAGGCCTGAGAAAACACTGAGTGTGGGCAGGGAGGCAGGTACATAGAGAGGGAAGGGGGAAGGAGGGAAGAAGGGCAGGGGAGCAGGGGTTGATGTTATTAGGTGGATGAGAGGTCAGACCAGGGAAGTGATAGTAGAATTGGAGCAAAAACGGAGGGACCACTCCAATCAAACAGCACCACCAAGACAGGCACGTCAAGAAGATGACTTAGGATTTCTTTGGCATCCTACTTAACGCGGGCAATCGAGGAATGGGGAAAGCAAACAGGAAACACAGGACGCCCTGCTGTAAACCCAGGGGCAGGTAGCACCCTCCCTAGAGTGTGGGTGGACCACGTGGCTGGAGACAAGGAGGCTGCACAGAGATGAATGAGCTTCCAGCTTCAAGGCCCCCTTTCACCAGGGTGCCAGGCCCCCCAGCTCCCCCAGGCCCTCACGACAGCCCCATTCAGGATGCAGCAAGAAATGCCTGCCTTTGCTTACGTCAAATGTAAAGACATGACTTGAAGGCTTTATTTTATCTGAGCAGGGCCTGCGATCCTGGGAGCTTGCTCTGGAGGACCGTGGAGGATGTGGGTGGCTCTTGGACCAACTCCTACATTCCTCCAGGAACTAAAGATGGGCCGAGTGGTGAAACTACCCCTTTGATTATACAGCAGGCTGAACTTGGCCTTGGGGAGGCCCTATTGTCAAATGACAATAGAAATAAATTCTTTCACCATCCAATGTCAGGGGAGGGTAGTGACATTCTGGGGGGTGAGAAAATAAGTGGACTTGTCAATCCCCCCAACCATGGAGCGAGAGGCCAACGGTCCCACGGTGTATTTGCCAGAGGGATGTTTCCAGCCCAGTGTGAAAAGGAAAGTGCCCACATTCTAATCACACCCCACTCGGCACTGAGGAAACTAAAAGGGCTCCATAAATGTTAATAGCCATGGTGGTTGTCCCTCCACAAAAGCTTCCCTCTTCCGACAATGAATCTTCTATTGAAAGTGTAAAAGAGGGCTCATTCTGCCCCCTATTTCAAAGGCATGGTGGGAGACAAATGCTAGAAATCACTTAGAACTGTGCAACTGTCAAGGCCAGAGGGAAGACATTCAGTTCAACTCCCAAGAGCGGGAGATGACTCACCCAAGGTCATATATCCAATGAATGGCCAACCACGAAAGCAATAAGGATAGAAATAATAGCGGCATTCACGACGCACTTAATATATGGTACAGACACTGTGATAAGTGCTTTACACACCACGGATCTTTACATCCTTATCATTCAAGCTTCAGCTCCACAGTCCCTTAGGGAGGCCTTCCCTGACCCCTCTACCTGATAAGGACACTCCTGGCCTTATACTCTCCCTATACCTTTCCCACACCATCTGAAATTATCCTGCTTCTTTGTTTGCTGCGTATTCAGCCTGAGGCCAAATCCAGTTCCCAGGATGTTTCCATAGGACCCAGATAGCTAAAAATGGTTGTCACATTTTTGAAGAGTTGTTTAAAAAGGAGAACGAGATCTGTAAATGCAGCTCTTGTAATGTAATGCAGTGCCTCCTTTGTGAAGTTGAAGGATAAACTGAGCCAGCACACGGTGAGGCAGCATGGCATGATGGTTAAGGACATGGCCTTGAGTCCTGGCTAAAACCACTCACCAGCTGTGTGACCTTGAGCAGGTTGCAAAACCTCTCTGTGCTCCAGTTTCCCCATCTGTCAAGCAGGAAAATATAGGACCTGCCTCACAGGTCCCTATGAGGATTAAATGGCTTAGAACATGACTGGCCCAGGATAAGGGCTTAATAAATGTCAGCCACATTTAACCCAGAGAGAATACCCCAAAAATAGGGCCTTCCTTCCTTTTCTCCAACCCGAGAACAAACTTGAATTCCTCCTGCTTCCTCGTGGGGTAGCAAGTGAAGGTCTAGGGAATGGAGACCACATTTGTTTCCAAAGTGCAAAAAGGGCAGGAGAATCTCTCTCCTGGGTCTTTAAATTGTACCCTCATCAGAATTGTCTGGAAGCTCAGAACAGCTGAGCCCACATGAGCATCCGTGGCTCCTGAGTCTGAGACCAGACAGGAGGACGAACAACTGGAACCCGAAAAGCAACCTCAGGACCATTTCCCCTTTCTCCTTCCAATAGTTGCCAGGTGAACAGGGGAATCAAATGTTCCCACTTAGAGACAAAAGTCTGACTCACGGTATCCACTTCAGCCTTTCTGGATTTTGACTGTTCATTGACTTAATCCTTTTGAGCGCCCACATGGTACCAAGCACAGTGCTGAGATACCATGATGCAACATGATTCTGCCCCAGCCCTCAAGGGGGGGGGGCGGTGGGGAACAAGGGGTCAAGGGCAATAAGCAAAAATCACACAATAATTACGTAATTACCCTCGTGGCCAAAGGCTACCAAAGAGATACACAGAGATGCCCGATATTATGGAGCAAACCTCCCCCCCAGTTTTCCTCAATCTTCACCCACATCTACAAAGAAAGACAGAGGTAAGGAAAGGGCCCAGCAGGAAGAGATTACCAAATGTCTGAAATCATACACCCTCCAAAAAAAAAGTCCAGTTTGTCCCTGCAGGAGTTGGAGACATTTCACTCTGCCTTCAAAATGACTGAAGCTGGGAACTCAGGTGTTTAAGCCCGACGCACAGCCCAGCCCCTTTCCTAAGTGTTCCCAAGTCTAGACATCACCGTGTGCCTTATAAATGAGGCCACCCTATCGTTTAATGATTAAACCTTATGGCTGTGGACCTGCAAATTCTGCCCTGCGGTGCCTGACTGTTTAAGAGGCAAACAGCCCAGCCAATGCTGATCCCTTGTTAAATATAACAGCCTTCTCTTCTGCAGTGGTCGTTTTTCCTTTTTTGAATAATCACCCAAAACTACCTGCTCTGCAGCCTGCTGGGCTTCCTTTTCCACAGTGGCCGTTGCGAATGTTAAGAGCTCGGGGATCTAGGCAGGGCTATGGGGAGCAGAGCAGTATGATGAAAGCTCAGGCTTTTGCTGGCTGGATGACCTCAGGCAAACCTGAACCTCACAGGTCTCAGTTTCCTCATCTGTAAAATGGGGTCAGCAAGTCCTACCTATTGGGGCTGTTGTAAGGAGGAGAAGTAAGTACAGTGCCTGGCCCTCAGGTGTTCACTGAACGGCAGTGACTATAACGAGGCCTGTCAGAACGACACAGCGATACAGGGTCTTGGGCCACACTTAAAGGGGTGACAAGCCCACAGCGCATCATCACACAGGCCTCTCCCCTCCCCATTCCTCCCACACACATCCTCCCCGTCCCCACATTTGTAGTGAGGCAAGAACAGGTTAAAATTAATATCCAGCCTGCACGCCTGCACAGAGCAGGGCAGCCAGCCATCTTCCTGGGCTGCTTTGGGGAGTGGAGAAAATTCCAGGCACACTGTGTGTACTTGAGGCTCCAACCAAAAGAATCACTACCCTCTTCCCTCCACAGCCACCTCCCATGATGCTCATTGACTGACATCTGTCAGCCTAAAGAGAGGGTTCCAGAACAGTGCCTCTCAAAGGGGTCCTGGGTATCTGGTCAAAATGAAGATTCTGAATCCAAAGGTCTAAAGTGGGGCCTGGGATTCTGGATTTCTAGCAAACTCCCAGGTGATGCACCAGTGATGTCAGCCCAGGGACCACACTTTGAGTAACAAGATCTTAGTGCTTTGTCTTTGGCCTAACATATCAACATTTTTAAAGCAGCGGCGATATTCTTAATAATAACAGTAACTAATATTTATTATGTGTTAACCAGGTGCCAGTGGACTTTATCTCATTTAGTCCTAACTACAACCCCATTGTACAGCGGCACCAACGCACCGAGGAGATAAACGTTGCCCAAAGTCACGCTGCCTGTTAAAGAGATGGAGCGAGGACTTGAACCCAGGCAGGCTGAGCCCAGAGGCTGCTGATTCTGGAGGCTGTGGATAAAGTTGGGACGGACAGCAAACATGGCAGGTGACAGAAACTCTCAAAGGATCCCAAACAGTCTCCAAAGCCCAGTGTGATGGGCCCCCTCCAAGCAGATGAAGTTTTTTACAGGGTCCCATGTGAGGTCCTGGGAGGTCAGGAGCTGGGGACTGAGCAGCAGGGAAGAAACAGGGCCATAAACACTGCATTAGCATCACTTAGTGAGAACAAGTTTGAGTTCTAATCCCGGCAACAGGAGCTGGCAGCTTCCCTGCCATTCACAGGTGTGATCTCACACCCGGCCACGTTCCACCGCTCCACGGGAGCTGCAAGGCACTGAGTCAGAGGCAGCTCAGGGGACCTTTTCTTACCAAGGGGCCCAGAGGCCACTTGCAGTGGAAATGAATGGTTAGCCAAGTCAAGTTGGAGGCCAGCGTAGGGCGTTCCTGCTCTGGCCCGGTTGACGGTCAGAGTTCAAGGCAAGGCACAGCTCCACATGGGCCCCACGGGTCCAAAGCTCCCCAGGATCACCAGACGGCTTTCACTTAGAAAGGCTGTGCCCGGCCATCACCACGGTGACACCAGCCAGGAGGCCACCTTGCAGCCAAAGCCCCTAATTCATTAAATGACCCCCAGCTCTTTGTGAGGAGTCTGGCCAACTCAGGACAACACTCCAGCAAGTTGCCAAGATGCACCAGCCCCATGGGAATCCAAGGCAGCTCCACCGCGGGGCCCGTGGGCCTCTTCCTCTCCGGCCTGTTGATCCATGTCGATGCGTGAACGTTTCTTCAGACAGAAGCAGGTTGGAAGCCAAGAGTTGTATCAGCAGGCTCTGAGGAGAGGTATCCTGATGCCACGGAGCACAGCGTACAGAAGAAAGACCTTTTTCGTCAAAGAACAGCATCCTACCATTCGCCACCACCAGCCTTTTAACCTTGTAAGAGGTTCTGAACATGTAATCCTGTGTAAATCAGCTCTCAATCCTCGATTTCCCAAAACTCCCCATAAGAGATGGTGTTTCCTCAGATGACCCTGATTTTTTTTTTCTCCTGCCGTGAAGAATGTGTTCTATCTCCAGAATTGAAACAGCAAAGCAGATTTTTATTTGACGGGGCCAGGGCCCACTCAGGAGGTCCTCAGAAGGGCCTGGGATGTTTTTATCTACAGATACAGTCACCCCTTGTTCTGGACCTGCCCCCTTCAAGGGCTGAGCGAAGAATGTCATTATTGCATGTGTCGATGCCACAAGGGAAGTGGAATTAATGACTAAGAAACTGCAGGCAGATCTACACTCCCTGTATGGCGCTGAGGTTTGTAAACAGGAGACAGTGGCCAGGGCCGACCGGGCAGGAACCGATGGAAAGTTAGCGCCAGCAGCAACGATAGAGCAAGCGACAAGCCCACCCCGAGCACGCAGTTAGATTCCAGGAGACAGCACTTTGCCAAAGGCTGGTTGGCGTACCACCTGCATCAGATCCTCCGTCTGGGGAGGAAAGGGGGACGCTGACTGCCATAATGCAGATTCCAGGGCCCACCCCAGACCTATTGAATTCGAGGATGAGGACAAGCTGGGATGGGCACTTTTTACAAGCTTCCCCGGTGATTCTGCTGCACCCTGAAGTTTGACCTTAAACAACAGTCAATGTGGCCGGGATGGCACTCCTTCCGTAACTTAAATACTATGCAGTCATATTAAATGCTAGATGATAAAGGAAAATTCATGAACTGCCCATCTATAAAGAGGGGAATTTAAAACAAGCTACTTCCTTGAAGGGACTCAGTGACCTGCATTAATTTGCCCCTGGGAAAGGGAAGGTTTGTTCCCAGAGGACCTCTGGCTCATCCTAGCCCGAGGCAGGCCTGTGGAAGCCCGGAGGCCACAGAAGCTGGCTGCTCGCGGGTTACTTCATGCTCTGCAGGCCACCTGGAGCTCCCACGCCTGGTCAAAGTGAATGTGTCCAGAGGAGGAGAGAAGAAGTGAGCTCTGGAGCGCCCCCATCCTAACTGCTCTGTGAGAGAGGGTCTAGCCGGGGCTGTGAGGAGCCCCCTCTTACGGGGATCCGCTGGAAATCTCTAAGAAACGATCCCAAGGCCCCCTGCAGGAAATGGTCTCCAGTAGCACAAGAGATGCTACACAGGCAACACCAGCGTCACAAAAATACTGAAAACGCAAGTCTTGTTCAGCTGGGACTCGAGTGGCCAAGCAGGGGTTTATTTTTGGACTCTTCGCATTCCTGAAAGCCAAATGCAACACCAACTCAGAAATCTAAAGTTCAACGGCTCTTCTTCCAGGTTTCAATAGTTCTGGGGAGAGGACAGACCAGACCAGAGGGCTGAGGTTACTTCTAAGTTGGACAGCCTCAAGTAGTAGCATCTGATCACCCTGACACTGTTTACACCACAGCTTGAATAAGCTTAGGATTGTGCAACTTTGATTTATCAAGCTCCAAGCCCAGCAGAGCCCCAGCCAGAACTGCTAAGAAAGCCAGCCTCAGCCCCTTGGCCCTGTCATCAGTCACAGGAACTTGGCCCAGGTGCCCCCTGCACAGGGAGGTACTCGGACAAACATGTCACAGCCTCAGTTTCCTCATCTGCAAATAAGGTGACAAGAGCACCGACCCCACGAGGTTGCTGTGGGGATCGTATCAGATTGTGTACATGATGAAGGGCGAGAAGGCATAACCAGCAACATTATCACCGGCAGATGTTAGAGCTACAAGGGCCCCAGAATGTTCTATGCCAGCCCCCTCGTTTTACAGATGAGGAAACCGAGTCCCAGGGAGATTAAAGTACAGGCCCAAGTTCACGAAGCTAACAGCAGCACAGGAACGGCAATAAGGGTCCTGATTCCCACTCCACTCCTGGATACATCATACCCTGGGTGGGGATTCCTAACCAAATTCCAAACCACAGCTAGCAGCAGGACTGAAACTGCCACCAAAAAAAAAAGGGTTTAAATTCACATCTACATGTGAGGCAGGGCCCAGCACAGCAAAGTCCCCAGAACTGCTGCATTATTAATAAACTGAGAGGGGGGCGTGGGGCAGAGGTGACGGCCACTCCTAAGCGTGCTGGCAATATAGGACCCGTTTCACAGCACGATGTGTGATTTCATTTTCATCTGACGCCAGGGGGCTGTCCTCACACAGACCTGCTGGGGACACTTTTCAGTCCAATTCAGTCCGAACCTTGTTCCAATATCTAAAGCCTGATTTGATATCACCATGAGTAGGCATACCTGGGTGGTTCTTATCCCATTATTTCTTAATTCACTGAAAACATTGCTTTTAAATATTAACTTCAGGCGGCCACTGAATCACTGACCTTGGGAACCAATGAAAAAGGGACACAAAAGACCAAAGAAACATTAGCTTTCCAAAGGGAAAGGAAATTAGCCAACTGAGTTTAGCTGAGCCAGGTGAGCAGAACAAAGAAAAAAAAAAAAGTTTTTAATTTCTTAAGATGGTAGGATACATATAACACACACACACAAATTAAAGGGCATGGCTTTAAATTTTAAATTTTAACCATGGGTGATTTTAAAGATAAGTGAAAGAGAAGAGTCCTCAGAGGTTATTGTTATCCTGACAGAATCCCTCTTAGGTGGAAAACGGGCGTATAGCAATTAGAGCGCAAAGAACAGCAGTTCAGAGAGGGAAGAGATATGGGGACATATGTATATGTATAACTGATTCACTTTGTTATAAAGCAGAAACTGACACACCATTGTAAAGCAATTATACTCTAATAAAGATGTTAAAAAAAAAAAAATAGATCAGACAGGGAAGGAATAAGAGCCCGGGATGCAGTCTGTCCCCGCCCCACCCCCCCCCCCAGAGGCCTCATTCATCATCTCCTCACAAGCAGCAGCTTCTTTTCCTTCCAGGGGAAGCGCTCAGCTCTCAGTGTCCATTATCCCTGCTCCACAGCCCCTCCCCCGCCCCGCTGGACCCCCCCTCCCCCTCCACTCCCCCCCATCCTCCCCCCGGCCCCCCCCCCCCACCCGGCACAATCCACTTGGATGCTTGTCAGCCCGCTAATTACCGCCCCACCAACCTGCTGCCAGGGATGTTGTCACAGAAGCACCACCGGCTACAAAGGCACAGCCCCCACCCAGCTCTGCCAGCCCAACCCCCAAGGCGCATGCTCAGTCCCAGGTGGGCATTTTCTGCCACCCCATCAGGCCGGTTGCCTCCATGGGCCTCACCCACACCCATCACTCAATGCCTACCCTCAGGGAGATTGGGGCAGGGGTCTGTGGTCATTACAGGGACTTAAGGAGCAGCCTGGGTGTGTCCATGCCCCTGGACATTTGTGCTTGTCATTTCCTCTGCCCGGATCCCCCCACACCCTACTGTCTGCAACTAACTTCTCCAGCTGACCCCCTCCTCCGCACCCACCCCCTGCAATGAGCCCCCGAAACGCACATATAGGTCCCCTTTCATAACCTTGCTCACCATTACTTATAGGCTTCATTCACACAGAGACCATTTCTGTTTTATTCATTGCAACATCTCCAGTGCCTAGCAGGTAACTGGTGTTCTGTATATGCCAAAGAGCTGTTGCTGAGATGGCCCCCAAGTATTAAGAAGGACCTTTATAAAACCATACAACAATAATAGGGCATCTGATTCCACCCAGCCTAGCCCCCAGCCCCCTGCCACTGAGTCTTCTTTGACCTTGCTAAACTCTCAAGTGTTGAATCCCTGCTTGTCCCAAAATCATTGAGCCTGAACTTGCTCATCTTTAAAATGGAGCAATAATAGTGCCCACTCCAGAAGGGCTGGGAGAGAATTCACGACAATAGCTAGTGGTAATCATGATAATTACCAGTTATCAAGCCCTTACTGTGTGCCAGGCACTGGGCACCATCCTGTTAAACCTCTCAACAGCTCATTCATGAAATTCTTACTAAAACATTATTTCTGCTTTCTCAGTGAATTTAAACTGAGTCTGAGGAAGGTGAAGTAACTTGCCCTAGGGCACACAACTAATGAACAGGAGAGCTGGGTCTCGCTAAACCCAAAGACCACACTCTGAAGCTCGGTACCAACACTGACAAAGCAAGTAGCACAGTACCTGGCATTTAGTGGGTGTCTATAAAAAAAGCTGAATCGGAGTCTCTGGAGATGCAGGCGCCACTGAAGCCACACTGCACAGCCTTGTCCCCACCCTAAGTCTTTTCTTATTCAAATCACTCCCATCCTCAAAAGCACATCCACTGGTGTTCCTTGCTGCTCTCTGCGGGGCCAGGCAACACAGCTGAACAAAAGGCAGAATCAGACCAGAGGGTCTGGGAAGCGCATCTCTAAAATGATGCAACAGTGAGTCAAATCTCCAGCAAGCAATCCTGGGAAATCTGCTCTAGATAAGGTACTGATCAAGGTCCTGCAGATCATGGACCTACCCTTCAAGCTGCTTACAATCCCATGGAGAGGGCAATGGACAGGCTCTCCCTGCCCTGCACCCATTCATCCTTCTACTAGTAGGAGCGCCCTGACATTGTTGCACTGGGGACCACCCCTACCCCACTGTTAAAGAGACTGCCAGTCAAGATACTTCACCCTCCCCATGCCAATGGGTAGACACATGACCTACAGTTTGGTCAAGGAGATGTTCTTCCTAGGACTCTGAGACCCTTCCCAGCAAAGTGTTCTTTTGTGAGATCACAGGCAGAAACTGATGTAGAAGTCCTTCCATGCCTCATTCCCCCATTTCCACCCCCAAGTCTCCCTCATGCTCGTAAGAGCAGAATTGAGTCTCACTTTGCCCAGAGTATGAATTTTCCCATCCCTGACAAGAGCCAGGAGAGAATCTCCCCTGTCCTCTTTGCTCACTCATGTCATGTGCCTTACACTCCAACATCCCCTCCATAAGATGGGCCTCTGACTACTTCACTTGACTGGTACTAGTTGAAACACCATCTTCAGGACCCATCCAGATTAATTCTTACAATAATTTCCTCTCTCACCCCAATAAAGACATAGTAAATTATTGTGGAATTTGGCCTTTTTTTCTGGCTGACTGGGGGTTCAGTCAGGTTGTTTTGACCGATCTTGCAAGAAAGGTACAGGAAGTCCAACGATATTCCCTGCCAAATAATGTTCTACCCTATAAAATATTACCAGTTGTTATAAACTGAATTGTCTTCCCCTCCCCCCAGCAAATTCAAATGTTGAAGCCCTAACTCCCAATGTGACTATTTGGAGGCAGGGCCTTTAAGGAGATGACTAAGGTTGAATGAGGTCATAAGGGTGGGGTCCTGATCCAACAGGACTGAAGTCCTTGGAGGGAGAGGAAGAGACCCCAGGAGCACGTGCTCACTGAGGAAAAGCCATGTGAGGCCACAGGGAGAAGGCAGCCATTTGCAAGCCAGGAAGAGAGGTCTCACCAGAAACCAACCCTGCCAGCACCTTGATCTTAGACTTCCAGCCTCCAGAACTGTGAGAAAACTAATTTCTGTCATTTAAGCCACGTAGGCCATGGTATTGTTACAGCAGCCCAAGCAGACTAATATGCCAGTCGTTGTCTGTACTACCTAAATCACAGTCAACACATAATCTAACAAGAGGGAGAGTCATTCACGGTCAATACCAGGAATAGGAAGCAGAGACGGCAGGATAGGAACCCTCATGCATCCCTGCGTCCCCAACAACTAGGGAAGAGTCTGGTCCCATAACAGACATTCAATAAACACGTGTTGAGTTGAACTGAATCAAACATGCTGAATCTCATCAGTCATAATTTTTATAAGAATGCTCACCCATCCACCCACTACCACCAACCTGGGCCAAAATCTACAAGTTGCTGATGTCAGATTCCCAATTCCACTCTGGTCCACGTTGATTCTATACTTGCGGGTGAGACCGCAAACCCGTGTATGCAATACCAAGGTGTGTAAATGACCCCCCCCCCGGTGTATACAGTGCCATCTCACTTTATTTTACTCTCCCTACCACCCATGAGACAAGCTATTTATTTTGCAGGAGAAAGAAACTGATCCTGCAGAAAGGAACTCTCCGAGTCCCCACAGGTCATAACGGCAACACCCCAAGTTCCAACCCAGGTACTTGGATTCTGTGGCCAATACTACTTCCACTGGGCCACACCTGTTTCCAAGTGTCGTGAAATCCATGCAACCACAGGGTAAAGGAGAAACACCCCAAGTCCTGGCACCGTGATGCTTCTTTTCTCCATTGTTTAAACCCTGGGGAAAACTAGCTCAGATATCAGACTATTCAAATGTCGTGGGCGATCTGGCTGGGGAGCTAATCAGAGCAATTTGAGTGCACGGCTAAACGAGGACACCCCTTCCTGGACCAAGCCTTGCCTTTATGGCAACACTTCATAAGAACCATTCCCTTACAACACAACTGTCAAATCCAGCAACCGCAGGCCAGAAACATCCCAGCTGAACCCCGCCAAGCTGCTTTCTGATGTACTGTACACACAAATACCAATATTCCCCAGATGTTCTCCATGTAAAACATTTGGTTTGAGACACAGCCCTCCTTTCCCAAAAACTCTTACATTTGTTTAATGGACTCATACAGTTCAGCTAAAATATCCTGGAGCAGACATCTGAAGCCAGCCAGGCTCTGATGCAAGCATCCCATCTGCAGAAAAGAAGAACAAGTAAATAAGACGGTCCTCCCCCAGATTTATGCTCCCTGCATCTTTAAGCAGGTCATAAAATGTAAGCTATGTACGGATAATAATGCAAGTTGCTTTCAAGTGTGTTTCTGAGTCCATCTCGGTATTAATCTAAGACTGATGTTCAAAAGGACAGAGGGTCTGGCTGGCAGGCTGAAGAGGAGGCCACATTCTGTTTCTTACTCCCTCAGAAAAGAAGTTAAAAAATCTGTCACTTGAGCAACCTAGATGATTGAGGTGAAGGTAGGTTTTCTCTTGGTTTTAGTTTTCCAAATATAGCAATAGCTCCTTTATTCCAAAGTCACTTGTCCCTCTGGAACACAGGGAAGATGTGGCAAAATGGGACATGCACCCACCCAATGGGACCTTGAATCAAGAGACTCAGCTCAGTCACATACTAACTGAGTGAGCCTGGCCAGCCCAACTCTCCCCAAAATGGCTCATTCTTTTACAAGAGAAAACGGAATCTCATTAGATTCATTGTCAGGGCCCATTCAGCTCTGAAGACTGTACGAGAAAGGAAACGAACTCTTAGAAAAGCCACCCCAAGAAATGGCATAGAATCCATCCACTGAGCCCCTGAAGATGGTCACCCAATGTTTTCCTGCTAACACAATTCTAACAAGCTTGTCATGGCAAAGCTGTCGGGAAGTGGAAATACGGAACTAGAAAGCCACTGGAGACAGCCTCCCTGGTGGAATCAAGACAGGACGACTGGCTTTTACCTTTCATCTTTAACTTTTCTGTGTCTTGTGAGTTTTCAGTATTGAGCGTGCATTATTTTTGCTAGAGGGAAAAGAAAAATGTTATCATTTGAAAAGGGTCACAAAAAGGCATGGAAGCTGATGAAGGAGTAGATAGACAAGCTATAAATAGCAGACATGAGAACTCCAAAATACAGTACTGAGAACCATTTAGAAGTTCCCAAAAAGACTTCGAGAAAAGGTTTAACTACCTTCAAGGTACCTTGTTTTAAGAAAGCAAGAAAGTGTGCATCCAACTGAGAAAGATTTCCATAAGAAATGGCTACAATTTTTTAAAAGATTGGCTTGTAAATAAGCGAGCTTCAATTACCTGGAAAACTATATTTAGAGCTCTCTCTTATAACCCTTTAGTATTTCCACTTACCCAATGCATCAGAGTAACAAGAATTCTCCACTTTCTTGACTGGGCTCATGTCACGTTGAACCCTAGGGGCCGCTGGGCTGCTCGCTCCTTCTCCTACCCTCCTCTGTTTTACCAGCCAACTCCCCACCGCCGTCCCAGCCAAGCCAACTGCCCCAATATGGCAGCCTCTAGTCCATGGAGCACCTCATCCTCCCAAAACGCCAGCAAATCATGGTATAATTGTAACTTCCTCCATTTGAGGATAAAGATCCCCAGATTTCAGACGTGTTTATTCTCATCACTGCCAAGAAAAGGCAAAATGCAATGAGACAACATACAAAAAATGCCCAATACTGTCCAACATACAGTACATACTGCAAGGCCCCTTTTTAAATTATTATTATTAACAAATAGGCCACATGCAGAAATGTGTGTAAGTAAGAACCCTGCAGTGAGACCTTCAAAATACGAGGTTGAGAGGATGGTGTCAGAGGGCAAAGTGAGACAGGGCTTGGGAGAAAAGGAACAGCTGTAGCCTCTTTTGAAAGAGGACATTTCGGGTCACCCCAGTAAAAGAAGTCCCTCCAAATGTACTTCTGTAGCCCCCAGGGAATCGATTTTGCAGGATGGAATTATTTCCCTGAAATAAACAGACACACAAAAGTCACTACAACTGGAGCCTAACAAGAAAACAAGCCAGCTGCTAATTTACAGGCAGCCTCTGATGCAACAGAGCAAAAGGTCCCCGGCTCAGGTCCAGTGGGATGGCTCTGGACACACCAGCCCTCCCTGGAGGAAGCACGCTGGGAGCCACATAGGGGAGGGGCCTCACCTTGTTGTGGGCAAGGTCCCAGGTGGACCAGGCATGGATGGGACACCTTCAGGAGTGCAGACCCTTGGGCCTCTGTCATCAGCAAGCTCCATCATGGTCTCAGCTCCAGCCGTGCACTTAGGCGTCTGTTTCAAGATGGTGCTGCCCGGGCCCCATCCGCAGAGAGCTGCTAAAAGGTCCCTAGGTGATCCTAATGCTCTGCCGGGACTGGGAACAAGCGGTGTAGCCAGAAGAGCCCACAGGGGGGTCAGACAGACCTGAGTTTTTAACTCTGGTGCTACCTTGCTTACTTGAGCAAATCAGTTACCCTTTCTGAGCATCAACTTTTTTCACTGCAAAGTGGGAATAATGGTCCCTTCATGACAGAGCTGCTGTGACATAAGATGATGCACGTAAACGGCCTCATGGAGGGTGATTATTCTACAAATGTTCTCTCCTCTCCCTTCGCTCCCCTTCTTTCAAGGTTCTCCCAAGTGGGTCAGGAGTTCTGGGCGTCTCCCAACTCTAAGGGGCTTCCTGCCTTGCTAGGTGGGGAAAAAAAGGACGGGAGGGAGGCACATCTTTCCTTATGTTGGATCCCCTCCATCACACATACAAAATACACACACTCAGAACCCCTACTGGTGAAGTAGGCATATTATTCTACAGCAAAACTATGCAAAGAATGGAGAGTCACAAGCAGCAAAATGAGGGAACACCTAGCTTGTAAGATTTGCTTTGCTTTTCCTGTGGAGAGGAAGACCTAACCTGGGTGTGGCACTTTCTCGGGAAGTCCCTGCCTCTGCCTGTGTCTCTCCTGTTAGCTGCAAGCCTCTTACACCTGGCAGCACAGGGTTGAGGCATAGTAGGCCCAAGGGAATGTCTGAATGAATTATGCTCTTTGAGGCCAGGGATGGGCATTTGTAGATCAACAGAGCTCCTAAGGCCCACACGTGTTAATCCCCTAAATAGGCATTTCGTAAATATACCTGACTCTGATTCTGAGCACCTGGCAGAAAAGGATATAAAGGCACATTCGGCATTTGGGGGGCAGCAGCTCAAGGTCCAGTGACTGACAGCAGCAGCCCTGCAGCACTTCCACGTTGGCATTCCCCTTCAAGTAGTGCAAATGTGGGCCAGCGACTTAATTTTCTGTGCCTCAGTTTATCCACTGTAAAATGGGGATGACAGTGCTGTGCCTCTCTTAGGGTTACCATGAGGATGAATTAGGTCAGTGATTCAACGTGCTTAGACTACCGCCTGGCACGATTCCTGCTATGCAATTGTTTGCTATTATTATTACTCCATGGGAAAATAACAGGCAAAGAGACCTCAAACTACGGCTCCAATATAAAGGCGTGGGGTCTTAGGGCCCTCCAGTTATCACAAAAGAAGGTGTGGACTGAAGAAAGTGGGGTGGTATATCCTCAGATGAATACAACGAGCTTTCCATTACTGTGTTTCCCAAGGACAGACCATGGACCAACCCCATCACCTTCCCTTGTGTTATCTGGTTAAAATGTTGAAGATTCCCAGGTCTCCCTAAGTCCCACCCCAGCCCTGCTGGACCAGGCTCTCTGGGGTGGGTGCCAAAGATGGTGCATTTTAACTGGCACACCCAGGAGACTCCCATGTCCCCACAAATCTAAGAGCCCTTAGACTGGCTAAGCTCCTTAACTAGAGGGTCATGTCCATTTGCCCACCATCATAGCCTGAGAGGCTTGCACATAGTACGTGCTCAACGAATATCAGATGAATCCATTCAAGAGTTACAACTCAGTAAGTAGTCAGTCAGTTGTTTTGAAGGTGGCAGGCACATGCAAAGCAATGCTAAATCAGACAGACAACTTCATTCATTTATTCTAAATATCTTCACCGTGCTTACTATATACCAGGCACTGTTCTAGACACTGGAGATGCAGAGAAGATGATGAATGAGGTTGCTTAGAGATAATTAAAGATGGTGACAAGTGCTGTGAACGGAGCTAATAAAGCAAGGAAACGGGTGGCGCGTGTCCCTGCTGTCATTAAACTCGGCCTCTAGGGCAGCGCCACCCTTTAGAACTTTCTATGCTGATGGAAATGATCTTTCCTGCATTGTCCAGTGGCTGCCACTAGCCCCACAGGGTTATCCAGCACTTAACATGTGGCTAGTATGCCCAAGGAACTTAAGTTTTTAATTTTATTTCACTGCAATTAATGTTAACTTTAATAGGCACGTGTGTCCGCATGAGACAACACAAGTCTAGGGGGCGGAAAGAGATTAGTAGACTGGAAATTATAACACAAGGCACTCAGTGCTATGAGGGTGAGGAAGGCGGGTAGAGCACCATGTGTTATCAAATGCCTCTCACCCAATTACCAGATGCCCTAACGTTCCCTGGCTCTGGGAATTGAAAGAACAAGGTCAGGTACAAGGCATTGTACTTGGGCTGGAATTTTTATAGGCCATGATCAGTTGGAAGTGGTATGCAGCCCGGCCAAGCCCCAGAGACTGTGGTTCAAGAACACACCACCATCCACAAAGCCTGCCCACAGCTGCCAGAGAGATCTCTCTCTTCCCCGCCGTTCCGCTGATGGTCATTTTGTCCTTGGCTACAACGTCCCACTGGGCCCTGCATGGATTTTACGAGATTTCTTCGCTTCAAGCATAAGTACGGATACAAGCCTCCTAAATTCCACCGGAAAATTGGTGGCTAATCCAAACATTTCATAAAATTAGAACTCATTGTGGGGCTGAAAGGAATTCAGACTGTGCCGCCACCAGAGAAATGCAAAATATTTGTTATAATTTTTTCCTTCGTGAGCTGTTTCAAGCAGCAAGTGCTTTTTCAGCTTGAAGTTAAAGGAGGCACTGGGGCGGTGGGGGGAAGGAATGGGAGAGTTTTTGTTTTTGTTTTGTTTTCTCTGTGGTTTGCAAAAAGCATCACCAGATGATGAAAAATCGAGGAATCCTGCCTGACTCCCTAATCCCTCGGCTAGCAGAGATAATAAACTTTCCCCGTCTCGGCTGCATCTTGCCTTTATAAAAGATGGTGTTTTTCTTGGAAAATGGTACTTTTGCTCCTTAATTTTCTTCTTAGGCTTTAGCCCCAGAATTTTTTCTATGCTGAGATTTCATCAGCAAGAGAGAGACTGCAATCATTCATCCAGGCATGCATGCAGGCAGGTCACCAATACTGATTTGCCAGGCACCATGCTAGGCACTTGAGATAACACCAGTAAACAAAACTGGTGAAAATCCATGCCCTGGAAGAGCCTGCCTTCCAGTGAAGGAGGACAAACAAGGGAAGAGTTGGTGACTGCCACTTTGAAGCAATTTCGGGACAAGACCTGAAGACTCACTAAATGCAGAAACTGGATGGGGCTGGAAAGTAAGCTCCAAATCAGTCCCAGAGCTCTCATCTCACAGAGAAATTAGTTGAAGCCACAGAAGGGACGTAATTCGCCCAAGGTCACACAGCTCAAGTTGTGGCGATGGTGGGACTGGCCCCCAAGCCTCCTGACAACATCCCCAGACTCGTAACACTCCATAGCCATTCCACAAACACGAAGTGCCTTCTTCTTGTGCACCAGGCACAGAACCAGGCACAGGGGGGACATAAACGAGTGAGACACGGAATAATTGGCTTCATGGAACCAAGTTCCTCCAATTGCTATTTTCACAAGCCTGGACACAACTTCTCTGAGCGGTAAGTCTGGGTTCAGTGGGAGTCCACCCCGCAGCGTGTGGGTGAAGGACCCAAGCAGGAAGCTGCAGAAGTCTCCAAGGATCCACGTCCATGAGAGGCCATGGAGTCCAGTGATTACAACCTTGACCCTGAAGTCAGACAGCCCAGCCCTAGATCCCAGCTCTGTGACTTTGGGCAAGTCTTGTGACCTCTCTAAGCCTCTCCTTCCTGGTCTACAAAATGAATGTACTAATAATACAGGCTCAAAGGAGAGGCAGCACGTAAAGTAGTTAGAATAGTGCCTGGCTCACACGCGCCACTCAATAAATGTTTCCTGCTATTACAACCATTAGGGAAAGGATCCTCCTTCCGCTCTGGACCTCCCTACATATTCAAGAAGGTGGATACGACTCAGTGGACAGTTCCACTTCATTCCTCCCCTCTCCAGGATTTCTGCCACGAGCTGCCTGCACACCCACTCACACACTGGTTCCTTCCGCGAGCATTCCATTTGATTCTGCCTGGGAAACAGATATCAATTAACCACAAGGAAGATGCAAAGCGGGGTTCTCCCTGGAGCAGGTGCATCACTGCCCTGCCTTTCCACCCAAATACATTCACGTGCTGGGCTCTGAGCTCACCAGATCACCCCGAGTATCAGCGTCTTCCCTCCCACAGCTTCTGCTAGTTGGAGAAATAATTCACTTTCTAATCTACCAAGAGCTAGACAAGGTAGTAGCGTTACATCAAGGACCACTGAGAGCTTCTCAAAGTTTGCTGTCTCCTCTTCTAATTGATACTGAGAAAGTCATGGCTGCATAATGAATGTACTTGATGTAAAGGGATGAAATTCTAAGAGACTAAAGCACACCAAGAAAAAAAAATACGATAGGGAATCAGTGTCCTTAAATGGACCAGCAAGGAGGGGTAAGCGTGGACCACAGAGGCTGGGGATCCAGAAATGACAAGGGGTAGCTGCTCGTTCTAGAACCAAGAGGTGGCTGAGCTCCTTCGGGGCAGAGGCTGTTCCCTGTTGCTGTTGCCCAGCCCCACCCCGCCACCCCCCTGGTGCCCACACAGGGCCTGGCACAGCGGTGGAGCTCAGCAAATATTTGAATAAATGTGTTTCAACGTGCAACCTTAGAGAGGCAGAAGGAAAAATGACAGCTATTTCTCCTCCTCCTTGGAAGCCGTCTAGGGTCGTAGCCGAGAGCTCAGACGGACGTGAGTTTCATTCCTGCCATCATCCCCAGGTCACAAATAGTGTGTCCCTGGGGCCTCAGTTCCCTCTGCAGGAAAATGGGGGTTGTGAGAGCATCTCTCTCATTGGGACGGGGGGCGTCTAAGAACGACCCGGAACTCAGTGAGATGATGCAGACAACACACCCACCCCAAGGCCGGGTGAGTACAAAGTGCTCCGCAGAGGTGAGCCTGATAGAGCGATTCCATCTTTAAGGATGAAAGACTAGTGAACAGACTGGTCAATTCTTCCTTTTAAGTGAGGATGCCAAAAACATGCCTTCCACTGGGGAGAGGGCCCCCTGCTTAGTCTTCTCCTCCTCCCCGGAGTCTCGCCTCCATCCAGCTGTCCCCAGGTTGAAGGAGCTCCCTGGATGCTGAACGCCCCCCCTCGCTGCTAAAAGCACTGGGAGACCCAAATGCACGATGGACAGCAGAGGCAGCCGCAGGCCTCCAGCCTCACTGGGACCAAAAGCAAAGTCCCCTAAACTCGAAGTAGCTAAGGAATGAGTGAAGATCCCTCCAAGCAACCCAGCAGAATATATGAGTTTGCCTTCCTCTGAATCCCAAATAATAACAGCTAATTTTTACTGAGAACTGGCTGCATGTCAGGCACAGTTCTCGGCACTGTCTCTGACAACCCAGGAGGCAGGTTCTATTATCATCCCACTTTATAGATGAGACAACTGATTAGGTTCTTTGAAAATGAGAATGGTCTAACTCACATAGAGCCTAGGCCAGAACTCACTTCATAGACATGCTTAAAAAGCAATGTCTGCCTTGAGCTGAATGGAAATGCAGACTCTCCCTACGCGTGACAAAGCCTGCACCTAACAATCTGAAAAAGGTTTTGGGAGCTGAAGATACTTCCCCTTCCCGCAACAAGACCTCCTGCCAAAAACAAGGCAGTAGGAAATGAAGTCTACATTTCACCAGCTGCATTCAGCGAATCCCAGGATTCTCTTCCTATGCGCTGGCAGGGACCTTGGAGAGTCTTTTGTCTTGGCCCCTCGATTTACAGGTGAAGAAAGGGGCTTCAACACCTGGGCACCTACTCTGTGATAACCTGTGCCCAGGCTGCCCAAGGTACAAAGACAGCTGAGACCCCATCCTGCCTTTCCCAAGAGGGCTCCTTCCAAGGATAACACTCTCTGTGGCCCACACACTTTTCTAAGAACTTGACGTACAACTCATTTATCCTCACAACCACTCCCATTTCACAGATGGAGAAACTGAGTCAAGCTGGCCATCTCAAAGTTACACAGGAGGTTGGAGCAGGGTCTCAAACCCAGGCGCCTGGCTCCAGAGACAGGCTCAGAACCACCCCACACTCCCTTTTGGATTCCTGGATTGGATCGTCCACTTCCCTTCCACCTTCCTGTGAGTGTCACTGGCAGCTGGGGTGAATCATACATGAACTGAGCCCAACTCACAATGAAATGACAACAGCCAGCAAGGATTCCTTCCAACCTGCACCCATCAGCTGCTTTCGTGGCTTTCGAGCCACGTGAACTACAAGGAGCATGACACCAGCGAGAGGGAACTGGGGACTTAAGGAAACACTGACAAAGAAGCAGCTCCCTTTTTTTAAACTCCCTTTGGCCACAGAGTTGCAAGTTGCGCCCTGAGCCATCTGGACACCGCCCTTCCCCTCCCCTTCCAGGGAAGGAGGGAACCTACCGCAGCAGCCTCTTAGCACCCTCCCACTGGAAATCTCCAGCTGCCTCTCAATACCTCTAATGAAAGTAAGCGAAGTGGCATTCTTCTCTCGAGTTTAAAAGGCAAATCACGATGGTGTTTTTTCCAGACATACATTAAACTCCGCACTCCAGCCGGTTTACAATTCCTTAAGTACTTGATTTACAGCCCAGGGAGAAAATGTTTTGAAAATCTTGCAAATGCATTTTGTGTCTCCAGCTTGCCTACTCTGCAGAGCTGATCACCGGGGATTCTCAGATGGGGGGCGGGTGACTCCCGGAAGTGTGGGAGTGACCCAAGGAGGCCACAGAGCTCCAAAGAACCGCGGGGAGCAGCCGCCAGGGGTGGGAACCCGCTTCCCTCCTCCTCCCTCCAGCCGTTCAGAGCCTCAGTGGAGACGCACCTGGCCGCGCTGGGCCCTCCACCGCGGTCCACTTGGTGGTAAGGAGAGGGGTGACCCAGAGCAGGAGGATGGGGGCCCAAGGGGCCTTCCCCCCCTTCTCAGGACTGCTGATGCACTCTCGATGCAGCTGTTCGTTCGTGCATTCATTCATCCATTCATTCATTCTTACTGAACACCTACTGTATGCCTGGCACCCAGCTACAGGCCAGGATGCCGTGGTCAGACAGTGACCCTGCCTCCCTTCTAATGGGGGAGGGAGGGGAGGCTGTATACAGACAAAGCATCAAACCCACAAGCTCTGAAGGAAACCGACACAGGGCCAAGACAGGAGGACAAGGGAGTGGGAGTTTGGACAGCCAGTCAGGACCTGAAGGATGTGGCAGATTCAGAGTTTAAGTCCCCAGCAACCCATGGGAGGGTTTAAAGCAGGGACAGCCATGACCTGGTATAAGAAGGCCACCAGGTGCTCGATGCTAGTACTTCTCAACAAGGTAGTAATACTAGCTCTGGTTTTCAAGATACTATGCACAGGATCTGCGTTGGAAGCTTCCAAATCCTACTTCTCATGGCAATCCCACTTGGTCGGATATTGGTCGCCGCATTTTCAAGATGAGAAAACAAAAGCTCAGAGGAAACGTGCGGCTTGCCCAGGATCCTCCAGCTGCCGAGCCACAGGGGGACATGGGAACCCAAGCCTGCCTGATTGTACAGCCTTGATTTCTTTCTCCTCATTTATATACTCCCTTGCATCATTCTCAGACTATTCCAGATGCGTTCATCACACGCCCTAACTAAGTTCTCGGGACCTCGATGGTAGGTCATATTCTGCTCTGAAACTTCCCACTATCCTGGGCACTTTAGGAAGCCCTCATGAAATACACCCGGTTTACTGCCAGATTGAAAGGAAAAGGGGTACCAACCCCAGCGGAGGATGTGTCTTCACCACGAGGAATCTTCAGCCCGGCCCCGGTTTAACATGCAGTTAACAGCTTACCGGAGAGCCTCGCCGTGAAGTCAACATCTGGCTGCTTCTGGACCACTTCCAGGGAATTTTATCAATACAGCCAGACTCCACTCACGGTGGGTCATCTGGCCCAGCCCCTCCTGTGCCGGGGCCTGGGATCTTCTCATTCCTGCGCTGTACAGTGGCGTCTGGGCCAGCAGAATGATAAATGCATTCTGCTTTAAAGCAGATACTTCACAAATCATAACTTACAGATGCTCCAGGACTTTCATGTGGGAAAGACAAATGAGACTTAGGCTGTCTGACTCCGGAGCCACTGAGGACAGGAAGCCACAGCCAGGAAGCCTCTCTCCCCCTAACAAGCGCATGAGCAAATGTAACAGAAAGAGAATTTGTGCAGGGAAGGGTCTGCCTGGCTTTGCAGACTCTGCTACGTAACCCGCCATTCATTTCCAGCCATTGTCTTTCCTTGCCCACAAATCGGAAAGCTCCTTGAGGTCAGGGGTGGTGACCTCCAGCCTCCACACCTCCTAAAACAGTCCCTCGCTCAATGTATTCCCTTCTGCGCCATCCTACAAGCCTTTGCGCAGGACCTACTATGTGCCCGGCACACTGCTAGGCACAGAAAGTAGGTCCAAGACGGTTAGAAGGGGCTTCCCAGCAGACTAGACACCTCAACTCAATTCTTATCTCCTGCGGCTTCCCAGGAGGAAGTGAGATCAGACGTCCTGGAGTGGGGTGGGTGCATTTCTGTCTGCGGGCCGGGAAGTGAACCAGCTGACCTCCCGAGGCCCCCTAGGGATTCCAGAACCTGAGGCTGCTGAAGGCACAAAGAACAAAGTGTGTGCCCAGGAGGAGAGCTCCCTGACCTGCTTCATTAAAACAGACCCATGGCCCAACAAGCAGAGGTCTCGCTCCCCCAGCACCGGGCTGATCCTTATCTTCTCATAGCTCAACTCCTGCAAAAACCTCCAGGCTGGCTCCCTGCTCCAAGCCGGCACACCAGACCCATGGGCTCGGAGCCCCGCTGCGATCAGAGCCCAGCTCAGCCCACCTAGAGGAAGGGAGCTGGCCAAGGTCTCTGCATTCACGCTGCCTGGGTCCAGACCCTGGCTCTGCTGCTGCGTGTGACCCTGGCAATTAGCGAACCTCTCTGTGACTCCGTCTCTTCATCTGGGAAATGAGACGATTGCAGGATTGTCACGAGAATTAAATTAGTTAAATGTACCTGGCACGTTACAAGCACTCAAGAAGAATTAGCCGCTATTATTATCATTACTATTATTAAATGTTATTATTATTCCCCCCATCCCATATCACCAACCTTGCCTCCCACTATGTCCCAGCATACACCCTGCATTCCAAGAGATCTGGCCCGCTCACCCTGGAATCTGCCCTCTGCCCGAAAGCTTCCATATTTCAGTCTTCGGAAACCCAAATCAAGGGTCATCTTCAACAGCCCTTGCCCTCCCTAATCCTACAGTATGCCCTCTCTCTATACCCTTCCTGAACAACAAGAAACCCCCCCAGGAGAAGAATCTCCCCATGGCTAATCTTCTGGCACATGATTGAAACACCGCACCCAAATCCAGAGGTCACCTGCTGTGCATCAAAAAGAAGGTTTTCCATTTCACCAGCAGCAATGGGTCTCAAAATAGATAAACTTGTCTGACACTGCCTAGCTGTTTGATCCTGGGCAAGTTAACCTCCCCAAGCATTGTTTTCCCCACTGGTTAAATGGGTCTAACAAGAGTGCGCACCTCTTAGGATCGTGGTGACGATCAAACAATAGAAGATGTCTGTAAAGCACTTAGCACAGCGTGACACACCACAAACTCTCAAAAATATCCGCTGGTAGTGATAACAGCGGCGGCAGCAGCAATACAGGAGGGGGTGCTCCCGTCTAGTATGGAACTCAATTTAATGAACTGATCTTCAATGAGCTACACTCCAACTTGAAAATCTCCAGAAGTAATCAATTCCTGTAGAGAAGAGGTACCCATGGCCTAGCAACTGCTCACTCTGTCTCTTCCACCAGACTGTAAGTTCCTCGGGTCTTATCCATGTGTATGTCCTAGAATTTAACATGGTGAGAAGCATATGGCAGATGGTAATAAATCTTTGTTAAACTGAGCAGAATTAGTTCAATAGTTGTAAGTACATTTCCTCTTTGCTACTAGATTATAAGCTCTTTAAGAGTGAGGCTTGTGTCTTGCTCCAGTAAAGATTTATTAAATGAGTGATGGAAAAATACCAAACCAAGAATCAGGTTTCTTAGACCCAGCCCATCACTCACCAGCTGTGCAACCTCAGAAAAGTCACTTAACAACTCTGTACCTTATTCTTCCCACCTCAAGGATGAGAAGTTTGGACCACGTGTCTGCCAAAGTCCCTTACTCCCTGAAACGGGGTTTGGGCCTTAGCTGCAACATGGCACCTCAGACACCATGCGTACGACAGCAATGCACCCCTGGCTCAGCAGGTCAGCTTACTAATTGGCACCCCTGATCTGCCATTTTCCAGCACCAGGCTATCAATAACTTTGGGTCAGTGCTTAAAACACCCATTTTTAGTCAAATCAGTTCCTTTGCTGGGCAAGGATGCCCCATCACCCACGCACCATGGCAAACTGGGGGCACGATTTGCCCGCCAGCCCTGCCACTCCCATGCCAGACCCCTCCCGGAGACCTGATTCCTGCTCACACCACGTCACCTACTGCCCACAGGGGCTAACCTGGTGCAGAGGGAGAGCTGAACTTAGCCCTTGACAGTGAGGTGATCGCGTAACACCTCTCCCCAAAACGTTGTTTGTTTTTGCCCTTGAATTTTTTGGCAATGCTCTGTGCAGCCTGAGGGTCCAGGGAGTTTGGCTCAAAGAAAATGCCATGTTATCACATTGGGGCTCACTACACAGCCCTGCCTGAAACTGTATCAAAACAAAAGTTGTGCAATAAACAAAGACCAAATTCAAGGTCTTAAAAATGTGTTCAGATCCTATCAGAATCTGGCCTACTGTCGTGCCTTCCTATGGGTGCACTTCCCTAATTAACCTGAAAAGTTGATGATTTCTCCTTCCTCTCTCTGAGTGAGTTAATTGTCCAATGCATCATGCCTCTCTGATGGTCTTAAAATCTAAATGAAAGTCCAAATGATATAAGAAAAAACATCTGCTAAAAGAGTAAAGTAAATTTGCTAATTTCCCTTTTTTGAAGTTTTCTATAGGTTATTTTATTCAATTCTCACAAATAGTCCATGAAATTGGTACTATATTAGCCCATTTTACAGATGAGGAAGTGGAGGTTTCTGAAAGTTACATAGCTTGCCCAAGGTCACAAGGCTAGTCAGGGATCAGTCAGGACTTGAATGTAAGCCAGGACTCTTAGCCCTTCTGCAAGAGTGCCTCCTTTGTGGGGCCTGTTAATCTCTGGAAGAAGCCACTTTGAGTCCTTTGTCATGGACGTGCTCAGGCAGCTGCAGCAAGACTACATTTGGGATGAAGAGGGGAAGATGCCTGGACCACGCAGGGGCTGGACCAGCCAACTCCAAGGTCCAGATTCTGCAACTCTGTACGGAACTGCCTTTCACTGAGCGCTGATGCTGCATGGTATTTTGTTTGATTCAGAAGGCCCTTGCAGACGTGCAATTAAAAGCCACAACATTCTTATTCTTAAACACTTCTCTGCCTCAGCGGGGGCTGATTTCACAGCATCTCATGGAGCCTGACACCCAGCACCCGATTTCCGCCACTTGCATTGGCAAAGGAGCTGAAAGTCACAGCTCCTCTTGGGAAGTGCTCTGAAGGGCGTGGGTACAAACGAAAATAAAACATCACTTCACAATTCTACCCAAAGACCTAAAAGGTAGAATTGAGACAGCGTGCTCTGAATTCTCCTAAACTGCACCCCGAAAGCAAATTGTGGATGTTTAGTGCATCCTTGGAACCAGAAGAAAACTCCAAGTTCACACTTCAGATGAAAATTCCTTGTGGCTCTTGACAGATTCTGAGTCACCAAGCACTGTACAGGCAAGAACAACTTGCTGACCAATTTTTTTGATGTTTGTTTTATTTTCTGTCCAGTCAGGCACAGGGAATTTTCCACCTGACAAGTCCTATTTCTCACTTAAGTTCTGACACCATCTGTGAGCAGTGTGCTCAGCAGGGGAAGGACTTGAGGCCAAGGAAGACCTTCCCTTCACCCAACCTCGGTTTTCCCATCTGCTTAATGCAGGGTTTTCACCAGATGATTTTGCTAACATCCTAAGTTTATCTATCAAGTAGAAAGCAGTCTGGGGATTGCCAGTTTCTGGATGTGGATATGCTACCAGATTCAAAATCTTTGCATAATTTTTGAGTAAAACATGAGATGGAGCTGAAGTGAATAGCACAATGGGAAACTGAACTAGGGCTGGACAATACCAGAGCAGGACTCAAATCTTGCGGCTGTGAAATGAGCCTCTTCCGTTCTCAGGGCGCCCCCTAGTGGCCACTCGACTAAATCCCGACGGAATGCTCAGAGTTCCTGCAAATAAAGGGAAAGACACCCACCAAAGAGAAAGGCAGGCTCCCGTCTACGGATGCAATCCCTTTCACTCTACCCTAGTCCGTGGATCAGACAGCAAGACAAATACCTGAGGCCCTAGTAAAGCTCAGAAAGATGTCTGCCATAAGACAAGCTTTCACTCTTGCAGTTAGTGGCAGCTCCCCAGGCTTCTGGTATCTTTGTCCCCTCACAAATCCCAGACACACCCTTACCACTCAACCCCTCACAAGCTCACATCCTCAACCTGCAGCTCCAACTGCGTCTGGTTTTCATTACTCCGCTTTCCAACTTCCCAGCGCGATTCTTCAACAGCTATTAAGACAACATGAGCAAGGAGCTAGGCTTAGTTTTTGCTTATTCAACATCCAGCCTGGGGAATATCACCTCAAACGAAAAGCATGAATGAAGTGCACGTTTCTCAGCCTCCTCTTCCACAGACCTGCAAGTGTGCTCCTCAAAGGTCATCTTTACAACCATCTCCTCTTGAAATTTTTCAACCTACAAAAATGGCACCTGCCCTCTCAACGACTTGCTTGCTATAGAATTTGTTGATAGGCGACAGCTTAAAAATACAAGGTACAATCTCTCAAATTTCCAATTAACCTATAACAGACTTTTTTTAGGCTATAGGATAAAGCCGTATCAACCCAAAGAGTGAAGCCTAGAATGAGGGAGTTATCCAGGTAACCAAATATTTGAGAATTTGGGAGCTGAACTTTCTGACTGATGCCCCATTTTGTCCACAGAACTGTCCCTGCAAAGATGCAAAAGAAAAATCCTAACATTAACCTACCACTTCATTCAACAGTCCATTTTGCTTTTTCCCTGTGGTCATTTGTTAAGTTTATAAGCAACCTGGGCCCTGAAACAGCCCCCAAAAGTGTACACAAGGAGTCCCATAATTAGTTCCTGACTTTGGCCCCAAATTGATTAAAATCCATCTGATATGCTGCAAATCAAAGAACCATGTTAATTTCCTGCCACACACCACACAAAATCTTTCTGCAACAGTCAGTCACTTTGAACCCAAACCTCCAGCCACAAAAAGTGTGGATTTCAAGGGCCAGTTCTGCAGAAAGGAAAATGACAACACACCGAGGTTGGGACAATGCAGAGACCCCAAGGCACTCAAGGCGCTACTTGGGGCTGTGTAAATGGTCTTGGGACCCTGGCAGGGTTTCAGCTGTCACAAAGAGTGGGGAGGCTGGGGCAGACCCCTTAAGCAATGTAGTAGCCCTGCAGCCAGGGCCTGAAATGCAATTGAGTCGGCAACTGAACGTCCGTATGGCTGTCCATGCCCTAGGCATTTCAGTCCTCCCAGAAGCCAGCAACAAACTGTCACAACCCTCAGGCATGCAGCAGCCTTTACTTTTGTCCCCTAACCTTCTCTCTTAAAAACAGGCAGGAGTCCGTCCTCCCTTGCAGTGACAGCAGCATCGCGGTAACGGGGAGTGGGAGGATGCAGGGGAGGGGGGTCTCATTCATCTACAGGACATGGGGCTTGGGGGACCAGCTCCGAGCTGAGTTTGTGGTTCTGTCTGTAGTTAAAGCAATAAGGCATTCCAAAGAATGAATGCGTGCCCGCGAGGGAGACCCCAACGGTCCCGACGTTGCAAAGTGTTTGCAAATCATAAACACTACTTTGCTGCTGGGATCAAAACCCCCAAAATATGCGCAGACAGGATGTAACAAGTGTTTCGGGAGAAAGACACGCCTGAGCCACGGGGAGCTGGGGGGAGAGTGAGGAATCTGTCTGAGGGTTCCCGGGAAGCCCCCTCTCGGACAAGAGACCTTCCTCTGCGCCCCAGACCCCGCCGCGCGCGCGCTGGGTCCCCAGCCGCGTCTAGCCCGAGCGCCCCGGGTTTCCCCCCAACTCACCACTCGGCCCGAAAACCTCTCGGTGGCCCTCTTGACTTTGCCGTAGGTGCCTTTGCCCAGGGTCTCCTGCAGCTCGTAGCGGTGTTTCAAGTTGTGCTTGTGGTGATGCCGCTTCACCCCGTGCGGCTTCCTGGGCTCCGGGGCCGCCGCCGCGGGGGCTGCTGTCGCCCCCGCCCCCGCCTCCGGGGGAGAGCCCGGAGCCCCCGGCCCCAAGTCCGGGCCGTCCCCGGCCGCGGGCGCAGCGGCCCCCTCCATGTCAGAACGCGGGGCGAGCCGGGCCGGAGAGGGCAGGACAGGGCACGGCGCTCGCGGTGTCTGGGTCCCCGCCGAGGGAAACCTGGGCGCGCTCAAGGTCGCCCCCGCAGCATTGGGTAGGCGGCCGGCTCCCGCCCGGGCTGCGGCTGGGTCACTGGCGGCGGCGGGGACCGCACATCTGGCGCCCCCGGCGCGCACGATCCGCGCACCGCCCACCAGCCGCGGCGAGCTGCGGCGCGTCGGGCGAGGTGGCGGCGGTGGCGGGGGAGGCGGTGGTGTTCGCAGGAGGGAGGGGAGAGGGGTGGCTCCGAGCGCAGGAGGGGGAGTGTTATGTGGGGCGCCGCGCCTCCGGACCCCTCCCCGGGAGGACGCGCAGACGGGGCGGGGGCGGAGGCGGCGAGCGCGGGCCGGCCCCGGGGGAGGGGGGCGAGGGGCGGGGCGTCCGGGGCTTCCCCCACCTCCCGGGACCCGGGGCCACCCCGAGCTGGGAGGGGGATGGGTGCGTGTCGCGACTCGCCCTTTGTGCCGCGCCGCCTAGGCCGCGGCGGCGGCCGGCGGGCTTTGTCCTCGCTCGGCCGGGAGGGAGACGGGGGATTCCCAGCCCAGGCGCCCCCTCCCCGGGCTCGCCCGCCGCAACTACCGCGGGCCCTCCGCCGCCGCCGCCGCCGCCGCCGCTGCCTCCTCCGACTCCTGCTCCTGCTCCGGCCGCTCGGCCTCCCTTCCTGCTCGCGCCCTGGCGGCGGCGGCTCGCCGAGCCCCGGGGCCGGGCAGGCGAGAGCGCTCGGAGCCGAGGGCCGCCGGGGCCCTCTCGCGATCCGGCCGGGGGCGCCGCGGGCTCGGGCGCCCCTTCATTTTCTTTTGGGTGCCGCCGCGGCCGCCAGGCCGGAGACGGGGGAGAGGCTGGGGGAGGGGAGCAGCGCGGGTGTTGGGTTACAGGCGGTGAGTCACGGCCACCCCTGCCCAGCCGCGTTGCGCACCCCCTCCGCCCCGCCGGGGCTGGCACCCCCGCCTCGCAGACCCCCGCCGTGGCAGCGGAAGGGCTGCTCGCCCGGGGCAGCTGCGCGCCCCCGAAAACCCCAAGAGGGGCGCGCTGCGCCCGGCCCCGCGCCCTCCCCAAAGAAAGGCGGAGTCGGGGAGGGAGGGAGGCTAGGAGGCTGAACCCGGGGCCCGCCGCCACACTGCCGCCCTCCGCCACCATCCAGAGAGAGGAGGGCGACGGCTGACAGAGGAGGAGAGCTGGGTGCCCACCCTGCCCGCCAAGGCTGCCTTTGGAGGTGGGCAAACCAGGGGCCTCGAATGGAGCAGGGCCTGGGGCCCGCTGAAGCCAGAGGCGACTTGCAGGCCTCTCGGCCCCTTGGGCCTTTAGAGTTTTCCTTTAACTGAAATGGCCAGATCCTGGACATGGTACCAGGCACTCTACCCCCCACAAGCGAGGGTCAGGCAGGAAGGGCCTACGTCTGCAGCCAGGCTGCCCCGTTCTTCTAAGAAGCAGCAAGGAGAAATGAAGAAGAAGGCAAGAGGAAAAGAAGCCTTAGGTAATTTGTTTTATAAATGGTGCAGTATACCAGACTAGGATGGGAAGAGTGAGGTATGAAGAATGTCTGGTGCGTTCTGCAGATGGCTTGGTGGTTCTTACTTTTTCACCAGTGAGCTGGGCTCGCCCTTCCTCTGCAGCTCTCAGGTTCATCCCTTCTGCATTCCTGCTGTCTTCGCTCCTGTCTGTCCCTTATCACCTTACCGCGGACTCCAGCAACAGCATGTCCTCCCCGCAAACCCCCTCCCTGCTGCCAGAGTCATGGCCTGTAACACCGCAGTCATCATATCCTCTCTGTGCCACACTCCCGTGCTTGGTATTCTTCTCTGTCCAAACTTCTCTTCTACTGATGCTTGACATAAACCCCGCTGTCCCTTCTTGCCTTCCCCAGGAGCACACTGGTTATCGCTTAATACAAACACAAAGGCCGTGTTTATTCAATTCCTATTCTGTCCTCCACGCTTGCAGGGCCTCCCTGCCCCGATCCTGCAACTATTCTGCTTTTATACAAAGTCTGAAGACATTGTGTATGTAGATTAAAAAGTCAGAGTGAGTAACATGCAGGTTGAGCCTGGCTTCCCAGTGGATAGGCTGTGTGACCTTGGTCAAATGACTCAACCTCTCAGAGCTTCAGTTTCTTCTTCTTAAAGTATAGATTAGTGGATCTGTTTTACAGATAAACAGATCGTGCCTGTAGCAGTAATTAAAACTGTTAACCAAATATTTTCTAGGTCTTTCTTTCCCTTCCCAGGGACATGGTAAGAATCTACTACCCCATCCTCTTGAAATTAGATTTGGCCTTATGACTTGCATGGGCCAATGGAATGAGAGCAGTGATGTGCATTGCTTTTAGGTAGAAACTTTTAAGGACCAATGGGCAAATGCCCATGTCTTGACAATCCTGCAAGTTCAGTCTTGGCAATCTTATCGTGACAACCATGAAGTACAGAGATAGGGCCTCCGTCATCCAGCCTGGGCCTCTGTAAAGATGGCAGAGCTGTCCCAGTTAACCTGCCTTGGAAAAGTAGTGTGAGCAAATATTAAACACATGTTAAACCAGGGAGATATAGGGGTTATTTATTATAGCAGCGTAACGTTGCTTATTCTGGCTGATAGAGATGCTCCCGAGTGCCTGGGACTTAATCAGTATTTGTTGCATGAATAACACCGACCATGTGCCAAACCTATTTCATGACAGGAAACCCTGTTTTCGGTTGAGGAAACCATATCAGAAAGGTTAAGTAATTTGCCTGGGATTACACAGGCTGTAAATAGCAGTGCCGGGATTTAAACACTACCTGTCCAGTTCCAAAGTGTATGTTCTTCTTCCACATATGCTGTGCTACCTCTCCTTAAATGGGAAGGATGGAAACAGTACAATGCCTGGCACACAGTCATGCCCAAGCACAGGGAGTTCCTCTCCAGACTGAATTCCTATAGCATTTATAATTCGAACCACACTTCAGTACAATGTTCTCATGCATTGTGCTCAAGTGTTTTCACATAGATAAAGCATTTCCTCCAACAAGATCCCAGGCTCCTTGGTTAAGAACTTGAGTTCTGGAGTCAGACTGCCTGGGTTCAAATCCCTGTTCCACCACGCGTAACTGAGCATCTTGGACAATTCTTTTCCTCCTCTGCCCCTCGGTTCTCTCATCTGCAAAATGGCAATGGTAATAACACAGGAGGTATTGGCAGGGGTAACAGTATGTCCCAGGGGGTTGGTGTGAGGATTAAGAGACATAATGTATACACTCAATAAGTCATGGCTATTAATATTATACTTATTTTTCATCTTCTTAGGGCTCCTACTAGAATTCAGGCAGTTACAAGCAGCTTAATCATACTGCCTGATTAGACTCTGATTTCTGGCTTCATTCTGGACATGGGACCAATGTTGTCACATCAGCAGTTGGAAGCATGACATCCACACTGTCCTACAACTTATATTTACATAAGGCTCCCTACTTGTTCTTTACTACACTTTCTCTTTTCAAAGCAATTTAAAAGAAAGAGTGTTTGCTCTCTTGCGAAATCTTTGTTCAGAAAACAGTAATAACAGTTACGGTTTATCTACTGTCTGCCACGACCTTTCTATGTATTACCTCTAATCATCATAAAACCGCAAGATGGGTGTTATGATCCCCACTTGGCTGTTACGATCCCCCCACTTGGCTGTTAACGCTGAGTCTCAAAGAGCTTAAGTTACCTGTGATCAGGCTTTGCTCTGACCCCCGTTCCAAGCTGCCTGACATCCCAGCTCATGTCAATGAATGCATATGCCTTGGTTGACACGAGTCTTCCATTTTTCTAGATGAGGTTTTGGAACGTTACCTAAGGTTGTGACATTTCTAACTTATGTTGTCTGGTAGACGTCCTACAATAAAAAGCAACCCAGGCAGGCGCTTATTCTTCACAGTGGCAGATTTCTAGATGCCCGCCAAATATTCATGCTTCTTCTTCCACAGCTGCTCCGCTGGGGATATATTTCCCAGCCTCCTTTGCATCCCAGTGTGGCCATATGACTGGTTATCTCTAGTGAGATATAAGCAAAAGTGATGTGCATTACTTCTAGACCAGGGTGTTGAAAAATGGGTATACCTTCCCCACTTTGCCTAGCTGGAAGCAGAGGACTCCAAGGCCCCAGAAGATGGTGGATTCAGCAAATAAAAGAAGCCTGTGTCCCTGCATCACCTTGAAGAATAAAGTCACCCTCTGACCAGGATATTAGACTGGTGCATGAGTGAGAAGTAAACTTCTATTGTGTTAAGCCCTTGAAATTAGAAGGTTTCTTTGTTACGGCAGCTAGTACTACCCTAACTAATACATAGAGCTTATACTGTCTGTATTTACATATAAAAAGCAAAATGGAAGATTATAACAACCATCTGAATAGTTGGAACCCAAAATGCCACTTTTATATTCTCTGTCCACTTGCTTATTTAGGGAGAAAGCTTATTATTTGGAGCAGGAGTTTTTCCTTTAATTTTTCCCAGGTTACAAGTATCTGCGATCAAACAAGAGTAGTAGTCAATAGTCATAAAACTAGTAAGAAACAAATTTAGTCATTCAACAATATTTCTTTTTTTCTCACTACATACCAGGCATCTGGGGCTGAGAACGCACTGTAACGAGACAGGCCTAGTCTCATCTTCCTGAAGTTTCTAGTCTGTGGGTAATAAACACAATTTACAGCATTCAACTGACCTCCAGCCACCAAACTTCTTGGGAGAGCCCAGGCTATTTGAAAGTGGAATATATACTTAAAATAAAAACTAAAATTTCCTCATAAATCAAAACAGAAGCTGTGTTTGCCTCCCAGCTAAGTGGCTAGAGAAACAGTAAAAATGGTGGTTAAGAGCATAGGCTCCAGAATCAGAACCAGCTGAGTTCAAATCCTGGCTCTACCACTTTCAAACTGTGTGATCTTGGGCAACTTCTTTGTTTCTCAGTTTCCCCATCTTTAAAATGGGACACTAATAATACCTAGCTCAAAGGGTTTCTGTTGAGGATTGATTGAGTTAATGCAAAAAAAAAAAAAAATAGGCACTAAGAACAACACAAGATGACACGAGATAGCATCCAATAAATGTTGGCTGTTATTATTTTTTGCCATCTTCCCACTGGTATTACATTATGTGTATAAAAGGATACAAGGGAAGACCTTTTCAGGGGGGCTGACAGATGACACCAGGAAACAGAATTTTCAATAAAATCCATTGATATTACAAGGATTCAACTGAAATAACCCAGAGTGAGATCCTACTTTCCATTCTTCTCATCTCTTTGGTGACTGAGGGGACAAAAGGGTCCTGTTGGAAAAAGCATCACTCTGGGTATCCACCGGAGTATGGAGACAACCAACGGGACAAGAGACAGGGCTCCTGGCCCCTGCTGTACCCAGAGGTGGTACTGTGGGCAGGTATCTTCGCCTCTCTGTGGAATCCTGTCATCAGGCGAGATGCCCCTCGGGGCTGACAATTTGCGATCCCTTTTGGAGATTTCAGTTTTACATTCCCGGCACATTCCTTCTTTTCCTCCCTTCTTCAAGCACATGTGAAGAGAATGGGGGCAAGTGGACGATTGGCAGCAGCTCCATTTGCTTTGTTTTCTCTGTCCTAAACTTTATACTGAAAAATAAGATACCGGCTTCCTGTGGGAATACAACAGTGGGGATTCGTTGGAAGGTTCTGTTATCGAGAAAAGAAACTGAAATGTGATAAATTCCCCATCAACAGGGAAAACACTGGCAGGACTCCAGCAGGAGCAAACAATACCATACCACCCTGGAAAGAGTGGCTGCCAGAAGGTCAAGAGAGTACACGTGTCACATGCAGGGATGCACTGGGGTCATGTGGGAAGAACTGGCTACAGTGGAAGAGCCTTTGGGTTTCCTTGAGGTTACATGGGGCGTTCTGGGCAGGTTGGGGAGATACAAGGAATTCTCTACATTTCGCTCCCTGCATGGGCGAATGCACTCAGTCACGTGAGCTAAGTGCTTACCATGGGCTCACCATGATTCTAGGTACTCGGGATACAGAAGTGAACAAAAACGAAGCCCCTGCCTTCGTTCGGTTTATAGATAGACAAATAAATATATTACGTGTCTGGTAACGGTAAGGGCTAGCAAGAAGAATAAAGCAAGGTAAGGAGGTAGAGAATGATGAGGGCAGTAAGGAAAAGACTTTCTGATAAGGTGACATTTGAGCAGAGGCTCCAAGGAAGAGAGAGAATATACCATCTGGGTCTCTGGGGAATGATATGGATATCAGGGGGAAGACCCTCCCAGCCATAGGGTCTAGTAAGTGCAAAGGCCCTGAGGCAGGAATATCCTTGGCATGTTGATGGAACAGTGAGGAGGTCACTGCGAGTAGAGTGGTACAGGAGGAGAGGAGTAGGAGTTGAGGCTGGAGAGTTAACAGAGGACCCAATCCTCTAGGGCTTTGTGGAGTGGTGGGAGGACTTTGGGTTTTATTCTGAGTCAGGCAGGAAGCCATTGACCAATCTGATGAGAGCAGTGACATAATCAGATTTGGGTTTGAAAAGTCTCCCTGCAACCACTGTACTGAAAATAAGCTTGAGGAGGGAGGGAAGTGATTTGGAGAGGGACAGGGGAGGTGACTCTGACAAGGGCTAAGGAGAGGCACCTACAAGAGCTACAAAGCAAGGACTATAGCTCTTTAGTCAGTCTCCTTTCTGCCATCCTTCCCCCACGTGGTCACCATATGTTGTTCCTAAAACAAACGTCTATCTGACCCTGTATCTACCTCCTCTACTGATCTCCTATGGCCTTCAGGACAAAGTCCAAATTCCTTGGCCTAACATACAGGGCAGCTTGACAGGGTAATAAGAGCATCAGCATTAGCATCAGAAAGACCCAGATCAGAATCCTGGTCCTACCTATCACCAGCTGTGTGACTTTGCCCAAGTCACTCGACCTCTCTGACCTTGGTTTCTTCTCTTTCCGCTTTGTCCTGTATATTATGACCTTCATGTCTCTGAAAGCAGAGACTTTGTCTTGTTCCCTCTGTATATTCAGCATCCAGAACAATGACTAGCACGTAGTAGGTACTCAACAAGTTTGTGTGGAGTCAACGAATGAGCTAATATAGGCTAATATAGGAGAAAGCATCTGGCATAGTGGCTGGCACGCGGGGGCTCAGCCATGTGTCTTTCTCTTCCTGAGTAATGCCGGCTTCTCTTTCCCTGCAAGGTCTGACCCTAACGGCCCTCTCCTGATTCATATCCACACCACCTCCTTCCACCAAGCGCCCATCGTTTCTGGGGTACTTCTCACTGTTTCATTTCTCTCCACCTTTATACGTGCTGCACCCAGTGCCTGGGACACCCCCGTTCCTGTCCTCCAGATGACAAACTCCTACTCACCTCGGACACCTAGCTTAAGATATCACTCTGCCTCTGATCCTGTGCTAATCAGAACTGAAGGCTCTCACCCCAGAACACTCAGTTCCTGAGTCTATTACAGCGCTTACCTCATGGTAGTACAGTTATTCGATTATGTGCCCAGCTCTGCCCAGTTGCCTGAGAGCTCCAGGGTAGTCAGGTCTAGAACAGCACCGTCCAATAGAAATATAATGTGAGCCATGTATAGCATTTAAACTTTTCTAGCAGCCACATTAAAAACGAGTTAAAAAGAAAAACAAGAGAAATTAATTTTAATCATATATTTTATTTAACCTAGTATGTTCAAATATTATTTCAATATGCAATCAAGATGTATTCAATGTAAAAACTTATTGAGGAGATATTTTACATTCTTCTTTTGCATAATTTACACTTACAGTAAATCTTAATTCAGAGCTAAGTTTGCAATGGTTAAACTGAAAGGTAACCCTAGCAAAAAAATAAAGTTGTATTTAACAGAAAAATATTTTCCACTGCTCCAAGGTTTTATAATTTGAATTTTAGTTAATTGCATGAAATTAAAATTTTAGTTCCCCAGTCACACAGCTGTATTTCAAGCACTCAATAGCCACATGTGGCAAATGGCCATTGTATCCAGCAGTACAGAGCTCGATCTTATTCTTCGTTCTAATAGAAGTATAGATCTGGCTGATAATGTGTGCCATATAAACATCGGATGGATGGATGGATGGATGAATTTGACTACCTTTACTTCCTCCCTAGTTTACCTTCTTATTTCTTCCTCTGGAAATGCATACCCCCAGAAAGAAAGAATGAACTTAAGAGAAAGGTAAATCCGTAGAAGTCTTCCTTGGACTCCAATTTTTCAATTTGCCCCATTGGGCAAAGTTCAAAGGCATTAAAGTTATACTCTCTGACTCACTTCCACACAACTCAGCAACCCAGCAGCACCTTCTACTGTTGCTCAGATGTAACCTTGCCAGTGGGGTCTTTCCTGATCATCCTGTTTAAAATCGCAGCCCACCCTCTTCTCCCTCACCCCACCACTGGTGCTCCTTACCCCCTTTATTCTTCACCATTGCATTGACCAGTGTATAATATTATACAATATACTTATTTGTTGTGTCTGTCTGGACAAAGCAGAGATATTTATCTATATTGCTTGCTCATGAATCCCCAGTACCTGGTATATAATAGGTGCTCAATAATTATTTGTGGAATGAATGAATGGATGGATGAATAATTTGAGTTCCAGCTCTTTCATCTGCTAGCTCCATGACCCCGGTAAGTAATTAAAGATTAAACCTCAGTTTCCTCGTCTGTAAAATGGGTATCATAGTCATACTTACCTTTTAGAGTTGTGCGATGTGATCCTGCAGGGTTAATGCTTACCTTATATGACTAAATAAGATGATGTCTATGAAGTGTTTAAGCATAATACCTACATAGGCATGTGGTAAGCACTGACAAACTGGGAGCTGCTATCTTACTGTTTAATTAATAATATTATTAAATTTATTCTATCAGCTATAACAACCATGTAAAGCAATTACAGTTTCCCAAGTAATTCTGTCCCAAACAGACAAACAAAAAAAGTTAGGTCAGGGAAAAATTGTCCTGAGCTCTAGATATCCTACGTAATTGCCTATATTTACCTGTCCTGTTTTTGTTTGTATTTCTAACCCTGGGATATGGGTCCCTCAGCTCTGCCTTACCAAGACCCAGGGCAGCTCAGTGTCAGGCCCTACGTCCATTATGTTTACTGTCACCAGGGACTTAAGCTCTAAAAGCAGGCTCAAGAGGGAGGGCATTCCAGGCATGTCACCAGCCTGCCTGTGATGGCAGAAGTTCTTTGGTCCACCTGCTCTAGAGCAGTTCCCCAGGCCTTAGACAGCCCGGGGCCTGACAGCTGGGCCCAACCGGAGCCAGGCGGCCCAGGCAGCCAGCTGGTGAGGGATGCGTTAGCTGCCTTCCCAGCAGATGAGGCAGGTGCCCCAAATTCCTCTCAAGGGTCTGCTGTTCCAGCTCCCTCTGCAGCCTCACCTTTGAAACACTTAATTTAACAGGCACATTTCCAGTCTCCCCTTGCCTTCATGATCTCTGCATCCACTGGTTTCATTTATTCATGCAGCAAATGTTCCTTGAGCATCTGTAAGATGCACTCCTTGTGCCAGGAGTGGGGATCAAGAGTAATCAATGGAGTCCTCTGCCCTCGGGAAGTTTCTAATACCTCCCATCAGTATCTTGCTTGACAGTTTACAAAATGCCTTCACACGACTGGTTTCTTTTCATTCTCATAATGATATTTTACTTGGGATTAGAGATTTTTACTTTCCCCACATACACTTGATGTGCTAAGAGATTGAGTGCCTTATCTAAGTTCTGGCAGCTCACAAATGGGGAGCCAGGACTCAAACTCAGGTATTTTGGCTCCACCACAGCTAGTATCCAAGCAACATCACATCTCGCAAACAGCAGTTCTATAAAAATCACAAAAAGTCAGCTCAGTGAAAGATAAAGGCCATTTGAATGGCTCCAAAGAGAATTGCGTGTTTTGTTTGGAGAGGAGAGAGACTGACTACCTCCCCCAGCAAGACAGAAGAGGGGACATCTGGGAAACAGCCAGGAATTCGGATGAATTGGGAGTCTCCCCATATCTATCTTCCCATAGCCCCTCCAATGCAAGCACCCCACTCGGGATTCCTGAAACCTCAGAACTCAGAGTCCTGACTGCCCAAATTAACAGGATGTGGACCAAGGCAGAAAACTCATGCCCAGGTATGAACCACACCTCTTTTTCCCCAGAAGTGCCATTTTTGGTGTTCCTCCCTTGAAACCTGAAATTCTCTGGGAGAAACTTCCAGGTGGCTTTATGAGAAGAAACATTTTCCCACAGCACCACCAAGTGGCTGAGTCTCTGCCCACGAAAATCTCTATGAAACAGGCAGAAGAAATCTAGTTCGCTTCAGGGCAAGCCAAGACACAAAATAACTAATGACCAGGACTGAGGAAAAAAAAAAAAAAAACTTGGCAAAAATGGAAGTGGAGTGGAGAAATTCAGGGGCGATCCAGGAGGCATGGATGTCCTCAGGAACAGGAGAAGGCAGGCAGTCAAAGCTCTTTATCAAGAAGCAATTTAGGGGACTACCCTGGTGGTCCAATGGTTAGGACTCCGTGCTTCCACCGCAGAGGGTGAAGGTTCGATCCCCAGTGGGGGAACTAAGATCCCGTACGCTGTGCAGTGCGGCCAAAAATTTTTTTAAAATTAAGAAGCAATTTGGCAGAAATTCACAGACTACTAGGGCTGCAAGTGTCCAACCCTTCCCTCTTTATAGATGGGGAAACAGAAGCCCAGGGAAGTTCATGCTCTTACAGGTGGGTTACAAGAGCGATGATGTCCTCTGTGCAAAGCGCATCCCCTGCATGATCTCATTTAATCCATACAAGCCTAAGAGAGAGGCATGCGTGCTCCCCAGTTTTACGAATAAAGATAGAGCAGGGACCTGCACCACCTGTTTTTGTGTCTTACACAACCTAAGTCTGATTTTCACATTATTAAGTGGTTGGAAAAATAAAATAAGAGCAGTGCTTTATGATATCTGCAAATTATATGAAATTCAGATTTCAATGCCATAAATAAAGATTTCTTGGAACACAGCCATGCCCATTTATTTATGTATGTCTATGGCTGCTTTTGAGCTATAAGAGCGGAATTGAGTAGTTTCAACAGAGGCCATATGATCATCAAAGCCTAAAATATATACTACCAGGCAGAAAAATTGAAGAGCTCCTAGGACAGACTCGAAGAACTTGAAGAACCCAGGGAGAAGTGACGTGATGGAAAGCGAATAGAAGATGGAGTTAAAGGACCAGGTCTGCCACTAGCCGTGTGACCTGTAAAATGGGAGATAACAATACTCCATTGTAGGGACATTGTCAAAATGAAAAATAAACGTGGGGGGCATGTTTGTGAAAGTCACTTGTGGAATACTTTCTACATGTTTCGTTGCAGGGTCTCTATGTCCTTTTTATAAGGAAATGGAATGCACGGAGCTTTCAGCCTCCAGATTAGAGTACAGTGAGCCAGAAAAAAAAGGGCAGGACAAAGAACCCCTCCCTGGCTTCAGCTTGGCCTCCTGCTCTTTCAAAAAGAACAGCCACCTCCAGACTTCCCTGGTAGCACAGTGGTTAATAATACCCCTGCCAATGCAGGGGACATGGGTTTGATCCCTGGTCCGGGAAGATCCCACACACCACGGAGCAACTAAGCCCGTTCGCCACAACTACTGAGCCCGCGTGCCACAACTACTGAAGCCCGCACGCCTAGAGCCTGTGCTCCGCAACAAGAGAAGCCACCGCAATGAGAAGCCCGCACACCACAACGAAGAGTAGCCCCCGCTCGCCGCAACTAGAGAAAGCCCGTGCGCAGCAACGAAGACCCAACGCAGCCAAAAATAAATAAATAAAATAAATAAATTTATTAAAAAAGAACAGCCACCTTGACGTTCTCTGAAAAGAGTAGCTGACAGGATTCTCCACACCTTTGTTATGCTGGAAGGGCATTTAGGGAAGTTAATGCGTCCTTGGGGTATTTTCACCCAGCAGTGAGTCCCCTACCAGACTCACACTCTGCTTCTCACCCCTGGCCTTCTCCCGTTACCAGCGGGCTTTCTCTTCAGCGGCAGGACCAGCCACTCCTATCAGACGTGGCGGGTGATGAGTGGCCTCTGGCCCGAGGGACTAGATCCCCACACTGACAAAGAGTGGACCATGGGTAGCCCCCCAGGAAGTTCATGAAGAGAGGAAAGGGTCTCCTGTGAGGCAGGAGCTGGGGAGCAGCCGGCTTCATCACTCCCACCCACAGAAAGATACAGTGATTATCCAGAGCGTCTCGGCCCCCAGTACCTAAAATGTCCCAGCAGCTCTCACCAGATTACTTGGGTCCTGGGTCTACCTGCTGGTCAGAGCTCCATTTCACTGTGTGGCTCCATAGCGGCCAGCTGCATCTACCTGAAACAAGCCCAGCCAACGTCGAAGGGAACACGGAGCAGAGGAAGTCCAACGTAGGACATGGAGAATGAAAGTTCTGGATCTGAGTCAAATCCCAGCTCCTTCCATTGCTAGCTGTGTGACCTTGGGCAAATTGCTTAGTTTCTCTGGGCCTCAGTTTCTGCATCTACAAAATGGGAACAATACCTAACAAATAATTTGGGGAGGATTATATTGAAGTGTGCCTTGCATCTGGCACATAATAAGGGCTCAATTAAAGGGAGATATTGTTATTTTTTACTGTTGGGACAGGACAGCAATTTCTCCTCATGCATCTTGGTAGCCCTCTGCCCCTCAGATCAGAACTACGAAGGCCCACCTGCTAAATGTGAATGAAGGAACTAACAAGCGAAAGAGCAGCATGCTTCATTTGGTCTTCCTGATGACGTCCAGGAGAGTTGTGTTATTGCATTATTGTGTCCAAGTTTTACATGAGCAACGTGAGACCCAAGAGCCCACGTCACCCATAGAAATTTGGAATTCAAGCCAAGGGTTTAGATTTTGGCTTCTGTTTGGGCTTCTGTTTCCTCATCAATTAGACAGGTATAATCATCAAACTTATCTTACTGGGTTGCTCAGGGCATCCAATGAGAGGAAGGAATATGAGAACATCACTTTTGTGACTAGTAAATGTAATGGTTCACTCTCCAAGCAATGTACTTAACAAGGCACAGATTGCCTGGTTGACTTTAGCCAAAAGAATGAAACTCTAATTACAGAATTTCAAGCATAGCCAGATGAGCTTAAGAAGTGTCAGTGCAGGTGAAGGAGAACTTCCCTTTTGCAAATAAGTCCCATGTGGCAATGTTGGCCAGGGGTGATCTTGTCCTCTAAGGATGTTTTCCTGGATTTGTAAAGTCCAACCTTGATTATGGCTCTGGCCTCTTGAGTGAAACCTATAAACAACAGAGTTGCAGAGACAGTAGACCCCACAAACTCCATCCTCATTACTTTAGAAGTATCTGGCATAGTCCCCGTTTACAAGCACCCTGTCAGAGCTACAGGGGTTTAAGGCTACAGTGAGCTGGGCTTTGTTCATTGCACTGGCTCTGTCATAAGTAGAAACCCATCAGAGGACGCCTTTCAGATTACACACACACACACACACACACACACACACACACACACACATGATTAATTAACATTAAAAGATCTTCCAATATAAAATTATCTAAACTGTCTAGACTAAACCTTCACCTTAATGCAAACACATATATTCCTTTGGGATAAAAGGCCTTATCGGTGCCTTAATGTCCAGGAAGGTACCTGTAGGAATCACTCACCTGTAAGAATGGATGTTCTCCCTCTCACCTCAGCAATTGTCTCAGCCATCAGTGTGGGCTGGATCCAGTACAAGAGTTCTCATGAAAGCATGATTCAGAGCCTCTGACGAAAGTCTCCCAAGGGTTCCTTAGGGCAGTGGGGAAGGGGCATGCAGAGGGGCACCACACAGCCCCCATCGTGTCAACAAATGCCGTCCAGCTTTGAAAGCTCGTGGTTCCCGGGCTCCTTTTCTGGGATTGGTTTCACTGGAGTGCTGCTGTTCACACTTTTGCTCTGATCGGCTATATGCAGATAAGCAAACCCTAATATGTTGATCCTATGTTGATTAGCACCCATGCTGGCTGTGCTTCCCCCACCCATCTCTCTGTCATTTATGGAGGTATAAATTAATCTACCTTAATCTGCTGATGTTGAAAAGATGAGGCAGGAAGGCAGTTCTCATGAGCTCATCTGGATTCCAGAACTGGGACTTCAAGGTAAAAGCCACGCATTCATATACTCTGTACACCCCATAGTAGGTGTTCAATAACTATTCTCGTTCCTGGTTTGATTTGCTACCCCCATCATCTCCCCCAACCATGTGGCTGCTTCCCCTCCTTTGTACTTCCATATCATCATTGAAATTTCTATTTTTTGAAACTAACTGTTTATCTGTTTATCCTCCCCCCCTGGACTGGGCAGGGTCTGGGTCTCTTTTTCATTGTGTGTCACTAGTGCTATTACTATGCTTGATACAATTGGTGCTAAGTAAATATTGAAATAAGCTGAGCTAAAACCCAAGTGTGTAACTATAAAGAAATGAGACTGATTTTTTTTTTAATTCATTAAAACACATAAATCCAAAATGAATGGTATCCATTTCAGAGTAGTCACCATAAAGGGGGAGTACACTTGCTGCACCTTTTTTGGGAAGAAACTTTTAGTATGTGGCACGTTCTTTTGAACAGCCTTAGTGAAAATGCACCTTCCTCCTGTAATGAGAGGATTTATATAAGAATGCTTTTAACAACAAGGAACAAAACAATGAAGTAAAAGTGACAAACAATGAAGACATGTTATTACCTTGCATGACAAGAAGACTGGAGGCACATTGTTCCAGAGTTGGCTCAGCAGTTCAACAAAGACATCAAGGACACAGGCTCTTTCAATTCTTCTTCTCTTCCATTCTTAGTTTATTGGTTTTCTGTTTTTAATTTTCTTGGGTTATTACCTCATGGTCACAGATGGCTGCCATAGTTCCAGACATCACATTCTCATACTATTGCTTTCAAAGTAAGAAGCGTTGGGGTGGTGTAAGCCCCTTCCTATGTCTGTCTCTCCTTTTATGAGAGATGAAAATACTTCCCAGCCCACCCCCTCCACCAGCACTTTGTCATATAGTTACATTTAGCTGCAAAGCAGGCTGGGAAAGCAAATGCCAGGCATATTCAGGTTCTGTGGAGGGAGGCACAAAAAAAGAGAAAAGTGGGGTTGGGGGGCAAGCAAGAAAGGTTCTCAGAATTTTTATTTCCAGTAGATTCAAAATTCAGTTATAGCCCAGGAAATCCGGTAGTTAACATCAAGGTGGAATCATAAATAATAACCTGTTGGACACTAAATATATGCCGGCTTTGTAGAAAGGACCAGGAAGACCACACCATCCTCAAAGCCAAGCTGAGATCTCTCGTTCACCTTTAGCAGGATAAAACTGACCCTCTCACCTCTACCTGATTCCTGTGTTCATTTCTCAGTTGGTTCACAGCTAAAAGGGAGGTGAATGCAGTAGGGTCTCACCAGACCCCCAACATCTAGAATGCTCTGACCTCTGGCAAGCCCCCATCTGGCTAACACCTACTAATTATTAAAAATAATTGATAGTAATAATAGCTAACACACAATGCTTATTATATGCTAGTCACTGTTATAAGTGCTTTTCAAATATTAGTTCATTTAAAACTCATGCAAACACCATGAAGTAAGCACTGCTTTTAACATCTGCATGTTAAAGATGAGGAAACTGAGGTATAGAGAAGTCAAGTGACTTGCCCAAGGTCACATCCAGCATCAGAACTGGATTTCAACTTGGGCAAGATGGCTGGAAACTATACTCTTAACCACTCTACTTCACTGCCTCTGGCTTCCCCATACCCCACTCCCAGGCTGGATGAGGGGGACCGGTGTCTTATTGGTGTCTGCAATACTCCATCCAAACTGCTAAGGCCACATTGACCACGCTGTATCAGAATGATCTGTTTATGCATCTGTCTTCCCTCTTGGCTCTGAGATTCTTGAGGGCAAGGACTGCATCTTATTCTTACTTTTATCTTCTCTGCCTAATAAGATGTTTTTATCTATTTATTCAGCATTTCCTGAGCATGACTAATGGCAAGCACTGTGCTAAGTGCTATTTCATTATTTCTCCCATTCAGCTGATGTCCCAGATGATAGCAAACTTGTAAAGTTAGAATGTTAGATTGTTGACAAAAAACGGCCTGCCATCATTCCCCTCCTTGAATCAATTTCCCCACTCCTTGGATCTGGGCTGGCTTTATTATTCACTCTGACCAATAAAATGCAGTGGAAGTGATGTCCAGCCAATTCCAAGCCTGGGCCTCAAGGGACCTTGTCCATTTCTACTATCTCTCTCTCGGCCTTGGACAATTGCCACAGGAACAAGCCTGGGCTGGGCCAGGCTGTTGGAGGATGGGAGGCCACATGGAGCAGAGATGAGCCAGCCCAGCTGTGGCCACCCTAGACCAGCCAGCCCCCAAGCCATCTCACAGCTGACCACAGATGCGTGAACCCAACAGCTAGCTATAAGTCATACCTGGCCCAGATAAGAGAAACAGCCAGTCACAGCCAGTCTCAGGAGCTGAATAAATGGCTATTGTTTTAAACCACTAAGTTTTAGAGTCATTTGTCACACAGCAAAAGCTAACTAACACAATTGGCAACCCTGGTGTGCACAGAAGAGTAGTGAAATTTGCAGTAACCACACACAGACCCTCTTAAGGACAAAGTGAGGCAATAAGCAGCCCATCTGCTGCCCTTGTCAATTAGGTCAAAGACCCCCAGTTCTGCCTCTTCCTTTTTTCCTCTCACTCCAAAGATGAGTCACATGGTCTACAAGATGAGAAAGGACCACAATGGTTCCAAATACTCTGTGAAAATAAGCCAGACAGGCAAACAGGGCTTTCATTCCAGTCTCCAAGGGTTTTAACCTACTAGCTCTCAAACCCTGAGATAAATCTTGCTCTACCAAGAAATGACTATTGTGTATCCCAAAATTAGAACATTTCAAAGGAATGTTCAATGAATAAAACAAAGTGCCAGGAAAGCCTCTTATTCCTGAGGGAATGAAGCCAGTCTCTTTGGAAGTGACTTGAATCTTGGAAAGGACACTTGTCTGTTTTTCTGGTTAGTGATTAAGGACTCAGCATTTCTATAAAGGGATGAAACCTTGCTGTTCTCTCACCAAGTCTTGGCTCCTCTGCCTCAAAGCTTTCGATTTTCACCTATCAGGTTCTATCTCAATAAACTGAGATAGCTCTGATCCCTCTGGAAGAGAGGAACTGTCTATTTTATTAGCTTCTTAATGGCTCTGCTGCCTTTATATAACCCACATCAATAACCTCAAGATGCATTTCTAGGAGTATAAGTGAGAGAACAGAGACAAGTCTTTTCCTAGGAATAGCCTTTGTCATTTTTTCATTGAAAAAACAAAATTCTAGTAAGCAGGCACTGTGCTAGGCTCTGGAAATAAATGGGGAAAAGACCCAGGACCTGCCCTCCAGAAGAAGGAAATGGAGAAGGAAGACCAAGAGGAGGAGATGATCTTATAACTACCAATAGTTTTGTTCATTAGAGCCTGGAACTGTGCTGGGCTGGGAAAGACAAGAGTGTTAAGAAACAAGATCCACTTTCAGAAAGATAACAGTAATTGTTGTTAAAAATAACGTTGTTATTGTAACTTCCTTGGTTTGGTTTGGTTTGGTTACTTTTTTGTGGCAAAATATGCATAGCATGACATTTACCATTTTAATCATTTCTAAGCGTACAGTTCAGTGGCATTAAGTACATTCACACTGTTATGCAACCATCATTCCACCATCCATCTCCAGAATTTTTTCATCTTCCCAAACTGAAACTCTGTACCCATGAAACACTAACTTCCCTTCCACCCTCCCCCCAGCCACCACCATTCGACGTTTTGTCTGTGATTTTGACTACTCTAGGCTCCTGGTAAAAGTGGAATCAAACAATATTTGTCCTTTTGTGGCTGGCTCATTTCACTTAGCATAATGTCTTCAAGGCTCACCTGTATTATAGCTTTTGTCAGAATTTCATTCTTTTTTTGAGGCTGAATAATGTTCCATCTTATATCTGTACCACATTTTGTTTATCCCTTCATCCATCAAAGGACACTTTGTTGCTTCCACGTTTTGGCTACTTTGAATAATGTTACTATGAGCATGAGTGTACAAATATCTCTTGGTGATCCTACTTTCATTTCTTTTGGGTGTGTACCCAGAAATGGAATTGCTGGGCTTCCCTGGTGGTGCAGTGGTTAAGAATCCACCTGCCAATGCAAGGGACACGAGTTCGAGCCCTGGTCCGGGAAGATCCCACATGCCGCAGAGCAACTAAGCCCGTGCACCACAACTACTGAGCCTGCGCTCTAGACCCCACAAGCCACAACTACTGAGCCCATGTGCCACAACTACTGAGCCCGCGAGCCACAACAACTGAAGCCTGTGCACCTAGAGCCCATGCTCCGCAACAAGAGAAGCCACCACAATGAGAAGCCCGTGCAGCGCAACGAAGAGTAGCCCCTGCTTGCCGCAACTAGAGAAAGCCCGCACACAGCAACTAAGACCCAACGCAGCCAAAAATAAATTAAAAAAAAAACAAAAAACAAATGGAATTGCTGAATCAAACGGTAATTCTACATTTAATTGTTTGAGGGACCACCATATTGTTTTCCACAGTAGCTGCACCATTTCACATTCCTACTGTCAGGGCACAAGTTCTATTTTCTCCACATCCTCATCAACAGTTATCATTTTCCATTTTTTAAATAATAGCCATCCTAGGGAATTCCCTGGCAGTCCAGTGGTTAGGACTCTGTGCTTCCACTCCAGGGGGCACGGGTTCCATCTCTGGTCGGGGAACTAGGATCCCGCAAGAAACGCAGTACGACCACACACACAAAAAAAAAATAGTAATAATAATAATAGCCATCCTAATGGGTGTGAGGTGATATCTCATTGTGGTTTTAAGTTGCATTTTCCTAATGATAATGATGTTGAGCATCTTCTCATGTGCTGATTGCTCATCTGTATGCCTTCTTTGGAGAGATGTCTATTCAGGTCCTTTGGTTTTCGTTTACATGACCATATGCTGCCTTCGTGTTTTGTGCCAGGCACTCAAGCAAGCTCCACAGATGCATTATTGTGTTGCATTTAACCTCACTACAAGCAAATGAAGGGTTATTGTTCCCATTTTACAGGTGAGGAAACTGAGGCTCCTTTCATGACTTGCTACCTAAGAAGGGCAGAGAGGGCCTTGAGGCAGGCCTGGCTGAGACCACTGAGCCCCACTGCATGTCAGGCAGGAGAGACCCGTGGGAAGGCAGCCAGGGGGGTCAGGGGACAGGGACCCAGTGCACCCTGGTCCAGAAGAGCTGGTCTTGGTGTCTCACGTGCTCCTTCCTACCTTTTGCAGCACTTTCCTCCTCCTTTTCCTCCTTCCCTTCCCCTTTCCCTCCTTTCCAGTCTGAGCCACTAATGTCTCCTCCTTACCTGCCAAGATCTGAGAAACTCTTAGCACCTCTGTGAGAATAGCTCCTACCCCCAGAGGATTTTCATTTTCAAAGGCTTGAACTAGAATAGAAGTGCCCAGAAAGACCCTCTAGAGGCCCTGACTGGGAAATCTGAATCTAACGTGGGGTGAGACACTGGAGACAGGGCAAGCCGACCCCAGCCCCGCCCCCATTCCCATAACCTGGTGACTGGCTCTTTTTTTTTCTTTGCATGAGGAAGCGTTACCCAACTATTCACTAGGTCTTAATACAATGGGCTGTTGGCACAGCTACAAACTAACTGACACCTACTATATTCCAGGCACTGTTCTAAACATTTTACATGTATTCACTCATCTCATCCTCCCACTGGTCCCATTGAGAGATGCAGAAAGTGAGCCTCAGAGCGGTGAGATAACCAGCTCAAACTCTCACTGCTTTTTTTTCCCCCACTGCTCTTAAGTGGTCCAGCCAGCACGCCAACCCAAGTGGTCTGGTTTCAAAGCCTGAACTTAGCTGCTACTTCATACCACCTACAGTTTTCTCCTAGAAGAATTTAGAGACAGATAGACATGATAGTTAGATAGGTAAACAGATAGAGAGAGACAGACAGACAGACAGTTGGGGGAGGGGAAGGGGAGGAGGAAGGACTTTTTCCCCCATTCCTGACTTTTACTTGCTTGTGAAGTAGCTCCACCATCAAAGTCAGCCTCTGGCCACTCCTCACTCACTCCTCCCCAGGGGAGGAAGTTTCTGTTGCCTATTGTTTGCACCTGCCACTCAACACCTATCCATTCTGTTCTCTCTCTCACCCAGGGAGGCTGACTCCCCTTGACTTCTGGCTTTCAGTTGGGCGCAGCCATTGGGAGGCACCAGCAAGGGTCGGAGGATGACAAGTGCCCTACGGCTAGCAACTTCTGCATCCTTCTGTGGCCAGGGATCCTGCCCTATAACCCCCTCCACGGCTACAGCTTCTCTAAATGGAATCCCTCTGCCTTCCTGGCATCCACAGGGGAGGTAAGTCCTTCCAGCTGTTGCTAGCCTTAGAGTGCCACACCACTGTGTGTCTGCTCCTTAACTCTGCCCGCACCTCCGTAATTCTCCCTTCTCTTCTCTTCATAGACTTTCCGTCCCAGCTCTTCAGACTCTCCCAAGAAGTTCAGACGTCAGATGGGGAAGAGGGCCATTTCTGTTGGACCCTACACACACGCTCACACATACACATATATACACATGCACACAACCACGTGTATACACATACACACATAGATACATATTTACACACACGTTTGAATACACGCACACGCATGTATACATATACACCCATGCATACGCATATATTTACAGATGCACACACGCAAACACACACACACACACTCATAGCCAAATACTGGGAGGACACAAGCCAAAATGTTCACGGTGTTTGTCTATGGGCAATAGGATTATAGATGATTGTTTTTGTTTTTTCTTTATGCATTTCTAGATTTTCTATGATATTCATGACAAATTTTTTTTTAATGTTCTTTCTTTTTTCAAAGAAATGCTGATCCATTGGTGAGAAGGCAGAGCCAATGGTGGGGCGGGGGGGCAGGGTGTGGATATATTTAGGGGTCAGGGCTTCTTCTGGTTTCCCCTGAAATAACACTAGGAAGAGAGGGACCTCCCCTGCCTTTGCAAAGACCCCTCCTCAAGACTTCCCATGGCCATCATGGAGCTCTGAGCCCACCCCTGCTTCCCCACCAAGGGTACCTTGAGGGCTTGAGCAGAGGAAAGGCCATTACGAGCCCTTCCTTGCCCCCCAAAGTGGCCAGAAGTGTCCGCTAGCCCTCTGCCTGGGCCCTTGTACCCCTGTAGCCCCTGTGCTCAGCTGTGGAGCCCACCCTGAAATCCCCTGCTCCCCACCTGTGAGAGGAGTCAAAGGTGGGCCCAATTCTGAGGATAGCCCGGGCTTCCCAGGCAGTCCTCAGAATTGGGGAGTCAGGTCAAGATCACTGGGCAAGAAGGGCAAATGGCCCTCACCCAGGCAGGGGCTGGGCCCAAAAGCCCACCAGCACTCACCAGAGCTGTGCAGTGAGAAAAAGGAGTTTCCCACGTCCCGGTCCTCACTTCCATATTCTGCCTGTCACCCTACCACCCCCCTCACTGCACCCAGTTCAATTCTCTCTCGGGACCAGCTCTGAGACTCCCTGACAACAATAGCAGGTCAGATGGAAAAGTGTTGCCTCCCAGGGGTATTTACATTTTAAATAGAGGAATCTTATAAAGGCCGCTCCAAAGAGGGCCTTTCAGTGGAGCACTTTCAGGTAGTGGCTGGGGCAGTCTGTTGCGAAGCAGGAGGTGTCACACTGCCCTTGCACCAGACCATAATCAACTTTCTACTGCATTTCAAAGTCGGGTCAACAGGGCCAGCCAGGTCACTGCCCATGGCTGCTTCTGAGAAGCTAATCTAACAAGGATCTAGCAACATCAGAGGTAGGAACCAGCTACTGAGATGGGAAATTGGGTCCAAGCAAATGAGTTCGCACTCCACCCCACTCCCCAGCTCTGCGGAACCTTCCAGGAAGCTGCAGTCAACAGTCTCTGTGGGTGGGGAACAGCCCCAGGCCTAGAAGTTTAAAATCCTGTGTTCTGCACCCAGCTGTCTCCTAATTTGCTGTGTGACGTTATTAGGCAAGATAAACCTCTCTGAACCTTGTGTCATGACGGGCAATAGAAAGAGAGTGGATTAGATGGCTCTAAGGTCCCCTCCAGCTCCAGTGTGCTATGATCTCCCTCTCCTTTCCCTCCCTCCCCCTCCCAGTCCCCTGTCCCTCACATACCCTTGCCCCAAAGAATGCATATCAAAACGAAAGCAGGGCTTCCCTGGTGGTGCAGTGGTTGAGAGTCTGCCTGCCAATGCAGGGAACACGGGTTCGAGCCCTGGTCTGGGAGGATCCCACATGCCGCGGAGCGACTAAGCCCGTGAGCCACAATTGCTGAGCCTGCGCGTCTGGAGCCTGTGCTCCGCAACGGGAGAGGCCGCGATAGTGAGAGGCCCGCGCACCGCGATGAAGAGTGGCCCCCACTTGCCACAACTAGAGAAAGCCCTCGCACAGAAACGAAGACCCAACACAGCCATAAATAAATAAATAAATAAATAAAATTTAAAAAAATATATATATATATTAAAAAAAAAAAAACGAAAGCAGAGGGACTTCCTTGGTGGCGCAGTGGTTAAGAATCTGCCTGCCAATGCAGGGGACATGGGTTCAAGCCCTGGTCTGGGAAGATCCCACATGCACCACAAAGACTGAGCCTGCGCTCTAGGGCCCACGAGCCGCAACTTCTGAGCCCATGGGCTGCAACTACTGAAGCCTGTGCACCTAGAGCCCGCGCTCCACAACAAGAGAAGCCACCACAATGAGAAGCCCACGCACTGCAACGAAGAGTAGCTCCCCTCGCCGCAACTAGAGAAAGCCCCCGCACAGCTTCCCAATGCAGCCAAAAACAAATAAATAAAAATAATTTAAAAAAAAAAAAGACGAAGGCAGAGAGGGGGTTGGGGGGAGGGTTAAAACAGGACATTGGGATTAACATATACACACTACTATATATAAAATAGATAACCAACAAGGACCTACTGTATAGCACAGGGAACTATACTCAATATTTTGTAATAACCTATAAGGGAAAAGAATCTGAAAAAAAGAATATATATATAACTGAATCACTGCACTGTACACCTGAAACTAACACGATATTGTAAATCAAATAGACTTCAATTAAAAAAAAAAAAAAAAAGACAAAGGCAGAGAGTTTGGCTCAACTCAGCCCAGAGACTTCTGGAAACTGCAATAAGCCTGCAGCTCACATTGGATCAACCGCAGCCAGCTGTCCTAGGGACTGAAAGAGCTTCTCTTCCCAGGTCACGCAAAGGTCCAGGCCTAGCTAAAGGGCCTGCCCCATGCTCAGCATGAGTTGCTCAGCCCACATCCAGGATTAACCAACGCTCCTCACTGGCTCTCTGGTTTCAAAACAAAACTTTTGAAAGAAAACTGCATTCAGTGGAAAATCCCCCAGTAACAAGACTCCTGGGAGCATTAGCGGAACACCATCTGTCAAGCATTGGTTTGCACAACCTGTGACCAAAAACAGCCTTTTAATGTCAATACCAATCATGATCATCTCACCTTGTGTATTTGCACAGCACTACTGACCTTTCAAAGCCCTTCATCTGGGCTCAATTTGGCCTCCTGCAACCTTCTGAAGTAGGCAGAGCAAGGGACTTGCAAATAACTCAGTTCTGTGCTAGAGACGGAGAAATTGAAGCCCGGCAAAATAACAGAGCTGGGAAGAGAGACACTCAGGGCTGGAAGAAGTCCCCTAAGCAAAACTCAATGAGTTTCCCCACACCAGTGCACCCCAAAGGTCATCTGCAGATGGCTGCCCAGCTGGCAACAGCACAACCATCTGAGCCCCACCGCAAAGACGCTAGAGGTCTTGGATGCAACCTCCAAAACAAGCAGTTTTTAATTTCCCGTGCGATGCACAGATTTGTGGACCACTGCCCACTCCGCAGTGTTCACAGAATCTGGGGATCTTGGAAATTCCAGGCTGGAGAGATCATCAGAGCTCACTAAGCACAATCACCTGCTCAGTGCATACCACCCCCTGCGCCTCAACAAGTTCTTGGGACACAGGTTCTGCTGCAGTGAGAGAGGCTGCAAATAGCTCAGGATTAAATGAAGGAGCAGTCTCTTTCTTTCTCATATCACAGTAAACAGTAGAGGTTGATAGGGCTGCTCCCTGGGGCCAGGGACACAGGATTCTTCTCTGCTTTGGGTTCTTTAGGGTGTGTTGCCATTTGAACTCTTCAGGAAACAGACTCAAAAATGGAGGTTAGCATGCAGGATGAACGCCTGTGGAAAAGGCTGGATGAGCAGAGGGGGGAGTGGGGCTGTGAAACAGTCATGACCCAGGCCTCGGCCGACCCTTTGCGGTGCCCTGTAGCTGCAATGGCTTTTCAGGGTTGTCCAAGTTGAGGTAATGGGGCTGGGCCTTTATACACACACACACAGAGACTGGTCATTGGTTACTGTCTGCCCCCGGGGAAGGTGTGTGACCTTGGAGCAGAAGACTCTCTTCAGCTGAGGGCACGTCTCAGCAAGGGCTGAAAGCCGGGGGCTGGCAGTTGTGGGTATAAACCCTTCGGTCCTAAAAGGTAATCACAGCACAGCATCCACTGTGAGGTGGTTATGGGCTGAATTGTGTCCCCTCCAAATTTTATACATGGAAGTCCTCACCCCCAGTGCCTCAGAATGTGACTTTATTTGGAAAAATAGGGTCATCGCAGATGTAATTTGTTAAGTTTAGATGAGCTTATCCCAGAGTAGGGTGGGCCCCTAATCCAATTTGACTGGTGTCCTTATAAAAAGGGGAAATTTGGACACAGAAATGCACACAGGGAGAAAGCCACAAAGGCAAAGATTGGGGTGATGCTTCTCCAAGACAAGGAATGCCAAAGATTGCCAGCAAACCAACAGAAGCCAGTCTAGAGACATGAAATAGATCCTCTCTCACACCCCTCAGGAGAAACTAACTCTGCTGACACTTTGATTTTGGATTTCTAGCCTCCAGAAAGGCAAGACAATAAATTTCTGTTTCTTAAGCTACTAAGTTTGGGGTACTTTGTTACAGCAGCTCCAGAAAACTAATACAGAGATGTTGTCTTCATCTACATGGTCCAAAATGGTTTACCACCATGTCCGCATTCTAGCCAGTGGAAAGGAGAAAGAGCAAGGGGAAGGCAGGCAGACCTCCCCCCTCACTTCCAGTCATATCCCATTGGTCATAACTTGATCACATGGCCATATTTGCTGCAAGGAATGCTGGGAAATGAAATCTTTATTCTGGGCAGCCATGTGCCCAGGTGAAAACTCAATTACTAAAAAGAATGAGACCACAAATAAAGTGAAGTCAATCCCTTCAAGGAGCTCAAGTGAGCTTAGGGGAGCCAGACATAAAAACCAACACTTCACTTAGAACACCTTGTCAAGAGAGAGGTATTGCACTGGCGAGAAGCTTCCTGCTCTGGCACCCTGACAGGTAGAATTGCTGCAGCAGTTAGGTGAGTCTGGACTTCAACCACTCTGGTAGAAGCAACTCTATTTCAGCAGTCCCAGCCCAGGCCAAGGAGGCACCACTTTAACTGACTTAGATCTCACTGCAACAACCTCCCCAGGGAGGCAGTGGTTCCTGCCAAAGACACCAGCAACTCTGGGTGCCCAGGTGTCCTCCCTTTTTTCTCCTTCCCATCTCCTTCTCATTTCTGTTTTTCTAGCCCTTTCAAGATCTTTATAACAATACCCTGTATTAAATTCCCTGTATTAGAAATACCCAGCATGTTTTTTTTTATTTCCTGACTGAACCTCTTCAAACTCAACATACATTTTAAGATTTTTTCCCTTCTATTTTTTTTGGGGGGGGGGAATGAAAATATATTTAACTAGTTCCCTTTGCCTCCAGTGAGTCACACTAAGATCTGTGTGCATGTTTCTCAGAAAAATATATTTTGCATTATCAAATGAAATGGTATATATAGTACTTGGAACACGCCTACAAGTACTAGTCATTCAATCATTGGGCCATTCTTTTTGTTTAATGTTCATTTTAAAAGGCTAAGAGGGAACCATTAATGCTACCTCAATTGAGGTTTGGGAGTTATTATCTGATATCATCCCTCCAATAGTATTTTCCCCAGGAGACTCTATAAAAATATCATCTCCCCCTTTGAAGCAGATATCTATCCATTTGTGGAAAAAACTCTGGATATTCCCCTACCCAGACTGGGACATCTCTTCAGACAAGTCACAAAGGAACACGCGTCCCAAGCTGAGGACTGAAGTGGCATGGTAATAGCCAAATGTTGGTCAAATTGATACTGATGGGCAGGAGAACAATCTTTGAGTGGTTGTCACATCTTCCAGTGTCCAGAAGCTTCTTCTTTGTTACTTATTTTAAAAGATCCAAATGTTGGGCCCAGCCTGGAAAAGAGAGCCACCCTTGAATTTGGTGAGTTCCTAATAATCTTGGTATGAGCTTCAGGGGGTCTCACAACAAGTAGTTTCATCAGTTTTCACAAATATATAGGTCCTTTCCCCAAAAGGAATTCTTCTCTGATCAGCTGCTAAGACAAGAGTTTTCTCCAGGGTTTTATTACCGCTTAAACCAGGTTGCCGCTACTGCCCCAAGCAAAGCTCCATAAAGGGGTCTGGGGATGGTTCAGTAGCTGAAACCATGAACATCCAGGCCTATTTAGATTGCCCTGTGGTCACGAAACAAATGTCTCACCTAAACCTCCAAGACTTCCCATCATACAAGGGTCTGAGAAAGGCTTAGTTCTGTTGAGTAAGTCCTATATTGTCAATTATTTTGTACTGAGGAGCAAAAGATGCAAGTTGGAACTTTAGTGCAGGATGGAGGGCAGGGTGCCTTCGGGGGTCTGGTTGTTACTTGAGTTGGGGATGGGATTGAAGGAGGAGAAGGTTGGCGAGCCAACAGATAAGTACCATGACAGGCTCAAAAAATACTTTACACTGGGACCCAAGAATGACCCTTATGTGAATCAGAGCATACGAGCCTCCACAAAAGCTTGGGAAGGAAACATGACCTTCCCCTGTTCTAGTACATCTTTCAAATAATGGTGATTGAGTCACTCATTCCTTCAGTCATTCCTTACCTTCAGGGAAGCAATAAATATCTTACATGCAATACTTCCTGGTGGTTACACTTGCCTACTCTGGAGTCAGATAGACCTGAGTTCAAATCTTACCTCTGGCTCTTATTACCTATGTGTCTTAGGAAAATGGTTCCATCTCTCTGAGCCTCAATTTCCTCATATGTTAAAAAAAATGGGGGTAATAATGTCTCCCTCAAAGGGTTGCTGTGACGATGAAATGAAATTGGTGCAAGGCACAATCCCTGACTTACAGAAACACTTGATTAACAATGGTTTTAAAAATCTGATCAGGTCATGGCAGTAAGCACACTGCCTGTACTTAAGGGATTATTAAATGCTTGTTGACCACTTGACCCATGGCCCCATGGCCCCATGGCTCCTCTCCAGGAACCCTGACCCCAGCTAAGCCAATTAGATCTTGTCTTTTTAAAATGTGTAAGTGGTACTCAGAAATTCTGGTTCTACTCTCCTGGTGTTTGAACCAAGAGGACAGGTAAGAGCTGAGGTAGCTACTGCATGTCCCATGTCCAGAGAAACCAAGAAAGCCTAAGGGAGGAAAGGAAGAAGAAAAGAGACTGGCAGAGTGAAAAGCAGATATGAGAAGCCATTGGGGTGGGAGGGGTTGGGGATTGAAGAAAAGCAACGAAGGAGGAGAGAAAAAGAAAGAGAGCTCATACTTGGTTTTCATGAGACACCCCAGGATGCTCCTATTGACTCCCCTTTTGCATAGACTACTTGGTGAGCCTGACCTAAGACATCTTCTTTCAAGTCTCTCCTTAGCTCACTGACTCTTCTCCCATCCCTCTGGTTATAGGTGTCCTAGTTCTTCCTTCTACAGTTGAAGACGTGAAGTTCAGAGCACATTGTCTGGTAAGCGTCAGAGTCAAGACTCAAACCGCATCACTCTGTCTCCCTGGGGGATGAGCATGGCTCCACGACTCAGGAGACCTTGGATGAAGGGGTAATTCTGCCCCTCACCGGTCACGTTACCTAATCCAGATACTCAAGCTCTGAGCGTCCCACCTGCCTCTTCTGTAAAATGGGAATAAGAGTCTGCTCCCCCACCCTCCAGGATGATGGGCGAAATACTGTATGTGAACACTTTCTTAACTGCAAAATACTAGCCATTTATTCGTTCATATATTTTTCTATACCTCTGCCTGTCTTATGAGATTTTTAAGTTGAAGATCCCATGTCTACTTGAATGCCCCTCAAAATCACCTGGAAGTCCGATGGTCCTTGGAAAATGTTAAATAACTCCAAGTTGAGAAATCACAAACACATTTATCTTTCTAAAGCAAAGGATACAGATTTCATAAGGAAAGTAAATATGTTAAGAAATCACTCAGTTTCTTAACTCACATTCCCAGCTGTTCATTGGAAACATTGTGGATGGCATTTGGGGTGATTAACAAACAAGAAATAATTTATGTGAATGTCTGCGTGTTGTTTCTCAAAGTAGCTATTAAAAACACAACTGAATAGCATGTGTTTTTCCATTCTCTGGAAAGCAAGAAATACAGAGCTGTTTTTACTCAAATATTTCCAAAACAAATCACCTTCTGTGATGGAAAATGTTGCCCTAAGGAGAGAAATTTTCAGAAAAATTCTGAGTGAGTGAAAGAAAACAGAGAACCAAGTGGAAGTTCTATTTAATGAGAACAAGAACCTTGGCCAGTAGGCCTGAATCCGTTCACAGCCTGTGTCACTCAGCTGCCATCTACAGGAGCATTAAAGTCAGACAGACCTGGGTTCAGATCCAGCTATGATTGTTAGTGGAATTGCATGGGCTATCTCGTCACATCCTTAAGCCTCGGCTTTCTCTGTAAAATGGGGATGAAATACTTTCCTCACAGGCTTCTGGAAAGATTGAATGAGATTACATATTTAAAGTACCCACCAGGGACTTACCTGGGGTTTTGTGGTTAGGACTCTGCACTTCCACTGCAGGGGCATGGGTTCGATCCCTGGTCGGGGAACTAAGATCCCGCATGCTGCATGGTGCAGACAAAAAAATAAAAAATAATAAAAAATAATAAAGTACCCACCATGTTGTAAACTTTAAATATATCGTCATTTCTCTGGTTGCACTGGACACATTTAATCCCATTGAACATACCACACTGCTTATACAGCATCTCTTAGGTCTAAGAACCATGCTCTTCCTAGTGATGTCTACTAGAATATTCTAGTCCCCAAAACTGAGATTTTTAAGCCTCTCATCCTGGTATCTAAAAGAATAGGGATTGGACAGAGAAAGGCAAAATGATTTTGTTCTCTCATTTTTATTTATTATTCTAAACGACATTGCCAACTGTAAAAAAGGTGGGAAGGAGACCCACCAAACGAGGGATATCGGTGCCTGTGGTGTGTGAGGAGGGTAAGGTGGGGAGAAGAAGGAGGTAGAGGAGGTAGACCGAGAAAGAAGGCAGAAGAGAATTTTCACTGTATCTGTAATTTTAAAATTTCATTCATATAAAAAGATTTGAGGGAAAAAAGATAAAATGTCAACAGCAGTTCAAAGTGGCAGCTACATGAATGTTTGCTGTAATATTCTTTGTACCTTTCTGCATGTTTCACTATCAAAATTCTTTCCAACTAAACAAACTTTTCATTATAACCATAATTCATTTTTTTAATTAATTTATTTATTTCTTTTTGGCTGCGTTGTGTCTTCGTTGCTGCGCACAGGCTTTCTCTAGTTGCAGCGAGCAGGGCCTACTCTTTGTTGCAGTGTGCGGGCTTCTCATTGCAGTGGCTTCTCTTGTTGTGGAGCATGGGCTCTAGGCGCGCAGGCTTCAGTAGTTGTAGCATGTGGGCTCAGTAGTTGTGGCTCGCGGGCTCTAGAGCGCAGGCTCAGTAGTTGTGGTGCATGGGCTTAGTTGCTCCGCGGCATGTGGGATCTTCTCAGACCAGGGATCGACCCCATGTCCCCTGCATTGGCAGGCGGATTCTTAACCACTGCACCACCAGGGAAGTCCCCATAATACATTTTTAATGGCAAGAACTTCACCAATATCCTGGCTACTCTAGCAACCTATGTCATTTGTATACTGTTTCTTTTTCTCAGCTTTGCACTTGAGCATAGCTGGTTTACAGAGCATAATGTATAATCCATCGCCACATAGGGATGTGTCAGGATGGCAGAATAGTGGCCCCCGGTGTGTTTCGTGGGGCAGTGTGCTTAACCCACGTAACAGGGCAGAAGGTAGATGGTTCGCATTACAAACAGCCAGGTGCCTGTTGTCTTAAATGCAGCCAGCTTCAAGGATTTTTGTTGTTGTTTCTACCAACCTGGTCCTTGGGTTTGCAAGTTCTGCATCATAAGATAACATCTGCTTGCTTCAGGTCTTCATCAGTCGCCGACTCATCGATTCATTCTAGAAGCCTATTGAGTATCTCTCTGTACGTGGCCCTGTGCTGGGCCCAGGGAAAGTGAATGAGTCAGACCAGGTGGTCACCCTCAATAACTCAGGGTCAAGTGTGAGAGATGGACGGGGAAGCATCCCACGAGAGGTTACACAAGGTGATGAGATATGAGGATGGTGGAGAGAAGCAGAGGGCGTGGGTGGCACAGAGGAGACTGGAGGACAAGGGACGACCCCCCAGAAGAGGTGAGAGCTGGAAAGGGTCTTGAAGGAAAAATAAGGGTTTGCTAACATTTCAAACTTGGGAGATTATTTTGTGTTTTTAAACCCAGACGTTTGAGCTTATCTTTTAAAAATCAGAAGATCTGGCAATGCTGGGGAAGAGTTCTACAGGGTGAAAGTCAGCTGGACCTGAGTGGAAGGCTGGGTGCCTGAGCAGGTGAAGGGATTCTGCAGCCAAACCTCGTCAGACTCAACTGACAGGATACGGACCGGTGGGGCCTACGCGCACCCCTTTGGTTTCTCTCACCTTTGGGGGGAAGGAAGGGAGCATTGGCTCCAGCAGACTAGAGGAGGCTGGATTCAGAGAGGCTCCTTCCTGGGACCTTCCAGGGCAGAGACAGATTGCAGACTGCACCCTCCTGTAGTAAGGCCAGAGCTCTTGCCTCTGGGCCAGAGAAGTCCCCGTCACGGTGAAGATACTGGCACCAAGGGAGGCCAGTTGGGGAGACAGTTTGGGGGGCAGAGAATTTGGTTCTCTGTAGATTAGACCTCAAAGCCCACTTCCTTCCCTATGGGCTCACAGAGAGGTGTTCCTAGGTACACGAAGAGAGAGAGGAGCCTAGTTAAGATCTTCCCAGGCCCAGGGTTAGCTGAAATGAGATGACAGCTGGGAAGAGTAAATAAGAGATGCCTTGACCTGTAAAGCCTATAGAATGCCCCAAATGTTCGTACCCTCAAACTCAATAACACGATATATTTTGTTGTGGTGATTGTTGTTCAATACTAACTACATACCAGGCGTTATTTCAGTACTTACCTCTGAATCCTTACAATAAGGATAGGTTATGCGTTCTAACCCGTATTGTAGAAGATGAGAAACCAAAGCTCTGAGAGGGAATGTACCTGTCCAGAGTCATCCAGCTACTGAAGCATGGAGCTGGGATACTGCCCCAGTTGTCTGACTCAGAGACCTATGATTTTTTTCCACTAACTACAGCCAACTGTCCCCAACTTCTAGAAACCTAGTCTAAGAAGATCATCTCAAACTTGAAAAAGAATTTATTATGTAGAACATTGTTCATCCCAGGACTATGTACACTATTAGAAAAATGAACACAACCTAAATGTCTAATGGTTCACAAAGTGCCTGACCCAGAGTAAGCCCTCAACAGACATCTCCTAAATGAACAAAAAGGAAATAGTTAAAGAAATGATGGGCCACCACTCTTGATGGAGTATTAGATGCCCTTTACTAAGTGCACTTAAGAAGAGTTTGTGATAATAGCTTCAATGCTTATTATAATGTTATAGGAAAAATAAGGGCACACAATTATATATACTATATGGTCCCAATTATGTTCAAACACATTTCATGTAGACAGAAAGAATGTGAGAAAATATGATATTACAGTCACTACATTTGGCTGTCAGTTTTAGACTGATGAAGATTTAAGTTTTTCTTCTTCTCCCATTTTCCAGATGATCAGTTAAAAGCTTAATTGCTCTCATAATAAAGAGGAAACACTTTGTTTTATTTAAAAGAAAACCTGACTTTCAGAATTCTAGTCTCAGACAATGAGGACCTAGAACCGGAGCATACGGGGTTCTGCCAAACAACACTGGCCCTGCCAAACGACCAGGCCAACAGGCAGGTGCCCAGAAAGAGGCAGCTGCTCTGGAATAAAGGCTCAAAGGAGAAAGCAGAGCGGGCAACAGGGACAGCATCGAGGGAGAAGGGCATTTGGGGGGGAGGGTGTGGTACAGAAAGGGCCTGGGGTTAAACAGGAGCAGGCAGCTGCGCTAATACACACACATTAAGTAGACAGGCATTAATTGGGCACCTACCTTGTGCTACTGCTTTCTTATTAAGCACTTACTGTGTGCAGGGCACTAGTCACATGATCTCACTTAACCCTCACTACGAGTCTATGGTCTATAGTTTTATTATTTCAGTTTCACGGGTTCAGAAAATAACTGACTGGAAACCATTTTAGAGGTGGAAAACACTAAAGAATTGAGTGGCACCAGTGATTTCCAGGCTGATCTGTATATCACAAACGCTGGGATACTCTTTCAAAGTATGGTGACGTCATTGGGCCAAGTCACCCAGCTAGCAAAATGGCCAGGCTGAGATTCACACCTTGTAACCACTGTGCCACCTGGTCTTTGCAAGGTATGGCATAGCATCCAGAGTTGGGGGAACACCTCTAAGGCTCTGAGGTTGATATCATGAAGGAGACCTTGTCTTCCCACAGACCGCCACTCCCAATACGCCTCCCAGACCCAGCACCCCAAGACTGATCTCACCAGAAGTCCTGAGTTTGTACCATGTGTTTATTTATCCCGTGCATATACAAGAAGTTCGTAGTTATGGAATATTAGAGTTGGAAGGCATCCGAGAAATGACCTGGTTCAACCCTCTCTTTGACAAATGAGGAAATTGACACCCAGATAAGTAAAAGGACTTTCTTAGGGTCACACAGCTAAGTGGTGCCTCTAGTCCTAACTCTGACTTAGCTCTGCCAGAAGTGGACCCCAAATGCTTTGGCTTCTAGCTCACTTTCCATTTTTCCTCTCTAGGCTTCGTTCTCCCGAGTTCCATTTCATTCTTCTAAGAAGAACAATCATTAGTCCCAAAAGAGAAAGAAGGCAAGCTTCTTTGTCCCCTAAAGATTTTATTTCCAATATTCAAGGGATTATTGCAAATGACAATAAGTATTATTAAGTTATTAAAGCAACCCCATGTAGAATGAAAACGTCATCTCTCAGAAACTGGCTCCAAGATCATTTTTCAGAAATTAAAGAAAAAAAAAAAAAAAGACTAGAACAGGGCAGGAAAATCACAATCGATCCAAATTGAACACATGTAAGGTCCAGGGCTTAGCCAAAGGAGGCAGAAATAGCCAATTTCTTTCAATTACGCCCCATTTTCCATCCCTTAAACTGGATGAAGACTGTCATTTTATTGGCTTGTCAACCTTTAGGAAACTTGACCCAGCTCTTTATTTATTCAATTATCTCCCCAGCCCCAGCACTTAGCCAGAGAAAAGCATGTGGCCCAGCTAACTCACTTTTCCCCCTAGGGCTCCTCTATTTACATTTCATTGCCCAAGAAGCTTCTCATTTCTCTATTTCGTTACTTTTTATTTTCTGACATCCCTAAAGTCCGCGCTCATACCACCTCTCCAAGCATGCGGACTCTGGAGTCAGCCTGAAGTTAGATTTTAAGCCCAGCAGAGCCATAAACTATACAGGTTGCCTTGAATATTTGAGCTTTCTGAGCCTCAGTTTCCCAGTCTATAAAATGGGGTTAATAAAATGGCATATGACTTTTGTGAGAAATAAATAAGATTATGTGTGTAAATTAACCAGCACATAGTAAGCCCTCACTCAGTAAATGCTGGTTTTGTCCCCCATGACACCTGGTGTGACACACATATAATCATCCCTTTAGCTCAGGATACCTTACCAGTTAACGTTCAGAGTACCACGAAAGATTCCAGGTACTTTAAGACTTAGAGGGCCCAAAGGGTAAGTAGTTATCAAAACATAAATAGGAAAGTCATGTTCCTTTTTAAAAAATCAGAATTGGGAATCCTAAGAAATAGGACTAGAGATGGAGTTGAAGAAGAACTCAACTAAAGGCATTGAGAAGTTCTGCAGAAAGAAATCTGCATCCCTTGCATTTTCTAACTTATTTGGCCACAGAAACTTTTGTCAAGTAATGTCTCTTAATTCCAAAAAAAAAAATCTGCATTCTCTTAATACACTTTTGGAACTGCTGTTAACTATTTTAAGAGTATTAATAGCTATCACTGGTCACACAGACCTGAGAGCCATTTTCATCCAACGGAGGTAACAGTCTCCAGGGAGTTGCCCGACATTACACAGGTGGTACAGGAAACGTCTGTACCCAAGTCTGCCCAACTCTGAAGTCCATGGCCTTTCCCCCATACCATATTCTATCTGAATTCTACCCCCTTCTTCCCAACCTGAGCTGTGGCTAGTCCTTCTCTGTAAGTCCCACTGAATCAAACATTTTACCAAAACTCCATGATCAAGTGATGGAGAGTTTGCCTTTGGTAAACAAATATGCACTGTGAATCTCTGCAAGACACTGCCCAGACTTCATCTACCTCTGGACTCTTCTTTCACAGAGCATCTCGTGGTACATTTTCTGGAAATATTTCATTGGAGTCTCTATTTGAAGTCACCGGGGAGGTGGAATTCTGGTTGTTTTAGCATAGTTGAGTCCTGATCTTTTTTTAACGTGTGACTGAAGTAGAAGTTAAGGACTACGTTCTTACACAGCTCCATCTCCGGTCACATGTATGACCTTGAGGCAATCCTCAAGACTCCGCCTCTCTAGATTTCTGAGGTTCCAGCTATGCCATGAACAGGGTATACGTGATAGCTAATCTTTGGGTCTCCCAACATGCACATGAGGTAATCTGGGTTTATTATTTCATAAAGACTTAGGTTCTGAAGTCCAATTACTTGGGTTGGAATCCTGGGTCTATCACCTACTGTGTGACCTTGAGCAAGTTACTTAACCTCTGGGTTCCTTAGTTCTCTCATCTGTCAAATGAGATTAAATCAGAGAACAATTGCTTTGAAGGGTTTCAAGTGCTTGATAAGTGTTACTTGCATTATTATTACCATTAGTCTTGTTGCAAAGTGCTGCCCAAGAGGTTACAAATCCCAAAATGCCCTGGTTTCTGGACAGAGCTGACTTCTCACCCACAAAGCTCATTCCCTCCTCCCCTTCTCTCCTGCCTCCTCCCCACTCCCTCCAACTCCACCTCCCACCCCCTTCTCAGTCTCCCAGTCTGAATCCCTCAGAAAGGAGTCTCCAACAAGCCTAAATGGAAACCACCCTGCCCGAGGATAGAGGGGCTGACCTCTCACAGCTGGACCAGGCTCACAGCGGCCAGTAGAGCCACTCAAGGTCGGGGGCAGCACCAGGGGCAGCAGAGAGATTGGCCGGGGCGCCAGCCCATTCACTAACAGCTGGCACTCTGCCTGTCCCCAGCCCCAGGGCCTCTGGGGCCATTGTGAGGGAGGAGCCCTCCTGCTCTGCTGGGCTCAGCCACCTGGACCCCAGAGCTGCCCCCAGAAGGGGCTCACACCACCAGGGGGGCTTCACTGCTGCAACTGGACCAGGGAGAAGCTGGTGGGGGGTGAGGGAGGGGGAGGAGGGCACAAGGATGGGGGCGGGGAGGTGGACAACAGGTAAACACTAGGATTTTCACCAAGAGCTGGGGCTTTTTACCTGATGATTAAGAGGGAGTGCTGGGGAGGGGAACAGGTGAGCTCAAACAAGCCTGCACCACCGTGCCACACCCCCCTGTCCCCATGTCACCCGGCCCCTCCGTGCCTCAGCTCACTGAAAGGACCAAGTGAAATGATACGTAGAAAACTCTTAGAAGACATGGCAATAAACTCCCAAGAAATCTTAACTATTATTATCAGCAGTTATTCAAGCATGCCTCACAATCCTCTGAGATAGCAATTATTACCATCTCCATTTTCCTAATGGAAAATTTCCATTTTCACAGAGCTCATATTTGGAGCCTGGGTTCAAATGCAGCTTTGCCCCCAGCGTCCACACTGTTGCAAAGTCACCCTCTGCCTGGGGGTTTCAGACTGCCCTTCTTTAGCACATTCTTCTCTGGTGGAGAGAAGAGAACTATAAAGTTTGTCCATTCAGACATTATCTGGGATGTGCCAGGCACTGACTATAGGGTCAGGGAGACAGTGGGAAGCAAAGGAAGTCATGTCTACCCTCATGGAGCTTATGGTCTGGGACTGAGACACGCAGATCAAACCAGCAGGGGTGAGAGAGTGTAATTCCTACATGAGGTGAACAATCCAAAGCTGTGCCAACCAAGATGGTAGCCACTTGCCACAAGTGGCTATTTTGATTCAACTTTGAATTAATTAAAAGTAAACAAAATGAAAAATTCAGTTCTTCAGTCACACCAGCCCATGGGGCTAGTGGCTACCTTACTGCTCATCACAAATAGAGAGCATTTCCATCATCATAGAAGCTTCTATCGGAGAGCACCGCTCAAGAGGAAAGGAACCAAAACTATGAGTTCTGAGGATTCAGACACCTAGAGGCTTCCCTTAGGAAGTGGCGTTTGAGTTGAAACTGAAGGATGAGGAAAAATCCAGAAAGCTGGGGAAGGGCAGGAAAGCATGGTAGGCAGGGTAACAACACCCATGGAACAAGCCTGTGATGGAGGGAACTATGTGACTGGAATGCAAAGAGAGGGACTGCAGTGGTTGGGAGTGGAGACTCCAAGGGTCTGGCTGCCTGGCTTGAATCCCAGCTCTGATTCTTCTTAGCTGTGTGTTATTGACAAGTTACTTGACTTCTCTGTGCCTCACTTTCCTCACCTGTAACGTGAGGACAGTAAAAGTACCTCCCTCCCAGGACTGTCTTGAGGACAGTCAGAGCCTGGCATACGTTTAGCCCTATATGTATGTTTCCTGTTATTATTCCTGGCACAAGATGAGGACAGGGAGGTAGGCAGGAGTCAGGCTATTCAGGCCTTGTGGGCCCTGGAAAGACTGTTGGTCTGTAACCTGAAAGCACTGGGAAGCCTGAAGCGTTTTAAACATAGAAGGCAGAGGGTTACTGTGGGCAGTGGTGGCAGCAGCTACTACTCAACACCAGCCAGGTACTGAAACATGAGACAGTGAACCCAGTATTGCCAGACCTTCCAATTTTCCAAAAAGAGCAGGAAATTCAGACTTTTTAATGTAAAATATCCTATCTTTTAAAAATAGGCCTCTTACTCCCAAATTTTTAATATCTTGAGGAACAAACCAACCACCTGCCAGGACTTCTGGTCTACCTGCTAGTCTGGTCTATCTGTGACTCCCAAAACCTCCATAAACCAAAGTCTATAACTAAAGCCACGCCACCTGGTGAGCCAGGTGGCTCCAGGAAGAAACCAATAGATTGCCTAGAATACAAGTGGCACATCAAAAGAGTCACCAAATTAAATCTGATCCTTGCAATGAGATATCATCTCACACCGATCAGAATGGCCATCATCAAAAAATCTAGAAACAATAAATGCTGGAGAGGGTGTGGAGGAAAGGGAACACTCTTGCACTGTTGGTGGGAATGTAAATTGATACAGCCACTATGGAGAACAGTATGGAGGTTCCTTAAAAAACTAAAAATAGAACTACCATACGACCCAGCAATCCCACTACTGGGCATATACCCTGAGAAAACCATAGTTCAAAAAGAGTCATGTACCAAAATGTTCATTGCAGCTCTATTTACAATAGCCAGGACATGGAAGCAACCTAAAGGTCCATCGACAGATGAATGGATAAAGAAGATGTGGCACATATATACAATGGAATATTACTCAGCCATAAAAAGAAATGAAATGGAGGTATTTGTAATGAGGTGGATGGAGTTAGAGTCTGTCATACAGAGTGAAGTAAGTCAGAAAGAGAAAAACAAATACAGTATGCTAACACATATATACGGAATCTAAGGGAAAAAAAAAAAAAAAAAGGCCATGAAGAACCTAGTGGCAAGACGGGAATAAAGACACAGACCTACTAGAGAATGGACTTGAGGATATGGGGAGGGGGTGGGGTGAGATGTGACAGGGTAAGAGAGTGTCATGGACATATATACACTACCAAATGTAAAATAGATAGCTAGTGGGAAGCAGCCGCATAGCACAGGGAGATCAGCTCGGTGCTTTGTGAGCACCTAGAGGGGTGGGATGGGGAGGGTGGGAGGGAGGGAGAGGCAAGAGGGAAGAGATATGGGAACATATTTTATGTGTATAACTGATTTACTTTGTTATAAAGCAGAAGCTAACACACCATTGTAAGGCAATTATACTTCAATAAAGATGTTTAAAAAAAAAAAAAAAATCTGATCCAAATGGCTATACAACTGGGCTGGAGGCCCTCAGGGCCTGAGCAAAAGGGCCCAGTGATAAGAACGTGCACAAGCTTCACAGCCCTTTTATTTTTATTTTTTAACCTTTTGGTGGTAAGAAAGAAAATATATGAAAACCTGTATTCTCTTCTCTCTTCAATTGTTAAATGAATGTATTCTCGGCCTCTCCATAGAGTCTTTCAGTCCTTTCACCCAAAAAATATAGGGAGCAGTGGTTCATTTGGGAGGTCTGTGGTTCATGTCATTTCCTGGTGCCAGGTTATAAAGCAAAATCGCTTAATTAGGACATGGTATAGGGTGAGAGAGCAAGAAAGTCCAATAAAGGAGAAAGACTGATTTCATGAATAAAAATGTTTGAATGAAAGCCTGAGGACTGAGCAAGGATCAGGTATTTTAGGTTCTCATTCTTGACATCTTAAACTTTATTAACCATTGTTTTTTTTATAGAAGTTTTTCTTCCCAAAATATTGAATGTCTAATGTATACTAGAAACTGGGACACAGAGACCTGGGTCCCGTCCTTACAGTCAACTAGTAACTTACAGTCAACTAGTCGGTGATTACCATTCCTCCACATTAAGAGAGAGACCCAGCTAAACACTTGCTCTAGGTGGTAAAACATTTGTAACAAAGAAAATAAAGAAAAATCTGACTGGCTTGAGCATCTTATTAACCGCCCCCCTTTCCCATCCACTCCCCTAATCAGGGAGGAAAGGTGGGCATTGGGCTCCTTAGGGAAGATTTTATGAATACCAGGAAAGTGTAGAAACTGTCTCTTTAGAAAGAGGCTTCTAGCACTTCTTCCAGTACTGGACCTCCAAGGGTCAAGCTCAGCAAACAGCAATTTAGAAGCACTAGATTTGCTCTCTAAGAAGGGAAGGGAATTTATTGGGTGAAGTATGCCAGTTTGGGCTGGCACCAGGAGCTGAGGCTGAGGGCTGCCAGCAGAGGTCCAACCTCCTTTCCATCTTCCCCCATCACCCCCACCACTCCTATAAGTAGATGTTGGGAGGGCAGGTTATGGGCTGCTTGAGGATGCCCGTATGTCTTGGTCCAGCTTTGAAAGCAGAAGATATAGAGACAAGATACATGATACAGAGATATAGACAAAATGCTTCCAGATCTTAGGTCAGGACCATCTAAATCAGACTAGGGCAGAGTTATTAACTTGCAGTCTGTAGATGGAATTTAGGGGCTCCCCGAACTTGGACAAGAAAAAAATTTTATCTTAATTTTCACCAACCTCTAACTGAAATGAAGAAGGCCCTTCTATTAGGAGTGTAGGCAACAAACCACAGTGGCATGAGTGGTACCTGTGACTTTACCATGAATTATAATCCCAAATATTCTCATATCACATTTCATTTGTGGCACAAACCTTGAAATAACACTTTTATGCATCACGACATCAAAACAATGGTAGTTATTAGACTCGCTGCTGGATCTTGTTATCTAATACATTAATAAGAAGCATATAGATCACTATATCACTAACTCTTTTTTTTCAGTGGGGTCCAAGGCATTAAAAGATTAAGGGCCCTTGGACTATGGGATGCAGGTGTGATCTTTTAAAGGACCAGTTGCTGAAATTTAAAGGGCATGAATTAAAGCAGGCAAAAGAAAGGGGCAGGGGAAAGGCATTTCCGCCTGGGAAACAGCATTTGGAAAATCACATGCTTTTCAGGTACAATAGCTGTTTGGCGAGGCTGCTGAGGTCCTCTTAAGCTGTGGAGAGCTGAGGGAGGTGGTTCAGAGGTTGAGAGTGTAGTCAGAAGCCTATTCACCTTGGCGTCACCATCACAGGGCCCCAGATTCAGGCCTCTGATCCTAAATCCTCTAATGAGATTATATCCCCATTGAACTTCTCATGCATGTGTTGAAAGTGTTAATTAACCAAAACGTTTTTTTTAAAAAAAAAAAAACCCCAGTATTCCTAACCTTACTTTGACACGTCTTCATTTGGCTTCAAGGCACCTCTCTTGACTTCTGAGGAAGTGAACCTGGCCAAGAGGGAAGGATTTACTGAAGATGGGGAGGAAGATGAGGTCAGCAAAGTGAATGAGGACCAGATCAAAAAGCTGGGATCTGGTCCTGAAAATTATAGGAGAGGGGGGGTAATTTTTTTTTCACTGTCGTACAAGTGACATAGTGAGTATAATGCTCACTTGCTGATTTCCCTCCCAATAGACATCCCCTTTCTCCCGGCAGTAGTAGCTCAGATTTCTTTAGGAGAACCACCTGTCTACAACTCTTAGAGGTAGAGGGAGGGCATGTGACCCAAACCCAGCCAGTCAGAGCACAGAATTCCCCAAGCCACAGTGATTGATTTAGAGGTAAGCTTATCACAATAATTCTATCCTCCTGAGTTCATAGGGATTGTTTCAGGAACATTCACCCAAGTTGTTCCACTCAAAGTGACTCTTGGGATTAGTGCAAGCACTATTGGTAAAAGAGTGCCTTTTTTAGGCTAGATTGGACCTAGAAGGGTTTAAACCTAGAGAAGGTGGTTAAAATAGCTATCTTGCTACCATAGAAAGCCTGAAACTAAAGCAAAAAATGAGAAAGCAGGAAAGCAGAGTCAAGAGATGGAGAGACATGGAGTCCCCATGATAATATTGCACCTCTGGGTAAAACTGGGCCAAATTTATCCTGGACTTCTCAGTTAAATAAACTTTAAACTCCTTTTTCTTTTTTCTTTTTTTTTTTTTTTTGGTCATTTGCCTGTTGAGTTGTGTTTTCTTGAACTTGCAGCCAAAAGATCCCTAATGGATACAATCAGATCTGGTTTTAGAATGGGCATGCCATCTGTTCGGAGGGGAATGACCAAGAGGCTCCTGCACTGGAGGCAGGAAGACCGGAACTTCAAGGCTAGAGACTGTACTAACCCACTTTCTCTAAGACAGGCTTCCATAACAGACAGCCGCAAGCTTCCAGTGGTCTACAGCAACCAAAATTCACTTCTCATTCATGTTGCTTGCTGGCTGCGGGTAGACTGTGGCCCCGTGGCTCCACTCCAGATGTCTTCCCCATTCCACGATCCCCAGAATTATAATTTCTTAGACTTTGTTTGATCACCCCTAACCTGCTCTCTGTTCTCACTAAATGCCTGGGAGAAACCAGCTCAGATAATGATTCTGGAGAGTTTTCTCTTTTGCCCTGACCACCATCCAGCAATCAGTGCAGAGAAACATACTGTGCGAGTGAGCAGAAGGGAACAGAGGACTGTGAACGTCTCACCTCACTCTCCAGAGTGGAACTTCAAGGCAGCCGCTGGGGCGCAGGGACGAGCTCTAGACTGGGACACAAGAGACCTGGGTCCTCGCCCTCACTCTGCCACTGGTGACCCACATGACTGCGAGCAAGTTACTTTAATCCGGGACTCAGTTTCTCCATCTGTCAAGTGAAGTGCTTGAATCAAATCACCTCCAAAGTCTTTTTTTTCCCAAGGTTTTTTTTTAAATTTATTAATTAATTTATTTTTTGGCTGTGTTGGGTCTTCGTTGCTGCACGCGGGCTTTCTCTAGTTGTGGCAAGCGGGGGCTACTCTTCGTTGTGGTGCGCGGGCTTCTCATTGCAGTGGCTTCTCTTGTTACGGAGCGCAGGCTGTAGGCGCTCGGGCTTCAGTAGTTGTGGCTCACGGGCTCTAGAGCGCAGGCTCAGTAATTGTGGCGCACGGGCTTAGTTGCTCCACAGCATGTGGGATCTTCCCGGGCCAGGGATCAAACCTGTGTCCCCTGCATTGGCAGGCGGATTCTTAACCACTGCACCACCAGAGAAGTGCTAAGTTTTTTTGTTTTGTTTTGTTTTGTTTTTTAATGTGGACCATTTTTAAAGTCTTTACTGAGTTTGTTACAATATTGCTTCTGTTTTATGTTTTGGTTTTTTGGCTGCAAGGCATGTGGGATCTTAGCTCCCCAACCAGGGATCAAACCCGCACCCCCTGCATTGGAAGGCGAAGTCTTAACCACTAGACCGCCAGGGAAGTCCCACCTCCAAAGTCATGACAGTGGATCCTGTTACTGTTCCAATCAGTCACTGCCTTTCTCGTAAGCGGATTAAACATCCCTGCCCATTGCCACACAGCTTTTGGTGCTTCCATTGATGTTGGGCTTGGCCATAAACTTGCTTTGGCAAATGGAATGTGGGCAGATGTGACAGAGCCACCATTGAGCAGAAGCTTTTAGAGCCATCGTGTGGTTCAGTTACCGCTCTGTTACTTTCTGCCATGAGACTAATAGGAGCTGTTCCTCAGTTATAATTCTGCAACATTTTTTTTTTTTTTTTTTTTTTTATTTATTTATGGCTGTGTTGGGTCTTCATTTCTGTGGGAGGGCTTTCTCTAGTTGTGGCAAGTGGGGGCCACTCTTCATCGCGGTGCGCGGGCCTCTCCCTGTCGCGGCCTCTCTTGTTGCGGGGCACAGGCTCCAGACGCGCAGGCTCAGTAGTTGTGGCTCACGGGCCTAGTTGCTCCACGGCATGTGGGATCTTCCCAGACCAGGGCTCGAACCTGTGACCCCTGCATTGGCAGGCAGATTCTCAACCACTGCGCCACCAGGGAAGCCCTCTGCAACATTTTTAAAAAATGGATTTAGATTTGGAATTGGGGGTTTGGGGCTCCTTCCTTTTATTGTGACTTGATTTTTTTTTACCACCTTTTAATGCCACAGAGGAGAAGAAAAAGTAATAGTTCTTGAATATCTAGAAGGTGTTAGACACTGATCGATTTGATACATGTGTTAACTTTATTGTATTAGCTTTCCTGGGTAATTAGGAATTTTTAAAAATATTTCTGAAGTGACATGCTTCTCTCCCCTCCCTAATTCCTTTTTGTAGAACCTCTGAGTTTACACAAAATATAAGAGAAGCCCTATCATCGCATGGTACTACTATCTTAGACTTCTGAACAGCCAAATATTCCATATAACATATTTCAAACACTAACCATAGACATTAAGAATTTTGAAGAAGTCACAGTCTGAAAAACTCATTTACTTTGGTGTCACCAGGACTGATCTTCCAGATCTGGGCAGGGCATTTGAGTTTGTGCTCAGCCTCCCAATGTCCTGGGATTCCACTGGACCCAGTGACCTGCATCCTGTCCCAGAATCACTTCCAGCAGGGACTCCCTCAGTGGAGTGAGGCAGGAGCCTTCTCCAGTCTCCCTAGCTGGACCTCTAAGTCTCTGATCCAGAGAGAGAGGGTGGACCATGCAACCAGTAATGGTTACCAGCTGAGGGAAATGGATACATTCTATACCCTTCACTGGCTCTCACTGTATCTTTGCCTCTCTTCCTACTGTCTCCCCTCCAGCTCTGTTGTCTCTATTTTAATTTCTCCCAGAGTCACCATCAGTTCTAAGGGTCTCTCTCTACCGAATTTTTTCATCAACTGGTACATTAGCTCATCCAACCCTCAAGATAAGCTCTGTGTGGCGGATACTGTTAGCTCCATTATGCAGATAAGGAAGTGAGACTCAGAAAGGAAACTGATCGATTTTGGCCACACAGCTGTGGAACCAGCATTTGAAACCACACCTGGCAGACTCCAAAGCCATAGATGCTGAAATTCATTCGTTCACAGATAGGATAGAGTCCCTACCATCCCCAAATCCTGTGTGAAATGGGAAATAAATGGTCGATGAGACCCACTCCTTATGTAGTTTATTCCAAATTCACTCAACAGATATTGCCTGAGTTCCCACCAAGTGCCTGGACCATAGTGGTTTATAAGCTCCTAGCAAATCCAGACAAATTCTCAAGCAACTAACAGTGCGATTGGCTAAGTGCTACAGTGATGGTAAGTCAAGGGGTGATAACAGAGGGAGTGGGTGAGAGCCACCTTCTCCACCACCTGCATTGTACTGGGTTTGACAAACCTTGGAATAAGCCTACCCAACCCCACTCTCTCCAATTCCAATCGTCCCCTTCCTTAACAGCTCATCAAAAGCAAGGGACCTGCAGGGATTTAGGATATGCTGGCCTTTGGCCTATCCTCTTCAGCTATAGAAAACCATATTGGAGCAGTGCCTTAGGCCAGAATTAATTTCCGTCCAAGAAGTCGGGCAGTGTACTTGCAGCTCAGTCGTGGGAGGGTGCAGGGAGAAAGTCTGAGATGGTTCTGGAGAAATCCAGAGGTGGTTCTGCAGTCAATTACCGATGGTGAGAGAAAAATGAGGTCAGGTCCCTGACAGCAAGGCCCAAGAGAAGCAGCAAAATACCACAGAACCCCCATTCTCTGTGGCCCTGAGGACACGGCATCTAAAAATAGACACACAATACCACTGGATCTGCTGTGGATTTCACAACTGCTGGCCCAGCACAAAATGTTTGGCTTGGGCCAAGTCAGGATGCAATGAAAACCAGTCGGGAAGCTGAGCACGACCAAGATCAACATTCAGCGGGACAACAGCCACCCCTCCGTCCATCAGGACTTGACCGTGAAAGCAAAGTTACCCACTGCCCTCGGTTCTTGTTCAACTTACAGAAGACTTGCCTCGCATGCCAGGGACTTTCTAAGACACTGCATTTCAGGGACACTGGGGTGGAGGTACCGGTGGGAGTTTGCCCTGAGAACTGGAAAATTAGTGAGCAATGTCCATAATTTCAGTGTAAGGCGAAACACACTACAAGCGTGGGATGTGGCTGGATGGGATGAGAAAACATTTTAAAGAGAAAATAATTACAAACACATGAGAGGGAGAAAGGGTATGGCACAGGCTAGAAATGTGTAAGAAAATAAAAGGAAAACAGGAAAAGATTTGGCATTATATTTGTGGGCTTAAAACCCATTTTAAAGTTGACAGTTCTACTCTACTGGCAAACCTCTGTTTTTATAGTTCATGAGATATGATTTACTAAGTAGGTAGCATGTGCCAGAAGCTGCTCTCAACTCTTTCCATGTATTATTTCATCTAAATCTCATACCAACCTTGGGGCAGATACTAAGAATCTTCCCATTTTTCAGATAAGGTAAGCGATTTGGACCCCTTATAGCTTGAACAGACCTTAGCAATCATCTTAGCTAGTGGTTCCAAAGCTGACTGGTATATCAGAATTATCTAGGAAACCCTTCAGAATCTGGAACCCTATTCTAGATACCACCACCCTCAGTTGGAACAAGGATAGGAGAGGGTCCAGGAATCTGTGTTTACAGAGCACCCCAAATGATTCTCATGTACAGCCTTGTTTGGAATCTACTTGCCAATCCAACTGACCTCTTCATTTTCCAGATCAGAAAACTGAAGCCCAGAGAGTTCTAGTGACATGCCCAAGGTAATCAGCCTGCTGGCAGCAGAATCAGGCCTAGAACCCAGGGCTTGCAATATGGCGCTCTTGCCATCGTATCATACATTCCTCACTGGATCCTAAATGGGGGAAAGGTGGTTTCTTTCTCTCCCACTGAATCACTAGATTTGGCATCACATTCACCCAACTCTTGCCCACACCCTGAGTTCAACTCAATTCAGTGCAATTAAACAAAATTTTGCTGAACACCTGCTGTGAGCTACACACTGTCCTTGGTGCTAGGAATCCCACAGTGAAGGAGACTAACATGCACTCTTGCCCTCATAGAGCTTAAACAGCAGCAGAAAAGAACCATCTTTTAAAAGGTAACCAGATTCCTGAATGAACTGAAATCTGTCAAAAGCAACTTGATTTTCTCATCGCTGCCTCTTCAAACCTGCTCTATCTTCCTATTCCTTGGAAATCTTAGGTATCTTCAATGGATCCTATATTTATTCTGGCCACTCTCAGATATTAAAGAATAATCTCACGTTCTGGGTAACTTATAAAGTCCCACTTAGTCTAATGGCAAAGTTCCAATCTTTCATCCAGTTAAAAAGTCCTCCCCCAGCCTCATCTTGGTACTGGCTCAGGCTGGGAAGCTGCAATAGGGAAAGGGATGGAATGGGCTCCTTTGCTGATCCTTGCCCTTCTTCCCCACCCACTGTTTCACTGGCAGGAAGGAGAGGTGAGAGACGTAAAGAAGGTGAGACGGTCGTATGGAGCCAGGGTCATCTGTAGTAGTCGAATGTCCTCATTAATGCAGATGTGCAAACACTGGTTCTTTCTCCCACAAGGACTTCCTCTCCACTCCCTTCTGCCATTGATGGAATTGGCCTCCTGTAATTCCCTGATATGGGCCATGCCTTCCCCAGCTGACCTCTCAACCCCTCACTTCCAGCCATCTGTCCTATTCAGACACTCAATTGGAGTCACCTTGTGCCTCATGAGGGATCTCTTGGATGGAGACCCCTCTCAAGATAAGTCAAGTCTGGCTCCTCCTTCTCGGGACAATACTCAGGCTCCCACTGCCATTGGGGGGACTGTTCATACCAGCGTGGCCCTTCTTCCTCTTTCTTATTTATTTATTTATTTGTTTGTTTGTTTTTGGCTGCATTGGGTCTTCGTTGCTACGTGCAGACTTTCTCTAGTTGCGGCGAGCGGGGGTTACTCTTTGTTGCGGTGCATGGGCTTCTCATTGCAGTGGCTTCTCTTGATGCAGAGCATGGGCTCTAGGCACGTGGGCTTCAGTAGTTGTGGCATGCGGGCTCAGTAGTTGTGGCTCACGGGCTCTAGAGCGTAGGCTCAGTAGTTGTGGCGCACAGGCTTAGCTGCTCCGCGGCATGTGGGATCATCCCGGACCAGGGCTCGAACCCATGTTCCCTGCAGTGGCAGGCAGATTCCTAACCACTGCGCCACCAGGGAAGTCCCTTTCTTTCTCTTTCTCATCAAGTCAATTCCAGTCTGACTCTCTCTAGACCCTCCAGGCGTAGTTGTGCACCAGTCACTAAGTCCCTTGAATGCCAGGGACTTTTCCAAGTGATTCTCAGAAGTCCTCCGCATCTGGTTCCAAGGAAGGAGAGAGAAGCATGCCCCTTCTTCTCCCCACTCTGACTACTCACTCTCCAGTCTCTCTTCCTTGATCCCCACTCCCACCCCATTGTTTGTCTTCCATGTGTCTTAGCTCATGTGGGTGATGAGCTAAGAATTTTTTTAAACAAAAACTGATTTCACAATCTCTTAGTATGTACTACACAGATGGTCTCAACCTTGGGTACTTTGCCAAAACACCAAAAGTCAAATGTAACATCCTGTTACACGAGAAATTACAGATTCAGAGTGCCAAGGGAACATACAGCAAGGGCATTTGGGGCCAGCCCACTTTGGTTTGCTAAGATATTTCCCTCAGAGCCCTCAGCTAAGGTACCAAGTCCCTCCTTTTCTAGGCCTCAATAGAGACTGGCTTTCCAGAAGGCAAATGAGTAGGTCTTTGCTATAGCGCACAATTCACCCATCCCACTCCACCATAATAACCGCTGCTTTGCATTGTACAGTATAGATTTAACTTTATACACGTGCGGCCTCTATATACATCTGTCCCTATCTTTAAAATCATAGATTGTAAATAGCTGTGAAGGTAGTCGAGGACCTCTCTAGAATGATGATGATGATGCTGATGATGATGATAATGATGACAACAATATTGACGATATCAGTTAACAGTGATGTAATGATTAGGGGTGAAAAAGCAAAGAGAAATGATTGACTCATACTTCCTATCAGTTCTATTAACATATTGTCCAGTCTTCTAGATCCAACTCAAAAATCTAACACTTCCATCAATACCATTCCAAAGATGTGAAATATCTTATTGAATACCTTCTCTGTGTTGAAGAGCACATTGTAGTAGCCAGCCTCCAAGATGGTCCCCAATGACCTTCATATTCTGGTATTCACACCTTTGTGCAGTTCCCGTCCACACTGAATAGGGCTGACCTATGTTACCGAAAGAATTTTTTTGGAAATGGTGTGTGACTTTTGAGTCTAGGCCATTTTTTTTTTAATTAATTAATTAATTAATTAATTTTTGGCTGTGTTGGGTCTTCGTTTCTGTGCGAGGGCTTTCTCTAGTTGCGGCAAGTGGGGGCCACTCTTCATCGCGTGCGCGGGCCTCTCACTATTGCGGCCTCTCTTGTTGCGGAGCACAGGCTCCAGACACGCAGGCTCAGTAGTTGTGGCTCACGGGCCTAGTTGCTCCGCGGCATGTGGGATCTTCCCAGACCAGGGCTCGAACCCGTGTCCCCTGCATTGGCAGGCGGATTCTCAACCACTGCGCCACCAGGGAAGCCCTAGGCCATTTTTTTAAACTGCAATTTCTACCTTGATCTCTCTTTGAACATTCATTCAGTAGAAAGTCAGCTACCATGTTGAGAGGACATAAGCAACCTTCTGGAGAGGTCCACATGGTGAGGAGCTGAGGTCTCCTGCCAACAGCCAGCTCAGACCTGTCAGCCGTGTGCACAAGCCATCTGAGAACATGGTCCTCCAGCTTCAAGTAAGCCTTCAGACAACCACAGCCCCAGCTGACACTTTGATTTTAACCTCATGAGAGAACTTTAGCACCCAAGGTAAACAGCTCCTGAGTTCCTTACTTACAGAAAATGTGTGAGATAATAAATATTCATTGTTGTTTTAAGCTGATAACTTTTGGGATAATTTGTGACATAGCAATAGAAAACTAATATATTACGATGGTTAAAAGCATGGTTCTATAATTACAGTGCCTGGATTCAAATTTCATCTCGATCACTGATTACTGTGTGATTTGGACAAGTTATTTAATGTCTCTGAATCTAAGTTTCCTCATCTGAAAAATGAGGAAACAAGAATACTTGCTTCATCGACTCGGAGAAGATTCAATTAAATGAGATGAGCCTGTAAGGCACTTAGCACAGGATGTGGCATAAAGAAGGCACCAAATAAATATTAGTTATTATTGTTAAGCCCTGCAGCAGCTTTCCTGATATCCCACATGAAATGAACCCTTCCTTCTCTGAATTCTGAGAGTGTTTGCTATTGTTTTGTCAAAACAGAAAGGGAATGGGACTGGAATTGACATTATCTGACCATGAGTTACTTACTATACTGGGGACTTGACATATATTATCACATTTGATCTTTGCATAGTCCTAGGAATGTAAGGGAGTTGCAACAAAGGCATTTAAGTCTTGTTCAATCTAACATGTTGACATGTATGGCTTGTTCAGCAGATCTATGGGGCTAGCCTGGCAGAAGTTGATTTGCATGAGGGACCGGGGAGCCCCCTAGGAAATAGACCACTTTAGAAGCAAAGATTTTTAAAAAGCAAAGATTTTACTGTCACCTGGTATGACAGATGAAAGATAACCGTAAATCCTTTGACACTTCACCCATTGAGAGGTGGGATCTATTTCACCTCCCCTGACTCTGGGAAGGCCTGTGACTATTTGACAGTAGAGTACAGTGAAAGTGATGCCATGCCAATTCTTGGTCTAGCCTTTGAAGAGGACTCATAACTTCTTCTTAAGCTCTCGGAGCCTCCAGATCAGACTAGTCATAAGACAAATGTCACCACAAAGTGATTCTAGTTCATACCATGTGCAGCAGCAGAATAAAACAGTATTGCTTTAAGCCACTAAAGTTTTGAGGTAGCTTATTATGCAGCATAATATATATCTGGGATATCTGGGGTCCACATATCCCAAAGTGCCTATAAATAGAACTCAGAGAGTCCAAAAATTTGGAGAAGGAAAACATGCATCTTTATTTTCACTAACCTAGAACTGAAATGTAACGTATTTTTCATTTAGAGTGTAGGCAGCAAACCACAGTAGTATTAGCTGCATCTATGACTTTGACACTGAGAAGGGATTTATGGGCTTTTCCAAGCCACCAAATGGGTTCAGGATGTGTGTACATGTGAATGTGTGCGTGCACAGACACACACACACAGCTTAAGAACAATGGAAGAGAGTGAAAGCACAGCAGAGAGGGTCCAGAGTGATAGGCCAGTGTTATGGGGGGAGGGTTGATTTTGGGCACGAGGTCCTGTCCCCAAACTCTCTCTGACTCATGCCTGAGACCCGGAAACAAGGGGGCTGCATTGAAAGTCATTAAGGAAGATGTTTATTGACATAACTGCAAGACTTTAAGAGTCTCCAGTGGCACAGATGCAGCAGTGCAAACAGCAGCAGACAACTCAACAAGAGCCGGAGAGAAAAGGAGAATGTGGCCAACACCTCTGGGTGGCTACAAGGGCTCTGTGAACACAGGCTTGATTTGGGGGGCGCTATTTGGAAGTCATTGAGGAGAACTCTGAACTGGTCTGTAGTTCCACAGAATTCAAGAGGGAAAGAATAGACAGAGATTCTTTGGGACAATTTGGTGACACCATTTTTCTCTCACGGGTTATACGACACAGGCAAAAGTATTACCCTTTTGCAGGGACCCCAAAAGTTTCAATCACTTAACAGAAGGCATCCAGGCAGTAAGTAGCAGAATTAGGATTGGAACTCAGGTCCGCCTGGCTCCAGAGTGCAGGTTATTTCCACAAAGTTGGTCCAACCTCACCTCCTATGATTCCTTCTCAAATATTCTTGATCTCCTTAGGCACATCATGAGTTCCCAAACATCTGTGTCTTTGCTCACTTTGTTCCCCTTGCTGAGGGTTCCACCCCACTCCCTCCTAACCCAACTTCCGCCTCTGAAAATCCCCTTTCATATGAAACTTTTTCTCAATCCATCAGAATTTATTTTCTCTGTGTTTCCTTAACCCTTCATTCATTATAGATTGTATCACGTTGTAAGATTTGGCCTATTTGTCTCCCTGATTAGATAAACAACAGAATTATTACTAATAATAATAGCTAACATTTACTGAACACTTGCTAGATACTATTCCAAAGACCTAACATTTAGGTCATTTTAATAACAACAACCCTATAAGGTAGGTCCTACTATTATCCCTACTTTACAGACATGGAAACTAAAACACTGAGTTGGATCAACTTGCCCAAGGTCACCCAGCTATGGAGAGGGCAGATCTGGGATTTGAACTCCCCAGTTCATGTTCTTATCCACTAGGTTATAAGGCAGAGACTGTGTCTTATCAATCACTGCCTTCCCTGCACCCAACCCGGGGTCTGGTCCTCAGTGTACACTCAGTAAATAATCATTGAAGGAATGTCGGGAGAAATATGTCATCTCTATTTGTGCACTGCTGCACCCCAGTTCCAGGTCTGGTGCCTGGACGAATGGAAGGTGCCATTTGTTGATTTGATTGACTAAATAATTTCATTTTTAGTTCTGATGCCCTGTGATGGTGGGGCAGGAACACAGAAATGAAATCATCTCCCCAGATAAGAGTTGTTATAGCTCTTGATTCCAAAGCCTCTGTTCTTTTCTGGGGCCATCACATCACCACCAGCGATTTCTTTTTTTTTTTTTTTTCTGGCCACACTGCTTAGCAGGATCTTAGTTCCCCAACCAGGGATTGAACCCAGGCCATGGCAGTGAAAGCACCAAGTCCTAACCACTGGACTGCCAGGGAATTCAACAATAATTTTTAAAAGCCTAACAGAACCCAAACCCTATCAAGTTCTTGGACTGACTCCCCAATACACTGGGGAGTCCAGTGAGCAAATCCAGGAGGAACTGAGTGCGTAGTCTGTGAAGTTCACGCTCAAGTTCTTTTCCAAGCCAGACCCAGATGCCTGGTCTTGAAGCAAGCCAGTGTTCATGAAGAACAGACTTAGCATTCTCAAGTCACTACTTCAATAAAACAATAATATTAATGAGTTGAAAGAATAAGCGCTCTAGGCCATTATGTATGAACCCCTGGGCCAGCCAGGCAGCTTCAGTATAAAATCTTCTAGGTGTCACATGTGACAGGGAAAGATGAGGTGTGAATACAGACAGAAAAGGAGGCCCACTTGGCCCTCTTGGTGTTGTCTTTTCTGGTTTTGCCGGAGGTGCTGGTCCCAGCCAGACCCACATAACAGCCCATTTTTCCTAACCTGGTTTTCATCAACCACCGAGGTCCCAGGAGCACCTTTTTACCTGCCAGGTGCACTGCTAAAGTGGGCGCGGAGAGAGGAAAGGGGAGGCCAGGAGGAAAAAGAATGTTGGGGTATGCAATTTGGGATTATTTTGAAATAAAACAACATAGACCATAAAGTTAAATAATAGGCCCAGCCCAGGACTGGCACCAGGTGAAATACTCAGGAGGTGTGAGTTCCCCTTCCTTCGGCTAATTACAGAGAATTAGCCCTGGCGATGCCTGTTCCCAGAACATGCCTAATTCACTGCAAAAGGGAGAGTATAAGATTCTCAAATGCTGCATTTAGTGTCCCAGTCAGGGCTAATATTCAGCCAGAGTGCCCAATAAGACTGTACTGGTTGTTTATAGCAAATATCCACCCCAAGTGGATCAGGCCTTTACTTTCTACTTATGACATATTTTGAATATTACATCTGGTTCCAAATATTCATTTATTTAATATACATGCATGAATGCCTGCTGTATACCAGAACCTGATCAAACAGCAATGAAGCCTGGACCAAAAAAAAAAAAAAAAATTGAAAATGCTCTCCCTCTTTATGAAGCTTACATTCCAATGGTTGAGACAAATAAAGCAGCACAATACGTAGTTGGTTCTATGGTGATAACTGCTATGGAGAAGAAGGAGGAAAGAAGGCAGCAAGTACAGGAGTACAATTTTTGAACTTTTTATTGAAATATCATACATGTAAGGAAAAGTGAACAAATCGTACGTGTTCAGCTCAACAGACTTTCTCCAAGTGCACATACGCAGGTAGCCAGTTGAAGACACAGAACATGACCTGTGCCTGTGGGGCTCCAGTTCACAGCCAACTGCCCCAAGATGTAGGAGTCTCTGGGGCTGTTGACCAAATATTTCCAGCTCTCTGCCTCTTGGACCTGAAGACTGCACTGCTCTGCCCCCCCCCCGCTAGGTGCAGCCATTTATTTGCTCTGGCCTCTGTTGTGTGAGCAGAAGTGGCGAGGGTCACTTCCCCATGGTCCATACCAGGCTGTGGTGATTGTGGAATCCATGTGGCCATGGAGCCTCCATCAGCCTGGGTCCTGGGGGCCTGTGATGAGCAAAACACCCCTGCTAAACCCCAGGAGGCATGTGGCATGGGGACAAATAAGTCTTCCTTGGTTAAGTCACTGAGATAAGCAGCTTGTGACCTCAGCATAACTAACCCATCCTGACTGATAATGAAGGTGATATCTCAGGAGAGATCTGGGGAGATAAAGGAGTGAGCCTTCTGGAAACCTGGGGGAAGAACAATCCAGAGACAGAAAATGCAGAGGAGGGTGTGAGGTGTGAGGAACAGTGTCTCAGGATGGAACCCCCAGAAGCACTCCCTGAGACAAGGATTTGCATGTGAGTGATCTAGTTGGTAGTCAACCCCAGAAACGCTAAGATGAGAATGAGGAAGAGAGACAGGGAAAGGAGGAAGCCAGTAGAGGGAGGGTTCTTTCGTGAGCAGGTTACCCCCGGGGCTCAGTCCCACTGGGGACATCGGGAGATGGTGCAGAAGAGACCTCCTAGCTGTTCCCCTGGGGTACCAGGAGGCTGGGGTGTTTGTCCTCCAACACTGACTGCTGGCTGAGGCTGCTCCCCACGTGTTAACTCCAAGGCAGGCCAAGAGCTGTGGGCACCTGTCGCTACCGGGAGGGACCGGGACCAGGAACAGAGCACAACAGCATCCGCTACAAAGAGCAAGTGGGGCTAGAGAACCAAACATGTACGTGTAACATGTGTAAATTACAGGAAGCATCCAAAAACCACGGGCAACATCCCCAGATGTTATTCAGGTTCTCACCGCCTCATCCGGACCCTGCAACTCCACTCCTACCTGTTAGCCCTGCTCCAGCTTTTCCCTGATCTAATCCATGCTTCCTACTCAGCCAAAGTGGCCAGTAAAACATGAGAATCTGACAATGACACATCCCTGCCTAAACTCCTTCGTGGTTTTCCGTCTCTGTCAGGATAAGCTCTGAGCTATTTGGGTTGGCAGACAAGACCCTGCGTCAGCCTGCCCCACCCAACTCGACACGCCGTCTCCTCCACTCACCATCTCAACGTTGATGGTCCAGCCACACCAGATGGCTGACCACCCACTGCCCCTTGTTCTCTCAAAGCCCTCGACCTTCGCAAACGCTCTTCCCTCTGCCTAGAGTTCTAGTATGTCTCCCCACCACCTATATTCACCTCATTGACTTTTATTTGTCATTCAGCAAACATTTATTCAGGGCATACCATCTACCAGGCATTAGGAGACACAGCTGTAAATAATCAAACCAACCCTCCTGCACTTAATGAAGCTTACGGCGGGGGGTGGGGGGGTGGGGGGGGTGGGGACAGGGTAGAGACCAGTAACAATGGACTTGAGGACATGGGGAGGGGGAAGGGTAAGCTGGGACGAAGTGAGAGAGTGGCATGGACATATATACACTACCAAATGTAAAACAGATAGCTAGTGGGAAGCAGCCGCATAGCACAGGGAGATCAGCTTGGTGCTTTGTGACCACCTAGAGGGGTGGGTTAGGGAGGGTGGGTGGGAGATGCAAGAGGGAGGGGATATGGGGATATACGTATACATATAGCTGATTCACTTTGTTATACAGCAGAAATTAACACAACAATGTAAAGCAATTATACTCCAATAAAGATGTTAAAAAAAAAAAAAAGTAAGTAGGAAAAGCAAATAGTAGTAGGGACTTCTCCGGTGACTCAGTGGTTAAGAATCCACCTGCCAGTGCAGGGGACACAGATTCAATCCCTGGTCCAGGAAGATCCCACATGCCACAGAGCAACTAAGCCCATGTGCCACAACTACTGAGCCTGCGCTCTAGAGCCCACGAGCCACAACTACTGAGCCCGCGTACCACAACTACTGAAGCCCACATGCCTAGAGCCTGTGCTCTGCAACAAGAGAAGCCACCACACTGAGAAGCCCACACACCACAAGAAAGAATAGCCCCCCGCTCGCCGCAACTAGAGAAAGCCGGTGCACAGCAACAAAGACCCAACGCAGCCAAATAAATAAAAATAAATTTAAAAAAAATCAAATAGTAGTAAATGCAGTGAAGTGAAAAATAACAATGTTCCATGACAGAGAGTGATGGTCAAGGTTGGGAAGTGTTGTGATAATTTTGATTGGGTGATCAGGGAGGGCTTCCTGAGGAGGTGATATTTGAGATGACTGGTTGGAATGAGAAGAGGTTGTCAGCCATGTTAAGAACCGGGGCAGTGTGCCCTAGGCAGAGGGGTAACGAGTGCAAAGGCCCTAAATTAGCAAGAATTTTGGAGTGTTGGCATAACTGAAAGAAGGCCAGTGTGGTGGGGTATGGTGAGCCAGGGGAGAGAGGCAGGACACGTGCTTGGCAGGTAGAAGCCAGGCCAACGTGGAGGGCTTTGCTGGCCATGGCAACGGTGATGGACTTTATCCTACCAACTTCATCCAGGTGACGCCGCTCTGTGCCTCCTTCTCTATCCTGCAGAAAAAGCTGAGGGAGGGAGGATCCAGTTCTCCTAGTGTCCCTTTCATACCATGAATAACCTTTGACACAGAGGTCCCCACAGAGGCTTCAGGCATCTATTCTTGGCCCTGCCTCTGCCTGGCTGTGTGACTTTTGACAAATTATTCACCGCTCTGTACCTCAACTTTCTCCATAAATTTCTGTTCTATCCTCTGAGTGGTACTGAATTAACTCAGCCTTGCAGGTAAATTAGGAGGAACAGCAAAATTTTCTCCTGGCAGGAGAGTGTTTCATGAGTCCTCCCTCTGTACCACAGTCATTGAGAACCTGGGTGTGTTTTTTTTTTTTAAAGGTAATTTTAATAAAGTTTAATTAATGCAATGAGAGCCATAAAGACAGGATTTTATGGGTCCATATATGAGAGACACCTGAGTAGGAAAACCAGGGATTATTTTATTTATTTAGTAAGTTAGTTAGTTAGTTAGTTCTTTATTTATTTATGGCTGTCTTGGGTCTTCATTGCTTTGTGCAGGCTTTCTCTAGTTGCGGCGAGTGGGGGCTACTCTTCATTGGGGTGCGCGGGCTCCTCATTGCGGTGGCTTCTCTTGTTGCAGAGCTTGGGCTCTAAGAGTGCGGGCTTCAGTAGTTGTGGCACATGGGCTCAGTAGTTGTGGCTCATGGGCTCTAGAGCGCAGGCTCAGTAGTTGTGGTGCACGGGCTTATGTGCTCTGCAGCATGTGGGATCTTCCCAGACCAGGGCTCGAACCCTTGTCCCCTGCATTGGCAGGCAGATTCTCAACCACTGTGCCACCAGGGAAGTCCAAGAACCTGGGTTCTGAAGTCAGACAGACCTGATATTGCATCCTGGCTTCACTGCTTTCTTGAGAAAATTATTTAGTCTCCCTTAGCCTTGGTCTTCTTAGTTGTAGCATGGAGCTTATAATTATCCCTACTGCATAGTGTTTTGTGAATGATTTTGTGAAGTAAGGCCTTTAATCGCTTACCATAATCTGCACAAAGTGAAGCCCAATTATAATTTTTTAACGAACCCTTCCAACGCCATCTGGGCTATCTCATTGCTTCCTCTCTATGAAGGCTAAGATTTGCTTTGCAAGGATTCCCACCCATCCTCAAAAGGTTACTCTCAAATCCAAATGCTGTGGAAAGACAGGGGTCCTAAACTAGGAGTCGAGTCCCATCTTGGTCAATGACAGGCTGTCTGACTTAAAGCAAGTCCCCTCTGTCCTCTGAGTCTCACCACATGACTTAAGGCAACTGCCTTTCCAAGAGGCCTGTGGCAGACAGAATAATGGTCCCCCAAAGATACCCACACCCTAATCCCTGAAGCCTGTGAACATGTTACCCGACATGGCAAAAAGGATTTTCCAGAGGTAATTAGGTTCAAGACCTTGAGATGGGATGGGGAGATTATTCTGTGTCATCTCAGTGAGTCCAATGTCATTACAGGGGTCCTTAATAGAGTTAGAGATGCCGTGATGAAGCAGGGTGTCAGAGTGACGCCATGTAGATTCAAAGATGCTACACTGTTGGCTGAAGACAGATGACGGGCCCATGAGCCTCTAGACGCTGGAAAAGGCAAGGAAACAGAGGCTCCTGCAGAGCCTTCAGAAGGAACACAGCCCTGCTGATACCTTGATTTCAGCCCAGTGAAACCAATTTTACACTCCGACTTCCAGCACCGCGAGAGAATAGATTGGTGTTGTTTACAGGCACTACGTTTGCAGTCATTTGTTACAGCAGCCGTGGGGAACCAATACAAAGCCCCTCTGTGCATGTTCTCTACAAGTGTCTCTGCCTGCTTGCTTTCCTGCCCCTAATTCCCCACCGCTAACATTTAAGGTGAGTGACCTGGCAGGTCAGCAGGTAGTTCAAGCTCTCGTAGAGGGGAGAAGTATAAACACAGAGCTTTATTACCCAGAAGCCAGGGGTCACTGAACCTTCATTAGACCAGAGCCAGATGGCACAGAACTGAACCGGGAGCTTCAGAATCTCATCTCCCCAGAGCCCCAGAGCCTGGAGAAGGTCAAGGAATTTATGATCTTTCCAACAAACACTTATTATGCTTTCCACCCTTACTCAGAACCAAAAGAGTTTGCCCCGACCAGATCCATCCTGGCAAAAAAAACAGGACCGTCCACAGGAATGTAGCAGAGCCATGGCTCTTTTGCCTCCAAAGTGAAAAGTGCTAAGGAAAAAAAAACGACAGCCTTTCACATCACTGACAGCATTTCTCTCATCCTCTGTCATTACCCTGTGTTGTTGTTGGTTCCATGTGGCTTTCTTTTTTTCTCCGTAAAAAATGTAATTTGCCTTTGCTTTTGAGAAAGTTCTTGGAGAAAGTGCAAAAAAAAAGGTTGTTTTTGGGGATCCCTCCCCGTGGTTTAAAACTGTCAGGTGCCAGATTTTTCTGTGGAAAAGTTCCATAAACATTCTGCCACGCGGAGCGCTCTTGCCTGGCACCAGGAGCGTTGTTTTTGGCAGCCAGGCGGTTCACCAGGGGCACACCTGCTAAAGGCAGCCCTCCCTGTGCTCAGCCAGAGCTGAGGCTGATAGAGAGAGAAAAGGAGCAGGCAGGGCAGGTGGGCAGGTGGGCAGGGCGGAAATGAGAGCTGGGGGCTGGGGCTGGGCTGGGGGCGCCCTGGGCTTAATGGGACACACCTGTTGGAAACAGCCTCGCAAGGGAGCCCTCGAGTCAGCTGGGCACTTTTTAAGACCAGGTACTTGGAAACTACAAACCATTAACTAGAAACTAGAAACCATTAATGTTGAGATATACAGATTATTTTTCAGAATGTATAGCTGGGAAAAATATTCACCCCTCAGCTCTGACATATTCTGAGAGATACAGCGGTCTGTGTAGCTCACATCATTTCAAGATTTTCTCTTTTCTGGGACACTTGAGACATGGGGGGAGGAGGGTAGCCAGTCCCCCTCTTCCTGACTCACCCACCATTGCTGAGGCACTGGGCTCTGCTGGGAGCTGATGCATTGGGGGTGGGGAAGTGGCTCCCAGCCTCTGGGTTTTCCTTCCCTCCACAGGGTTTGCAGTGGATGAAAAATGCTGCCCTGGAGGATGGAAACCCAAATCCCAGGCAAGCCCCTAACTACCAAAATGTGCCCACTGGAATAGGCTAACCAGACCCCATCTAGAAAGATGCTAGGTTAACTGCTGGTGTTAAATGCCCAGTGGAGGATTCGGGACCTCATTAAATTATAGATGATGGGAAGCTGGAGAGAGAGATGCCTTTTAAGGGAATGACACTGGTGATCCTTGGCTGGATGGATTACAGAGAAGGTAAAGGAAAAAGTATGGAAAACAGGAGAATTTCGTGAATTTTCAAAAGGAGAAGAAAGATACAGAAGCTTTACAAAAACAGATTCATTGGCTTTCTCTTTCCCATCTTCATTCTGGAAAACTTAGAAAAGGATAATGAGGAAAATAAAAGAGATTCATAACCTTACCATCAAGAGATATCCTTTTTTTAAAAATTTATTTATTTAATTTATTTATTTTTGGCTGTGTTGGGTCTTCGTTGCTGCGCACGGGCTTCCTCTAGTTGTGGCGAGCAGGGGCTACTCTTTGTTGCAGTGCGCGGGCTTCTCATTGTGGTGGCTTCTCTTATTGCGGAGCACGGGCTCTAGGCACATGGACTTCAGTAGTTGTAGCACGTGGGCTCAGTAGTTGTGGCTTGCAGGCTCTAGAGCGCCGGCTCAGTAGTTGTGGCACACGGGCTTAGTTGCTCTGCAGCATGTGGGATCTTCCCAGACCAGGGCTTGAACCCATGTCCCCTGCATTGGCAGGTGTATTCTTAACCACTGTGCCACCAGGGAAGCCCCAAGAGATATCCTTTTTAACAGCTTTATTGAGTATAACAAAGGGCATATGTTTAAAATGTGCAGTATAGTAAGTTTTGATATATATGTATATACCCATGAAACCATCACCATGATAATATAATGATCATATTCATCACCCCCGCCCCAAAGTGTTCTCCTACCCTTTTGGAATCCCTCCTTTCTATCCCTTCACATTTTGTCTCCTCTGTTAGCTTATTAGCTATAATTTAACTCTTTGTTTTTTAATTTAGTGAATGCTCTAGGGTTTATAATAATCATCTTTAATTTATCACAGCCTCCCGCCAAGTGATACGCCACTTCACATATTATGTAAGAACTTTACAACAATATCCTTTTATTTCACCCTCCTCCTTTTGGTATACATTTTGCTTCTACATGTTATAAATCCCACAATACATTGTTATTCCTTTTTAAACAGTCAATTATATTTTAGAGGAATTTAAATAATATCTATCCATGTAATTAACATTTCTGGGGCTCTTCATTCTTTGTGTAGATCCAAGTTTCAACCTGGTATCGTTTTCCTTCTTCCTGAAGGACTTCCCTTAATATTTTTTATAGTGCAAGTTGGCTGATGATAAATTCTTTCAGCTTTTCTGTCCCCTCCTCTTTCAGAGATTCCAGTTACATTTATATCAGGTCACTTGTAGTTTTACCACAGCTCACTGAAGCTCTATTTATTTTTTTCAGTCTTTTTTTCTATGTTTTTTGGAATAGTTTTCATTGTTATATCTTCAAGTTCATTCATCTTTCTTCTCAAAATTTAATCTGCTATTAGTTCCCTTTTGGATGTTGTCATTCTCATCTCTAGAAGTTCAATGTCAGTCTTTTTCTTTATAACTTCCATATCTCTACTTAATATGTTCAATCTTTCCTCTAGCTTCTTAAAAAACATAGAATACAATTATAATAATTACTTTAATATCCTTGTCTAAAACTTCTAATATCTGTGGCATTTCTAGGTCACTTTCAATTGATTGATTTTTCTTCTCGTTATGGTGATATATTCCTGCTTTTTCAGATACCTCCTAGTGTTTTATAAAATGCCAGACATTGTGGATTTTACCTTTTTGGGTGCTGGATGTTTTTGTAGTCTTATAAATACTCTTGAACTTTGTTCTTGAACATATTTAAGTTACCCAGAAACAGTATGGTATTTTTGAGTCTTGGTTTTAAATTTTGTTAGGCAGGACTCAAGGACAGTTTAATGTTTACTCTAGGGCTAGTTTCTCCTACTACTGAGGCAAAACTCTACTGAGTACTCTACCCAATGCCCTGTGAATTATGAGGTTTTCACTTTGACTGGTGGGAACAGAGACTATTCCCCACCCTGAGCGAGCTCCCATCCATTTGAGGAGTTCTTTCCCCAACTTTGGGTATTTCCTCAAACACATGAGCTGAAGGCTGTTCACCTGAAGACTTGAGGAGGACTATCTGCAGAATTCCGAAGTTCTCTCTCCTCCCCAGTACTCTGTCCTGTAAATGCTAGCCACTGCGGACTCCTCAGAAGGAGACCTCTGTCTCCTCAACTCGGGGAGACTGCCAAGATCCACCTGGGTTCCCTCTCCCTACACCACAGCCTGGAAGCTCTCTTCAGGCTGCAAATTAGGGTAGGTCCAGGGCTCACTTCATTTGTTTCCCTTCTCTCAGGGCTCACTGTCCTTTGTTGTCTGATATCCAATGTCTTGAAAATCACTGTTTCACACATTTGGTTCAGTTTTTTAGTTGTCTTAGATGGGTGGGTAAATCCGATACTGTTACTCTACCTTGGCCCAGAAGCAGAAGTCGAGATGATGAGGGGTTTTGTTTATTTTCTTCTGGAATTATTTTCCTTGCAAATATTAGTCTCTGTAATATATACTTGTGTGTGTATATTCAACAAATCTTTATCCAGTGCCTACTATGTGCCAGGTACTATAGTAGTGTTGGGGATACAGTGCTCATCAAGACAGACATGACTTGCAGTCTAGGAGATACATCAGGCAAACCAATGAATGTATAATTACCATAGTTCATCAGCTCTAAGATGGCACTGCTTGTAAGTTGCACCATTATTTTATATACAACTAAAAAAGAAAAACACTACCAATGATACTTCTGAGGCACGTTCAATTGTAAGATGCATCCTGATTTCAGAGACATTAAAGTGTTTAGAAATATAAATATTGGAAAATCAAGGAACTAGAGCAATAATTAATAACAATTATGACAAGATCTGAGACAGGGAAAGCCAGAATGCCAGAAGGCCATATATCAGAAGGATCTGACTTAGCCTGGAGAATCAAGGAAGACTTCCATGAAGATGCAGCATTTGAGCTGGGGTCAAAAAGATGACCAAGTGTTGGCCTGGTGAAGGTTGGTAGTGGGAAAAGTATTCTAGACAGAGGGACCAGATTTTGCCAAGTTGCTAAGGTGATAAGGAGTTTTGCATTGGCAGGAAACTGAAAGGTTCATGTGCTTCTAGTGTGAATTTAGGGACTCCAGTGTAATTTTGGACTTTACCCTCAGAGCAACACAGACACTGTAGGTTTTAAGCAAAGGAGTTATAAAATTAGATTTGTCTTGTTAAAATGTCACTCTGGCTTCCGGGGGGAAGGACGGACTGCGGAAAGCAAGGACATCAGGCAGGAGGCAATCACAAGAGTCTGGGCAAGAAAGGACAGTGGTTTGGACCATAGTCATGGCAGTGGAGAGCAGGAAACGTTCTCGAGAAATGTTTAGAAAGATGTATGAGTGAGATCTGGTGACTGGAGGCAGACAGTGAGGGAGAGGGAGGTGTAAGACTCGTGTTTCTGACCTGAGAAACCAGATAGATGGAGAAGACATTTACTCTGATACAGTTCACTGGAGGAGGAGAGGGTTTCAGAGGAGTAGCTAATGGGCTCGTTTGAGGCACAATGAATTTAGCAAGCTTGTACATTTCATGGTCTTGGCTGCAATCACCACAAAACAGCCCTGGGTTGGAAGGATAGCTGGTGGCTCACTGATGCAAAAGAAAGGCTAGAGACCCCGTCACCAAAAACATTCAAACAAGAGAGAAGCAAAGTTCAAGTGAAAACAGCAATGTTGTGGATGCTGCCAGGGGCATCGCCACCCCTGGATACTTTCCATCTGAACCCTAGACACTCGATTTCTTCAGTATCACTGTAAATGACCTCTGATTATCTCTGCACCTCAAAGGCTGAGCTGAGAGTTCAACGCTCTAGGCTGAGAGTTTGTAATTGGCTGAGAACTGGAAAAGAGAGTATCTGTGCCTCTTTCCCCAAATAGAAAGTGTGTTCCAAAGACAGTCTGCTGTGAGGTCTTTAAATGCCAAGTATGTACTTAACTAGAGCTGGTCCAGAACTCAGGAGAGAGGTCTGGGCTTGAGAGAAAACCTTGGTGTCCTCAGCCTATGGAGGTGGCATACTGAGCCCAGGAACAGGTGGCATCACCCAGGAAGAGAGGATAGAGCAAAGAGAGAGGACTGTCCATGACCAAGCCCTTAGGTATGGTCAAGGAAGAGAAGCAGGCACACATCCCCAGAGGGAGTGGCCAAGGAAGTGAGAAGAAAACCAGAAGCATGAAGTAACGCGGCCACCAGGAGAGGGAGTGGGCACTTGTAGTGAACACAGCTATGAGATGAGGATGAGGATGAGAAGATCTTGGACTTGGAACCCACTGGTGACTTCCACAGGAACCATGTGACAGCACAGAGGGGAATTCAGATAGCAGGACCGAGGGACGATAAAGAGACAAAAACTGGTGACTCCTTCAAGAAGTTTGCCTGTGGGCAGAGGCAAGAGGTGGAATGGGCACTGGAGGTTTTCTTTTCTTTTCTTTGTTTTTCCTGAATAGGAGAGAGAGGAATGTGTTCAAGACTTGACTGGGGAGAGTCAGGGAAGAAGAGGCTGAGGATACAGGAGAGGAGGGGGAGGATGCAGAGTGTCTCATTCCAGGTTGTTGGGGTCATTAATTCAACAAATATCGCTGAACACTTGGCTACATGCTCAGACATGATAGCACAGTGGTCCGGAACACAGCCTCTAGAATGTTCAGGTCTTGATTCTGACCCTGACTGACTAGCTAATGGACCTTGGTCAAGTCATGGAAACTCTCTGAACCTCAATTTCCTTCGCAGTAAAATGAGACTAATAATTTAAAATGCTTCACATGGGCTTCCCTGGTGGCGCAGTGGTTAAGAATCCACCTGCCAATGCTAGGGGACACGGGTTCAAGCCCTGGTCCGGGAAGATCCCACATGCCATGGAGCAACTAAGCCCATGCACCACAACTACTGAGCTGGCACTCTAGAGTCCGTGAGCCACAACTACTGAGCCTGCGTGCTGCAACTACTGAAGCCTGCATGCCTAGAGCCCGTGCTCCACAACAAGAGAAGCCACCGTGATGAGAAGCCCATGCACCGCAATGAGGAGTAGCCCCGCTCATCGCAACTAGAGAAAGCCCGCATGAAGCAACGAAGACCCAACACAGCCAAATAAAGAAAGAAAGAAAGAAAGAAAATAAAGAAATAGAAAAAAAAATTTTTTTAATAAATAAATAAAAATAAAATGCTTCACACACTTGTGACGAATAAGTGAGTTAAGGCATGAAAACAATAATATCAGCAAACATTTAATAAGCACTTATTATATGTTAGTATTTAGTTGTTTCAGGCAGATGGGCAAATCCAGTCCCTGTATTCACCTCAGCCAGATGTGGAAGTGGAGATAATGGTTTTTTTAATGTGTTTTCTTCTAGGATTTTTTTTTTCTCTGCATACATTAGAGTCTGCCATGTAGACATGAATATATATGTTCAACAAAGCTTTATCAGGTGCCTACTTATACTATGCTAAGCACTTTCATCCTCACAAATACTCTGTGAGGCAGGTACTATTATAATCACCCCCATTTTACAGGTGAGGAACTGGGGAAATAAGTTAGGTAACTTGCCCCGAGTCACACACCCAGACAGCTGAGCTCCAGAGCCTGTGTTCCTAGCTACTAGGCTATCCTGTCCCCACTAGCTGCAAGAAGTCCAAGGGTAATAAGAGGAAGTGAGGTAAGAGGTCCACAGCCAACAGATGTAGGAACAGGCTGGGAAATGCGAAGCTTGGTAGGAAGCTCCTGAACAAGGCTCCCTGCCCAGAGTTTATACTTTTACAGCTGACTTTTGGGTGAGTCTGGCAGAATTAGAGGCCAATGGAGATGCGTAGACACCAAACCACCAAAAATGCCCCTTCATCTCCTAATGACAAGCTAGACCCTTAGTGCTCTCTTAAGATACAACCTCACTGTCCCTGACTTCTGGGGCACCCAACCAGGGCACCTGATCAAGTGACTTCAGTGGAAAAAGACCCTGCCCAAAATTAGCAGGATGGGGTTTCTAAAGCATAGCAAGGCACTTTTAGTGGAGCTGCTGAGCCAGAAAGGGTTTTGCCTGCTGACTTCACTTTTTATCTCTGCCTAGGGGTACCCTGAGGCCACCACAGGCTCTGCATCAGCCATTTCTGGAAGGAATTTCCATCAAGAAAAAAATAGGCTCTGCTATTACACAATGCAGAGATGGGCAAACCACCAGCGTGTGGTATTTGTAACTGTAAATGTTTTTTCGGGATTAAACAGTGGCACCAACAAGGGCAGGAGCAGGCTACAATGCTGGATTCCAGACTCCTTGGGGTGGTTTGACATGCCTCCCAACATGAGCATGTGACCCTAAAAGAGCTGTTTTAAGGCTTTTTCCCCCTGCTGGATTCTCGTAGAGAGGTTTGAACCCTCACAAAAGAAATTTCTCAGCTGCACATACCACCACCCCATTCTCACCCACCCCCCACTCCCCTCCTCCATTTCTGGTTTCTTACTTACATAAGCCGACTTGGAGTTCTTGGCTAGTTCATCCCAGTTCTCTCCTGACAGGATCGCAGAACCTTAGAACTGTACATCAGGAAAAGTGGGGCCAAGTTTATTGTGCAGATCACAGCTATGTCCTTCCAAGCAGGGTCTGGACTTGAACCTGCGTCTCCCAGGACTAATCTTCTCTGTCCTCTGCACTACACTGCCCTCTTCTGGCAGTGGAGGGAAATTGCCTTTTTGGTCTGCGTGTAGTTTTCAAGACTCTTGAGGCTCTGACACCTCCTCAGGGCAGACTTTCTCTGCAGAGCGACTCCAGGGATTGGGGCTCTCGGCTGTGTCTGCAAATCTCACTCACTTTCTATTGCACCCCTTCTTACCTCCAGAGCCTGGTTCCTCCCTGGGAAGGGTGGGAGGAAAGTAGACATCTGTGGAAGGAGGTAAGGTGGAGCTGGAGCTGGCCCTAGTTCTTGGCTAGCAGAGCCCCCCTGTTCTCGGCAGGAGAAACCATATTGCACGACGAAAGAACCCAAAGATCTTCTCTGATGTAAAAAGCTGTGAAGTTGCAGGCCTTAAAAGAGATTTACAAAGAGTCCCAAGTTTCCATTTCTCGGGGTTGAGAGTTTCCATTAATTCATCTCATACACTGCAAAGGTCAAAATCCCAAATGCCTTTGAGAGCCAGACAAGGGTCCTAAATGGATGGAGAAGCAGAAGTGAGTTAGTGATGGGAACTGAGAGGATCTAGAGGACACAGACCCACCTAGAGGTGCTCGGACTCACAATTCTCAGCATGCATTTTGTCGGCCAACAACAGGCGAGCTCATTTCACAGGACTCATATTTTCAACTCCCTGCCTTACAGTCAATTTTGAAGTACTACTTACTGAGCACCTTATTGTGTGAAGGGCACTGTTCTCAGCACCTGAGATGTAGTGACTGTGTTAAGGGTCACACAACCCTATGAAGTAGGTGTTATTAGCATCATCCCCATTTATAATGGGAAACTGATGCATGGAGCCCTTGAGTAGCTTTCCCGATGTCCGACAGATAGACATTGTTATGGCTAGGATCTGAACTCAGAGAGTCTGGCTCCAGAACCCAATTCCTTAACCATCAGTATTATATACACAGTACAAGTATGTAAAGTTGTATCCTTGGACATTATGGGATGCCAGTTATATCACTATGGCAAAAAGAATGTGATTTTTGGTAGACAGAGAACAGTCGTTAGTGACAGACCAGTGTGAGTCTGAATCCTGGCCCTAACGATTACTGTGTGATGTCAGGGCAAATTAATAAAACTTTCTTAGCTGCTGTGAACGATCAGCAAATCAGAGACTGCAGTTCTTACTTTCTGCGATAATCGCTAGGATTAAGTGAGATAAATGTGTTTTACCTAATGCATGACATAAAACACAGATACACAATAATGAGTGACTGTTACTTATGTTAATGACTAAGCATTCAGCATTGGACTGCTCTAAAGGTCAGCGCCTGCCCTTCTGAACTAGCTGGACGTGGGAAGGATAAGGCCTTTAGGACTTTCTAAGCCTCTACTAACAAAAGATTCCTATTAACAAAACCCTTTATCATTACCTAAGTTTTCAGAGGGAGCTAATTTGGGGGAGAGTATACATATTAAAAAAAGTGTTCATGTCACATAACAATACACTCATGAGTCTTTTAAATAGTGGGTTTTCTTGGTACGTTTGAATGGTACAACTGGATTTATCCCTCCTTTCTGAAACACAATACCTAAAAAACTGAAGAAATCATTCCTATGATCCCCAACTTAGACACTAGATGGCGCTAAATTCTCACTTCAAGTGGCACCTCTGGTTCCTACAGGCATCAGCCCCACAGATTTGGGGTTACGCCCCAGCTGAAAGTTCAAGAGTTTGAGTTCCTGGTGCATCCGGGTATCTTCTAAAAGTAAACAGACTTCGGATAAGGTTATACAAGATGTCAGCCCAGCCTGGAGGCTATCGCCAATAACAAATCTAACAAATCACTAGCCCCACCCCAGTAAGAAAGACAATATTTGAGCATCCACTGTATGCCGGACACTGATGGGAGCTAGGACCACAGCCTTGGTTAAGACAGAAGTTATCCTTGACCTCCAGGGATTTGCCCACCCTCTAGTTCTTTTTCCCTCAGACCTCCTGCTGCCCACAAGATGCTCCTAAAGAATCATATAAGACGATAAAGTCAAGGAAAGTTGGAGCTGGAAGAGAACTTGGAGATCATTTTATTTTTATCACACGCCTCACTTTACAGACAGCACTGCAGACAGGGGCCCAGAGAGAGAAGATGAGTTATCCAAAGAAGCACAGGCCAGCAGACCAGAACTAAGACCAGCCTCCTGATCCCAGGTCCTTTTCTGCCCTGCCTCTTGTTCTTAAAACTTCAGCCGGGGATACTTCCCTGGCGGTCCAGTGGTTACGACTCCGCGCTTCCACTGCAGGGGGCACAGGTTCGATCCCTGGTAGGGGAACTAAGATCCCTCATGCGGGCACGGCCAAAAAAACAAACAAACAAACAAACAAACCAAGACAATACCAGCGCATGAGAAACGTAGACCTATGTTCCTGAGCTTCTAAGAGTGACTCCATAGGACGGTAAGCATCTTAATACCAGGCAGCTACGCCCGATTGATAACACGCATTTCAACAGAACATTATCGGGTATTTATACACAGATAGGCTGAGGTTTCCCCACAGCCCATTGCCCAACATGTATTGCTCCTGGCTGTTCATGACCAATACGCTCAGCACGGCCAAGGGGCCACTCGCTTTCCTGCCCAGAATGCAATTCGCTGCCTGCAGGAACTCAGCTGCCTTGATCCTTTGCTTGCTTCTGGGCATTTCAGAAATTTGCTTAGGCCTGGGATGGAGCCAAAACAACAAGTGGGAGAGAAGAGAAGGAACTAGGCCCTGTCTCCTTAATAGCGAGTCTGTGACCTTGGGGGAGCAACTTACTCTCTCTGAGACTCAGTCCCCCCTCCCCTGATCTATAAAATAAGGGACATTGGAACCCCTTTTCAGCCTTAGCTCTCTAAGGCCTGCCACATGGCTATTTAGCTTGGCTATCATGAAAAGTAATTAGTTATGTTTAAATATAGCACCTCATGAAGTATAGGGAGATGATCATTTGTTTTCTGATATACACTACTTTAAACAATAAAAGTGTGGGTTTACCACCTCACACCATCAGAATGGCTATCATCAAAAAGACAAGAAACAACAAGTGGCGAGGATGTGGAGAAAAGGGAACACTTTCCACCGTTGGTGGAAATATAAAGTGGTGCGGCCACTATGGAAAACAGTATGGAGGTTCCTCAAAAAAACAAAAATAGAGCTACCAGATGATCCAGCAATTTCACTTCTGGATATTTACCTGAAGAAAACAAAAACACCAATTTGAAAAGATATGTGTACCCCTATGTTCGTTGCAGCATTATTTACAATAACCAAGATATGGAAGCAACCTAAGTAGATGAATGGATAAAGAAGATGTGTATATATATATATACATATACAATGAAATATTACTCAGCCATAAAAAAGAATGAAATCTTGCCATCTGTGGCAAGACAAATGTGGATGGACCTGGAGGGCATTATGCTAAGTGAAATGAGTCAGACAGAGAAAGACAAATATGATCTCATTATATGCGGAATCTAAAAAACAAAACAAACAAACAAAACAAAACAGAAACAGAGTCATAGATACAGGGAACAAACTGGTGGTTGCCAGAGGGACAGGGGATGGAGGGAAGAGATGAAATAGGTAAAGGGGAATAAGAGGTACAAACTTCCAGTTATTAAATAAATAAGTCATGGGGATGTAATGTACAGCATAGGGAATATAATCAATAATATTGTAACAACATTGGACAGTGACAGATGGTTATTATACTTGTGGTGATCATTTCATAATGTTTAACAATATCAAATCACTGTTGTACACCTGAAACTAATATAATATTTTATGTTAATTATAATTTAATTTTTTAAAGTATGAGTGTTTCCCTATGTATTTCATGCCCCTTTTTAAAAAATTTTCATTACAAAACATTTCTGACATGCAAAAAGTATCAAGAATATGAAGAGATTGGGAGTTCCCTGGTGGCCAAGTGGTTAGCATTCCAGGCTTTCACTGCCATGGCCCAGGTTCAATCCCTGGTCAGGGAACTGAGATCCTTTAAGCCACATGGCATGATCAAAAAATATATATATGTATGGGGAGATGGACATATATGTGATAGTAAAATGTTCATTGCAGTATCTCAGTGGTAAATGTATGTGTTCACTGCACAATTCTTCCCATTTTTTGTCTGAATTTTCATAATAAATTGTTGAGAGAAGAAAAAAGATACTAAGAATAATATAATGAATGCCCAGGTAGCCCCCACTTAGCCGAAGAGATCAATCTGAATGTGGATAGTCAGTATCCTAGCCATTCCTTGATCCTTTTACTATAATATATAGTATTACTTTGTATGCTTCCTTCATTTTATATACAAGTTTTCATACTATGTATTTTCTTCTGCAGCTTTTTTTTTTTCGCTCAGCATTTAGTTGAGCAATCCATCCACACTGATACACAGGATTCTGGTTTAATTCATTTCTATTATTGTTTTGAGGTCCATTGTATGAACAAGTGACAAAGTAGTTATTGATCAGGTTACCAGACTCTTTAGGTGTTTACAATTTTTTTAGTCATAAGCAGTTGCCACTATGCCCGTCATTTACATGGTTCCATGTCACCTTGTGTCCATATGAAATGCACGATGGTGTAGAAGTCTGTGTGGTAAAGAACATGGCCTGTGGAGCTTCAGGCACAGCTGGATCCAGGTGCTCATACTATGTCATCAGGAATCTGTCTAGTACCATCTCTTGGCTTTGCTTTCCTCTATGCTGGCTTCATTCTCAGTGGTCTCTCCACATAGGGTGGCCCCTAGCAGCTCTGGGCTTATATCCTGCCAGTGGACAGAGGGCACTCCTTTCTAGAAAGTTCCAGCAGCAATGGATAAGATTGGGATATGTGTTCATCTTGAACAAATCAGACCGGGAGAATGGGATTTCTCACTGGCCAATCCTGGGTCATGTGCTTATCCCAGTCAGTCTCATCAAAGCGCAGTGGACTGAGAATGGGGAAGGGGTGATGTTCTGAAGAAAAACAGAGGAGTTGTTGCCAAACAAGGGAGGACTGATGCTGGGCAGGCAAAAACAGAGGTCCAGGACCTCATCAGTCCCTCCTGTATGCACCCCTTTACCGCTACACACGTCACACTACATGTGCCATTTCCATATCTGTGTCCCTTTTTCAGCTGGGAATCTCGCAAGGAAAGGAGGGACCCTTTCCCTGTGGACCCAGCCAGAGAGGCGAGAGGAAGAACATTTCCACCACACCTCACCCTCTTTTTTCATCTCAGAGTCATTGACCAGTAAGATGGAGACCCCAAAATGTGTTATCCAGTTCAAAAATCCTACGCACTCAAACAGATGCTGTTTATTGAGCACATACTATGTGCCACATTTTTTTTAATATGTGACAGAGGCAAGATTTATCAAATAAGAATGTGTCCAGCCTTCTGTAAATATACTAAGAACAATTGTACATTTTAATAGGGTAGATTTTGTAGTATGTGAATTATTGCTCAATAAAGCTGTTTTGTTTTTTTTGTTTGTTTGTTTTAAGGAATGCCAGGTCTTATATGGTATGATTCCATCTATATAAAAATCAAAAACGGGCTAAAGTAATCTATGGTGAAGGCAGTCAGAAGAGTGGTTACTTTGGGAGCTTATTGACTATGGGGCATAGGAAACTTCTTGGGTACTGAAAATGTATATCTTGATCTGGTGGTTAGCACATGGTGTGTCATGTGTAGAAATTCATTCAGCTGTGTACTTCAGATGCGTATGCCTTAGAGCACCCATGTTATACTTCAATAAAAAGTAAATCCAAGAAGTACTAGGTATTCTTTTTATAAATTTATTTATTTATTATGTTTGGCTCTGTTGGATCTTCGTTGCTGCGCGTGGGCTTTCTCTAGTTGCTGCGAGCGGGGGCTACTCTTCGTTGTGGTGTGCAGGCTTCTCATTGCAGTGGCTTCTCTTGTTGTGGAGCACGGGCTCTAGGCGCACGGGCTTCAGTAATTGTGGCGTGTGGGCTCAGTAGTTGTGGCTCACGGGCTCTAGAGCGCAGGCTCAGTAGTTGTGGCACATGGGCTTAGTTGCTCCACAGCATGTGTGATCTTCACAGACCGGGGATCGAACCCGTGTCCCCTGCATTGGCAGGCAGATTCTTAAACACTGTGCCACCAGGAGAGTCCCAGGACTAGGTATTTTTAAGTGAAGAAAATAAATCAGTTATAGAGTAATCCAGAGCACAGGTTTTTAACTGGGATTTTCTTCTGAAGCCAAAGGGGAGACACTGAAGGATTTAGTGGGGAAAGGACACAGGCTAACTTTTGAGAAAGTCTCTTTCTCAGAGCTTTCGAGAAAGATCACACCAGTTACCCATGGAGGATTCCTTGAATGGGAACCAGGCTAGGGACAGGGGAAGCCAAATAGGGGCTGTTTGTATCCTTCAAGACACGGACTGCAGTTTGTACATTTAGCTCTGTTTCTTTCCACATTTACTGCTGGTCTCCTCCCACCTGGACCACGAGCATCATGAAGGCAGGAACCATATCTGTCTTGTTCCTTGTCATCTCCTCCTTGTCCAGCAAAGAGCGGTACTCTCCAAGTACTGTTGAATGCATATTGAGTGCACAAACCACGTTTCTGTGTTAACAGGCAGGGGGTGCAGTCAGGGGTTGCTGCTGGAATTCAGGCACCATCTGGTGATGGAGTGAAGGCTGGGAGGAGTGGGATGGGGATGGCTGTGTCTGGGCTTCAACCCGAGTGGACGTGGAGGGACAGGAAAAGAGAGAGGTGGGGAGACATGGGTGACTCCTGAGCTTCTGGTTCAAGCAATGAGGGAGCAGTGGTTCCACTGACTCCAGGGGAAAGTGATGACTTCAGTTTCGAACCCTGTGAGATGTTAGGCAGTGGGGGCAGGGTGTCCAGATGTTACTGGAAAAACTGATCAGTAGCTCAGAATCATGTTTTGAGGAAGACATAGGGTGATTGCAAAATATTTAACCCCTGGTAAAGCATGGGTGCCCACCCATGAGTACTAATGCTTCCATGAGGGTGAAGCACGGTCCTGGAGACCCCACTACACCAAGGTTTTAGCCTATTAGTTGTTGGACTGTAAGGAGGTTAGTGGTCCCGAGGGAGGGCACTCAGGGGGCTCAGGGCTGCAGCTATTTACCAAGCAGCACAGAAGTATTTCAATCTTTTACCCTCTGGTGTGGCTGCACATGAATGAGCACTGGAGCTCTTACTATGTGTCAGGTGCTGTGTCAAGCTAAAGCCTCTCCACCCATGGCCTCATTCAACCCTCACAATCATCCTGTGAGGTGTCATCATCACCATCATCACCATCATCACTATTCTAAGTGACATGGGATGTGGCGGAGCAGTCTCCTTACCAGCGTGCTGCCAGTCTGGCTTGGGGAATTTCACCGCAGCCTATTATCCTGGTGCTGGACCATCTGCAGTTTAATCAATACCTTCAATTACTTGTGCCTATCGCCTGTGCAAAGGGCGGGGCAAACTCATGTTTCCTGAGGGTTCCCATTACTCATGGACACATTCCAAGAGACTTCCCATAGGCCTTTGCAAACCTATTCTAACCACCCCAGCCCAAGCCTGGCAGAACTGGCCACTCCCTATTCTGTACCCCATTACACCTGGCTAGAGCACCTGTAATTCCTTATGACATCTACCAGCTTACATGACTGTCATTCCCACTTGGCTACAGCTCCTTTAAGGATAAGGATCCTGTCGAGTGCATCTTGAATTCACTGATACCTAGCAAAATGTCTGGCTATGGGCTCAATAAATGTCCACTGAATGAATGAGTGAGCAGACACGAGCAAGACTGAATTGTGATTGTTATTTGGGGTGAGATCTATCTCATAATGCATTCCTTTTATTTTCACCACTTGAATTTATATCTAACTACTTCTCTGACCCTTGTAGATGTTTTCAACTATTAATATTAAATGAGAATATATTAAACTACTCCACAGTCTGAGGTTAGACTGCAGAAATGATGGTAAAAGAGCAAGAATATGCCTGATGCAACCAACCAAGCTGACAAGGAACAAGAACTTAATTGGCTCCACACATGGGAGTTTATGCTATTCAGCACCTTCCCCCAAAGAGGGCAAAACAAGCTATTAAAACATAAACTCTGACCTCAAAATAAAAATACAGATGATTTCTAACACCTATAAAGGGCCCATCCTGATTGCAAACTGCTTTGGGAGAAAGAGTTGTGAAGCCTTAAGGATCTGCCTCCCTCCAGGACGCCGAATGACATGCAGAGAAGTTCAAAGATGAGGGACCCTCCAGCCAGAAAGGAGGCTTAAAGCTCCATATGCACTCAGGTCATGGCCTCCCTCTACTCCCTGAGTGGAAGAGAAAAAAGCTCCTGTAGCCTCTGGCTCTGAAACAATGGACGGCAGGTGCTGCACAGGTCAGTGTGACCCTGTACTTGTGCTGCTGGAAGCTGGAGGATGCTGCCACAGTTAAGAGCAGGGGCTGGGTTCAAACCTCAGTCCTGCCACTTCCTAGCTAATGATCATACATGATGCTTCTCAGCCTGCTTCCCCTCTGTAAAACAGGGAATGATACTGCCTACCTCCAGGGAGTATTAGGAGGAATAAACAGAGGCCTATGAAGTGCTAAGCACCATGCCTGGCATACAGGTACTCGATTCAGTAAACAGTATCCCTTATTAAGTGGCAGGTGGATGGCAACCTGGGAAGTAAAGGAAACATGCCCAGGTTTACATGGGGGCCAAAGGTCACCAAGATATTCCAAGACAGTGGTCCTTAAACCTGGCTGTGCATTAGAATCAGCTAGGGAGCCTTTAAAATGCTAGTGCCAGCCCTCTGTACACCCACTGAATCTGAATCCATGGGGATGGGCCCCAGGCATTTCTAAAAGCTCCTAGAAGATTCTAATAGGTAGCCAGGGTTGAGACCCTCTGCTATAGCTAAGATTTGGAGTCAAGCAATGACCTATAAACAAACCTGCTAATAATCAATCAAAACTATGTCCCCAGGCCTAAGAGGGAGGCCATCTTGGTTTTAGAATTGAAAAAAAGTCTTAAAATTGAAAACTTCCCCATCTTTCTAATCCTGAATACTGCATGTTAATAACATACATCGTTAAAAGTCACTACATTCTCAGAAAGCAACCACTCTGGAAAAGTCATAACAAAGCTCAAGTGTTTATTAAGAATTAAAAATACTGTAAATAAGCCATACAGTTCATTTCACAGTAAACTAAACAAACCTTTTTTTTCCGTTTTCTTTTCCTTTTTTTTTTTTTTTTTTCTTTTTTAAAGGGCAAGACAGCCATTAAAGGACAGTACAGCTCAAAGGAGAAGGGAAACAGCAAACAGCTACAGAAAATGCACGTGTTCCTCACTGATGGATGGGGTCTGCTGACAGCAAACCTCTTCAGGGACATCGTGGTAAAATAAAGATGTGGCCTCCATTCCCCAGGGAGGCAGCCCATGCCTTTATGAGCAGCTCTCATAATACATTTCTTTAAAGAATCCAAGGATTCCCTTTTCAGGGATTCTAAACCCTTATTCTAAACACATTATTTGGGGATCCTACCAACAGGCGACATAGGTCGGCCACAGGGGACTCTGGGGGGGTTGTGCCTTCACATTCTGAACCGTCTGGATTCTTTTGCATAGTTATCACTGAGATGGAGAAATGGTTCAGGAATGAAAAAGACACGTACCCCAGAGAACCAAGCAGCTGACTCTTTTCAACTAAAGATGGAGGGGCTTGTCCCCCTCCCAATTCAGAGCTGACATTTATGAGCTGTAACCAGTTTAAAGTGGAAGACAAGAAGTGAGTGACAGCTCATTAAAACCTCGGCCAGAAGTACTAAAAAAAAAAAAAAAAAAAGTGAAATGAATTTTCCGTAAAGACAATTAGAAAAAAAAGTACCTCCTCCCCCCACTTTTTTTTTTTAACGTGAAATCTGCCAGCCAGGCAGGGTTTCTGAGGTTAATCTGCTTCTGTTTATCCTCGGTTGCAGCCACTAAGGTTCTTCCCTGACACTAGGGAGAAACATCCCTTCCAGAAGGCACCTCTGATGCACAGGGGCCGGGCCTTCTGGAAACCCACCGAAAGCAGCAGCAGAAGGCCTGCGCAACCGATAGCGCGTGGTAACCATCGTAAATAAATTAACCGGGCACAAAGACACAGAAGGCCCCAGTGGTCCCGGTGGTGTGGCCGGCTCTTCGGGAGGGACCAGGCCCTGGGGGGAGGGGCGCGGGGGCGAACCACACATTTTTTGGTCATGAGAAACTGGACTCGCCATCCGCGCCCTGCACACGCAATCCATTTAGACTTTCTCGTGAATCTTTTCCACTTTCACAAACAACCTATCCAGGTCATTCCTCAGGTCCTCTAGCAAACTTCTGGCTGACTCCAAGTTGTTCTCGTTGGTCTCAATCTTCACTGAGTACGCGACCAAACTGTCCACGGCAGTCCTGAGCATTTTCAAGTCCGCCTCCACCTGGCCCACGGAGGCTCTGAGGTTGTCCAGAGAGGAGAGTCTGTCCAGCAGGTCCTGGGGGGGCGCAGCGGCGTCGCGGCTGAGCAGCGTGCGGACCTGCTCCTGCACCTTCTGCAGCGCCTCCACGGCGCCGGGAAGCTCGGCCACGCGACGCTTCAGTTCGTCCACGTCTCCGACCAGGGAGAGCTGGACCTCACCGAGGCCGCGCACCCTGCCCGCCAGGCCGCCGGCATCCGCGTCAACGTCTGCGTCGGGGGCGGGGCCCAGGCCGGCCACGCGCTCCCGCAGGTCCGCCAGGTGCCGCGCCTGCTCCTCGCTCTGCGCGCGCAGGGCCTCCAGCGTCTCGCGGTGGTGCTCCCAGGCCGCCCGCGCCGCCTGCACCCCGTCTTCCACGCTCTGCAGCCGCGAGTCCAAGCCCTGGCTCTCCTTCTGGAGCGTTTCGAAGGCCTCGGAGGGTCTGAAGACCCCGTCTTCTTCCGGCCTGAGGGCTGCGGCCTTCAGCTGGCCGAGCTCCTCCTCGAGTCTCCGGATCTCCTCGGGGAGGCGGGCGGCCGACTCCTCCGCCCGGAGGACCTTCTCCATGAGCGCCTGCAGGGTGTGGTGCTCCGAATCGGCCGCCTCCTTGAACCTCTGCTGCTCCTGTTTGAGGCTCACCAGCTCTTTGACCTCCGTGTAGACATCAGACTCCATGGTCTGGACTGTGCTTCTCAGGGCCTCAATGTCCTTCTCTTTGGACTTCACGGAGGTTTGTATTTCCTTCACCGCTTCCTTCAAGGCTTTCAAATCCTGCTTGTATCCCTCCGAGTCTTCCAGAGAGGCGACCTTGGCCTTCACGTCGTTTATTTCCTTCTGGCTCCTCTTCTGGACCTCGGTGAAGATGGCGATGTTGTCGTTGATGGACTTGGTGAGCTCAGTCAGCCTTTCCTCCACCGTGTTCTCCAGGGACGTGAAGTCCCGCTCCCGGGCGTCCTTGACCACGTGGATCCCATCCGAGAGGTCTTTGAGGATCTCATTCTGGAGTTTTTGTAGAACTTCACTGATGCGGTTGATCTCGCTCTCCCCTTGCTTCACGGCTTTCTCTGTGAGATCTTGTTTATGTTGGGAGCTTCTCACGAAGGACTCAAAAGTCCCGAACGTGGCTTGCAGAGACTGCACCTATAACCAAAATCCAGATGTTAACCACGGAGAAGAGCTGATGGGTTTTATGCGATTCAGCCATATTTCTTTTCGTTTGCCCAGCTTACAGGTCCCTCCTCCTCCAGAACAGTACCATCATTTTTCCTTTAGGGAACCATCCTTGCACACAGCCCATGTGGTTTGGGGGACCAACCCCAAGGCCGGCTCCAAGTGCTCCAGGCCTGACCAATCAATGCTTTCCGTCCACCCACTTCCCCACCTGCTCCTGGAACCACAGTGATTAGCCCGCGGATGGGCATGTGGCCTAAAGCAGACCAACAAATCGATTCCAAAACTTCTCTTAAAACTATTGGGAAAGGAAACCTCTTTCTACTGGGATTGCTAGCTATAGGATGAGGGAAGCCTGGAACAGCTCAGACCAGCACATGACCAACGCCTGCCTACAAATCCAGCCATCACAGAGGGAAGCAGAACTAAGAGATGGCAAGGTCAAGTTCTGAAGACACAATTTAAATCCCTGGATACAGCTATACTGAAGGAACCTACTCTGGAACTTTTTTGTTTGAGCCAATAAATTCTTTCCCTTCCTCCATCTCTGTTTACGCCAGTTTAAGCTGAATTTTTAGCTCTTGCAACTGAAAGAGTCTCAAGTTTTCACAGAAACAAAGCTGAGGCACATGGGAGACACTGGGCAGGGAGGCAAGAGACAAGGTTCGGGTCTCTGCTCACCGCTTGTAGCTGTGTGGCCCTGAACAAATCACTGTCCTCACCTGAAAATGTGATCAGTGGACCAGTGACCCTTAGCATTTTCTGGCTTTGTGAACACATTATGATCCTGTTTGCCACTACACCTTTATTCTAAATAAATTCTACCCTAAACAGGGTCTGACCTGGGATCCACCCCCAGGAGCAGGTTTAATGTACTGAGAGGCTGAGTATGATTATTAATGGCCTGGGCTTCATCCTGATGTGGCACATGGTACCACCTAAAATGCTTTCTTGCCAAAAAAAAAAAAAAGAGAGAGAAGAAAAAAGAATCCAAATCTGTCAAGTTTCTAGCTCTAACCACCAATTCACAGAAAACATACAAGAGTGAAACATGCCATGAGGATACAGTCAAATCCACAATGTAGAAAATTCTGCAGGACAAATAATCAGGATCTTCAACAAAGAAATGGCATATTTAAAGGGGGAAATATAAGAAACTATTAGAGATTAAAAGAAACTTAAGAGATTTCTCAATTAAATGTAATGTGTGGACTTATATGGATCCTGCTTCAAACAAACCAACTGTAAAAGAGACATATTTCTGAGAAAGTCAGGGAAATCTGATTTTGGACTGGGTATTAGGTGATAATCAAGAATTACTGTTAACCTTGTTAGGTGTAATATACTGTGTTTTGTCAAAAGAAGCAAAGAAGAAGAAAAGGAAAGAACGGAAAGGAACTCTTTATTTGTTAGAAATAAATCCCAGAATACTTTGGGTCAACTAATGTGTCAGTCAAAATTAAAATTAGATCACTATCCACGGGGTCTGCCAGGGCCACAGGGGCCCTTCAGAGGGTCTAGAATTGAACTGACAATATTTTCTGAAGCCCTGCCTGTGCCCACTGAATCTTCCAGGGAAGGACAGGCCAGCTTCTCTGCCCATGCTTAAGCCATTCAGCAGACCTGGGCCATTTCCCAATACCGAGAGCATCAGAGCATCTGAGAACAAGACAACCAACACGTGTGCACCCAACACGGTGGTGGAGTAGAGTGCTTCAGACCCATACTGCTCCACCTCCAGCCCAAAAAGAGCACAACAAAACGGGCGGAGGAAGGGCTGGTGAGGGGATGAAATTAAAATAGCAAAAAATTGATAATTATTGAAAATAGTATTCCCTATATTGATCTCTTCTTTTGTTTATGCTTGAACATTTCCATGATGGACAGCTAAAAAAATAAAATAGCATGGGTTCTGGAACCAGACTGCCCATGTTCAAATCCTAGCTTGGACACTTCCTAGCTGTGTGATCTTGGGCAAGTTATTTAGCATATCTGTGCCTTGGTTTCCTCACCCACAGGATGGAAACAAAGATAGTACTGTACCTAAGTCATAGGCTTGTCTTGTGAGGATGAAGTGAGCTTAATCCACTTTACATATTAATATGTAAAGTGCTTAAATTGTGCCTAACACATAATGATCAATAAACAGTAACTGTCACCTTCATTATCATTTAATCTTTCTTCTGGAGTAGCTCAGAAGTCTGGAGATTCCTAGCCCACCCTTGGCCCAATGCCAAAGGGCAAATGCTATGGGTGAACAGGACCCCGGGCTCTAGTTCCAGCACCACCAATAACCAGCTCTGTGAGCACAAGTAAGTCACACTCATATTCCAAGTCCCAAGTTCGTCATCTATTAACAAATAGGTTTCTAAAGTCCTTTCTGGCTTCCACCGGTCTATGATGTTAAGACAGATTAGAATAAGATTCTCAAGGACTCCAGAATACTAGACGATTTCCCTGCTTAACCAAATATAACCTAGAGCTCACCTCTGAAATTAGGTTATTCAATCACAGAACCTGCCTGTTCTGAGCACAGCATTCAAAACAAAGGTGTGAACAGGTAGGCACACTACCTGCAACATGGCAGACGTTCATCACTGTTTTCTGAATGAATCAAAGAATGAACGCATTTACAGAGAAAGGCCTGGTGAAGACAGAGCTGGTCTATTTCCCCCGACCCCTGACTGTCACTCCTAACCTGGGCTGGCTCTTTACAAATGGCTAGGAAGGAGACTAGATCAGAAATTATGGATGAAACCAAACAAATCAACCCGTGACACTGAAAAGAGTACAAAGAGTGTCTCCCTATGATGGTGTTGTGAGCTGTTCACCTTCACATGCAAAGACCTCATTATAATCAATATGCAGGGGACTTCCCTGGTGGCGCAGTGGATAAGACTCCACGCTCCCAATGCAGGGGGCCCAGGTTCGATCCCTGGCCGGGGAACTAGATCCCACATGCAGGCCACAACTAAGGAGCCCATCTGCCGCAACTAACACCCAGCGCAACCAAATAAATATTTAAAAAAATAATAATAATCAATATGCAGTGGATACATGTTTCCCCAACATATGGGGGATACCCACTAAGTGGTGGACAAGATGCCAGAGCAAAGTAACGCTAAGACAGGTTCCCTGTCATCAAGGGGCTCACAGCAGGGGGTAGGAGAAGAGAATAGTGGTGGCTCACATTCAACAGGACACTTGATGTATACCAATGATTATGCAAAGCACTTCAGAGACATCATCCCAATCCACCCTGATAATAATCTCATGAGTTGGTAGCTCCTATTAATCTCCATTTTACAAAGCAGGAGCCTGGGAAGTGGTAGAGCTGAGCATCAAAATCCAAGAATGTCTGACTTTAGAACCTGCGCTCTTAGCCTCCAGTGATACGCTCAGAAGGAAGCATGTTCAAAGTGCACTGAGTGCCTGGAGGAGATGCTGCCTCAGCCTCAAGCCTTGACTCCTAGCCCAGAGTCAAGATGAGAAAACAAAGAAATACGACCAGAGAACTCACTCATCCACAAATAGCTTTTAGTCTCATTAAACTGTCCCCACCAGGCCTAAGCCTACTCCTATACTCTACGCCACCCTGGATCTGCCAGAGCAACCCAGGCCCTTCAGAGGGCCTAGAGCTGAACTACCAACATTTTCTGAAGCCCTGCAGCCACGTGTGCCTGCTGAATCTTCAGGGTAAGAACAGACCAGCCTCTTGGCCCATTCAGCAGACCTGGGCCGTGTCCCAATACCGAGAGCATCTGAGAACAAAAGAGACCAGGTGGGCACGCAGAAGGGCAGTGGAGTAGCGTGCTTCAGAGTCACATGCTCTGACTCCAGCCCCACCTCCACCGCTGAGGGTCTGCACGTCCCTGAACGAGAAACACAAGCACTCCAGGCTCAGCTGGCCCATCTATGAAATGGTGCTAACGCCTCAGACGGTGGCTGGGAATGCCTGGCCCACAGTGAAGACTAACTATGAACAAAATAATACCGTAAGAATATGTCCCTGCGAAGAAGCAAACCCCAGCCCCCACCAAACCTCACAGAGAGGGCAGTGAGAGGCTCAAACTTAGGTTGTCAGAGGGCCCATCCATCACTACTCACTCCTCAATGCAGAATAACATTTCCTGGCCACCCCGGAGGTGCAGAGGGAAGTGGCCACACACTGTGGAAGATCCTGTGTGCCAAATGCCCCCGTTCTGGGCATGTTCTGAGTTCCAAGTCAATGAAATAAGCATCAATTGAACACCTACTAGGTAGCAGGCAAGGCATGGGAAAGATAGCACGATGAACAGGCGACTGGTTAAGAGTGTTCTAGGAGTTCACTGCAGTTTGAGTCCTAGCCCTGCCACTTGCCAGGTGTGTAACCACGCAGAGTTCCTCAGCTTCCTTGTGTTCACTTTCCTCATCTGGGAAAGGGGGATCATAACAGTCCTTACCTGTTGGGCTTGTGACAGTCAAAAGAGATGAGTGCACAGTAAATATGAAGGATTAAATATTAGCTTGATTATACCACTAAATTAAAAGAAAGGTCATGATTTCAATGGTTTACAGCCAGGTAGACTCTTAAAAATCTGGACAGAGCCCTCCCCTTAATGTGGACATGGGAAAACTGAGTCCCCAAAAGGAAAGGAATCTGTACAAAGCTGTGATGGAGGAGGGGTGGGAACCCGAAAGGAGAATAAGGGAGGGGCAGGGAGGAAGCAGAGAGAGAATCAAGTTCAATTTCTTCCACCTCAGTTCAAGACCTCCACCATCTTGGCCTCGACCTCCGCCTCCCCCCTCACAGCTTCCTATGTTACTTCCTCCCCCCTCACAGCTTCCTATGTTACTCTGCTACAGGCAGGGTAGCCACGTGCTGTCCCCCAAACAAACCTGTCTGTTCTTCACTCCTTCTCTCAACAGTTATCCATTACCATCTAGATCTAGACTGGCACTACCCTGGCCACCAGGATACAGGACTGGGCAAACTCCACCCTCTCTCTCTTCTGAACTCGCACAGCAGTCACCCTCAGCTGAAACCCACCTGTGTGCTGCTTCACAAATAGGATTTGTCTTTTGCACCTTCGCACCCTCCACAGGGCCTACGAGGAGCCATATGACCATCAGACTTCACCAAATATTATGATTGGTTGGTAAGTGGGTGGATCGAAGAGAGGAAACTGAGAGGCTAGTGATTATACTCCAGCAGTATGTCTAGTTTTTAAGAATGATTTGACATTCAGGATAGGCAAAGCAGCACTGCCTACTTAATTCCCTTCGAGAAGTCACCTCCCTTGGCCTGCGGCATGGAGTGAGATGACTCACTCCAGCTGCTCTGCCAGTCTTAGGAGGAAATTCCTAGTCCTGCATATTCCACACAAGTCGATAGAAACTTGGCAGGGCAGGCAGCATGCTGGGAAAAGAAGGCAGCAGTTCCGGGCTCAGAAGTGGTGGCGGGATTTTTTGTTTCGATCATGCAACCAACTTTCATTGAGCAATGACATTAGGGGAGGACGCAGGAATGAGGCTGGGGGAGCTGCACTTGGTGTAGGAAAAAAACAGAAAGGGTGGAACCTGAGCAACTTCGTGTTGAAAGGGAGGTCCATCCATACCTGAAATAGGCCCCTGTGGACCCTGCACTCCGCAGTGGCCTAGACACTGTCATGCAGTCTGCCACTCAAGAGCTGGGGTCTTTATCAATTCACTTAATCTCTAAACCTCAATTTTCTGGTCTGGAAAATGGAGTCAAAACTGCCAGTCCTCCCTCCCAGGGTTGCTATGAGAATTAGATAATAAGTGAGTAAGCCCTCTAAACACCATATAAATGTGGTATTATTCACCAGTATGACCTAGTATTTTTGGCCTTTCCTTCCTCTAAAGCTGAAATATGCTACTTCCAAGGCCCACATAGGTACACTGGTCCAATAAAGGGCAAGGAGCCTAAAGAGATGAGCTATTTCATTAGAACTACACAAACGAGTAAGACTACTAGCTTTTCTTTCCCCAGGCTCCAGGTCTATTAAGATCTGGCTCAGATGTCTCCCACTGGGAGAGCAGAGGTGCGGCCTTGCCCGAGGCTTCCAGGGATGCGCTGGCTTCCCTTCCAACCTCCTCTTCAGACAACTCTGCCCATTCAGCGGTTCCTAATCCAAAAAGAATGGGCTTCCCAGAGCCTGCCGGCTTCCTTACAGGTCACCGCTAATGTCCTGTGACAGGCCCTTGGCCCACCCTCCCGGGCCGGCCAGACCATCCTCGAAGCGGTCCATCCCTCGGGGCCGATTCCTCCGCGGCCATTAACAAAGAGGGTCTGGGGACTGCTTCGGAACTAGGGGGCCAGGGCGGGGGCACCCCGGGCCGCTGGCGGAGGACACCGGGCCTAGGCCCGCGAGGGGCCCGGCCGGGAGGGCACGAGGGGGCCCGGACGTGGGTGCGTGGGCAAGCCGCCGGGCGCACGGGGTCTGGGGGGCCGGGGTACCCACCTTCTGCTCGACGCCCTGCAAGCCCTGACCCAGCTCCTCCCTCTGCCGGGAGAAGTCCTGGTGGCTTCGCCGGACCTGCTGGACCTCCTCCAGGACGTGGTGGACACACCAGCCCGAGAAGGCGGCCGCCGCCACCAGGGCGAGGTAGAAGAGAAAGTTGAGCACCCGGCCGAGCCTGCGCGAGCAGGACGCGGAGGACGAGGCGGCGGCGGCGGCGGCAGCGGCGGAGGACTTGCCGCCGCGGTGGCCGCCCTTGCCGTGCGCCTGGTTCTGCGGATGCTGCGGCGGGTGCTGCTGCGGATGCGGCGCGGGCGGCGGCGGCGGGTGCTGCTGCGGCGCCGGCGGCGGCTTCTTCGCCACGTCATCCGCGCCGCCCGACGGGTGGGCGCCCTTCTCCGAGGGGCTCGCGGCGCCGTGGCCGCCCTTGGAGCCCCTTTGTTTGGCCGAGGGCATGGCGGGCGCGGCGGCGAGTGAAGCCGCGGACTGCGAGGCGAGCGAGCGGGGCGCGCGGCCCAGGAAACTTCCTCGGGCTCCCCCGGGGCTGGGCGAGCGGCACGCGGGCGCTGCTGGCGTCGGAGCGGCCGTGAGAGAGAAAGCGAGCGGGCGGGCGAGAAAGGAAGCCGGGCGAGTGAGGAAGGAGGAGGGGGCCTGGCTCCGCCGCCGCCGCCGCCGCCGCCGCGGCGCCGACCCCGCCTCCCGGGAAGGGAGGCCGGCAGAGCAGAGCCGGGAGCGCCTGCCACGCACGCTGGGGCCGGCGGGCGGCCCCTCCCCCTGCCGCCACGACCCCAAAGAGGGAGGGCCGAGCGGGGGGCGGCTCCGCAGGGTCTAGGGGGCTGGACCAAGTCGGGGGGAGGGGGGCGGTCGAGGGAAAGGTGGCGGCTCAGCGGGGTGTACGGGAGCCGGGGTGGGATGGAGGTGGCCAAAGGGAGAGGGACGGCCCAGCAGGGTCCGGGGGTCGGGGCAGGAGGCAGCCGAGGTGGGGAGCGACCGGGCTGGGTCAACGGAGGCGGGAACCGGCGCCGAGTGGCCGAAGGGAGTGGGCGGAGGGCTGGGTCGACTGGGACCGGGACTGGCGACTGAGCTGAGGCCACGGGGGCCCCGGGGATAGGCGGCCGAGATGGGGGTGGCCAGGCGTGTCGGAGAGGGGAGAGCCGGGGAACACCCGGTGCAGTGGGCCACGTGGGAGCCCCGCTCCTTTCTGGACCTGTGCGGAGAGAGGAAATGAAGGGGGGGACCCCAGGAGCCCTGCCCCTGGGAGTGGGAGCAAAGGGGCGGGAACACACCCCCCCATTCCTTTCTGCTGGGAGTTGGGGAAATCCCCACCCCCCTCCCCCCATCCCACCCTCCAAGCCTCCGCTGGTTGGACCTTGTCCTTTTCCTGGGGTTTGAAGGCGGAGGCAGAAAGGGCTTTCTGAAAACCAGTTGGCTCCAGGGGCATGTTTAAGGGAAGTTAGCAAAGATTCTCGGACTGTGTGAAGACTGTTCAAGAGAAGACTTGAGCGGCCCACTTAGCCCAGCCAGTCCGCCGTCGACGCTGTTGACTTTTTTCTGAAGGCCTTTCAGCTCCATTTTCTTTTTGGGGGCCCACGCTCTGGCGTCAGCCCCTACCACGGACAGGCTCTGGGCTGCGCGCTGGGAAACCAGCAGCGGCTGCAATGAGAGGGAGGCAGATCAGGGTCACCCCTACTTTGGTAGAAGGAAATATAATAATGCCAGGCTCTGTGCTTAGCAACTTACATATATATTCTCCAGACCTCACTGATAGCTTCTAAGGTAGGAATTATTTTACCCACTTTATAGGAAGGAAACTGAGGCTGAGCCCCGCCCCAACTGATTGGCTCAAGGTCTCACGCACCGTGATTTGAACCTTGGTCTGCTCCTTTCAGAGCCTGTGCCGCTTAATGGGCCCCAGAGAAATTAAGCAATTTGCCCACTCTCAATAAGGCTAGTTAGTGCTGTGGCAGGGACAGAGCTCCACTCTACAAGCTACTTTACACCTGAACCTGGTGTCTGTGTGTGCCTGTGCGTTAGGAACCCTGTTTCTTCTGCCTGGAGACTTCTCCCTATTCCTTCTTTTTAAAAAAATATTCCAGGGGTTCCCTGGTGGCGCAGTGGTTAAGAATCCGCCTGCCAATGCAGGGGACACGGGTTCGAGCCCTGGTCCGGGAAGATCCCAACATGCCAAGGAGCTACTAAGCCCGTGTGCCACAACTACTGAGCCTACACTCTAGAGCCCGTGCTCCGCAACAAGAGAAGCCACCACAATGAGAAACCCACTCGCTGCAACTAGAGAAAGCCCACTCGCAGTAACGAAGACCCACTGCAGCCAAAAATAAAATATAAATAAATAAATTTTTTTTAAAAAAGATGCTTTTAAAAATCACTCGTGAATGAACACACGTGCCTGCCCTCAAGGGGCCTGCATTACATTTGGAGAAATGTGCAAAAAAATTTCAAAGACTAAATTGTGTAGTTGAGAATATAAATGTAAAGGGAACTTGGAAAGCAAACCACTGGGCAGCACGTGGGGAAGTCTTCTGAGACGGAAAGTTCTTGAGCAAAGCCTTGAAGAGTGGATTTGCATAGGAGGAGAGCAGGGGGGATATTTCTGAGGCGGAAGATTCTTGAGCAAAGCCTTGAAGAATGGATTTGCATAGGAGGAGAGCAGGGGGGATATTTCTGTGGCGGAAATGGGGTGAGGCCAGGACACCTGTCTGACACAAAGGGTGTGAGCTGCGATTAGGAAAAAGAGAGTTGAGCTGGGTGGAGTGGGTCCAGATTGCAGAGGTTCACAGAAGCCAGGCAGGCAGGCAGAAGAGTCGCTATTAGTGTGGGAGGCCAGAGTAGATTATAGCAGGTTCTGGACTAGAAATATAATCATTTGCCCCAGACAGAGAGGAATGTTCCCACTCCTGCTAAATACTAGGAGCTCTTGTAGAAAACGCCTAGCTCTGGGCTTACAACTCTGACCTAGGAGAGGGGAAAGGAGATGGCAAAGGAAATCAGAAAACTAACTCATCATGAAGCTGCTAGAAGAACCTTGCTTAAAAACTTCAGCTAGGGGTTCCCTGGTGGTGCAGTGGTTGAGAATCTGCTTGCCAATGCAGGGGACACGGGTTCGAGCCCTGGTCCCAGAAGATCCCACGTGCCAAGGAGCAACTAAGCCCGTGCACCACAAGTACTGAGCCTGCACTCTAGAGCCCGCGAGCCACAACTACTGAAGCCCGCGAGCTTAGAGCCCGTGCTCCGCAGCAAGAGAAGCCACTGCAATGAGAAGCCCGCGCACCGCAACGAAGAGTAGCCCCCCGCTCACTGCAACTAGAGAAAGCCTGTGCGCAGCAACAAAGACCCAGCGCAGCCAAAAATAAATAAATAAAAATTTAAAAAAAAAACAATTTCAGCTGAATTCAGATTGTGTTTCAAAATCTCTAGTGCAAAAAAAGTAACCATCCTCCTTCAAGCAGTCATCTGTGTTAGGTCAGAGGTAGTGATAACTTGCAAAGTGGCTTTTGGGGCCCAGACAAGCTCTGGCCTGGGAGGCAGGTGCCCTGCTTTTCAGCCTTAGTTCTGCCACCAAACTAACTCTGTGACCTTGAGAAGTGTACTTAACCTCCTCTCTGGATTTCAAGGTCACCAGTTCTGTATCTCTAAAGGCCTTTCTCATTATTAATCTATTTCTCAGAGAAAATAGTCATCTGATTATTATGAGAAATAATTAAATTTTTAAAAGTTGATTCAGAACATAGGCCAGATATAAGAATGACAGGTTTCTCAACCTTCTGCCTCTACTGAGCCCTGGAAGAATGAAGGGAGGGGGGGACGCACCGTGACTATCATTAGTGTTTCCCTCTTGCTCTTTTCCTTTGGGAGGTAGTGAAATATAATGGTTAAGACACAGGCTCTGGGATAGACTGACACGTTCAAATTCAGCTCCATGACTGACTGGGGAATGTGACCTCTGTGAACCTCTGTGTCTTCGTCTGTGAGATGGGGGTAATAAAACCTACTTCACCTGGTTGTTGTGAGGGTTAAATGAGAGACACCATACGATACTGGGCCCATAGCAGGGCTCAGTGAATAAAGGGTAGTTAATACAATTTGCAGAGTCACTGAAAGTCTAGCTGTACAGAGCTTCTATGTCTAGATTTCAACGATTTTCTTTCATCATTATTTCTTGGAGCTCCCAGCACCATATGCGGCTTATAGACCACAGGCTTTGATGTGTTTAACTTGAAAAAGCAGCACTGTTTCCCCCTGGAGTGTGGTTCCACTGTGGTGTTCGGCTACACCCAGAGAAGGAGGTTGGTAAGTAGTCATGGAAGTGCACCTTCTAGGGCAGGAAGGCTCCAACGGTTCTTCTTGGAGATTACCATTCTTCTACCCCATTTTCTGAGTCAGCACAACAAGCATTTAGAGGAAGTTCCCTTCTTTTCCTCCTGATTTCTTCTCTTCTATCCCTTTTCCATTTCATCCTCCCTAAAGTGTGTTCAATGGTCAGGAATGTAGGTGGAAAAGAGGAGCCAGAGACATCTCTTCCTTTCCCCCAGCTTATGCAAAGATGCTTCTGAACACCTTGAACTACATGGATCTTAAACTACATGGAGCTTTGTAAGCCTGCAGCCCTCTTGGTTCTCTGCATTTCAGTTAGAGGGTCTAAATAGAAAGCCCCTATTACTTCAATTGCTTCTTCTCTGTTCCAGGTTGACAAGACCCCCAGAGGCCAAGACATGAGCCCAAATGCCCCACAAACAGGGCCTGTGTTAGCCTCAGTGGTTCCCAGTCCCAGGAGTCCCCCAGCTCCAAACCCTGAGCTCCATGCAGTAGGGGAATTCTTTCTTGGAACTCCCAGCACCATACGAGGCTTCACCTCACTGAGCCCCAGTTTTTATGGAAGAAAACCATAGTCCCTACCTTACAGAGGCAATGTGAATACTCACTTGATTTTCTCCTCCACTCATGGTCTTCCTCATCCCAGCACATGCCAATAACATCTGTCCAGTTGCTCAGGAATCATCCTCAACTCCTCTCCTTCTGTCACCCATCCCCCCACACCCAATACAATATGTTAGCAAATCTTGTTGACTTTACCTTCAAAATATATCCAGCATGTCTGACTTCTTGTGACCTGCACCATTATCCCACAGATCCAAGTCACCACCCGACTCACACTTGAGTTATTGAAATAATTTCATACTGGCCTCCCTGCTTAAGCACTTGCTGCTGCCCTATGGTCTTTTTTCAATACAAAAACCAGAGCAATTCCTGAAAATATGTCAGATCATGTCACACCTCTTTCCAAAACCCTCCAATGACTTTTCAAGATAGTCGGAGTCAAAGGCAGTTTCTACAATGACCTCCATGGTCCCCGTGTCCTGGCTCCCTACTGCCTCTCTGATCTCATCCCCTCTTACTTGCCCCCTTGATTACTGCCATCCAGCCACACTGGCCTCCTATTGCTCCTCAATATGCCAGGTATGTTCCTACCTTGGGGGCCTTTTTAATTTCGTCCCCTGTGCCCAGTGAAATTTACCCCCAGGTATCCATGAGGTTGTGTTCTTCACTTCCTCAATTCAAATGTCACCTCTAGGCAAGCTCTTCCCTGACCATCTTATATAAAATAACAACTGCCCAACCTGAGACACTGTCGATCCCTCTTTCCCTGATTTTTTTCCTCTGACCTACTATATATTTGCTTATTTAATTATTACTGCCTGTTTCTTCTCATTAGACTGTAAGTTCCACGATTGGGAACTTTATTTAGCTCACTCTTGTATCCCCAGTACCTAGAACAGTATGTCTGGCACATAGTAGGAGCTCAATGAATATTATGAATCTCTCATTATTTAAAATTTATCTATGTAGGGCCTTCTCTTTCATGAGATAACCACAGTGTCTTATGAAAGGAAGGACAGTGGAGGGGAGGAACCCAGTGAGAAATGACCTCCTAGAACTTCGATATCAAGAGGATGGGGATGATGATGATGATGGCAACGATGATGGGGAAGGGGATGACAAAGAGAGGATGACGGCTAGCTCCGTGAGGCTGTAGGGGGACTGCAACATCACAGTCAGCTGACATTTACGGCTCGCTCACTCCAGGCACTATGCCAGGAATTTCACATGCTTTACCTCCTTCCATGCTCAGTGAGTCTTTGATGTAGGCACCACAGTGGTACTGATCCAGTTTACCGACGAGGGGGAACAACTCTTACACAAGGTGACACATCTTGAGAATGGTGGGAGTCGGGCTAGAATTCAGGCGATTGATCCTGGAGCTCATACCTTCAACCAACACATGAATGTGTAGACCAATAAGAAGACCAAGCCTAGTATGATGAGGTAATTTATCCAAGGCTAGCCAGCCTTCTGATGAAATCCAGACTCTTAATAAGCACCATGAATCTCAGACTGGGAAGGACAGGGGAGGGCTGTATCTCAACCTGACACTGGCGATTTACCTCCACAACTGCTCCTTCTCACCATGCTGCTGATGGACCAATTTTTCACCCCTCAGGAGTGCTGGAGGAAAAAAAGAATTATGAGAACCACTGCCTTAGCATGACATTAAAAAATCCTTCATAATCTGGGCCCTGCTTCTCCCTCTCTAGCCTCATGTCTTCCTCAAATCTCTTCCTACCCTATGTTTAGCCAGGCTCAGCTTTCCTACAGTTGCCCCAATTTGCCATATTCTCTCAGGAACTCAGCTTCCTTGACCGTTTTCCTGCCCCACCCCCAGTCTGGATAAGGTGTCCCTCCCTGGTGCTATCCCAGCTCCCAGGTGGGTCATAGCACTTACTATGATGTACTGTAATTGCCTGTTTGCTTACTGTCATTCACACTGAATCTTTCAGGGCAGAGACTGTCATCTGTTCCTTTTTCTCATCCCTAGTGCCAGGAAGTTTGCCTGGATTGAGGAGGTGCTCAGTCCACAATGGATTGGTCATTGAACGGATACAACACTGTGTGACTTAGAATGCCAGACTTCTGATTCTCAGCATCCCCCCTTTCAGGGTACCCACTCTTTAATGGGTGGGGGTGTTGGGAAAGTCTCAAAGTTTTGAAAGTTTAGAAGTGGGTACTATGTGGAAATGCAATGTTTTGTGATAGGTTCAGATAATTTGTTAATTTAACCAAAAAAGCAGAAGAGGTGTGTGGGGATGATGGATTCCTCAGTGAATGGAATGGAGAGGTAGCTGCAAAAACTGTACTCTTCAGAGACCATTTTCATCCTGCCCCTGCCTTGCTCAAGAATCTTCCAAGTCTCATTAGAGTCAAACCACAATGGCCAGGAGTGTGTTGGGGGGATGGGGCTGTGAGAACTAAGCCTCCCCACTCACCAAGGATTCTACTCAACCTACCTCTCCCTGACCTACAGCCGCCCGCAAGCCTTCATTCTTTGTTCCAGCTCTTCTCCCCAGCCCTTCCACCTGGAAGTTCCAACTGCCTCCTTCTCTAGGAAAATCTAGTCCCTGACCACCTCCTCCCACCACCCCAGTTAGTCCCTCCATCATGTGGGTTGTTCAGAATGAGGAAGGGTGGTAAGGATACAGATTGGGTTTGATGCTATCTGGTTGTGTCCCTCTGGAAAGTTGTTTAACTTCTCTAGTCCTCATTTATAGTGTAGGATGAATACTTCACAGGATTCATGGGAAGTAATGAGTATGAAAAAGACCAATATAACTTTAAGTTACATGTACATAATTATCACTAATGTGTGCCAACTAGATAAATCCAGCCCCTCTATAATTCAGAGCCTATCTGTGTATTTTCAGCTAGAAAAAAAAAAAAAAAAAGCATCCGTAAACTGTGGCTTATAGTACCAATGGCCTAAGGTTGTGGTGAGGTTTCAGTGAAATAATATCAGTAAAGCACCCAGCATGCCCTATTTCAGCACCATGGAGATTATTATGTGATTAGTGTGATATCTTATCCCCACTAGGCCATGGACCTCTAGAGGGCAAAAACTTTGCCTCATTCACTGCATTATCCTTAGTGCTTATTGTTGTGTGGATAATTGACACTAAGAAAGCATTTCATGTGATTCATGCGTTGGGCAAATTTGAGCATCTGACCTAGGCAAGGGGGCCAGGGCAGTGAACAAAGCCATCCAAAGTCCCTGCCCTCATGGAGCTTTCATGCCAGCAAGGGAGACCAGACAAATAACACATTAATAACTACAGCCTGCTGGATAGTACTAAGTGCTAAGGGCAAAAAGTGTAGTGAGGAAAGGGGAGCAGGATGGCCATGGGATTGGGAGGGGGGTTGCAACTTTAGATTAGGTGGTCAGGGAGGTCTCACTGAGAAGGTGACATTTGAGTCAAGACCTGAAGGAAGTGAGGGAGCCAGCCATGCAAACATCTGGAAGAAGAGTCTTCCAAGTAGAGAAAAGAGTGAATGCAAAGTCCCTGAGATGAATCTGAGGAGCAGAGAGGAGGCCAGTGAAGCTGGGGCAAGTGACTAGTTCGGTCAACAAGTATTTATGGAGCCCCTACTATTTATTGAACAAATGAATAAATGAGCACAATGCCTGGGACGTGGTTGGCTCTCAGCATGTGTTGCTGTTATTATCATCACTGTCATCATCACTCTTTTTTTTTTAATTTTTATTTATTTATTTATTTATGGCTGTGTTGGGTCTTCGTTTCTGTGCTAGGGCTCTCTCCAGTTGCGGCAAGAGGGGGCCACTCTTCATCGCGGTGCGCGGGCCTCTCACTATCGCAGCCTCTCTTGTTGGGAGCACAGGTTCCAGACGCGCAGGCTCAGTAGTTGTGGCTCACGGGCCCAGTTGCTCCGCGGCATGTGGGATCCTCCCAGACCAGGGCTCGAACCCGTGTCCCCTGCATTGGCAGGCAGATTCTCAACCACTGCGCCACCAGGGAAGCCCCATCATTACTCTTATCTCTAGGTCACTCCCACCACCACCCAGTACCCAGCCCATGACCCAGCACCTAGTAAGAGCTCAGTGAACTGAATCTCACTATGTCCCTAACCATTAACACCTTGTTATCCCTTGAAGTTTAGCTTCATTGGAGATATTGTTTCCTTACGGCTGACCTTTTGCTCTGAAAATCCTTAGGTTTTAAAGTAATACCAGAATTGTATGTAAGTGCAGTATTGTATCACTTGGGTTGAATTCCTCAACCTTCAAAAAGGTAGACAGAGCAGTCTACAGTTCAGATTCTGTGACTTCTGATTAGTCCTGGGCCTCTTCGTTTTATAGGGACAAACAGCAAGTGTCTGGGCTCTGGGCCCAGCATCCCCATCAGATTTGGGATATCACCTGGAACCCAGCAGCCAGAACTAGCAGCCTGCTGTCCGCAACTCAGATTAGCCTCTGAAAAGGTTTCTGCCTGAAAGGGGGTGGATGAGAGTGAGGGAACTAGGAGCTCACCAGGAAACTTTCAAACACAGCGACCCTCACGGTGATTTGGGAGACTTGTCCAGTGATGTGGAAATGATGTGGAAGGAGCTTAAGAGTCACTAATGAACAAACGAACTCCTCTCTGAGTCTCTGCCAGCCAGGAGATTTCAAGTCACTTAGGAAGGAGACTCCTTGGTGAGGTAGGATAATCTTGTACTTTTTCTCACAGCGAGGAAGTCAGTATTACTAATTTAAGCCCCTCTTGCTTCAATAAGCCTAGGTCCCCTTGTTCTCGCTTCAACTGAAAAAAATACCATCCCTCTCTTGGTCTATTTCTCTGACGTCCAATGAAGGCAAAGCAGACCTCTAATTATGGGAAGCTGGCAATTCAGTTGCAACGTCAGTCTTAATGCATTCATCCCTTCTGCAGCTCAAGCCCCTCCAGGGACTTCCAAGACACCTGTCCTGAAGTGCACCGTGACCAGGGGGCAGAAGTGCCCTTCTTTTGCTGTCCCAATGTTTTCTCTCATTGTTCCCAAACACACCCACCCCATAGGCAGCTGACCTCTTTCGCTCTCCTCTCTGGTACCACACAAGTTCCTGCCTTCTAGAATGAATGAATTCGTTCCTCCTCTCCACCCAAGAAAATACGGTTCTTCCGAGAAGAGAGCACTGGCTTTAGAGCAAAGAAGACATTCTCATTTTAAAGATAAATAAGGCTGGGGCCCAGAATGTTTTAGCGATTGGCCTAAAGTCACACAGCTCGTCCCTATAAAGAGTCAGGGTTCGAACCACATGTGTCTCATTCCAAACCCCTCTCCCTTTCCACCAGTCCCCACTGCCTCTTGGATGAATGACCTCCAAGGAATACTGACTAGCACCCAATCCCAAAATAAATATTTGGTGTCAATTTGAAATGCAGGGAAGCATGGAAAACAGGTTTAAATGAGTACTATGGAGAGAACAGAAGTGATATCAAACAGAAGTGATATCAATAAATATTTGTCTAGACCACTGAATGAATATCAATGAAATGAAGTTAAGGCAGGTGGACCTTCTGAGAAGGAATGGCGTTTTCCATCCTCGAGAAAGGAGATTCTTTGCACTGTAAACAGATCTGCATGAGAATTTTTTTTTAAATGACTACGCCTGTGTCATCTTCACAACAGCTGTCCTTGGTTTACAGGCTAAGCTGCCCAGGGGCTGGGACTATCTGTGCCACTGAGTAGGGGTGGCCTGCAGTGGAGCCAGATTTTGCCTTTGCCTAGTTTATGAAGGCAAGGCCTTGGTAAAGTTCAAAGCATCTCTCCATTTCTCTAAGGGAGAAGGGTTCCTTTCCTAAAAGGTACAGCCTCTCTGAAGGTTTCTGAAATCTCTGGGATTAAAGGACGACCTGGACCTCTTTCCGGTTCTCATCCTGACATGTATTTGCATGCTTTCTCTGGAAACGTCTTACATCAGTTCATCCTGACGCAGCCCTGCGCGAGCCAAAGATTCATTCAAGAGGAAGAGGGGAGAATTAATTAATGTGTCAGGTGCCGAGCCAGGCATTTTATACCTAATTTCCCATTGAATCATCACAACCCTATTAGGTACATGTTATTAAGTCTGTTTAGGGCAGAAAAATAAGAAGACTCAGTGCGGACAAGCAATCTGCCCAGATAACAAAGCCTGCAAGTGGCAAGAATAGGATTGAAACCTACATCTGCCTGAGTCCAAAGTCCACCCCGCTCTTTCTACTTCTCCCCCAGAGGCTTCCTGGACGTGCAACTGAATTCAGCTTGGCATTGACAACTTTCTCGATCTGCTCCCTACTTATCCAATTAGCTTTAGTCTCCACAGTTTTCTACATCATCAGTGCCGGGGAGTTTTTAAAAACTAGACAAACCCTGACCCCATATCAAAACTGCTAATGGCTGGCACCTTGATCTTGGACTTCTCAGCCTCCAGAACTGTGAGGAATTTCTGTTTACAAGACACCCAGATTATGGTATTCTGTTACAGCAGCCTGAGTGGACTAAGGCACTCTTCATATTCTTCCTCAATTTTCACAAAGAGAAAACATTTATTATTTGAAGGGAGATTTATTCCAAGTGTGCAGACGTATATTAAGATGTGGTTATGAGGCAGAAAACTTGACTTTCTCCATGTCCAGGGCAAAAAAGCTACTCATTTCCTACTGCATCAGCTTGTTCCCAAAGAACAGCCTTGCAACCTGCAAGATTCAAGATTTCCATACAAATACCTAAATTCAGAAAATCTCCCTATTGCTCACGCATACTTGAGAGTTGCAATATTAAGCATGAAAGTTCAGGGTCTACAGTAGATATGTAAATGGTAATCATGTTTGTCACTGTAAAATAAGAGTGGGGATTTGCATGATTTGCTATATCGGATGTACAATAGAGGCAAAATCTTTGGGCGATGCATCTTTTTTTAATAAATTTATTTATTTATTTTTGGCTGTGTTGGGTCTTTCTCTAGTTGCAGCAAGCGTGGGCTACTCTTCATTGAGGTGCGCGGGCTTCTCATCACGATGGCTTCTCTTGTTGCAGAGCACGGGCTCTAGGCACGCAGGCTTCAGTAGTTGTGGCACATAGGCTCAATAGTTGTGGCTCGCGGGCTCTGGAGCGCAGGCTCAGTAGTTGTGGTGCATGGGTTTAGTTGCTCCATGGCATGTGGGATCTTCCAGAACCAGGGCTTGAACCTGTGTCCCCTGCATTGGCAGGCGGATTCTTTCTTTTTTTTTTTTAATTAATTAATTTATTTATTTATTTTTGGCTGTGTTGGGTCTTCGTTGCAGTGTGCGGGCTTCTCATTGCGGTGGCTTCTCTTGTTGTGGAGCACGGGCTCTAGGCGTGCAGGCTTCAGTAGTTGCAGAGCACGGGCTCTAGGCATGTGGGCTTCAGTATTGGTGGCACGCAGGCTCAGTAGTTGTGGCGCACGGACTTAGTTGCTCCTTGGCATGTGGGATCTTCCCAGACCAGGGCTCGAACCCATGTCCCCCGCATTGGCAGGCAGATTCTTAACCACTGTGCCATCAGGGAAGTCCCTGGGCGATGCATTTTGAATTAACACAGTTGAAAAGAAAGAAGCTGACCTGTTGAAGGTTAGTAAGAAATTATTTTTTTAAATGTTTCCACTTCTTATCTTCTAAAAAAAATCCAAACCCCCCCCCCCATAAAACTGCTAAGGACCAAGGCATGAGTACTTCTTTAAATCTTCACAGTCAATAGGTATGTACATTCCTGGTTAAGAATCACTACAACATATGGACCCTTTATTCCAGACAAACCCCCATTAGTGCCTTATATTTCCTCCCTTCCTCACCATTTCCCATGCAAGTTCCCTAAACTGAGCAATTCCAGTTGTCCTTCAACAACCCCTACCTCACCTCTCCATCAGTCACAATTCTGCCTGTCATTTTTACATATCAGTAAAGAAGACTTCAGTAAGTGTTAAATGTTTGGAAAAAAATGACCAATTTTGATGCTCAGATCACCCATACACTGCTACAAATGAATTAAATCATTAAATACAAAAGTTTCAACTTTAGGCAAATAGAAAATAAAGTGAATCATATCTTAAGATTTTGGTGAGGAAATGGAATTTAAACATGGAAGAAAAAGGTTTTATTAAAAGGGGAGAGTGGATCAGATTTAACTACACGAATACATAAGACTACTATATTAAAGAATAAGGAAAAAATATAGGAAAAATATTTGTTGTAAATATGGCAAGCAAATGTTAATATATTATTATCTAAAAAGGTCATACAAATAGGGTAAGTGCTCTGAAGACTGGAATCCTATCTTGTTTGCTATTGTATTTCCTAAATCTATAGATGCTTGCCCTATAATAACAGATCAGTAAATATTTGTTGAATGAAGAGATTTTTTTAGAAACCTTAAAACCCCAGGAGATAAGTGAGAAAAAGACATGAAAATAATTCACAAAAGAAATACGATTACTCAACACATAGGAGCATATTGCTAACCTCACTTGTGATATAAGAAATAAAAGTATTTAAAATACCAATGGGTTATTATTTTTGCCTATGAAATTTGCTGAGATTTTTTTTTAAACCATGACATATAATGCCAAGGCAGGCTCCTTCATGCTGTCATTGATTCGGCCACTTTGGAGGCTAGTAGAAATGGGGTCCAGGTTCTAATGGTATCGAGATGATCACTGTAACGGGAATCATTGGTAGTATCTGACCGCAACCCTCCATCCCCCTCTTCTGACAGACCCTACGATGCTCAGGCAGTGCACCTACCTTCTGAGTCAAGGGGAAAGGACATGATTAAAGGCTGCTTGACCCTTTGCTGGGACTTTCACACCAGCGCTGGCTGGAAGAGAAGCCCTTCCTTTTCTCTGGTTGTGATTCAGTAAATATGTGACTCTGGAAGCGGCCAGCAGTCATGTCTGTTGAAGCATGCCAAGAGTATATCTGTAGTAGAAAAAAAAAAGATTGGTTTGCAGAAAGAATACGATTGGCACTAGATTCCCTGGTTCCCATTGTTCCTGAGGTCATTTTCTGTGTCCCTGCCCTCCCCACGTGTTGTTGACATGAGCCAATCAACCCCCTCCCTTAATGTACACCAGAGTGGGCTCCTTCTGGCTTACAAGAGCCTATTGTTAAATTTTTAGGAATTTTGCGAACAGGTTGTTAAACAGTTAGAACTTGAAATCAGCCCTGTTAGAAGTATTTACTCTATAGCCACAGGGGAGTTTCCAGCCCATGGAAATCTGCAAACACTGCAAATCAGGATTTTTTTTTTTTTTTTTTTTTTTTCTGGAGGGCCAGTTGTTAAACATTTACCAGCACACCACTCTCTGTAAGCTACCTGAGCTGGATTTCTCTAGCAATCCAGAGAACTTCGGGCAATGCAACCAGAGATGCTGACAGCACCCAAATCCCACCTGAAACTTTTATTATCCCCAGTTTACAAATAAAGAAACCTCCCCAGGCAGTCCCCAAAGGAGGCAAAACCCCAAGGGGGAGTTTTATTTTTAGCTGGGCTTTAGGATCTGCACCTCAAAGCAGAACTCTGACGCATGACTGTTCAGCAAGGTCACAGCTAGACACCTAAGGGGGCAGCCTTCTCCCCTGACCTGAATTCTGGGTCAGCCATTTGCAAGGAAAGGTGATACAGTGCACATCCATCAGTGCTGGGTGAGATGGAACCACAGAGAAAGAGATCTCAAGAAAATGTGCATTTGCCTCTGAGCCTAGCAAGGAGCCCTGGCAGGACCAGGGTGGGTCCCAGGCCTGCTTGCCATATGAGAGTTTTGAGAGCAAAGGAAATTCCCAGGCATCCTTCGGGAGTTCATGCTGTGGGTCACCTGTTCTCTCAGACTGCATTCAACAGATGGGCAGAAAAAAGAGAAACTGTACCCATCTCCAGACTTCTTTCTGCCTGGCGATTCTGCCCACTGGCAAAGATGACCCAATGAGTGCCTGGGCATCTGGTTAATCCCTTCCCTCCTCTTCCACCTCCTCTTGGAAAAGAGGCAAAAAAGAGGGCTGTAAGGAAAGAATCTGGAGATAGGAACCCCTTCTCCAGATGCCCTCAGAATTCTCTTGACAAGTAGGAACATTAAAACTAGTCATACCTTCTACAGCAGGGATTTCACTTCTAGGAATCATTTCTAGAGAAACATTACAAAATAACAGAAAAGGTTTGTGCGCAGACTTTATTATTGAGTTATTTTGAATAGGGGAAAAAAACCTGGAATCCACACAAATGTCTAACAATAGGAGAATGATTTAGTAAATCACAATACATCAATTCAATTTAATGTATCACAGTCATTAAAAATGTTTTGAAGAGATTATACTAAGATGGAAAAAATTCTTATGTTAACTAAATAAAAATTAGGGTTTAAATTTTATATTCAGAATGACTGGCAATATAAAAAGAAAAGAAAAAAGCTATCTAAACTATGCATTAATTGAAAACTGGAAAGGCATACTCCAAAATGTTAACTATAGTTTTCTCCTTTGGGTGGTGGAACTATTGATGGTTTTCAGTTCTGCTTAAAGCCCACTATGCACTCCACCTGCCCCAATAAGAGAAGAAAATAGATAAATACTTTATATATAACCATATATGTAAAGTAAGCTTCTTTTAAGCAGTAGATCCACACTTCAAGGCTAGTCCAAGGCTTGCCTCTTTTGCGAGAACTTCTGTTCCTGTCCCTAACTCTGGCACTGACGTTTGCTCCCTTCTTTGACTCTTACGTTGCTGGCTATCTTTTCTTCTCACTCTTATTCTTTCCTTCTTTTCTTCCTCCTTCCTTTTGCATCCTAGATGTCGGCTGCAGTGTCTCTGCACCATAAGGTAAAATGAGTTAGGTGCTCCCAAATTCATGTCCTAAGGGAAGTTTAAAAGCCTTACCTAAATATATGTGTTCTAAGAAAAAAAAAAGTGGTTCTGATGAACCTAGGGGCAGGACAGGAATAAAGACACAGATGTAGAGAATGGACTTGAGGACACAGGGAGGGGGAAGGGTAAGCTGGGACGAAGTGAGAGAGTAGCATAGACATATATACACTACCAAATGTAAAATAGATAGCTAGTGGGAAGCAGCCGCATAGCACAGGGAGATCAGCTCAGTGCTTTGTGACCACCTAGAGGGATGGGATAGGGAGGGTGGGAGGGAGACGTGAGAGGGAGGGGATATGGGGATATATGTATACATATAGCTGATTCACTTTGTTATACAGCAGAAACTAACACAACAATGTAAAGCAATTATACTCCAATAAAGATGTTAGGAAAAAAAAAAGCTTTATCCAAGATTTCTGCAAATTCCCCGGGAGCCTCCTTTCTTAAGATTATTTTCTTAAGGCTGTTTCTGCCTCTAACTTCTGACTCCATTGAACTAGTTCATTCAGGAAATGGTCTCACCTTTCTGTCCCTGACCCAGATGGAAACTCAGCTCCTTCCTCGGTTTCTATAGAAAACCTACTCTAACCAGGCGATCTGAACATGTAGACTTTATCAAAGGCATTGGAGGGCGAGGAGAGGTTTACACAGCTGAAACTCAAACAACTTCAACAGGAATATTTTTCCTGTGGAAACAAAACAAAACAGAACAAAACAAAACACAACCCTCTGGCTCCCAGGCCCTGGAGAGAATGTATTATTTATTGGCTGCTTTGCTCTCTATCTTATTGGATCATCCCTCCCTGCCTCCCTGCCTCCCTCCCATTGCCCTCCTGTCCCGCCCACACCCCACAGCCAACCCTAACTCTCTCTCCAGCATGCACAGCACACGCAAGCCCCAACTCCCAGATTCAGTTCCTGACCCTTCCAGGTGCCCAACTGAACAAAAGGACCTTTCATCGAAGCCGAATCCACTCCTTACAAGGCAGTTGTATTGGTGACTTATTCTGTTACTCTTAAATATGTAAATATAATTGAGAACGTGCTTTGTGCCAGATGCTGGAGATATACAAAATTGGAAAAATACACAAGCAACAGTTCTAAGAATTTAATCATTAAGTCCCTTAGAACTCACAGCTTATGGAACAAGTAATCCCCATACTAGATCATTGGTGCTATAACAAAGATGGGGGCAAAGTGCCGTGGGACTTCAGGGAATGGAGCAGCCTGTAGACTGGGGACCCTTAGAGATTCAAGGCCGAGACCCACAGGAGTCTTGAATTCTGAGTTCCTTTCTCAAGCCATGGGTTCAGCTGGTGTTCCTCACATTTCCTTTCTAAAAGCTTCTCTTTGGCTGTGGCTGCCAAGGTTCTTTCCATTGCATTACACAATATACAGCATTTATGACTCACAATCACCCCAATTTGAAACACGCAGAACATTAGCTCTGCACTAGCGCTGTACCACCCTGCAGGGTACCGTGAACGTCTGCAAGTCTATTTGGTGGGTTGAGCAACAGAGGATATTGAGGGTTCTCCAAGGAAGTCAACGTGTGCTAAGATACTCAATAAAGTCCATTTTCAACCTAAGTTTCCTGTTTTTTTTTCCCCCCGCTTTCAAAACCAAGTGCAAACCAGAGCTCTTTTGTCAGATTCTTTCCAAATAAATGGGGGCAAGGGAGGGCTGGTGATCTCTGTTATCACAAAGGATGTTGCCTGTCTTGACACTGGTTTCAACAGTTCCTTTACAAAATGCTGTGACTGTGCTTTATTTAGTTTTAGCTTGAATTTTGAGCATGGAACCATTGGTTGTTAAGACGCTCAAACTGCTTGTCTTAGAAGCTCTAATATTTGTGAAACACGTTACATGCTAGTTATTGTGCTAAATATAATATCAAATTTAATCCCTAAAATGAGGCTATGGGGTGAAGGATATGTCAGATTTAAAAAAAAAAAAAAAAAGAAAGAAAGAAAACTGAAGCTCTGAGAATTTGCCCCAAATCACACAGCTGATAAGTAGAAGAGCTGGAGTTTGAAGCCAGGTTCATTCCAGTCTAAACTCAGGGTATCTCTCAAATGCAACAATCTAGTGAAATAAAAATATTGGTTTTGAGGTCATTTCCTAGTAATTTGAGATTGGAAACCAAATATTTTACCTTTTAAGGATATAATCAGGATTTGCCTTCAGTATCATCATATACTACTATTAAGTTTGAAGTTCAGATTGTAATTATTATTGTACTCTGGATTGAGATGTTTTAAATTCATTTTATTATAAAAGAGATATACGGTTGCTGTAAAAATTTTAAACGTTATGAAACATAAAGCGAAATAGAAATGTCAATAGCCCACAAAAATTTGAATAAACACTTCACCAAAGGAGAGCTACAGATGGCAAATAAGTATAAAAAAACACTCATCATTAATCATTAAATAAATGAAATTTTAAACCACCCATTAGAAGAGCTAAAAGTCTTAAAAGTCTGATCCTGCCAAATGCTGGCAAAGATATAGAGAAACTGGAACATTCATACAGGGCTGTTGGGTTGTAAAATGGTACAACCACTTTGAAAAACCAAATTTGCAGTTTCTTAAAAAGTTAAACATACACCTAACATATGATCTAGCTGGAATCCATTCCTAGGTATTTACAAAAGAGAAATGAAAGCACATGCAAGTACAAAGAGTGGTCCATGAATGCTCATAGGAGCTTTATTTGTAATATCCCCAAACTTTTTTTTTAACAAATAATTTTTTTTAATTAATTAATTAATTTTTATTTTTGGCTGCCTTGGGTCTTTGTTGCTGCCCGCGGGCTTTTCTCTAGTTGCGGTGAGTGGGAGCTACTCTTCTTTGCAGTTCACAGGCTTCTCATTGGGTGGCTTCTCTTGTTGCAGAGCACGGGCTCTAGGCGCGCGGGCTTCGGTAGTTGTGGCACTCGGGCTCAGTAGTTGTGGCTTGCGGGCTCTAGAGCGCAAGCTCAGTAGTTGTGGCGCACGGGCTTAGTTGCTCCTTGGCATGTGGGATCTTCCCGGACCAGGGCTCGAACCCGTGTCCCCTGCACTGGCAGGCGGATTCTTAACCACTGTGCCACCAGGGAAGTCTCTCCCCCAAACTATTAACACTCCAAATGTCAATCAGATGAATGGATAAGCAAATTGTGGTACAACCATACAACGTAATGCTATTTAGCAATTAAAAGGAATTAATTACTGATACACTTAACAATATGGATGAATCTTAAATTAATTTCATTAAATGAAAGAAGCAAGACCAAAAAATAAGACATATTGTCTGATTCCATTTATGTAAAATTCTAGAAAATTGAAACCTTTAGTGACAGAAAGCAGATCAGTGGTTGCCTGGAGATGAGGGCGGGGCAGGGTGGGATGGTAGAGAGAGAATACCAACAGGTGTGAGGAAACTTTTGAGGGTGATGGATATGTTCACTATTGTGACTGTGGTAACAGTTTCATAGGGGTTCATATAGGTCAAATTTTATCAAATTGTACACTTTAAATACATGCAGCTTATTGTATGCCAATTATACCTCAATAAAACTGTTAGACACACACACAGTGAGTAAGCCCAAAACCCTCTCTTGAATTTACCACTGATACCAATTTTATGATCATCTTTCTGGACATTTGCACAACAGGGATCATATTATACACTACGCTAACAACTTGCTTTTTTCACTTGGATATTTTTTATGTGGTACACACAAATCCACCTCATTCCTCTAAATGGCTTACTGGTAATCCAGTGCGTGAATGTTTTGTGATATTTAACATATCCTCCATTTGAGGACATTTAAGTGACTTCCAGTTTTTGCTGGAGAATTTTTTTAATCAGTACAGCTCTTTTCTGAGTTATGGGCACCTGACTTAGAAGCTTCCTGCCGGTGAAACAACCCCTTGCTGGTGCTTTCTCCTCTTCTTTGCCAGCAACCAAGCTGTTCTGGCTTACTTACTCCACCTGGTGGGCAGTGTGGGAAACTGCCAAAGATTTGTTATTTTTCCAGTGTGAGTGGGTCTTCTTGACACCAATTTGCCCTTCTCAAATCCATCTTGTCCCTGGATACCAGAGTGACGTTTCTAAACATAAATCTGATCCTCTCACTCTCCTGATGAAAACTCATCACGTAGAATAAACACAGAGCCCCTTATCAGAACATACAAAGTATTAATACTCTGGCCCCTGCCCAGCTCTCCAGCCTCAATTTTGGTAACTCCCATCCCGGCACTTTGTACTCCAGAAATACAGAACCAGTTATAACTCTCTAAACACACAGTGCTGCTTCATACAGCCACATCTTTGCATCTGCTATTTGCCCTCCTTGGAGTGTCACTCTGCCCTCTCCTATTCCATGTTTTCCTGGTAAACTCCTATTCAGCCTTCACAACCCTACTGAAGAGTACCCTCCTCTGCAATGGGGTTTGGTTAGCAGTTTACAGTCTTGTCCGTTTGGAGGCTACAAGGAAACTATACTAGCAAATGGAGAGTTTCCTGACTTTTTCCCTATTTCCTCAGGAGAGAAATTGTGGAGTCATCATGACTCTCCTTTTGCCTCATTTGGGATCCAAAGGAAGATATTTCATCCTTTTACGCATTCACTCAGCAAATATTTATTTGTTTCACTGTTTCAGGCACCAATATAGGCAAGTAGGATACATAAGTGAACGAAACAATGAACCCTGCAGTAATGGAAGTTAATTCTAATGGAGGAAGAAAAACAACACTAATAAACACAAGTAAGCACATTTTGTAGTATGCTAGAAGATGTTAGGGAAAAAAGAAAAAGTCAAGCAGATCAGAGGGTTCTGTCTATAAAGATATGCATATCAAAATGTACAAGCAAACAGAATATCGCTGCTATGGGAGATGATTTCCCTGCTGTTTAAGCCAGTTTGAATTGGATTTCTGTTCCTCAAAGCCAAAAGCATCTGAACTAAACCAAGGCACCCGCCTTGGCATGCCTTCCTTAAGAGCAATGGTTGACATCCACTAGTTCCATCTGTTCCTTTGACAAGGAAAAATTAATTACAAGGAGATGCCATAGTCTCAGATTCCATTTGGGGATTTTCCTGAGGGCCTTTGATGACACTATGTTCTTACTCATGTACCATTCAATTATTTCCATCCCAGGTAATCTCCTTCTCACTGTCAGACATGGAATTAAGACAGCTTCACTTCAAAGGGAACTCCCAGGTCAGGCAGGATTCCAAAGGAGCACAGCCAACTGCTATTCATAGGCATGATCTATGCAAGGGACAAGGCCACCAGCACAACCCCAGGACAACCAGCTTCATCTCCAGCCTGAATAGCAACCGCAGCCTCCCAACACTTCTCCCTGCTTCCTTCTTGCTCTGCTAGGCTGTTACCTTCACGCAGTCAGGGTGATTCTTTTAAAACATCTATCACATCCTGTCCCTTCTCTCCAATCGCTTTTCATCACTTACAGGCCTTGTGTGATCTGGCCCTGGGTTACTTCCAACCTCCCACCCCCAACCCCTTCCCCACCACATTCCAGCCACGCTTGCTTCCTAGCTGTTTTTTTAAGTATGCCAATGTGCTCCCACCCCCTTTGCACTTTTTCCCTAACATCTCTTTTTTCTCCATTTTCCATAGGATTAAAAAAAAAAGTAGACTGGCGAGTCTAACAAAGAGAAAACAACTAAGTCATGTGGGATGTAGCCATTTGCCCTTGCTTTTAAAGTCTGCACACATTCCTATTTCTCACCTCTGTGCCTTTGGTCATGCTGTCTTCTTATTCAGAACACTGACTCCCTTTCTTCTTCCAGCTAACGCACTAACTCACCCATCAAGACAGCCTTAGGGCAGCTCATTCATTCATTCATTCATTCACAAAATATTTATGAGGAAACAAACAATACACCAGATACTACACCAGGCACTGGAGAGACAGCCATGAAGAGTGATGCAGCCCTTACCTGCATGGGGTCCAAGTGGAAGGAAGAGATTTAAGAGGATATTTAATGAGACAGCGATGGTATCAGTTTCATCTGCAGCCACAAGAAAGTGGCCGACAACTACTCCCCTGTCTCTAAGGGAGATGTCAGACTACTTAGATAGGACTTACCAATGAGGGGGTCAAAAACAAGTTTTGTGACTGATGGCTCCTCATTCACTCAAAGGTAGAGAGGGTTAGACTTAGAGGGTACAGGAGAGACACAGCACATAAATAGGGAAGTCATGGAAGGGGACGAGGGTACCTGCGGAAGAGATGTGGGCAGGTTGAGAACAAGAGGGACAAGTCATCTAAGGGGCTCATCAGGGGAAGAAGAACCTGCAAAGACTGGGAAGGAATAGACAGAGAGGTGGGAGAGTCTGATGCACAGAAACAAAGCAAAGAATGTGTTTGAAGATGCGGAGGGTGTTCAAACTGCGACATTTACTATACAGAGATCAAGTAGCTTGAGGACTGAGAATTCACCATTGGATTTGGCACATGGAGGTTTTCCAGGAACCTCCCTCACAATTCTCAAACTAGCCTAAATGCACTTCTTCTGTGCTCCCTTGGCATCCCGGGTGCTTTTTAAAAACCATACTCCCTTGAAATTATCTGTATTATTCTCTCCCATGAGACCATAGCTATTTAAATTTAAATTAGTTAAAAGGAAATAAAATTCAACATTGTGTTCCTCAGTTGCACTAGCCACATTTTAAGTTCTCGGTAGCCACCTGTGGCTTGAGTACACTGAGATTGTAGAATAGTTCCATCATTGCTGAAAGTTCTATCGGACAACGTTGCTCCAATCTCGGTCACTGACCACAACAGTAGCATTTCCGAAGTATCACATCAAGTGACATTCTTAGGTCACTACTTCCCATCTTCCTTCTTCCTCCAATGTCCCCGTCCTAATGGACATTCATTCCCACAGAACCTCAAGCCCCTTGACTTTATCCGCAGAGCTGAGCCTCAGACCTCAGCTGGGGCACCCATGGAGGGGCATACCATATCCCTTCCAGCCTCATCATCTCCCTCTAGCGCACAACCCCACCCCAATTGTCATAGCCTTAACAGGGAGCCCCTAGCAAAGGAGAAATGTAACCTGTAGGGTCTCAGTCTCAGCCTTTTCATGCATTACAAATCAGAGCACAGAAGGTGGGTTAGGGGTGAGAGTCAATCATTTAATAACTGGCTGACCCCCTAACAAACCTTCCCTGACGCATTCTCCCATCCACCTCCCCCACCATGTTCAGTCCCCTTTCTGTGCATTATTTTTTCCATAGCACTTACTGATACCTAAAGTCATAGTATATATTTGTGATTTGTTATCCACCTTCCTTCCTAAATTGCAAGCGCTTGGAGGCCTGGGCCCTTCCTTGACTATCTTGTATCTCGAATGCCTAGGATAGAGCTTGACACATGGTAATTGCTCTATAAAAGCATGCTCTATATTTATCATATGTTATGTAAATGCTATATGTCATGTATGTTATTATTAAAAATTATATTTAATAAAGGTATATAATACAGCTATATTTTTATATAGTTTATATATATTTATTACATGTTATATAATAAATGAAATGTTATACATTTATTTCATATATTGTATATATAATAAATGAAGGTATATATAATTATAATCTATTATGTATGTATATTATGTATTGATTATATTAATATACTTTTAAATTTTATATATATATGTATATACTAAATGAAGTTAAAGCCAACTGTTCCAAATCTAAATAACAGCTTACTTCTCACTCTCATAAAGTCCAAATGGATTTTCCCAACTGGCAGGCATCCAGAGACCCAGGTTCCTTCCATCCTATGACTTCTATCTTCTAGGGGAGAGTGGTATCTAAGGGCCATCCTGGAAAGGGGCACCCATCCCTCCCCTCCCCTTCCATTGGCCAGAACCAGGTCACATGTTAACATCTAACCTCTGGGAGGCAGTGCACCAGAAGGAAAAGGAAACACAGGTATGAGTGCCTAGCTAATCTCGACACATATTCACATATACATACATTTCATTTTATTTTCATGGGATTTCCAAGTAGTTGGGCATTATTCTTCTCATTTTATAGATAAGATTGTTCAGACTCTGTAAGGTTAAACTGCTTGCCTAAAATTATATAGCTAATAGGTGGTAAGGCTGGGATTCAAATCTAGATTCATTTTAATAAGCCCACCTTCTTTTATGCTAATTTAATTTTTGCTAATTTCTCCCACTCCAGCTACTATCCCCCAAAGAAAATGCTTACATTGTTATGTGTCTTCATAAATAGTTAGAATGGTTTGAAACACTGGTTGATCAAACACCAATTTTCACAAAGTTCTGGGTAGTCCTAACTGATCTTTAATCTTTCTTGGCTTGCCTGGGGCTTATTTCAGCTTATCCTAGGTCCAGAAAATCTACATAGATTTTCCTCAAGAACCTCTCTGGTCAGCTCCCATGTAGTTCTGATCTTATTTAGAGAGATAGCGAGATATGTTTCCAATTTAAACAGAGATAGGGGAATGTATTTCCTTCCTAATTTCACAGCTATCTCCCTAATCCCTCTGACTACCTTGTATATTTCCTGGTTTTCAATCAAAGCAAAAAGGAAAAGGGGGAAAAAAGTTATATTTAAAGTTGTCAGAGTTATTTCTCTTCCCTTCCCCGCCCTGCTCTGGGTTCTTGGGGACTACATTTCCCAGCCTCCTTTGCCAACTGGCTTCAGGGTTTGGCACTGGAGGGAGACAGAAGGGTAGGAAGAGGGGAGACGCACCCACTTCTGTCCCTCCTCCTCCCCTCTTCCACCCTCCTCCTTTAGAAAGCCTCTCCAGCAAGGCTTATCTCCTCTATGGTTTCGCCTCCTACTCCTCAGACCCTCCTTCTCTGGCCTCGCCTCCCACTGGACAGTCCTGACACCCAGGCTCTGCTTTTGTCCTTTTATTCTTTTAGCTCTAGGGATGGAAGTAGCTTTCCCCTGATTCTATTATCTGGATTGTTTCACCAGCCCGTAACAGGACTTTTAGCTCTTCCTTCCCGTCTATAACTTCTTCTCCCTATTGAATTCCCTCTATTTAACTATATGGAACAGACTCTTGTTTTCCTGAATGGATCCTGAGTTATTGGCCTAATGGGTAGAGAATAGTAATATTCACATTGATATGTCAATACTGGCTACTCTGTCAGGCTCATTCATTAGCTAAGTAAATGGCTCCTGTACCACCAACCTGATGGATTCAAATTTGTTCCCTGGCAGAACTTTAAATTATCATATGTCACAGATCTTTAAGTCATTCAGGAAACTGTTGCCCAGTTGAAACTATAAATATTAAATCAGTATATAACAAGAGTATAATAATAGTAGCTATAGTTTATTGATCCATACAATGTACGTGGCAATCTGCTCAACTCCTTATATACATTATCTCTGAGTTCTCCGACCAACTATGGGGTATTTGTTCTAGTCAACAGTCTTAGTGGCAAATTATAGACACCTACTTTGAATAGATATACTAGAATGCTTTTGGGTAGTTCATGGAATTAACAGGAAGGCTGAAGATCCAGGCTTGGGAAAGAACAAAAGGAAGTCAGGCGTAGCTATCTTGTCACAGGGATGATCTGCTTAGGACTCCATGCATTGGGACACCACCACTGCAGGCTCTGTGAATCATCCCTACCTGCCCGTGGTGGGCAGCATCTAATAGGTATGCTTAGGTCCCATGCCCATGGCCCAGTGAGGGTCTGGGAAGAATGTCTTTTCTCCTTTCAGCTTTGGTAGTAAAGTATTAATGGGATTACCACATTACCCCCTTTTTGGCTTCTATAGTAAATAGTAATAATGGGACTACCATTTGGGAAGCTGGACCACCAAAATGACAAATGGCCCCCACAATATCACTATCCATATTTTATACCTATGAAGATAAAGCATATGTATCGATATAATGAGTGATACATATGAGCCCTCTGGTCTGTGTGAATCCAAAGCATTCCCTCTTTCCACCAGAATACATTTGTTCTTTATACACAGGTAGTTTGTACCTGAATTGATTTGCTCTTTGAAAACTTTGATCTACATATATTTGTAAAATTTTAAAAATCATTTTTAATTTACAAGTATAATCACAATAGCCTTCTATTAAATAAAGAAGTCGGCTTGAGCATTAAAATTCATTTGACCACAATTATGTTGTACCCAGATTTTCAGGATTTGCTAATTATGTAGTTAGAGGTATACTCTTAACATGAACAATCCCTATCAGGGAATCGGCCAGAAACACCTTGCTGTTTACTTGCTTCTTTACTCCAGATTTTCTTAGCAGAATTTACTTTTCTTTTCTTTTTCTGACTGCTTCATATATACATATGAGAGATGCATGGACAGCTTCATATCTTAAGAGAGTTGGCACCATTTCATCCTCCTCGCTACCTGGAAGGCACAGCCACCCCAGTACCTGGTCCAAGCACCCTTCTAGAGTAATGCAATGTGATTATAAACACTTTGGGCACTTAGTTGATACAGTCCTGGTATGCTTGTTGGCATGTTGTTATGGAAATTAAATAATAATGCCAATAGGTAATACTTTGCATGTGACTGTGTGTGTGTGTGTGTGTGTGTGTGTGTGTACAGAAGCCACGAAATGAGCTTTGTTTTCTATTCTTGACCAGCCAATTCAGCGGGTCACTCAATATCCCTTTGCTCAGTCATAAACCCTGTAATACCTTCTACTAGAACCCTATGCAACTTAAGTAAAAACTATTGTACAGACACCTGAATGTTCGGGGCTCTCAATTTTTTATCCTCAAAAAGTAATATAATTACTTAAGTCCCATACCACTTTGGTTTATCATCAAAGGAAAGAAACCCTTAGAGGCTGCAGGTGGGGCAAAACATGTTTTTAAAATCAAAGTAAACTCCATGCACCTTGACTGTCTAAGAATTGGGCTTGAAGGGAACAACTTAAAAAGTAAAGATGAGTATTCCACCCCCCCAGCATAAATAATTTTGACATACCTTAGTGAAGGGCCTTTTGCAAATCTATTCCTTTCCATAGTTTACATAAAAAGCTCCTTTTCTTATCATGACTTTAAAAAAATATGAATATAAAGGAGATGGGAAAACTGTTGTGTAGTGTTAATAGCCCTCCATCACTAAGGCATATTTAGGAGGACATTCAATGATAAGAGTAGTATCATTGTGAGGCCATGTGAAATTACATTAATAATGTATGAATGAATACATTGTCATTGTAAAAAAAATAAGCCATTTGTATGTATATAGAATAAAGGAGGAACATCTGCCAACTTGCCTCCTATACAGTTGGGAGGCTAACTTTTTAGTCCATTTCTATGCATGTCGTGTATACAAAATACATACATGTGCTCTCTAGTGCCAGCTCTCTCTCAAGCATAAATGGTATCACCGCACAGTGACTGTTCTATAATTCATGTTTTTATGTTGAACGCTGTATCTGAAGAGTCACATTTCTTAATCTTTTCCTTTATGTCTTCTGGGTTTTCCCTTTAATTTTAGAAGCTCTTCCGCCACGCCATTGGGTGTTCCAACTGATTTTTAAATTGAGGGCCCAAATCTTCATCCATGGTTGAATGAAGGACTATGAAGACATTTAGAAAACAACTGCCTGCTGGCCCAGAGGTGGGGTAGAGAGCATGGCTGTCTTGGCTGAGCTCTGAGCCATCATCTCTTTGGCCTCTCATAGGTGTTCCTTTGAGCTTCATCTCTCCTTGGCCCCTCCCACTTCCTGCCCAGAGTTGTCCTCCCTGCTGGCCCTCGCTCTCTTTTTTGGCTTTCCAAGGGACAACAGTGGTTCCCAGGTAAGTGGAGGGGGCCCATGGAGGGTGAAGGGGGGTACTAATTAAGAAAGGTTTTCTTTTTAGTATGGTAGGTGTGAGGCAATTGGAATGAGAAATAATCTCCAAGTTTACACCAATTCAGTTGGGTAGAGTCAGGGGAAAAACAGGTTTTGGTGAGTTGGAAACTTGATCAAGAATCAACATTTTGATTCTCTCTCAGAACTGGTAAATGATCTAAATCTGGCTTATATTCAAGACCAAAAGAAAAAAAAAATGACAAATCTGCCAAGAAGGTGTGGTTAAATTTTGAACATTTAGTGACCGATCATCTTGTTCATATATTAGCCAAATTATTTTTCTTCCTTCTACTTTCTATTGCCTTTTTTCCCCCCTTTATTGCTTTTTAGTCCTTCTTAGCATGTTAAGATGGACAGGGGAGAGAAAAAGAGATGGGATTCCATTTAATCAATTTTTCTACTTACAGTGGAGAGTCATATGTTATGTGAGGGGTTAGGTTCTAGAGAGAGACCATAAGGTCAAAGTCATGTGCAGTCAAAGTTATCTTTGAAAATTCCTTAAGTGGACCATAAGACCTTGGAAACACATTTTTTCTTTTCTTTTCTTTTTCCAGCTGCTCAGCTTTCGGGATCTTAGTTCTCCTACCAGGGATTGAACCCCAGCCGCGGCAGTGAAAGCGCCGAGTCCTAACCACTGGACCACCAGGGAATTCCTGGAAACAGATATATGTTTCTTCACCTGAGCACTAGATAAAGTAACTGACTTGCATTTGAGGACAGATAAAGGGAAAATAAGCACCTTCAAACACTAGACTCATATTCTGTGTGGTGAGATCAGGACCAGAGACATGATTTTCGAGGTCTTGTGCAAAATGAAAATGCAGAGCTTCTTGTTTAAAAAATATTGAGAATTTCAAGTTGGCAGCATCAGAGCATTAAACCTAGTATGGGGCTCTTCCAAGGTCAGGGTCTTGAGGCACTGCATGCTCACGAAACCAGCCTTGGATAAGAAGTTTGGAACATAATGAGAAGCTTGGAAACTGAGATCAACTCAGGAAAGCGAAGCCTCACAACTCCCACAGAGGGAAGAAGGGGTTAAAATCATTGGCAGAGTTCCAGTTATGCTGCTGTGCTCCACACTCCCGGTCCCATCTCTGTCTAGTTGAATTTGCATTACGCTAGATCAGCACAAGATGCTGCCCCGCTACAAAAGTTAAATGGCTGAGAGGTTGCAAATCCATATTAAAATTACATTTTGGGATTTTCTGATTTATACAAGGCTTCACTGTAATTTAAAACTCAGATTTAAGATGTGTCAAAGGAAAAGTAGTATTTACACTTCTTTACCAAGCAAAAATTTTGATCTGTCCTTTGTCATTTGCCAAAGGTAACAGATCAAATTTAATCTATTGTGTAATTTAAACAAACTGCATTACCATGAGTTCTCTAAGTGATTCAAAACAGAAAAGTTAGAAAAATTAGGTGTGATGTCTTCTTCAAATAAAAAGCTAATTATTTTACTTACTAAAGAGGTTGCCTTTTCAGACAGTTTTTTTGGAAGGTCATGAACATAATCTGAGCAAGGAGGATTTTATTCTATGACAGCCTGAGCTCTCTGAGTAAGAATATGATACAAGGCTCTTTTTTTTTTTTAAGGAAACTGCCTAATGTTTTACAGTACTGTATTTCTTCAAAGTGATTTTATATACAAGCCAGGCTAAGGACAATTAGTCAGGTAATTGACCAAAAGGTTTCCAGATAGCAAGTTATTTAACGTTGATGTAATAGAAGATTGTTTTTCCAGGAGACTTTTTCTCCTTTGCATGGGTCTCTGGTTTTACCCTACCTCTTCTGCCTCAAGGTTCTCACACCAGCATAGGCTGAAACTTGACTCATCTGCTTTGACAAAAATTGATTCCTCATGGCTTTGAGAGTTACATATTTGAGCTTTAAAATAAGTGCCATGCCCAGGGTCAGGCAGCTGGTGACCCAGGTAGACTGGACAACTCTCCGGACTCATGCTTACCTGCTTCACATTATTTAATATGGCAAAACAACACTTAAGCCCCTGCAAAGCTAACAAAGGAAGCAAAGCTGCAATGTGTCATTGTCACAGTGTCCAGAAGTTTGGGGGATATTTTTACTTAATCTTTCTATTGTGGAATCTTTAGGGTGGTGATGGCAGTTGTGTGGTGGTTGTTATTTGGCAAGAATTGAAATTAGAGGCTTCTGTCAACCTGACTTCTGATTCCAACAAACGGTATAAACAAGGTTCATAGGAAAGAACCTGGGTGGCAATAGCATTTTCTCTTTAATCTCTTGATTTGTAACAAGTTGTGTATTTTAGGAGAAGGGAGGAGAGAGTGGCATAAGGAGACACAAATACTACAAATTTATACAGATCACCAGCTAAGGTTGTTCAGAGTGGTTTGCCAAATAGTTTCAACAACACTGATTGAGTGCTTACTGTGTACAGCTCTAAGCACTGCTTTATCTCATTTCATCCTCACAAAAACCCAATGAGACAGTTATCATGTTTCCCCATTGACCAAGATCTCATAGTAGTGTGAGCCCATGTTGTGACACTGAATGATTCCATCTAGGTTAACTGGCTTTCTGCCCTCCTTTAAAATGTTGCTTGTCTGGTTCTTTTTCTAGAACCAATTTTGCCTTCACAATCCAGACATGATTTCAGCACTAAACGGAAGTACTTGAGCCTATACAAAAGTTACTTACATTCTTGCATGAAACTGTCTCTCAAATAACACCAATGTACACCTGACAGAAGATACAGTGGCTTTCGTGTGTGCGGTTGGGGGAAGGGTGTTTCTGTACACTCTGAAGCACACCCACAGCAGAGCCGAACAGTAGGCCTGACCGCACCGAGCTCCCTGGGACTGCTTATTTACATTAACCACTGTCGAAACTTCTCCGGGAGATAGATGCTGAAGAACCCTAGGGGAAGTAAGATGCTTTATCTTTTGCGTGCACACGAAGTTTATGTCTTCAGAGAGCCTGGGTGGGTGTGACTCCCAGGAGCTAATCATCCTGTCCAGCCATATGCAAATCTGGACTCCTGTTTCTGTGGAGGTGCAGATACAAAAATAGGTAACAAGTTGGTTGCTGACGTGCGTGGGAATGCACTTGCCCGTTTGTGGGTTGGGTTGTCTCAGTTTAGACCGTGTGATAGTGGGCACTTAACTTGGATCGCCCAGTCTAGATGAGGGGTGTTCGGGCTGTAAAAGTTCCACGCGCGGCCGGGGACCTAGCAGCACTGCTTACGGTGGTGCGCCCCGGGAGCCCGGGGTCGGGGGAGGTCAATCCAGCGCTCCACAAGCACCTCCGCCCTGTCACCAGAATCCCCGTTCCGCCCCCAGAATCCCCGCTCCTCCCCCAGACTCCCCGCTCCGCCCAGTCCCCAGCGTCCCGACAGGCCCCGCCTCCAACACCGAGAGCTGGGGTAGGCACCGCTGCCCCAGTTCCGTAAACACTTCTCTCCCCGCCCCTAGCAGTCCCCGGACCGCACCACTCTCAGCCCACGGGGGGGGAACCGTTCCCTCTCGCACCCAGAACACACCCAATCCGAGCTCTCCTTGGCCTCTTTCATCCGAAGATGAGGAAAATGTCCTGTATTAGGTCAGATCTGTCAGAGCTCGGACATCGAAGCTGAAGTGCCCTAGATTTCCCCTTCTCCCCGATGCCGTCTTCCCCCCTCTCTCCGGTTACGTGGTGGCCACGCCGTGGCTGCCTCTCTAGAGTCCCTCCCGGCCCTTTAAATGCCGCGTGGTGGGGGACCGGGGAGGCTGAGGGTTGCTGGACTCGTGGGCTTCTGAGGTGTTTGTGCTGTGCTGGGCGAGGGAACACCCAGAGACTCCTGAACCGGGCTCACTCAGTCGCCTTTCTCCTCCGCCTGTCGCCGCGCCGGAGCCGGTGCGTACCATTCCGGGGAAGGGGGTCGCGGGCTCTGAGGCGATGGGCCCGGGCCGGCGGAGAGGGACACGTCGCCCCCGGGCAGCCCGAGGGTCTCCCTCACCCCCGCTCGGAGCGCCGTCCTGGGACCCGGGGGCAGGGGCGGTAAAGGCGCGCTCCTTGCTCCCCCAACCCGCCACATCACCTTGTTTGACCTCGAACCGCCGTCCCGCGTGGGAGCGGGGCGCGGGCGCCGAGTGGTCACGGTGGGTGTTGGGGCGACCGCGGGCTTCGGGCCCTGGAGGCGCCAGGGTCGGGGCCGCTTGGCCTCTGCTTACATCCCCCTGGGTCCGTGCCAGCGACCGCGCCGCGAGCGGCTTCCCACCATCGGGGCTCCGGGAGGGGGCATCCTCTCGCCTGCGATCCCTGACCCGGGTGGGCGAACTGAGTCGCTGTCGGGGCCGGGCGGGGCCCCAAGTGCGTGTTTGGGGTTTGTTGCCTGGGTTTCCTCGGTGTTCGGCTCGGCCTCCGCCGTCCCCTCCCCCAAGGGTTTGTTTTGACAGGAAACGTGCTGCTGGAGGGGAGGGGCGCCCAGAGGACGTGGGCGAGGGGTGTGCAGATGCGTCCCCACGACTGTACCCTCCGTTGCAGGGAAGAGGCGGGACATGCCCACCAGGCCCGGGCTCGAACCCCTGGGGCTGTCAGGGATGGCTTGTGCTTCCCAAGGCTGCCACTCTGTGTGGCGCCACTTCGGGTCACAGCGATGATTTGAGGTGGCACGTAGACGAACGTGGTTAAGTGTTTTCGTTAGTATTAAGAAAAACTGTTCCCTTAAACCGAGAGATTTCACAATGATACAAAGTTTCCTTTCAAACTAAGTGTATCTAAGTGCAAAAATCTCGTTCAGATAAAGAGAAGTGTTTGATAGAGCACAGGTGAGGATGGAAATGTGGAAACAGGCGTGAAGAGTGGCCCTCAAGTGACTGAAGTTTATGCTGTCTTCGATGGTTATCCTGTTACTTTCACCTTGAAGAAACTAGACAAGCTGTCCTTGTCCCCAGTCGGCCCCTCGGCCCCCAAGATCCCCTTGGTCCCATGGGTCTCCAGCCCAGTCAGAGACCTTGCTCTGTCCCACCTGCCAAACTTAATGAGGTTATGACAGTGGTTCCCACTGCAGGAGGCGCTCTGCCTGCCTTTTCCTCTTGCCTCCAGGGATTTCATCTATCACCCTGGCAGCCCGTGGAGTTTTCCCGACTTGAAGTGGCCCAGAGCTGAAGATACCCAGTCGTGTGTGGAAGCAGCTTCAATGCCATTTTGTGGAGGGTTGAGGGCCCAGAGGGGGAAACAGGTACTAAAACAGGCCAACCAGGGGTGGGAGAAGAAGTGTTTTCAAGTGTGAAAAGTGCCTAGAAATCCTTCTCCCTGACGTTGTAATGTTATGTGTGGCGTGAACATCTGCTTTTTTGGACAATGACTGGCTTTGTTGGCTTTTATCTAGCTCTTTGCTGGCTCTAATTTGATGAAGACCAGGATTCTCCAGCTGAGTGGAGCAGGCACCTACCTCTCTGCCCTGTGGTTTTTGCTTTGCTGCGTGTGAATAACTTTTTAAGCCCTGCTGCTGTTTAGGACTGGTTCTAAAGCAGCACTTTGCAGAAGATGAAGATTTTTCCTTATCATCTGCACTGTTTTCTTCAGAGCCCAGTCCTACTCCTCTGACTCCCTGCCCTTTACTACAAATATATGAATGCTTGTCCTTGTAGCTGACCTTGATCTGGTCTTGAAGAACGATACCCGCTAGATATTTCTTGAAATTTTCTCTTTTCATGACTTAACCTTAATTGAATGGGTTCCATTCCTCAGGGCCCTGCTGGATAATCTGAATAATTCACTTCAAAATGCTTTTGACTCATGCTAGCTATAAGCAATTAACCCTTTTGATAATATTTGGGTTTTAAGGAGGGATTTTGCAGTGCATAAAGAATGGCTCCCTGATAGAGGATTTTCAGTCACTCTAGTGGGGTGGTTGAGAATAATTTTGGTCAATGGACTCTTTCAGTGATGCCCTTCACTGTATAGCACTTAAGCAGACACCCCGGGGGTAAGGTCAGCTTGTTACCCTATGTGCAAGTGTCCACATGGTAGCGGGTAGATCTATGGCAGCGTGGGAGTGGAAAGAATGAGCAGTACGCCAAATTTTCTCCAGCCATCCTAGAGTGGTAAAGAGCACAGGCTTTAAGGACCCACTGCCTGGATTAGAGTTGTGCCTCTGCCGCTGCTATGAACCCTCGAGCAAATAACTTAACCTCTCTGAGCCTCAGGTTCTTATCTATAAAACAGGGATAATGATGATACCTTAGCTAACAAGGTTATGATGAAGATTCAAGAAGATAAAACATTTTAAGCACTTATCATGGGGGCCGAGTCATAGTAAGTACTCAATAACTGTTAACTCCAATTGTTATTATTTGCTATCAGTTAGCATTAGGAGGTTGGAAAGGCACAATATAAGAGTTTCTCTAAGCTCTGGGACTGTGAGTCTTTGCTAATTTGCTAATTTGCACTGGGAATTGGAGAAGGGAGACATAGCTTCTTCACACAAGGAGCTTAAAATTTAGCGGCGAGGCAGATTTGCAGAAAACAACTATCGTGCTTTAAATGACTACATAATGGGAATATGAGCAGTGAGTGAGGCAGAGGAGAAGGGCGGCCCAAGTTGTCTTTTGAATAGAACATGGCTTAATTTGTTCATCAGTGATGCTCACTGAGCTCCTTCTCTATCCCACGTGGTGTTCTAAGCTCTAAGATGACGAATTTAAATGGAATTAGTGGGGATATTAAGGAAGGTCACTTTGAAGTTGTAACATTTGCTTTCAAATCTGAATGACAACAAGGCTCCAACCACACAGAGATCAGGGAGAAGAACATCCCACTGGAAGAGAAAAGCAGGTACAAGTGCTCCAAAGGAGGAAGTTTGGCATGTCTGAGGAGGCCAAAGAAGGCCGTTGTGTCCAGAGCATGAAGGATTAGGGAGAGAGTGGTAACAGAATGAAGTGGGCAGAGGCCAAATCACAGAGGGGTTATAAACCACTGCCAAGAGACTTCTTAAGAAAAGGGAACCCACCTGGAGAAGAACTCTTAAAAGGGATGATTTCTTTTGCCTTTTCAGAAGGGCTCTCGACGATTTCCTGTTTTATTCACTAGGCACTGTTCAAGAAGGACATTGGGACGGGTTTGACTGTCTATAAGAGCTTCTGTAATAGAGTATATCTAAGCTATTGTAGTGGTGGGAACAATCAAGATCTGAAAACTACAGGAGACTGGGCTGTTCTGAATTAGACTTGAACTTTTGGTTCAGTACTTCTTCTCTTTTAACCTTTTGCTTGGAAATAATTTCAAACTTACAGAAAAAGTTACAAGAACAGTACAAAGAACTCCCTATTGTCTACCTTTTACTCATATTCACCTATTAACCTTTTGTTTCATAGGCTTTATTGTTTTGTCTTTTTCTCTCTCGTTGGAGAGAAAGTTGCATATATCGCGGGCCTTTTTTCCTAAATGCATAATCACAGCACATTTATCAACTTCAGTAAATTTAACATTGTAATACAGACAGTAGATTCAAGTATTGTAACCATGTTGTCAATTGATGTAATAATGTTCTTTATAGCATTTTTTTCTTTGGTACAGGATGCAATCTAGGATCATCTATTGCACTCGGTTGTCAAGTCCCCTTTCATCTGGAACATATCCTCAACCTTTCTTTGTTTTTTATGACATTGATATTTTTTTAAATTCATGACTTCCTCTAATAAGAATAAAATAATAATTGATATCTGTCGAGCACTTAGTAGGAGTTTAAGTACTTGACATAGACTATTTCAATTAATCCTCACAACAATTCTACAAGGTAGATAATAATATTGTCCCCGATTCATAAATGGTAAGTTCCCTGTCTCCAGTCAGTAAATACCACGAGTCGAGATCAAGGATCCCGTCCACCTGGCTCCAGAGCCAGTGTTCTTACTGCTTCGGTGACATGTGCATTGTCACTGGTGGATCTTTGCAATCCTGAACCAGTGCAGGATCATTTGCAGGTAGAGTTTGCTGCAGAAAGGAAATAAGGAAGTAAAGTCGGTAATCTGGATGCAGCCCGAGGATCACTGGCAAATTAGAGACTGATCTCTGCTCCGTATGTGCTGGAACACAGGACTAGCCCCTTCAGGTCTCTGTGCCTGTTCCCTCCTCTCTAAAATGTCAGTGGTCATACTGCCATTCATTCAACAATAAGTATTCAAGTGCCTGCTGCCTCCCAGTCATTGACCTTGGAAGGAATGGCATAATATTGCCTTTATTATCATAAAATGTGGAACGGTACAATGAAAAATGTGATATTCTCTTTGAATAGTGACACACTGGAGTGTCGGAGGCTTTGTTTTGGCGTTATCTTCTCTCTTCACATTGACTTTACGTTTGGCCAGTGAGTAAATCCTCCCAGGTAGGATGAGAAGTGGTGTTCCTGGAAAGTTGTTTGGTTTGTTTGTGAGTCGCAATGGTGAAGGTTAAGTAAATCTAGGTTTGTCAGTGTGAGAAATGTTACCTTTCTTAAAGAAACAACCTGTTTTCGTTATCACTATTCTAAGAGAGAATCCAAGATAGCTTTAAAAACAGTCTAATTACCGTCAGTGTCTTTGAGTCAAGTAGCTTTGTCCCCAGATGACCTGTATGGAAACCTGAGACCAAGAAAGGTAAGAGCAAGTGTGAAGGAACTTGCAGAAAACTGTTTACACCATGATGGGCCATTTGCTTTTGACTTTTGTATTTCTAACAAATGCAAGAATTCTGTCCTAGGTTAAATACCAGTCTTTGTTATCTGTAGGGTAACATGCTTTTATCATCATGGAATAGAACTGTTCTTCCCGCTAGAGTTTTTAATGACTGAAATGATGATAATAACAACTACTAAAGCAAATAATACTAACAATAGCAAACATCTGTATCCTGTTTACTCTGTGTCAGACACTGTTCCAAGCACTCTACATAGATTGACTGAATGAAATCTCACACCAACCCTGTGAGTTAGGTATTATTAATATGAGGACGCAGGCGATTTCTTGATAGAGTAATAGTGTGCATTTCGGCCTCAAAGAAAGTTTGTGCTTGGATCCACTAAAACCCAGTTGTAATGTGGAGGCTTAACTAAACAAGAGTTTCTAAACATTTTGATGCTTTTACATTTTCTGTTACATCCCCTATGCCAGAAACTCTACCTCCAGTGAATTGTTGGAAGAGAGCGTAATTGCATGTTATTAAGTATGTCTGCCATGAGCACATTTAATTTCTCAGAGCTTCTAGTGATGCCTCATGGAACTCTGGGTTTATAGCATGTTAGCAATTCCTCACTGAAAGGCACCTGGTAGCTGGCCCAGCCCCCTCCGAAAAATGAGGTGAAGAGAGCAGACTCGATGTGGATAAAGTCACGCAGCAAATCAACAACAGACCCAGGCCTTACACCCAGGACTTCTACCTCCTAACCTAGAGCTTTTTGTTTTTTTTAATCTTTGTACTTAGCTGCCTTGTTAAACACAGTTAAGAAACCTATGAAGTGTGCTGTTCAGCTGGAGTAGAAAAATGAAATGGATAGTTACACCTATTAACCCAGTTCATAAATTCCAATGGATGGAAGCTCTTATTCACTCTTACTTGGAAAAATAGCCAAAGTGAAGAGAAATTGAGGGCAGAGCATCACAGCACAGTTGTAACAGTTGAATGAATGAAAGAAATAATAAACTGGAAACAGAGTTTAAGATTTTCTAGTAAGAGTGTGACAGGACCAGGGAATATTGAGTCTTAAGCCTAATAAAGCAGGTTGAGGTGGGAGGTACTCTGCTCCAGGCCTTGAACTTTGACAGCAACAGGCCTGTAAATGTGAAGTGATATCAGTTTGCAAATGTTCTGGCTGCAGCTGTACCAGATGGGATTTAGTGATTCCCATTCAGCTAACACCAAATGCATATTTGTCACGTACTTGACGCTGATGATGGTGGACGAGACACAGTTCCTGCCTATTAAGGAGAGTCGGAAGTAGCCACAGGAGGAAAATAGCTACAAGGGTCTAAGTACTATTGCGCAGATACAAGAAATGTGCTGCAGGTGTACAAAGAAGAGTGCCCTTAGCTCTGGCCACGGCGTAGAGGGAAGGCTTCCTGGAGAAGCTAGCATTTTCGAGAAATGCCATCAGTGAGAAGTAAGATGTTGGCGAAGAGAGAAGGCTAGAGGGAAGGGTAAGCGCATCAGTTGGGATTTGGGGGTTCGGTGGAATTGAAAGGGTTAGAGCAGACCCCTTTCTTCTGTCCTCTATCCCCACCCCCAACTGTCCCCCTTCCAGCAGACGGGAGTTAACGCTCAAGGAGAATGTAGTTTGCCTGGGGTAAAGGAGGTGAGTTCACTGCTGAGGATGCCAGGGGTCGGCCCTCAGTCTGTGTCCGAGGTGGTTGGCTTCTGGGCTTTAGGAGAAGGCGAGTGTATCTACTGGAGAGCTTCCTGGCAGCTTGTCCCCACTGCCTGCCCTTCGTTTTGCAGAGGCAGCCTCCAAGTTGGTGGTTTTCTGTTTGCGAAAGTGGTAGGCTGAGCACGGGTGCATTTCTACAAGTGGCAGGACTGGAGAGGTTGTTTAGGTGAGGCCAGGGGCTAGTGCCCTTGGGTTTTGACCTTTTGTAAGTCCCTCTCAGGCCCATCCATTTCTCTGTCATCACCCGAAGGATAAAGAATAGCACTGTTTCTCTCAGCAAAGGCTTGATCCCCCTACCTTGGTCCCAACCCCACCTCTCCTTTCTCGTGCTTCCTCAGCAATGCCTTGGTTTCCCTTTCCTTGTCCTCCAGCATCTGGCACACACAATTTTAGGTAACTGGACTTGAGAGCCATGAGAGGATGGCCCTGTGTATTTTGTTCACTGTTACTTTTCCCAGTGCCTGGTGCATAGTAGGCACTTAATACACGTGAAAGGAATCATTGAAGAAACTGCAGGCATTTCCAGGCATTCCATGGGTAGTTGTGGTTTCCCGTTCTGAGAGCTTTAAAAGCTCTGAGTACCTCATTGCTGGCTCAGGTTTAAAGAGACTCAGTGAACCCTTACTATCATTACCATCCGTTCAGGATTTGAGGTGCCTTTTGCCTCGGGCCCAGGTTTCCCCTCAGTGTCAGCTATCACCACACTCATATCAGGGCCAGCTTCCTCACAGGCCTGGCTGAGGATCCTGGGGTCAGGCCTGAGCATCCTGTGTACCCAGGATCTCCTTTCCAGGGGGTGACTGGGCCCAACTGCCCTGCCCTTCCCTGGGAAGCAATCTGATGTCCCAGAAACAGCCGTGGATATAGAGTCCAGGGACTGGCTTTATGGCACAGTAGGTCTCCTAGTGTCTGTTCTCCCCCCAACCTGTGAATCAGGATCTTTTGTGCCTGTTTGTTCATTGGATGGCAGTGGGTACTGTCTAAAGTACAAACCAAATATCAGGCCTTACTCTTCATAGCGTGACAGTTCATGGGAAAATGGAGGAGAAAAACCTATATACTTGCCAACCAGAAATTTTAATTAGTCTTCCTGTTTCCCTAGGAGGCTCACAGACAACTAAAAAGGCTGATTTCAAAAATATTTTATTTAAAACAAAGAGGAACAATAATAATAGCAAACATTTGAATGCTGTGCTAAGCACTTTAATAAGATTAATCCCATTTCATCTTCAAGCAACCCTATGAGGTTAGTCTTCCAGCCCAGCTTGACTCATGAGGTAGGGAGTTAAGTGACTTCTCCAAGGTCACATGTCAAAAGACAGAACAAGCTTCAAACCCAGAGCCTCACACTCTCACTCTTACCCTCCCACGCTTTAGCAACCCCAGGAGGAGAGAGTGTGTGCTCTGCGCATTGTTTTTTGAGGATGCTTTATTGCTGGGGACTGCTCCACATTCACACCAAGTATGTCCTGTGTGAGCTCACACCTTGGCTGTGGAATCCCTTTCTGGAAGGCAGTCTTGCAGGCCTAGTGATAGCCTGGCCCGGGTGCCATGGGAGGAAGGAGGTCATCTTCTGGGGGCCTTTCCAGTGCTGTGACACATGTGACACGGCTGTCTACATTGAACGAAGTGCCAGCACCACTGGGGGGAGAACCGCAGAACGTTGACACAGGGTCTGTTTGTCTGTGCAGGTGCTGTCTCTTTACCCACACTCCAGTGACACAAAATGCCCTTCAATGGTGAGAAGCAGTGTGTGGGCGAGGACCAGCCAAGCGATTCAGACTCTTCCCGGTTTTCCGAAAGCATGGCTTCGCTCAGTGACTATGAGTGCTCCAGGCAGAGCTTTACAAGCGACTCTTCTAGCAAATCCAGCTCTCCTGCTTGTAAGCCAATGGGGAGTGGAGGTGGTTCTAGACACGCATGTTGGATTTTAAAACTCGGAAATGAATGAGAGCAAAGTACTGACTTTTCCCTTCTAGATGTACTGGAATGGCACTGCCGGGGCCCTGCAGCTGTCTTGTACACGCTCTCAGCAATAAATTGCCACTGAAGTTTACAGTCTGCCCATTTTTATTTTCATCACTGTCTCTGATCTGCTTTGGTTTGGCTATAAATCAGGTCTCCTAACCCCACCTGTCTTCTCTCTCAATTAGCAGAAAGCTACTCCTTCTTGAGATCATTTTTGAGCCACATTCAAGGGTAAATTCAAATCGGTCCTTTCTTATTTACGTGGAACGAAACTTGCCCCAACTCAAGGGTCAGGCAGGAAGTGAAATAATCTAAAGGATTTCCTACTGATTTCAAAAACTGTTGTGCAAATCACCCCAGAAAAGTGCCCACGAAGAGAATTACTGCACTAGGAGTATGAGAAGGAATGAAAAGAGTGCCATGGTGAAGGGAGATGTCTTTTTCCTTTTTTGTGTGTGGAAGCTAGAAATGTGTGAAGCCATGTGTTTGTCTTTTTTTTTTTTTAGCTTTTTAATTGACATTTTGTATAGGAAATATAACTCCTTAAGCTGCCCAAGCAAATGCAGAGAGAAGCAACTAGCATTTAATATGATCAATGCCCACTTCAGAAAAAGTTTGTTCATTTGTATTTATTTTCTTTTTTTAACATCCTTATTGGAGTATAATTGCATTACAGTGGTGTGTTAGTTTCTGCTATGTAACAAAGTGAATCAGTTATACATATACATATATCCCCATATCTCTTCCCTCTTGTGTCTCCCTCCCTCCCACCCTCCCTATCCCACCCCTCTAGGTGGTCACAAAGCACCGAACTGATCTCCCTGTGCTATGCGGCTGCTTCCCACTAGCTATCTATTTTACATTTGGTAGTGTCCATTATATATGTCCATGCCACTCTCTCACTTTGTCCCAGCTTACCCTTTCCCCTTTCCCCTCCCAGTGTCCTCAAGTCCATTCTCTAGTAGGTCTGCATCTTTATTCCCATCTTGCCCCTAGGTTCTTCATGACCATTTTTTTTTTTTTTAAGATTCCATATATATGTGTTAGCATACGGTATTTGTTTTCCTCTTTCTGACTTACTTCACACTGTATGACAGACTCTAGGTCCATCCACCTCACTACAAATAACTCAATTTCGTTTCTTTTTATGACTGAGTAATATTCCATTGTATATATGTGCCACATCTTCTTTATCCATTCATCTGTCATGTATTTATTCTAAATTAGTACATTCTCATTTTAAAAAATGGAAAGGTAGATAAGTAGAAAGAAAAGAAATTATCGCCTATAATGTCACCCAAAGATGACAGGTGATAGTGCTTTGTCATATCTTCATACTGCACATAGACATACGTATGTATATGTATGTGGACTTTTTTCACTTACTATTATAACTAAAACATTTACTCATGATAATGTTTTTTTAAAACGTTCTTATGACTGCTTACTACTTTACCAAGGGAAAATACCATCAATTTATTTAACCTCTGATTTATCATTGGGCATTTAGTTCATTTCCTTTTTTATTTTTTATTTTTTTTGCTGTTACAAATAGTGCTTTATGAACATTGTGGTGCATAAAGCCTTTCTAGGAATTCCTTTGGATATAATTGGATTGCTGGACCAAAGGATACAGACATTTTTAAGGAGAATCTTAATGGGAAAGAGAATTGGCAAAAGAATTTATTAGCAGCCCCTCAGCTTTCAGTGCTTTTTCTCACTCTTTATACTATACATGGAGTTGATGTCTCCAGCAGGGTACCTAGGTGTCCTGAAGAAGGGTTTTACTAATTGTATATCAGCATTCCTTCCTCCTCCTCTTCTTCCTCTTCCACCTCCACCTTCTCCACTACCTCCTCCTCTTCTTCTTATTTCTAAAATTATTTTAAGGACTTCCCTGGCAGTCCAGTGGTTAAGGCTCCACGCTTCCCATGCAGGGGGTGCAGGTTCGATCCCTGGTCTGGGAATTAAGATCTTATATGCCACGTGGCGCAGCCAAAAATTTTTTTTTAAATAAATTATTTTAGGTAGCGAAGTATTGCCAGTCAGGATTGTTGTTTGAGGTAATGATTTTTAATTAACAGAAGCCAAGAGTTCCAACAACGATTTCAAAAAGACATGACGTGTTAGAATAATTTTTTGAATAATCTTTACAGATAACTAAAATAATTCTTTACCCACTATTTCCTACTGAGAAGTAGATTATCAGCTTATCAGATTTATTTTATTTTAATTATCTACATTTATTGAGTTCTTACCATGTTCTTCACTTAAATTATCTTGTTTAGTCACCTCAGGACAGTCCTATGAGGAGGTAAGTTATGCTTCAGCAAAGTCAAATGATAACTACCAATTAGCAAAACTTAGAATTGTGCTATACAGCGAATACTTTTCGAAATTATAGTTTTAAAAAAACAGTTCATATTGAGTCTGCTTAAATTAATGGGAGCTATGAATTACAGAATAAAAAGTAGTCATCAATTTCCTGTAGAGTACATGTAATAAATGCAGATATCAATATTCTCTAAAAAATGAGGTGATTTAATTTTTAAAAATAACTTATAATAGCCTATATTAGTAAAATTTTCTCAGAAACATTTGACAATTTATTTTCTTTCTTTTTTTTTTGAAGTTGTAAAGAATAGTTTTATTGCTTTGCCAAGCAAAGGGGGCCACAGAGGGCTAATGCTCTCAAAACTGAGTGTCCTGACCTGGAGGGGGTAGTGAGGAGTCTTATAGTAATGGTTCAAAGAGGAGGATGTGATCAGCTCATGGGCTTTCTTCTGATTGGCTGGTGGTGAGGTACGTGGGAGTCGGCATCATCAACCTTCTGGTTCCAGCCGGTCCTGGGTCTGAGTGTTGTGGCAGCATATAGTTAACTTCTCCCACCTGGCGGGGGTTTCAGTATCTGGTTTCAGGACTTAATGAAGCTCAGGTTCTTGATGTCTCCTTGCAGAAAGAATTCAGTGAGAGACAGGGTGATAGGTAAGAAGTGGATTTATTTAGAGGGAAACACGCTCCACAGACAGAGCGTGGGCCATCTCAGAAGGCGAGAGCGGCCAACAGTTTATTTTCAATACAGTAACTGAAGCTATCACAGGAGTTCTTAAATTTTTGGAGCCTTAAGTATTAAGCAGGGGAATCGATCTATTTTGATATATATTCTTCTTACTGAAAATATATGTTGGAGTAACTTAAACCCTGTGTGCATCAGGAGGCTTCATTGGATGGCAACTCCTCTTCCAGGGCATTAACTGGTTTTTGTCTTCCTTTCAGCAACAAGCCCTCCCAGGGTTGTAACATTTGATGAAGTGATGGCTGCAACAAGGAACTTATCAAACATGACTCTTGCTCACGAGATTGCTGTAAATGAGAACTTTCAATTGAAACAAGATGCCCTCCCTGAGAACAGGTAACCTGGAGGCATGTGTTGTGCATAACCTGTGCTGCAGACTGTGTGTGTGTGTGTGTGTGTGTGTGTGTGTGTGTGTGTACTGCGAACACAAATTTTCACACTGATTCCTGGACAGTCTCGTATAATATCCACTAGGAGTTAACAGTATTTAGTTCTCTAACAAGGTCTTACAGTTGTTTTTTTTGTTTGTTTTTTTTTTTAAACATCTTTATTGAAGTATAATTGCCTTACAATGGTGTGTTAGCTTCTGCTTTATAACTTACAGTTGTTTTTAAAACCACTCCTCTAGGGTATATGTTACTCATAATCTTTAGAATTCAGCTTATATGTCTCTTCCTGAAGGAAGCTTTTCCTGACATTCCTGAGCCCACTAGACTACATTAAATCCTGTTCTAAAGACTCCTATAGCCCCCTCTACCTCCCTCTTGTTAAGATGTCTTATAATTTTAGGTTCAAAGTCTGTCTTTCCCACTTGACCAAAAGCCCCATTAATGGAGAAACTATGTCTATATTGTTTGTTCTGTCCTTATTGCCTAGCAGAGTGCCTGACATGTAGTACCTGCTCAAGAAATATTTGCAGCCTGACTTATTAAAAACTAATATTCAGGTTGTGAAAGATAAATAAATGCAGCTGAGCTGCCAAAGTGGTAAGAGGTGATCCAGAAGCCTCTGGAGGGAGGAATCACAGCTGCATAGGCACCCCTGGTTAACCTCATGCCCAAGGGATCTCTAGTTAGAGCCATGCCCTTATATCCTACCTCAGTCTTTCTGGTTTCAGTGGCTCACAGGTCCCCTGGGACAAAGAGGAGAAAAGGCTTGCAGCCATTACTGCAGGCAAATCATCTTTAGAGGCAAAATTGGCTCATGGATAACGGCACTGAATCTTAAAACTCACAGTGCCATTCATAAATTGGGAGGCATTCTCTCTGTCAATTAAGACAACATATAATATTTGATTCCCTTCAGAACATTTTTTGTTTTAAAGCAGGAAAATAGTAAACACAATAATTTTCCTTCTTTAAAATATGGATCATAGTCCTCCTCCTGGGGATGTTGTTTATAATAATCACTAATACTTTTTAAGAGTACTGGCCAAAGTAGGTTTATCTGTTTGGTTTTCTATGGTGACTGCATTTCACCATGATCCTTTGCTTACACCCCCAGGCCAGGCCACCATTGTCTCTGACCTGGACTCTTTGTGTCCTAACTAGTTGCCCAGTCTCCATCCTTAGCTCCCGCACCGTCCATCCTCCACATCCACAGGTAGCCACAGTGATCTTTCTAGTGGGTAAATCAGATTAGATCATGTCTTTGCTTAAAACCCTTCAATGGTTCTGTTACACTTAGAATAAAAATTCAAGCTCTTTAGTATGACGAGCAAGGCCCCCCTTCACTGACCATGTCTCTTACTCCTTTTCCTCCTGCTTGCTGTGCTTCAGCCACGCTGAAGCTTCCTCGCTGATCCTGGAGTATACCAGCTTGATCCTGTCCCAGGGACTTGGACCTTCTTCCTTCTTTTTTAATGTTTTTCCCATAGATCTTCACCAGCTGCTTTCTTTTCCCTATTTGGGTCTCAGCTCTAAGGTCACTTACTGTCTTACAGAAGCTTTCTTCAACCACCCCGCCAAATCGGCACCTCTTCATCATTTTGGACCACATTGTCTTCCTCTGCCTTCCTTGTGGCTCTGAAATTGTCTTACTCACTTTCAGCGTGTTTTTTGTCTTTCTGTCTCTGCTAACATGTAAGCTTTTTGAGAGCAGAGGCTTTCTTTTCACTACACCCAAGCACCTGAAACAGGGCCTACCACATATTGAATTTTGAATAAACATTTACTGATTAATAAAAATGAATTTTTGAAGTTAAAATAAGTATGTTTTATGAAGTACAGAAAAGACAAATTTGGAGTGTTTGTGCTTTAAATTCAAAAGTTGCAAATACAGGCTGAATGAAGGTCCTTTAGGATCAGACAGACCCCGGGGTTTGAATCCTGGCTCTGCTGTGACCATATCTGAGCCTCGCATTCTCCACAGCACTCACTCTAAATGCATGCTCCTGGGCATATAAGTGCCTTGCATGTAAGTACTTTGATACTATGGAAGATATGAATTCCCCTTCTCTTCATTTTCTGCCACGGCTAGAAAATGTGAGCAAGGGAAACAACATGTAGAGTTGGGACACATTACCTTTGTTTAAAAGTGAAATAGCATATCATTAGCTGCTGATTTTTCAGATGACCCTCCACAATGACCAAGTTGTTACTTTTTTTTCTTTTTTTTATCAAAGCATAAGCGTTTATTATTTGTGACAAATAAGGAGACAGGGTGATAGCTCTCAAAGCACTGTCTCTTGTTACTCTTTAAAATATGGCTGACTCTCATATTTGACCAAGTGGGGGGAAGCACTTGATAAAATAAGCCAGATTTCTGATACCAGGTAGGAATGCTTATAAATGATTTGACTGATTTCATCTCCACCTCTTCCTCCCTACCTCTTCCACTCCCCAAAATTAAAAAGCTTGTAGCCTTTGGGAAAACTTAAACTCCGACATCCCTCAAGGAGCTATAAAGTTGTTTTAGCTCATTCCTGGTTGGTCCATTCAAGCCAAGTACATGAGGCTTGTAAAGGTCAGAACAAAAGTCTGTCCCAGCAATGTTTGTCTTTCTAATTGTTCTGTAATTGCTCAAGAGAGTCTCAAACATTGGAAATGGCATTTCTGTTGAATAAATCTATTCAGGCAACTAGAATAAGTTTTCACATTTAAAGTGGCTGAGTAGAATATAGTACTTGCAGTTACAGAAACAGTTTTAACTCACACTCCTCAGAAAGCTAATTTTCACTTCTCATAGCATTATTGTATATTTAGCTATTTGTACTTTAAAAGAAAAATTAGGAGATATGCTTAACTATCAAATTATGAATTCATTCACCATGCATTCAGTGAACCCTCAGTAAATGACAAGTGCTATGCTAGGTACAGTGGTGGGTACCTAGAAGAAGTGGCCTCTACCTGAGAGAGGTGTATAGCCCTGTGTGGGATAGAGACTTGCAAGTAATTACAGTTCAGGGAAATATGCGCTTTTCTAAAAACTGTTGCAAAATGGTGTAGGAGTTCAGTAGGGATGTGGGTTTTATTTATTTATTTATTTTAAAATTTATTTATTTATTTTTATGGCTGCATTGGGTCTTAGTTGTGGCATGCAGGATCTTCGTTGAGGCATGCAGGATCTTTTATTGCGGTGCACGGGCTTCTCTTTAGTTGTGGCGGGTGAGCTCTGTAGTTTGTGGCTCGCGGGCTTTAGTTGAGGCGCGCAAGCTCAGTAGCTGTGGCGTGCGGGCTGAGCTGCCCCGTGGCCTGTGGGATCTTAGTTCCCTGACCAGGGATTGAACCTGCGTCCCCTGCATTGGAAGGCGGATCCTTTACCGCTGGCTCACCAGAGAAGTCCCTGTGTGTTTTAACATACACCTATTTTAGGGCATTGACATACAGGGTAAAGCAAGGTGGCCACCTACTCTATTGTTAGCCTGTCCTAGGAAGGCTCCTGTTTCAGCAGTTTTGGTCTGGCCAACTTTAAATGGGACATCTAAGCTGAAGCTGGCAGGCAATCAAATGCATGTCTCCTTGGGCCAATCTGTTCTGTTCCATGCCACGAAACTTCAGCTGTTAAGGAAAGAGCAATTTTGCCATCTCAGCCGCAAAATCTAGACCAAGTCTAAAAGTCTGTGTAGAAGAGTAGCTAGGTAAATTATAGTATCTCCTTAGGATGAAATTTTATGAACATATCAAAAGCTATAAGGTGGAAGCATTTAAAAAATCTAGGGGAGACACTTAAGACAGAATATTAAATGAAATAATATTGTACAGACTCAGTATTAAAACAATTATATTAAAACAATGCATTCATTGAACATAGGTCAAATATGTCAAAAGATTAATAATAGGATTATGAGCAATTTTTATTCTCTGTTTTTCTGCATTTTCTAAGATGTATACAATGAGCATCTTTCTTTTATAATCAGGAAAAATAGTGCTTATTTTAAAAAACGATCCATTTCATTCCTGTAGCTTGGCCGGTAGAGTGAGGCACATTGTCCACCAGGCCTTCTGGGACGTCTTGGAATCAGAACTGAACGCTGAGCCCCCTGAGTATGAACACGCCATCAAACTGTTTGAAGAAATCAGAGAGGCAAGTTGATGTTGTCTGTATTAATTAGTAATTTTCCCCCCAAAGCCTGTTTTCATGTCCTGCAAAGAGTATTGGAGACTCTTTTTGAAACACTGAGCCAGTTCAATCACCAAAAGGGTTTCTTCCTGCACCTCCTGGAATGGGGTGCAGGCTGGGAAAACAGGGCAGCGACAGGAACTCAAGCCAATGCTTAGCATGTAGGGCAGTGGCTGTGGTGCTTCAGAGCACAGAGCCTGAGTTAGATAGACCTGCTTTAGCGACAGGCTCTCGCTTCTTAAGTCTGTCTCCGGAGTAGTTGTGAGAATTAAATCAGATGACAGTCATAGTTAACTTTTACAAGACACTTGCTCTGTGCCAAGCACTAGATTATTCATCTATCTTTACCATAATGCTGTGAGGTAGTTATGCCTGTTATTATCTTATATAAAGAAACCAAGTTTCCTGACTCACCCAAGGTCACGCAGCTTTGAGAGGTGGAAGCGATTTGAACTGAGGCACTCCGGCTCAGAGCTTGTTCTCCTAACCACGTGCTGTGTGTATAAGTACAGTGTCTGCTGTGTAGTGAATACACAATATAGTTTGCTCATATAATATGTAATATTTCACATGTAAATATACTAATAGAGCCCATGGGGATGTTTCTATTTGCCCTTCTTTAAAGGGTTCTTTTGGAGCCATGGTCTGCAACTTGTCTTTGCATGGTTTCTCTGTAAACCTTTTGAAGTTCTTTCAATAGTATTGCTTCCTTGCCAGTTGTTTTCATTCCGATAGTGTTAGTAACTTCCCATGGGAGGGGAGGGGAGGCTTTCATTCAGAAGACAGAGCTTTCTTTTTAGAGTCAGGACCCTGGAGTGCTCCTCTGATCCACCGCTCAATGCAAACTTCTGTGGCATCCGGGGCATTAAAATATGGACAGGGAGCTTGGTCATCTAGACACTGAAATTAGAAATGACAACCTTTATTCATGTAAGGATGCTGTTAATTTTTTTTCCTTTCCCTGTACAGGTTCTCCTCTCTTTTCTGACTCCTGGTGGCAACCGGCTTCGCAACCAGATCTGTGAAGTCTTGGACGCAGACCTCATTAGGCAGCAGGCTGAGCACAGTACTGTCGACATCCAAGGCCTGGCCAACTACGTCATCAGTACGATGGGAAAGCTGTGCGCTCCTGTGCGAGATGATGATATCAGAGAGTTAAAGGCTACCTGCAACATCGTGGACGTGCTGAGGTTAGCGGTTCTGCTGCTTGCATTTTCTTAGAGTACCTTTGAGTTCATTCAGAAGGGAAGTGTGGGAATTGAGGAACACAGAATAAGGGTTCCTCCTCTCCCAAAGGAACCCTTGACCCTAGGAAGAAACCACCTAAGCGAGGGACAAGTCAGTCATTTATTGTGTGCATGGAGTTTTCACATTGCGTGACCCAACAAGGTTGTTAGTTGGCAGTGCTGGGCCCTAGAGGTGCAGTGATGAAAAAGGCAGATGCAGTCTCTGATCCCAGGGAGTTTACAGTCTAATGGGGAGACAGCTCTTGAACAAGGAATTACAGTTGTGATAAGTGCTATGAAAAGGGAAGTAGAGGGGATTAATGGAGCCTCCAACAGGGGGACCTAATCTAGTTAAGGATCCAGGAAGGCTTCTTCATTAGTTAGGGTATTGCTAGCTGCTATGACATGTAAACCCTGAGTTCTCAGTGATTTAACCAATAAACGTTTGTTTCTCACTCATGTCAGAGTCCGAGTCAGGGATTCTTGGTCAGGCAGCCTTCCGTGTGTCATTCAGGGACCCAGACTCCTTCTCTCCTTGGCTCCACCCTCGCCCAGCGCCTTGGAGTCCTTTACATTCAGCTGGTGAATGGGAAAGAGATCATGAGGAAGGCATGTCCAGTGTTTAACCACCTAGGCCCAGAAGCAATGCATTACATTGACTATACCTAGTCCCATGGTACCACCTACACTGAAGGTGGCCTGGGAAATGTGGCTGCTGTCTGGAAACACATTTCCCAGCCGCACATCCACACTGCAGGAAGGCAACACGGACCTTTGGTGGTCGGCCAGCTATCTCTGCCACAGCTTCCCTCAGGAAGTGATGTGTACAGTAAGATCGTAAGACTCTAATCTGGCTGTGTAGACAGTAATTTCTTTGTGATCCCAGAGGAAAGAGGAGTCTGCAGTACTTTTTGCCATTGAGGGGAATTCTTCTCCTTTTTTTGTGAATACAGCCACATTGAGAATTAAGTTTCATGTAATAGTATAGGAAAGGGAAGGGAAAAGGAAGCTGGTTTGCATATAACGGGTTACTTACTTTGTGACTCTGGGAAAGTTGACAACCTCTCAAAGTCACACTTTCCCCATCTGTAAAATAGGCTGAAAGTATCCTTAGAGTTGCGCTCAGCTCTGGCAGATTGAGATTCTCCAGTTGTAGAATCCTTGCTTTGAAGGATTTTCTGTGGTGTTCATCTTCCTCATGTATTGAGCACCTACTGGCTGTCACTCTCCTCTGCATTTTGCATTCATTATCTCATTGACTCTTCACAACATCCCTCCAAGGTTGATCTTGTCCCTTCCTTTCACAGATGAAGAAACTTAAGGCTCAGAGAGATTGAGTAACTTGTTCCTGGCCACAGAGCTGGTCAGTTGTAAAGCTGCAATTGAATACAGGGCTGCCCAACTCTAAAATGCAGTGTTTTTCCCCTGTGCTTTACTGCCCTGTCCTTTCTTTCCTTTTCTTTTTCTTCTTTCCTTAGGAACAGAAACAATGTACACTATGTTCAGACTCCATAAAATTTCAAATGAAAATTCCTTCTTGAATCTTTTTTGTCTTATTGTTAAGACTCATTGTTTATGCTTCTTAGTGTCTATCAGTTTATGGCTGAATGTAATGGATCAGCTGGAGGTATATTTGCTAAAGCAAATACTCTTGAGATCTCTGGAAGAATACATTTGGAATGCATGTATAATGCCTTTTGTGAAAAGTGACATTGTCAAAGTGATTGGGATTTCAAAACCATTTTGGGGATGTTTATATTTTCCAGCCGGTACAATTAGTAATAGTTAACGAATTTCAGATTGATTTCTTAATCACCTAACTATTTTAACTCTAAAATTTTTAGACAAATATTTCATGTCCTGGACCTCATGAAAATGGACATGGTCAATTTTACAATTAGGAGTCTGAGACCACATCTTCAACGCCAGTTGGTAGATTATGAGAGAACCAAGTTCCAAGAAATTTTAGAAGAAACTCCAAGTAAGTACAATATAAGTGTGTATATATATTGAAATTGAGTAAAAGTATGATATTTTTATTTTTGACATCTTAAATAGTATCACTAAAGACTTTTGGCATTTCTGTTCAACATTTTTTTAACTTCTAAAATTGACATCATAAACTTATAGCTATTGACTCTGACCCAGGAACTGTGCTAAACACTATTCACTTTTTTTTTTTTAATTTATTTATTTTTGGCTGCATTGGGTCTTCGTTGTGGTGCGCGGGCTTCTCACTGCGGTGGCTTCTCTTGTTGCAGAGCACGGGCTCTAGGTGAGTGGGCTTCAGTAGTTGTGGCATGCAGGCTCAGTAGTTGTGGTGCACGGGCTTAGTTGCTCTGCGGCATGTGGGATCTTCCCAGACCAGGGCTCGAACCCATGCCCCCTGCACTGGCAGGCAGATTCTTAATCACTGCGCCACCAGGGAAGCCCTTCATACATTTAAAAAACAAACAAACAAACATTTATTAAGCACCTCCTGTGTCCCAGACACACCTTGGGTGCTATGGATAGAACAAAACAGAATAAAGCTGCTGCCCCCAAGGAGCTGACCTAGTAGGCATGACAAACAAAAAACATGTATTGTCGGATGTGTTATTAAGTGCTATGAAGAAAAATAGGATAAAGGGACGGATAGTAACGGGACAGAAGTGAGGGTAGGGGGTGTTTTTTCAGATGCGGTGGACTGGGAAGGCCTCTCTAAGAAGTAACTATTTGAGCGGAGTTTACAAAGGAATGAGGAAGGGTCATAGGAAGATGTGAGAGAAGAACATTCCAGCCAGAGAGAACTGCACCTACAAAGGCCCTGCAGCAGGAACTTGCTTGTGAAATTGGACAAACACAAGGCAGACTGTGTGGCTGGAGTGGAGTAGGCAAGAGAGAGTGGTAGCAGATGAGGCCAAGAGGTAGGCAAAGGCAGGTCACAAAGAGCCTTGTTAGGAAATGAGAGTAATTTAGATTTCATTCCAAGTGTGATGGGAAGTCACTGGAGAGTTTGAGCAGGGGAGCAACATCTGATTTTGATTTTTTAAGTATACACTGGCTCCTGGGCAGAGAACAGATTGTACAGGAGCAAGAAGGGAAACAGGGGTACCTATTAGGTGGTATCGCAGATGGTGGACTGGTCCAGGTTGTAGTGGTGGAAGTAGTGCGAAGAGGTCAGGTTCTGGTTATATTTTGAAAATGGAGTAAGAAGTTTTGCTGAAAGTTGGATGAGAGAAAAAAGAGAGTTGAGGGTGACTCTAAGCAACTGGGTGAAGAGTGATGCCTGTTAGAAAGATGGGAGAGACCAGGGAAAGAAGGGTGGGAGATGGTATGGAGTCAGCATTCAATTTTAGATGTGTGAACTTTGAGATCTTGTTTGACATCAACATGAAGATGCCAGGAGGCATTTAGATATAAGAGACTAGAGTTCAGAGGAATGGTGGGCACTGGGGATATACATCTGGGAGTCATCAATATCTGTATGGTGGATAAAGCCATGGAACTGGATAGTAGCTAACATGTATAGAATGCTTACCACATTCTAAACACTTTACCTGTTTTAACTGATTTAATCTTTACGAAAACTTGAGGAAATTACTCCCCATTTTATGGATGTGGAAACTGAGGCATAGAGAGGTTAAATCACTTCCCTCCACAACACAACCTGTGAGTTACAGAGCTGGGACTCACCCCAAGCAGTTTGACTCCACGCTCTTATCCACTCCATGCTCTTATCCACTCCATGCTCTTATCCACTCCATGCTCTTATCCACAGTATTATACTGGATGAAGTTACCTAGGGAGTGAGTGTAGATACTGAATGGCCCTGACCTGGGACTCTAGAGCATCTAGAGCTTGAGAAGAGGAGAAGGATCCAGCAACAGAGACTGTGAAAGAGTAGCCAGAGAGGTGAAGACAGCCAGGAGAGGGTGGTGTCCTGTAAGACAAGCGAAGAAAGTGTTTCAAGAAGGAGAACACGATCAGCTGCGACAAGTGCTGCTAAATGGTCAAGAAAGATGAAGGCCAAGGCTTGACCATTGGATGTGACTGTGTGAGGATCCTTGGTAACCGTGATAGGAGCAGTTTCAGTGGACTAGTGGGCATTAAAACCTGACTGGAAGAGACGTCAGGAAAGAATGGGAGTAGAGGACGTGTTACCTCATTGAATCCTCACAATTGCTCAGTGAGAGAGGTACTGTTATTCTCTTTGTTTCACAGGTGAGGAAGCTGAGATGCCAGATGTTGGACAGCTGGCAAGAGGCTGGTTAACTGCTTCCCTCATTGGCAAACCCTTGACAGCAGCCTATGGGCTTCGGTTAACCACAGTGTAAGGCTGGGTTAGGTGATGCACCCACCCCACCCTACCCCTCGTGGACTGAGCTTTTCTGTCAAGATAGTCAATATGATAGCCTCATGTAAACAAAGCCAAACAGATGCCACTTGAAAAGGGGCTCCAGCAGGCTGGAGCCTGTCCAGGGAAGAGGGCCTGGGCCATGGAGGGTGACAGAAGGAACAATCAGTGAAGCTGGGCCCATTCTGCTTGATAACAGGGAGACTCAGGTGGGCCATGAGCACTTCCTTCCCTGTCGATAGTGATTCAGGGCTTTGGTTAAGCTCTGTAGGGCAGACTAGGACCCATGGGAGGGAAGCAGCAGACAGCCAATTTTGGCCTTCCTAGCAGCTGGAGCTGCTGTTTTAACTTTGGAATGGGCCTCTCTATTACTGATAGTAGCCCATGCTAGCTAACATTTTGTTTGAGCACTTAGTGTGTGCCAAGTCCTTACTATGTGCCAAACACCGTACATTTATTAGCTCATTCAAGCTTCACAAGTCACCCCATGAGGCTGGTACTGTTATCACCTACTGTTTATAAAAGAAGAAACTGAGGTTAAGGTATTTACCCTAGGTGACTGCTAGTAAGTGGTAAAGCCTGGATAACCCAGCTATGTCTCTGCCCCAAAGCATGTGCATTCAACCATTATGCAAAACTGACTCTCTCCAGACAATGTATCGACTATCTTGGGGGGATTTGCAGAGGGAGCTCTAGCATCAAGTGACAGATATGACTAGATGACTTCTAAGGATCCTTCTACAACAAAAATTCTATGACTTCAGAGCTATATTGTTTTGGCTTCAAAGGCAGAGAGGGATTATGGGACATAGAACCCTACATAGAACGTGGATCTGAAACCTGAACTATGATAACCACATTCTTAGCAGTATTTTCCTGAGATTCATTAGTTGGTTTCATTTGTGTCCCTGTATATGTGTATATACACATGTGTGCAAATGTCTCCATGTCTTGAGTCAAGATAGCCTGTAATCTTGAACAAATTCCTTACTGTAGGGTTGAACTACAGCTTCGTTCATCTCAAATGATTTGTTTCTTTCCTTAAAACCCAGGCTTAGTGACTTATATTTCATTTGCATCTTTCACATTGACTTGGATATTTCCAGAGATTTAAGAATAGAATAAATCCAGCTGTGCAAGTAGGTCATTGTTGCCCAGATCTAAATATGTTCCCAGAGAAATCAAGAGTCCAGGAAGCAGAGTGTATGTCAACTATTAATTATATCCTCAAGTCACTCTGCCAAAAGTCGGCCACTGTGCCCTAGTATCAAAATAAGAGTCTTACAGTATTGCACAGAAGGACAAAAGTGTTGGATTTTTGTGTGTACATGATTTTTATAAAATAATTATTGAGAAAATTAATACAGAGAAGCACTCTGGGTTTCTTAATTGACTCCCCAAAAAATTGTATTTTGCCGACAGAGAGATTTTATATAATTGCCCTATTAAAATATACCCAAGAAAGCCTTAGGCAGTGGTTGGGTGAATGTATTAAATGTCAACAAAGTAACCACATTAGATCCAACAACTAAATTATCTGTAGAAAGAATGGCACATTACCCCTGGGGGGCCAGGCCACAAGTAATTTTTCAGATACTCAGAAAGAAAAGGTTTTATTTATTTAGATAATCTCTTATATCTGATAAAATGTTCTCAGGAACTTCATTTCATGTGATTCAGAAATCCTTATGGGACATAAATGTTTTTCAGAAATATATAAAACTGCATTATGATTGTCTTTGCCTGGCACCCAAGGCATTCCGGAAATGTTTATGAAACATTTTCGATATGAGCAAGCTGATGCTCAGCAACGACCTGCCCAAAGACAGAGCCGCACAGCTGAGAAGTAGCAGAGCTGGGACTGGAAGCCAGGTCTCTCATGGCCAAGTCGGGAGTAAACCAAGCTGCTGCTTTGGCTCCTTTCTTTGGATTTTTCAATTTTGTGTTATATCAGCTGGGGCATATCGCAGGCAACAGAAACTAACTGGCTGATTTAGCAGAAAAGGAAGTGAATGGAAGGAGTGGGGCAGTTTACAGAAAAGCGAAAATACCTGAGTCTGCGCAAGGCCGGAAACTGGGAGGGCATCAGGAATCTGGGGAGGAGAAAGCAAGGGAAAGTTCCGAGCTCCATCCTCAGACGGTTACTGTGCACTTCAACATGGGCCATCCTTGAACGCTGTGGTCATCATTCAGAGTCCTAGGAAGGAGTCTGATGGGCATATGACTCAGCGAGGCCAACCCCTGGTCAGGGAGGTTGCCTGGCCATGGGACCTCTAATTGATGTTCACAAAAAGAAAGCATGGCGTGAGGGAAAATGATTTCTCAAAATCAGTACCAAAAAAAAGGGAAGGTGAGGTGTTGCTAGGCATAAAAGAGTGGATGTCATGGATCAGAGAACTACATTCTTCTAACTGAAAATTGGGGTATTTGCTCTGAATATTTTCCAGAATATTGAAAATAGAGGCCATCTAAAGCTTTGGACAACATCAGGGACTCCCATCCATGTATTCTGCACCATTCTCCTAGGTTATTGAATGGTGCCTGTTCAGAACTGTACAGACCAAGAGCTAGCCTGGCCATCCCCCAAGTCCAGGATGTAGAGTCATTGCCTTTTTAAGGGTCACTCAGATTTCACGCTTAGGTACCATATTAGAAGTCGGTAGAGAAGGGAATTGTATTCCTTGATGCATCCATACAGGGATACCCTTGATGCATTCATCTCAGAAAGCTCAAATACTAAACTCATTCATACCAAACTGGCAGAGTCCACAGGGCATTCCCTGGACTGAATTCTCTGAAGCACTAAATAGCACAGTCGATGGCTTTTATGTAATGTAAATATTTACGTGTGTTTTGTGTTGATAAAGCTTTATGTGACTTTATCACATAGGTTGTTTGCTAGGTTTTTGCCTTAGACTCGGTGACTTAGTTGGCCAACCCATAACCCATATCTTTTTAAAAAATCTTTATTGAAGCATTCAATACATACAATAAAAACACGCCAACTCTAAGTGTATAGTTCTGTGAGTTTTGACTAAAGAATATGCCCATGTAACCACCACTAGAAACAAGAAATAAAGCATTTCTGTCACTCCAGAAAGAATCCTCAGGCCCCTTGCAACCAACCTCCCCCCATCGAGGTAAAACTGATATAATTTTTATCAATGTAGATTAGTTTTGCTTCTTTTAGGACGTCATATTAAATGGAATCATACTGTATGTTCACTTTTCTGTCTAGCTTCTTTCACTCAACATAAGGTTTTTGCTATTCATTCATGTTGTTTTGAGTATCCATAGTTTATATTATTGAAAGTTATCCTATTATTGTAATCCTATATGATTACATACCTCATTTATCCATTTACCTGTTGATGGACATCTGTGTTGTTTCTGGTTTTAGGCTACTATGAATAAAGCTGCTGTGAACATTTGTGTACCAGTCTTTGTGTGGGCATGTGTTTTCATTTTCTTGGATAAACACCTAGGAGTGGAATGGCTGAGTCATATGGTAAATATATGGTTAATTTTAGAAAAAACGGCCAATTATTTTCCAATGTAGTTGTGCCATTTTATACTCACCATCAGTGTATGAGAGTTCCAATTGCTTTACATTTTCACCAACACTAGGTATTATCAGTCTTTTAAATTTTACCCTATATATATTTATAGAGAATGTGAAAGTATCTCATGTGGTTTTAATATACATTTCCCTGATGACTAATGATGTTTAGCATCTTTTTATATGCTAAATGGCCATTTATTTATCTTCTTACATGAACTGTCTGTTCAAATCTTTTGCCCATTTTTAAATTGGGTTGTCTTATTATTGATTTGAAGAGCTCTTTATATATTGTGGAAGCAAGTCCCTTGTCAGATTTTTGTGTTGTGAAACTTTCTTCCCATCTGTGGCTTGCATTTTTCATTCTCTTAACCCTATCCTTTGGAAAGAAGAAGTTTTTTATTTTGATGAAGTGCAAATAATCAAAATTTTCTTCTATGGTTTGTGCATTTAGTGAATTGTTTACAAAATCTTTGTATATCCTAAGGTCATGAAGATTTTTTTTTGGGTGTTTCTTCTAGAAGTTTTAGACTTTTAGGCTTATGAATCATTTCAAGGCAATATATTTCAAGGTTCAAAATTTTCCATTCATATATCCAATTCTAGAACTATTTGTTGAAAAAGACTATCTTTTCCCCTTTGAATTGCTTTGGCATTTTTGTTGAAAATCAATTGACCATACATTTGTGAGCCTATCTCTGAACTCTTTATTCTTTTTTTAAATTGAGATATAATTTACATACCATAAAATTAAATTTTAAAAGTGTATAATTCAGTGTTTTTTAGTATTTTCACAAGGTTATGCAACCATCACCAGTATTTAATTCCATAAGATTTTCATGCTTCCAGAATAAACCTCAAACTCATTAGCAGTATCTCATCATTCCTCCCTTCCCTTAGCCCTTGACAACCACAGTTCTACTTTTTGTCTCTATGGATTTGACGGTTCTGGACATTTCATATAAATGGAATCATATAATACGTAGCTTTTTGTGTCTGGTTTCTTCCACTTAGTATTGTGTTTTAAAGATTTACCCATGTTGTAGCACATATCAATACTTCATTCCTTTTTATTAGACTCTCTAGTCTTTTCCATTGATCTATATTTCTACTCTTAGCTGATACCACACTATCCTGGTTACTGAGGCTAAGTCTTGAAGTCAGATAGTGTTAGTCTTCCAACTTCATTCTTTTTCAAAATTGTTTTGCCTATTTTAGGTCCTTTGAATTTCCATATGCATTTTTTAATTAGTTTATCTCATTCTGCAAAAGAGCCAGCTGGGATGGTGATTGGAATTATGTTGAATTGACATCTTAATAATGTTGAGTCTACCGATCTGTGAACTCAGTATCTCTACTTAAATCTTTAATTTATGTCAGCAATATTGTTTTAGTTTTAGTGTACTGGTCTTGTAATTTTTTTTAAAATTTATTTTATTTATTTATTTTTGGCTGCATTGGGTCTTCGTTGCTGCGCGCGGCGTTTCTCTAGTTGTAGTGATCGGGGGCTACTCTTCATTGTGGTGCGCAGGCTTCTCATTGCAGTGGCTTCTCTTGTGTGCAGAGCACGGGCTCTAGGTACATGGACTTCAGTAGTTGTGGCACGTGGGCTCAGTAGTTGTGGCTCGCCGGCTCTAGAGCACAGGCCTAGTAGTTGTGGCACACGGGCTTATTTGCTCCACGGCATGTGGGATCTTCCCAGACCGGGGATCGAACCTGTTTCCCCTGCATTGGCAGGCAGATTCTTAACCACTGCGCCACCAGGAAAGCTCCATTTTGTTACATTTAATCTCATTTTATGTTCTTCTGGTGTTATAAATGCTATTTTATACAACTTTTTGTTTTCTAGCATATAGAAATATAATTGATTTTTGAGGATCGACTTTGCATCCTGAGACCTTGCTAAATTAACTTATTAATTCTAATAGCTTTTTGGAGTATTCCTTAGGTTTTTCTATAGTATATACAATCATGTTGCCTTTTATTTCTTTGGATTATCTTATTGCACTGACTGGGACCTCCAATCAAATGTTGAATAGAAGTCATGAGAAAGGGCATCCTTGCTTTTCTAGCAGAAGAATGTTTATTGTTTGACCATTAAGTATGATGTTAGCTGCAGCTTCTCATAGATGTCATTTTTTGGGGTTAAGGAAGTTTTCTTCTATTTCTAGTTTGTTGAGAATTTTTATCTAAATAGGTCACATATTAAACTTGTTCACATGCTTTTTCTGCATTTACTCAATTGGTCATATTTTTCTTCTCCTTGATTGTGTTAATGTGGCGAATTAGAGTGACTGATTTTTTTTCTAGTGTTAAACCAAGCTTGCAATCCTGAGATGTTTATCCAGTCACTTGGCCCTGGTATATTATCTTTATCTTATTGCCTTTCTAATGCTTCCTTAAGGATTTTTGCATCTGTATTTATGAAAGATGTCCCTCTGTAATTTTCTTTTCTTATAATGCCATTGCTTGGTTTTGGTGTCAGAGCAAAGCTGCCCTCATAAGATAAATTAGGAAGTGTTCCCTCCTCTGCTTTCTGAAAGAGTTAAAACACCCTGTGTCTTCCAGTTTGATTTGCATGCACAGTGTATATTAGTAAACATTTAACTGCATGACAGTTGAAGGGAAAGATATCTTCAGGCATATAGGACCAAATCAATTTGTCAGTCTAAAGGAGACTATTTGAGTCAGTACTTAAGCCCATGGTTACCTCCAGGGATGGTGAATTAAATAGGAAACCTACCGGGTCTCTCATGCCAGATATAGAGAGCAGAGGCTTTTTGAGAACCTACTAAATGACAAGTACCACTGGAAAAATGTTTGATTAGTTTCCAACGCAAAGGGGTCTGCCAAGACAAGGCCAGATATCTCACACACCTATCAGGTTGTGCTATGAGCTAAGTCAAGGGAAAGCTATATAAAAAATAAACGTCATAGGCTTGGACTCTCAAGGAGTCTCATTTTCATATCACTAGTAATATTAAAGGCACATGAACTATTTAATAACTTTTTTTAATAAATAGAGAAGCTGTTTTTCAGGTCAGCTATTTAAGAGAAATGACAGCCAGATCAAAAATTCAAAGGCAGATGTGCCTCAAGAAGGCAGTGATAGGGCTTCCCTGGTGGCGCAGTGGTTAAGAATCCACCTGCCAATGCAGGGGACATGGGTTCAAGCCCTGGTCCAGGATGATCCCACATGCCACGGAGCAACTAAGCCCGTGCGCCACAACTACTGAGGCCCGTGCACCTGGAGCCCGTGCTCCGCAACAAGAGAAGCAACTGCAATGAGAAGCCTGTGCACCGCAACGAAGAGTAGCCCCCGCTCGCCCCAACTAGAGAAAAGCCCACGCAGCAACAAAGACCCAACACAGCCAAAAATAATAAATAAAATAAATAAATTTATATATTAAAAAAAAGAAGGCAGTGATAAGGATGGGTCCATACAATCAAGAAAGGCTTCCCATAGGAAGAGGCTGGACCACTAAGGACTGGCAGGATATAGATTTGAGAGAACCAGAGATAGTTTCAGGGGGGTTAGGCCAAGCCTTCCTGGCAGGAAACAGGAACATATATTGGTGGGGAAGTGCTCTTGGGCCTCCACTGCCCCTGAGAAATTCTTAGGTAAATGCACCTGTAAAACCATTGCCTATTGTTCTGTTTCTCTCTCCTGGTAGATAAGGAGGTTTTTGAGTATAGGGACTGTGTTTACTCATCTGTGAATCCTCTGCACTTGGTATAGTATCTGGTGTATAGTAGGTGCTCAGTTGTCATTGAAGAAATGAATGGAGAGGCTCTTCTCCATATGAAAAACCGAGGGTACCAGTGCCTCATAGGGTTGACCTCGATTTTGGAGCCACATAGAACAGTCAGTGTACTAGCTTGTGGGAGTGAAATCTCAACAGACCCCTTAGAGAAAAGCCCATGTTTCCCCCTAAACTCATGCTCTTTCCACTTTACCAGTTGTACTCAATTCTGGCTACATATTAGGATCACCTAGGGTGTTTAAACACAGATGCCTGAGCCCCATCTCAGACTGATTAAATCAAAATCTCCAAGAGCCAGTGCCCAAGATCACATTTCTTTCTTTTTAAAGTTCCCCAGGTGATTCTACAATCAGCCAGGATTGAGAACCTCTATGCTACACTGTTGCTTTTGTTTGAGATAAAGAAATGGGCTTTTAAATCTGTCAGCTGTAAATGATTAAGCTTGCAGCATAAATGCTTATTACCACCATATTGTAATTATATCCATGATGGTTTCCACTGTTTCTGTCTGTTGGGTACCTTTTAAATAAAAGACTGCAAGTCTTTTACATCTTTATAAACAGAACTGGGAAAACCAAGAACAACATTTGCCAAGTGAGGAGAAACAAAGTTGTGAAATTCTGGGGGTGGTGTTGCTTAAGTGTGGCAAACTGAGCTGCTCATAAATTACCTCTGTTTTCAGGGTGACTATTCTTTATTTTGTTCTCTGGGTCTTTTTAAAAAATCTGCACCTGTGTTCAGTCTGCATTTTTAAGCAATCACCACCTTATAAATTCTACCAAATACATAATTTTATAAGAAATGTGGTATAAAAAGCAATTCATTTCTAGGGAGAAACCTTAGAACTGGGTCTGAAGTAAAATAAAGTGTGCACGCCAGCATGCTGGGAAAGGCATAGCTCTATTCAGACACTCTGAGGGGTCTGGAACCCAAAAATGTTTAATCATCAGTGCCTTTAATCTAAATACCTTCTCTGCACAAGACTCAAGGTCATGTGTGAGCTGGCCTGTCTATCCATATCTGATGCCATCTGCTGCCACTCTCTCTCCCGCCTAGTTCTTTATAGACCAGCAGTACAGATTTGCTTGTAGCATCCAAATTACCATATTTTCTCACTATTCCGGGTCTTTGTGTGGGCTATTCTCCTAGCCTGGAGTGACAGCTCTTTCCTCTGTTTGCCTTGTATCCTGAAGTGTCACTTATGGAGTTCTTCCTCTTACAGTCTGTCCTGGACAGCCTCTCCTCCCTCCACTCCTGCTGTGTCTTCTAGTATTCACTGTATTCTGCTGTAATTGTGAGCTTACAGGTCTGTCTGCCCATCTGGACTCTAAGCTCAGCTCCTTGAGCGCCATGGCTGTCTTGTCATTCATGCCCAGCACCTAACCTGACATCTGTCATGTGGAATGCACAAATGAAGGAATCCATCAGCTGTAGGACAAATATGTGGCCTTTGCACTTGCAGGTGCTCTTGATCAAACTACAGAATGGATAAAAGAATCTGTACGTGAAGAATTACTTTCTCTTTCTGAGACTGCTTTAACTCCCGGGGCCAAAAACAGCTCCAAGCCAAGCCTGAGCCCTACATTGGTGCTAAATAATAGTTATTTGAAATTGTTACAGTGGGATTATCAGAAAAAAGAATTACCAGAGGTGAGTGATTTTTTTTTTTCCTTCACTCAAGTTTTCCAGTATTCTAATTCTTAAGTTCAAACTGTAAATCAGCTGGTCTGTCTGTGTTGCATGTGATTTAATGACTTTACTGAAATCAGATAAAAATGGGAGTTTGGATGTAACATTGCTTATTTTACATGTTCATGGTGTTGAGCTTCCCTTACTATTTTTACATTTTAAATAAACATTCTAGACACTCATGACAGATGGAGCACGTCTTCAGGAACTGACAGAAAAGCTGAATCAACTGAAAATGATTGCCTGCCTGTCCCTAATCACCAACAACATTGTGGGTGCTATTACAGAAGGCCTACCTGAGCTTGCAGTCAGGCTAAAAAGGATTTCAGCTGTTCTACTTGAAGGCATGAACAAAGAGTAAGTTCCAAGCATTTTTATCTGCTCCCCTTGTATTCAGGGTCTGCATGTGTTTCAGAGAATGTGAATAACCTTGACATCTAGATGTGATATTCGGGACTGTGCTTTAGAGAAGCTTAGCTCACACCTTCTTCTTCTAGAATTTCTTTTAATATCACTGAAGGCTTAGATGTCCCATCATAGGAAAGGAGAGGTCTTTTCCGTAACAAGTGCCAGGGTGAGTATAGTGTTTCCACTTAGGATGGGTGTGTGCAAAAACTCTTCTTTGACAGTGTTGTGGAAAAAACCAACAAAACCCAGAAATCCATCACGCTCAGTGTTTAGAACGCCCTATCAAAGAGGCTTTCTGATTCACTTGTTCCAACTCCATAGGTTTTCTGCCATGAAATGTTTACCAGCTTCACTGATCCAGCCTCTGTGAAATCTTCAGAGTGGTGACATCTCTGTCCTTCAGAGGTGCTCTGCAAGTCCAGTGAAAGTTTTGTTTTTGCCAAATTCATTTCCCAGTATTAAACCTTCATTGAATACTAGAATCCCATTTCAATTTTGCATTTAGATCATCCTATTGGGAATCCTGTCCAAGTTAGAAAATTTCTAGTCTTAGCCATTGGCCAGATGTTTCCATGGGTCTCATATGGGTCAGCTCCTCTTGCTGGTTCCCCTTTCAGGTGTTTTCAGGGACTTTATTCCTCTCTTTGAAGGGAGATACACCCAACCTCCCATCCTCCTGCCCATTACTTAGAGAGCACATAAATGACTTGATAAAATCCTAGAATATTAAAAGCCAAAAGAAGCCCAAGTGGTTATAGCATCCAAAGTTCTCATTTTGACCTGAAGCTCAGAGGGAGAATAGGATTTGCCTTGGGCTGCACACCATGAAAAGGACAAGCCAAGGCCTGAACCCTGGCCTATGTCAAGGCCCTGCCCTTTCTACTGATCCTGGTGCTAACTTGCCAGGCTCTTTTATTTCACGTTCCAGGACCCAAGACCTATAATAAAAAGAAACCTGCTCTGGCTCTGGTTTTGCAATAGATCTTATCTTAGCATTTTCCCACACTGGGTAACCATTATTTTCCAGGAATTCTAATTTATTAAGCCTTTAGTGAACCCCCAGTACTGCTTAAGTATTAATATAAAGCACATAGCAAAATGGTTACTAAGAGGACAGGCTTTGGGGTCAGACAAACCAGGGTTTAAATCCTAGCTATGCTACTGACTTGTTATGTACCATTGAATAAGATCTTGAATCACTCTGAGTCTCACCTCCTCATTTGTAAGAAGGGAATAATTGTACCTACCTTAGAGTTAATGAGAACTTAAGATGACTCATGTGAAGCACTTAGGGCAGGTGTCTGGCACATGCTAAGTGCTTGATAAACGTTAGCTTTTAATAACTACTTAGTTGTTAAGTCATCTTCTTTATAGTTGTTCTGCCTATCTGATTATATTATTGTTTTGTCTAATTCCCCCCACCCCATCCCCCCATCTCTTATCCTTTAATTCCCATTTTGCACAAAGTTGTCTTAAAGACCCTTTCTGAATAGTGAGCAGCAATTTTCCATCATCATTCCCCAATAGTGTGGATCCAACAAACGCTGTTTCTAATTACACCTTTTTCCTTACCTGTTAAATAACCTACCACTAACTACTTTTTACAATTTTCTGGACTGTATATATTTGGGATTACTGATCAGTTACTTGAAAGTAACAATGCAAAGGAGTTTCTTACCTTTCATCATGATAGGTCAAGAGTTTTAGGTAACTTGTCTTTATGGTATTGGCTTCTGAATATCTTCATTTCTTGTTTTTGATTGGTGTTAGAGATTTACTGCTCAGGCATGGATAAAGGAATTGATAGTACATCATTTTACAAGCACATTAAAAAAAAAAAATCTATGAATGAATCCACTCAGACCAGAGGGTTTATTTTAAGAAGTAAATAGGTTACTTTTTAAAGAACCTACTCTTTCCCTTTCTGATAGCCCTGCCTGAAGATGGGGTTGCAGACTTATTTTCAGAGACCACATTTTTCTGTCTGTGCTTTCCTATTTAAACATTACCCACAGAATTGAGTGGTTTTAAGCATTTACAAATCTGCTACATATAAAGGATGGTTGGGAGGAGTTACTATTTTCTAAGCTCATTCTAATAGAGATAATTATTGTCTGTATAAGGGAAAATTGGTAGACATTTGAAATAAGTTGGTATATTTTTAAAACAACAACAACAACAAAAATCCTGCTAAATAAAAACTATCCCTGATGGGATTTTTGTTTCACGTTTTGTAGGACCTTTAACTTGAAGGAAGTCCTAAATTCTATCGGTGTTCAGACTTGTGTTGAGGTAAACAAGACCCTGATGGAGAGAGGTTTACCTGCTCTAGATGCTGAGGTTCAAGCTAATCTTGTAGGTCAATTCTCAAGCATTGAAGAGGAGGACAATCCTATCTGGTCCTTGATTGGTGAGTCTTCATGTTTTTATTGGTTTCTGCTTCAATTCCAATTTGCTTTACCATGCTGGTTTTGGCTAATGTTAAGTGTCAGTCAAATTTTAGTCTTAAACAGATTACCTGCTTCTTTTGGTGAGTGAATAAATATTGAAAATATGAAGAAAGCATTAATATTTTCAAAGGTTTGGGACTCATTGCTGCTTCTGTGTGTATATGTAGCAGAATGGGGGGATGTTTCAGAGCCTTCTACCTTACTACCCAGCCGATAGGTTTTTATGAAGAAAATAACATCATGCTACCAGTAATGTTAAATTCCTAGATCAATAGAGCAATCCAAACCAGCTGGCAGTATGTTCACAGAAAGTAGACACGGGCTTTGCTGGGAGCTCACCTGAGTGAGCTGAGGGCCCTATGTTGGTCAGGCTTAGACAGACAGAGTTAAAAAGACCCTGGAACTGAGAGGCATAGTGGGTAGACTTTTTTTTGTACTTGATTGCTAAGAAAATGAATATCTTAAGGTCAAGTTGTATTGGTGAGTTGGGGAGAATGTATCAGTTAGGACTTTTTCTATTACTTGTGACAGAGAACCTAAGCTTTTAAAGTGGCTTGAGCAAAAAGGGAATGTATCTGCTCATATAACAGAAAAGAGCAGGGTGGGATTGGCTGCTGGTACAGCTTAATCAGAGCTTAAACTATGTCCTGGGCGCTGGTTTCTCCACTTTGGTCCCTCAGCACTGCCTTCCTCTGGGCTGGCTGTCTCCACGTCTCCATGGATAGTCTCTTCCCAACATAGCAACATGACTTCAGCTCCAGCCTACATCTTTCTGTGTTTAAGTCAAGCCAAAAAAAAAAAAAAAAAAAAAAAAAAGGAGTCAGTTTCCCTCCCCTCTTAGCTCAGACAGTGACCCCAGAATTGAGTCTCATTGACTCCAGATGGTGGTCATGTCCCATTGTTGACTCAGTCATGGTGGCCAGAGGGGAAGAAACTTAAACTTGAGACGTGTTCAATTCCTGGAGCCAAGGTGAGTCAGCTTTACCTGTAACACCTGGTCTGAAACTAGGGAAGAGATCGTTTTCCCCCAGACAAGATCAGGGTGCTGTGGCCTTAAGAAGGGGAAGAGGGCGATGTGGGACACAAAGCAAGTGTCTACTGCAGAGGGTGAGGAATGGACCAGACAGGGGAAAGAGCGTGGCATTCGAATATACTAACATTCCGGGACTAACCTGCAAGTTTTCAAAGTACAGCACTGACTTCCCTAAGAATACAAGTATTTGTTATTATTTAGTCGAGGCTCTTAAATAGTTTCTCTCATTCTTATCCCTGGGGACACGGGATGCTGGAGATCTAGGCCACCCAGGCCACTTAATAGCTCTAGGCTTCAACCCCACCCCCAAGAAAAGAGCCGTCTGGTGTGTAGCATGTGGGCTGCTGAGGGGTGACGGGTGAAAACAGTAACACAGCATAATCGCAGCTGCCTGTGGCTGAGCCCTTCCCTGCGTAACCTTCACTGCTGACATGCATCGCATGGCCTGTAGTCTCCAGCTGTACGCTAACACCTGGGAGACGGTGTTCCCCGGAGGAAGAGGGGCAGGCCGTCTGCAGTCTCTGCCACGTACCAAGAGACCCCCCACTAGTGCACAGGCCTCACGAGGACGGGGCACATATTTGCTCACTGCTATTTCCCCATACCATGCTGGGCCCAGAGATGACCTTTAATAAATATCTGTGGAATGGGTGAATGCATGGAGACTTAGAGCAGGTAAGTAACTCTCACCTGAGGTCGCATAACTAGCAGGTTGCAGAGTATGGCTTCTTCCTGAGCCTCTCTGACTCATATTCTTAATGCTCTAATGGGCACTACAGTCAAAGCTGGAGCCCTGCTGCTCATTGGCAGGGTGGCCAGAGCATCGGGTGTCCTCCGTGCCCTTGCTTTAGATCAGGGAAGTACTTGCAATGTCAAGGGAGAGGGAAGCTGGGGTTGAGGAGATGCCCCACCCCAAGGTGGCCTCTTAAAATCCAGTCAAGCAACTTTTTTCCACCCAGCTCTCCCCAGTCCAAGTTTCCTGTTCTTTTGCAAACTGGAAGTATTTTGTAACCTCATTCAAAGTATTGTTGCCTAGCAACTTGAATGACTCACTTGAGCGTCCCTCCCTGGGCTCTGGAAGCCAAGGGCACGTCTTTGGCAGGGGCTCGGTTTGGCTGCTCCTAAGTGGACAGACGCTTCTGTCACCTTAGTCTTGGCCTAAAAACTGACTCATCCGCAGAGGAGATAGAACCACTTGTCAGCATAATAACAGTTTTGAAAAAGTTTCATTCTTTAAACAGCCTTGTGAAAAGTGTTTGGACCATATCTGTGATGAAAATAGACGCGGCTTTTGAGAGTCGAGCAGCCAGCCTAACGGGGAATTTAGTAGACAGTTTCCTCTTAATTCTCTGCCTGCAGAGGAGCTGGAATACATTAAGCACTTAGAGGGATCCCTGGGACAGAAGAAGGGCTCCAGTTTACCCCTGGCTTTCCTCCCCTGTAGTTCATGGTACCCACAGTCTGCCTTCTTCTGTTCTTAGTTGATGTGCTATTTGTTTACAATGGAATTACAACTCCCACTGTGTTCTTAGCCATTAAAAAAGGTAATTAGAGAGGGAGTTTTCCTTCAAACCATTTTTTTTCAAATATATACCAAAACCATGTAAAAATGATTTATGGATTACCTGCTGTGTAAATTATTTGCATGCTAATAGCCACCTACATTTTTAAAAAGTAATTTTCAATTATACAAGTGATACATCCATGAATAATTTCCTCTTGTTGACAAATTATGGATAAGGCCCAAGTCATCTTTGACTGCTTTCTCCAGCCCCCATTCCTCTCTGGCTCCCATTGCTTTCAGTTTGGGGTTTATCTTTATAGACCTTTTTCATTCCAATCTCACTTTAATTCAAGCAGCATTTATGACGTGCCTGCCACATGCCAGACCAGGGATATTATAAGACAAAAAACATAGCCCTGACCCTTAGAAAGCCCACTGTCTAAGAAGGGAGAGATAAATTCTCAAGTAACAGTAATATGGGGTGATAGTGTAACAGTTGCTAGGAAAAGCCACAGAAAGTAGGTGACTTTAGCATCAGCATTGAAGTATGCTCTCGACTTGGGCAGAGATGAGGTGAGATGGAAAGGCATTCTAGTAAGAGGAAACAATTTGGGCTAAGATATGGACATGGGACACTGGGGACTTTGAGTTCTAGATCAGGTCTGGCTGAAACGTGTGATTTTTGGGAGAAGTGTTTAGAGATAAGTTTCAGTAATATAGTTATCTGTATTCGATGGAGTGTATTTTCCTTAGTAAACTTCCTTATTTGTGAGATTTCTGTTTCCAAAGCCAGAGAACATCCTTGGAGCAGCATGGGCTGGGGCATGTAAGGCTTGTCCAGTACCACTGCAGCTTCACTTATTTATGCATTTGCGTGCTTTTGTGAAGTCGTCTCAAATGCAGATACACTGAGGCACTGAAGCAGGAAGAATGGAGAAGGTGGCAGTGCCAGTTGGGGTGGCCCTTCCTTAGTGACTCCAGATTGTTGCCCACATGGGGGGTGATCATATAATTTATTTTCCACCCCAGGACACTTTTGAGAGTGCTCTTTTTAATTATGCCAGGACAGCAGGTGTCAACTTTATAACTGTCCTGTGAAAACTCAGATGTGTGCTCACCCTTGCCATGCGGCGGTTTGGGCCCCCAAGTTTGCCAGATCTGTAGATTTTTCAAGAAGAACCAAAAATTTGATTTTCTATGTGAAATCCCCTCATTTTAAATGACTTCTATTTTTAAAAAACACTACGTGGACCAAACTGGCAGTGCCAGTTTACAAACTCAGCTTTAGGATACATAACTAAAATTATGGACATTGAGTTTTTGTAAAAGATTCCCCACCCTACCCTGAAAATGCTATGCATGTTTTATTAGCTAACTATTACTGCATAACAAATCACCCTAAAACTCCGTCACTGCTTACAAGTCTGTGGGGCAACTGGGTAGTTCTTTTGGTCTTGCTGGACTCACGCGTGCATTTGTGGTCAGCTGTGGCTTGGGTGGGTAGCTCTGCTGATCTTGCCTGGGCTCTCTTAGGTGTTTGGGAGTTGGTTGGCTACAGGCTGGTCTAGGATGGCCTAAGATGGAACAACTGGGCTTCCCTCAACATGGTCCCTCATCAGGCCCAGGCTTGTTTACATGGTGGTGGTAGGCAGAGAGAGTGGGTTCAAACCATGCCTCTTGAGCATGGAACTCACATACCCGCACTTCTGCCACATTCTGCATTGGCCAAAGCAAGTCATAAGGCCATCCCTGCTCCAAGGCATGGGGAAACAGACTTCAGTCTTTGATGGGAAGAGCTGCAAGGCTACTTTGGAAAGGGCATGAATATAGGGAGGGGTCAAGAACTGAGAATGTTGCCGCAATCCACCTACCACAATTACTATTCTCATTTTTTAAAATCACGTGCTTTAATAATGGGACAGATAAAGATGCCTTCTTTTTCCCCAGAAAAACGAATCCAGTTATACATGAAAAGCCTACTTTGTCTGCCAAACCCTCAAAAATGCATGCCTCCCGTGCCAGGAGGCCTCACTGTCATTCAGCAGGAGCTAGAGGTGCTAGGCTCGCAATATGCAAACATTGTGAATCTCAACAAACAAGTGTATGGACCATTTTATGCAAATATACTTCGAAAGCTGCTCTTCAGTGAGGAAGCCACGGGGAAGGCGGAAGCTTCATCATCTACTAACTAAAGAGGAACTGACGTTGGATAAGAGATTGGAAGCCCAGCACTTAGGTACCCAGTCTGTTTCCATCCATGGCATTTCAGATGCGGCACGTTCTCAGTCCTGTCTGTGGCACAGCGTTAGCCCAAATCTGTGTAATCCAGTAATATTAGCATTGCAAAGACATGCACGTCGTAATGACCCTGTTTGTGTACCATCTACAAGTCCAAAAGAGATGTTTTTAATGAACAGAAAGCAATTTGTAATTAATTATATTACCTATATAATACTTGTAAATGTTTTCTTAAGCATATAAATCTGGCTTATTCATTCAACCCGTAAGGAGTTGTATTTCACATCAAATCTAATGATTTTTTTAACTTTGGTACAGCTTCTTAAAGGGTTGAAAGTTGTGAACATAACCAAGGGGATTGATGTTCTGAATAAATGATGTGAAGTAAGGGATAATCGTATTTGAAATGTACAATTAAATTTTATTAATGTGTAATAGAAACTTACACAGTATAAGTCCTCAAATTCTACAAATATACCAAATCACATTTTGTGATACCAATTGTCAGTATTTGTTTAGAATTTCAATGTATTAAATACATTTTAAAGCTACATACAAATTTTAGATAAAACCTCCCTTGTTCATCTAGTGAAAATAGAAACAAACCCCTTCTAAAATTTTATTCTAAAGGGTGGATTCTTCTCACTTATCCTGCTCTCTGAGGGAAACAGTTTTTGCACACATCTCTTCGTGAATGTCCCTGCATTTCTCAGGCCATTGATAAGGTTTATATAAGATTTTAATATTTTTATATAAGGCAGGAGTGGTTTGAATTGTTTTACTTGTAAGAAGAAGAAAAATTGATAAAACGATATCCCCATTCTCAGTGAAATTCATGTCTGGAAAAGAAACAGTTGAACTTTGGAATTTTTAACCATATAATGTGCTAGCAAATGCCTTCTGCGCTGATTAAATTCTTAACCTGCTGTGACCAAGATGCTCTTCTAAGTATCATCATCATTTGCCATGCTTATGTATTAAATTAAACTTTGCCAAGCTGGCACTGGTTGTCAGGATTCTAGAGAAATCTGCATACCGTCCTGGAATTACATGCTTCTTCCAAAGTGTTAAGAGAAGTACTACCTTTTGGACGGACTCAGCCTGGAAAGTGCTTTATTTGCATGAAATGCATTTTGATTGTTTGGTTTTCTGAGGACTCATTGAACCTTAGTAATTTGATGGGGAAGAGTGGGTAGGAAGTAAAAAATAATGCTCCTTTCTTCCTCACCACGACCTTCACCATTATGGTGCTACCTAATTATTTGATAAAGTTCTAGGAAATGATTGTGTGAGTAAATTATCTCCGGTCTTTACATTTTGGAGGGATCTGCCAGAATTTGAGGAAATTTTGAAAGTCAGTTTTTTTTCTCACATGACCAATACATAAATCAGCCATCCTGTCCATTTGAGCAGCTGTGTATAAATGGAATTTTACTGAAGAGCACATCATTGGTCTCACCCATTGTTTCCCTCTTCCTGTATTTCCATTCTGCCTGTTTCCTATGCTTAGAAATCATAAGGTGCTGTAGATTTTTGTTTTCATTTTCTCTTAAGTTGAAGTAGTTTTCAACTGTGTTCACTTTGGGGCCTGGACAGCAGGGAGGGTCTGACATAGAAATGTAATGTGTAGCATAACTTTTTGTTGCTTTCTGAGGTGAACTGTATATTTAACCAGAAGACCAGGTGGTACACTTTTTTATTATCAGATTGGAATCCGTCTGGTATTCTTATATACTTGATTATACTGTAGTTGCCAGCAGGAAAACAATGTGCAAACATTTTTTTAAAATGCATTTAACATGAAGGGCATTCTGCCTTTTTTTTTTTTTTTTTTTTTTTTAAGTGACAAAGTAAATCTCAATGTCTGAAGTCTGGATTTAGGCAACTACGTTTATTAGGATTTTAAAATCCTATCCCTTAGCGTGTTGTTTATTTGGTTTTTACTGAAATGTTTACTTCTACTTTTGAGAATTTTCTTAACATGGTCTTGTTTTGTAATGTCAATTTTATTAAACACCATACACACATTTTCATTCTTCTACTGCTAAAACATGTATTGTGTGCACTAGTTAAATTTTAAAACATTAAAAATTATTTCAAGATAGCTGGTGTCTCTTTGTTTTCTAAACCACCTTTGGGTAACTCAGGGCTGGAATACTGCACAGTCTTTATTGCAGTTGTTTTAGAAGGATTCTTCTGCTGATCATCAGAGCCTCACAGACATCAGGTCATGTTCATTCGTTCATTCAGTCAACAAATAGCTATTGAGCATCTACGGTGTGCCAAGAAGTATCCTAGATCTTTGATACACAGATGACTAGACAGACACTGTCCTGAAGAAGTTTGTAACCTAGTAAGAAGGACAAACTTGTGAACAATTGCAATAAGGTGTAATTCGGACAATAAAACACATACACGTAGTGTTAGAAGAAATACTGCCAGACTGTGTTTCGTGGAGGTCACCCTTGAGCTAAAGCATGAAGGGTAGGCAGGAACTTGCCAAGAAAGGGAAAGGCACAAGAGGCCAAGTGCACAGTGGGTACGACGGTGTGGAGAAATGGTAAGCCAAGGGTCAGCCTATAGAAGAGGGGAAGTGATGAGAGGGGAAACAAGCAAGGTAAAAGGCTTCTGGGATGTCATGCTCAAAAGGGAGGGTTTTGTCCTGAAAGAGATAACCATTGAATCTTTTGAAACAGGAGAAGGTTACAAGCAATTTATGTTTTGGAAGGATTGCCCTGGCAAAGAACACTTGCTGTTGGTGCTAGAATATTCTGTGTTGTGTGCGTATGTGTATACACACTCACACATGAACACATGGCACGAGAGTCCGTGTAGAAATGGACTCTAGCTAACAGAAGCAGAAAGAGAGTTTATTGGAGAGGTTTAAGTACCTCATGGAATCTGTTTTACCTGGGGAATTAAGCTTGGAAAATGGGTAAGAACCAAGGCAGTGCAAGCGTAGGACCTCAGCCAAGCTGGATTCAGAGATTGTTTTCTCAATTGTCCTTGCTGCTTTGCCTCATTTGCTCAAGATTTAAAGTCTCGGATATCAACATTCAGTTGGAAGAATCTCTGTCAAGCGCCCAGGCTCTAATTTGCAGGGGATGGAACAAGACAGTAGCTGACCCTTAGACTCCTGTGTTCCCACCAAGGTCACCCAACTAGGGATTTCTTCCAAACAGGAAGGAGCAGAAAGAGAAAAACAAATCCACTATCATGTGCACTCATGAGGTCTTTAAAACTTGAATGGGAGAAATGTGTGAAGAGGTCCCCCAATCCAGCATCACCTCTAAGAATGACACGAGAAGATGATTCCAGGAAGGGCATAGTCATTGAAGTCAACCTTTATTGGTGTGTGTAGATGAACTGCTGAGCAAAGCCTCAGCATAACCTTATTTCTCAAATTGTAGTTCAAAGTTTAGGGCAGGTTCGTGTGTGTGTCGAGGACCCTACTCCATTCAGCCACTTAGAGACTCAACTTCCATCCATCTTGTAACTCAACAGTCCCTGAAACCTTCAGCGTCTCCTTAATCACTCAGAAGATAAGGGAAAGAAAAGGATCACCCACTTCTACTCATGGTGCCTTGGCCAGAACTAACTAGATCGTTAGTTGATGACTAGATGGCTAGATGGTCATCTGGCCCCACCTAACTGCAAAGGAGTCAGGAAGATGTGCCCAGGGGAAAAGGCGGCCGTGGGTGTTGGGTAGTGGTAAGCATTAGCAACAGTCTCCACCTCAGATCCCTCCAGTTTCCTTGAATAAGCCCTATGAATCCTCCTTTTATGAAAATAAGTTTATTTTTTAACGAACAACAGAACTTACTGCGTCCTTGTGTTAATGAAGTGCTGGGCATTGCCTAGTAGACCATGCAGGAATTACCTGATTCCCCGCCCCACCCCACACCACTTTGGCCATGCCACACGGCATGCAGCATCTTAGTTCCCCAACCAGGGATCGAATCCGAGACCCCTGCATTGGAAGCGCAGCGTCCTAACCACTGGGCCGCCAGGGAAGTCCCATGAAAATAAGTTGAAGGTCATGTGTCTGCTCTGATCTTTTAGTATTAGCTCCCAGAGCACTGTGTTGAGAGGATTTTGAAGCTAAATCCAGGACAAGCAGTAAAGAATTGTGTGGCTGATTGGCAAAGTATGCCATGGGCATGGGGAGTGCCATCTTTTGTGCAACATATTTTTTTCACTTGAATCCTTCTTAAAACTAAAATTCAGCCTGTTCTACCTCTGGGGATGTCAGGTACCAACATTTTCCACTCATTATTCAGTAAAAGCATGGGACTGAGAGTCACAGGACCTGAGTTTGAATTCACTTCTGCTTCATAGCTATATGACCTGAAGCCAATCTTTTAGTCTCCCTCAACATCCATTTCCTAACCTATCTGACTGCCTCGCAGAGCTATTGTGAGAATCAAATGAGATAATGTATTTGAAATTTTCTACAAACTCTAAAGCATAATGTGGACAGAATACATTACAATAGCTCATTTATTTGTCCTAAATCTCTTTCATGCTTCAAGAGGTTTTAGTATTGTGAGAAGTGATGATTGAGTACTTAAGTACATAAGACCAAAAATTGTCAAATCATATCACACCCGTGGTTCATTAAGCCCAATATTGTCATTGGCAGAGAAACTCAAGGGTACATATACGGCTGCAGTTATTGTCCTTGCTGTCAACTTCAAAGGATAGTGACACACCCAACATGTTCTAATTTCATTTAGTAAATCAGGTATGACTTTATCCTCCATGATTTAATCTAACCTTTTAGAAGGTACGTTTGTACTAGCAACTTGTACCCTCTTGTTCTCTATTTTTCAAGTGAAGCTTTATCTTTTGATGTCTAAGCTTGGTATGTTAGCCTTGTTCAGCTTTCAAGGGAAAGGGACCTAGGGATTTATCGCAAGGCTTTATGAAGAAGAAAGGAAACCTAGTTATCTGTCCCAGCAGCTGCACTTGCCGGCATGGTAGAGAACCTGAATATAATTTTTTTCTTTCAGAATGTAGTAAAATAATTACTTACCCTCTGGCCTAACCACTTTATATAAATGATCTCATATAACTGCACAACCCGCTACAAGGCAGGCTCTATCATTTTTTTTTTTTAATTTTTAAAATTTTTTGGCTGCATTGGGTCTTCGTTGCTGCACGTGAGCCTTCTCTAGTTGCAGAGAGCGGGGGCTACTCTTCGTTGCGGTACGCGGGCTTCTCATTGCGGTGGCTTCTCTTGTTGCGGAGCACGGGCTCTAGGCGCACGGGTTTCAATAGTTGTGGCGTGCAGGCTCAGTAGTTGTGGCGCACGGGCTTAGTTGCTCCGCGGCATGTGGGATCTTCCCAGACCAGGGATGGAACCCGTGTCCCCTGCACTAGCAGGCGGATTCTTAACCACTGTGCCACCAGGGAAGTCCCTGTAAGTTCACTTTAAATTAGGGATACCAATCCTTTCTCTTCTGCCAACTTGTATTTCTTGAAAACCAGTCATGGTGATTTTTAACCATCTGTTCAGAAAATTTAAAATTTTCCGTGGAATCATAAAACTGTGGCTAGAATTATATTATCCAATCTATGAATATTTTCCTTTATGATTTCTGACTATATTGCTATCCTTGAAGGTGGCCACAGCTCAATGTTATGGATTTATTCACTTTATATTTTCTTCTCAGGTTTTGTTAACATTTAAATATTTAATCCGTATAGGATTTACTTAGATGTATTTTTTTTCTAAATGGCTAATCAGCGGCTCCAACATCATTTTTTGGATAAGCAATCTTTTCCCTGCTGATTTAAAATGTCATCTTTTCATACTAAATTTCTGCTGGAATGTACTCCTGGATCGTCTGTCTAGCCCTTTTAGAATATAACACTATCTTAATTACTGTCCTGTTATGCTCTTCTCTCTAGGTAAGTTAACTCCTCCTCACTTTGTGGTCATTTTAATGATTGTATAATAGGCCATCACACACATGTACCTTAATTTTTGAACCAATCCCCTCCTACTAGGCATTTGGTAAATTTCCTATTTTTTCCATACTATACAATGTGTAGTTTGGGGCTAAATTAAATGAATTCTATGCCTCGGTGGCTCAAGTTGTGCAAATTATCCATTTACCGTTTTCTTTGAATTATTTTTAAAATGACAATACGCGTTGTTGGTCTTGATTGTGGGATAACTGATAAAATCTGTCCGCTGGAGAAAGAAGATATACAGATTGCCAACAAACACATGAAAGAATGCTCAACATCATTAATCATTAGAGAAATGCAAATCAAAACTACAATGAGATATCATCTCACACCGGTCAGAATGGCCATCATCAAAAAATCTAGAAACAATAAATGCTGGAGAGGGTGTGGAGAAAAGGGAACACTCCTGCACTGTTGGTGGGAATGTAAATTGATACAGCCACTATGGAGAACAGTATGGAGGTTCCTTAAAAAACTAAAAATAGAACTACCATACAACCCAGCAATCCCACTACTGGGCATACACCCTGAGAAAACCATAATTCAAAAAGAGTCATGTACCAAAATGTTCATTGCAGCTCTATTTACAATAGCCAGGACATGGAAGCAACCTAAGTGTCCACTGACAGATGAATGGGTAAAGAAGATGTGGCACATATATACAATGGACTATTACTCAGCCATAAAAAGAAACGAACTTGAGTTATTTGTAGTGAGGTGGATGGAGTTAGAATCTGTCACACAGAGTGAAGTAAGTCAGGAAGAGAAAAACAAATACAGTATGCTAACACATATATTCGGAATCTAAGGGGGAAAAAAAGGTCATGAAGAACCTAGTGGTAAGACAGGAATAAAGACACAGACCTACTAGAGAATGGACTTGAGGATATGGGGAAGGGGAAGGGTAAGCTGTGACAAAGTGAGAGAGTGGCATGGACATATATACACTACCAAACATAAAATAGCTAGTGGGAAGCAGCCGCATATCACAGGGAGATGAGCTCAGTGCTTTGTGACCACCTAGAGGGGTGGGAGAGGGAGGGTGGGAGAGGGAGGGTGGGAGGGAGGGAGATGCAAGAGGGAAGAGATATGGGAACATATGTATAACTGATTCACTTTGTTATAAAGCAGAAACTGACACACCATTGTAAAGCAATTATACTCCAATAAAGATGTTAAAAAAAAAAAAATCTGTCCGCTGAGGTTTAAGAATACCCAGGCGAGACTTCCGAGCGACACCAGGGGGTGCAGTTTCCAAGCTCCGCCTCAGCCACATCCGGGTTCAACCGCAGGTTCTGACCGAGAGCAAGCGGAACCTTTCTTCCGCGCCTCCAATTAAGTTGCGCGGCGGGGACTATTTAGGCCACCGCGCACCGCTCTCCCACTGCGCACGGGTACAGCAGTTTGCCTGACGCAGCGAACGCGCGCGTGAGGGTTCTGTTTGCTCCTTGCTTCGTCGTGAACAGCATGGACGTGCTTGCGGAGGAGTTTGGGAACTTGACCCCGGAGCAGCTGGCTGCGCCGATCCCGACTGTAGAGGTGAGGGCAGGGCAGGCGGGGAGCGGAAGAGAGGCTGGGATGCGTCCTCGGGAGGCGTTGCCCGGAGAGCTCTGGCCGCGGAGCGGGGCGGGCCGCGGCTCCCGCGCATGCTCAGAACTCCGCGCGTGCTCGGGGCTCCGCGCGCGAGTTCTCTCCGCAGCCGGCCACCGCTTGTGCGTGCAAGGGTCAAGCTCAGGGGAGATGTCAGCCGCCGCACAGACCTAGCGGCCCCGCGCACGGCTCTCGGGTTGGAAGCATTCTCGTGTTCGTGTGTTGTCAGGGGAGGACTGACTCTCGCCCACCTTGGGGGACGTATTGCATCTTTGACGGCTTATAAAGGGATAATGAGGTCCAGGAAGCTTAAGCCACTTTGGTGAGGTCCCACAGCTGGCTGTGGTGGGAAAACCAGATCGTCTGAATCCCAGGCTAGTAATTTCTCCTTTTCACCCGGAACTCAAGTTTGGGCTGCAGGAGTATTTTAAACGCCGAGAAAATTTACTCCAAATTTTGCCTAGGTGTTTTCGGGGGAGTAGCCCCGTAGCTTTCATCAGATTCTCAGGAGTTAAGGATAACTGCCCTACAGTGAGCTGCCTAATGAAGTTCAGATGTTGACGTAATTTTATTTTCTGCAAAGGTACATATAACTTCTCTGGGCCTCAAAATCTTAGTTGGCATGGGATGGGAAGTGGAGAAATAGTCAAGGGAGAGATTCAGGTAGAGGGAACAGGACACTGGAAGCCTGGAGGCAAGACCATCTGTTTTTAAGGAATTAAATCCAGTAGTACTGGAGTGAAGAAAAGTAGAGGAGAGATTAAGGGTGACAGATAAGGGTCCTGATTATGAAAGGTTTTGTTAGACATCTAAAGGAGGCCTGGGATGCCATTGACAAGTTTAAGGAGGAGAATGGCCGACAGGATCAGTAAATCTATTTCTTTAATAATTATTCGGCAAATAAAGGAATTACAATCAGTCTGTTAGATTCAATCTGTGCGTGCCTGCAATACACTGCTGATCTTCATTGGGCAATACTGGATTTTTAACTTTTTCTTTTTTTTAATTGAAGTATAGTTGATCTGAATTTTTAGCTCTTGAACAGCTATTTAAGAGCCAGCATTTACTGAGCACATATGTGCCAGCTCTGTTCAAGCCTAACGAGCATTATGTTATTTAATCATCTGAAGCAAGTAATATTTTTGCCCCATTTTGCCAATGAAGATTTTTAAGGCCCAGAGAGGTTAAGTAACTCACCCAGTTTCAGAAGGCTGTTAAATGGCTGATTTGTATTTTGGACCCTGGCAGTCAGACTCCAGAGCCCTCATCCTTAACTGCTGACTGGACTGCTTCTCCAAAGAGCTGAAGGAATAAGGCTAAAGGATTTCTGTTTCTCGTCTGAATTTGCACAGCTGTGAAGGGACCAGTACTACATTTCCAGTCTTCTGATTCAGGAATAACAGTTCCTTTTTCTGGTCCTCTGCATCCAATCCACCGTCCCATCTTAAGGGCCCCCAACTACAAAATGTACTCAATTTTGAAACTTCATTTCTCCTGTTCTCCAAGTCTGAACCACTGTCATCTCTTATTTCCTAGGCTCCTGACTTGTTGTCCCATTCCAACAGTCTGTTCTCTGCTCTGTAGCCAGAGCCATCAGTTTAAACAGGCAGATATGATCACGTTACTCCCTTGGTTAAAATTCTTCAGTCTGCCCATTGCTCTCAGGGCAAAATCTAAAGTCCTTACCATATTTATATGAGTCCTTTTCTCATTCTGGTCACTGCTTACTTATCTAACCTGTTTCTCCCCACCCACGGCCCCCAGATCTCCTCAAGATCTTTCTACTCTCCTCATATAGTCTTCTCTGATCTTTCTCGCATTCTTCTTTGTAGATTTACATACAGTAAAATGCATGAGTACTAAGTGTTCATTTACATTAATTTTGACATTTATGTATACCCAAATAACTAGCACCCCATACAAGATATAGAACATTTTCAGCATCCCACAAAGTTCCCTTTTCAGTCTGTGCCCTACCACACCTTTTGATTTCTATCATCATAGATGAGTTTTGCCAGACTCACTTCTTTTTTTTTTTTAACATTTGACTTTTTTTAGCGTAGTTTTAGGTTCACAGCAAAATTGAGAGGAAGGTATAGAGATTTTCTACATACCCCCTACCCCCACCTACCTTTTTTCTTGAAAAATGTTTTTACTTTTTCCAGGTTGTCTGCCTCCCTCTCAGGCCATTCCTCAGTCTTCTTTGCTAGATGTGCTTTCTGCTCCTCATCTCTAAATGTTGGAGTGTTGTTGCTCTCACTTCATGGAACTCTTCTCCACCTATATACTCTGTAGGTGATTTCATCTGTTACACGGCTTTAACTACCATCCATTTGCTGACCTCTCCCTGATTTAGATCTCCAGGCCACTCTCTTCCCAAGTTCCAGACCTATATTTGTTGTCTATTTGGCATCTCCAAATAGACAAATGGATATCTCAAACTTAACATGCCCCCAACCGAACTCCTGATGACCCCTGCACACCTAAACCTGCTGCTCTGACAGCATCCAGAAATCCAGCATCCTCCTCATCTCCAGAAATGGCAACTCGAAGGTGTCAGTCTCAACTCCTCTTTCTCTCAGAGTCTCCATCGAATCTACTGTCAAGTCCTGTTGGCTCTAACTTCACATTGAGTTTCCTAGCCAGCAGTTTCTCACTACCCATATTGTTATCGGCCTGGAGTATTGCAGTGAACTCCTAAATGATCTCCCTCCTTCTAACCTTGCCTGTTCTCACCCCAGCAGCTAGAGTGATCCACTTAAAATGAGTCACATCATCTTGTCACTCTTTTGCTCAAAACCTTCCAATGCTTCTCCTGTTACTCAAAGTAAAAAAGTTTACAGTTCTTGGAAAGTCTTACATGATCCTGGGGCCCTTACTCAGAAACTGTGTATTCTTACTTAAGACTCAGGTCTAACCGTTTGTCAAATTTCCCATTAGCAGATTAGATACCATTCATGAAGAGTCTTATCATGGTAGGCTGTTTACGACCTCAGGAAGGTGTGATGAGCAGGCCTAAGAACTCAAGAAGTGTGGCAGTTTGCAGCCATTTAAAGTAGGAGGTGGGCACCATGTGATATCCTTCTGCAGCCTGAGCTCTGACCAGGCACTAGTTGAGAGAAAATAAGGGGGAGAAAGAACTCCCTTTGTGTTGAGAGACCTAGCTTCCACACCAGACTCTCTGAAACTTACCCTTCCTCAAACTGGCAAACCCTGCTTACTCAGGAAGTGTCATGAGAATAAAATAAAGATGAAAAGTACTTGGAATCTTGAGTGACCAAGAAGAGATTAAAGTATATTCTATTCAAGAAATCTGTGGTTTATATATACTTGTGTGTGTACATGTTTGTATACATGTACACAGCACATATATGATTGCCATAAAAGTGGCTGCAATGTAAAAATTGTTCTTTTTGTTTTCATTTACTTTCTTTTGCTTACTGTGATGAAGTGAGTCATTTTGGGTACATTAAAATAACTTCTTATGAAAATATTGTGATTGCTAGCACAGAGTTCTGATACTTTTATTGTTCTGATTCACAGGAAAAATGGCGGCTGCTTCCAGCATTTTTAAAGGTAATTAATATTTAATAATAATTAGTTGTTTTTCCAATGAAGAGTCAAGAAATAAGCCTTTTTTAAAATTAATTTTTTTTCACCATCATTTTTTGACTTTGTACAACTGTGTGCTTTTCTAGGTTTTAGAAATACAAGAAATTATAAGGCAGTATCCCTATCTATAAAATACTAGTTAGGGGATTGCTAATCTTATTTTAGAGATAGGAAGTAGTATACATTGTAGCATGGCACATGAATAATACAAACCAAAGTGCTGTTGGCAAGAGTGATGCCACAAGTGGTCAGAGAGGGCCTCCCAAAGGAGGTGAGATGTAAGCCACATCTTAAGAGGAAAGGAATTAACTGAGCTGAAAGGTAGGGTGCAGGGAGCATGGCTTAATAAAAGTGCTCAAGAGGAGCCTCCACGGGGTCTGTAGGAAACAGAGTCCAGTCTGCTTGGCTGGAACCAGTGAGTGGCTAGACAGAGGAACTACAGATTATAAGGTTCCTATTATTATTGAATTTCAGTTTTAAAGAGCTTATGCTGAGTAGTAGCAGGTTCCACAATGATAGACCACTTGACACACAGTAGGATGGTTATAGTCAAAAAAAGAAAGACAGCAGCAAGTGTTGATGAGGATGTGGAGCAATCAGAACCCTAACGCTCTACTGATGGGAATGTAAAATGTTGCAGCCGCTTTGGAAAACAGCCTGGCAGTTCATCAAATGGTTAAACATAGTTACCGTCTGATCCTGGGATTCTACTCCTAGGTATTTACTCAAGATAAATGAAAACATATGTCCATGCAAAAACTTGTACACAGATGTTCATAGCAGCATTATTCATAATAGCCAAAAAGTGTAAACAACTCACATGAACATCAGCTGATGGATGGATAAATAAAATATGGTATATCCATACAATGGAATATTATTTGGCAATAAAAAGAAATCAAGTGCTGACATATGCTACAACATGGATGAATGTTGGAAGCATCTCACTAAGTGAAAGAATGAAGAGTTGAAAAATGAGTAGAGTTTTGTCCAACTTAGTTTTCTGTTAATAGGCAGAGGGGAGAGTGCTGGGAGTTGAAGCTGGGAAGCTGTCAGGGCCAGATTTCTGACCAGATTTTATGGTTAAGGAATTTGATGTGAAGGATTTTGGCTTTTCTTCTAACAGCAATAGGAAGCTCTTGAAGAAGTTTTAAGTAACCAAAAATGAAATAAAATGATAGTAAGGTCAAGGGAAGTTTTTTTGTTGTTGTTGTTTTTAATTATGACTTTTTTTCTTTTTCAAAGGGAATATATATATATATATATATATATATATATATGCATAAGCAGAGGAGAAGGGGTAGGATTTATGATTCAAAAAAGAGGAGACAGTTGGTGGTATGTGGTCCAAGAAGAGGTTGTCTGCTACATATTGGCATTTTCCATTGGCACTTGCCATCTACCTCTACAAGGATTAAATCATGTGCTACTGCAGCTGCTGACTTTCAACACCCCCTGAAAGGAGTTCAGGTGGAGAGCAGAAATGAAGCACTGTGTGCTCTGGGAAAAACTGGCAAAACAGGTCTTCAGAGAGTTAGATATATATTTTTTAAAATTTATTTTATTTATTTTTATTTTTGGCTGCGTTGGGTCTTCGTTGCTGTGCACGGGGTTTCTCTAGTTGTGGTGAGCAGGGGCTGCTCTTTGTTGCGGTGCACGGGCTTCTCACTGTGGTGTCTTCTCTTGTTGCGGAGCACGGGCTCTAGGTACACGGGCTTCAGTAGTTGTGGCTCATGGGCTTAGTTCCTCCGCGGCATGTGGGATCTTCCTGGACCAGGGATCGAACCCGTGTTGTCTGCATTGGCAGGCGGATTCTTAACCACTGCACCACCAGGGGAGCCCGATAGTTAGATATTTTCAGGAGCCAATTTTATGAGCCCAATTCTTGTATCTCCTCATATCTAGAAAAGCACTAATATCCTTCATGGTGACGTCTGCTCCTCGTGACTAGCAGTAACCTTCACGAGACTAGGAGAAACCTTCTGTAAAAAATATGTGCTTGATTGCATGTATTCCCCCTTCACCAAAATCACATATATACTGACCTTACCCCCTGCGTCTTTGGAGCAGTTTCTCAGAGCTGTCTGGGATGCTGTCTCCCGGCTGCAGTCTTCATTTTGCCCCAAATAAAAGTTAACTTGCAATTCTCATGTTGCGCGTTTTTTTTAAGTCGACAGTTACTATGGCAACCATGAAGGGACTCGAACCTTCAATCTTCTGAACTGTCGACTAGAATATTAGTGCTTAGATGGCAGGTGCCAATGGAAAATGCCACTTTGTAGTTGACAAGGTAGAGAACTTAACAGAGACATGAGACTACAGCTATTTCATTCATTTAAAGTTGGGGTTCTCTTTTACTCAGACCACCTTGAAATATATTTGTCCAAGAACAAAAATATAAAGATTTTTAATACGTAACTGAAGACAGGAACTTGAAGCTTGTGAGGCTGCAGTGCTGTGGGCAGGTAGAATCAAGACTTGGAACGTTAGGTTGGGGTGACAGCAGTGAAGAGGGACTCATGTAAGTCCCTGTTAGTTTTGCACAAGTACCAAATGGGGTGTGCTTGACTTAATAGCGTTCTTTTGTGAACATAAAAATTACCTTTTGAGTTTTAGTTGATCAGCCTGTAATGTGACCTTGTTTTTTAGTAGCAGTGGTAAACTATCCAGAATGAGGGAGGTACGTAGTAGCCCCACTGTACACTGGTCAGACTGTGGAGGATTGTCAGTGAGTTCAGGGCATCCATGTGATGACAAAGTGGAGCGCACTCAGGAGCAGTTCATGGGCTGCTGAAGGGTCTGGAAGGCATGCCTGCGGAAATAGTGGAAGTGCCTGTTCAGCCTGGAAGTGAGAACATGAGAGAGAGATGTGATAACTAAACAGGCTGTGGTAGAGCAGGCATTTTCTCCAGAAAAGACAGTTAAGCCCAAGAGGTGGAAACTGGGGGAAGGCAGACTGCAGATCATTATAAGGGTGAATTTTTCCCCTAACAATCAGGACTATTTCATAACAGGATGGCTGCTTTGTAAGCCAGTGAGATCCTGACTAAGGAGGTGGAATTAAAGCAAAGGCCCTGTGATTATCTGTCTGTTGAGAGTGTTCTAGAAGTGTTGAACTAATTGTGTTTGAAGATTAATGTAAAAAGATGAACATGTTACAGTCCTTTAAATCCTAAGACTGGATTCTATGTGTTTATCGTTTCAGTGTTTTTCATAGCGCTTTGTGCAGCCGTACTGACTTCTGAGATGAAAGGAGGTCACTGCCAGCTGACCGATCTTAGGTCCCTGATGTTCACTCTGCTTCCAATTTTAAATGCAATTCTTTTTGGTTTTCTTAATAGAGATCCTTGTTTTTTCCCTTCATTCTTCTAAAAGTGATTTGAAAGACAGATATGTGGAAATCATAAAACGGCTTACATAGGAGCAAGACAAGAAAGAAAATAGACGTTGTTTGAGGGTTGAAGAGATGATGCTCAACTGCTGTATTTTTTTCTTGGATTTTTTTTGTGAATTCAAAGCACGTAGAGAAAATCCTGCCTTATTTGTTAGCTCATGGGGAGTCATTAGGTATATTCAGGTACTCATATCTTGAATTCCAAAGGTCAGATTGTTTTTCAGGGAGGAAAATTTGAGGGTGTTCTAGTAAGATGGAGGAGAGATGGAATGAGGACACATAAATGTAAAGCTTTGCTAAGTAAAATTCATGGATTTTTTTTCTCACTTTGGTTTTGAGGAAAATTTATGGATCAGGTGAGATCCATTGTGTAATCTGCTATTTTGTTGCTAACCTACTTTTTACTTTTTATCTGTTTAGGTGAAAGGCCTTGTGAAACAGCATATAGATTCATTTAACTATTTCATTAATGTAGAGGTAAGCATCAGATCTTGGAAAAGGATATGGTTAAGAATTAACTGGAAGCCAGAGTCTTTCCTCATGTTACTCTTTCCCCTGCAGATAAAGAAAATAATGAAAGCCAATGAAAAGGTTACGAGTGATGCTGACCCCATGTGGTACTTAAAGTAAGGAATCAACTGCTCTTAATTTGCTATTTTGATTATGTCTAACATTTTTTTGTAGTGAATGTAGTTGCTGTCAAGACTCTTAACATAATTCTCCTTTTATCTGTTTAATAGGAAGATATTTATCAAATGCTTAATTTTTAATTGGTAAGCTAAGGATAACAGGTAGTTATGAGTGAGAAGTTACTGAAACTATTAGGTTTAAACTTTCTTAAAAACAATTTTAGAGGAAAATTACAAAAATAGGACAAGGAGTTCCCATGTTACACTTCACCCAGTTTATACTAATATTAACATCTTACGTAGCCATAGCATAATTAGCAAAACTAGGAAATTAGCACTGATAAAATACTGTTGACTAATCTACAAATCTTAGTTTTCCCACTAATGTCCTTTTCTGGTCCAGGATTCAATCCAGGACCTGCATTATGTTCATATGTCATATGTCTCCTTCATCCTCTCCAATCTATGACAGTTCCTCAAACTCTCTTGGTCTTTCATGACCTTGACACTTTTGAAGAATTCTGGTCAGTCGTTTTGTAGAAAGTTCTTGATTTGGGTTTGTACGGTATTTGCTCATGGCTACATTGTGTTATGCCTTTTTGTCCAGAATACCACAGAAGCGATGCTTCGTGTCATTCTCACTGTACCATATCAGGGGGTACAGATGTCAATATGTTTAACGGCTGGTGATTTTAACTTTGTTCACTTGATTAAGATGGTATCTTCCAGGTTTCTCCACTGTAAAGTTACCAATTTTTCCTTTAGTAATTAATCACTATCTTATAAGGTGATCCTTCGAGACTATGCAAATATCTTATTTCTCATTGCACTTTACCCACTACTTTTATTTTTATTTTTTTTATTTTTTTATAGCTACTTTATTTATTTATTTATTTATTTATTTATTTATTTATTTATTTTGGCTGTGTTGGGTCTTTGTTTCTGTGCGAGGGCTTTCTCTAGTTGCGGCAAGTGGGGGCCACTCTTCATCACGGTGCGCGGGCCTCTCACTATCGCGGCCCCTCCCGTTGCGGGGCACAGGCTCCAGACGCGCAGGCTCAGTAGTTGTGGCTCACGGGGCCAGCTGCTCCGTGGCATGTGGGATCTTCCCAGACCAGGGCTCGAACCCATGTCCCCTGCATTAGCAGGCAGATTCTCAACCACTGCGCCACCAGGGAAGCCCTACCCACTACTTTTAGCATGCATTGATGATTGTTGTAGCAATTACCTACAACAGTAATGGCTGTGGTGTTTACCTATTGGCAAGTTTCTATTTCCATCATTCTTTCTACATTAATATTAGAATTCTACTGTGAGGAAGAACTTTTTCTTCCCCTCATTTACTCTCTATCCGTAATTTTATTTGTATCAATATGAACTCATGGATGTTTATTTTATTCTATGCATCATAATCCAGTACTATCATTGTTTTATTTCTCACATTTTCCCAAATTTGGCCATAGGGAGATTCATCAAGTTGACTGCTGCATCCTTTCAACGTGCCCCTGTGAATTTTCGAGCCCTCCTTTACTTCCTGGTACCATGAGATGTGGTTCATCTTGTATTTTTCCTGTCCCAGCGTGGAATCAATCATTTCTCCAAGGAGCTTTAGTCTCTTTTATTGGAGAGTAGTGTTTAGACACCAAGATATGGGTACTAAAGTCTCAGTAGACAGAGCTATATTTACTTATTTATTCAATCCTAGGATATACATAAAGTAGTTTCAGAATTGTTAATTCATCACTCTGTGAGAATAAAATTTACTAATATTTGTATACTGCTTTTCTGTCTTTGCTGTATCCAATCAAAATACTGTTTTCTAAAGTTACTCAGGTTAGTTATTTTCTTTCTTACCTGTTCAGTGCCGTTATATTATTCATTTGTAGTGCAGTAAGGTTTGTGTTCCATTTTGGGTATGTGAGACATTATTATGGTTGTAAGAGTTAGACCTATAGAAAAAAGTCTATTCAGAAAATTGTCCCTCCCCTTCCAGGTCTTCCCACCCTGTTCCCAGTGCTCCCTGTAGGTAACCAGTCTCATTAGTTTCTGCTTTCTTCTTCCTGTTTTTTTTGCACAAATGAGCACATATATTTTTTCCTCTTATATCCTTTCTTATGAGAATGGTAGCATACTATAGCTACTCTTTTGCATTTGCTTTTTTCCTTAAGTATCATTTGTAGGGAGCTATAGTTTCAATAGTTTTGTAAAGAGGTTTACAGTATCTTTTTTTTTAAAGATAACTTGATAGCATTTTCTCTCCTTTGTAAACTGTGTGTTCTATGACTTTAAGATCTCCAATTATAATTTTTGAATTTGTCATCCTCTGCAAGATAAGCATTTGTCAAAGGGCAATCTTGTATTCAGGAGGAAAATAGCTTGATTGTTTATATGTTCTTTGAAGAACTGTAATTCGTTCTGGAATAACTTGCTTTTCAGATATCTTAATATCTATGTCGGGCTTCCTGATGTTGAAGAAAGCTTCAATGTAACTAGACCTGTGTCCCCTCATGAGGTAATTATCAACCTTAATTTAATTGGATTTGTTTGGTTTAACTGGAAGAGTCAGTGCCCTTAAAATATATTCTTAAAAAATGATTTAAAAATGGGAAAAAATCTCTTATGAGACAAGATAACCAAAATAAATAAGCACCTGTATAATATCATACTATATTAGGAAACAGTTTTGTACTAGTTGGTTTATTATTTAATCCTAGTTAACTTGCACTGTTAGGTCGCTGTGTCTTATGTCCTGTTTCTGAGTTTTTTCATGGTCTCTCCACCCCCCATCCTTGCTGACCACTGGTGTCTGGTGCGGTGTGCTGTTCACTGCAGGGGTTTCTCGCTTAGCACGTATTTTGAGGGTCAGCAGTCCTTGCGTTTGCAGAGGGACTGAGGACAAGGATCTCACAGTCTAGCAGAAGAGGCAGAGGAGAAGAAAATGTAAATGCCAGGGTTTTAAAAGAGCTACAGACAACGGCTTTTAGAACAGTCCTGTTTATTGGCTTTTAACAGATTCTAGATTTCTTTTCAAATTCTTCCGTTTAGTGTCTATAATTGGGCACTGATTCAGGAAGGAAAATGATCTTTGTAGATTTTTCTGGTTTGTGTTAATGTACAGCTAAAATAGCAATTAGGGAACATAGCACAGGAATCTTTAGTAAAGAACAAGTAAGGTGTTAGAATGCTATGGTTGTTGTCTAAGCAAGGTGAAACAGGAAGTGTGATCAAGTAACCAGATACTTTATATAGGTAATTTTGGTATTAATCACCGAGTATTGATTGAATATTTATTTTGTGCTGCAAAATTGGGAGATACAAAAGAAATAAGACATAATATCTTTGCTCAAGTTCATACCCTTGTGGATTAAAATAACAAAACAAATGAAACAGAGACACCAGGGTTTGCAGCCTAGATGGTAGGTAAGGCAAATATGTGACGTTGGATTGAACAGGGAGTAGTGAGGACTGGATGTTGGGAACTGTGTGCCCCGATTTGGCTTTCCCCACCTCCACTTTCCATTTGGCTAGAACTTTCCAATTTTTCAAGAACTAAACAGCCAATTAACAATTTCCAAGTCACCTTCTAAACTAGTATTATTACTGGGTTCAGAGAAGGGAGAAGACGAAGAATTCAAAGTAGTTCAAGAAGGCTGAAGCCACAGTTGTCATTATAATAATTATTCCTGATGTTGAAGAAAACACAGGGGTATTACTGCAATTAGAGAAAGAGGGTGCAGAGATTTCTTGGAGGGATACTGACTCTTAGAGAGATGGGGAGCGTGGGGGAGCAGGTGGGTGGGCAGTCATGGGACCCACAGCAGGACTGGGGGCGCAGGTACTGCAGGCTCTCCCCACACAGCCCTATTCCTGTGGATAAGAGGGAGTTCGAGGGGGACAGAGGGGCCCCCAGAAGTAGTTTGGGGCCCCATGTTTACCACTTCTGTCAAATTTCATTTCCATTTGAAGGGATGAGTTTGTTAAGACCCATGAATGTCTGCCTATCATGGGTGTTACATTAGTTTTATTAACAAAAACAAAATAATATTTATATAGTACTCTGTACCAGGCACCATTCTAAAAATATATACTCATACTCTTGGGAATTAAAATTATTCACATTCCCATTTTACATATGAGGAGACTGAGATGCAGAAAGGTTATTTAAAACTTAATTGGTAGAGCCAGGATTCGAGCACAGAAGATAGAGTCCACACTCCGATCATCATGCCACCCTACCTTTGGTCAGACCTGCAGGAGGCTTGATATAATTAAATGTAAGGTAATATACTGGTCAATAATAGGACTATATAATATTTTTAAATCCTAGGCACTGTTAGGCTAGAAAAAGTTTGTATCTGTCTTTGGTGCAGTAAAAGCCAGGGAGAGGATTCAGCATCATGAATTGTATGGTTGAGGTTCAGAGAAATTCTCTTTTTGAGACTGCAAGGCACCTGGTGACCATCAATATAATAGAGAAGTCATCGGAAGATTCTGATGGGGTTTTCTGATCATGGCCCAGGCAAGGGCTTCTCTTAATGAGTCATCACCACGTGAAAGTAAAGCATGCACCAACAATTTCTAAAGTTCCGCAAGTGACTCAGAAATTGTTAGAATGATGTGTTGAGTGATTCAGGCTCTGACATATCCCTTGGAAAGGAATTTTGTGATATAGTTTAGTTTGTTTGGAGAATAAAAGGAAGTATAGTTTAATTCTTTTAGTGTGTGCGTGTGTACATACTTCAGTTATTATTATACTGGTTGTTAACCATTTTGAATAAGCCAGCCACATTGATGACTTTCCAAGGACCCAGTTTGCAAAGGATGATCTGATGGCTTCAAAGATAAGGGAGCAGACTGATGATGGCATCAGATCAGTGAGAAGAAAATCAGTACCAGATTTATTGCCCCATTTCTGGGCTGGCAGGGGTGGGGATGCTGTGGCAATGTCTAGATCCATGGCTGGCATCGTCCCCTCATGGAGAAGGTAAGCTTGTACCTCCCAGTGCCCTTAAGGCAGCGCAGGGGGCAGCTGTGTTCCATGGAGGGATCAGAGTCCAGCATGGGCCATACGTCTACTCGAGAAGAGCTCTTTGAGGCTGCCAGGATCCTTTCTTTTCCAGAGAGGAGCCGTGATTGTCTGATTCTCTTTTCAGTGCCGGTTGCGGGACATGACGTACTCCGCCCCCATCACAGTGGATATTGAATACACCCGAGGCAGCCAGAGGATCATCCGCAACGCCTTACCCATTGGCAGGTGAGGACTGACACCTCCTGGAGCCTCGCGGCCAGCATCGCGGCCCCGTGAGGTGACCGCGAGCAAGTACTAACGCTCTTCTCGCCCTGTTCCCTCATCTGAGAAATGGGGGAGATGGAGCCTACTTCACGGGGTTGTTTTATGGGTCCAGTGAGTCAGCACATGTAAAGCACTTGGAGCAGCGTCCATCACGTTGTTGTGGTTGTTATATTTAAATTGTGAAAGCTTTTCTATAAAGTTAAGGAAATTGCTTCCATTTCCTCCTGTAACTCCAGGCTGTTAGGGAAACATTGGGTAAGATGGCATTTCACTGAACTCTCCTGGGCTGGTCTTCTTGGTGGATTCTTACATATTTTGAATTTTCCTGGAAGAATGAGTGTTTATAGCAGTATTTAAGGCAGAAGTTATTTATTTGCCCAGAACAAGTTTGGAAATAATAGATAGCATCAGCTAGCATTTTTGCTGCCTGCTTTTCCTAATTAGGGAAATGTATTGATTCTCCTGTAGAAATGGACAAAATCCACAATATTTAATAATGAGTTTAATAATGATGTTGGACTTTAAACTTAGTGCAAATAATTACGGCTCAAGTGTTCCGCCCCCCTTCAAAAGTGCTAAGAGTTTAATAAACATCCATGTGTTCATTAAATATGCACCAGCTAACTGTCATTGTCTGCACTCTGCTGGGTCCTCAGGTAAGTAGAAGACACTTAAGACATCGCTTGTTTGGCTACATTCTCCTCATTCTTCACTTAGGAAAAGAAGTAGGGATATTAAAATGTTAATCTTTGTCTTAGCATGACTGTTTATCAGTGTTAAGATCAGAGCTTCTCTCTTTCTTATAAATGGACCATACTTGTGTCCAGTTAAATCTTGGACTGTTGCTAAATGATTATCCAGTTTGAGTATTGTGAAAGAAAAGCAGGAGATACTGGAGCAAACCAGAAATACACTTAAGGTTTAGATCCTGGGTTAAAGAGGGGCAGGGAAGGATGGGCATGTAACTGGTATTTGTTGAATACCTACCAGGTGCCAGGTCCTGTGATAGGTGATTTCATTTGTTAGTCCTGCATTCCGAAAAACGACCTCTGTTGATTAGACTGCTTATATCAGGTACTACCATAATTGGAAACATTATCTCATTTAATTGTTTTTTTGAACTAAAAAGTTTTTAGCTTAATCCAAATAATATTTATACTTGGTAGCAAATCAAATAGTACATAAGAACATTTGCTACAAAGCAGGAGTCTTCCTCCTTACCCGCCCTCATCCCTAGTCCCATTCCTGACCTTGTAACCAGCTCTGTTATTTCTTCTGGTTATTACATCCATAACTTTCAATGCTATGCTTATACCTTTTTTTCTTGCTACATCAGTTTTAGACAACTATTTTTTGACTCCTAATATAGAAGGTGTGGATTGGTTTATCTGTATCATTCACTTTCCTTCTCCCTTCCTCTTCCAAATTTTGTTTCTTATTTTTAATTCTTCTTTTGGTTACTCTGGTAATTTTAATATTCTTAAAAAAATTTTTTTTAATATTCTTATATATTAGTCAGTGTCTTTTTTCTTTATTTAAATATTAAAATGAGGACTTTTTTTTTCTGGGTTTTTTGTTTTTGTTTTTTTTTTGGCCATGCCTCGAGGCATGCGGGATCTTAGTTCCCCAACCAGGGGAAACTAAGGGATTGAACCCACACCCCCTGCAATGGAATTACGGAGTCTTAACCACTGGACCACCAGGGAAGTCCCTCAAATGAGGATATTTCTGCCCTACCTTCCCATTATGATTTCTTTTTTAACCTATGAGTTACTTAGAAGACTGTTTTTAAATTTGCAAATTGGTGCTTTACATCAAGTTTTGGAACTTTGTGGAGACCTGTTTCTTTTCATACATGTTTCATGTGTGTTTGGAAGCAAGGGGTATTCTCCAGTTGTTGTGTCACTATGTTTTTCTTTTCGATCAAGCTTGTTAATTGTGTTGTTTAGATATTGTGTCTTCACTGATTTTTTGATTTGTTTTAATAAGTACTAGGAGAGATGTGTTAAAATCTCCCACTACGGTGATGGATTTGTCCATTTTTCTTTATGTTTTTGTGTATTTTTGCTTTTTGAAGTTATGATATTAGGTGCATGGAAGTTTTGAATTGTTAGGTCTTCCTGGTGAATTGAACCTTTTGTTATTGAATATTAGGCATTTATCTTTATCTCTTGTAATATTGTTTTGCGTTAAAATTTATTTTGTGTGCTCTTACTATAGCCACATCTGCTTTCTCTTGGTTATTTTTCTGGCATATCATTTTTTTTATCCTTTTCTTTTTATCTTTATGTCCTTACGTTTTAGGTATGTTTGAAATAAACTGCATATGGCTAGATTTAAAAAAAATTATCCGAGAATGTAGTTCATTTATATTTATTATATGTTACAGATATATGTGGATATACTTCTGTCAACTTATTTTGCATTTTTAATCTGTCCAGCTTTTCATTTCAGTTTTTCTCTTTTTGCCTTTAGGGTTCATGGAAGTTTTTTTTCTCTACTCTCTCCCAGCTGATTTGAAAGTCATGTACAGTAGTTCTGGTTGCTTATGCTTACCTTAGAAATTTTGAATTGCATATTTTACAAAGTTTGAAAATAATATGTTTATTCTTGTGGAAAGGTCATGGACCTTAGAAAGCTTTAACTTGGATCAAATCGACCCTCCTGATATACATGCTTTTGTTATGCATTTTAGTTCTAGCTTGTTTTGTCTTTTTTAACCCATATATTAGAAATTATTATCTTAGAGCTAATATTTGTTTTTACTTACCCACATTATTTACCATTTTCTTTGTTCACTATACATTTTTGCATTTCAGACTTTCTTCAACATTTGTTTTTCATCTTCCTGAAGTATTATCTTTTAGAAAATCTTTTTTTTTTGGCTGCACCGCACAGCTTGTGGGATCTTAGTTCCCTGACCAGGGATTGAACCCACACCCTCGGTAGTGAAAGCGCAGAGTCCTAACCACTGGACCGCCAGGGAATTCCCTAGAAATTCTTTTAGTGAGGGTTCATTAGTAGTAACTTCTTTGTTTTTGTCTGAAAATATCTTTGTATCGACTTCATTCTGAATGGTGACTTAACAGAATACACAAATCTAGGTTGACAGTCACTGGCTTATCACTGCACTGTCGTCTGTTAATTGCATGTGTGAAGTTATCCGTCCATCCAACTGTCGTTCCCTTCCTTTAAAGGCAGGTTACCTGCCATTACCTCTGGCTGGGTTTTAAATCTTCTCTTTGTCTTTGGTGTTTTGCGTCTTGATTATGATGTGGCTTTCTTTTTATTTATTCTGCATAGATATTGTGTGGTTTATGCTTTCATACATTTTTTAGAAGTTCACAGCCATTGTTTCTTTGAATAAGACTTCTCACACATTCTGTGTATTCTCGCTGTGTAGGAATCTGATGAGACATACATGAGGCCTTCTCACTCTCTCCTTCCAGGACTCTGAAACCCTCATATCTTTATCTCTGTCTCTAAAATACATTCTTAATAATTTCTTCAGATCTCTTTTTCAGTTCAGTAATTCTGTCTTCAGCAGCATCAAATCTACTACTCAGCCCACTCCTAGATTTTTAAGTTAAGGCTTACATTTCTCATTTCTAGAAGTTTTGCTTAGTTCTTTTTCAAAATTGCCTGATTAGTTTTGATAGTCTCTTGTTCCTTACACTTTGATTCATTGTGCTGTTTCTACCTAAGGGGAGTCACTTTGTTTACCACAAATGAAGTGTTGCTGCCATTTGTGACTTTCGCTCAGGCTTGTCTGCAAAGTTTAAGGAAACCACACATTTGAGTTTTTGTTATCTGTACCAGAAGAGCAGTGCGCCTGAGGAAATACTTCATTTCACTTGGCTCTTTCATGCAATACCATCCCTCCGCCTTTCCTAGCATGTCAAACAGGAATGCAGACCCCTTGGTGATGTGTGCAGTGCCCAGTATGTATTCTTTTCAGCTTTTTTACCAGTGACAACCTGTATGTGACATTTTCTTTTGTTTTATTTTAAACAGAATGCCCATAATGCTACGTAGTTCAAACTGTGTTCTTACAGGAAAAACACCAGCAGAATTTGCCAAACTGAATGAATGTCCTTTAGATCCAGGTATGTGTGATTTCTTGGATTTGTGCCCCCTTCCTTTTGCTTTTTTTTCTTTTGCTTTTGTTTTGCTCTTGCTGTTGTTTTACCACTTTTCCTCAGAAACAATACCAGCCTTTCTGCTTTATAGTCAACTTGGGTAAAACTTTGCAAACCATTGAGAAATTTGGTTCCAACTTTATTCTATTGGTCTGTATTTTTAAAAGATATACCGTTTCCTCTTTTATTTCAAGTTTAAAACTTTAATACCCCAAGCTCTGATTTATTGCTATGGTTTATCAGGCTTTCCTTTGTCTCTTTGCTCAGTGGTTTCTTTTGGTATGCTTAGAAATTCAAGAGTAATCTCACAAAGTTCCTTGTCTACCTCATCTGAAAAGTCACAAGTAGCTCACTTCAGGCTGTTTTAAATGCCGTATAGGGGCAAAAAATGAAAGTCTTCTGTTTAAATTTTTTAAAGTTATATTTTTGTACTTATTTCTAGGCAGTATTTTTTTTAAGTTTCAAGCTTAGCACTTAACAGAAAGTTCTTTTACTTCCTTAATTCATGTTTCACATTGATTTAGTTTATAGTTGCTCTAATTTAATTCCTTTAAATTTGCGTTGATGTAGAATCCCAGAAGGTTTTGGAAAGAGGTTAACAAAGAACATGACTTTATTAGAAACAGGATTTTGCATAAGTCAAATATATTGCCTTCTTTTTGCTTATATCCTGAAGGTAAAATGAAGTCTCACTTTATCCTGTTCTGAATTGTGTGCAAAAGTGTGTCATAATGTTTTACGAGTTTTATTGAATATCGAATGTTATTTTGGAAACCTAATCTTAATCTGCCATTGTCAATGATATGTTAGAAAACTAAGAGCAAATTTTAGCTTATATTGAAGATTGTCAGTTAATTCTGTGCTTATAAAATCTGAAGACTAATATATTTAACATTTTTTTCATTCACCTCTCATATATGTCAGCTGCCGGTGATCCATAGACCAATAAGATACGTTCCTTGTCTTCAAGAAGCTTATCATCTTGTGGCTCATTTGTATAAAATCATGTGCTGAGACTATTACCAATTCGTAAAACAATATTGACACACCCCTTCGATCTGAGTGATGGCCAGCACCGTGAGGTGATGGAAGAGTGATCAGGAGATCACTGCCATTACTAAATCACACTGTTGGAAGGATAGCTGGTGACGCCTTTCTTGTTTCCCTTGGGCAGGGGGCTACTTCATTGTTAAAGGAGTAGAAAAAGTTATTCTTATCCAAGAGCAGCTGTCTAAGAACAGGATCATCGTGGAGGCTGACAGAAAAGGGGCCGTGGGTGCTTCAGTTACCAGGTATGGATGGCAGGGATGGTGTTCTTAAGAAATATTGATCATTCCATTAGTGTCAGATGATTATCGTTCAATATGGAGGTAGCCAGTTATTTCTCTCCAGTAACAGGCAGTGTAATAGTTAAACTATCTGCATTCAATTAATTGTGTAAGTCTGTAAGCATAGAGTATTGATTTAAACTTTCCAGTGATGAAAGTGTGAGACATTGCTCAAAAGGCCATTAGTTACTTTATTCAAGTTGAACTTTACGTTAATCTATAGCATTAAAGGAACTTTTAAAAAAGAAATTAAAAAAACCACTCTTTAGTTTTTCATGTGCCTTTTCAGTCTTTCACCATTTTACATATGTATTCCTACGCTGATATAATCAGAGACTATTTTATACTTAATGAATTGTATATCATGTACTTAACATTGTATTGTTAGTTTTCTAGGCCAACCTCCTTCATAGTGTACTCATTTTTCTACAACAGTATCCCTTATATCACTCCTGTAACTTCTTTTCTCTGATTTATTATTATGTAATCTGAAATTTGGATGTTAATGAGTTCTGGGAATAAAAAAATGTGGCATAGTTAAAATGTCAGTATGCAACAGAGTTTCTCTTCTGACAACCTACAGTGAACTGCTTAGCTTAGAGTATCTGCATTTTTCTTTCTGGTGGAGAGGCAGCTAACAATAGTGCCCATTTATTGAGCAGTTACTAGGAGCCAGGCAGTGTACTAGGTGCTTTATATATATTTAATTGTCACCTCAGCCCTCCAAGATAAGTGCTGTTATTTCCATCTGAGTAACAGGCCTTGAGCACAGGGTGACATCGATCATGAGGAAGCTAGCATTTGAATCCAGATCTAATAATTCTGCAACCAACATCTTCCTGTTGTACGCAGCTTTTGAAGCCAGGGCAATCAGGATTTGAATCCCACAGCTGTTTACTAGCTATGAGCTAGTTGGGGGAGTAGTTACTTAGCTTCTCTAAGCCTTGGTTTCCTCGTACGTGATTTGGGGGCAACACTTCGAAATAAGTGTTGGTATGTAGGAGATTAGAGCTAGTGTAAGTAGAGTGAGTAACAGTGCACACAGCATGTAGTGGGTGATCAGTATGTGTTATTATTGTGGTTGATTAAAGCTTGGAAATGTTTTTAAATCCACTAGGAAAATTACAGCTAACAGAGATCAATAGAAGGAGATTCCTTAGTTTCTTTTGGCTTCACTGTATACCAAAATTGTAGGTATATTTTATTGGATTATTAGTTTAAAAACTCATAGTATTTATTCATTTCCGTGTAGTTTTCCCATTATAGTGTAGGCTCATTTTGAAGTTTTTCATTTCAAATGTATAAAATTGATCAGAAATACATCCCACACTAGATCAAAGCAATTCAGGTAGAATCAAAGTGAAGTAGGTCAAAATGAATTGGTGATTGTCACTCATACACGCACAAAACTTCCACCATAATCTCAAAGCTAAAGAAACAATTCTAGTGTTTTAAAACGTTGATGGAAGTGGCGGTGGAGGCAGGAGAGGAGTTGTGTAAAAAGACACGTATTTGGAAGGACCTTATTGATCATTGCTGATCAATTGAATCTTATTGATTGGTGGTCATTTGCTACTGCATGTTAACTAGCTTGGAACTAAGTGGGGATGTAGTTCAACCAACTTGTGTTTCCTTACAGCTCTACCCATGAGAAAAAAAGCAGAACCAATATGGCTGTGAAACAAGGACGATTTTATCTGAGGCATAACACTTTGTCAGAAGATATACCCATTGTCATCATATTTAAGGTGAGGCTGCAGGTATCTACTGAAAATTACAAAGAATTCTTTTTATGGTTTATTTTCATATGTAATTAGAAATTTGGAGCATAAGGAGTTCTAGGAGTAAAAAGAGTTGTGGCATAGAGAAGCTCTCAGTATTTAAAATTGAAAGCTAATAAGACTGGAGTTCAGGTACTTTTAAAAGTAGTGATCTATTTTGTTTTTTTTTTAATAGATACATAATAAAGAATTCCAAAGGTACAAAAGGGTATATAGTGATTAGTAAGCCTCCCACCCACCTGTACCTAACCGCAGTTATCCTACCAAAGGATACCACTGCTACTGGTTACTTGTGCACCTCTCTAGAGATAGTCTGTGCATATACAGCACATGAGTATGTAGTAGGTTTCTTTTCTGCTTTTTTTACTTACATACATTGCACACTGTTTTGCACTTAGCTTGTTTTCTTTTTTGTAACTTACATCTTGGAGATAGTGTTATATTAGTTCATACAGAGCTACCATGTTCTTTTTTTTTAAAATAAATTTATTTATTTATTTATTTATTTATTTATTTATTTATGGCTGTGTTGGGTCTTTGTTGCTGCGCGCAGGCTTTCTCTAGTTGTGGTGAGTGGGGGCTACTCTTCATTGCGGTGTGCGGGCTTCTCATTGAGGTGGCTTCTCTTGTTGCGGAGCACCGGCTCTAGGCACGCGGGCTTCAGTAGTTGTGGCACGTGGACTCAGTAGTTGTGGCTCGCGGGCTCTATAGCGCAGGCTCAGTAGTTGTGGCGCACAGGCTTAGTTGCTCCATGGCATGTGGGATCTTCCCGGACCAGGGCTCAAACCCATGTCCCCTGCATTGGCAGGCAGATTCTTAACCACTGCGCCACTAGGGAAGCCCTACCATGTTCTTTTTAACAAAGGGTTCCATTTATGGGTGTACCATAATTTATTTAACCATTCCCTTATCAGTGGACATATACAGCTCTTGCTATTACAAAGCTGCTGTAATATTTTATACAGGGCAAGGATATCTGTAGGCTAAGTTCCTAGCAGTGGAATTTTCTAGGTCAGAGAGTATGGACCAAGTTTTTTATTCTTTTTTATGGACTTCAGGATTCTGGTGAATTTCTTCATAAACACAAATCTTTAAAGCTGATTTATCTTGTTTGTGAATTGTTGACTTAGAACCCAAAAGACATTTTCCCACAGAAATAATGTTTAAATGGTATAGTCTTCTCAGATAATAGTGGCCCATTTAGCCTGCTCTGTGACTTAAATATACATATTCTATGAATGGTTATTTGTAGTATTAGTCGTTAATCAAACAGAAAAATAGTCAGCATTATGTGATACAGTTGATGCTCAGTAATTGCAGATTCTGTATTTGGCAATTCTCCTACTTGCTAAAATTTATTTGTAACCCCCAAATCATCACATGTGGTGATTTTACCATTATTCACAGACACGTGCAGGCACAGAGCAGCGAAAAATTGGAGTCACCAGACTCGTACATTCCCAGCTGAGATCAAACATGGGGATACCATACCTTCTCATTTCAGCTCTCGTACTACAAACAAGTGCCCGTTTTGCAATCTATTTGGTGCCATGTTTTTCAAATTTTTGTGCTTTTTGTAAGCGATCTTTTTGTTTAAAATGGGCCCAGGCATGGTGCTGACGTGCTGTGTAGTGTTTCTAATCACAAGAAGGCTGCAGTGTGCCTTCCGGGGGAAAATGTGTGTGTTAGATAAGCTTCATTCAGGAATGAGTTACAGTGCTGCTGAACACAGTCGCGGTGTTAATGAGTCCACGATGATGTATATTAAATAAGGTGTCTTTAAACAGAACACACGTAAAACAAGGTTCTGCATTGATCAGTTGAAGAAAATGTAACCAGAGGCTCACAAGAACCTAACTCTGCATTTCTCCTGGGAACAATGTTTCACTGTTCACTAATTCAGTGTCTGCAGCAACTTTGCAGAACATGAGGTATATGGGTATAAAATGAATCTTGACAACTAGGTTGATTGAAATAAAGAGCTCAGGTTATTTGAGGAATTACTGAAAGATACTGGGTAATTCAGATAATTTTAGAGGTTGATAAGCCGCCAGTTGTTCATAGGTATTGAATGGATATTGACAGGTCAGGTTCATTAACTCAGGGCGTATCCATATTCTAAAAGCAATTACAAGAAGGAGGTTGTAGGAAATTTTCTTAATGCTTAGTATAGCTTAATGTGCTTTTGAGTTCTCTAAGTGAGATGATGCCATTTATTTTCTTTTTAGGATGATGGTGATGACCATAACAGCAGTACCATTATATCGAGGGGGCCAGAGAGAATTCTTAAATTTACTTTTTTATTACCTTTCTTCAAAGTTTATATTTTTTGTAATTATAATTTTTGTAAAAGGCAAAGTAATTTTGTCTTTTTTTATAGGGATCCCACAGTGCTCAGTGCAGTATCTTGTGTACATAGTGGGATTTAGTGGATAAAGAAAACTTTATCTATGTAAAATTACCTCTCCAGCAGAGGGCAGTATGTTACCATGCATCAGAAGGACGTTTATGGATGATTTCAATGCTTAAAGGTGCATAGGACTGCTTTCCTTAGACCAGAAATTATAAATTAATTATAATGCAGAAAATCTTATATCACTCATATGGAAAATGGGTCACTAGACACATGCATGCCTTAAAACCAGAAAATCTTTATTAAATACTTTTTTTGATTAGTTGACAAAAGTTTGATAAGACAGTTTCATCTGTCAAATTTGTTTAATATTATTTTGTAAATGTATACATGTATTTATAGCTGACTTATTAAATCCTTTTTAGAATGGGGCTATAAATTAACAGTGTGCATTTTTATGTAGCCAGTAGTTGAGATTTCAAACTTCTCCCTTTCTGATTATAAAATAGTCCTTGGGTTGTAAAAATTCAGAAAGCCACTAAAAAGTATAAGTACTTTTTTGGATATATTTTTTTCAAGACCTTTTTTCCTTTGCTTTTGTAATATACACATTGATTTTATTTTATTTTTTTTCATTTAACAGTGAATTGTGACTAGCTTTCCTCATCTATTAATAAAATCCACATCATTATTTTTAGTAGGTGTTGTATAGAATGCGTGTATGTGGTATAATCTATTAAGCAAATTCCTGTAGTGTGACATTTATGTGTTGTTTTGTTCCCCTAAGTTTTCACTCTTATACACAACTCTGGGGATCCTTGTACATACATGTTTGTGCATGTTGCTGATTATTTTGTGAGACTTAATTCCTGGGCGTGGGATTATATATATTTTTTAAAACTTGGTGCATGTCATTAAATTTTTCTCCCGAAACATATTCATTACATTTTAATCAGCAGTATATACGAATTAAAATAAATATTTAGAAATTTTCAGTTCAAATAAATTAATTAAATTCATTGGTCACGCATAGTCACTTTTTTTGGTCTCCCACAATAGGGATGTTTTAATAAACTTGTTTGATAACCACTATTGAGACTTTCCCATCTGGGAGGGAGCATAGACTATTGGTATCTTAGAATCAGACTGATCTAGGTTGATTTCCAGCCTCTCCACTTATTAGCTATGTGTCCTTGGGCAGATTTCCCAATCTTCCTGAGTCTTGGATAACTATATCTAGTTAGTTATCCAAGTGAGCATTTCACCCAAGGGGGTTGTTTGAAGAGCAAATGAGATAATATATATTTTGAACAGTAGACTGCGTAGAAAGACAATGCTATTTCTTTTTACTGAGTTCTTACACATTTAATGTCAGAAGCCCCGGAAAATAAAGTAGGATAGGAGAAAAGTCACATCGTTTCTCTTTTTGTGTTGTGTGGCCCTAACACAGACCTTGACAGTCATTAGGACTTGATGGTTGTTGATTGTAGCCAACAATTGGCTAAAAGTGACAGAAGCAGCAGGGTTTCCAGACTCCATGCTGAGTCTGAATATGACGGATAAAGCTTTTAAGGCCTAGATCAGCCTTATTAATTCCCTCCTTTACATTTGTATCCCTCAGTATTCAACAGTTGCACTATGATGGCATCTGTAGTCTGAAAATTTTTATGGAAAAGAGGACAAATATAAGGGTGTTGGGCATTGTATTATATTGAAATTTTTGATCTTTAAAGAGAAAAAAATTACAAGGTTAAAGTGGGCCATCACAATTCTTTTATTATCTGCTAGGACTGCTTTTGGTAATGATAGGTTGACTTCTGTCTACTTTAAAGAAAAATTAGTGATTTCTGAATGTTAGATATTTTAAGAACTTACCCGTTTCCCTTCTTCACGTAATATATTTCAGCATGTCACCGTTAGCTTACATATCATTCTATTCTGCTCATTAGTAGTCTTCTTTCTGTCTCTAAAAATCACACTTTTAGTCACACTTAGTGGATATCCAAGGAGAAGACTTCCTGCCACTTTTTAAAGAGCACCTCCCCTTATTTTTGCTCTTATTGCTGATCGCCAGACTGGGTGACCTTCTGCTGAAACGTATTATCTCTGCTATTTTTTCATAAGGTTATTAAATAGCATTCACTTTTGACTTATTAGTTAGGTGAAATGATTTCAGATATCTGGAGTACAAAGAGTTCCATAAAAAGCTACTTTTCAGATGTCTGAATTATGTCTGTAAAGCAAAGTGGTTGGGCATTTTGCTGTCATTTCCATAGCAATATGTCATTTATTTGTAGCTGTGACTTCCAAAGGCTAAATAGTCATAAAGTCAGTTCCATCTTTGGAGCTGGAGCACAGTTGATAACCTGACTGAGTTATCACCCTGTATTTCAGTGATCTGATATAGGAAGAGTTTAGGCCTTTTAGAGCAAAGCTTTGCCACTGATCATTCTTTCTGCACATATGGTGTCATTTACCGTGTGCTTGGCATATCTTTGCTTCATAACTTAGAAATATTTAGTAGGCCTAAACAAGCAGTCTGTTTAGATTCATGTTAGGCCACTCGAGAGTTTTGTGCAATTATAAAATTACTGCCTAGATCAGCAGCAGGACAACTTGAAGTGGCAATCCATATGTCAAATAAGGAAGGACTTTTTCATTATTAAACACCAAAAGAGGCAATCAAGTATATAGCCTTTTTTACTTGGAGATTACTGAACTAAACAGTATTAAGGTAATATAGGTGGCATTCAGATGATTTAGATGTTAACTTGCCTAAAGAAAGGGGGCTCAACCAGAAAGCCACTGCCATTTCAACTCTAGGATTCTATTTATGTTTTAGTGAGACTTTTTCCTGCTGCTTGGTTTGGCATCTGTCCTGTATAGCAGCGGTCCCCAACCTTTTTGGCACCAGGGACCAGTTTCGTGGAAGACAGTTTTTCCACGGATGGGGCAGCAGGGGGGATGGTTCAGGCGGTAACGCGAGCGATGGGGAGCGATGGGGAGCGGCAGATGAAGCTTCGCTCACTCGCCCGCCACTCACCTCCTGCTGTGCGGCTCGGTTCCTATCAGGCTGTGTACCGGTACCCGTCCACAGCCAGGGAGTTGGGGACCCCTGCTGTATAGGTCTCTTTTTAGTGTTCGGGCTTTCCTCTGAGAAGAGAGGTGCATTAGTTACAAAGTTTCACATCAAAGGTTTTAGAGAACAGTGACTGCAAACTATTGCCTTAGTATTGTTTTTTTAAAACTGTTTTGGTTCCATTGAAACCCATATAACATTATTTTGAGAGATTGACAAGTAAAAATTAACCTATATTCTATTTAGCTTTTCACAGAGAAGTATTCTCATCTGATGTTTCTTAGTGGCTACTTGGCAGACCAAGGAGGAAGTGCAGATGGCTCTACATATACGCCATCACCATTGGAATAGATGCAACTCAGTGTGTTTGGTCAAAGGATAATCCAGTTTTTTGGTGTTTTTTTTTTTTCATTTGTTTAAAAATTAGAACTGATAATTTTTTAGGATTGCTTTCTTCTTTAATCCATGAAAGACTAAATGTCTTAATGAATTTGTGTAATTTTTGGAGTTGGTGTCTAGTGTCCATTTGAATAAGTGCATCATATCAGAGATTAAAAAAACATGAAAATTAACATATAAAAAAGAGATCTGTATCCTTAGAACTTCTTTATTTGTTCACTAAACAAAACTTGTTTTGAACAAAACAAGTTATACACTTAAAATATTTTTTTTTAAGTTTAGTAGATTTAATTCCCACAGTTGGTCTATTAGTTATCTGTGCTGAATAACAAATTACAGCAGAGTCTCTGTTGGTGAGGGGTTAGGGCATTGCTTGGCTGAATGCTTCTGGCTCAGGGTCTTTCATGAGTCGAGGTGTCAGCCAGGGCTACAGTGGTCTGAAGGCCGGACTGGGGCTGGAGGGTGGCTCACCCTCAGGGTAAGAGCCTTTGCTCCTCACCACTGGACCTTCCATGGATGCTTGAGTGTCTCCATGACATGGCCGCTGGCTGCCACAAGGGAGCCAACAGGAAGCGGCAGTGCCTTCCATGACCGAGGCTCCAGGGTCATACAGTCGTTTCCACCTTTTCTGTATAAATGAGTCATTAAGTTTAGCCCACACTCAAGGGGAGGAGAATTAGTCTTTACCTTTTGAAGAGAGTGTCAAAGAATTCGTGAACGTTTTCAAAACCATCACAGTTGGCCTGAAAGGGACATAGCATCTATTTAACTGCCCCCGAAAGCTTCAAAACTTTCAGTAAGCTTACATCTGATCCTAAGGTATCCAAATCGAATTTTAAGATACAGACTACTAACATTCAAATGTAGAGGTGTAGAATGTTGAGCTGGAAGGGGCCTTGTTGTGCCCTGTCGTGACAAATGAAGAAACTGGGGTGGAGGAGGTGACGTGTAATAGTGGTTGTCAGGCCTGTTGTTGACATTCTCTCTTGGCTTTGGAGAGGTTCCCTTTCCGTTGTACTCAGGTTCATGTTCTCCATGTTCTGCATCAGACTCAAAATTCCTTTTTCCTTCTCTCTCTCTTGTGTGTGGAGAAGAACTGAGAACTAGATCATTAAAGTTTAACTAGACAAGTACCCCTGGTTCTCTTTTCTCTGTGTAGCTAAAGGAAGAATTTTAATGCAAACATAACTTTCCCCTTCACTTCTCTGCCAAGAGAGGTTTAGTGAGATTATGCTGTATTTCTTGATACGGCAGAATGCCAGGCAAATGTGTGAAGGAGTAAGCCTTAGTACCATATGGAATCTACGAAGACCTGCGCTGCCGGCTGCCACCTTGAAACACTTAAAGATAAGTGGGTTTCTTAAACCTAAGTGTGTTCTTGGTTTTATAAAAATCTCTTTAAAAACCTGCATAAAGTAGAGCTTGATATCTCTAGAATAGTGAGGTAAAACATCCGTTAAGAAAAACTCTTTTAGCCTGAAGGTGCATGATTTGACAGTTCTCAGAGAAATTAATCTTGTGGCAAAACTAATTGGGGTTCTGTTTATTTTCAGCCATGCATATTTTCTGATTTACTGCTCTTTGCCTGTTTTGTCTTGTTTTGTTTTGTTTTTTTCAGTTTGCCTTTGTAATTGTGACCAGTGTCTCCACTATACCTCCCTACTTCCTTTCTCATGATGAAAATCATAGGATACTTTAAATTATAGAAGACAGTACACATACAAAAAGTGCTTGAGAATGTTTGTTTTCCTCTTCCTAATCAAAATTTCTGTTTCAGGTTCTTCTGCAGCTTGGGCTATGGCTGCCAATGCCAGATGGCACCGTTTCTGAGAAAAGAGCTAGCTTTTGCTTAGAAGTAATACCCACAAACAATGCCAAATTAGCATAAGCAAATGTCAGTGAGTTAACACAGAGCCAACACTCATTCTATCTTTTCTTTCCTTCCTAGGCCATGGGTGTTGAGAGTGACCAGGAAATTGTGCAGATGATTGGAACAGAGGAGCACGTGATGGCTGCATTTGGGCCCAGTTTGGAAGAGTGCCAGAAAGCTCAGATTTTCACACAGATGCAGGTGTGTCTTTTCATGTTGTCCTTTGCTATGAAAGGGAATTGGAGATTTAATGCCGCTCATTGATAAAGCATCAGATGCAGTGACTTTTAAGGGTATAGGTTTGGGGAGGATGTTGGGGAGATGGGAGGAATGGTAGAGAAGCTTCTTTGACTCATTATTTGAGGGATTGGAGGAAGGAGTTTGCCTAGACAAATTATCAGCCTTTGGTGTGTAACTTAGAAGCGGGGGGGACCAAGAGGCTTTTGTTCTGATAGGATAGCAAGTACTCTTCTTTTCCTTATTTGCCTGAGTGATACAAGTTTTTAAACTACAGCAACTCTAGTGTAGAAAGTTTTTTTTTTCATGTGTTTCTCTTTAATATTCCTTTTTATTCCCTACTTCCAGTTGCTTTCAGCATCCAGTTTTATGTGGTCTGTATCCCTTTTCCTGAATTCCAGTGTGTCCAGCAAGAAACACCCAGGTTTAGAACCCCTTTACCACTACAGAGCCTTTGTTGACCTGCCTTGGGCACTACCAGTTGCAACCTGTGGATTGTAGGACAAGACTCAAAGATGAAGTTAGAGAACTGTATATATGCTAAACATAATCAAAATAATTGCACTTCCCTTCCTATGTGACAGGGAGCCCTAATTGCCATACTTAGGATTTTTAGTTATACATTTGTGAAGTGCTTTCCTAAGTGTAAATCAATAGTGACATTCCTCATAGTCATCCTGGGAGGTAGGAATTCCTTACTGTAGAAGCACAATGGACAATTCTTATATATCCATACATATATTGTCTGTTCTGTGGGTTGCTTACAAGGTATAAATTCCATGATGCTTTTTTCTTGTCACCCAGGATGTTATTAGAGATAGCATCTTATATCTGTTAGTATGTGTTCTGAAAAGTCAAACCAGTCTTGATAGTTTCATAGACTGAGTCAAACATTTAGGAAGGTTGATTGTCATATGTAAGTACATATAATTCAAAAGCACAAATCAGTAGGGATTATTCTTATCACTGCCTTCTTTTTCTGTAGTTAATTAACAGTCAACTCTAGTTATCAGGCAGGCAGCATCAGGAAAAGTTGTTTGGATTTAGGAGATTCTAATTTTGCTCTTCATTGAAAGTGAAATATTTAGTGAATATGCATTTTTGTTATAAACTGAAATTACATTGTCCAGGGGCTCCAAGAACGTGAAGAGAAAACGTTAAGAAACACCAAGGAATTGGCTCACTTTTGGAAGACACACTCTATGCTTTAAAGCTGTATAATGCCTTGGAAGAACGATTTGCCTTAATGCTACCCCTGTGGATTCAGTGCGATCCATTATTCATTTATTACAAACATCATCATTGTTGGTCAGATAACCTTTTCACTGTAAAGCTATTTGAGCGGGGGCTAAACAGTGGGTTGGCAAATCATTCATTTATTTCTCTTCAATAGGTACTGACAGAAAATTTTAGCTAACAGAACTAGAAAAGTTCAGTTAAAAGATGGGGAGAATGTGCAGTTATTTAACTTAAGAAAGACAAATGTTCCTAACGTGAGAAAGACAAACAGGAAGTAGAACTTTGAGATGGCTTGTTCTCTGTATGCTGGATTAAAGCAAAGATTAATTATTTGCAACTGATGAAAGGTTACAGTGGCACAGGTAATCCAAAATGGTTGATAAATTGAACATATGAGTTAAGGTAACATGAATATTTTATGTTATTCTAATCGAAAATGTAGCAAGTACACTTTATCTTACGTAATAGAACTTTTGACGACATGGCACTTTAGTGGATTGCTTAAAATCTGTGTTTTGTTTTGTCTTTAATGCTTCCCTCTTCAGTGACTCCTCCACTTCTGCTCACAAAGCCGTTTTGCTGTTATATTGGTCACGGATGTTTTACATTTTCATTGCCAGGGGCTCTGATAAATAGAGAAGAAATTAGTTATTACCGTTTTGGGAGGATAGGATGCACTAGGGGTGTCGTCTTGGCCTGTTTATGAACAGATTGGGCTCCTACCCTAACCCTCACACTGTGAACCCCTGGCAACTTTATTAGGTATTCTAGGGAAAAGGTGACTTTCTGCTACATCAGAAAGAATACCAGGCTCCCCTGTGTTCCTCTGTTTCTTGCTCAAAGAAGTGAAGAATCTTTAGCCTCTTTCCCAAGGGAACTAGAAGACCAAAATTTAATGAAGACAGCTCAGTTTAGGGAAAACTGAAGCGCCTATCTATTCGTGGTTCCCACCAACTGCTGACTTGCCTCAGTCAGTTACTTAGTTACTACTTACTGCTAGGTTACCGCAGCTTGTGTTTTAAAGGTCTTAGTTTATTTTACACTCTAAATGACCTTTTTTTAAGCAGGGAAGATTCCTAGATTTGATGTCTAGTCTTAACAGAGGAGTTCCATTTAGTTCTAGGCACTATTTTAGTCATTAGGAATCGAGGAAAAAGATGACATGTCATCTAGTAAGAGAGACATACAGGTAAATAGACAATTAAAATATAGTGTGATCTGAACATGAATGGAAGTACTCAATTCTTTATACATAAGGAATTAAAATAGCACAGAGAAAGGAGTGTGGTTAGGAAAGGCTTCAAAGAGGAAGTGATACCTGATCTAGGTTTTGCAGCATGGAGAAGAAATTTCCCAGGCAGGTAACTGGGGACAGGAATTCCAGGATAAAGAATCAGCCCTTTCTTCTAACTGAAAACCAGTTAAAAAAAAAAAAAAAAAAAGCATTAATTGCTTTTACAAAATAATAAGAACCACATTATCCTCTTCTTTTCAAACTTTTTTTTATGGAAAAATTTCAACATATACAAAGTATATGGAATAGTATTATGAACCCCATGTGCCTATCACCCAGCTTCAACAATTAAAAACACTTTGCCATTCTTGTTTCATCTAAATCTCTGCCTCCTTCTCACCTATTACTTGATTAGTTTTTAATATTTCAGTTTTTAGGTAAAATGTATATACACTGATAAGTACAAATCTTACTTGTATAATTTTTATAAGATATAGAATATTGCCATTACCCCAGAAAGTTCCCTCATGCCCCTCCTAGTTAGTTTTCACCTCTATTATCTTCTTCCCCCACTGATCTTATTTTTTCACCATAGATTAGTTTTGCCTGTTCTAGAATTTTATATATGGAATTATGCAGTGTAAACTTCTTGGTGTCCAGCTTTTTTTGTTGAGCGTATTGTCTTAGATTCAGCCAAGTTGTTCCTCTTTATGTCATCTATCCATGTGGTCTGTTCCTTTTTATTGTTTTTTTGTTTTCTGTGTGGTTTTTTTGTCTTTTTTTTTTTAAATTTGGCCACATTGCGCAGCTTGCAGGTTCTTAGTTCCCCGACTAGGGATTGAACCTGCGCCCCTGCAGTGAAAGCACGGAGTCCTAACCACTGGACCACCAGGGAATTCCCATGTTCCTTTTTATTGCTGAGTAGTGTTCCATTGTATGAATATACCACAGTTTGTTATCTTTCCCTGTTGATGGACGTTTGGTTTGTTTCACTCTTTTCCTGTTAACGAATAAAACTGCCGTAAACGTTTGTGTACAAGTCTCTGCCTGAACAGTTTGGCATTTCTCTTGGATAAATACCTAGGCGTAGAATTGCTGGATCAAAAAGCAGTTGTGTATGTAACTTTTTTTTTTTTTTTTTTAAAGTACATTTTTTTTTAATTAATTAATTTATTTATATTTATTTTTGACTGTGTTGGGTCTTCACTTCTGTGTGAGGGCTTTCTCTAGTTGTGGCAAGTGGGGGCCACTCTTCATCGCGGTGCGCGGGCCTCTCACTATCGCGGCCTCTCTTGTTGCGGAGCACAGGCTCCAGACGCGCAGGCTCAGTAGTTGTGGCTCACGGGCCTAGTTGCTCCACGGCATGTGGGATCTTCCCAGACCAGGGCTCGAACTCGTGTCCCCTGCATTGGCAGGCAGACTCTCAACCACTGCGCCACCAGGGAAGCCCTGTATGTAACTTTTATAAAGTTGGAACTGCCAGATCTTTTTCCAAAGTGATGGTACCATTTTGCAGTCCCCCCAGCTGTGTCTGAGAGTTCTGATTGCTTCACATCCTCACCAACATTCAGTGTTGTCAGTCTTTTTAACTTTAGCTATTCTAGTGGGTGTTTGGTGGTATCTCATTGTGGTTTTAATCATGCATTTTCCAGATGACTAAGGATGTTGAACACTTTTTCATGTGCTTATCGATTTCCTTTGTGAGGTGTCTGTCCAAATCTTTTGCTCGTTTTCCTTATTGAGTTGCCTTTTTATTATTGAATTTCAGAGTCCTCTTTAAAAAATATAAATATAAAAAAAATAAAAATAAAATTAAAAAAAATATATACATATATCCTGGATATAAATCCCTCGTCAGGTTTATGTATTGCAGGCATTTTCTCCCAGCCCATTAATTCCCTATTCATTATCTTAACTGTGATGAGCAGTTTTTAATTTTGATAAAATCTGATTATCAATAGGGTGTTTTTATTTGTTTTTTTATGGTTATTGATTTCCATTTAAAGAAATCTTTGCCTATCCCAAGAGCAGTAACATATTCTCCTATGTTTTATTCTGGAAGCGTTATAGTTTTAGTTTTTATGTTTATGTCTAAAATCCATCTTAAACTAATTTTTCTATTTGGTGTGAAATAAGGGTCAAGGTTAATTTTTTACTTTATGGATATTTAGTTGTTTTGACATCATTTATTGAAAAGACTTTCCTTCGCCCATTGAATTGCTTTGGCACTTTTGTCAAAAATCAATTGACCATAAAAGTGTGGTTTATTTCCGGACTTGTTATTCTCTTCCATTGATCCGTTTGTCCTTACCCTCTCATCACACTGTCTTGATTACTATAGCTTTATAGTTGAAATCACGTAATGTAAATCCTCTGACTTTTTCAGGATTGTTTCGGCTATTCTTTTTCATTTTCATATATATTTTGGAATCAATCAATTTTTGTTTTTTAAAAAGCCTGCCAGGAGTATAGTTAGCAATTATGATATATCTCTTGGTCAGTTTGGAGAGAATTTTAACAGTAAGCCATCTTAACACTATTATATGTTCCAGTCCATGAAAATGGCATAACCCTCAATTTATTTAGGTTTTGTTTTCTTTCAGCAGTGCTTTGTTGATTTCAGGATAGAGGTCATACATGGTGTAATTCCTTTTTGAGGGGAAAAACTACTACCCCAAAGTGTTAACTATAGACTGTGGTGCTCTCTGGGTGCCTCCACCCAGAGATGGCTGGGTGATCTGTCTCCTCTGTATTTTCTAAATATGATGGCTGATACATCTATCTCCTCTGTATTTTCTAAATTTCCTACAATGATCATGTATCAATTCTATAGTAAGAAAACAAATTATAAAATAAAAAGGGAACCAGTGTATTAAATAGCATGTAAATGCTTCTTTGTCACTGATTTATGACAAATGTTGATTTTTGACTAGGACCAATTCAGCTTTCTCTATAACCAGGATCCTTGTCTGTTTTGCTTATAGTGTCATGTATGGGTAGTTTAACAAATTCTCTCTGATGATGTCATTCAAACATTATTATAAATATATTCTGTTTTTTACAGGCATTAAAATATATAGGGAACAAAGTAAGAAGGCAAAGGATGTGGGGAGGTGGACCAAAGAAAACCAAAATAGAAGAAGCAAGAGAGCTCCTGGCTTCTACCATTCTGACCCATGTACCAGTGAGTAACCCCTTTGCAACTGAATAATGATCATTGTGGGGTCCATGCATTTCTGTTAAAGAATTTTGAATACAAGTTTACATTAATTAAAGCATAGCTCCTTAAGAAAAGAGAGAATCCTAAAGAGGACTCTCCAGTGGACTGCCCTGGAAATAATCTTCCATTATCAATAGTTTATTTGTACTTAGAGAATGTTAGCTGTATTGTATCATCATCATGTTTACTCTCTCTTGGTTCTTCTTTCAATCCAAAATTACAATTTTTTTATATTCATGTATATAGTAGCACTGCTATTAGATTTCACCGTTTTGAAGGACAGGGACGGTGTCTTAGATATTTTTAAATAACTTAAAACGAGCTTACAGTGCCTTGCTCATATGGATACTTTTTTAAAAATTGTGGTAAAATATACATAACATAAAATTTACCTTTTGTTAAAAAAATTTATTTATGTATTTATTTTTGGCTGTGTTGGGTCTTCGTTGCTGCGTGCGGGCTTCCTCTAGTTGTGGTGAGTGGGGGCTACTCTTTGTTGCGGTGCACGGGCTTCTCATTGCCGTGGTTTCTCTTGTTGCAGAGCACGGGCTCTAGGCGCACGGGCTTCAGTAGTTGTGGCACACGGGCTCAGTAGTTGTGGCTCATGGGCTCTAGAGTGCAGGCTCAGTAGTTGTGGCACACGGGCTGGAATCTTCCCAGACCAGGGCTCGAACCCGTGTCCCCTGCGTTACGAGGTGGATTCTTAACCACTGCGCCACCAGGGAAGTCCCAAAAATTTACCATTTTTATATGTACATTTCTGAGGCATTAGATACATTCTCAATGTTACGTTACCATCACTACCATAGATACTTATTAAAATATTGGATGGGCTTACCTCCTAGACCTTGAATTTTAGAGTTCACATTGTCCAGCCTCCTTCACTTACAGTGAAGATGCTCAGGTCTGGAAAAGCCAGATGCTTTACCTTGTCATCCAGCTGGTTAGTTGTCAGAGAGAGAGCGAGCTAGAATCCCATCTTCTGACCCTTAATATTTTTTTTTTTTTTAATTAACTTATTATTAAACAGAGATCAGCCATGTTGGCAAGAGTCATTCTTCCCCCACTCCCATTTAATATATATGCTACTCTTTCTAAGTTATAAAATTATTTGTTAGTCAGACCATCTTGTTAACCAAATAGTCTGCTTTTTGATGAATTAGCATGTGTATTATGCACGATGATCTAATTCAGGGATTGCAGATTCTACCTTCAGGGGCTGATTATAAATAAAGGAAAGTTGAAGGAACTGCAGAAGTGAACAGTGACCACCTAAACTGAATCTTAATGATTGTTTTCTTATTTTGAAACACCTTGTTAGCCAAATAATATGGGTCTCTGATTCTGCCCTTTGGCTGCCACTCATTTATGTGTATCCTTGATCTCATTCAAAGAATTAGAAAACTCTTAATGTTAAAGCTGTGTCTGAACTGAATTTTAGGTGATTAGAAAAACAGTTTAAAACTCAAAATAGCAAAAATGAGTAGTGGAAACAACAAGGGCTTTAGAGCCAGAGAGATAAGGGTTCAAACTGGGTTTCTTAACTTCCTAGCTGATTTACTTTGGGCAAATCTTAACTTTTCTAAGCTTCAGTTTTCTCATCTGAACAATGAAACTAATACCATTGTGCTAATTCAGTGATAGGGTGCACATAAAGCTCCATGGTTTGCTGGCTCCCAGACATGGCCATCACGTCTCCATTGGGGTCTCACTTAGCTTTGTACAATAGCTGAGGAGACCTTTTGGTTAAAAAGCCTTAGCTGATAGAATGCTGGCTGTACCGAAATTTATTTATGTAAATTGATAAAGCTGAACATTGGTACTTTTGTGTGGTTGCAGTGGGCCTAAGCTACCGTTTTTATAGTTTTGTTAGGGCTTCCCTGGTGGCGCAGTGGCTAAGAATCCACCTCGTAACGCAGGGGACACGGGTTCGAGCCCTGGTCCGGGAAAATCCCACATGCCGTGGAAAACTAAGCCCGTGACCCACAGCTACTGAGCCCACGTGCTACAACTACTGAAGCCCGCGTGCCTAGAGCCCGTGCTCCGCAACAAGAGAAGCCACCGCGATGAGAAGCCCGTGCACTGCAATGAAGAGTAGCCCCTGCTCGCCGCAACCAGAGAGAGCCCACGCGCAGCAATGAAGACCCAATGCAGCCAAAATAAATAAATAAAATAAATAAATTTTTAAAAAATGTTTTGTTATATATGATCCAGTGAGGAGTAAAGTCAGAATAGATAAACCAAGAAAAGACCTTCATTTTCCAGAATGGTTTAGGACAATATTTACCAAAGAATACTGTTAGAGGTGATTTTAGATGATATAAGGACATTTTTCTTTAAATAATTATGTATTTATTAGAAAAAATACCACTAGCACATTAAATCCATTTCTGTGGTATTTAGGATTTTATGGTATTGTATAGATGAAGCTTACTTAAAAATGAGTTGTTTAAAGTTGCCTAAAAATATTAAATAATTAGTACTTTAAGTGTTACAGAGATATGACAGTAATCTTGATGGTGGTACTTGAATGAGTAAAATGTAGAAAGCACTGGTTCAGATGTGTCTACCTAGAGGGAGAGAGATGGGCAGGATGCTCAGCAGTCCCTTCACTTGTACTTGAGGCTTTGGCTCCGAAGCCCGGCCTCTCAGTTCCTTGGAAGTGAGAGTGTTTCAGACTACGTAGTAGAGTCAGCATCACCTGGGAACTTGCCAGAAGTTCTTGGACTCTACCACAGACATACTGAGTCAGACACTCTGGGAGTGGGGCCCAGCAGTCTGTTCTAACAGGCCCTGCAATGATTATGATGCACACTAAAATTTGGAAACCACTGCTCTAAGGGTTTCCCCAAGATGCCTAAGACCTCTTTTTCCTCCAAGATAATATTAAAAGGACTCCAGAGTTTTGGCGATAACAATTCTGTTTCAGTGTTCCAAGCTCCTCTCGTAGGTCTTTTTTCTCTCCCTCTTTCAGATAGTTCACCAAGGGATAACAGAACTATTATTGTCATTCTACCAAAAAGTGATGTCAGCTACTAGATTAAAGGATTCCCACTTTCCATATCAGTAGGAAAAATGGGCTCAGTATTAACTTATTTTTTCAATTTAGACCTAAGGTTTACTTTTCAGCATATAGTAGTTTAAAAAGGGGGGAACGGCAAAATGAGTTAACGTTCAAGTGCCTTTTAAAGTGCAGTGGGGCATCTGCTGTAAATATCCATATTTATTTCTACTTATAAATGTCTTGGGAGAATCTCCCACTATTTATGCAAAATAAACACGTGATACAGACTTTGTTAAAAGTTGAAAATTTGGTTAATGAAAATTTGCTTCATTTTTTTCATTAACAAAAAAAGTAAATACAACTAGAAGAGTTACATGTTTAATGTAACTCACCACATTAAAATCAGAAAAAAAAAATAAATTAGATGTATCTGAATGGAGGACCATACAGTTTGTAAATACCAACTGAGAGTGTAAATTACTTATAGCTACTCAAAGACTGGGTTCTTCTGCTCAGTGTTGTGGTAATTGGTGTTATGGTTGTAGGGTTTTTTTGTTTGTTTGTTTGAGGACGGACCAGAGACTTTTCTTTTTGAAGATCTAGATTTATTCCAACCTTTCTTATTGATGTAATTGTTTTGTGAGTACAGGATGACAAAATAGCTTTTAGGGCTGCTTTTTCTCTTACCACGTTCCAAAATTAACACATTTCTTTTAACACATTCTAAAGTTCTCAGTAATAGAAAGGGGATATGTTGACCTAATGAAGACATGAAACTTCCTTTGAAGGAGAATGAACTTTTGGAAACATATACAGAATTTCTAACATCCTATATTATTTAGTGTAATTCCTTAGCAGCAGCAGAAAAGTGTGTGAAGGAGACCGGTTGCTGTTCTTTAATCTGTTATAGTGATAAACTTAATAGGATATCATTGGGATCTTACTCAATGATTAAGGAAAGTAAAACAGAAATTTTATAATATGAATTTTCTATAGACAAGCCTATAAAATGTTCCTTAGAATTGGCAGAAGCTTAGTCCGTACTCTCAGAGCTCATCGTTTAGGTTGTAGAGAAAGAATTTACCTAGTTACCTAAGGTTTTTGTCTCCCCAAACAAACCAGTGCAATGATTTAACCAGTTCTGATTTAACTTACTGATTGGGCCAGATTTGTTCATGTAGATTTCAGTTGTAGAAGAGAAGATTGAATAGAACATTTGCAGCAAATTTATTCATCAGTCTGTTGATTCATTCTATAGATATTTGGTGAGTCCTGACAGTGTACCATTCCTGTTATTTATTGCTGCATAACAAACATTTCCAAAACTTAATGGCTTTAAGATAACTGTTTATTGCTCTCTCTCATGGTTCTCTGGTTTGCCTGGGCTCAGTGGTGGGGAAGGACGTTCTCAGTTTGGGTCTCATGAAGTTGCAGACAGATAGCAGCTGAGGATGGAGTCATCCAAAGCCTCAACTGGGGTGGGCATCCAAGATGCGTCTTCACTCATATCTCTGGCTCCTCATTGCTTTTCCAAGTGGCCCTTTTCTCCCCAAAAGAGTGTCCTAGACTTCTCACATGGTACTTCAGGACTTTAAGAAAAAGGAAGTGGAAACTTCTAGTTTACAGGCCAACCCAAAGGGGGTGATGGACTCCACCTCTTAATGAAGGAATGGCATAGAACATATAGGGAGGGAAGGAGTTGATGGTGGTCATCTTTGAAGAAAAGCTACCACAGGTATTGAGTACAAAGATGAAAAGTCATCATCTCAGCTCTCAGGAAGTTTACAGACTAGTTGAATTTCTTTGAATAGGGAGAATCAAAACAATTCATTATTTTCTTATTTAAATATGATAACACTGACTGTTTTCTTGAGGCACCTTAAATTTTAATGTGCATTGTCTCAAAAATTTTCTCTGATTTCTGAATTACAGGTTAAAGAATTCAATTTCCGAGCCAAGTGTATCTATACCGCAGTGATGGTGCGAAGAGTAATTCTGGCCCAAGGAGATAATAAAGTTGACGACAGAGATTATTATGGTAACAAGCGATTGGAGTTGGCAGGACAGGTGATTTAATTATTTTATGTCAGAAATCTTATTTTATTTTCCTCAATAAAAATTAATTTAGTGTTCATTTTAGATAGGAGGAAGAGATGGTTGAATGGAATATAGGTTTTGTATATTTGGAGTATAAGCATTCACACATGACTAACTATCTCTTTGACTTAACAATTGCTATGAAAACTCTTAGTTCTTTAAATATGTTAATAGTGTTACCTATATTATATCTTTTTTTGAGATGTTTACCCTCATTCTGTTTAATGTAGGACGTGATGTATGGCTTTAAGTAATATCATTTATTCAGTTAACAAATATTTATTAAACTCCTATCGTGTGCCAGGCATAGTTCTAGAAACTGGTATACAGGGAAAATAAGACAGACAAAGGTCCATTTTCTCTTAGTCCATATAGTCTAGTGAGAGAGATAGACAATAAACAAGTAAACAATTGCCTAACTTTTTTAGTGATGTAGTAGAAGTAGGTTAGTGAGGACATCTTTTATCTCATTTTCAGTCTTAGCCTGATAAATTTTATCTTATTTTGAGAGTATGTATCCCTTTCAACTGGGTAACAGGTGTCTAAAACTTTGAAACTTCATGTTTCAGCATTTAAATCAGAAATTCCCTTTAAATCAAACAGCTAGAATATAGACCTGGCTGCTTTTGATATTTTCTCTCTGTTTTAGTTAGTTAGTTAGTTAGTTGGTTGGTTGGTTGGTTGGTTGCGCTGGGTCTCAGTTGTGGTGGGTCTTAGTTGTGGCAGGCAGGCTCCTTAGTTGTGGCTCCAGGGCTCTTTAGTTGCAGTTTGCCAACTCCTTAGTTGCAGCACGTGGGCTCCTTGTTTGCAGCAGGTGGGCTCCTTACTTGTGGCATGCAAACTCTTAGTTGCGGCATGCGTGTGGGATCTAGTTCCTTGACCAGGGATTGAACCCAGGCCCTCTGCATTGGGAGTGCAGAGTCTTATCCACTGTGCCACCAGGGAAGTCCCTATCTTTGGTTTTAATGAAGTGCCTTGGTGTGGTGGTCTCTGTTAATATCCTACTTAGGGTTCACTAAGTTCTTAAGTCTGTAAATTTATGTCTAACCGAATTTGAGACATTTTTAGTCTTTAAGTCTTTGATATTTCTTCAAATATCTTTTTTGTACTATTCTCTCTTCTCCTTCTGACTCAGATTATATTGTTAGACCCTTTGGTATTAAGGCTCTGTTGATTTTTTTTCAATTTTACTCTCTTCTTCAGATTGGATAATTTCTATTGATCTATTTTCAGGTTCCCTTACTTTTTCTTATGTTGTCTCTAATATGCTATTACACTCATCCAGTTAATTTTTTAGTTTAGATATTGTATTTTTCAGTTGTAGAAATTTCATTTGGGTATTTTTTCTCTACTGAGATTTCTTGTTTGTTTATTCATCACAACCATATTTTCATTTACATCCTTGAACTTTAACATCTGTTTTAGAATGCTGGTCTAATTCCAACATATCAGTCATCTCCAGACCAATCTCTTGATTAAATTTTCTCTTGAGTATGGGTCATGTTCTCCTTTTTCTTCATGTGTGTAACAATCTTGGATTGTATCCTGATGGACATTGTGGATGATGAATGGTAGAGACTCGGAATTCTGTTTTGTTCCTCTGAAGAATGTTTGTTTTTTGTTTGTTTTAAGGCAGTTAACTTGGCTGTAAACCTCTGAATCCTGTCTCCTTGCAGCGAACAGCTGAAACATTCTGTATAATTCTTTCAACCATAGCTGGGCTGTAAGATGTTCCTTCCCCCATTCTTGTGGTTATTTGTCTTACCAATTTAAGCAAGTATTTTTAATTTTTAAAGAACAATGTTATGATTAAAAAATAATATAACAGTAAACATTGTAAAACAGCAGATATTAAAATAAAACTAATAATACACAGTAAAAATGTTTTTAAAACATAACATATTAGCACAGTAAAAAGACTTTCAAACAATTACAAGGAAGTTTACAGTGAAAATGAGTCTTTCTCACACTCTGACCCCCCCACTCTTTCACCTGACCCAGTTCTCAGTTCCTCCCCCCGGTAATGGTCACTTTTCTCTTCATCCCCTTTATCCTTCCAGAGACACCCTATGCATATACAAATATCTTTATTAACTGGCTTTTTAAAGTTTTACTGTTGGAAACTCATGGTTTGTGGACATTCAGGCCTGTGTGAATTTATGCTGAGTTTTCTGGCCTCCTTTGGGGTCCTTTGTCAAGGGCAAGTTTGGAGTCAAGCTTTGCAGTTTTAGAAGAAATCACATAAAGGAACATTTTGTCCTCATTAGTATGAAACATATATTCAAAGCAGTATGTCTGCTTACTTAGTGGGGATTTAATCATTAAATGTGTGTGTTGCCACAGAAATTGACACATGCCTGCTTTTGTGTATGTGCTTTTTAGTTATGAAAATTTTCATGCATACAAGACTATATATAACACGTATGTGTGTTTGTGTGTTAAGACTCAATAAAGCAAATATTCACATGTCCCAACTCAAGAGTGAACACAGCATTAGTACGTTTGAATCTTTTTATGTGCTTTCTCTGATTTTCACCTACCCCTCCCGTCTGTCTGTTCTGGAGGCTCTGGCCAGGTGCCTGCCTATTTACCTGGTGCAAAGCCATCCCGACACATTCGTGAGCATTTACTGTGAGATTGGGTGAAGCACAGGTCCATTTCCCAGGAGCATCCCTCAGCAGGCCTGAGCTTCAGATGTGAGTTTCAAGAATTTTAAAGCATGAAGTCTTACTCAGAATCCCAATATTGAAAGAGATAAAAGTTGAGCCTCTCTGGTTGAGGTGGGGTGTAAGGGCTTGTTTCTATGCCTGTTTGCCCTTCCCCTGAAACTCCTCTGTGAAGTTCATAAACACAGTCTTACTGCTCTACAGAACCAGGTGTAGACTTTTTTTTTTTGGCTGCGAGGCATGTGGGATTTTAGCTCCCCGACCAGGGATCGATCCCTCACCGCCTGCACTGGAAGGTGTAGTCTTAACCACTGGACCGCCAGGGAAGTCCCCAGGTGTAGACTCTTTAGCAGGCTTGTCAGGGTCCTTGATGATCTTGCCCCTGTGCGCCTTTCCAGCCTCATCTCATGCCAAGGCGAGCCACTCCTTCCCAAACACAGTGTGATACTCTTTCATACTTTGAGTTATGCCTTCTGCCTAAGTTGCCCCTCCCTTATCTCCCCTTCTCCCTCCCCATAATGAGGGGCTCCTACGCCTTCATCATTCTTTGAGTCACCCTCTTTGAAACCACCTGTGAACCCCAGGAGTAGTTAGTAGCTCGGTCGTTTAGGTCTTTATTTGCATGCTGAATTACTGTACAATTCTCTACCTGCACGCTTCTTTCTCCCTTTAGACTGTAAACTCATTGAGGGCAGGAACCACTTACATTCATATTCATCTCTCTGTCCCCAGATAAAGTACTAGACACCGGAGATACAATAGTGAATGAGACTTGATGGGGCACCTGCTCTCAACAGTGTACATTTTGGTAGAGGAGACAAACAAACAAGGAACAAGTAAACAGTAAATAAATGTGATATTAGATGGTCGTAAGTGTTTAACGCAAACCAAAAACAGACTAATTAATATTAGAGAGAGAGTTGGGATGTTGGTTGGGGGAAGGGGTGTTACTTTATTCTGGATGGTCAGGAAAGACCTCTTTGAAAAAGTGATATATTTTAAGCCAAGCCCTCAGACATTCCAGCTGAGACTTGAGTGAGGAGAAGCCAGTCTCACGCAACCTCAGGAACTGCATTCCATCAAGAGACCCGCATAAGCAACATACATCCCCAGGCAGCGCCTGTATTGGAGGAACTGGAAGAGGACCATTGTGGCTGGAGTGTGAGGTTTAGGGGTGGTGAGAGAGGACATTGTAGAACTAGCATCGTAGGCCATGGGAAGAGTTTTGGATTTAATTTCGCATGCAGTGGAAAACCACGAGAGAGTTATAATCGGGGAAGTGACACCATCTGATTTTCAGTTTAAGAGATCTGATTTGGAGATGAACAGACCAGGAATGGACCAGTTAGGAGACTACACAATATTCCAGATGACAGTGATGGTTGCTGGAATGATAACAGCAGATATTAATTACCATGTCTAAAATGTAAAAAACTGGAATTGAAAAATAAGAGCAGTTTTAGGTTTTGAGAAAAAATTAATGCCTGGAATACTTGGGAAGTTCTGTTTGGTTAATGGCTAATGCCAACAGGTGGGTTTTTGGCCACCTCAGATTGACCACTGTTCAGGGGACTGTGTGAATCCCCACCACCAACCGTCCCAATTTTTACAGTTTTTTAATTGGAAAAGAAATCATGCTGTTAAATGAGTCCTTTAAAAAAAATGTTGGGTGTTTGGAGGACTAAGGAATGGAGCTGAGAGGGGAGAGGAGAGACTATCCTGTTGCTTAAAAAATTAGAATTAAAAAGAGGGTTCCCATGTGCAAGAAAACATTGCTTTATAAACAATGTAAAGACATAAAAGACATTGTGTTGGCAAAACTGTGTAAAAACAATAGCTGCTAATTTCACACCCCATGGGATGAGGGAGTATAAATGTGCTTCAGCTTTAGATAACAGAGCTGTATCCACTGGCCAAGCCGGTTCACAGAGCTTTCCCTTAGTCTCACTGCCACCAGAGGGCTGGCCGGCCAGCCGCCAATAGAGGTGTTAGCAAAACCTACCGATTTCAGGCTTAATCTTTTCACCTACCTTTTCTTTTTCAGTAATGTGTTCATTATTTGCTGAGCATTACTCTATTCTTCGTCTGCAAATTTTTTTGTTTCTAATGCAGCTTGCTTTGTATGGGTGAGATATGGAACGGCACCAAAATCCGGCACCCTGGAAAGCCAGGGATTTCCACCCTGTGACAAAAGAATGCCGTCTTGACTTCAGAGATTGCCTAATCCCAGCTGTTCTGATAATGTAATTAAGGCTGCCTAATGTCTTTAATTTTGCAACCAGCTTGTGTGAAAAGGAGAATTTGGCACTCTGAAGGCTTAAACACTAAATAGCAATCTCAAGACGCCTAATTAGAATTCTCTGACATTAAGCTAATTGGTGAAACTGTATTTCAGCAGCTTAACTTCTTTATTAATTTTTTTTAGCATTTTCATTGAAAATCAATTGATGAGCTGTCAGCATTTTTTCTTAAATATAATTTGCTCTTTAGTGCTCCTGTCTTAGGCAGGCTGAAAGGCCTCATGCTAGCAATGAAAGGTATTGAATATTATCACCAGCATTCCATCCCTTTTAATCATTTTACTCTTGACCTAAATAATGTGGCTTATTGTGTGACTTGGCCTTGTAGCTTCTCACTGCTCTGTGAACTGGAGAACGTTATTTCTCTTACGTTGAAATTTTAAGGGTGGAGAAATTTATTAATGAGGCATTAGTTTTGTTGAGTGTGCTCTTACATTTTACTTGTTTAGTACCGGGGCATTTCCTTGTGCTTGAACCAGGGGGCTACAACAAATTCAGCTAGGATCCAAAAAAACTTTGTCATAATTTGAGACACAAAAGTCTAAGTGTAAGGAACTAATTAAAACAGAGCTGAGCTTTTGTGGTTTAGGTTAAGGGCATTTGCTTCTGTTCAGGATGCTTATTCAAGTTCCTTTTGCCAGTTTACACAGGAAGTTGCTGAAATGGGCTTCTCCATCCCTCTCCTCCCCTGCACCTGCTTCCATTCCCATACTCTTTCTTCCGTGAAGGAAACTGCTGGGTCTGAGTGGAAGATAGGATTAAGCTCTCAGAGGAGGAAGTTTTCTTTTTAGAACACTTCTGACATGGTAAATCAAGTTCAGGATCCTGGCTTTCCCATCTGCAAAGTTGATTGTAGTAGAAAAGTGGAAGGACTTGTCTACCTTAAGGGGGAAGAGTGTAAAGTAACGTGCCACTTAGGAAATGCTTTCTTCAGCAGTGGCTGGAGGAGACTCATTGGTTTTAATGTCTTCATTTTGAGTTAGAAAACTACCAGTGGGTTATAAGCATTCAAGAATAGTGTGAAATTTGGAAAATCTTTAGCTTACAAGATTTCACTGAACTTCAGAATTCCTGTTTAACTGTATAATGGGTGCATATATAATGTCCCCCAATATTACATTACTGTTTGGTTAGGTAGCTTAGATTACAAATATATCCTACTTGTTTCTTCCTCTATAAAGGAAAAAAAAAATGAATATAATTAATTTTGCAGGGGAATTTAAGTAGTTGTAATAATATATTTGATTATTGAAGAAGTATACCTGCTATTTATTTGTCGTAAGCCACTTATTTAGTATTGCGAACTGTATATAAATGGTGTTCTGGTTATATCTGTTTCTGCATTGCATGGCTTAAGACAATCACCGTTTTGTTGTATCTCACAATTTTGTGGGTCAGGAATTCAGGCAGGATTGTGATTCGGCTGTGTGATTCTTCTGTTTCACATGGAGCTCGGTTAGTAGTTGTTCTGCCGGAGGTGGTGGGGTGTCTGGAAGGCTGGGCTCAGCTCGGTCTTGACCATTCCAGTGCTGTGGCATCAGAGTGGCTCAGGACTCCAAGTGAGTTTCACATGCACAAGAGAATCTGCGTGGCCTTAATGACCTGGTCTTAAAAGTCACAGCTTCACTTACTTTACTTTATTGAAAAAAGACTTTATTGAAAAAGCAGTCACAACCCACACCTGATTTGGGGCAGTAGGGAACATGGGCCACACCTTTCAATGTGTAGTTCAGGGGTCAGCCAGAGAGTTGGGCAAAGTTTATATACGTAATCTTGGGGTTTTCTCCCAAGATTAAGTTGAGTAGTGGATTTGAGGGTGTTGATTTTATTTGTGGTTCTCTCCTTTCTGTGAATTTCCTCTCACTTTCCAACTACCGTGGTGGCTCAGATCTTTTCCCTCTGGTCCTTCAATCCAGTAAAACTGTGGGTCTCTCTCCGAGTTTTAGCTTCCAGTGTAGCTTGGACCCTTTTTGTTAATGTGTCCTACCCTTAGTTGAAAAGCCTTAAAAATGGAAATGCACTTTCAATAAGTGTCAACTTTCCTCTAGTTTCTGCCTGCTTTTACTCTCCAGTGCCTTCAGATAGTTTCAGTATTTTGTCCAGCATTTATAATTTTTATGAGCAGATGAATCCACCTGATAGGAGCTACTTCATCAATTCTGGCAACAGAACCATCCTAGTCTATTTTTATGACTTCCTATTCCATCCCATTGATTTGTTTTCCATGTTTACTATGGTTTAATATCATTTATTATATAATTTTTAACATAAAAAGTATAAATAAAAATGTCACAGATATGTAAGTTATGAAGGGGACAAATAAAATCAACACTCTCAAATCCACTACTAACTTAAGTAATTCTTAATAATTGACCATTAATTACCATTTCATTTACTTATATATTTCTTCCTTACTCTGTCTTCTCTTTTCCCCACTATCCTGAATTTGAGTACTTATTATTTTCTTTTTTATTGCATCATTTATTTAAAATTTTTAAAATAGTTTATTACAATATAAGTTTCACTTTTTTTATTGAAGTATAGTTGATTTACAGTGTTGTGTTTCAGGTGTACAGCAGAGTGATTCAGTTATATATATATATGTTTGTGTGTTTGTATGTATGTAGATTTATATTCTTTTTCAGATTCTTTTCCATTATAGGTTATTACAAGATACTGAATATAGTTCCTTGTGCTATACAGTAGGTCCTTGTTGTTTATCTGTTTTATATATAGTAGTGTGTATCTGTTAATCCTACGCTCCTAATTTATCCTCTCCCCCCTACCCTTTTCCTTTTTGGTAACCATAGTTTGTTTTCTATGTCTGTGAGTCTATTTCTGTTTTGTAAATAAGTTCACTTATATCATTTTTTAGATTCCACATATAAGTGATATCATAAGATATTTATCTTTCTCTGTCTGACTTACTTCACTTAGTGTGATAATCACTGGGTCCAACCATGTTGCTTCAAATGGCATTATTTCATTCTTTTTTATGGCTGAGTAATATTCCATTGTATATATCTACCACATCTTCTTTATCCGTTTATCTGTCAGTGGACATTTAGGTTGCTTCCATGTCTTGGCTATTGTAAATAGTGCAGCAATGAACATTAGGGTGCATGTATCTTTTCAAATTATAGTTTTCTCAGGATATAGGCCCAGGATTGGGATTGCTGGATCATATGGTAAGTCTATTTTTAGTTTTTTAAGGAACCTCCATACTCTTCTCCATAGTGGCTATACAAATTTACATTCCCACCAACAGTGTAGGAGGGTTCCCTTTTCTCCACACCCTCTCCAACATTTGTTATTTGTAGACTTTTTAATGATGGCCATTCTGACTGGTGTGAGGTGGTACCTCATTGTAGTTTTGATTTGCATTTCTCTAATAGTTAGCAATGTTGAGCATTTTTTCATGTGCCTGTTGGCCATCTGTATGTCTTCTTTGGAGAAATGTCTATTTAGATCTTCTGCCCATTATTTTGATTGAGTTGTTTGTTTTTTTTGATATTGAGCTATATGAGCTGTTTGTCTGTTTTGGAAATTGATCTCTTGTCAGTCACATTGTTTGCAATATTTTCTCCCATTCTGTAGGTTGTCTTTTCATTTTTCTGATGGTTTCCTTTGCTGTGCAAAAGCTTTTAAGTTTAACTAGGTTCAATTTATTTATTTTTGTTTTTATTTCCATTACTCTAGGAGATGGATCCAAAAAAAACGTTGCTGTGATTTATGTCAAAGAGTGTTCTGCCTATATTTTCCTGTAGGATCCAGTCTTACATTTAGGTCTTTAATCCATTTTGAGGTTTTTTTTTTTTTAATATATAGTGTTAGAGAATGTTTTATTTTTTAAGTTAATTTTTATTAGAGTTAGTTGATTTACAATGTTGTGTTAGTTTCTGCTGTACAGCAAAGTGAATCAGTTATACATGTACATATATTCACTCTTTTTTAGATTCTATTGCCATATAGGTCATTACAGAGTATTGAGTAGAGTTTCCTGTGCTAGGCAGTAGGTTCTTGTTAGTTGTCTCTATTTTTTTAAATTTTTATTGGGGTACAATTGATTTACAATGTTGTGTTAGTTTCAATCTCTTTTATATATAGTAGTGTGTGTATGTCAATCCCAGTCTACCAATTTATCCCTCTCGACAACCCTTTCTCCTTAGTAACCATAAGTTTGTTTTCTACATCTGTGACTCTATTTCTGTTTTGTAAATAGGTTAATTTATACCATTTTTTTAGATTCCACATATGTCATACTGAGTGAAGTAAGTCAGACAAAGACAAATATCATATGATATCACTTACATGTAGAATGTTTTAATTTCATTTTTTTACATGTAGCTGTCCAGTTTTCCCAGCACCACTTAATGAAAAGACTGTCTTTTCTCCATTGTGTATTCTTTCCTCCTTTGTCGTAGATTAATTGACCATAAGTGCGTGGGTTTATTTCTGGGCTTTCTATCCTGTTCCATCGATCTATGTGTCTGTTTTTGTGCCGATACGATACTGTTTTGATTCCTGTAGCTTTGTAGTGTAGTCTGAAGTCAGGGAGCATGATTCCTCCAGCTCTGTTCTTCTTTCTCAAGATTGTTTTGGCTATCTGGGGTCTTTTGTGTTTCCATACAAATTTTAAAATTATTTGTCCTAGGTCTGTGAAAAATGCCATTGGTAATTTGATAGGGATTGCATTGAATCTGCAGATTGCCTTGGGTAGTATGGTCATTTTAACAATATTTGATTCTTCCAATCCAAGAACTTGGTATTATTTTTGAGTTTTATAAAAATAGATTCATATCATATACATTCTTCTGCAACTTTTTTCTCCATTTAACATTGTTTTAAAGATTCATTTATATTGTTTCATGCCACTGTATTTCACTTTCATTTTTGTATTCAATTGTATAAAAATATGATACATATGATAAATATCCCTTTATTCATCCTACTTATCAAGACCTTTGTATGACTTCCCTTTTTTAAAAAAAATGAACATTTTTATTCATATCTTCTGGTGCCTACATGAAAGAGTTTCTACAAATAGGATTGCCCAGTCATGGAACTTGACTGGAGAGTGTCAAACTAGTTTCCCAAGTATTTGTACACTGCACTGTACATAAGTCCTGATGGTCTCCATCCTATGACTTAGAGTCAAAATTAAACATTCTTGTCTGATCTAGCGGGTGCACAGTACCATCTCCTCATGGGCTTAATTTGCATTTCCTTCATTACTAATGAGGTTGAGCCTCTTTTTCATATGCTTATTGACCATTCCTGTTTTTTCTTAAATGTCTTTTGGGTTGTTTGTATTTTCCTTATTGGTTTTAAGATTTTTTTTTAGTGTTCTTTGGATCCAGTTTTTTGTCAGTTACATGTGTTGCTGGTATCTTTTCCCAGTCTGGATTTTTTTTTTTTAACTTTATTGTATCTTTTAATTCTAGAAGTTTGTAATTTTAATTTGTCAACCCTTTCTTCTTTTTAATAGTTAGTACTCTTTATATTTTAAACTTATGCCTTTGGTATTTGTTCTTTAGTCTATCTGGAATGGATTTTTGGGTATGGAATGAAGTAAGGAATGTAGTTTCATTTGTTTCTGAAATGAATAACCAGTTGTCCTAGCACCATTTATTTGTAGTCTTTCATTTCCTTACTGATCTGAAATGCCATCTCTATCATATGACAAATTTTAATATATGTGTTGTTTGTTTCTGGACTCTTTGCTCTGTCCACTGGTCAGTTTATCTATACGTTAATCAGTCCATTTGCCTTCTTTTTCAGGAGTCTCTTGGCTATTTTAGGGTCTTAGCTTTTCCACATAAATTTTAGAGTTAGCCTCAATTTTCATTAAAAACCTGGGGATTTTGATTGGAGTTGCATTGGAATTGTAGATCAATTCGGGGAAAATTAGTAATCTTAAAATAGATAGTCTTCTCATCCATGAATATTTTCTTCATTTATTTAGGTCACTGGTCAATGAAATCTCAGTCTGGGAGTGACTGGTCTAAATTAAAAATCTTTGAATGCAGGGATTGTCATCTTTGCTCTTATTCCCAACACCAAGCATAGTGATAAGCACATATATCAATAAAAGTACATGTTTATCAAATTGAATTTTAAAATATATTTTTTTCAGTTTTAAGCAGTTTCTCCATCTTTTTTTAAACAAAGTTTAATAAGGACCTAAAACTTAGTAAATAAGCTAGTAATGCATTTTGAAAGTTCACCATATACTTTTTTTTTCCTTTAGCTTTTATCTCTTCTTTTTGAAGATTTGTTCAAAAAATTTAATTCTGAAATGAAGAAGATTGCAGATCAGGTGATTCCTAAGCAAAGAGCAGCCCAGTTTGATGTCGTGAAACACATGCGTCAGGACCAGATTACCAATGGCATGGTGAATGCCATTTCAACCGTAAGTCTTCAGTCATTTGGGTAGAGTTTTGTAACTTATTTGTAAATCTGTTCAGTGGGAAATTTAAAGTACTGATACTTTGAGAATCTAGGTGAAAAAAATATATATATATATTTAAGTCATAAATTTTCTACTTTGAAAGATAGTCTACAGTTTAAATCAGTAGGAATTTTACTACTATATGACTTCATTGCCAAATTATAGTTCCTGTTATATGAGGCAATAAGAAAATAGATATACCTTTACATAAAGGAAAAATCTTTTAGTTTAACCATTAATAACCATTCTTTCAATGGATACTTTTCCCCATTTTTTTCTGTAATAAAACTGATATATTACAAGTAGGTTTATTAATGACAACATTTGTCCAAAACAGTACAAAATGTTTCATTTCATTGTAGGTTTATATTCCTCAAAGAGCTATCAGCTGTTCTCACGTGAGTGATGAATTCAGGCCTCAGCAGCTGCTGTGTGTTCAGGGCCTCCGGCTGTTCATAAAGGGTTATCAGATAGGTTTTTGCTCCCTTTCTTAAAGCGTAACATCTATAGGTCTATCTGATAAAGTCTTGTTCACGTTTTGTATGCCAGACATAAAATTAGTTTTACGGATGGGATTTGGTCCCAACAAAAGAATAGTATAGTGTAGCACGTGGACTCCCTTAACAATGAAAGAATTAGTGGCCGACTTGCTGCCCTACTTGACTTGAGAAATTTGCAGTGGGTCTGTGTGAGCAGCCCTTGCCATGACAGCTCCATCTAGACCTGAGGGGAACCTGGCCTTTGTGCCTCTTTAGGCCCCTCACACTCCTGTGGTCCAAACTTGTCTGGAAGTAGATTCCTGAATATTTGAAGAGAAGCCTCCAAAGATCATTTGAACACACTTCTGTTAGAATGACTTTTCCTTGCTTTTGACCCATGATTTTCAGGTCAGAATAGCTGTTTCGAGTAGTTGTTTTGCCCCTAAGTGACACCACTTTACGCCTGGGAGCAGACTGCTTATTAGGAAAATCAGTAGTAGGCCTTGCTACAGGTGAACCCCAATCTATAGGCAACCAGAAAAAGATCAACTTCTAAAATTGTGATTGTTGTCATATGTAGACTATTTTCAACAAATAAATTTTCTCAGAGGAGCAGTTTTAGACCCTTTGTCTGTTTCTCCTCTCTCCCTTTTTAAAACTCCTGAAGAATATTGAAACAGATTATCTTGCTGAACATCTCGGCTTCACTCCCCATCTACTTCCTATTTGCCAGCAGCTGCTGTCTTAGTTGAATTCTGTGCTGAATATTTATTTATCTTCCTTGCTCTTACTTTCTGGTCATAAGTCAGTTTACTAGGTTCATTCTCATTCAAAGAATAAAAGGAGTTAACTGAACAAGCAATATGAGAAGTTAACTTGTGGGATCAGTGTGTTTGCTCCATTTCTTTGCTTTGTAATGCATCAGGTTTCTTCCTAGGTTTTAGCTTTTTTCCACTCTATCAAAAACTCAAGTTGCTGAAGTGATAGATCTTCACTGAAATAACGCTTAAACTTTAATTTGTGAGGAGCTCCCCTGAAGTCAAATATTTAAATTCAAACAGATGAGTCTTTCTCCTGTGAGGGGTTTTAATCTGGGATCCATGAGTCCTTCCTTGAAATTGAAGGCAAATTTTGTGTTTGTGCTCCTATGTGCATTTTTCTCGAGAATAGTCATAGCTTTCATCAGATTATCAAAAAAATGAAGAACCACTGTTTAGCAGATGTAATTTTTTCCCTTTTGAATCAGAAAGATCATTGAATCAATCACTTTTTGACATTTTATTTTCTACTTTGCTTTTTCTCTGCATACTATTTTCTATTAATTCACGTTACCATGAGTTGAAAACTTAATGATTCCTAACCTTAATCTTGAATTATCCTTGAAAATATTTAATGTGTACAATTAATACCACTATAAAATAATATATTTAATATATTTCAGTACTTTTAATGCATAGGAGATAAGGTAAATTTAATGTTTAAAATTTATTTCATATGAATCTATTTTAAGATTGACATGGTAGCCAAAGAAGGTATATAATATTTATTAATATGAATATATGTGCAATTTTTAGCCTTGATTAAGAAGCCTACATTTATTCATTTTCCCTGATAAGTGCTGTTAGAGTCTTTTTTCTATTGCTATATTTGCCTCTAATTAAAACTAATTTTGGAAGACATCCAGATAATGGCACATTCCAACATGAAATTATCTCTTTGAACTTCAAGCTAGTTTTACCTTAAATGTGTGTAGAAACTGCTAGTGTTCTATTAGTTAGCTTATTGCTTCCAGTGGAACTCTTTGGTTGAACTGGCTTGTTCAGAATATAATTAGTTCTTCAGAAAATACCCACTCTGATGTGATAATGTTGATACGTTGAAGCATTCTGAGGTGGTTGCTAGATATAGGTAATATTCATTAAATTCCTAGAAAACCCCGGTGAGTAACTTGGCTAAATTTTAATTGTGACAGTTTGATTTCTGAATATATATCATGGCTCTAATTTCACAAACAAGCAGTTCCTATGCTGAGCCTCTCCGAGTGACTGCAGAGTATCAGGCCGCATGAATGGATCAGGGGTAGGCTCATGTCTTTCCTCTCCCTTCAGGGAAATTGGTCTCTGAAGAGATTTAAAATGGATCGCCAGGGTGTGACCCAGGTGCTGTCTCGCTTGTCATATATATCCGCACTGGGCATGATGACAAGAATCTCTTCCCAGTTTGAAAAAACAAGAAAAGTGAGTGGTCCTCGATCCCTCCAGCCGTCTCAGTGGGGAATGCTGTGCCCTTCGGACACTCCTGAAGGAGAGGTAAGGTCCCCAAGGAGTCTCCGCTGTGTCAGAGGTCATGCCTGTTGGTGATGCTCTGCTTCTTCTCCCGTTCCCCCAGGCTGTATCCTTTTTGGGGTCAGCCACGTATCTGGCAGAGAAACGTTGCTGCAGCCATCAGAATGTCATCAGTATCATTCCCGAACAGTACCTACAGAAGTCTTTGGTTTATTATCTCACCTAAATAGAAATATTGTCCAGATTTTCTTGCTTGTTTTAGTTTATCCCAAGAGTCAAACCAGGCAATGAAGAGGGGATAAGAATGTGAAGGAAAATTAAGAGACCCATCACCTTTGCTCACAAGGAGCTCTTTTTAAGCAACTCCTTATTTTCTGTGGCTGTACTTAGAGGACATCAGAGTCACAGCTGCAGCCAACTAGGAGCACACAGTCCAAGACCTAAGTTGGATTCCAACTCACTTATATAGGAAACATAAGCAGTTACCTGAACACTAAACCAAAGAGTTTAAATTGGTTTACATCCATAGCACCCACTACTTCCTGTGTCATGGCCCTTTCTCCTTCATGTTAACCACTGTTGGTTTCACTTGATTTTATGCCTTCCAAATTGTAAAATTCTGGAGGAACGAACCATGTTAGGTTCACCATTGTATCCCAGGCTCCTAGCCCAGAGCCTCATTCAGACTAAAGGCCCCATAAATATACGCTGAGTGAATAAATAAGTTAAATATGACAGGTAAAAATATACGTTCCAAAGTGTAGGAATTAGTTGTGACTTGGGAGAGGTGAAAAATACAAGTCCATACAGGGTTATAATTTTTAGAAATTATCATTCTTCTCCTGATTTATCTTAAACCATATGGAAATTCACATTAAAATTGTGCAGCTTGTCAAATCTGCATAACTTATACATCTTGAGTTTTGGAACGCTACATTTCCCAGAGATTGCTTCAACTAATCTCGATAAAGTACCTGTTTTGTGCATCACTACAGCAGATGGTTTCTAAGATTGAAGATGTAATCTTTACATGTCACATGTGTCTCAAGTGTTTTTGTTTTTGTTTTTTTTACTTAATTTGCTGTATTACGTCCTTGTTTATATGTTTGCTTTAGATTTTTTTCCTCTGGTTGTATAGAAGTTTAAAAATATTTTTTTCATTTCCTTTTTACTTTGAAATAATTTCAGACATACAAAAATAGTTGCAAAAATAGTGCAAAGAATTTCCATGATCCTTCACCTAGATTCCCCAAATGTGACATCTTGTGTTACTGTAGCCCAGTTTTCAACCTCATAACCCCAGTTAGCAACTTTCATAACCCCAGTTATGAACTTAACATTGATAACAGCATTGTAATCTGTAGACCTGATTCAGATTTTGCCAGTCGCCCCGCTGTCTTTTTTGATCCAGGATTGCTCTCAGTTGTTAGGTCTCCTTAGCCTCTTAATCTGGAGCAGTTCTTCAGTCTTTGTCTTTTATGACCAAGAAGCTTGGAGAGTACCGGCCAGTTATTTTGCAGACTCTTTCTCATTTCAGGCCATCAGTTTTATATTTTTATGTATTCACAATTATCAATGTTTTCCTTTACTGTTTTTATGCAGTGTCATCTTAATGACTGTGATGTTCTGTTGTCAGGGAATAGCAATTTAGGTAATTGGTTTCTTTGGGGAGGGAACATTTATAATGCCATCATTATTTCCAGTTCAAATAGTACTGTGCTGAGCATGTCTGTGGCTAAATCTACGTTTATATCCTTGCTTTCTAGTTCAGGATAAATTCCTCTGGGATAAGGGGTAGGTATATCCTTAAGGCTTTGTATGAATCTCCAAAGTGTTCCCTACGAGGCTGTACTGCTTTGCCTTGTCACCAGTGGGGTGGTGAGCTATTTTCAGACACAAACTGTACTTTGTGTTACTCATGTTCATTCTTAGAAATGACTATCTTTTGTTTTTTAGGCATGTGGTTTGGTTAAAAACTTGGCCCTTATGACACACATCACAACTGACATGGAAGATGGACCCATTGTTAAATTAGCCAGTAACCTGGGAGTAGAAGATGTGAATTTATTATGTGGGGAAGAGCTGTCTTACCCAAATGTATTTCTTGTCTTTCTTAATGGTGAGTATATTATGGAGACATGTTGATCCTAAACAGTCTGTGGGGAGGGGGAGGGAATCGACTACTATCCATGTATATAGAGCACAAATATACTTTAATTCTGCAGTCAAATTCTCTGCCACTGAGCTGTACCCCCTGAGTATACTTTAATTCTGGACCCAGGTTGACTTTAATCGAAAGGTAGAAAAAATGGTAACAGAAACAGTTATTCCATTGGCTGAGTGATCCAGGTTCTGAGACAATACAGCTATCAGAGCTAAAGGGTAATGGTGCAGAGACCATTTGCTTTCTACCCTTTGACAGCTGGCAGCGTATCCACAGTGGAATGAGGCTCAATACGGTATCTTTAAGTTCAAGTTAAATATGTGAGACGTTCTGGAAAAATAATCAGATCAGCCCTTACAGTGAGATGACTTGTATTCAGCCACTGAGTGAGTGACTGTCAGCAGCCTCTGGCGAGAGGGTCTCTTTCCTTCAGCTCCTGCTCCAGTTGCTTCTCTCGTACCCCTTCCCACCCACTTCGGAGTCCTCCAGAGATGCTGCAGCAGCTGTGGCTTGGTGGCCTGGGCGCCTGTCCCCTCACAGGTGTGCTGCATGCGCTCATCCTGGCCTCAGCCCCCATGCTCTTCTCCCCCTTCTTCCTGCTCTGGGGGGCCTTCACCATTTCCCGCGTGGGCTGGTGAGAAGGGAAACAGGGCTGTTCGCTGCCTGCCTCGCTCAGTGAATTCTGGCAGCTAACGCTGCATGAGTCCTTACTCTGGGTACTCACCCAGTACCTCTCTGAATCCTCACACTAACCCTGGGAGCCAAAGCCCATTTTCCTCATTTCTCAGATGATGACAACAAAACCGGTTTAAAAATAGCAGTTACGAGGTGCTGTGTCCAGTTCTAAGTGCTTTCCATGAGATCAGCTCACTTAATCCTCGCATCGACCCTGTAGAAGTGGTAGAGCCAGTGTTCAGACCCAGGGGTCTGGACCCCGAGTTCATGTGCCTGCACGGTGCTGACAGACGAGGAGACTGAGGCTGACTTCACCAGTGTTATGCAGCCAGGGTGTGGGAGGCCTGGCCCTGGACTCCGGTCCCCACCCCGGGCTGCCCTTGACCACTCCGCTCTGGGGCTCCCTCCAGCCTTGTGGGCTGGCTGCAGGCTTAATAACAGTACTTCCAAATGACTGCTCAGTGCTGCTTATTGTTTTTATTGAGTAAATATTTTAAATCCCATTAGATTTATTTTTTATTTCGGTCTTGAATATTCTTACTTCTTTCTGCTTAGGTAACATCCTAGGTGTCATTCGAGACCACAAGAAGCTGGTGAATACGTTTCGACTGATGCGAAGAGCAGGATATATCAATGAATTTGTTTCCATCTCAACAAATCTGACAGATCGGTGTGTCTATATTTCCTCTGATGGAGGAAGGCTGTGCAGGTAGATGTGGCTAGAAAGAGTTGTTAAGATCTCTTTATGTTTGCTTTTGAAAGAAATGGACTTGTTTTTATTTTTGAAGCTGCTTTAACCTCTTTCATTGTTAAGATAAATTTAATTCACTTAGCAAGCACCTCATGAATATGCATACTGGCTACTGGGGATTCAAAGATTAATGGGAGTCAGTCTCTGCCCTCAGAGAACTCAGTCCGCTGGGAAAGGCAGAAATGATTAGTAATAACAACCAACTCTGCGAGTAATAAGTGCTAGCCATTATTTATTATCTTAATAGACGTATTATGTGTAAGGCTTTAACTACATTCAACCCTGTAAGGTTGGATTATTATTTTCATTTAACAAATGAGGTACTGGGGTTTAGTAAGACTAAGTAAATTACCCAAAGCCAGATAGTGGTGGAGTCTGTTTTTCACTCGGAAGTCCTTAGAATTCATTTGACTCCAGCAGTCCTGATGTTACCCACTATATTCTGTTGCTATGAACTGACCTTTAAAGTAGGATTGCTTTAAAGGATAAAGGAGGAAAGGAGAAAGGCTAAGGGATGGCAAGAATAGGAAACATAGAAGCATGAAGAGATCCCATAACATTAGATCCGGTAGAAAAGTAGGTGCCTTATATTCATTCCACACGTATTTAGGGCCTATTTTGTACAGGTGCTGTGTCGGAGGTGGTGGTACGCAGATGAACATGACATGGTATCTGGTCCTTTGGGGTCAGGCAGGGACTTCAGCTGAGGATGTCACCTTGTTTCATAGGCCTTTACTTGATTCACCACAGTCTTTCTTTGTGGACCTCAGGTAGTGTGAGGGCACAAGTCAGTGAGCTGGCAGTGGCTAGAGTGGTGGCAAGAGCTTGGAAGTCTGCCCAGCGGGGAGAGTGGACTGCCAGTGTCTGTGTCTGTCTGGCATCCTTGTTTCCTTCCAGTTACCCTCGTCATTCTCCTTTGAGGATTGCCCTTCCCCACTGGCAGTCTTCTTGGGACGGTCAGTCAGGTGCTCTCTCCTGCTCAGCCAAAGGTCAGGCGGATGACCCAAGCCAGGCCAGTCAGACTGTCTCTTCAGAGAGTTTGAATCCCAAAGAGGATAGAAGTGGTCGGAACAGATGCATCCTGGCAGCGATGCATACAGGAGACTGCTCATTACCCCTGCCTTTCTGGATCCTTGGGACTGTTCTAGCTCCTTTTCTTTCTGAGCCTGAGCATTGAACCTTTTTCTTTGATTCTTATCCGCCTAGTAAATTCTTAGCCTTTTGGTAAATTCCTTAAAATTTTCTTCTTATTTTTTAGTAAATTCCATCTTTGCTTAAATCTGCCAGAGTTGGTTCCTATTCTTTGCAACCAAAGAGCCCTAACTGATGCTATACCTGTGTTTGAATCCTAATGTCCCACTTACTGACTTGTGTGACTCTGAGTTTATTACTTAAGTCTCTGGGCCTTGATTTCCTCAGCTGTAAATATGTAAATAACAATGCCTCCCTAGGATTGATATAAGGTCTGGTAAGTGCCTTGTAGGGTGTCAGGCAAACACTGGATGCTTATTTATAGCTATTAACATGGTCCAATTAAGGGTGGGAAAAACACTTGACATTTTCTAGCTTACTCTTTTTTAGAATTTTTCTCTTTCATTACATCCCATATAATATGGCATAGCCTAAAAGAAAACTAGTTCTTTTTTTTTTAGAAGTGATTGTGTAACGACACAACATAGATCTGGCAGGAAGAATTAGTAGAATTCATTGAGTAAAGTGAAAGGTAACTGAGGTGGCTAAGTGTGGTCCCCTCCCTCTCCTACCCCTGCTCTGTCATCACTTCTCAGTCTCTTAAGCTGAGCTAAACTGCAGCCCCAAATGAGGGAGGCAGCAGGGTCTCTGCTTCCCTGCCAAGGGGCAGCCAGGATTTTGAGGCAGTGTTGAGTCCCATGAAGAGTTCACCCTGTTCACTTTCCAGCAGCTTGTACCCCCTTTTGTAATTGTGCAGCTCCTCTTCTTAACTGTTTAAAAGTGCTCATTAGTCCTCAAATCGTTATTTGGACTTGAGGGTGGAGCGCACGAGTGTCTGCTGGTTACTTGCTCCTCTCTGTAAGAGCCGCTTGTCCAAATAGCAACAGCCCTTGACGTTTCGTGCCGCGTGCCGTCCTTTGTGTCGGGTGTTTCTTCGTGGTGGCGAAGCCCTCAGAGGCAAATCACCACTGACAGTTACAGGTTAATCTACCAGAACGTGTGGACCAAAGCTCTCTACCTTACGCCCATTACATCACTAAAAATCCCAAAGTGAAAAAGCTATATTCCCTGCAAACTCATACCCACTCTTTGGTTGTGTGTAGCTTTAAGTACCCTGCTCGCGCGTAGCCCAGGGATGTTTATCCTAAAGCAAACCACTCTAGACAGCTGATAGTCATCAGACCTTCACTACAGAATGCCATTGTTTTCCTTGGTGATGGTTCTCTGCCTGCTGACCTCTCCATATTCCCAGTATGAAATCAGGAGATGCTTTTGGTATGATGGATGCATTTACACAGTTTTTAAAAAAATATGATATTAAAGGTATTAAAGGTTTTGGGTTTTTTTTCTAGACTTTATTGAGTATCATTTCATGCTGCTTTCTCATTCAGAACCAAATATTTCCTAAGATACTTGGAGAAAGGACTGTGTGTGTATACATGTATATGTGCACACATGAGCTGGTGTGTGCGTGTGTGCGTGTGTGTGTGTGTGTATGTGAGAAAGAGAAAATAGGCCCCTGTGCACTCACACTTGTAAAAAATACCTGGTGTCCTCAAGCACTCCAGAAATAAGTTTGATCATATCTACAGCTTCCCTCATTTCACTATAGTAAACTTACTGATGTAATTCTTTTGTTGAACTACTGTAAATCTGTTTTGTTTTTTGGTTTTTTTTCTGTTTTTCTATTCCAGACCCTATATAATTGTTAAGAAACAGAAGCCTGCAGTCACAAATAAGCATATGGAAGAGCTGGCTCAGGGGTACAGGTAAATAGCCAAAAGCAAAACTCCTCAGTCTCCTTAATACTCATTTATGTGATCTAAACAGAAGTAATGTTATTTGATCTGAGCTTTTAAGAAAAGTATTACATATTTTCATTTTTAGTCTCTTAATTCCTCTCTACCAGATACATCAACCTGTTAAAAACCTGTTCTTTTCTATGTGAACTTGCTTGGACATTGTAAAATATTTATCAATTTAGATCATGAGGATTACAGAGTCTTGGTGTAAATTAGCACACTCTTCAGTGTTTCTAGGACGAGAAGGATATGTTGATGTAGACATCTGACGTACTATGGGTCTCTCATCATATGGGGTTTTTAAAGTCATAGAAGGTATTTTTAGAAGTGGGACCAGATTGACAAGAGTCACAGATGTTTTACTCTTTTTATTTCGGTGACTTGTGATAACTCTATGATCTGAGAATAATGTGTTTCAAACATCGCAATGTATTGATACTTTTTGGGAGAGAAAGATGCTTTGGGCCTAAGTGAAAGCATGTATCTTCCACTGTTGCATATAAAATACTGCAGTAAAATGCTTTTTAACAATGTCCATTTCACCAATATTTTCCCAGGAATTTTGAAGATTTCTTGCATGAGAGTCTGGTTGAATATTTAGATGTGAATGAAGAAAATGACTGTAACATTGCACTCTATGAACATACAATTAATAAGTAAGTAACAACCATAATTAAAACCTGTTCTGATGATAGACACTACCTTCTTTTTTCATTTCATCTTCAATTCTTTTGTGTATTCTTAGTAGGAACTGTTAGAAGTATACTGTTTTATAAGGAAGCATAACCCATAGTTTATCCCAGGAGTATCACAAAACTGCTAACAAATAATCTTTAGATTTAATTATCCTTCCTTTTCATTTTACACTCACTGTACATTTCTTAAAAGGAATTGCTTCTCTGACTTTAATATTCGATTACTGCCAAGATTAAACTAATGAATCAGGCTACATAATGGTGTATTTATCTGTTCCAGGGTTGATTTTGTCAGTGGATGTCTGAATTCCTGTTGTCAATGCAGGAATTCCCTACCTTGTATGTTGTAAAGATATCTCTAAACTTATGTGCAATATAGACATGAAATGGTAATATGTTCACAGTGTTTCTTTTAGAACAGTGATATTTTTAGAAACATCTTTGCTCCATTTGGAATACATTATAGGACATTTATATAACTTGGTGTCTGATGCATGTGGCTGAGGTACCACTTACCTGAAATTAGAATTTTTGCAATTATGCTATTAAATGGTTAGGGAGTTTAATACTGCCACCTGATAACTATTTATGTCTTCAGTCAGGAAAGTAGTTTTCTGTTTTCCACTACCAGATGAGATATACCACTTTATTTTTGTCTTACTGTAATTTAACAAATAATGCTTTTCAGCAGAATTTTTATTCCTTAAAGGTATGAATCTCTCAAAGTACTATTTTTATACCCCTCGTTTAAAGATTGACTGGAGAATTATATAGTAACCCCACAAATAACGATTCCATCCTGGTTCCTCAAGCCAGAAACCTCAGTTTCAGCCTTGACTCCTCTTCCCCTCTACACCCACATCTAATCGCTTAACATACCATGTGGACTTTCAAAGTATACCCGGAATCTGAGCTCTTTTCACCACCTCCACCTACCGCCCTACTGCAGGCCACTGCCATTGCTTGTCTGGAGCCTTGCAAAAGGCTCCTGACTAGGTTTGCACTTGTTCCCATATAGTCTGTTCTTCATAGATCAGAATGGTCTCATCACTTCTCTTCTCAAACCACCCCCCCAGCCCCACCCCACCCAGTGGCTTTCCATCTCCCTCTGAAGTCCTTACAGAGGCCTTCACGTTCCTACAAGGAAGCTATGGCTGCAGCGTCATTTCCTCCCTCTCCCCTCTCACTCTGTTTTAACCACACTGGCCTCTTCTTCATGCTCCTGCCCCAGCCCCTCTGCCCTGGCTGTCCCCTCCACCTGGAACGCTGTCACCTACCTGCATGGCTCACTCCTTCACATCCTCCAGGTCTTCACTCAGGTACCACCTTCTCAGCGAGTTGCCCTGACCACCCTATTTAAAGTAGAAATCCCTCCTCTGACCACCCCTCTTCGCTGCTTTATTTTTCTAGTGCTTAAATCTTAAAATCTGTAAAACATGTATTTTATTGATGCATCTGTGTATTGTCTGTCTCCCGCCACTAGAAGCTTCATGAAGGCAGGGATTTTTCTCTGTTTTGTTCACTGCCATAAAGGAATATAACTATCAGTATCACCCAATCACCAAGCTATCCCATACATCAAATTAATTTATTTTAAAAATAAGAAAAAATTGGTATTAATTCATACTTATGACATTTGTTAAAATGTAGAAATGCATAAAGTAATTCCCCATCCCGCCAAACTCCACCCTCCAGAAGTAACCAGTGCAAATGGTTTAATATGTACTCGTCTAGATTTTTTTCTAAGTGAAGGCAAACATACATACCTTTTGCAATTATTTTTCAGTGTCTTGATTTTTTAACTTAATGTAATTAACATTATCATCCTGGATATTTTTCCACATTAATGTATGTATATATATATTTTATATATATATATATAATTTTATTTGCTTTTTATTACATTGTCTGACTACATATAGATAACTTATTTAATTGTTCCCCTATTGATGACTATTTAGGCTGTTTCCAGTTTTTTCACTATTGCAAGCAACAGGTCACTTAGTCTTAATTTGAGCTAAATTTAAGGCCCTTATGCATAGTGAACAGGAAGTCTCCTATTTCCTGTTCAGGATAGAAACTTAGGGTGGTTATAATTTTGAATAATAATATTCCTTTCTGTTTTGTAAAATTCGAATCCAGACTCTTACAAAAGTTTGGACTTTCAATAATTATTAGATAGTAAGATAGTATATGATCTTATGTATGTTGTTGTTATGAAAAAAGAAAAAACTTAGATCTTTACCTTCTTCATTTTCAGCTTACCCCAATCTTTACATCGGAAAAAGTAGTTTTAATTTGCATTGGTCAAATTGGCAATATATAAACAGAACAGTACATTTTAAACAAACTGTTTTATTCTAGGCTATAAAATGTCACTATAAGCTGTTTCTCTGTAAAAAACAGAAACAAAGAAAACAAAACCTAGAGCCCCTTCCCTCTCTGCTGACAAAGGCCTAAAGTGACGGAGAGGATTGAGGTTCTGCGAGGTCATAAGGTCAGAATTATATTCTTCAAACCAAGAACTACATGGAAAGCATCCTCTCTAACCAAACGAGGGACACAATTCAATACATGTGTAATGAAAAGCAAATAGATGGATAACTGGATAAGTGGGAGATCTTTTGCCATGTACATTGCAACTAATTTTCCATGATGTGTTGGGTTATCTTGGAAATCACTTCTCTTCAGAAGTACCGTAGTGCTTGCTTCAGCAGCACATATACAAAAATTGGAACGATTCAGAGAAGATTAGCATGGCCCCTGTGCAAGGATGACATGCAAATTCGTGAAGCATTCCATATTTTTAAGAGAAGATGAACATAAGACAGATAATTATTAATCTATTTCAATTTCACCAATCACATAAAAAAGAAGAAACATCTTCTTTGGAAAATTATGAAATAGTAAATAAGAACATCTCATTATATACCTATGAAGTATTATGTTGATATATAATGTATATTTAAATTGTAATACAAATGTAAGAGATGTTATGGTAAATCAGATCCTCTCAATTTGTTGATTTCAGTGGAATTTGGTACAATTATTTTGTATTTCAATTTGACTATCAAGAATAAAAAAAAAGTTATGTCATTTGGCTCAGGAAAAAAAAAAAGTACTGTAAACTGTTGAAATTATGATTAAAGTTATGCTTCAGAAACACTTGAGGAAGGGACAGAAGGTCATTGGAGACCACAGATCCTGGATGTGAGATCTGTTACTTTCAGCAAGACCTAAAAACAGTCTGGCTGCCCTTTCCCATTCAGATAGCTGAGTTGCTTTATCATTTAGCCAAAACTGAGTTTTCTGCAAAAACATATTAGGAAAGTAACCAAGATTCTAACATCTACTAGGTCAAGTCTTACTTTGTGCCCCATATCTATAGAAATATAATGCAAGTCACCATATGACTTTAAGTTTTCTTGTAGCCACATTAAAGAAGTAAAAAGAAACAGATGAAATTAATTTTAATAATTTTATTTAACCCAATATGTTTGAAAGATTATCATATCAACATGTAGCCAATATAAAAATATTGAGATATTTTACCTTTTTTTCCTACTAAGTCTTCAAAATCTGGTGTGCACTTACACCGCATCTCAATTTGGATGCTAAATTTTCATTGGAAATACTTCTTTTTTTTTTAAATTTATTTATTTTATTTATTATTTATTTTTGGCTGTGTTGGGTCTTCATTGCTGCGCGTGGGCTTTCTCTAGTTGCAGTGAGCGGGGACTACTCTTCGTTGCGGTGCGTGGGCTTCAGTAGTTGTGGCTCGCAGGCTCCAGAGCGCAGGCTCAGTAGTTGTGGCGCGTGGGCTTAGCTGCTCCGCAGCATGTGGGATCTTCCTGGACCAGGGCTCGAACCCGTGTCCCCTGCATTGGCCAGCGGATTCTTAACCACTGCGCCACCAGGGAAGCCCTCATTGGAAATACTTGATCTGATTTCATAACATTTACAATTGAAAAAGTAGAGTAATACATGTAAGTGGTTACAAACATAACTAAAAGGTTTTAAATAACTGAACTGAGCTATTTCAATTTAAATTTGAGCTTTAAAATGTAAGATAATTAAAATTAAGTAAAATTAAAAATTCAGTTTCTCAGCCATTCTAGTCTAACTTTTCAAGTGCTCAATAGCCACATTTAGCTAGTGGTTACAGTATTGGTCCCCATAGGTCTATAGTAACTATTAAAGGGGATATATTCCTCTCTCTAAAATGGTAATACAGCTTTCTCATTGATATACGTTGGAAAAGTGGGGAAAAGCAGGCCACTCATCCATATAGATATATTAAAAAAAAATTATTTTTAAGACATTTTATTGAAGTACAGTTGATTTACAATGTTGTGCCATGTAGATATTTTTGATACTGTATTTCTATGTGCTTAATATAGTAATTTCTTTAAATGAGTTATTATTAGTAGTATGTAATGATGTTTTATTTTTTATATAGGCATTCCATATTGTCTCCTATCTCTTATATTTCTACAAATAATAAAAGTTTCACTCTTTAGTTTCACTGAAAAAAATAATTTGCTTTGTTATATTTAACTGTGTTTTCCTTCTATCAGTTTTACTAGCATCAAATTTTATTGGTATGAGGTTTTATTATTATATTGATATAAATGTATGTGTTTTATATATACATTTTTGTATGTATTTATGTAAACTTAAATTTTAAGTTTAGTCCTCAGGGACCTAGATAGTAATATTTTTTATACCCTTTAAGAGATATTTATTTTACTACTTGGTGCCTAAGATGTCTGATTCTTAATTAACTTGATAGGGATACCACCCACTTGGAGATTGAACCCTTCACTCTTCTTGGCGTTTGTGCTGGCCTGATCCCATACCCTCATCACAACCAGTCCCCAAGAAACACATATCAGTGTGCCATGGGGAAACAAGCCATGGGTAAGAGTTCCTCCTTGAACTTGCTTCTAAATACTTGGATAAATACTTACGTCTTTATTCTTTTTTTTTTTAACAGCTCTTTATTGGAGTATAATTGCTTCACAATACTGTGTTATTCTTACTTCACTAGTGTTGCATGTTGGGCCAGGTCAGGCGTTGCTAACACCTGAGTGTTACCAAACTCAGGAGATTGTCTGTGGAATTCTGCAGTGCTTGTAGGTGCCCCTGTCATGTCTAAAGCTTAAACAAAAATGGAGAAAACCTCTCTGAACTTGTCCTCTTGACCAAACAAAAGGATATATAATAACTATCACAGAATTACAGGGGGGTTATAAATATAAAGAGAAAAGCCCTATATAAATGTAAATTGTTAAGCAGGAGAGATGGAAGAAAGAGCAGGAAAACTCGAGGTTAAGGGAGGAGAGCAAAAGGCAATAGAGATAAAGTTGCACAGTGTGTATTAGAATGTACTTAGTAATTGTCTGGGTGACAGTCATTGAACCCATTATATCCACGCAATTGCTCCTATAGCTCCTGAAACACTCAGTATGTGTCACACCATTTTCTGAGTTCATTTTCCTTTCTTCTTTCTATATTTCTTCCCTTTCATTCATTTATCTATTAATTTATTTATCATCCGTAGCATTTATTGAGCATCAATAATAAACCAATCATTGAGGCTGGAACCTGAAAATATAGAGAAAACACAGAGCCCTGCCCTCAGTGAGTTCACAGTCTAGCAGGAGAGACCAACAAATACAACAGTAATTCAATATAGTCTGATAAATGCCGTAGAAGATGATAGCAAGAATCTAAGGGACTAAGCAGAAAGAACACCTAAGGTTAGAGAGTGGGTTGTTTCTGAAGACCAGAACTGAACTGAGCCTTGAAAGATACTGAGTATTTCTCACAGGTATGGAAACGTAAGCGAGCAGTGTGTGGGGGAAGTCTTGGTACTTTGGTATGGCCGTTTTGTATAGTATACGCTGTAGTATGGACATAGAAGCATGGTGGAGAGATGCCATATGTTGGGGAGTTTGAGTTTTATCTTGAAGAGGATACAGAGAGGATACTAGCAAAAAAAGTTTTGCTTATAAGCTTTTTTTTGAAATGTTTTTAAAACTCATTTAAATCCTAATAAGTTTAATAGGTTTTATTTTCATTTATGTCTATGACATCAATGTGACTTGTCATCTCTGATTTAAAGTATGATACAAGGAGGTTCATAAAGAAACTGTAAAAGGTCTCTGCATTGCATTTGGGTAACAACCAGAATGCAGTTAGCTGCTCAGTTACTTACAATTAAATGCAGTTGACCATAGCTTGGCAATTAAGGCATTCTGTTTCTCCTACGGATAAAGAGTATGTATTTCCTTTCGAGTTTTTATATTGCCCTTTGGTTGGCAACAAAGACATAAGAAGCATGTTGTCCTGCTACCATTTACCTGAATGATGTAATGCCTGGACAGTTCAGAATAATTCCCAGTGGGAAAATCTAAACAGCGGCTCATCAATTTAGCCTTTCCCATTCATACTCAGCAGCAGTGTAGGCTGATTTCCCGCTTGTGCTTCTGACTTGCTAACAAGTTGAAATATACAGTACTGAATCCTGTGTGTCATGAAAGGGCTATCACTTCTATTGGGTTTACCAAACCATTTTGTTTCATGATGTGAATCCCAGCTGAAACAATACACCTTTTGTGTAGAACTTTCAGCAGAATTAACGGAAGACTAATCACTTCATCGCTAATGCCACTCTTTAGTGTGTTTGAAGATTGAAACAGAAAGAGCTGCATCTGTCTCCACTTGGCAAATCTTTTTTTTTTTTTAAATAAAGAAGTGATTGAATGAAAGAAATAATATTTTTATTTTTGTAACTCCTCTTCCTACCAAAAAAAAAAAGCCTTTTATTTTGTAGCCATGAGTATCTGAAACGTTCGGCTAGTTACCACACACAGTTAAGCAGGATCAGTGTGTACAGAAAGCCAATTCAGTGTCTGTAGAGTTCTTTTGTAGTTTTCTGTGTGAAGGTTTTTTTTCTTGTTTTGTTTTGAGTGTCATTTGCAATTCATTGTCTGTGTTTTCTGAGGTTGGTGTATTCAGCTGCTCTGACCCTGGGTCCTGCACATTTAGCTCCTTGGATACAATCCTCTGACGTGACTGCTGACGCTAGGAAGACAAAAGCCACTGAATATCTTAAGTAATAAAAAAAAGCCTTTGTTACTGTTTGTTATTATAAAACACCTGACTGGAAAGAAAAGCCATGAGATTAGAGTATATTTAAAGTTTGCACATGAGAAGGCCACCTTGCTCTTTGGACACTGTAGTAGCTGCAGAAGTATTGAGCGAGGGCTATAGGAAAACTCGCAAAAGGAAAGAGGCCGGCAGAGGGAGAGACCCAGAACAGAGACCTGGGTCTGAAGAACAGAGATCCAGAACAGAGACCTGGCTCTTTGAGTTGGACTTCTCGGAGTTATTTTAATTCCCTGCTGTCTTGACAGCTGATAACTAAAAGTCACACTATCCCATTTTAAATATTAGCCATGCTGAAGACAATATACATCTCAGAGACTCTGTGTGGATTTTCTAACATAATATTTTAGTTGCTGTTCATCTGTTAGTCCATGTGGAAAGTGAAAGACAGGATCCCAGAATTAATTTGCTAAATACTCTAACCAACCTGAAAGTTTACTATATACATTTTACTACCAATCCCTCCCATTCAACAGAGTGAAAAAATAAGAGAAAGTCATTTTCTGTCACTACGAAGGAGACCAAGACAGCACAAACCATAGAGACTGAGAGCCTTACCTTGTACATAAGAGAGGGCTGACTTGATTCCAACATGAAACACCAGCAGAGGGTGTTTCTTAAATCTAAGGCTCTTTAAATTATTCATAAAGTTCAAGTTTCCACACAGCGTCTTACTGTGCTACTGAGAAACACCTCCCTTCCATGGATATGGCTCTGTTTGTTGTGACATGGTTCAGAGCAAGAAGTCAGGTAGACGTGTGTGGAAATGGAAAGGTCTCCAGGTCACTCAGTGCTACAAGTGAAGGCTGTGTGATGGGGCTGCATTGTATGCTCTCTCCCTGGCACCAGACACCAAGTTCACATGAGTCACACTTTCATATCCTGCCCATTTTATTAGTTGGCAATCCTCTAGTGGAACACTTTCTCCTCTTTAAAAGGATCTTTTAGTCACTATCAGCTCGGTTAATGAATATGCATCACATACCTCCTCCAGCCCCCGCTCTTTCTCACCACCCCTTCCTCCTTCAACTCCAAATTGCTGGGACTGTTTTGTCTTTTGTTTTTTTAAAGTCAGGAGCTAATGCAACTTCTGTTTTGGTTTTTGTTTTCAATAGAGTCTCTTCCTAAGTGGGTAGTTCCTTCTCTCGTATCCCCCACTTTACAGCAGGATGGGATGTACTAGAAATAGGCTGGAGAATTTTAAAGTATTAAAAACACATAATATACAAAGATCCTCATAAAATGTTGTTTCATTCTACATCTCCTCTTCTCCCACTTTCTGTTTGAATTTTTTTTTTAGACTATTTATTTTTTTATCCATTTGGGGATACAAAATGAAAAGATGTCTTGACCAAATTATCCCTGGCAATTCTTTTTTAGAATTCTGTTGGTTAAAAAAAAAATAAGATCATTGTAGCTATTTTAGATGTAAGCTTATGGACAGTTCCTGAGACTAGAATGTTAATAATGAGCACTTACGGAGGTAAAATTAAAGTTCAGTATGTTGGGTTAGAGTTGGAGGTAGAATAGGTGGTATTGCAGGGTGATGGGTGTATATTTTCTTTACTAATATTGTTAATACTAGTCATAATGAATGCTGCCACTTAGTGACTACCCAAATGATTTACGTACATTTCTTTTAAATCATCTTAATAATCCTGTCAACTATAATACATACCTTTTTTGTTTCTGACAAGGAAACTGAATTCCAGTTTGGTTGAGAAACTTATAAGAAGTTACATTATATCTTTTACACCATGACATTTGTAAAACTTACTAAAATTTTTCTCCACTGAAACTAACTTCTTTCCTCACTTTTTCCAATTCACTGTGGATCATGATGAAGGTACCTTCCCTGCTACACCATAGATTATAAGTTCCTTGAGGACAGGAACTATGTCTGTTCTTTATTACTATATCCCTTGGGCCTAACCTAGTGCCAGTTTAGTAGGTACTTAATAAATGTTTCAACAACGAATAAATCTCTGAGCACATTAAAATTGTTAAGAAATCACATGCAGATTTTTGAAAACAATCTTTGAAATGAAGAACTAAGTTGGAAGACATACAACCTGGTGTTTAGACTTACCCTGAAACCACAGTAATGATATTGACATTAGGGTAGACATATAGTTCAATGGAACAGAATCCAGAAGTAGACCCACACATTTATGGGCAATTGATTTTTGATGAGCATATCAGGGCAATTTAGAGGAAAGGAAAATCTTCTCAACAAAATAAAATGTCTCAGTATCTATACAGAAAAAAAGGAACATCAGCTTCTACCTCATACCATACAAAAAGTTAATACAGAATGAATCACAGCCCTAAATGTAAGAGCTAAAACTGTAAAACTTATAGAAGGAAACTTAAGCAAAAATCCTTGTGAACTCAAATCACCTAAGATTTCTTAGGTAGAATACCAAAAGCACAAAGTATAAAAAAGGAAAAAATTAATAAATTGGACTTTCTCAAAATTAAACCTTTTCTCTTTGAAAGATACTGTTCAGAATATGAAAGACACCATTAAGCCACAGAATGGGAGAAGGTATTTGCAATACGTATATCTGATAGAGGATTTGTATCCAGTATATGTACAAAGAACTCTTCGATAATAAGACAACCCAAGTAAAAGGGGAAAAAAAAACTCAGACACCTCACAAAGGAATAACCAATAAGCTTATGAAAATATGTTCAACGTTATTAGTCGTCAGGTAAATGTAAATTTCTGTGAGATATGACTGCACACTCATTAGAACGACTCAATTGAAAAAGACCGACATTCTAAGTGTTTGTGAGGATGTGGAGCAGCCAGAATGCTCACACACTGATGAAAATGTAAAACAGTAAAAATCACTTTGGAAAATTCTTAAGTTGTTTCTGAAAGTTAACCATACCCTCAGCAAACCACGCAGAAGCTCCACTCCTATGTATTTATTCAAGAGAAATGAATATACAAAGACTTGTGCTTGAATGTTCATAGCAACTTTTGTTCACAGTAGCCCAAAATGGGAAACATCCCAAATATCCATCAGCAGTTGAATGGATAAACAAAATGTATATTCATATGATGGAATACTATGCAGCAATAAAAAGGAATGAACTCTGTTACACACAGCCACGTGGATGCATCCCAGAATCATGCTACATGAAAGAAGCAGCACAAGAGTGTACATACTGTATGATTCCATTTATATAAAATTCTAGAAAATGCAAACTGATCTATACTGATAAACATATCCTTGATTGCCTGGGGCCAGGGACAGAGGGAGGGACCTTTTGGGAGTATTGAAAATGTTCTGGATCTTGCCTCTGGTGGTGGTTTCACAGATGCATATATCTGTCAGAGCTCATCAACTTGTACACTTTAAATGGGTGAAGTTTATTGTAATTCAATAATATTGATTAAATAAAAAGAAATTGGGCAAAGGAGGATGGGAAAAAATAGATAAATGTATAAAACTTCATTTTATGTTTGTCAGTATACATTTTCTAAACTATGTGTATCCTTACATTTTTTCATCTCACCTTAAAATAATAAACTTCTTCACTGTTTTAACGTACACTTACATACCTTGTTATGCCAACCTGTGACTCCTTAAGAAAGTTTTGATCAAGAAAATAAGACTTTATAGGAAAGATTATGTCCTGGGTAGTAAGAAAATGAAATCATTGGAGATTATAGTTATAGCAAAATGGGACAGTAGAAGGAGAATTCAGCTTATAGATATTCTTGTTGCATGCGTTATTATATATATGAAGTGCCCTTAAGGAAGCTGAAAATACTAATAGAGGCATCCCAGTTTGAGCATGTGCTTCACCGCAGACTAGTGTTATAATGTAATTTCTACATGACATTTTCTTAAAAAAGCTTGCTTATTGGTAAAAATAACCAATCATTCATAATTTTTATAAAATTATGGTGTGTGGTGGCATTTGGAAGTTTTATAATTTAGAAGTCATAGTTTATAGATCATGTTTTAACCTACACACCCATTGTCAGTGCTGCTAAAGATGTGTATATATGTATACACCTACAACTTCTTTAAAAAGTCTTTAAAGAAAAATTTCTGATGAGATCATAAGCACCAAACTTTTGCTAAACCATTTTGCTGTTCATCTATTCGATGGTCAGTTGCAGTACCCAAGAATTAAGTTCTGGGCCTGGTAGCACAATTTATAGCAGGATCCCCGTCTCTTTCACCATTGTTTAGAGGTGCAGCCGGCTGTGCTTCCCTGCTGCATAATAATGCTCGTCTCAGGTTTCAGAGGACATGTTTGGCAGCCTAGTGGGACATTGCCTGAATCCTTGTCTCATTGGAGCTGAAATCTCAACATAAATTTGAAATGATTTCATGTAAAAGAACCAACTTATTGTCAGTGAACAATCCAAGCAGCAACAATTTTCTTTCTAAAACAGGAAGTGATCTATTACCAGGTATCCTGCCCAGTTTATTAGTTGGCACTAAAATAACATTAATTGGCAATTTATAGTGTAAACTTGACAAAAATTTGATGAGGTTCAGTTAGCTATTGTTTTTCAGCTGACGCTTGATAAATTTTCTAGAGACTTAAGCACAAATATGTATTCTCATAATTTCGTTTACTTGACATTTATTGGGCATCGGTGGTGAGCCCAGCACTGTACCAGGTGCTCGTTTCTTTAGAGCCCCACAGATTTCATTATTTCTTTCAATAGTAATCGTCAAGGAGTATTGTACCATATCATTTTTGCTACCTGAATAGGTTATTTTCATCCCTGAATTGAAATCACCATTGATTTAATGACATAAGAGAAAAAGGTAAAGAAAATAAATACTGAGTTTTGGTATCTGCTCACATTAAAGCTTAACTCCATTAAATGGCACGTTAACGTCTTGGGGTGGGTGAGGGTTGTAGATGCGCCACTCAGGGCAGGAAAGAAGAGATACCTGGGAGAAGCCCACACTCAAGCTCAACAGTAGGACAAACATGAGTTTCCTGGTTTTTAAGGTCTCTGAGTAGGAGTGATTGTGTGTTCACAAGCCCAGGAGACTGAAAGCCTTTTTTCAGGCAGGTCTTTGAACCCTAATGCACCCCAATGGGGAAAAAGAAGAAGGGTAGGAAACATTCTGGTTTCACTTTCCGATGACAGTGATACCCCTCCAAGGTCCAATCAGGTGGAAAGGCTGATTGCTAAGGAGAGAAAAGCCTATCCCTGATTGGACAGGGCCCTGGATTCCCTAGGGGAAGGGACCCTGCCTTTCCCCATTTTATCTCCAATGCTGGGCACAGAGTAGGTGTTTATTAACTGCTTAATAAATGAATAGTTAAGCAAATGGGTAAGTCTGCTCTTCTCTGCTTTCACTCTCCTCTTCATCCTGTTCCCTCCCTTTTTTCCTGCTTTCTTTTCATTTAGAACATTTGTAATTGTTGATTTCTTTTGATGAAATGTATCTGTTTGTCCTACTGTATAAGCTTTTTGCCTCTCAGCACTGGGGGGTGTTCTCCAATTGCAACTGGAAATGTGCCTGGAACATAGTAGAACCAAATACAGAATTGTTGACTTACATGTGAAATTAACCAGTGGAGACTAAAACTCGTCAAATGGGATCAATTTTATAAATCCAAAAAGTTGAAATTATTTAGATTAGTACACCTTGAATGTGATTTTTCTTCTTTGTAGGATTTTTAACATAACTGAGAAAAATTGTTTTTAAAAGTTGTTAATCACTATGAGAGTATTGCTTTTTAAATATTTGACCTGAAGATTTTCTTCATTTTAATTAGTAAAATTAATGTGTTTATCTCTGTATTCATTGGTAGCTAATTATTTGATATAATAGAAAGTTGCATCTCATTTTCTCCAATATCAATGAAGGTACCATTGGATACAACCAGCGGAACAGAATTGATACTCTCATGTATCTCCTGGCATATCCACAAAAACCCATGGTTAAAACAAAGACTATTGAGTTGATAGAATTTGAGAAACTGCCAGCTGGACAGAACGCGACAGTTGCTGTGATGAGTTATAGTGGCTATGATATAGAAGATGCTCTTGTTTTAAACAAGGCTTCCTTGGACAGAGGTAAGTGAATTTTCAAAGCTCTAACACCAAAGGTGCTTTGTGCAGATTTAGATACAGGCATGATCAATATGAAAGTCACTTGATGTCAAAATGGTAATGTCAGTTTCAAGTGATTTGAATTTTATAATATACAAACAGGAGGTGGTTATGTTTTGGTGTTAGCATTTTTTAAATGAATATTATATAGAGGTAATTAGTTAAATATTAATAAGGAATCTTTTTTTTCCTTTAATTTATTGCTGACTTGAGACAATTTAACAGAAAATGTGTAAGAACTTGTTTATTTCCTAGCAGGAATTACAATAAGTGAAATATGTTTTTTGAAAATAGTTATATATTCAACAACAAACCTGTTTGAGAGGACAGTAGCAATATTTGTATGTAAGAGGCTATTTTTTTAATTGTATATCTCAACCCTATAATGCTGTACCTTTTTGTTAGCAAAATGATAAAAGTACACATACACAAACCCTGGCTCATTGTTTTTACGTTTTTCTTCCCCAGTTTTGACAGTTTACTTTTGCAGGTCCCCACTTGGTGGTTTGTTGGCCATCACCTGATCTGCGGTCTGACTTCTGTCTTCATCGTCTGTTTCTCTCCTTCCTCCCTACGTACCCACTCTGCCTTCCCCTTCACTCTTCCTAGTTGCTAGGCAGCCATAATAGTACTCCTAGACATGTGTCTTTGGCATTAATGTTGGCTGCACTTAATTTATGCCTCTTTTTTTCCTCCAAATGACAACAGCCATGCTTTAAAACTAGGTGTTTTCCTTTCTGATTAACTGGTTACATTTATGTGGAAATCTGAAGACTTTGTGATATCTGTCAGAAACCCCACAACACAATTTAATGATCTGAGTTTACTGTCCTCTTGCTTTTAAGCTCCCACCTGTAAATAAAATGTCCATTTACACTTAGAAGAAAACGCTTCTGATTTCATGCAGTTCAGATTCACACAGCACTCCAGCACGTTGCACTTAATGGCCATTGTACGAAATTTCAAGATCATGTAATGTTTCCAAAGCAGCTGGCTCTCTGAGCCGAGTTTATTATGGCCATACACAATTTACCAGGAGCCATAATGACGAAGACCTTTCTCGAAGACACACAGATATCTTCATCTACTATCCAGTTGTAGAAATGTGTTGTTTCATCGCATGGTCACCTTCATATTTAAAAAATTACATTAGAGCACTGAGATTTTATTTAGAAATCCACTCTTCCCTGATTGATTTTCTGACTCACATTCTTAGATTTCTTGAAAGAGTTCTGCTTTTGGTGGAGAATCATAAGCAAAGGATTTTACAGCTATGCATTTATTTCTTCAGTAATAGCTGGCATTTAATCTGGAGACTTTTTCCTGTTTAAGTGAACTCTGACATGGCTCAGTATATACTCAGGAGACTAGAGGGAGAATCCAGTTTAAAATAACTGCTTGGCCAAAGGGGAAAAAAGAAATACAGCCATAGCATGTTAGGAAATGTTATTTAGTGCAGGATTGGCAGCTCTTTTGAACAACTGACGAATCTCTTTGTGGGATTCAGTGGTTGAGTTTTTTGCTCCATCTAAAGGTTTTCTTCTGTTCATTTTGCTTACTTTTCTTAATGTTTAGATTGTTAATTGGTCCTAGCACTTTTCCCTCATCCACTAGATAAATGTGGTCTAAAAATGTAATCAGAGTAAACTCTCATCTTCAGGGCAGCGGTGAACTGTCTCTCCCATTAAAATTATTTGATTGCTCCTTTTTATTCTCTCTCCTCTCTGGAGAAAAATTAATGTTTTTGTTTGCTTGTTTGGGACTTCCTCTAAATGCCAAAATCAGCAAAAGGAAAACCTTCCAGAGAAGGTTAGCAGAAGTTATGCACCAAAATGATGTATGAGAAGAACGCTGGCTGATCAGTGAACTCGGTCTGTCTCAACTCAGCCACCAGCTTGCTGGGTGACCTTGGCCACTTAATTTCTCTGCTCCTCACTCGTAGCACCTGTAGGATAGAGGGGTTAAACCAAGTGATCTCTAAGGCCCTTTCCAGTTTTCATGTGCTATGGCTCTGTGCTCTCAAAGAATCCCAGTGACATTCTTAGGTCTCTGTCACTTTCCTCCAACCTGACGAGGTATATTCCATGCTGGAAAATGGTTGTAGAGATTCTAGTGTTTATATGGTTAGTACGTAGAGATCCTGAGCCAGTTCTTCAAGTTATCAGATTGTTATATGGTTTGGCCAGTCTCAGATTATCTAAATGTAGAGCAGTTTTGGGGTGTTTTTTTGGAAGGGAAGGGAGGTAGAGTGTAGTGGGTTGTTGAATAACACAAATCTTGACTTCTCATAGTTTCATATTACTTGTGGTTCTGAACCCATTTTGGTTTCATTTTAGGCTTTGGGCGTTGCCTTGTATATAAAAATGCTAAATGTACTTTGAAACGATATACCAATCAGACTTTTGATAAAGTGATGGGGCCGATGTTGGATGCTGCTACAAGGAAACCCATCTGGCGACATGAAATTTTAGATGCAGATGGTATTTGTTCTCCAGGTAAAAGCCTTTAAAAATTTTTTTAATGTATACATTTTTAAATTATGAAAGTTATTCAACAGTATTTCTAAATGTTTGGTATACAGGGCAGAAAAAATAGCAACCTGTAAAACCCTATCCTAACTCAACCAGTGTGGTCACTTTTGATGAATTTCCTTCCAGTCTGTTTTTCTATGCATACGTTTTTACATAACAGCAATCTATTGTAGTTATACTTTTCTACTTATTATTTTGAATAGAGCCACTTTAAGGAAATATTTAGAATAAGGTCGTGTCCCTGCATCTACACCAGTATTTCATCATTTGTGCATTTAGCTTACAGACTGACTTCAGAATCTTCTTCCACTAAAAATTGTGACTCTGTTGTACTTATAAACCTGTGATGAATTTTGTTGATACAACCCACAGCCCCTGCCCCGATGAGTCTTGTAGGCTAGCGTGGGAGACTAACGTTGATCAAAGGATCACACACAAACATAGGTCAAATTACAACCAGGTTAAGGAATCATATAAGGAGCTATGAGGCCATTTTATGGCAAGAGTATTTGACCTAGTCAGGAAGATCGAGGTAGCCTTCCCTGGGGAGGTGACCGACAGCTGCAGGATAAGTGGGGTTAACCAGTGAAGCGGAAGGGGGGTGGTGTCTAGGCGGGGGAAGGGCTTGTGCAGGTGTCCTGCAGCTCGCTCACTAAAGGACCCTGAGGAAGGCCAGTGTGCCTATGGGGATGGGGGGGAGGGGCAGGGGGAGAGGCAGGGCGCAGTGTGGAAAAGAAAGTAGAAGGGAGCCAAGATAGAGGGGACCAAATGAGAGCTCTTGAGGCCACCAGGCGACAGGAGCCGCGGGGAGGTGGCGAGAAGGGGGGCTGGGTTGGAAAGGTGGGTGGGAGAGGAAGTCCACACGGCCCTGCCCACGGATGCTGCCCAGGGGGTGAGTGCCCGGCGGTAATGCTGCATCCGCTGTGGTGCCCCGAGTCACGTGGCACATGGCTTCCCCTACCTCTCGCTGCCTTTGTTTCTTGGAGAATTTCTCTCACTCTTAAACCTGGGTGCTGTGGCAGGGAAAACAAGCGCAGTGACAGTAGTGTAGTAGTTGGTCTTTGAGCTTGCCATGAACAGGTACCAAGCAAAGGTGAGAATAGCAGGAATATCAAAGAAATATTTGTATTTTCTCGTTGTCCAGGTTAGGTTGGTGGTGACTTATTACTGGTTGAAATAACTAGTAAGTGGCCCAAACCTGTTCTAACACTCAAGGAGATATTTTAAATTGCTACCTACTGACATGAATTTTCTCGCATTAATATGGTCCCCTAAATGAGTTTCTTAATTTTATACACAGTGTGATCTTAATCTATGGGTTTTTCAAATGGGCTTGCAAAGTTACAGACAAGCCCTGTTGAGCTCTAGTTCCCACTGTGTGGACTTTGTTTTCTTCCATTCCTGGATTTCATGCACCAAGTCTAATCACATGGTTTTATGCACCAATTATCTTTGCGTTCCACACAGATGATAGTGATTTGTCTAACACCCTTCTCTCTTTCTTAGGTGAGAAAGTAGAAAACAAGCAAGTGCTTGTAAATAAGTCCATGCCCACAGTGACTCAGATTCCCTTGGAAGGAAGTAATGTGCCCCAGCAGCCGCAGTACAAAGATGTGCCCATCACGTATGTATTGGAAATACATTGTAAGGTTTTTAAAAAGAAGGAATAGGGGAAATTGGAAGTTAGCTCCTTTTGGCTGCTGACTCCCAGATAGACATCTGCCCAGTTTCAGCTCCATACCAGCACCTGGACAGCAGGGGCCCCAAACCCAGATCCAAACCATCTTTCTCCCCTCGCCTACCCCAGCCTCAGACATGCTCCTTCTGGGTCCCTCTCTTGGTGAGTGGCACCGCCATCCTGACTCCTTTCTATTACAAACCTTAATTCGGTAAATCCTGTAAGTTCTGTCTCCTTAGCAGTTCTCTTATCCACCAATGATAGCTGTAGCTGTCTGAGTTTGGCCCTCCTCTCCTGCTAGACTCGTTGTTATTGGTGACCACTTATCCGCCTCCAGTCTTGTACCTCCCCACATCTCTCAGGCTCTCTCTGTTACTGCCAGAGTAATTTTTTCCCCTAAATTACTCATCTGTTCATGTTAACTCTATTGAGTAACTAGAATAAAACTTGAGTAGATTGAGTAAAACTCTCAGTGACAGTGTTGCCTGTAGGATAAAGGCCAAATGAAATAGTAATACATACACGACTGTCCGTGACCCTTGGCATACGTCTCTAGCCTTACCCTTTTGCACATTGGCCCCCATATTTCTAGTAAATTGTCTCTTATTCTCCAAATGTTCTATCTGACTGCAGTGCATTTACTCATGCTGCTCCCTCTGCCTGGAATTTCATTCCCCCTGGTCAGGACTCAGCTCTAGGGTCCCCTCCTCTGGGAAGCAGTCCTTGATAGCCTGCCCCTCCCTGCTACCACTGTCATCCCCAACCCCTGGTGGGACTGACTGTCATCTCCCTCGGGCCTTTCCTCTTCCCCATACCACTGATAACCTTCTTGCACTTACCTTTCTCTCTTCCTTTATTGGTTGTGTTTCTTCGGGGCAGGAACCATGTCTACTTAATCTTTGTATGTCCAGAGCCTACAAGGATCTGACACAGAGTAGACTCTTAATAATGGTATGAAAAACAGATAAGAGGTGAAGTGTGTGAAAAAATTCACGATGGGAGAGCTGAGTAGATAAAAGTAATATTTAAAAAGTGGTTAATAATTTGGAGTTGAGTAACAGGCTCCAGCTCAAACCCCAGGTCTGCTTTGTATGAGGCATATGTCCTGGACAAGTGCTTAACCTCTCTTAGCATCGGTTTTCCTATAAGTTTTCCTTATTCCTTATTTCCTGTAAAGGAATAACAATGTGTGAATAGTATGTGCGGTGAAGATTAAATGGCATTATGCCTGCCTCATAATAAATGTTAGCCATTTTAAACTAGGACTGTGCAAGGGATAGTGTCACATTTGAATTTGTTATTGAAAAATGAAAGTCATTTTTTCAGAGCCCAAAATGGGAATGTCAAAATATTCTGTGATAGGTATTACATAAAATATGGCCAGGGTGATAGGTTCACAAAGGGCAGTTTGAAAACTCTGCTTTAGTGACTTCCTCTTAATATTAGCTACAAAGGGGCAACGGATTCATATATTGAAAAAGTGATGATATCTTCGAATGCCGAAGATGCTTTTCTGATCAAAATGCTGCTGAGACAGACAAGGCGTCCAGAAATTGGAGACAAATTCAGCAGTCGTCATGGGCAAAAAGGTAAGTTGTTTCATTTCTCAACTTTTTAATAAAACTATAGTAAAATATTTATTAACCACTTTATATAAGAACTACTTTATAACTCTGCTCATTAGAAAAATTTAGTATGTTTGAAAAATTATTACTGTGTTCTCAAAAGTATTCTTGTTTTATTTCTCAGATTAACCTGTTTATATTTTAATGGCATTTAAAAATATACCATGGTTTTGCTTCGCTATGCTATTTATTTCATTCTACAACTGCTTGGACCAAAATTATAATTATAAATACATTCTAGATGATGTACCTACTAAAGTACAAGTGGCTGTTCAGAAATAAATAGTAATACCTATTTTTTATGAAAGGTATATATTTAAAATACTGTATGTTCTGCTGGGGCATAGTATCATAGGATGTCAGCACCACAAGATACCTTTATCTGCCCCTTTATTTAACAGATGAGAAGTTCACACTCCGCTTGGTAAGCAGCCAGTCACGGCTGCCCAGCTAGTCACTGAGCTGGTGTTAGACCCCTGCTCTCCCGCCTGCAGTGCATGCTTTGTCCACCGCACGGTGATCCTCCTCCTAGATGCTGCTTCTCCATCTGAGCCCGCTGGCGAGCCTCACCCTTTCCACTGACGGTCAATGCTGGGTTTTCATTCATTTTTGGTTTTGTTTTGTTTTGTTTTGTTTTTTATCTTCAAGAAATGTGTGCACTGTGTCACTATTGATTAACTCATCAGTAAGGTCTCTTCTAGTCAATATATACCTAGTATTTTAAGTTTGTCCTGGGGTTTGAATTTTTTCTCTGTCTGCCACTTACTGGTTTTAAGAACAGCAACAGCAGCTAACACTTTTGTAGCACTAACTGTGTGTGCGGCAGTGTCTTCAGCACATTATATTTCCTAACTCATTTGTTTTTTACGCAATCTCAGGAGGTAGGTAGTGTTACGATCTGCATTTTATAGATGAGGAAGCAGAGGCACAGAAAGGTGTTAGCCGCTTGCCCAAGGTCCCCAGCTGGTGGCAGAACTCGTTTCTAAACCCTAGCAGCCTGGCTTCAGAGTCCATGCTCTTAACTAACTACTGTGCTATCCTGACTGTTAAGCAGTTAGGATTGTGCCTGACACATAGTAAGTGCTCAAGAAGTGAGAGCAATGATCATTAATATTGGCTGTTATTCATTCACTCTTCAACTTTGAACCTCACCTTTGCTTATAAATTGCTGGTATGGTATCTTCTTGGTTTTTGTTTTTTGTTTTTTTAATTTTATTTATTTATTTATTTATGACTGTGTTGGGTCTTCGTTTCTGTGCGAGGGTTTTCTCTAATTGCGGCAAGTGGGGGCCACTCTTCATCGCGGTGCGCAGGCCTCTCACTGTCGCAGCCTCTCTTGTTGCGGAGCACAGGCTTCAGACGCGCAGGCTCAGTAATTGTGGCTCACGGGCCTGGTTGCTCCGCAGCATGTGGGATCTTCCCAGACCAGGGCTCGAACCCGTGTCCCCTGCATTGGCAGGCAGATTCTCAACCACTGCACCACCAGGGAAGCCCCCTATCTTCTTGTTTTTAATTGATTGGTTTGAGGATAATTATACATTGTATTCTTGATGATTTTGACTGTTTATTTGCCAAGCAAGTATATCAGATATTACAATTTGTTTGATCAAATGAATCTAACCTTAGTTGTCATTCCATCAATGAAACTGTTTCAGACTAAGATACTATTTCATCAGAAGCATTTTTTAGTTCAGTTAAGAGATACAAGATTATTTCAGCCTATCAATATTTTATAAGAAAGAATTGATTCCATCTATAAGTGTGAATTTGACACCTCTACTTCATACAGTTCCCTAAGATGCTAATTCTTAACTTTTGAGTGTTTTTAAACATATCTTGAGGTTCTCGTATTTTCCACTGCTTACTAGTGAAAGTCAAATTCTCTATATTGAGACTGTTTCTCCTTCTCTCTTGGTCTTGACAATTTCTGAGATACACTCCTGAATCTTTCTGGGGTAGCCATGGCCTTGTTAACAGCCTCTATTTTACTTGACCTATTACCTAGACAAGAGCAAAGCTTGATACTTCCCTTGTAAAATGTTGGCACTGGAAGCTTTACAAGAATGCACACCATAAGAGGACATCTCCACTCTGAATCAGTTTGCAAACTTGAAGCCCAAATCCTTGTGCGTTACTCCATCAGAGTATTGTGTAAAGAGTTGAAGGCTGGAGTACATTTCAGTGATTATCCACTGTGTTCTCACTCCACTAGACTTCTTGAGGACAGGGACCGTGTCTTTATATTCTCATAAGAGCCTTTCTCATAGTAGATACTTAGTAGGTAGTTGCTAACGGTTGAATATATGAATGATTTGAAGGTGGGGGAAAGTGAAAAGCAACAGATTCCCCACTCTTGTTGGATTGATTTTACCCAGGTTTTAATCTGTATATTATATATGAGTGTATATATGTTACAGTATAATCAACGTGCTACTTTTGAAAATGAAAACCACACTTGATTAGTAAGTTCCTGTGAATGCAGACCTCTAGGTAAAATGTCAACAAGTCTTTGTGCTGTTGCATTTTTGCAAACAATTAATATGATATGGTTAATGTTCATTGACAGAAGTGGTTTCCAACTTGCAGTGATCTGAAACGTAGCAGATTTTAAAGGTTTGTTCACTCTTAGGGGGCTTTGACTAGCACATCACTATGTGAAACTGAAAAAAGTCCTCCTGGGTCTCGATGACCTTTCACTTGTAGTGAGGAGTTTATCTTGCTAGTTTTCCTTTTCCAGATGGCTTTTAATCCAAGGGTAAAACCTTCTGATTAGCCTGGATTCCCTTGATATTCCCTTCTCTTACAGCTTCATTAGATTTATTGAAAAGATTGGGGAAAAAAAAAAGCAAACAAACAAAAAAATAGATAATGTAAGCTTTAACAGAGTAATGGGAGGAATGACATAGGATGCTTAACTGAACATAATTTTTATTTCCTTTAAGTATAATTTTTTTTATTAAATAATAAATGCACATGGCTTTAAAAAGTCAAATAGTACAAGAAAGGGTGGCTTGTACTAAAAAACATAAGTCCTTGCCTTTCTTCCAATTCTGCTTCCTAGAAGCAATTTCGTCTCATCTTCATCTTTGTATTTCTAAATAATATTCTTAAGCAGCCCTACATTCATTCATCCGTTTTAGATGTCACCTGCTGATCTCCCATTGTGACAGGTAGGAGGACCGAGCACTTTGCTACCTCTCTTTCCTGCTCCCAACCTCCATTCCCTGCATAGATTTATCATAATTTTGAGTTACTTAATTATTTAGATTGCATAATTTGACTCCATAAATATTGTTCATTCCCAAACCAAGTAATTGTTGAGTATATTTCCTTTGCTATGTAACTTTATTTTTTCAGAAGTTAATAATTATCTCATTTAAAATTTTTGCTTAATTTTCTTTATTCTTCTTACCATCCTTCTATACCATCAACAGCCTCTCAGCACAATCTTCCACATGATCAGTAGTCTGTTAGGATCATTTTTTCCCCAGATGATTTCTTTTATAGCACCCTGACTCTTCCTCCTCCAAACTGTGGTGGTTATATTCTCTGAGCCAGACCTTCCCAGCCAATGTGTTAAGAATCGTAATAGGTGAACTGAGAGATCAATCCTTGTAACCCTCAGGAATGCAGGGCAGAGCCTGGGGCAGCCAAGGCCCTGAGCAGCTCATCTTGTGTGCCCTAAACTGTTTTCCAAAAAGGTTGGGAAGCACTCTGTGTTAGTTTGCTAGGACTGCCAAAATAAAATGCCACAGACTGGGTGGCTTACACAATAGAAATTTATTGTCTCTCAGTTCTGGAGGCCAGAAATGTAAGATCAAGGTGTCATCAGGGTTGCTTTCTTTTAAGGGCTCTCTCCTTGGCTTGTAGATAGATGGCTGTCTTCTTCTGTGTCTTCACATCGTCTTCCCTCTGTACATGTCTGTATCCACATTTCCCCTTTTTATAAGGACATTAGTCATCCTGGATTAGGGCCCACCCTAATGACCTCATTTTAACCTGATTGCCTCTTTAAAGACCCTGTCTCCCAATAGGGTCACGTTCTGAGGTACTCCAGGAGTTAGGACTCCAACATATGAATTTTCGGGGACACAGTCCACAACGCACTCTAAGCCTGCTGAATGGTAGTCATTTATGAAATTCCCATTTGAGCCCCTGTTTCTTGGCTCTTCCCATGTCACTTTTCTCTCCAGCCCACCCCCACCCCCATAGTGGGATAGTCCGTCTGTTATGTTGCTGAGAAAGTGTGCATGGAAAGTAAATTTTTTGAGCTCATGTATGTCTGAACATGTTCTGTCATCATACCTGATGTATACTTTGGTTGAGTATAGAATTCTAGATTTCAAAATTCTTCTCCCTAAGGATTTTGATCACATTGCTACATTATCATCTGGATTCCATGCTACTTATCTGAATTGTAATGTCATTCTTCCTGATCGTTGTGTGTATGCTCTGTTTCTCTCTGTTTTCCTCCTTCCATCCTTCCCTCTTTCCTCACCCCACCCCGCTCTCTGGAAGCTTTTACTATCTTCTTCTTGTCTTGAATTCTGAAATTCCATAGACCCTTTTTTCATTCCTTGCCCTTGGAAATCAGGCACCCTCTTATTCTGGAAGTTCGAGTTCCTTCAATTCTTGGACATTTTCTTATATTTCTTGTTGGTAATTTCTTCTTCATCATTTTCTCTATGTCCTTTCTGCGTTTCCTATTAGTTAGATATTGGATCTTCCAGAATGATGCTCTAGTTTTCTTACCTTTTCTTCCCCCACTCTCCATTCTTTTCTCTTATTTTTCTTTCTAGGCGATTTGATCAATTTTATTTTCCAGATTTTTTTAACCTACCTATTATATTTTTAATTTCTAATTACAGTTTTAAATTTAATTTGTACTCCTCCTTTTTACCACAACAGGTATATATGTATATATTTTTAGTTTTCTTTTAGTTTTTAGCTTTACTTTTTTGATTGTTTTGCTTTTTGGTTTTCTTCTGTTTCTAATTTTGTCTCCGTTTCTAGAGAGGTTTTTTCCCTCCTATGTGTTTTAGGGTCTGGTTGTTGTGGTTGGAAGCTTTCCTTTAATGTCTGCTGCCTCCTTGAACCTTGGAAGCTCTGTGTCCCAGGGACAGAACTTGTTGACTGGTGGCTGTCATCGTAGGGTGATCAGGCAGTGAACCATTCAGTTTCTACATAGTAGGATCTTTCTAGCTACTGCCTGAAGGTTGCAGCTGGGAATGAGGGTGGGTGCAGTGCTTAAGGCTATCAGCTGACCTTCTGGAAGCCAGATAGGGGCAGGGGGCTGCAGCCCGTGGTTCAGTGCACAGACTTTCACTTAATTCCTCTGTATCAGGCCAGCCCCTCACCCCACCCTGTGCTGTAATTGCTACCTGTGGATCATGGGTCATTGTGGTTCAGTTTCTTGGGTAAGTTTTGGGGTAGGAGGGTAGTTTCTTGGCTGTATGGGGTGGAGAATAGAAACTCGGGTTCTGATGATTTCTTATACAGACATATATTTCTACAGATGTTTATTAAGTATCTCCTAAGTGTCTGGTACTATTCTAGGCCCTGGTGATAAGCAGTGAACAAAACAGACAAAATCCCAGCCATTGTGGGGCCTACATTCTTGTGGGCAAGAGAGATAATGATAAGTGCTGAGAAGAAAAAAAAAAAAAAAAGATAGGGGAGCAGAATAGGAAGCATGAGGGGCAGGAGTGGTTAGTGCTGAAGTTTTAAGTAAAGTGATCGAGGAGCAGCACCTCGTTGAAAAGATGACTTTGAGGAAAGCCCTGAGAGCGATAAGGGAGCAGACCCTCTCAGGTGGAAGAGCAGAGGAGGGAAAAGGAAGGTCTGAGGCTGCAGCCAGCCTGGAGTGCTCGAGGCCCGGCCACGAGGCCAGTGTGGCCGGAGCAGAGGGAGTCAGAGGTGAGGCCTCGATGGTCACTCTGTGAACTTCGGCTTTTACTCTGAGGGAGAGGGACGGCCCTGGAGGGGCCTGAGCAGATGAGAAATATGATAGGGCGAGTGGGCGAGCAGTGATACCAGTTAAAAGGCTGTTTTAAGAGCCCAGGTGGTGAGTGGGAAAAGCCTGGTGGTGGGGGAAGCGGTGAGAAGGGATCAGTCCAGACCCATTTTTAACGCAGAGCCCACTGGAATTGCTGATGGATGGGGGCCTTTGAGTCGGTCCTGCTGCTCTCAGCCCCACACCTCATCCCCCTTTTGACAGCACTTTGTGAGCCTTCCCGGGAGTGGCGGTGAGGGCTGAGGCAGCTCACTTCCTCGTGCCTCTGCTGCAGGTACTTAGGTTTATTTTTCTCCTTCTTTCAAGTCACTTACTGTTCTTTCCTCTATTCATCAGCTTTCAAAGTTCTCTCTTGTCCATTCTTTTTCCTTATAGGTTTATACCTTAATTTTGTCAACTCTCCTGTTAGTGAGGTTTGGAGAAGGAGTAGAGATAAACATGTGTTTCATCTGCCCCGTTTACTGGAAATCCATATGTCCATTATTCGAGAATGTTCAACACAAGAATGCTTAGTGTGCTTGGTTTTTTTCTCTGCAATTTATAGAACTGAAGTTAAAATTATTTTAATGAAAGGTGAGGAGGGTTTTTAGAGCACCAACCTTTTGTCTGCTGACCAGAGCCTTGCCTCCAAGGTACCTTGTGTATTTTTCTTTTTTTTTGGTTGTTCTAATCATTTCTAAGATTTAAAACTAAGTTAAAAATGTTTATAGTTCACACACTCAGAATTATGACATAAATGCTAACAATTATCAGAAGAGTATTAACCACATTTTGTCAACTCTTAATTATCTGAGAATAGCTTATCTTTTCCCTGGATTATTATTGTAACTAAGGTCTACCATTTTGATCCTTTCCTTGAAAGTCACCCATCTGAAGTCAGAGGCATGACAGTAGCAGAAGCCTATTTTTTCAAGTTCTTTTCATTTATATATAAATTGTAAAGATTCAAAAATAGCAGTGGTTTTAAAATATTAGTATATGTTGTTGTTAAATACCAGAATACCTTGTTTGCTAACTTTAAGTATATTTTACGTTTATCAAGGATAGGAAACATGCCCTACTAGTTTATTTAACCCCCCCTAAGCCCCCATCACAGCACTTTGCATATTATATGGTATTCACTCAATGTGTCTGTGGAATAATTAAATATCTTAAATGTATAGGTATAACAAGACAAAATCTTCCCTCCCCAAATTAGTATAACTTATTCTTCCTAGTAAATATCAGAAATGGAATGTCTCATCTTTATCCGGACTGGTACCAGGGCTTTCATCACCCTAGACTCATAGCTCCCCAGTCCTAACTGGCCAACTGGCCACACAAGCCCACTGAAGCTTTTCCAACCAAAATAGCTAAATGCACATGCTCACCCACATGTGCGCCCTGGGCTTCAGTGAGAATCTGCCTTGACAGCCCAAAGAAATCTATTTGGTCATATTTAAGTCACTGCCATGGGCTCAAAACCATGTTGGGCTCTCTAGGAGGCAGAAAGGAAACTCAACCCTTGGCTAATGCCCCTAAGGAGTTGGCAAAAAGATGAATACAAAGGATTACATATAGTTAAATATTAAACTATATGGTGAAGACCATTCATGAGAGAGAAGTTGAGAGCTTATTGTAGATAGGGACAAAATCTCAGAGTTTAAAAAGACCTTTTAGATGTCTAGTCCAAATCCATCTTCCCCAGTATAAGAATTTCTTTTAGATTATTTTTGGCAGATGGTTTTCCACTTTGCACATGAGCTGTGGAGGGGGGCCCTTGCTGCTTTCTGAGGCAGCCGTTCTGTGGTGGCACCGTTCCGATGGTTATATTGAGCCTGAGTGCGCTTTCCTGTAATGTATACCCGTTAGCCCTGCCCTGCCTTGTGGGCTTACTGAATGGACACATTTCCTCTTTTCTTCATGGCCACCTCTGTTCAGCATTCAAAGAAAGCCTTCAGGTTGAGAAAAAGTATAGCAAAGAGGTAGAGATCCTGAGCGCTAAGTGAGCAATTTTATCCCTTTGAAATGGAGATGGTTTCCTAGGAGTTGTTACTGGGATTAAACAAAATGATGTGTGAAAGCAGGGAGCACAGCGCCTGGAGCACCGCCAGCAGTCAGTAAAGGTAACTGCTGTTAGGTCTGTCCCCTGTCTTCTCTCGCAGGCTGGGCAGGAAAGGAAGGCAGGCTGGGTGGGGTTTGGACTTGGAAGGCTGTGATGAAGATATTTTTTCCTGTGAAAGAAAAAATGGGGAACAACAGTAAAGAGCAGATCAGTGCAGCGTGTTGACCGACAGGAATAAAGAGAGCCAAGGAGAGGAAGGAGGCCACGGTGACTGGTGTTAAGCCTGGAAATGAGGGCACCGATCACAAAGATGGAGGATCATCTCAAGTGCTTATATTATTAATTAATTGATCCATTTCTGGAGCTTTCACTATGTACCAGGCACTGTCCTAGATACTGGGAATACAGTGGTAAATACTGACAGGGTCTCTGCTTTCCTGGGGTTTATGTTTTCTTAGGGAAGGAAACAGATGGAAAAGAAGTAAATAAAAACACAAACACAGTAATTTAAGATAGTGATGAGTGCTGCAGATGAAGGCTGATGTGAAAGAGTGACTGGTTTGCGGGGAGAGGGGGTGGATTGATGGTCAGGGATGGCCTCTTGCACAAAGCGACATTTGAGCTGAGACCTGGAGGACGAAAAGGAGCCAGAGAAGCAAGGGTCTGGGAGAGTGAAGTTCAACAGCCCCGAGGTATCAGTGAGCTGGCATAGTCAGGGAATAGACATAAGGCCAGTCTGGCCAGGCATGTGCCTGAGGAGGAACATGGTTTGAGATAGTGAGAGAAAAAGGATGGGGCACATACTACAGGGCCTTGTGGCCAAAGGAAGGGAGTTTGGACTTCATACTAAATATGTTGGGAACCAATAGGCCTGTTGGGTGGTGAGTGTAAGCAAAGGAGTGACAAGATCTAATTACTATTTTAAGAAATCACCCTGGATTCCATATGGAGAGCAGACTGGAGGGGAACAGAGAGGGAAGCAGGGAGACTGTGGCAGTGGTCCAGGCAGGAGAGGACGGTGGCTTGGACAAGGGCAGTAGCAGTGGAAAATTGGAGAGAAGTGACGGATTCTGGATATGTTCTGGAATTAGAGCCAACAGGAGTTGCTGATGGCAGAGATGTTGAGGAAGGAAAAGACAGGAACTGAGGGTGAGTTCTGTGGCCTGAGCAGCTGGAAGGGCTATTTACCAAGAAGGGGAGGACTGGGGAAGGAATGGTTTTTTTGGAGTTAAGCAAGGTCAGGGGTTGAAATTTTGGCCCTCAGGTTCGAGATGCCCATTAGACTCCAAGTGAAGAGGTTGAGTAGGCATTTGGATATAGAGTCGGAAGCTCCAGGGAGAGGTTAGGACTAGAGATAAAATTTGGGAGTCACCTGCATTTATAGTATTTACCTTTTGTGTATTAATAGTTTATAAGCATTTTCATCTATATTCCATCCTTTAACCTTTACAATTCTAGTTGGTATTGTTATTTCTACTCTACAGAATAGGAGATTGAGAGTCAGAGTTGTGAGTAGCTTGCTTGCCTACTACAGCTTAGTGCTGGCAGAGTCAGGATTCAAATCCAGATTTTTGATTCCAAGTGCATTGCCCATTCTGTTAATTCCAGTTGAGGTGTTTCTTTTCTCTTTTGATATCCCATTACCACTCTGCCCCCAAGGTTGCCGCCATATTTCCTGAGATTTCCCCTTGGAAAAGACACAACCTTTCCTTGGGACAGAATTCTAATATTTCTTAATATTATATTTAATATTAGTAATTTAAATATTAATTCTAATATTTCCTTAATGAGACACAAAATTCCCTTTCTTCCTGGATAAGCAGCTTCACATAGCACTCCTCTGCCACCACTCCAGAGGAAGCACTATCCTCACATACCTTGTTTTAGAAATGTCTGCCAAACCCTCATATTAAGATATACTCCTAACACAGAGCTGTGTTTTCAGGTATTCCTGTCTTTCTAAAATCACCTCATTGTAAAACACTGTCCCCACTCCCTTCTTTAATTGGTCCTCTGGTCAGGCTTGGTAGCTTTGGTTAAAATCCCAAATCTCTCAAGAATTTGAGCATATATAAGAGGAAGTGAATTTTTGAGTTCTCCACTTTTCCCATTCTCCTGATTCATCTGGCTAGATGTGATAGTTAGAGACGGAAAAGGAGGGGTACTTGAGGGGAGTGACTTGGACAGTGCTGGCGGGGAGCTGATTTGGCATATTCACATGCAGCAGGCACAGCTGGCGGCGTCTGTATGGGGCCCTGCAGCAGCCCAGCCCTAAGCGTGGGACCCAAAGATGAGCTGGATGAGGCCTGAAAGAGTTGGATGCCAGCAAGTAAAACTGTGAATGAAACGGAGAATAGCCCACAATGTCGGTTATGCTATTGTGGTTGTCATGAAACGAGCTGATAAAAATTTCATGTGTCTCACCGTGACGCCTACAGTGATTTCTTTCTGTTTTGGTCTAGATACATACCAGCGTAAGCGCAGTAGTTAGTTGAACTTAGTTTTTACTCTTGAAATATAGAATTGTTTGGAAATTACATATATATATATATATATATATATATATATATATATATAGGTAACATCTCCTGCAAGCTGACACACATGTGTTCTCTATGAGAAAATATAAAGATTGTTCTGATGTAGGTCATCTTTATGCCCATCTCTTTTTGCCCCTTCCATTTAGAGCATTGAATTTGTTATTCTCAGTGTTTAGAAAACGATGTGGCCCTGCAGATGGCCTGATTTTTGTCTTTTGTTAAAAGTTTACTTTGACAAAGCTGTTATTAGGAATTCTTTTTGTATATGCATACTATGTAGATGGCATTTCTGTACCTAATGCCTCTTAAAATATCCTCTCTAACAATTAAAGGAGACTTGAAAATTTAGTTTCACGGGACATGAGTGTCTCTCCTGCTCAAGCCTGTTCACTTCAAAGGTGGTAGGATAATTAGTAGCTAAATGAAACAAATGTGAAGAGGAAGCTAAACAGTGGTAGCTATGTGTTCTATGTTACAAAAGCTCAGCAAGAAGATTGAAGAGGCTGCAATAAGTGGGTGATCTGGGGCAGGAGAGTCAGTACTAAGTAGTTGGGAATCAGCATCAGTGCTGTGTGATAAGCAAAGCTTGAATGTAATCGATCAGACAGAGGAGCCCCACTGGAGAAGTGAAAGTGTTTGATCAGTAGCTGTTAAAAATGTGACAGACCCAGTAAACAGCATCACTTTCTGTGACCTGGGTAATGGAGGAGGACCAAGCAGAGAGAGCCAAGCATGGAGGAAGGAGAAAGTATTCCCTAAGGAAGAGGGTGTCACAATTAACATGAAGACTCCTCCAGCCTGAAAAGCAGATAATATTCATTCACAGCACACTTTTTAGATAAGGGAATTCCAACATAGTTTTCCAATGAGAAATTCAAAGAATTTTAATGAAGTACATTCGTCCTTTGGGTCTTTGTGAGGTCCGTTGCGCATCTCATCAGTAAATGCGCAGTGAATCAGCTCCCCCTCAAAGGAGCTGGCCTTTGGTCAAGAATCTCGAGAACAGTTCATCCTTTAGTAGTATGCAAAATATTGGAAAAGGTGAGATGATTTAGTAATAACCTGTACACCAAAGTTATGAAATTGTTGTGTGTTTGTTTACCAAGGAAGGAAAGTTTAGTTTTGTTTTAAATTCAGGTGGTGGGGGCTTCCCTGGTGGCGCAGTGGTTGAGAATCTACCTGCCAATGCAGGGGACACGGGTTCGAGCCCTGGTCTGGGAAGATCCCACATGCCGCGGAGCAGCTAGACCCGTGAGCCACAACTACTGAGCCTGCACGTCTGGAGCCTGTGCTCCGCAACAAGAGAGGCCATGATAGTGAGAGGCCCGCGCACTGCGATGAAGAGAGGCCCCTGCTTGCCACAACTAGAGAAAGCCCTCACACAGAAATGAAGACCCAACACAGCCAAAACTAACTAACTAAATAAATAAATAAATAAATTTAAAAAAAAAAAAAAAATTCAGGTGGTGGTGGGAAAATATTAGAACCCCAAAGTCTTGATCTCCTTTCCCAAGTGTTCTAGACTTCCAGGTACTTCAGAGTGAAGCCATGACTTACATAATAGATGCATAATGATGCTCCACAGGGGAAAAGAGAGCAGAGATGGGTCTGGAATGTTCTTCATGTTTTCTCTTCACATTCTTCCTTGATCAGCTTTATAGATAGAGTTAAAGATAGGAAGACACATTCACATAGAATGCTGATTGGAGTCATGTTTGGAACTAGAATTCTTATTAAAATCAAAATAAGTTATGTAAGCCTCTTGAACTTTGGCATAGGTTCTATATGAAGGGAACTCATCAAAGGCAAACACTTTTATCTTGAGCCTTGCTTTCTATGATGGTTAGTGCATTTATTAGAAGGGTGAGCAGATTTCCTGCTCAGTTGGGTTTTTTGTTTGTTTGTTTTATTTTTTAATCCTTTAACAAAAATTATCTGTCAGCCTAAGGAATTCCCCAAGTTAAATTTCATTTCATTGCTCAGGAAACCAAATTATTATATTTCCAGATTTCCTCTTACTTTTGCTGCCATTCACAATGAGGGAGGAAAAAGTGGACTCCTTTGATGTAGGGGGAAAAAAGGCAATATATCACTTCTCTGAAAGAACATTTCTCAGTCTCTCATGTGAAAAAGGATTAGCACCTCCAACAAAGGTCCTGTGGATCACAGAATCGGCAGCAATACCAAGCAGTATTCCAAAGGAGAGGAAAAACTGTATTTGAGCAAGAGTGTTTGTCCTGGCAAACAGAAGCTTTTTAATAACTGCAAATCTGAGATAATGGTATACACTCCTCAGTATCGCCCCCTAAATCCTCAGACAGCTAGTTTAAGTGGAGTGAAGTCAAACTTTGTTTTAAAATAGAAATATAGTCTTACCAAATGCAGTTTTTTCACAGTATTGGTTCATAAGGATTATGCATTTATGGATAACATTGTTTGGAAGATTCGTCTTTGGCCCTCTCTTGTTCAACAAAAGTTTCATTATAAGGTCACTTGCCTCCATTTTGCATTAATAAAAGTTATTCAGCAACCTGTTAAATTAATTTATTAAGATATTAACTGAATGTTTATTAGAAGAAAAAAAAGTCTACCCTGACTTTCCAACACATTAAAGAATCTTTATACAGTAGGTATGAGGAGGCTGTGGGAAGTAAGAAAATATTAATTTGTGTGTGGCAGAAAAGCCAAGAGGGAAGTTTGTTTGTTAAACAAGGCTGGGCAAAAACTATGCCTTTTCCAGACCTTCACTTGTTATTTCCATTCTCTATATTATGTTCTCTAAAATTGAGAGATGAAAAGACTCTGATTTAAAGTAATAATAATAACACCTTGTACTCATGTAGCACTTGAGACTGTCTAAAATCCTCTCTGCTAGTCTGAAGCTTCAAAGTCTGGATATCTTTGGCTCCCTACTTTGCTTGATCCTGCTTGAATGAAAGACTCCAAGTGGGAGGGGAGAAGGGGGCCGATGGAGCTAACAGTGTGAGCCCCAAGATAAGGTATATGATGCCAGACAATCCTTCAGAGTTTCGTTCCAAAAAGAAGTTCTGGCAACTCTTACTTTAACGTTTGAAATCAAGATTATTTTGTCCACATAGACACCTCGAGAAGATTTTTTTTAATTTAGTTTTTTAAGAACAAATTTTGGTCTTCGGTAGCTAGCCTGTAACCCTCTGACCTTTCAGTAAATATCCAAGTAAAGCTTTGAAATTAGGGTGTTTAGTGTTTTATGGCCCAGAATAAAAATCTCCAATTCTGTTTCCAAATAGTGTAGCCTCAACACATTTTATTAAGCTCTTGACACATTCAGCCATGTGTATTTTGTAAAGTTCCTATGGTTATTGTTTTACAATAGCTGCTTCCAGAAGCATTGTAAGGGTTTCAATTAATCAGCCCTTTGTGTGCTTCAGACTATGCAAATTTATCACATCAAACCATTCAACTGCTCATGGGAAAGCCGTGTAAAAACTGTATTGTCTTCTAGCGCCTCCTCTCATTTAGAGTGATGTTTTAATAAGAAAGCTAATCAAGTTTTCTTATGCATTATTTATCTGTTAACATGTAAGGAAGAGCCGAATTAAAATTATGTCAACCGGGATATGGCAAGTGATGTGATAGATCTGGAAGCGATTCAACAACAGAACAAAGCTAATATGATTCAACAGTTTTTGTCTCCTCCCCTCCCCCTTGGGATTATTTAAGGTGGTGGTGTGAGAATAAAAGAAGGTTAATTCAATAACTGGAAAGGGGGAAAGGAAGAAAGGAGTAACCACCTGTGTTAGCCTTCGCGTTTTGATTTAGAGATTTACATTTCTGAATATGTAAAGGCTTATCGAGATGCGTTTGTTCAAAGTAGAAACATATCTTATTTAACACGAACAGTCAAACTTGAAAGCATTCCTCCTGCTTCTTCGGCCCCCGTTTACCACCATATTCATCAGCAGCAAGCTACTCTGCCCTGGAAATCTGCAGCCCAGGTCCTGTGAGGTTCTGAAGTTATTAGGAGACACCGTCCTGATCGTGTGAAATGATCTGAACAGCCCAGCGGAGTGAGCTGCTTTTCGGTCTCTTCAGCCACAGTTAGTGCAACTGCATCTGCCCCTTCCATTCATTAAGTTGGTCTCCTTTGCGTTGCTAGTTTGCTTCCTGCTGAGAGTAATTAGGTTTCTTATATAATAATAATTCCTTGTATTTAGATGCCGCCTTTCTCTGAGGACCTTAAAGTACCTCTCAGACATTAGCTCATCTGTTCTTCTAACACAATTGCCTCATGAGATAGGTGCTAATTATTCCCATTCCAAAGACCAAACAGCTAAGGCTCACCAGAAAGTGGTGCTTTATCCCCAAGGTAACAATATCAGTTGAACAGCACAGAGACAAATTAAGGTCACCCGATTCCAGGATGTCCCACCCTACAACAGGTCTGAGCGTCCAAGGAGTGGTGAGCCCGTTACAGATCGCATCCCCCCGGCCCCCATTTATGAACCTCATTAATACCGGGCATTGATACAGTGATCACTCCTTCACCAAACACCAACCCTCTTCTTGCACTAGGACTGATAGAGAAGCATCGGAGCATCATTTCACCTTTGGTTAGTGACAGAGTGTTAAACTGTGCAGAAAAGTCTTGTCTAACTGGTACTTGCAGAAAGTAAAAGTAGGCAGTTTAGACTCTGATTAGTGTTATTTCAGCAGGACATACTACCTGATTTGCTCTGCATCTCTTAGAGCATTAGAACGTGGTGAGCTGAACTATCCAGGTGTTTTCATGGTCAGTATTCAGTTAGGCTCCTCGGCGTGGGACACCTCTCGAGTGGACTCAGGTCCCTGAACCTCTTCGTATCCCCCGCCTCCGTCACAGCATTTGCCATGCAGCTTATTAACTGACGGCATCAAGGGAAATGATTCTCTCTCTTCTCACTCAGAAAAGGAAGAGTGAAAATATATATCAACCTGAGAGTGATAAGTTTAATCCAAAAGTGGTTACATAGAAGGTAGACTTGCTAAATAAAAAGTTTTTAAATTAAAAAGTGAAGTAGAATGTGATCTTAAGGGGAGACCTGGCTATCAGCAAAAGAGAAAACCCTTTGCTAGCTGGTTCTCAACACGTTAAAGTCACACCAAAAACAGCTCTCAGATTAAAGATGTTGTTACAGTTGTCTTTTGCCAGTTGTTACTTGCTTTCCTGTCTTTATATGGTAATATAACGCTTTAGTTTTCTTCCTTATCTTTTTTCTCACGTTCTTACCTTTTTTTTTTTTTTTTTTTTTCTATTTGGGTTGAGATGGATCCATTACACTAAGACTAGTTAAAAAAAAAAAAGTCCACAAATGACTTTTGAACAAGTGAGTTGCTGTTTACAATTAGAAATATTTTCTAAGAGTGATTTGTCAGATTAACTGGACTTTTGCTGGATATTCTTAAAATGATTTACGTGTTCTGCAAGGCCACAGAAATAGAAATAACAAATTGGTGTAAGAGCCTCCAGTGTAGGGGCCGTGACACAGAGAACCGTGGCAGTGGGTCCCCAGATTTGCCTTTCCTGTGTGGCTTGGCGGTGAGATTTGTGGCTTCCTGAGACTCCCTAAATTCTTTACCTTTACAACTTGAAATTAAGATTGACGGTAATGGAGTAATATTTTATTGACTGGGTATCCGTAGAACCTTTCTGCTCTAACTTTCTGTGTTACAGTTTTTCCTTGTTGTCTGTTTTCATTTGTTAAAAGTTCAGTAGTGTAATCTGTGGTCTAATTCCCATTTGGCCCCTATGAGGGCATTAAGTGTTCCCGGGGCCTGTTAAACTGGTGTATTTGCAATTCACTGCCAGGAGGTTGTGCTATAAACAATGGAGTCGAGACACCAGCGTGAGCCGGGGGATGAAATTTTATTTTAAAATCTGAAATGCTGTGTAAGCATTTAAGGTATGAATCAGTAATTGTTTCACAACAGCTTCCATTAGATATGGTTTATTTGTAGTCCATCCCCTTTTCAGGGATCCAGGGGAGTGTTAACACACTGAAGCGTACTGCATATCATTTACATTTTTAAACCAGTGTTAAAGGAAAGTAACTGTAACTTTTAAGAGTTCTAAATATTGGAAGAGATTTTTATGCCTCTGTCCCTGGAGAAACCAGAGTTTTAATTTTTCATTTGAAAAATAAGAAAAAAACCTTCCTACTTTAATTAAGGATTTGAATATTTCTGAAACAGAAATACCTTTAAAAAAAAGAAAGAGAAGGCTGGTTCTAAGATTGAGAACTCTCTTCCCCCCACCAAATGAATTCAGTAAAATACAAACTTTAAAAAATCATTTGTCTAATTTGAGATTCGAGATCATCAAATTCTGTCTAAATATTTTGTTTTAACTTCTAAGCTCATTATGGTTTCTTTGTGTTAACTTGTATTAAAATCTGTCAGCTATGACTGGTCTCATAAGCACAGTCAGCGGACCAGAATAAGTTAATTATTTACTTGTGTCACTAGTGCTCTTCATCTAATGAAATGCACAGCTGTGTTAGATCTGCAGTTGGATGTGTAGCTTCCATTGTTCCGCAAGTCAGCAGAGGGTAGAAGCCGCAATGATGGAGAGCCCTCAGTTCTTTCTGCTGTTCTGGCTTTCTGTGTCGATTTCATGGATCTTTTATCATTCACTTTCACACAAAACAAACAACACAGGCCTGTCTGCTATGGGAACCATCTTGGCATATAAAAGGGTTTTCAGAGCCTAAAGTAATTTTAAGTTAGCTAAGATTTAATTTTTGGCTTACAGGTGCCCTTGATTCAGATGTGGCCAAAGCCATTCCTATAATGGAATGAAAAAATCTGTAAGTGACTTATATAACCAATGTATTTTTAAACTGCAATGTCAGAAAAGGGCTGATAAGAAAATAACTTCCCAAGAAAGGAATCTCTATACCAAATATTAGTCAGATTTCAAGCAGAGTTATTGGGAGATTCAGATTTCAGGGGAGGGAGCATTGCTTTCAATTTAATAACAAAGTGAAGTTAAATTTGCTTGATTAAACTTGTCAACTAAGACTGAGAATACAAAATGCAAATCATGCCACGCCTTACCCTCCCCCAATATGAGTGTGTCCTGCTTCCGCAGTGGGTTTCTGTACCTCCTGCACCTCACTCCCACCTTCTCTTGTCGGGGGTGAACAGGCAGCTTCCTCTTGAGCAGACGCCAGCATCCCCCTGTGAACTGCTGCTGAAGGGGTGCCGAGGCTTTTCTTCAGTTTTGTTTTTAAGGGATGTAGCTGAACCTTCCACCTCCTCACCAGCCAAAGTGACATTCTCACCCAAGCACGTCCCAGGGACTGGCCTCTTTAGGCATTGCTGTTTTTAACATTTTGTTCACTGCTAAACAATGTTGTTGTCGGTTGCACCTAGATTTACAGTTTGATCTCTTTCAGAGTAGATTTCCCAGTAGCCCTAGTGTTTTGTCAGATAATTTCAGTGTGGACAAGATGGATTTTTGGAGGGAAGAAAGGAGGGTCACAGACTCTGCTTGATTTAAATTCTAACACATTGTAGCTGAATTTGAAATAAAGTGAACTGAATGTTTCTGGGCTTAATGTAGGAAAGCATATGTTCTCTATAATAAACAATACAATTTCAACCAAAAAGGCATGCTCTAGAATTCAACTTCGTGAACCGAATTACCATATTGTTTGTAGCCACTGGAAATCTGAACATTGATAACCGATGTTAAATAGGCAGATGGCACTCTTTTTCTTTAGACTTCAGGTCTTGGTGATTATAACATGCACAAAAATTTTATTTTAAAATAGTTTGAGTAATCATGTAGAAATCAAACTGAGGAAAGAAACATTTCTTTGAGAACGGTTTCTTTTCAATAGGTGCAGATGGTTGATAACTTTGTATACAAAGGAAAAGAAATTTCATGTTAAGAAATATAAAAGCATTTTTTTCTTGGTCCAGTGCCATTGTACACTAGTTTTCTAATTCTGAATTAGGTAGCTTGTGGTGAACAATCTAAATTGTACCTGTATAGTCGTTCTACCAAGAAAGAAATCAGAGGAATTTAAAACTATTTAAGCAATAAGATCCCTTACAGGTTAGAATAATATTTGGGGAGTAATAAAGTACGACTAATTTAAGAGACCATCAATAGAGTGCAGGGAGTTGGTGGGGTTTTGTTTTGTTTTCATTCTTAGAATTTCATTTCTAATTCCAGCCTTTTCCTCCAAGAGTAATTTGGCATTTAATTTTCTTGTTCAACTTTACAACTTCAATCAGAGGTCACTTTTCTAACGTGCCGTAAGCTATAGGAATTACAGTTCCCTAGGGCAGCTTAGGCTCGGCCAGGGAAGCCCTGGCAGAAGCCAGCCCACCAGCCAGGGCTCGGCAGCCAGTAGGTAGCCCTGTCAGCACATCAGCCACTCACAAGGACTCCTTGTCCCAGGTTTTAAAACCACAGTCTAAACACATCCCTTGCCCAGTCAGTTCTGGTGGTCAGAGAACTCGCATTCCTGTACTGTGGGTACGGTAGGTAGCAGATCACAGACTGGCTGACAAGGAGCGAGATTGCCGCTGACTTGCAGCGTCAGGAACGATGATGGGGCTGGGGCGTGGGGAAGCCACTGCTCTCCCCTGTCTGGGGCAAGAGAGGCCGGGCAGACGGCCTGATGGCACGTTGTGTGTCGTGCCAGAAGGCCGACACGCAGGCTGCAGTGCCTTTCTGCAAGGACAGTCGTTTTTGAACTGTTCGTGTAGCAGGATTGTTGGAAGTTGCTTTTATTACTCTTGATGGAGACCACGGAGAAGGTTTGAGAGCAGTGGAAATAGAGATGGCAGCGGGGAGATCCCAGTTAAGTACTGTGTTCTTCCTTTCTGCCGCTCGGCTTTACGTGGCATGAAATCTTCTCTCCCCCAGGTGTTTGTGGCTTGATCGTCCCTCAGGAAGACATGCCATTTTGTGATTCTGGCATCTGTCCGGACATCATAATGAACCCCCATGGCTTCCCATCTCGAATGACGGTCAGTACGGGTTTATTTTTTTGGTTTTTCTGTTTTAAGAAGGAATGTTATCTTTTTTTAAAAAAATAAATTTATTTATTAATTTATTTTTAGCTGCATTGGGTCTTTGTTGCGGCATGCGGACTTCTCATTGCGGTGGCCTCTCTTGTTGCGGAGCACGGGCTCTAGGCGCACGGGCTTCAGCAGTCGTGGCACACGGGCTCAGTAGTTGTGGCTCCAGGGCTCTAGAGCACAGGCTCAGCAGCCGCAGCGCACGGGCTTAGTTGCTCCGCGGCATGTGGGATCCTCCGGGACCAGGACTCAAACCCGTGTCCCCTGCATTGGCAGGAGGACTCCCAGCCACTGCGCCACCAGGGAAGCCCAGTTAGTACGGTCTTCAGAGGCGCTGCCTTTAAGGAAAAAGGCAGGCAGTTGGTTTGTAGTGAGCGGAGGAGATGGAGCCCTGAAACTGATTTTCAGAAAGGGCCCTTTTACCTCTTGCCAAATAAACAGGTTCCTAGACCCTGACAATGTGGGCTAATCTCCTCTACAGAGGGAGTGTGAAGAGGTCTGGGCTTCCCTTCGAGAGCAGTCTTCTGAGTGATGAACTCACCCCTCAACAGAAGAACCCCATGTATCAATGTATCTCCCTTTCTGTGGTTACCATTCTGTCATCCTGGCTCCGACACTTACCAGCTGTGGGACTTCAAAGTTGCTTAACCCCTCTGTTTCCTCAGATGTAAACTGAGGGAGGTAATAGTACCTATCCCATCGGCGTAAACTTAGGTCACAGTAAGAGAGGATAAATATTTGCTACTACTGATTTATCACTCTTATTAATAGTAGTAGTCTTATAATCTTTTGGAAGAAATAGGCCAGAGCTAAATAAACAGACAGAATTCCTAAACCACAAGAAGGTGCTCTCTTAATTTGTTCACATCCCACAGGTGGGAAAGTTAATCGAGCTGTTGGCGGGCAAGGCCGGCGTGTTAGATGGCAGATTCCACTACGGCACTGCGTTTGGAGGCAGTAAAGTGAAGGATGTGTGTGAGGACCTCGTTCGCCACGGTTATAACTACTTGGGGAAAGACTATGTTACATCTGGCATCACAGGGTGAGTATGTGTCTAGACGCCTTAAAGGAAAACTACGAATTTATTAAAGTAAAAGTATGATTTTATTAAAGTAAAAGGATAAAAGTAAAAATATGATAAGGCATAAGAGCCCGTAAGATATACGGCTTTACTCCTTTAAGAAATCTGATACAAGAAAATCCAGATTTATGGTGGACGTCGCAGCTAAGCTATGGTGGTAGTGATTTTGCGGTATGTGTGTATCACATCAACACGTTGTACACCTTACATGATGTTATTTGTCAATTATATCTCAGTGAAACTGGGGGAGGGGAGAAAAGAAAGTCCAAATTTAGAAAACTAATAAACTAAGGAGTGCTCTTTTGCCGATAAGGCTCCCATTTAAAAAGTAGAAAAGATCTTACTTACCAAAATAGGATTTCTACACAGCTTTTAAAGAACACATCAATTGTCTATAATACAAAATCTCTTAACTGTTGGCCATTCTCTGCACTACTATGATGAATATCAGATACTTAGTGCTCTGACAGGTAGCCTGAGGCCTAACATTTGCGCGTTCATTCACCAATGGCGTGTTAAATACCTAACATGTGCTAGGTACTAAGTATGTAACAGTGAACAAAATAGACGTGGTCCCTGACCTATGGGGCTGACCACTGAGATTTGTTACTAGACATTAAAAAATAAGACAAAAGGTAACTTCTCAGCAGGGCCTACCCCGACTACTTACTTTAAAACCACAACTCAGTGTTGCCCATTTCCTGCTGTATTTTTCTCTGTAGCATTCATCATTATCAAGTAATGTAATAATACCATATAATATCATTATCTGTCTCTCCAATGGGAATGTAACCTCCATGAGAGCAGGGCTTGTCTGTTTTGTTTACCTTTTTATTTCCAGTGTCTAGCACAGGGCCTGACATACAGCAGGCGCTCCATAAATGTTTGTTGAATAAAGGAATGAAAACAAACCAGTACAAGTACAAATAGCTCTCACCAAAATGAAACCAAAGAATAAGTTAGAAGACCCCTGTGAGGAGGTGGCTATTTCAGTGGAGATAGGAAGGATGAGAAGAGACATTTGGAGAGTGTTTCATGCAGGGGAGAAGCGTGTTGAGCACCTTACAAGGGGCAGAGCTTGGGAAGTTCAGGGAAGTGGAAGAGGCAGTGGCTGCAGCCTGAGGGGAGGCTGGAAAGCAGCCTGAAGGGAGACACAGCAGAGCGCTGGGTCTTCCTGGTTCCCTGGAGAAACAGATGTCCCTGAGGTTACCCTGAATGATCAGGTTTTCAAACTTGACTCACACATGGTTTTAAAGGATCAACTCAGTTGCTTAAATTAAGACCCACTTACATAGTTTATGCCAGATAAAACTCTGGGACATGGCATTTATACCGTTCTTCTGAGGTTTCAAACTGCTTGAGCACAAGTGAAACTCAGCGTGGAGGCATGTGTGAGAACACAGAGCTTGATGTTAGTGCTGCAGATAGACGATCCAGATATGAGGAAAATGGCCAAAATCTGTATCTGTTAAAAATATTGCCTGCTTTCTCAAATGACCTATCTAGACTGTAATAATGTGGATTTCTTTAGGTGTATCATAGTTGAGATGTTATAGGAAATCGCATTACAGGAGAAGAGTGATGGTCCATTTCAAAAATGATTCAGTGAAGTAACTAAGGTCCATTTCAAAAAAACAGTTATCACTGCTAAACTGATCATGTTAGTCTTTGCTTGTCATCCAGAAATAATGCAGTAGTTGACCAGAAAGTATGCAAAACCAGTGAATCAATTCGGTGGACCTTCTGAACATAATTTTACTGGAAGATTTGGATGGGTTGTGCTCTGCTTCCTATGGACAGCTGTAGGCTCTGTCTGCACCACCTTCCCCAGTGCCCCCAGCCAATAAGTGTTTTCATTTCTTTGCCATTCATCTCAGTTGCAAAGTTTGAGAAATACTACTTTAGCTTGTTAGTTGAAAGTTCCATAAAGGGCTTACAAACATATTCACCCACCAGCTTTCATCCCTTGTCACATTTTCGAGCATAGCTAGGAGGAAGAATTGGATATGGCTTTATTCAGTTAATGATAGAATGGCATTAGGTGACAAAGTTCTAGAAATTCTACTATGAGCAGCCATACAGTGGAGGAATTAGAATCATTTATTATTAAAGCTGGAAAGAACCTTAGTCTGACCCCCTTGTTGTACAACTAAGAAAACTGAGATAAAGAGGTCATGCAGGGACTTCCCTGGAGGCGCAGTGGTTAAGAATCTGCCTGCCAATGCAGGGGACACGGGTTCAACCCCTGGTCTGGGAAGATCCCACATGCCTCGGAGCAGCTAAGCCCGTGCACCACAACTACTGAGCCTGCGCTCTAGAGCCTGCAAGCCACAACTACTGAGCCCACGCACCACAACTACTGAAGCCCGTGCACCTTGAGCCCGTGCTCCGCAACAAGAGAAGCCACCGCAACGAGAAGCCCCCGCTCACCACAACTAGGGAAAGCCTGCGCGCAGCAACGAAGACCCAACGCACCCAAAGATAAATAAATAAAAATAAATAAATTTATATTAAAAAAAAATAAAGCTTTCCACTGTCAAAGCACTTAAATATTCACTCTCTTTTTAAACTCTTACTACAGATTTTCTAAAGGCTCATAAGTCAGCTCTGTGACAGACGTTTACTGAGTATCGGTTGTGTGCCAGGCAGGGTCATTAGTGCAGGGGCCACAGTGACAAGGAGATGAAGTGCTTATTCTGCGGCGTTTACTTCTTCTGGGGAAAACAGGCGATAATTAGAGAAATAACAAAGGTGTACTTTCATAGCAAACGGTGACAAGTGCTCTGAAGAACATAAAACCAAGGTGAGAGTTGAGACTGCATTGGCACTGTGATGCTGGGGTGGGAGGAAGGCGCCTCTAGAGAATGTGATTGGGCGCACCTCTCCGAGGAGGTGAAGGGTTTGGCAGGGCCGTGTGAATACCTGGTGGAAGAATGTTTCAGGCAGAGGTGACAGTAAGCGCAAAGGCCCCGGGGCAGACGGGCTTGCTACATTTGAGGAATAGTGAAGAGGCCAGTGCTGCTGGAGTAGAATGAGCGGTGAGGAAGGCGAATAGCAAATGAGTCAGGTGGACAGGAACCAGGTTGTGTTAGACCTTGTGGCCGTGACACCGTATTTGGGTAATGCAGAGTCTGAATGTAATGGGAAACCACTGGGAATTTAGAGCAGAAAAATGACCTGGTATGATTTATGATTTAAAAGGAATCACTCTGGCTTGTTGTGTGAAGAATAGATTGTTGAGGGATAAGAGTGGAAGCAGGGAGGCCAACTGGAGGATTGTCTGCAGTAGTCCAGGCAAGAAAGGATGATGGCCTGATGAGGGTGGCAGCAGTGAAGGAGGGACTGTCTTGTTCACACTGTTTCACAGCCTGTTTAAATTTTTTTACACTATTTTTTTAATTGAATGAATGATTCTTTAAATTCGATGGTGCTTTACGGTTTTCAAAAGTTTCACACATGATTTCATATAATCCCATAATAACCCTTTTTTCCTACCCCTATATTGCCTCTCCCCCTTCCCTTTCCCCACTGGCAACCACTAGTTTGTTCTCTATATCTGTGAGTCTCCTTCTTTTTTGTTTTATTCACTAATTTGTTGTATTTTTTAGATTCCACATTAAGTGATATCATGCAGTGTTTGTCTTTGTCTGACTTATTTCACTTAGCATAAGGCCCTCCAAGTCCATCCATGTTGCTTCAGATGGCAAAATTTCATTCTCTTTTATGGCTGAGTGGTATTCCATTGTGTGTGTGTGTGTGTGCATGTGTGTGTGTATGTGTGTATATATGTATATATGTGTGTGTGTGTGTATATATATATATACACACACACACACACACACACACACACACACACACATACACCACATATCCATTCATCTGTTGATGGACACTTAGATTGCTTCCATACCTTGGCAATTGTAAATAATTTTAAAATTTGTATGGAAACACAGAAGACCCCAAATAGCCAAAAAAATCTTGAGAAAGAAGAACAGAGCTGGAGGAATCATGCTCCCTGACTTCAGCCTATACTACAAAGCTACCATAATCAAAACATTATGGTACTGGCACAAAATCAGACACACAGATCAATGGAACAGGATAGAAAGCCCAGAAATAAATCTACAAACTTATGGTTAATTAATCTATGACAGAGGAGGCAAGAATATACAGTGGAGAAAAAGTCTGTTCAGTAAGTGGTGCTGGGGAAACTGGATAGCTACATAAAAAAGAATGAAATTAGAACATTCTTTAACACGTACAAAAATAAACTCAATGGATCAAAGACTTAAATGTAAGACTGGATACTATAAAACTTCTAGAGGAAACATAGGCAAAACACTCTTTGACATAAATTGCAGCAATATTTTTTTGAATTCGTCTTCTAAAGCAAACAAAAGCAAAAATAAACAAATGGGACCTAATTAAACTGAAAAGCTTTTGCACAGCAAAAGAAACCATCAGCAAAACGAAAAGACAACCTACTGAATGGGAGAAGATATTTGCAAATGATATGACCGATAAGGGGTTAATATCCAAAACATAAAAACAACTCATACAACTCAACATCAAAAAAAACCAAAAACCCAATTTAAAAATGGGCAGAAGAACTGAATAGACATTTCTCCAAAGAGCACATGCAGATGGCCACCAGGCACATGAAAAGATGCTCAACATCACTAATCATCAGGGAAATGCAAATGAAAACCACAGTGAGAATCACCTCACACCTGTCAGAATGGCTGTCATCAAAAAGAACACAAATAACAAATGTTGGCGAGGATGTAGAGAAAAGGGAACCCTCATACACTGTTGGTGGGAATGTAAATTGGTGCAGCCACTGTGGAAAACAGTACGGAGGTTTCTCGAAAAACTAAAAATAGAACTACCATATGACCCAGCAATTCCACTCCTGGGTATAAATCCAAAAAAAACAAAAACACTAATTCGAAAAGATACATGCACCCCAATGTTCATAAATTTTTATTTCTTATTTGAACAATGCATCTTTTATTGCATCCATGGTACTTTTATATTTTCAGCTCTAGCATATTTGTTCACTGCAGACTGAAAATCACTCTCTTCCATTCATTCAGTCGTAAAGTTGTTCGTAAACAAATAAGGGCCTGCCAGTGATGAGTCCTAGAAAAGGCTGTCTCTTGTTAGCCCAAACTTAGTTTCTTAACCTAAAACTCTGACCTTTCTTGCAGTGAACCCTTGGAAGCATACATCTATTTTGGCCCCGTGTACTATCAGAAACTGAAACACATGGTGCTCGATAAGATGCATGCCCGGGCCCGGGGACCACGAGCTGTCCTTACCAGGTAAGAGAAGAGCATTTATAATGCGGTTAAGTCTACCTTGCATTTCTCGGATATAGCAATAGGCAGATGTCAAAATTTGGGGTGTTAGGCATCAACAGAAATCACATACGTCTGATTAAAATGAAAAAATAGCAACCAATTAAAAATCAATTCATAGGCGCAAGAGCAAGCCCACCGTAGGTCTTGCCAGTCGTCTCCTAACAGAGTCATTTACTATGCACAAGTTTAAATATGGTCCTATTTTAAAAGGTTCAAATATAGGAATGTAGGTACACTTTACATGCACACATATCGATACACCTGCATGCTCCCATGTGTACACAGAAAACACATACATACGTTATTTGGTAGCGAGGCCACAACTGTCATTTTTTAAAACTGTTACTGGAGCATAAGGCACCTGTACTTGCATGCTTATTAGAATAAGCTCTGGGAGGTTAAGGTCCACATGTGCCCTTTCACCAGTGTGTCCTCAATTCCAAGCACGATGTCTGTGTGTTGATGAATGGGTACAGTTGTTGGGAAAGGGAATTTTAAATATTAGGTTTCACATGTTCTTAGTACTGCATCTTCCAGTTGGAGAAGCAGGGTCTAGGGCAGTGGTTCTCACCCAGGGACGATTGTGCCTCCCAGGGGACATTTGACAATGTCTGAAGACATTTGGGGATGTCACAACTGGCGGGTGGCGAGGAAGCTACTGGCATCCAGTGGGTGGAGACCAGGGATGCTGCTGAACATCCTGCAATGCACAGGCCAGTTCTCACCACAGAGAGTTACCCGGCTCAGTCTGGCAGTAGTGCCGAGGTTGCCAGAGAGGGCGGGCCCGGGGAGACAGACAGACATGGATGTGATCTCATCTCCACCTTATACCACTTCCACCAGCCTTGGACACATCACTTAGCCCCTCTCAGCTTCAGTTTTTCTCGTATATGAAGTGGAGACAGTAATTCCCACTTTGCAGCGTGCTGGTGAACGTCAGATGTTTTAAAATAGAATGTATACAGTGCCGATTCATGGGAGAGGCTCAACAAATATCCAGTTCCCTGCCCACTCTGACCTGGCACTGCAACTCTCCCCTGAATGCTGTCCCCTCCAGAACTTCCATTTCAATTGCAACATCCAAAAACTATTTCAGGGAATTCTCCGGTGGTTAGGACTGCACGCTTCCACTGCCTAGGGCCTGGGTTCGATCCCTAGTCTGGGAACTAAGATCCCACAAGCCGTGCGGCACGGCCAAAAAAAGCAACAAAACAACAAAAACAAAAAAAAACTATTTCAGAGTAACATATTTCAAAATACGTTTCCTATTTTTTGCCTTGTTGTGTAAAAAACGTTGCTGCTTTAGAATTACTTTTGTGTATTCCATATAAATCTGCCTGCAGTGTGTTTGTAGTCTGTAATCTCAGTTGGTTAAAATCCAAGTTTTGAGTTCTGCCCACATGTGATCAGACCCCCTTCACTTGTCCAGTGACCACAGGTGTAGGGATGCCCCCGACTCCCACCCTAGATAAAAATATAGATATCGTGCTCAGTTATGAAGTGGCTACTATAATGTGTTTATTTAGACCTATTTGTAAGTTTTTCATAGGTAGATTTTCTTTCAACAAATAATCTACAATTTGACTTCCCATTGTAACTTTCAACAACAGAAGGTAACATTTCAGCATGTGCTGGTGTACACTGTGTTTACCTTCTGAACTCTTTGGGAAACTGGAGGCAACAACAAAGATTAAAAATGCTATGGAATAAAGCAGACAAGAGGTTTATAGTCCACCCCTGCTCAGACTACCTCTAAGGGCTGTCACTCCAAAATCAACCAGCCAGGGAGCTCACTTTTTTCTTTTTTCTTTTTCTCTTTCTTTTCTTTACTTTTTTTTTTTTTTTTTTAATAATTTTTGTCATCAGTACCTAGGTGGGATCTAGGTGGGTTTGCCTGAGTTGTTTCAGAATCCCCCAATTTTACCTACATCTCTGGGTCTTGGATTCCTAACCTTTTAAAATATTGTCAAGCCCAGCAGGTACATAAACCACAGGGAGTCCATTCAGGGGGCTAATAGCTTCCCAGTTCTCATAGAAGAAAGAACGACCTGAATGGGACACACAGAACTTTCCCAGTCTCTGGGGAACCTCCCATCTGGCTCAGGTACTCCATCCTTCCAGATGATTCCTGATCTATTCCAAATTTTATAAAACTCTCTTTTGCTTCTTTCCATGTTTAATTTATTGCTTAATAGTAAAGCTCTTCCCTGGAGCCCTGGCAATAACAATTGGGGACCCACGTTTCTTCCATAGTGCGTTCTGCTTAATTTTTCTGCCTTTAAATAACAGAGAACTGAGATATCTTTGAAAGTACTCAGAAGACATTCTACCCTGATTTGAGGACTATACTGTGCTAATAATGATGATAGTGATGGTAATAGTAATGCTAGCACTGCTGCTGTTTTATATGATTATATATTAATTTATTATTATATCACAGAAGATTATGTAATTATTATTTCTATCTAATAATAATAATAGCAACCACTAGTGTTACATCTCTTCTCCTTTAAGCCGCTTTGGGATAGGTTGTCTAACATGCATTTTACAAATGAGGCTGAGAGGCTGAGCAGCCTGCTTTGGGGCACTGTCTAAAAGCAGTTTGAATCCCGGTGAGCCCACTCTGAAGCCTTGTGCTCTTAGCTAGCATGTGATGCTGCCTCTTTGTTTGTTTAGTATAATAATAACACATTTGTCTGACTTGTTTCGAAGGCAGCCTACTGAAGGTCGATCTCGTGATGGTGGTTTGCGTCTTGGAGAAATGGAACGTGACTGTTTAATCGGTTATGGAGCAAGTATGCTTTTACTAGAGAGACTGATGATTTCAAGTGATGCCTTTGAGGTTGATGTCTGTGGGCAGTGCGGACTTCTTGGGTACTCCGGCTGGTAAGTGGATACCACATGTCTCTCATACCACATCCCTTGCCTCTTAAATCACAGCTCAGAGTTTGACCCTGGATCATACCCACATATTCTGCAGCCTCCCCCATCCACACATTCCTGGAATTGGGGATTCTGTATGTACATGACTAGTTTGTCTGCCTAATGTTCTGCTGTCTACAGCCACTAGAGTTTAAGCTCCCAAGGAGACTTTATTTTCTTTTTAATATTATCTCGAGTACCTTTTATAACACTATTTATCTGTAAAAATACTAGCAGATTCAGAATTACAGCATATTTTAACTAGCAGCCTTTAATAGAAGACTGTGTTGAATGTCCTCGTTTAACCTCAAACCCAAAGAGCCAGGTATGTTGCCCCAGCTGTTATAGCAACTTGGTGACAGAGCCAGGACGTTTTCTGTACTCTGTCTGCTTTACACTTGGACTGTGAACTCCATGAAGACAGAGACCACGCCTGTCTCAGTCATTCACTCAACAAACATTTAGTAAGAATTTGCTAAGTCCAGACACTGTTCTAGGCCCCAGAAATGCAGTGGGGAATAAGACGGATGAATGGCTGCTCACAGGGAGCTTATCTTCTAGCTTATTCTAACTCCAGTCTGTCTTGTTTACCCCTGCTTCTCCAGCCTGTGACCTGGTTGATGCTAAATAAAATATAATTGCTTAGGATTATCAATAGGTAAATTATGTAATCCATAAAGTTTCTAATTTCTGTGGAGAGCTCAGTACACAAAGGCCAGCTTAAAAGATGTTGCTACATATTTTTTTGTTGGTGTTTGTATAGTTAGAACACCTTTCCTCCTTGTAATGGTTCCACTCTACCACCAAAGGGCAGCTGCTCTGTTTAGGGTTAGTCATGATCCAGAGCTCCGAAGTACTCCTGTAGGCAGGAGGGCTGGTAGTTCCCCAGTCTCTACTCACTCTTCCATCAGAGATGAGGTCTAACAAGGATATAAGGCAGATGCTGCGGGGACAGGAAATAGCCTCAACTCCCTCATCAGCCCTCACCCACCCTCCCAGAGCCCCTTTTCCCTGGGTGGGGGTGGGGCATCCTCAGAAGGACAGGGTTAGGCCCAGATGAGTGTTCATTGCCAGAGTCTAGGAATACAGGGGCCACCTTTTTCCCATCGAGCCCCCCATCAAAGCCTCCTTCCAGAGAGAGCCCCAACTTTTTGCCATCTTACACTGCCAGTTTCTTGGCGAATGAAAGCAAATCAAGAGTCAGAATGAGTGAGCTTCTTAGAACACAGTATACACCTTGCTAGTTAAATGACAAAACCCTTTAGCCAATTATTTTATGATTTTTTTGGTGTAGAAGAGTTAATGAGAAGAAATCGTTGTCTGTTTCTTCTTGTCTGTGAAGAAATAGTTTCATTTTAAAAACTAACGCAAGAGGTGGCTATTTGCAGTTCGTTCCTTTCATAAGGTGGCAGGGATGAGGTGACATTATTCTAAGCATAAGCCTGGGTGTTTCTTGTATCAGTGACATGGAGCAGATGTTTCAATTCTGAGATGTCTTTTTGCCTTTTGAAATGCATATTGAGTTTGCATTTTATTGTCCTGGTTGTGTAACAACAGCAACAGAAAAGTATAATAGGAAGGTGCCTGGAACCTAGGTCTTAGGTCTTCAAACTTGGCACAAGGATTTTTAAGTAATTTATTTTGAAAAGATGGTGCAGAGGAGTCATTTTATTAAGAATAGGGATCATGAAACTTCAAAAAGAATTTCCTTTTCTTCTCCATTCTCCTCACTTTCCCTCCCATGCCCCCTAATGGAAGAAGAAAGAGAGAGAGAAAGGGAGAAAGAGAGAGAGAAAAAGAGAGGAAGCAGTAGACCAGCTTCCTTCATGCTCTTTGAAAACCTTCCCCTCTCTTCCTCTGAATACTCAGGGAAACTAACATAAACTGTAATTGATCCCGACGTTATTCTGTTAAATTCATTTCTCCTTCCCTGCTTCGTGTCTGTCTCGTTTAGAGATCATCTGATGGCAGTGCCTGATTTTGAAGCTCATGGGTTCAATGTGTATTGTATTTGAAATCCTTTGAAAGAGGACTAAATCAGGTTACACTGTTTAAGGGTCTTTACTGTAATTAAACAGACCTGGATATACCGTATGTCTGATTTTGAGCGCCTACTTATACCCTTGTTGCCAACAGAAAAAAATCCTCAGCCAGTCTGGTAGTCTAGCAGCCTGCTCGTGCTGCTCTCTGGCAGAGGAGCATAATGATGCTGTCGTTACCTGATCGTGTGTGATGGGTTGTGTGGGAGGGAGCACGGGCATTTGTTAGAGGAAGTCGGTCTTTAATGAACAGCACAATGGAGGCTGAGTAATTAGAGCAGTTCAGAACCTTGAAACTGGCCTTTTGTCAGTGATTTGCACATTAGTAAGGCATTGCTATGGGGATGTTTACAGCAAGACTGTTGTTCTGCAGAAGACACGGAGGGCATAAGTCACAAAAGAGAGGAAAACTGCTGAGAGAAGAAAATCCCTATTAAGATAATTAGCTCGTAGAGGATATTTTACTGGACAGTCATTCCTCATGTGAAGCCACAGCCTCCTTCTTTTGTTGCTTTTCCCTAAAAAATCAGTTTATTTTATTGTTGTTTGGGTCAAGTTTCTTTCTTTGGAAATCTTTCAGAAATAGGGTAAAAATTTTAATATTTTTCTTTATGTGTATATATATATATACGCATATGCATGTATGTATACACATGCATTGGAACATTTTAAATGTTGGAGAAACATTGAATAATAGAGAAGATTAGTGGGCTTTCTGGATTATGAATCAGCACATATGGAAGTTTTAAATGGATTAGCTTGACCTGAAGTCACCAGGTAATATACTGGACAGGAGAATCAGCAAGAAGTTGCCCCAGTTAAATCCATTTCTCCAGTTTAATTAAAGCATGAACATGATTCCTGGATAAATTAGATCAACCCAGGCACATTAAAAACATAATTCTTAAACTATAATGCATTAAAGAGGTCTTTAGATAATCTTTTAGGAAAAAGTCATCCACCATGTTCCTCTTATTACTGTTGATGGAATCGAATCTCCACAGTGCTTGTTAAGGCCTCTGCAAGTCCCCTAGTGGGGACACGAGCACAGGTCCATCATGGCTCATCCCTTTTCCATACTCTTCTCCTCAAGAAGTTCATATCTGCATACTCACCACCACATTCAAATTCTCAGCCTTAATGCTTTTCTTTTCTAAAATAATAAAGCTTTATTTTACTGATGGTGAAAATGATCCCTGCTCTTTGTAAAATATTCAGTTATAAAAATTGTTAATGATACATATATAAAGAAGAAATACAAACAGTCACACTAATTCCTACCATCCACAGATGACCACTATTAACATTTTAGTGACTCTTTTGGGGACATCTCTGTTTGCCAGTAGTCCTGTACCCTTTTTTATTTTCAGTCATGAGCCCTTTTGAGATTCTGATAATAGTATAAAAGTAAAAATACGTACACCAAAAAATCTTGTTACATATGATTTTAGGGCTTCATACATTTACTGAAACCCATCTGAGGACCCCCCCTTGTGATCACACTGTTTAGCAAACTGCTTTTTCTACTCCACAGTGTGTCCTGGACACCTTTACATTTCACTAATGTGGGTCTACAGCATCACGTTTAATGGCTGCACAGGATTCTTCTGCATGAATGTCCTGTAATCACAGAACAAACTGCTTATTGGACACATGAGCCATCTCCTGCTTTAAGCCGGAGTAGTATGCATATGCTACTATGCGTTATAAGTAGTGTAACCGTGACATTCTTGTGCACGTATTTTGCCACTTTTGTGATTACTCAGTGAAATAACATATGTGTCTATGTTTGTAACGCACATTGCCTTACTGCCCTCCAGAAGGGCCTTTACCATTCACTAAGGACTCTCCCTCTAGTCCCCAGTCAGCGCTGACTCTTCTAAGCCCTGTTTGCTGTTCCTCTTGCACTCATTTTGCCCCCTGTTAACTGGGAGGACCTAGTTTTCTACATATTAAGTCTCAGGATTTTTCCTGGAAACCTGTTGTCCCAGATGCCCCAGACCCTTGAGGTATAGGGTAAGGTCCTATTTTGGTCTGAAACCTGAGAAAATAATTCACTTTCTCCTCAGGGACGCTTCTTTAGTTGTAGCTATTGACTAAGATCTAGGTTCAGTTCACTGGCTCTTCCTGAAGGAAAAGAAAATCCTAACTGGAAGAGCAGGCACAGTGGTTAGGAGCAGGTGCTGTTGTGAGGGTTAAATGAGAATACACGCACACACACACACAGAGGTTCCTTGGTTTCGCACAGGGGTCAGCGCGTTGTTAAGTGCAGTGGCTTCCAGGACTAAGAGAAATAACCACGCTTGAAGAGTGCTGGAAAAATAGGTAGCATTTGATTGGATACCACCTTTCTATATGAAAGTCTTCTCTTTCCCATCACACTTCAAGCATTTCAGTGACAGAAATCAAATTGAGCATCTATCTTGTCTAGAATAGTATAGAATAGTAGGTGCTTTTCAAATACATGGACATGGATTCAATTGGTTTGGAACTCTTTCAACAATAAAAAATGTCTAAATCTGAGTAACTTTCAGACGGTTCAGATTTCTGGGCCTCATTCAAAATAAATACATAGGCAGATATTTTGCATTTTAAGGAGAAAGGTCTAGAAGTGTGGAAGTACTGATTAAAATTCCATGCTTTAAAAACTGGGGGAGTGATATTGTTTTGTTCTTTCTTTTGCTGCCTTGGATGCTTCTTTTTATTTTGGGGGCACATACATACATATTTGATAGTGTGACTGAACACTGAGGAATAGAAAACGAATGAACTTGATAGGATGGTCATGGAATTTTCAGAGCAAATCCTCACCTCCTGTGTGCAGGCCTCTACCTCTGAGTTGCTGTCCGTCTAACACAGCTGGCTTGGGTTTCAGGTGCCATTTCTGCAAGTCGTCCTGCCACGTGTCCTCCCTGCGCATCCCGTACGCCTGCAAGCTGCTCTTCCAGGAGCTGCAGTCGATGAACATTATCCCCAGGTTGAAACTGTCCAAGTACAATGAGTAAGGATGGAAAAAACGGTTCCATTTCCAAAGAGAATTGTCGGTATGTTAAACACAGTGGAAAGCGGAAGGATGGAAGGGATGAGGACCTCTTCTGCTCCCGGGAATAATTCTTTTGAATGTTCTCTCTCTCTGCAAAAAAACCAAACAAACAAACAAACAAAAAAAACCCACGAAATTGATGGAGAGGCTTTTTATTACATTAGGAGACTGGCTGAACAACCTCGATCAACGGGCCTCGGGCCACGGAGGAGGTGCCAACGATGTGGACTAAAGTCTCTCATCCGTGTACCGAATGTGATTCACAAGTGGATATGACCTAAAAGATAAATAAACTTTTATTTATGTTCTGGTATCTTGAAATTTACTCATTAGAAAGACCTTCCTCCTTAAAAAAAAAAATGTTTGGGGTTAAATGAAACTCAGATTCTTATGAAGTGGGAAGGACGTGAAGAATCTTTTTGAGTTGGTTGACTCGGCCTTTGTCCAGGAGGCTGATCTGAGTAGTATCTGAAGGAAGGACAACTGCGGGAAGCTGGGAAAGCGAATGGTAAGAAGGGTGCGGTCCTTATCTTGTGCGGTGAGGAGATGAATTTTCCCAACAATTGAATCTTGTCTGTATATACCCAACTTTTTAATTCTAACCTTGGTAAAGACAATAAATGTCTTCCTACCATCTTAAGCAAGTTTGCCAAGGATGTCACATTTTCTTAAGGACTGCTACTCTTCTGAACCTCCGTGATCGTACCATACAATAATATTTGTTGAATATCTGAAAATAATTCCATGGATGCTCTGTAAGTTTTCTGTCCTTTCCATTCCTGCCAGGCTGTTAGCTGTCCATTTTGTTTTTAATCTGACAGCCTTCTTCATCCAATTCTAGGTTGTTCTTAATTGCTCTGCCCTGAAGGCAGATAAATATTTCTGTTAGGGATTGTTTATAAAATAAGTCAGAAAAGCTTTGAGTAATGGTCTAAGGCTGCATTCCCAGCGTGTCACATTGAACATGTCCCACAGAATATTAATAGGTATCATACACCAACAGGAATCAAGGTCCAGTGTCAAATAACGTTGAAAAACTGCGTGTATCCCAGTTAAACATACCGAGTACTTTTTCAAAGCCTTTACCAAGCTGCTGTGTGCTGGGACTCTTCAAAAGAGGCAGCCAGGCTAGTCACTGACTTGAGAACCCAACCTCGACAGTCTCACTCAGGTGTAAGAGTCCTCGAGGCTTCACAGGACACGCTCCAGGGGAGTAAAGCTTCCCCAGACATCTCCACGTGTCTCCATTCCCTTCAGGGACTCAGTAGGATTACGAGGGCAGAGGAGTTTGAATGCCCAGATCTTCGGTTCTGTCGGTGGTTCCTTCCTTGCATCTGGCTTTGTCATTCTCAAAAGTGATGGTGCCTAAAGATGACTGAATTAGATTGAATGTATATGTACTGTGCTTTGTGGGCCATGTAAGGAGCTTTGTAGGGTGATTCTATTTCCCGTTATGTGACAACTCCACTTATCAACTCTGCTGAAGATGCCATCGCCCTGCCCTGTGAGGCATGCCACATCAGTGGACACTGGGAGGAGCTGCCAGCGCACGGGGTGCTGAGTGGCATGGGGGTTACGTCACATTCCTCGGTACCTCCCTTGTGTGAGGCCCTGTACTGAGGATAGAAGGGGCAGGACATGACCTCTGCCCTAAGGAGCTCAGAACCCAGTGGAGGAGGCCAGGACATCAGCTAGGAACGCTGTCCCTCAATCAGTGCTAAGGCTTAACCCCGGCAGTGCTGAGGGAGCTCCCAGGGCAAATGATTAGCTGTGCTCTGGAAATTCAAGAACACTTCACAAGTGTGATTATGCCCTTTATACAGCTAAAGAAACTGAGGCACCAGGACAGGATTAAAGACGCAAACGTAGAGAATGGACTTGAGGACACGGGGGGGGGGAAGGGTAAGCTGGGACGAAGTGAGAGAGTGGCATGGACATATATACACTACCAAATGTGAAATAGATAGCTAGTGGGAAGCAGCCGCATAGCACAGGGAGACCAGCTCGGTGCTTTGTGACCACCTAGAGGGGTGGGATAGGGAGGGTGGGAGGGAGGGGATATGGGGATATATGTATATGTATAGCTGATTCACTTTGTTATACAGCAGAAACTAACACACCATTGTAAAGCAATTATACTCCAATAAAGATGCTTTAAAAAAAAAAAGAAACAGAGGCACCAAGTGGCTGACTCCCCTAGTGCCCCACCACTAACGGGGAACAGTGTGGGCCTTGAAACCAGGCTTCCCGATTTGGAGGGCTCTCTGGGTTTCATCCATGATTCTGTTTTTCAATCACTAAATGTAACAATTTTTTTTATTCAGATGCCACTAAGTATTTGAATTTCTTAAACTTCTTTTTTCAAAAACAGTTCAGGCAGTTCTGATCATTTTGAGGGTAATCGCCTAACCTAGGAAGTCAGTTCTCCACATTATCAAAGATCTAGAAAGTGTGGGTTCCAAACTGAGACATCCTTAGAGGAAAAAATTGTGTCGGGTTGATAATTTCAAAAACTAGCAGATACTACATTTGAATAGCTAGTTGACTGAATAATATATTAATAAAAAGAGGACAGAATTGGTGTCAGTCCTACTACAGTTTGATTTTGTTATTTGTAAGTTCCTTGTTTTAAAAACTACCAGTTAGATTTCCATTTCCAGTAATGATAGAGTAACCTTTTGCAGGCCACCCTCGAAGCGCTTTTTCCCTCAAGGCTCTGCCAGGTTGGAATTGGCACAGGGATGAGAGGCTAAAAAGCCAGGTCAAAGCCACTGAGAGGCTGCACCCCTTTCCCAAGCTTTGGCAGAGTCCAAGGGCTGGGGAGACAAAACTGCGGGCTCAGAGTGGCCAAGACAGCAGGCCTAGAAAGGCCAAGATCCCAACTAGAAAGAAAGCTCACTGAGGCGAACCCAACTTTTCCACCACTTTTCCGCTTGTATTAGTCCGCTCTGGCTGCTGCAACAGGATGCCACAGACTTGGTGGCTTACCCAATAGAAGTTTATTTTCTCACAGTTCTGGAGGTTCAAAGTCCGAGATCAAGGTGCTGACAGATGTGGTCCTTGGTAAGGACTCTGTCCCTTCCTGGCTGCAGACGCCCGCCTCTCGCTGTGTCCTCCCACGGCCTGTCCTTCGTGTCAGGAGAGCGAGCAAGCTCCAGGTCTCCTCCTCTCCTTCAAAGACCACCAGTCCCATTGGAGTAGGGCCCCTGTGACCTTATTTAATGTTAATCACCTCCTTGAAGGCTCTGTCTACAAATACAGCCACACTGGGAGCCGGGGCTTCAACATAGGACTTTTGGAGAGACACAGTTCAGTCCGTTATACCCCTCAAGACATTTGCCAGCTCACAGCAGCCCTGGCTGAACTGCTAGCCGTATCTTTTAAAGCTGAATGTGCCCAGCAGTCCCTTTCCTGGCTGTGCGTGGGCCCGGCAGAAAAGTGTGTGTATGTTATCAGTAGGCGTGAGCAGAAATGTTTCTAATAGCACTATTGTAATGGCCCCGACTTATAAATAACCGCTGCCTATTAACAATGGAATAAATCAATTGTGGGATGTTTGCACAGTGGACCACTATATAGTGATGAAAAGCCTCATACAGTATCACAGATAATCTCACCACTGTAATAGTGGGTAAAAAAAAAACCAGTTAAATACAAAGGAATACATACTGGATCAGTTCCATTTAAATTCAGAAATAAGCAAAACTAATCTACGATCTAAGAAATCTTGGTAACAGTTCCTGTGTAGAGTGGGTGGCTGGTGACCGTGTAGTACAGGAAGGGGGCTTCTAGGGTGCTCACCGTATTTTTTTGACCTGAGTTGGTTACATGGGTGTGTGAATAAAAATGCACTGAGCTGTATACACAGGATTTTTCACTCTTCTGAATATACTTTATACTTCAACAAATAAGTTTTTTATAAGAACACAGGTTCTAAACCTGTTTGTCTTTTCACTTAATAGTTTTGTCACCCCAAATATGTTATCTTTGCTTTAGTTTACCCATCTTCAAAATGGGAAAAATAACAGTACTGACACCCAGGGACATTTTTAGGGTTAAATGAGATAATACATCGAAATGACTCAGCGCAGTACCTGGCACGTAATGAGTGTTCACAAGTGCTTGTTACTGTTCTCATTGATAGTCTCATACCCCTCACAGCGCTGCCAGGACTGGCCTTATCCTGTACAGCGTCATCAGGAAAGGGTTAGGAAAAGCAAGCCCCAGGTTTCCGTTGGAAGAAGGAGTTTGGGAACCAGGGCCAAGGGCAGAGACTGTAGGGTTTTACAAAAGCTATTTGTGAAAGCCGCCCCATTTCATGGTGATGGGGGGGAAGGAGGGTGGTGGGATTAGAGAACACACTTCCCTGGAACAACCATTTACCGCTGACATCAAAGTGAGGCCTTTTGTCGGTGTGGGAGTCCCAGAATAGTTTCTGGAAGCCCAGAGAGCCAGGTCTCAAAATGCTTCCATGTGCGGAGAGTCTAGTAAAGGGGGAGGGGGCTTGATTGGGTGCTATATAATGGGATAGTTTTCAGCTGCTTCAGAGCATTTGGGGCCAACACCTTCATTTGCAGTGATGAGTCAAAAGAGAATAAGCACAGGAGGGCTGGTGGCCGGGCCCGTCTGCTGCTCAGCCGGCTGAGGAATAGAGAAGCCAGGTTCCGAGAGACCTGTAAGTGATTCCTTTGTGAGACGGATGGTCAGAAAAGTGACTATAAAAATAGCACCTCTTTACCATCCATATTTACTCCATATGTGTCTTGAAAACAGTTTATTTCATTTGCTGACTAAAAGTTGGATTTTTACTACATCAGTCCCACGGGGCCAAGGTTGGTGGGAAACTAATGTCAAGCCTTTAAAGAGGCCATTTTAAATGGAGAAAAAAAAAATAAGCAGTGGCAATCCAGAAGTATATATACTGTTTGTTACCAAAGCCAAGCTACCAGTTTGGGTTTCAGACACAGGCTCCAGAAGCAATTAAGAGATTTGCTTCAGCAAATCAAATTTATTGTGATCAGGATGTCATGGCAGCAATTCTCAGGACAACCTGAAACTCACATTTTCACTCAGGTCTAAAATCGCAGACCATAGTCCAAGGACTTAAAATATTTTTCAAGTCTGGGTAATAGCTCTCATTCCATGCATAATAAATTTTAAGTCTGGCTAACTCCCAATCATCCACGTTAATGAAGGCAAGGAGTGGTGTGAATAAATTAACACCGATGATGGATCCAGAATCTTTTGTATTGGATGCTGGGGTGAAGTTTACATTCACATTTTTAATATAATTTGAGTGGAGGTTTGGTGAATTTGCTATACGTTAAATAGGGACTCCTATGAACACCGTCTTTGAAGAAACTGGAATAATAATACCCTTTACGGTTAAGTAATGATGACAGATCTTTGGAGGGGGCAGGGTAGGGTAGGGTAGCCTGACTCAAAGTGTGGTCCTTGGACCAACGGCATCAGTGTCACCTGGGAACTTGTTAGGACTTTGGGTGGAACCCAGCGATCTATGGTTTAACAAGCCCTCCAGGTGGTTCCAATGCAGGCTAAACTTTGAGACCCACTGTTGTAAGCTACGTGAAGAGCTTTGGATCCCATCCTCTCTTAGAGCCAGTTGGATTTTTAGGGGTGCCGAAGAACCCACACCTTGGGAACTAGCTCCCCACTTTCCTCTCTTTCTGTGGCATGACTTCCCCTTAAGCAGCAGATTGTATTGGACCACGCCTCCCACATGCCTCCAGCCTCCCCTACCCCACCCCTGCCGGTGGAGAGCCTGCCCAGAGGACACTTCATTAAAGGCTAGATTTATACAGGAGAAGCTCCTCTCCAGCAACCTGGGGTGCTGCTCTCACTTGTGCTAACTGGTTTCTGACTCTGGCCCTGTGGTTTCCGCTTTCTCCTTCTGCAGCTTCTTTCCACTCAGTACCAGATCTGCCTGCCAGCCCCACAGACACGTCCCACATCGAGGTGGCCTTTCTGAAGTGACTGTCCGGAAAACTCCAGTCTCCGTCTCTGTCCCTGCTGGGCACTTCAGTCTGGTGTCCAGGTCCCCCCAGGGATGCCCCAGCGCCACCTCTCCCGAAGCAAAGCACAAAGTCAGCAGATATGCTCTGGGTGCTGCACAGCTTCCTTGGGCCCCACGGGCTACCATCACAGTTTGGTGCTGTGATTTCTCCTACTCTTTCCAGGTGCTGAGCCTGCAAGAGTGGGTGGGGGAGCCCCAGAGCCACGTAACCTTGGAGCTGCCGCCTGAACATGAATTGGCAGTGGTGTTACCAACAGAAGGAGAGGGCAGAGCCACTCTGGCCTTCCTGCTCTGTGCATGTGAACACAGCAGAGGCACCGCCATGCCCTGCGCTGGAGCTGGACGCCCAGGTCTTCCCCTAATGCGCCGAGTCTCAGTCTTCTCAGTCTGTTCCACAGAGTATAACCTGCCTGTCTGCCTCCACCACCCCACCCAGGCTTGTACAGGGTCAGAATAGGCCCACCCCACAGGTTTGTTGTGATGAGATGAGTTAATTCCGGTGAACAGTGCCTGCCCCCTGGTAAACACTCAGTAAAGGTTAGCTTTCCTCTCCCCATATATGTAAACACCAGACTAGACCAGAATTTCTCAACCTCGGCGCTCTTGACATTTTGGGCCGAATAATTCTTTCTTGTGGGGCACTGACCTGTGCATTGTAGGATGTTGAGCAGCGCCTCTGGCCTCTACCCACTAGATGCCAGTAACATCCCCCGGTCCTGATGATCAAGAATGTCTCCAGACAATGCGTAGGAAAGTGGTTTAAATTACAAAGCAAAAGAGAACAGTTTTAGACTGTAGTTATATGGATTTGTCCTCAGTACACTGACAGCTAGTGTGCCTCTGGATGATCGAGTGACTATACTAACAAATGTTAACGTGAACCACGAAGCCCTTGTCTTTTCTTCAATGTACCAGTCGTAAATGGCATCAGATAAAACATGTCAATCATGTTGGTCGTTAAGTTAATTAAGTTTCATTCCTATTGTAAAATGTGATTTTATATATCTGATGATAATGTTACAGATACCAAAAATAACGACTAGTTATAATATACGTTTTTATTCACATCTGCCCACAGCCTGACGTTGTATTAGATCTCGCCCTTTTTTGTTTTTGTCAAAGATGCATGCTGATTCTCATGTTTTACCTAATCAAACCTCAGCTTTGCATCTGCCTGCCATGTGGCAGGGACTCTTCAGCCCCCAGTCTACCCCAAAGCCAAAGACTGCCCTCCCTTTGAATAGTCCTGTGGGAGTAAATGGGGTCATAGCCCTCCTAGCAAGCCAGAGTACTGTCTGCGCTTTAAGATGACAGCACTAGGGCTGGGACTCCAGAGCCGGAATCTCAGTAGCAGCAACTGTCTTTCTGAGTTACTGGAAAATTTCCTTCATCGTTACTCTGGGTCTTGCTTGTCCCAAGTAGGTCTACAATCTGTCAGGACCTGAAACATATCAACATCGGTCCAGAAAATGAAACAGGAAGCTGTTAGTGATTCGTTACCTGCTGTACCTGCAGGGAAAGTTACTCTTAATACCTTACTCAGTGTCAGATGTTGCCAAAATCTAGTAATTACCTTACTCAGTGTCAGATGTTGCCAAAATCTAGGAGTAAATATTTGTAGAGACTGAGACAAGCATGGTTCTGATAGTACAGATGTTGTAGGACCTTTTTCTATTAAATAAAGTCAGGGATGCAAGTACCCATACATGTGCTTCTGTTCTGTGTCTGGATCCCTTTGGCAGCTCTCTGATTAATCGTGGCAGCCTACCCTGCTAAACCTGAATTTGGCCTCAGACCCTTGAACACCAGGCTCAGATAGCCATCACCCACCAGCTGGCAGGCCAGAGCATGCCATGGTTGGGAGCTAGGACTCTGCAGTCAGACTGCCTGCCTTGAAATCCTGGCTCCACCACCTACTAGCTATATAATCTTAGGCAAATTATTTTGCCTCAGTTTCCTCATCTGTAAAAATGGGGTAAGAATACTCAGTTCACGTGACCAACATAATGAGTGCTCAATAAATACAGCTCTCGTTATGATTGATTGGAAGTGACTTTCATATGGAACCTATTTGCCTTTCCTCTATAATAGCATTTCTTCTCTTTCTGATTTAAGTTCAATTCAGTTGTGTGGTTTGTTACCTTCTCAGGGCAGCCTATCATGCTGATAAAGTGAAGGTTTGATTTTTTTTTTTAACATCTTTATTGGAATATAATTGCTTTACAATGCTGTGTTAGTTTCTGCTATATAACACAGTGAATCAGCTTCGTGTATACATACATCCCCATATCCCCTCCCTCTTGTGTGTCCCTCCCACCCTCCTTATCCCACCCCTCTAGGTGGTCACAAAAGCACCAAGCTGATCTCCCTGTGCTATGCAGCTGCTTCCCACTAGCTATTTTACACTTGGTAGTGTATATATGTCAATGCTACTCTCTCACTTTGTCCCCAGCTTACCCTTCCCCCTCCCCGTGTCCTCAAGTGCATTCTCTACGTCTGCGTTTTTCTTCCTGTCCTGCCTCTAGGTTAATCAGAACCATTTTTTTTCGATCCCATATATATGTGTTAGCAGATGGTATTTGTCTTTCTCTTCCTGACTTACTTCACTCTGTATGACAGACTCTAGGTCCATCCACCTCACTACAAATAACTCAATTTCGTTTCTTTTTATGGCTAATATTCCATTGTATATATGTGCCACATCTTCTTTATCCATTCATCTGTTGATGGACACTTAGGTTGCTTCCATGTCCTGGCTATTGTAAATAGTGCTGCAATGAACATTGGGGTACATGTGTCTTTTTGAATTATGGTTTTCTCAGGGTATATGCCAGTAGCGGGATTGCTGGGTCATATGGTAGTTCTATTTTTAGTTTTTAAGGAACCTCCTTACTGTTCTCCATAGTGGCTGTATCAATTTACCTTCCCACCAATAGTGCAAGAGGGTTCCCTTTTCTCCACACCCTCTCGAGCATTTATTGTTTTTTGGTTTTTTTTTTAACATTTTTATTGGAGTATAATTGCTTCACAATGGTGTGTTAGTTTCTGCTTTATAACAAAGTGAATCAGTTATACATATACATATATCCCCATATCTCTTCCCTCTTGCGTCTCCCTCCCTCCCACCCTCCCTATCCCACCCTTCTAGCTGGTCACAAAGCACCGAGCTGATCTCCCTGTGCTATGCGACTGCTTCCCACTAGCTAGCTATTTTACATTTGGTAGTGTATATATGTCCATATATATACTACCACTCTCTCCCTTTGTCCCAGCTTACACTTCCCCCTCCCCATGTCCTCAAGTCCATTCTCTAGTAGGTCTGCGTGATCATTCCTGTCTTGCCTGTAGGTTCTTCATGACCATTTTTTTTTTTTTTTTTTAGATTCCATATATATGTGTTAGCATACGGTATCTGTTTTTCTCTTTCTGACTTACTTCACTCTGTATGACAGACTCTAGGTTCATCCACCTCACTACAAATAACTCAATTTCGTTTCTTTTTATGGCTAATAGTCCATTGTATATATGTGCCACATCTTCTTTATCCATTCATCTGTCCATGGACACTTAGGTTGCTTCCATGTCCTGGCTATTGTAAATAGAGCTGCAATGAACATTGTGGTACATGACTCTTTTTGAATTATGGTTTTCTCAGGGTATATGCCCAGTAGTGGGATTGCTGGGTCATATGGTAGTTCTATTTTTAGTTTTTTAAGGAACCTCCATACTGTTCTCCATAGTGGCTGTATCAATTTACATTCCCCCCAACAGTGTATGAGGGTTCCCTTTTCTCCACACCCTCTCCAGCATTTATTGTTTGTAGATATTTTGATGATGGCCATTCTGACCGGTGCGAGATGATACCGCATTGTAGTTTTGATTTGCATTTCTCTAATGATTAATGATGTTGGGCATTCTTTCATGTGTTTGTTGGCAATCCGTCTATCTCCTTTGGAGAAATGTCCATTTAGGTCTTCCTCCCATTTTTGGATTGGGTTGTTTGTTTTTTTGATATTGAGCTGCATAAGCTGCTTGTAAATTTTGGAGATTAATCCTTTGTCCGTTGATTCATTTGCAAATATTTTCTCCCATTCTGACGGTTGTCTTTTCATCTTGTTTATGGTTTCCTTTGCTGTGCAAAAGCTTTTAAGTTTCATTAGGTCCCATTTGTTTTGTTTTTTTTTATTTCCATTTCTCTAGGAGGTGGGTCAAAAAGGATCTTGCTGTGATTTATGTCATAGAGTGTTCTGTCTGTGTTTTCCTCTAAGAGTTTGATAATGTCTGGCCTTACATTTAGGTCTTTAATCCATTTTGAGTTTATTTTTGTGTATGGTGTTAGGGAGTGTTCTAATTTCATTCTTTTACATGTAGCTGTCCAGTTTTCCCAGCACCACTGATTGAAGACGCTGTCTTTTCTCCATTATATATTCTTGCCCCCTTTATCAAAGATAAGGTGACCATATGTGCGTGGGTTTATCTCTGGGCTTTCTATCCTGTTCCATTGATCTATATTTCTGTTTTTGTGCCAGTACCATACTGTCTTGATTACTGTAGCTTTGTAGTATAGTCTGAAGTCCAGGAGCCTGATTCCTCCAGCTCCGTTTTTCTTTCTCAAGGTTGCTTTGGCTATTTGGGGTCTTTTGTGTTTCTATACAAATTGTGAAATATTTTGTTCTAGTTCTGTGAAAAATGCCAGTGGTAGTTTGATAGGGATTGCATTGAATCTGTAGGTTGCTTTGGGTAGTATAGTCATTTTCACAATGTTGATTCTTCCAATCCAAGAACATGGTATATCTCTCCATCTGTTTGTATCATCATTAATTTCTTTCATCAGTGTCTTGTAATTTTCTGCATACAGATCTTTTGTCTCCTTAGGTAGGTTTATTCCTAGGTATTTTATTCTTTTTGTTGCAATGGTAAATGGGAGTGTTTTCTTAACTTCACTTTCAAATTTTTCATCATTAGTGTATAAGAATGCAAGAGATTTCTGTGCATTAATTTTGTATCCTGCTACTTTACCAAATTCATTGATTAGCTCTAGTAGTTTTCTGGTAGCATCTTTAGGATTCTCTATGTATAGTATCATGTCATCTGCAAACAGTGACAGCTTTACTTCTTCTTTTCCGATTTGGATTCCTTTTATTTTTTTCTTCTCTGATTGCTGTGGCTAAAACTTCCAAAACTATGTTGAATAATAGTGGTGAGAGTGGGCAACCTTGTCTGGTTCCTGATCTTAGTGGAGATGGTTTCAGTTTTTCACCATTGAGGGCTATGTTGGCTGTGGGTTTGTCATATATGGCCTTTATTATGTTGAGGTAAGTTCCCTCTATGTCTACTTTCTGGAGGGTTTTTATCATTAATGGGTATTGAATTTTGTCGAAAGTTTCTCTGCATCTATTGAGATGATCATATGGTTTTTCTCTTTCAATTTGTTAATATGGTGTATCACATTGATTGATTTGCATATGTTGAAGAATCCTTGCATTCCTGGGATAAACCCCACTTGATCATGGTGTATGATCCTTTTAATGTGCTGTTGGATTCTGTTTGCTAGTATTTTGTTGAGGATTTTTGCATCTATGTTCATCAGTGATATTGGTCTGTAGTTTTCTTTTTTTGTGACCTCTTTGTCTGGTTTTGGTATCAGGGTGATGGTGGCCTCGTAGAATGAGTTTGGGAGTGTTCCTCCCTCTGCTATATTTTGGAAGAGTTTGAAAAGGATGGGTGTTAGCTCTTCTCTAAATGTTTGATAGTATTTGCCTGTGAGGCCATCTGGTCCTAGGCTTCTGTTTGTTGGAAGATTTTTAATCACAGTTTCAATTTCAGTGCTTGTGATTGGTCTGTTCATATTTTCTATTTCTTCCTGCTTCAGTCTCGGAAGGTTGTGCATTTTTAAGAATTTGTCCATTTCTTCCAGGTTGTCCATTTTATTGGCAGGGAGTTGCTTGTAGTAGTCTCTTAGGATGCTTTGTATTTCTGCAGTGTCAGTTGTTACTTCTCCTTTTTCATTTCTAGTTCTGTTGATTTGAGTCTTCTCCCTTTTTTTCTTGATGAGTCTGGCTAATGGTTTATCAATTTTGTTTATCTTATCAAAGAACCATCTTTTAGTTTTATTGATCTTTGCTATCATTTCCTTCATTTCTTTTTCATTTATTTCTGATCTGATCTTTATGATTTCTTTCCTTCTGCTAACTTTGGGGTTTTTTTGTTCTTCTTTCTCTAATTGCTTTAGGTGTAAGGTTAGGTTTTTTATTTGAGATGTTTCTTGTTTCTTGAGGTAGGATTTTATTGCTATAAACTTCCCTCTTAGAACTGCTGCATCCCATAGGTTTTGGATCATTGTGTTTTCATTGTCATCTGTTTCTAGGTATTTTTTGATTTCCTCTTTGATTTATTCAGTGATCTCTTGGTTATTTAGTAGTGTATTGTTTAGCCTCCATGTGTTTGTATTTTTACCGTTTTTTTCCTGTAATTGATATCTAGTTTCATGGTGCTGTGGTCAGAAAAGATACTTGATACAATTTCAGTTTTCTTAAATTTGCCAAGGCTTGATCTGTGACCCAAGATATGGTCTATCCTGGAGAATGTTCCATGAGCACTTGAGAAGAAAGTGTATTCTGTTGTTTTTGGATGGAATGTCCTATAAATATCAGTTAAGTTGATCTTGTTTAATGTGTCATTTAAAGCTTGTGTTTCCTTATTTATTTTCATTTTGGATGATCTGTCCTTTGGTGAAAATGGGGTGTTAAAGTCCCCTACTATTATTGTGTTACTGTTGATTTCCCTTCTTATGGCTGTTAGCATTTGCCTTATGTATTGATGTGCCTGTTAGGTGCGTAAATATTTACAATTGTTATATCTTCTCCTTGGATTGATTCCTTGATCATTATGTAGTGTCCTTCTTTGTGTCTTGTAATAGTTTTTATTTTAACGTTTATTTTGTCTGATATGAGAATTGCTACTCCAGCTTTCTTTTGATTTCCATTTGCATGGAATATCTTTTTTTCCATCCCCTCACTTTTCAGTCTGTATGTGTCCCTAGGTATCAAGTGGGTCTCTTGTAGACAACATATATATAGATATCGTTTTTGTATCCACTCAGCCAGTCTATGTCTTTGGTTGGAGCATGTAATCCATTTACATTTAAGGTAATTATCAATATGTATGTTCCTATTACCATTTTCTTAATTGTTTTGGGTTTGTTACTGTAGGTCTTTTCCTTCTCTTGTGTTTCCTGCCTAGAGAAGTTCCTTTAGCATTTGTTGTAAAGCTGGTTTGGAGGTGCTGAATTCTCTTAACTTTTGCTTGTCTGTAAAGATTTTAATTTCTCCATCGAATCTGAATGAGATCCTTGCTGGGTAGAGTAATCTTGGTTGTAGGTTTTTACCTTTCCTCACTTTAAATATGTCCTGCCACTCCCTTCTGGCTTGCAGAGTTTCTGCTGAAAGATCAGCTGTTAACCTTATGGGGATTCCCTTGTAAGTTATTTGTTGCTTTTCCCTTGCTGCTTTTAATATTTTTTCTTTGTATTTAATTTTTGATAGTTTGATTAATATGTGTCTTGGCATGTTTCTCTTTGGATTTATCCTGTATGGGACTCTGCGCTTCCTGGACTTGACTGATTATTTCCTTTCCCATATTAGGGAAGTTTTCAACTGTAATCTCTTCAGATATTTTCTCAGTCCCTTTCTTTTTCTCTTCTTCTTCTGGGACCCCTATAATTCAAATGTTGGTGCGTTTAATGTTGTCCCCGAGGTCTCTGAGACTGTCCTCAATTCTTTTCTTTCTTTTTTCTTTATTCTGCTCTGCAGTAGTTATTTCCACTCTTTTATCTTCCAGGTCACTTATCTGTTCTGCTGCCTCAGTTATTCTGCTACTGATTCCTTCTAGAGAGTTTTTAATTTCATTTATTGTGTTGTTCATCATTGTTTGTTTGCTCTTTAGTTCTTTAGGTCCATGTTAAACGGTTCTTATATTTTCTCCATTCTATTTCCAAGACTTTGGATCATCTTTACTATCATTACTCTGAATTCGTTTTCAGGTAGACTGCCTATTTCCTCTTCGTTTTGTTTGGTCTGGTGGGTTTTTACCTTGCTTCTTCATCTGCTGCATATTTCTCTGCCTTCTCATTTTGTTTAACTTACTGTGTTTGGGGTCTCCTTTTTGCAGGCTGCAGGTTCATAGTTTCTGTTTTTTTTGGTGTCTGCCCCCAGTGGGTGAGGTTGGTTCAGTGGGTTGTGTAGGCTTCCTGGTAGAGGGGACTGGTGACTGTGTTCTGGTGGGTGGGCCTGGATCTTGTCTTTCTGGTGGGCAGGGCCATGTCCGGTGGTGTGTTTTGGGGTGTCTGTCAACTTAGTATGTTTTTAGGCAGCCTCTCTGCTAATGGGTGGGGTTGTTTTCCTGTCTTGCTAGTTGTTTGGTATGGGGCATCCAGCACTGGAGTTTGCTGGCCGTTTGGTGGAGCTGGGTCTTAGTGTTGAGACGGAGATCTCTGGGAGAGCTCTCACCGATTGATATTGCATGGGGCCAGGAGGTCTCCGGTGGTCTAGTGTCCTGACTCGGCTCTCCCACCTCAGAGGCTCAGGCTTGACACCAGGCCGCAGCACCAAGACCCTGTCAGCCACACAGCTCAGAAGAAAAGGGAGAAAAAAAGGAAGAAAAAAAAAATAAAGAAAAAAATTATTAAAATAAATAAAGAAGAGAACAACCAAACCAATAAAGAAATCCACCAATGATAACAAGCGCTAAACACTAAACTTAGATAAACATAAAAATCAGAAACAAATCAGTCACAGACAGCAAACCCCAAGTCTACAGTTGCTTCCAAAGTCCACCGCCACAATTTTGGAATGATTCGTTGTCTATTCAGTTATTCCACAGATGCAGGGTATATCGAGTTGATTGTGGAGATTTAATCCGCTGCTCCTGAAGCTGCTGGGAGAGATTTCCCTTTCTCTTCTTTGTTCGCACAGCTCCTGGGTTTCAGCTTTGGATTTGCCCCACCTCTGCGTGTAGGCCGCCTGAGGGCATCTGTTCCCTTTTGGGAGGTCTGAGGTCTTCTGCCGGCATTCAGTAGGTGTTGTGTCAGAGTTGTTCCACATGTATATGTATTTTTGATGTATTTGTGGGGAGGAAGGTGATCTCTACATCTTACTCCTCCGCCATCTTGAAGGTCTCCCAAGGGTTTGATCTTGGTTGGAGCCGTAAGTTTAAATATGCCCCTCACTTTTATTCAAACACTCCCAAATGTGTGCCTTGGTTACAGTGGAGACTGGGTCAAAGGGTGTGGTTGACTGAAAGTGAAGTCATTTCCACTCTTGGAAAACAAACAGCTTCAAGTATTTGCCCAATACTCGGTTAGGATTACAGTCTTCGTGTGTGAAAGAAATTCAGGATGTGCACATGGCATTGTTGGCCTTCCCATCTGGCATCCTGACTCCCTCAGTTACCAGATTTTGTATACTTATATTCATATATATATATTCATATTCAGCTGTGTGCATTGAACTCCGCACTAATGTCCCCCATGCAAGAATCTGATGACCTGCGTAAGAAAGAATTTGTGTCTGAAGGAATCTTTGGCTTATGTGCAAAGGAAAATGTCTCCCCTGGAAAAATGCAGGCCTTACACATTTAGCAGACCCTCGTGTCCACAGAAACAGTCACTGGCAATTAGGCGACCACCGTAAGATCAGAGACAGGAGCCCGCACATGAAATAGAGGCGGCGTGCGGAGATCGCCGCCTTCTGTCTCTGAGTTATGGGCAGCTGAGGCTGCCTCCCCCCCCGGCCCAATCTACTCTGAGCTTTTCCTGCTGTGGACAGAGGCCCCGGGGACTTCGATGCACCCCAGTTTTCATGCAGCTCACTGATCCCTTTTCACATGAATGAAAACCGCCTTTGATTTTGAATACTCACGTCTGTTTTGTGTAACACTTAACTGATGTGCCAGAATCATTCTGTACCTTAAAGGGGGTCTTGCACTGGGTTATTAAAATCAGTCCTTCTGTGAAGAGTCACTTTGCTCACTTAAAGGATAACCGCCCTGCCTTTCTTAATGATGCTCATCTCGTTAAACCTGGATTAGGGAAAAGAGGGGCAAGCAGACCAGCAGTTGGAACACAGCCAGAGCCTATCGATGAGTTGGTCCAGCTACAGGAGAGGCTTCAAAGCGATATTATCTGCTGATCAGCTGATCTGGAGCTCTCTAAGCCTTTCAATCCTGCTCCTCTTTGGGAAACCTGCTTCAGAGCTTTAATTGCAGTTAGAATCCTAGGAAGGCAATAGAGACCTTGAACCAGTGGGTCTACTTCATTTGTTCAGATGACATAATGGGCTGTTTCATTATCTGTGGAATTCCCCATCTCTGGAGAGGTCCGAGGAGAAGTTAAACCATTAATCCATTCAACCAACACTCTCTGTTTCTTCTAAGTGGAGGGCTTTCTACTAAGTCCTGGGAAGGTAGCCATGAGTTAGATGCTCAAAATTGGGAGGGAAGACAGAAGCTACAACACAAGGAGGAGAGAGGCTGCCCTGTACACGTGTAACTTTGGCAAATTCAACTATATGCTCAGCACTGGAAAAGAGAAGGAAGGGTAGTATTTAAACAAGGCAGACAACTCTGCTCTCACCTCCCCCTTGTCGAGTCTAGATTACATGAAACATGACCTGCTGTCTCCTCATGGCTCTCACAGTGTGAGAATCTCTGCTCTGGTGTGAGTTTCTAGAATTAAAAAGATTGTGGGTGATTTTTTGTTTTTGTTTTTGTTTTGTACATTATGGGCCCTGAATTTAAGACACCGTCCCATTAGATGATCAACAAAAGAAATGAGTTTATGTTGTCTTCAAGGGTAATTTTGACTTTATGGGTTTTTTCCTTTAAATGCTGACTGAGAAGCTAATTCCCCAGTGAGAGCAGGTTCCTCCATCTGATGGCAGAAGGGGAAGCCGGCCTGTGACGTCACAGAGTGGAAGCTCCTGAGCAAGTTTCCCAGAGGAGGGGACTGCCGGAGCTGACTTTTGATGAATGAATAGACATTAGCCGAGGGAAGGATAGTCTGGGGTGGGACTGGAGGTGAGGAGGAGGAGGTTGGGTGGAGAGAGTAAGGAAGTAGAATTGACAGGATGTTGTAGGAGGTGGGAGAGAGAGAAAGGAATCAAGGAGAAACTCGGGAGTAGTGGCTCAGAAAGGGAACTAACTGGGTAGTGAGCCACCAAGACGAGGAGCAGCTGGTGGAAAGCCAGTGGTGGGGGCCGCGGGTGATGAGATGTTTCATTGGGAACATAGCTGGGTGCCTATGGGACACCTGAGTCAACGGCCCTTCGGCGGGTGAGGGGCAGGGCTGCCAAGGCAGGTTTGGAAGTCACTGGGGATCGAGGTTCCCACTGACCGTGTACAAAGTTAGGTTCATTGATTTTGTTTGATTTTGGTTTTTCAGACTTTTTAATTTAATTTTGTTTTATATTAAGTCCAGCTTCTATCCCTGTCTTCTCCACCTTATTCACTTCCTTCTATAGGTAACCCTTTAAATGTTATGCTTATATTTGTATTGTTTTTTTTAAACTATATACATATATCCTCCTCTTTGAAAAACAGAAACATACTGCGTATACTTCTCCACCTTGATTTTTTTCATCCAACATTATATTCATGAGACCCCTCCATGGTAGTATACAGAGTAAATGGGTCTCTGTCAGTGGGACCAGATATTACAGACTACTTTGTACTGCCTTTTATCACCTAATACCCCAGATGCCTTTTTTCCCTCTTCCCCTCCTGCTTTAGAAATACAATCGGATGCACACCAGCTTTGTGGGAGGGTCCCCATGACAGTACATCTCAGGCTTTTGTTTTCATCCATCAGCTAAAGACTACATATATGTAGTCCATCAGTTTTAGGTCAAATAATATGTAGAGTTTCAACACATTTGGTAGACAATAAAAAACAATCTTTTAAATTATTTCCACTTGTTTTAAATCTGTGAAATGGATGATATTTGCCATTTTTTTACCCAGGTTTTATATGCAGCTTGGTGATGAATGGCTACAGACCTAGGCAAGGGTACCCATCAGTCTTTTCTTATTTTTTTCTCAACTATTAATTTTTGCTCAATTAGAAAATCCTAACTCACAAGTCTTCAGTGGTTCTAATAAGTAGTTCTGGATGTTCATTGTGGAAAGTGTTTCTATTGCTACCTTGAACCACCTCAAAACTTGGCAGCTTAAAACAGTAGTCTATTTCTCATGATTCTGTGGGTCAGGAACATGTGCAGGGCTTAGCAGGAGGTTCTTCAGCTCCATGCCTTGTTAGCAGAGGTCTCTCAGCTTCATTCAGCTGTGGCTGGGCTGGGCTGGGCTGGAAGGTCCAAGAAGGCCTCACTCACATGTCTGGGGCCTCAGCTGGCGTGCCTGGAATGACTGACAGTCTCTCTTGCTCTCTCTTTGTGTGGTTCCCCAGCAAGTGTCCAGACAAGTTTACAAAGGCAGCTGGGCTCCAAGGGCGAGTGTTCCAAAAGGACAGCCCCAGGCACTTATCAAGGATAACTTACCATTTGCTAATGTCCTGTTGGTCAAAACAAGTCATGTAGCCAAGTCCAGAGTCAGTGTGGGAGGGACCACACAGGTGTGTGAACACCAGGAGGCATAACTGGGAGCCACCAAAGTAACAGTCTACACAGGAGACCTTGTTCAAGCCTCCTTTCATCTCTGTGTTAGACTCTAGCTTCCAAATGTGTCTGCCCAACATTGACAAGAGTCAGTGTTTCAATTTGGGATGCAATGATAAATGCACCCCTTGAGGCAGTCTTAGAATTTCACCCTGGAAAATATTGCCTCATTTCCATTGCAGCACTTGGATGTGGTTTTTTAAAAGGTGCCCTGATCATTGATTTATTCTGACAAGCACAGGAAATAAAGAATTAGGAAAGACTCAAACTGAGCATTTAAATCAGCTGCACCAGTTTGTCCTTCTTAAAAGTCTTGTTACCTGCTCTTCCTAGAAAAACTCGTGGAATACTGGCCCTGAAGTGATAGCCTATGTCTACACAAAATACTTCCTATTTCAGTTGCTTCCCTTGAGCAAGGCACTTGCAATCATCGAAATGGTCCTTATTGGCATCATCAGCATCATGAAAAGTGTTTTATCTCATCCCTTGCTTTAATTTTTTTAATTAATTAATTAATTATTTTTTTAAAACCACTAATGTTTATTTATTTATTTATTCTTGGCTGGGTTGGGTCTCTGTTGCTGCACGCGGCTCCCCCCAGCTGCGGCGAGTGGGGGCCACTCCCCGCCGCGGCGTGTGGGCCTCTCACTGCAGTGGCCTCTCCCGTTGCGGAGCACAGGCCCCAGGCATGCAGGCTTCAGCGGTTGTGGGTCACAGGCTCTAGAGCACAAGCTCAGTAGTTGTGGCGCATGGACTCTAGAGCGCAGGCTCAGTAGCTGTGGTGCACAGGCTAAGTTGCTACGCGGCATGTGAGATCTTCCCAGACCAGGGCTCGAACCTGTGTCCCCTGTACTGTCAGATGGACTCCTAACCTCTGTGCCACCAGGAAAGTTCCTCATCCCTCGCTTTAAAAACTTATGATAATAGTTACCTCCAGGGCAGGAGGTAGGATCAGGAATAGTTGTCAGGGGTCTTTAGCTTTATCTGTCCTGTTTGGTCTTCTATAATCAGAGTATTCTCAGGTACTATTTATACAATTAAAGATCAAATTAACAGAGAAGAGGCGATTTGCATGAGCACTTTCACTTCCACAGCCAGCATACTTCACTGTGGAAAAGCCTGGTCTTAGGCTTATACTTCATTTGGGTCCTGAGATTGGGTGTTATTCACAGTTTTCACTATTTCCCTCAATGCTGAGTCCATATCTGGAAGCTTATTGTTACCACTGACTGTTCTCTGTGATTCCAGTGCTGTGTGTTGGCTTTTATGGTCAACTCCTTGTTAGAGGGTATTTTTCTTATCTTTTCATCACTCCTAGTCCCAGCACACCTTATCCTGTCCACGTCATCTCAAATAAGAACTAACCATTAATCAAGTAGGGAAAAAGTCTTGTCTCCTGTGTCAGGGTTCTCACTAATAAGAAAACCCACTTTCAATATGCAATACATGTTTGTCTCACGTGTGTACTGCGATACGCCGTGAGCAGGACCATGGTCTGTTAGGTTAGAGGTTTTATCCAGCTGTGCACATGTCCACATGAGAGCAAGGGCTGGTCCACATTGTGCACCACTGATAATATCCACACCCAACAGGTCATCTGAGAAAGGAAAGCTGCCAGATGATCACGTCACTCTTTTTCAGAGCATAATCTTAATGGTGCGGTTGGTTTCAGGTAGTGTGACTCATACACTGAGGGCAGCTGTAGGGGAAGTTAAGAGTGAAGCTTCAGGAGGACCTGGGTTTGAAATGCAGCTCTGCCTCTTATTAGCTACATGCATGGACTACTGGATAGGTGACCAAGGTCAACCAGTTGGTAGACCACATTTTGAGAACTACTGCCTAAAGCATGATGTAGTGTAAGAGTCCTTGGAACAGCTCATGGTGGTGAGGAGTGAGGCTGAGTTCCAACTTTCATATACTTCTCAAAGGTGTTTGTGACCGTGAAAAATTGTAAACTATTGATGTAATGAAAATACGCTTTCTTTAATCATTCTGACCTGGCTAGAGGGTAGGGAGCCTGAGAAAGCAGATACCAGAGATTATGATTTTTGGTGTAAACAGAAGTTAAAATTGGATATTTTTGGCCCCAAAGGCTGAGAACAATAGAGTGTCTCCATTTCCTAAGTCAAGGTGCTAGACCCCCCCTGCAGAGCATGATGAGAATATGAAACCAGTTCTGTCAGCATCAGGAATCATCCACCTCTATCCTACAAAAGGATGGGGGTTGAAGAGGCCAGAGGGAGAGAATTTCTTTGGAGAGAGGAATTGGATTGTCATGGCATTTTCCCTTCCCCTCACCTATGAAAGACAGCGGGACAGGGGGATTCTTCCCTCCCCTCAACCCAAAAGAGAGGGACTTCAAGGGGACCATTTGGAGGCTCAACAGGGGTAAAATCTGAAGCCTGACACATGCCTAAGAAAGCCAAGAATGAGAGACTGTGGCCATGGGGCTGAGGGAGCAGAGGAGAGGGACAGGCTCTGCACTTTCACTGATGACAAGGACAAGGAAATGTGAGTTTTCCCAAGGGCCGAGTGGACCCACAGGAGGAAGGCTGCCTCGTGATATTGTAACAGGGATGCCAGGGAAGAGGACTGTTTCAAGAGCTGATGCAGCTCCAAGAGAGAGTCAGAGTAGGATTGTATTAGGTAGGATTTGCTTTGCTGCAAGTGAGGAAAAATTAACAATGGCAATGACTTAAATGAGAAAGAAGTTAATTTCTTTCAAGTAAATGTAAGCAGACCAGGGCTGATATGGTGGTTCCAAAACCATCAGGGGTCCAGGATCCTTCTGTCTTGTTGCTCTGCTATACCCAATACATGGCTTGCACCAAAGGGCCCAAGGATGGCTATGTTAGCTCCATCCATTACTTCTGCATTGCAGCCAGCTGGAAGGAAGGAGAAAAGCAGCCTTTCTGCATTTGAGGACATTCCCAGAAATTGCACATATGACTTTCACTTCATTGGCTAGAACATGGTTATAGGCCACATCCAGCCAGCTACAAGGTAGACTGGAAAATGGCATTATTCTAAGTTGCCATGTGTTCAGTTAATTGGGGATCCTATTTCTGTGGAAGAAGGGTAAAATCAATATTGGGGAACAATTAGTAGTCTCTATCGTGTTGGTAAACTGCCCGTGATTGAGAACTGAGGTGTAAGAGTCTAAGCATATGAAAGGCATTACCCAAGTCAAAAATTTGCAGGAGGCTCCCATCAGAAGCATTGCCAAACACATTCTCAGAAGCACTCCATGAGAGAAAGAATCAGCACTGATGAGGATCCCAATTGACCTCACCACGTAAGGCTGTGCCTCCTTTTCATCTGCTTGTCTCTCCCCCAAGACCTTAAGTTGGAGGAGTCAGAAATTATGACCCATGAGTGGAAGACAAACCAGTAAAGATAATAAAAGCTCCCTTTGCCCCACTCCAAGCTTTGAGCCCAGCCCAAGGGAAGGATCTATAAATTAGATAAGAGCTTGAATTTTGAAAGTATTATTCTCCACCTGACTTTTAGACCACTAAAATAAGTCTTGCTCTTTTTATACTGCCTTTTTTAAGTGCCTGGAGGACTTTAAGAATCTAAAAATGGCAGTTCCTTAAAAAGTTGAAGGTAGAGTTATCATAGAATACCCAGCAATTCTGCTTACTTGGTATATACCAAAAAGAAATTGCAAACATGACCACACAGAAACGTGTCCATGAATGTTTATAGCAGCATTACTAATAATAACTAAGAACTCTAAACAACACAAATGTACATCAACTGATGAATGGATAAACAAAAATGGTATATCTATATGATGGAATATTATTCAGCCATAAAAGGAATGCAGTACTGATATAACTTGGAAACCTTATGTTAAGTGAAAAAAGCCAGATACAAAAGGCCGCATATTGTCTGATTCTGTTTACATAAAATGTCTAGAATAGGCAAATCCATAGAGATTGAATGTTGATTAGTGGTTGCCAGGGACTAGGGGGAGAAGCTGGAGAGTGACTGCCACTGGGTATGGAGTTTCTTTTTGAAGTGATTAAAATGTTTTGGAATTGGTGGTGGATCATTGTAAAACCTTGTGATTATACTAGAAACCATTGAATTGTACACTTTAAGAGGGTGAATCTTATGGCATTTGAATTTTTTTAATTTAATATAATACTGGACAGAAAATTATTAATCCTGCTTGAGATTTCATCCAGAGCTGGGGAAAGATCTAGCCCACAGGCATATCTAAGGGGACAGTGGGAGAAAGAGTTGTTTTTTAATTGTACTCAGTAGAGCCCAGTCCCTTCAGTATAATGGTTACATTTGTGAGAGCTCATCTAGGATCCTTCATGTTAAACAGAAGTGATCAAAGTGTTAAAAAGGATTAGGAGACCTCAGGATCAGCTCTCACTTGTAAAGAACTTGGAATCTGTCATTCCCATTCTTACAAGAAAAAAGGGAGTAAACTGAAAATCAGCAATTTTTCTCAGACCCAGTAGAGATATGAGTCTGTGGGTGTCTTGGTCCATTCAGGCTGCTGTAACAAAGTACCATAGACTGGGTGGCTCATAAACAACAGAAACTTTTTTCTCACAGTTCTCGAGGCTAGACATCTGAGATCAGAGCCAGCATGGTTGGGTTCTGGTGAGAGTCCTTTTCTGGGTTGAAGACTGCTAACTTCTTGTTGTATCCTCACATGGTGGAATTGGGGTGAGGGAGCTCGCTGGGCTCTCTTCTATAAGGTCACTAATTCCGTTCATAAGGGCTCCCCCCTCATGACTTCATCACCTCCCGAAGGCCCCACCTCCTAATATCATCACATCAGATGTTAGAATTTCAACATATAATTCTGAAGGTATACAAGCATTCAGTCTATAACAGTAGGGCAAGCTGCCACCCTGAAATCTTTAGAGACAGGCAAATCTGAGACACATCTGAGATGTACTTAACCTGAAGCAGAAGCTGATGGAGACGTAAACTAATAGGAAAATTTAAATAGTAATTTTGATGAATTTTGAGAGGATAAGCATGGACTAGCCTGAGAGTGAGAAACTTCTGAAGCCTTCAGATTTGGTTGGGGGGGGGCACACATTTTTGTGGACTCTACCTCCAGTAACCCCATCAGGTGATCATGGTTAAGATGCCAGAAAAGTCCCCTCATGGCTGTGGCAGGGGCAGGGGAAGAGTAATCATTATGAAATATACCCAGAGTGTTCTCCATAATAAGGACCTACTCTCCAGGGAAAAAACTATTCCAGTGCCTTATCCCACCTGGGGGAAGGGCATTCCTCCCTCTCAGTCCCCTCTAACTTACTGTCTCACTTAGGGGAGAAATTGATGCCAGTAGAGAATCACTTGTGAAGGTCCAGGCCAGAGGCACAGCTCACCAGAGCACTGAGATTTAATCATAAGGTTAGGGAATGCTCTCCCTCCACTCCAACAGGGCTCCAGTACAATAAGCTTGAAGATAGGTCTGTGGCCTGGGGGTTGGGGACCCCTATTATATAGGATAGAAACTTGCATCCACATAAAGAAAAGAAGAACATTAGATAAGAAATGAAATCTTTTTATTTTTCTTAATTGATCTAAAAATAACTATTTAAGGTAATAATAATAATGATTTATTGGGTGATTATAGCACATGTATAAGTGAAATAAATGACAGTAATGTCATTAGGGGATGAGTGAGAGGAAGTGGGAATACTCTATTATAATGGACCTGCACTACACATGAAGTAATATAGTGTTATTTGAAGGTGGACTTAGATAGTTAAAAATGTATTTTGGAAACTCTAGGGCAACCAGTAAAAAATGTTTAAGAAGAAACATAATTGATGTCCTAATGGAGGAGATAAAATGGAACCATATAAAATGCTCAATTAAAATCAAAGAAGGCAGAAGAAAAAGAAAGAGAAAAAGAAACAAAGAACAAATTCAAGGAATAGAACAGAGTTACAAACATAGTAGATATTAATCCAACTATACCAATAGTCACTTTTAATGTGAATTATCTAAATATACCAATTAAAAGACAGAAATTGTCAGAGTGGATTAAAAAACAAAAGACCTAACTATGATACTGTCACTGTCTACTCTGTGTTCTTACATACACCTGATATCCTTAAATTAAAGTTCCTATTTTTTTATTAAACTATATCCAAGTTAACTTGTAACCCAAAGAGTTCAAACTAATACTCTATAGAAGACTGCAGTCATCATAGATAAGACAATATGTGCACATGCATTATAAAGACATTTTAAAACAATGAATGCATGCATATTGAGAAAGCCTTCCTCAGATTATTTGGGACACACATGGGAAATGTGGCAGAAGGAAGCATAAAGGTTGCCATGTTATAAGCACAGCATCCGGGGGAAAAATTAAAGGGATAGAAGACATACTACTCTATAATACTATCCAGAAGAAATCGGTAGTAGCTATATTAATTTCAGACAAAGCAGACTTCAGAACAAGGAAAATTATCAGGAATAAAAAGAGACATTATATAACGATAAAGGGGTCAATTCTCCAAGAATACAAAATAACCCTTAATGTATATGCACCTGACAAGAAAACATCAAAATACATGAACCAAAAATGGATAGAATTGAATGGAAAAATAGACAAATCCACTGTTATAGCTGGAGAGTTCAACACTCCTGTTTCAGTAACTGATAGACCAAGCAGACAATCAGTAAGGACATTTAACCTGAATGACACTGTCAGTCACCTCAATCAAATTGACATTTATAGAACACTCCATCCAACAAGAGCAGAATATGCATTCTTCTCAAGCTCACATGAACATTCACCCAACAAAGAGCACTTTCTGGGCCATAAAACATACTTGAACAAAATAGGTATAGGATCTATATGAAGAAACTGCAATACTCTAATAAAAGAAATCACAGAATATCTAAATACCAATAAATAGATATTCCATGTTCATGAATTGGAAACTCAGTATATTAAGATGTCAAATTTCCCAACTTGATGCATAGCTTCAGCATGATCCAAACCCAATGTTATTTTGTGGATATCAACAAAAAGATTCTAACATTTATATGGAAAGGCAAAAGATCTGGAATAAGCAAAATGGTCTTGAAAAAGAAGAACAAAATTGGGGGTTTCACCTACCCAATTTCAGGATTTACTGTAAACCTCAATAATCAAGACAGTGTGGTATTGGTGAAATAACAGACATATTGATTAATGGAACAGAATAGAGAACCCAGAAATAGACTTACACAAGTATAGTCTACTTACCTTTGAAAATGGAGAAATAATAGTCTTTTCAACAAATGATGCTGGAACAAATGGATGTCCATATGCAAAAAAAAAAAATGAAGCTACACCCAAACCTTACATTTTTCACAAAAATTAACTCAAAATGGATCAGAGACCTAAATACAAAATTCAAAACTAAAAACTTCTAGAAGAAAACATAGGAGAAAATCTAGATGACCTTGGGCTCGGTAATGAGGTTTTTAGATAAAACACTAAAATCACGAGCCATGAAAGAAAACTTGATGTTATTAGACTTTGTTAAAATTAAAAAGTCTGCTCTGTGGAAAACAAGCCACAAACTGGGAGAAAATATTTGCAAAACACATATCTGATTAAGCACTTGTGTTTAAAATATACAAAGAATTCATAAACCCCATTATAAGGAAACAAACAACTCAAAAATGGGCAAAAGATCTGAACAGACACCTCAACAAAGAAGATACACAGATTTAAAATAGCATGTGAAAAGATGCTCGACATCATTTGTCATTAGGGATTTCAAATTAAAACAATGAGATGCCACCACATACCTATGGAGTGGCAAAACTCCAAAAAAACTGCAATACAAATTGCTGGTGAGGGTGTGAAGCAACAGGACTTCTCATTCATTGCTGATAGAAATGCAAAATGGACAGCCACTTTGGAAGACAGCTGGGCAGTTTCTAACAAAACTAAACATTGTCTTACCATGCAATCTAGTAATCATGTTGCTAAGTATTTATCCAACTGATTGGGAAACTTATGCACACTGGAAAGTCTGCATAGGACTGTTCATAGCAGCTTTATTCATAATCCGCAAAAGAAGGGAAGCAACCAAGATATCCTTCAATAGGTGAATTGATAATCAAACTATGGTACATACAGACAGTGGGATATTATTAAACATTAAAGAGCAATCAAGCCACTAAAATATGGTTGAATCTTAATTGTGTATTGCTAAGTGAAAGAGTCTGGAAAAGGCAAAACTTTCTGATAAAAAAGAGACGGTAAAAATATCAGTGATTGTCAGGTGTTTTGGGGCAATGTAGGAAGTAGAATAGGAGAGGTGAAGCACAGGAGATTTTTTTAGGGTGGATAAGTTATTGCATATGATACTGTAGTGGTGAATACATAATACTACGCATTTGTCAAAACCCATAGAACTTTATAGTACAAAGAGTGAACCTTAATGGATGTAAAGTTAAAGAAAATCATTTAGGAGGTTGGGGGATCCCAGGATGGGACGTAGAATGGGACAAAACAACCTGTGTTATACATTTATGAAGCAACTTCATTGATGGGAGTGGGAGGAAAATGCGCTGACCTAAGCAACCTCGGAAATTAGTAGTCTGTAAGACCTAAGCCCTGTACTCTAGTTGATAAAGTTGTTTCCTATGGGGTATGGGTTAACAATTTTGGTACCACTATACAATACTGGAATTGAACAATTAAGAAAATGATGTAGTATGGTGAGAGCCAGGTTTCTCACTGTTGGAGAGGGAGGGGTGAGAGGGAAACAAGAGGACCCTAAGGAAACATGATTACTAAATGTAATATGTATCTTGGACGGGATTCTGAAATAAGAAAAGGACATTTAGGTAAACAGTAAAGAAACCTAGATAAAGGGCCGACTTTAGTTAATCATGAATCAATGTTGGTTCATTAGTTAGTAAGTATACTATACCAATGTTAGATGTTAACAAGGGAAAATGGGTGTGGGGTTTATGTGAACTCTCTGTATGATCTTTGCAATTGCTCTGTAAATTTAAACTGTTCTAATAAAAAGTTTGGGAAGTTCCCTGGTGGCTTAGTGGTTAGGATTCTGAGCTTTCACTGCCATGGCCCATGTTCAGTCGCTAGTTGGGAAACTGAGATCCTGCAAGCTGCATGACATGGCCAAAAATAAATAAATAAATAAATAATTTGTTTAGAAAAAAGCATTATAGAAAAGTGAGAGTTCCTCAGAATTGCAATTAGAATGATCTAAACTGATATTTAATCTGTGTATGACAGTAAAATAATAAATGAAACAATATTGAGTGCTAAAATTTTGAAGAAAGGATTAGAGAAAACCACAATGAGATACCAATAAACCCATTAGAATGAGTAAAATTTTTTAATTTGACAATATTGAGTGATGATGTTGGCAATGATGTGGAGATATTGGAACTCTCATACATTGCTGATGGGATTGTAACATGCTACAACCTCTTTGGAAAACTGTTTTTGACAGTTTTCTTATAAGTTAAAAATTCACTTACCCTATGACCCAACAATTTAATTTCTAGGTGTTTCCCCAAGAGATATAAAAGCATATGCACGCACAAAGACGTGTTCGTGAATGTTCATACAAATTTTACTCATACTTGCCCAATGCTGGTAACCACCCAAATTGGTGACTCACTAAACAAATTTTGGTATTTTTATGTAATGGAATACTACTCAGAATTAAAAAGGAACAAACCTACTGCATATGCAATGAAATGGATCAATATAAAAAACATTATACTGAGTGAAAGAAGCCAGACAGAAAAAGAGTATATACTATATGATTCTATTTTGATGAAGCTCGAGGAAAGACAAATCTAATCTATAGTGATATCAGATCAATGGTTGCTTGAGGCTGAGGATGGGAGGTGGAAATTGAGAAGGAACAAAAGGGAACTTTTTAGGATAATGAAAATATTAAATATCGATTCTGGTGATGGTTATACATATGTATATGTTTATCAACACTCATCTAACATTGTACACTTAAAATGTGTGCATTTTATTATAAATCATTTTATAATGAAGTTTATTTTTAAAAAGGAGTAGAGGGGGAAATGACAGATTAGAAGGTGAAGGTGATTAAATTTATGCAAAATTGACATCCTTGAAGAAGGATACCAAACAAATAGAGCAACAGCAACAAAATCTTCAAAGTACAATTCAAGAAAAGTTTCTAGGAAAAAGAAAAGGCTCAAACTAAAGCTTGACAGACTCATCATATCCCAGGAATATTTGATACAGAAAAATCAACACTGAAATTAGAATATTTATTAGGTATCAAAGCAAAATAAAGAATATTTGGGGCTTCCATGTAAAAAAATCAGGTTACTACATATTGTAACATAAAAAGACTAAAAAATACCAAATGTATCTGCTGCTATCAATAAATTCAAGTGGATAAACTAACTTATTAAAAGGAGAAATATTCTGGCTGGGTCACAGTGCAAGACTCAGCTATTTGCAGTAATGAATAGACACAAAACATGATAACCAAGAAAGTTTAAAATAGAGACATGGGGCAAAATCCTGGACTATATAAACAAAAAGAATGCAAAAATGATCACAATAAAATTCAGGGCAAAAAGTATTAAATGGGGGTAAATAAAGGCAATTTATATTACGGGGCAAACTGCACAATGAAGACCTTACATTTAAATTTATATACCAATTACAATATCATCCTAATTTATGAAGCAAAAATATAAGGAAATAAAAGAAGAGGTAGAAATACAAGTAGGACACTTCATCACTCTTAGCTTAAGAGATAACGTTCAGTAAGCTGAGAGAAGGCTTAAATAAATACATAAGACAAATTTAATGCACTGAACTTTATACAACCAAAACAAATAATCATTATCTTCTCAAGAACCATATAACATAACATTCTCCAGTCCCAATGCAAGAAAACTAAAAATCAATGGCAAAACTAGAAGACAAAGGAAAGCAAAAAACCGTCACCAACTGCTGAATCAAAGAGAAAATCAAAGCAAAAGTTAGAGAATACTTAGAAAATAATGGTAATGAAAACATGTTTAAACTGATGAGATATGACTAAAGTAGTCTAGAGAGAGAAAAATCATAGCAAAAGACATAACAGTTATAAGTAATAAAAATGAAAATTAATTAATAATCTAACTCAAGAAATTAGAAAGAGAACAATGGAATAAAGACAAAGAAGCAGAAGGAAAACGAATATAAGAGTAGAATTTGGGCTTCCCTGGTGGTGCAGTGGTTGAGAATCTGCCTGCTAATGCAGGGGACATGGGTTCGAGCCCTGGTCTGGGAAGATCCCACATGCCGTGGAGCAACTAGGCCCGTGAACCACAACTACTGAGCCTGCGCGTCTGGAGCCTGTGCTCCGCAACAAGAGAGGCCACGATAGTGAGAGGCCCGCGCACCGCGATGAAGAGTGGCCCCCGCTTGCCGCAACTGGAGGAAGCCCTCACACAGAAACGAAGACCCAACACAGCCTAAATAAATAAATAAATAAATAAATAAACAATTAAAAGGTGCTAATAATTTTTTTTAAAAAAGAGTAGAATTTAATGCATTAGAAAGTAAAAAAAGGTATAACTAATAAGTAAAAGAGGTTATTTAGAATAAAAACAAGAATCTAATCAAGAAAAAAGGAGAAAGCACATAAAACACAAAATGTAAAGAACAATGAAAATAATCTGAGAGTAAACTAAAATAATTATGTCTAATTTGTTCAGTTTCAAAATAAGATTTCCAGGGAAATATGAATATCTAATATTAACCTTAGAAAAGACAGTAAAATCTAAACAGACCATTAGATAGAGAAGAGTTAAGTGTTAAAGATTTAGTAAGCTATCTTCCACCAAAGAAAAGCCCACATGGTTTCCCAGGGGAAATTGAACCAAAATTCTAAGGAACCGTAATGCTTTAAATTTTTTTCTTGAAAATGAAAGAATAACGTTCTGTAAGTTTATGCATTGAGGTACTCCCTTTTTTCCCAAAGATAGCAATAATGGACAAAATACTCAAACAGAAAATTAAACAAACATAGCCAGTTTCAAAAACAAATTCAATATCTCTATGCACTGGGAAACAGGACAGTAACACGAAGTGCAAACCTCAGCTAAAGAACTGGCAAACTGGGTTCAGAACCTGCCATGGCAGCTTTTTCAGGGTCAACTGGGTCATCACCAGAAATCAGAGGCTGTACCAGTGCTCCCCCATCTGTGAAAGGAGGCTGAAAAATCATTGCCAGCTGCTGCTTTACAAGACTTGCATGAAGCTCTGGTCCTGGGGAGGCACAGTTTATGACCAGGAATTAAATCAAGCTGACCACTGACAGCTTGGTAGCATATTTGCCATTGCTTCAATATCACCATAGGGCAGGAACCCTACACTGCCAAATAAGACCTGGTTCAGGACCAAGAGGATGGGGTAGAACCACTAGTCTGGCTGGTGGGAGAGTGAAGAAAGGGGTTGGGGGCGGTGGGGGGGAATGATGACAATAGAGACATTTTCCAACATACAAAGACTAAAAGAGTTTATTACCCTTCAACAAGAAGAAAAGAGGAAAGCTGTAGGATTCAAGAAACAGTGGTGAACAAAGAAATTAATAAATGTGTGGATAAATTTAATTAACTGTAGACTAAAAAAGCCATTAACTTTTTGTGTATAGAAAAGTGAAACACATTGTGGAAATCAGTATTAGGTGGGGTTATGTTCAATGGGCAGTTACAGCATGTTCAGATTCTTGTTTTATTTGTGACTTTAGGCTTTTTATAAGAAAATTAACTAAGTATATATGCTGAAACTTCAAGGGCAACCCTTAGAAGAACAGAAATCCACTCAGCACAGAGGGAGGTAAAAGAATATAGAAAACCTTATTTGTTATACCATAACAAATTACTGCAAACTCAGTAACTTAAAACAACTGAAATTTATTCTCTCACTGTTCTGGAGGCCAGAAGTCCAAAATCAAGGTGTCGGTAGGGCTGTGCTTCCTCTGAAGTGTCTAGGGGAGATCTTTCTTTGCGTCTTCCAGCTTCTGGTGGCTTCAGGAGTTCCTTTGACTTGTGGCTACATAATTCCAACCTCTGCCTCCTTTGCATGGCCTTCTCTTCTCTCTATGTCTCTCCCCTGTGTGTCTCTTATAAGGACACTTGTCATCAGGTTTAGGGTGCGTCTGAATACTCCTGGATGGTCTCATCTCAAGATTCTAAACTTATTTACATCTGCAAAGACCCTTTGTCCAAATGAGGTCATATTCATAGGCTCTGAGGGTCAGGAAGTGGACATGTCTTTTGGGAGTGCACCATTCAACCCACTATAAAGGTTAACTTGCCTATTGTAACAAAAAAAGAGAGACTATCAAATTGGATTTTTATAATACATCTGTACATTACAAATGATATGCCTAAAAGTAAATTACACATAATGATTGAAAATCAAGGGAAAAATATATATACCACGGAAGTGCTAATCAAAAAAGTTATAGCAATGTTAAAGCAGACAGCTTATAACTTGCATTGTCACTTTATTTTTAATGTCTTTTGATGAACAGTTCTTAATTTTATAGGGGCAAATTTGTCAGTATTTTCACTTTTTGAGTCTTAAGATCTTCTTATCTACCCCCAAATCAGAATAATATTCACCTATATTTTCTATTAAAACTTATAAAGTTTTGCTTTTGACATATAAGTTTGTGATCCATCTGAGTTAATTATTTGTGTGGTGTGAGGTAGGGATCAATTCCACTTTTTTTCAATATGGATAACAGGTTTTTTTTTTTCAGATTCACTTACAGAATAATACCTCTTTTCAACACTCATCTGCCCTGACAGATAAGTGAGTCTGTTTCTGGGATCTCTATTCTATCCAGTGTTCAGATCGTTTATCCTGTCCCTATACTGTGTTATCTTGGTTACTATAGCTTCATAATAAGTCCTAATAGCTAGTAGGACAAGTCTTTCCTCCCTACTTTTTTCTCTAGAAGGTATTGACTTCTTTGGACCTTTTATTCTTCTGTAACAATTAAGAAACAGTAAAGATCTAAATAAAGAAATCTATTATGTTCATGAACAGGAAGATAACAATATAAAGATGCCAGTTCTCCCCAAAATGATCTATGAAATTCCAATCACAGTTCCGACAGGTTGTTCATGGAACTTGATAAGCTGCTTGTTCTCTTTGATCCAGCAATTCTATTTCTAGTAGTATGTCCTACATATACTAGCACATATAGGCTAAGTGAATGTACAAAGCAATTCACTGAAGCATTATTGATACTAGAAAAAAGATTAGAAACAATCTAATATCAACAAAGATGGAACTGATTAAATTATGGAACATCCATATGAAGAAATATCATAAAAATATTTTAAAGATAAAGCCAACTCCATATACATGTACTATGTCGTGAACTCCAACATACATTGTTTAGTGGAAAAGAAAGGACCATAGTAATTTAAATTATACTTCTAAATTATTAATTGTGATTTTAATCATTATCATTAATATCACTAATATTTATTGAGCATTTATTATGAGACAGACACTTTCCTAGGTGACAGAGCATGGCTGAGATGTTTTTACCCTAGTGGAGTTTTGAGAGGCGGCATTACCAGTCATCTACCATTGCCAGAGAAAAGGACGGTGCAATGGAGGCAGCACACACTTATATTTAAATGGAGGATTCAGCCCTGTGTTGAGGAAGAGGGAGGCAAGCTGGAAGACACCACATCTATCGTGTGGACCATCCTATCCACCATTCCACTCAATGAGCACATGGACAGAGGAGAAGGACCCATAAGGGAGATCAACATTGAAATAGTAATTAAGACATTGACTGAGTGTCTCAAAGGAGAACTAGGGATGATAAAAGTCTATGACGTAAGAAATTATTTATGTGGGGCCTTTTGGTTGCAAGTAGCAGAAACCAAATTCAAACTGCCTTAAGCAAAAAGGTGAACTTATTGGCTCACATATCTGAAAAGTCCAAAAGAAGATTGAACGTCGGGCATCATTGGATCCACTCAAAAGTCATCACTGGGACTCTCTCTCCCTTCGTTTCTTGGCTCAGCTTCCATCTAGGTGGGATTCAGTGTCAGGCAAACTCCCTTCTCAGGTGGCCTTCAGCAGATCCAGAATTTCATCCTTCCAGTTTAAACTCTTGTTTGCAAGAATTCTAACAAAAGCCCTGGCTATGTGTGGACCACATGCCCACACCCTGGCACTGGGAAAGGGGTCAATTCCATATAGTTCAACCACATAGACTGAAGCAGATGGTATCAGAGAAGAAACAGAACTGTTTTCAATAGAATGAGTGTGAATAGATAGATGCTGAGCAGGCAGAACCTACAATTGTCTACAATTGGGGCTTAACCTAGTTTGCAAACCCAGGAATGGCTATCTTGGGAATATGGAATTCAAGGTGGGGGTTTAGAAAACTCTAGCAAATATGAAAATGCTTACCGCTCTTCTGAATAAAGGTCCTTGGAGGTGCCTTTTATTGCTTCTACCCTTATGTGACGGTATTGAAGGGTCCCCTAAATTGGGAGGTAATAGAGGAAGAGCCATGATAGACTTGTCTTTTACTTTTGCCTTTATCTTACATCTATCCCTGAATTTAGGAGCAATGTCTTATTCATATTATATTCCTAGCACTTAGCCTGGTCTGTAGTGGGGAATAAATAAATATTTGACAATCAAAGGATAAACTAATGAATAAAATATAAGTTCTAAGAGTATCTTTTGTCATTAGATCTTCTAAACCGTATTCTTGCAATGAACTGTTTTGTCTTCCCACGTCACTTGCCATTCTTTTTCCTGGTTTCCCTGGCTCTTCTACCCCTTGATTTTGTATCCTGGTTCCTGATAACCACTTCAGGCTACTCGTGTTTTGATGACTCATTTCAACTCTGTTAGATTCCTCATTCTTCCATAGAAGTTTAACCCTCAGTTTTTATACAGCTACATTGATGCTCAGTTTGAAAAGGATAGTTTCAAGCCTCCCTTGTAGCTAAGAATGGTCATGTGACTTAGTTCTGGATAATAGGAGGTAAGCAGAGGCGTATGACAACTTCCAGGAAACTTCCGTGGTCGCTGGCCTCCAGAGATCGCCCCCAACAATCCTTCCCCTCCTGTACATACCACTCTTCACATCAAGAGGTGGAGTGTGTCCACTTTCACCCCTTCTTTGGGCTTGTCCGGTGACAGCTTTGACCACTAGAATGCAGAGGAAGGACATTCAGGGAATTCCAAGCTTAGGCTTCAAGAGGATTGGAACTTTCATTTTCTTCCTCTTGGGACACCCATGCTTGGAATGATACTTTTTTAATGCACTTCCATGCTATGAGGAGCCCAAGCAGCTGTGAGGAAAAATCCTCATGAAAGAGAACGGAGGCTTCAGGCAATGGCCCCAGCAAGCTCCTAGCTAATAGCCAGTACCAACTTTCCAGCATTGTGGTTGAGGACACCTTGGACCTATCATTTGTCCCAGAATGCTGGGCAACACCAAGTGAAGCAGAAGAACTGTGCAGTCTACTCACACAATCATGATGTATAATAAATTATTACTATGTTAAGCCACTAAGTTTTGGGGTGGCTTGTTATGCTTCAGTAGAAAATGAAAACACTTTCCTTAAAATATGGTCATCATATGTTCTTCGCCTCTTCTTTTTCCCTTTCTCCTTCATGTATATGGGAATATATACATGATAAATAGAGCTGAAGCAATCATATTGGACTATGAGGTAATCTTAGGAATGTAGGTCATGCAAGAGAAAATAACTTGAAGTGTCTCTACTTCATGTAAGAAATATAGCTTCTATCTTGAATAAGCCACTCTTATTTTGGGTCTCTATTCAAGCTGAACCTAATTCTAACTGTATTGACTCATTCTCAGGCACCATTCAAATGATAACATCTGCACATCCCCTCAGTTTTTTCAGTTTGCTTGTTCTTCCATTTATTTTTTATTTAATTTTTGTTTTATCAAATATATGTGTACACAGTTTTTAAATCCACATAATTTTGGAGTTCCAGTTCCTGACAACATGAAGGATCAGCTTAATCTCACTAATTCCTTCCTCCAAATCCTATTTCATAAATGCCACAAAAGCCAGAAGGAAGTTGTGTGAAACTAACATAAATGCATGAGAAAACTCTGTGCAACAGGAGGTGTTTAGGTCCTGGTGTGGGGGAGAAGTAGAAGCCCAGAGCCAAACATGGCTGAGCCCCGTGGATGAAAACCGGGTCAGGTGGGTTGCGGAGACTTTGAGATGTGCCTTTTGCTCTTTAACATTGTCCAGGGCAGACTTTGCTCATTTCCATGCCATGATGAAGCAGAAAAAACAGCAGCCAGCCATGTAGTGTCAAGACTACCAATGTAACATCAGAGCAGGCACACTAGCCAAGTTGGGTGGTTAAGAGCTGGTTAATAATGGGTGCAAGCAGACTGGCCATCCCCTTAGCATTCCTTGCTTGCCCCACCCTGTGTTATGGTGACTGCTGCTTCACAGACAACGTTTGAAAAAGAGCAGGTCCAGGATGGAAGTCTAAACCATAAAGTCCTGAGGTGTGTTCTCACTCTCTCTCTGCAACCCCTATGTAAACTTACCAGGAAAGATAGAAAGTAGGGCTTATGCTTTGGTCCTCCTCACCAGCTCAGACATCAGTACTTCTAGGATAGGATTTCTCAGTCTTGGCTCTATTGAAATTTTGGGCAGATAAATTATTGTTGTTAGAGGATGTCCTGTACACTGTAGGGTTTTTAGGAGCATCCCTGACCTCTACCCACTAAAAGCCAGTAGCAATACTCTACTACTGCCCCCCTGCCCCTCGCCCAGATTGTGGCAACCCAAAATGTCTCCAGAAACTTCTAAATGTCTCCTGTTGGAGCAAAATCACCCCTGGTTGAGACCTCTATTTTAGGAGAATGGGTATAGGGCCCCTGCATTGCAATGTGATAGCCCTGAATATGAACTCATAGGAAAAAATAATTAGGCTTGTTGAGAGAGCCACTGGGATAAGAGAGAAACAACAAATGGAAAACTCAAGTATATTAAAGATATAAGAAAGGATACTGCTATAATGCCAAAGGCATAAAGGAGACCCAAGAATTTCTGAGTATAAAAAAAAACCTGAAACCAGAAATTCAATAGGTTGACTATTGAATAGTAGATGGAATAGCAGAATAAATGTAGAATAAATAAATGAAGTGGAGGATTAGTTCCAGAAAACATCAGCATGGGTTATATAGTTGAAATATTAAAAGGAAAAGTGAAGAGACACAGAAAATAGAAATATAAGGATCAACATTCAAATAATAGAAGTCCCAGAAGAAGAGGAAAAATAGAGATAGTGGAACATTTAAAGATACAGTAACAGAAGATTTCTCAGATTAGAGGAAGTTTTAAAACCTCAAAGTACAAATATAAGTACTTAGACAAATATGATCAATGAGGAAAAATATGCCTAGATATATTTTTGTATCATTTACGTGCATTGAAGATGAAGGGAAAAGTCTAAGCAGTTCTAGATACAAAGCAAATTGCCTCCAAAGGACAAGAATCAGACCAACATCATATTTCTCAGAAGCAACATCTGCAAGGAGATCGCAGAGCAATACTTCCGGTGTTGAAGTAAAAGAACCTGGGACCTAAATTCCAAATCCAGCTAAACTACCATTTAAATGTGATGTCAAAATAATTATTTTTACCATACGAAGACCCTCTTTGAAAACCTTCTGAGAGGAAGTGCTCCAGCAAGAAGCAAAAAAACACCAAGGGGATGTGACCAAAACTGGAAAGGTAGATAAATAACTTGGTGAATTTCACTGTTGTAAAACTCAGCAATCATTACAACAAAATAAGCAAACAAAACTTTACATGCATGGCAATCATTAACTAAAATTGATCAGCTAGATTGAAATTTCTTTTGCTTAAAATTATACATTCAATTTTATTCTTCTGGTTGTTGCTCATAACTACTAAAATAAAACTTGGTTTAATTTTACGCTTTGTAATGGCAAGTAATAAGGACGACAAAAACAAAAAGAAGGTGTGATGAATAGAATACATGAGAAGAAGGCTGATATTATTTTTAAACAAATTTAAATATAAGAGTAATTACAATAAGTAGAAATAGATAAAACAGTATAAAATATAAAGACACAGAGAGGATTAATGTGTAATATTATTTACAAGAGAAACACTTAAAGCAAAAGGATACAAAAGGATTAAAAATATAGGGATGAGAAAGACAAGTTAGAGAACTATGAATTTTTTAATATAGCAGTTTTATCATCAGAACCAATATGACAAAGAAGGATGCTATATATTTGTAAAACATATTTCAATGGACAGTGACCACATATATATTCACCTTAGAATTCTCTGAAATATATATATATATATATATATATATATATATATATATATATATATATATATTTAATGACCATTGAAAGAAATAACTAGGTCAACAAGTATAGTCGGTAGTGTGAGATACACAGGTGTAAGCATTTGTCATACTGACGGAACAGAAAACAAGGTCTGTGCACTTTACTGTATGTAAATTATTCCTTGTCTCAGCTCAGGTCCTCCAAGAAGCAGGAGCCAAAACACAATTAGACATGCAAGACATTTATTGGGGAGAAATGCCCGTAGAGAGTAAAGGGAACAGAATGGAAAAAGATGGGGAGAATCTTCACACTGCAATGCACATCTGATCCCTGTGAAAGGAGAGGGGAAAGGCAAACTGGGCAGAAAGACTCCCAGACTTCGACATGGTTCTGGAATGTTTCAGCTAGGGGAAGAGGGAGACCTCAAGCCAAAGTCTGCATCCTGCAAGAATGAGCAGCCCTATTCCCCCTGCTGTGCCCAGTGACTGAAGTGTGGCCTCAGCAGGCAAGAACGCGATGGTGGATTCAACCATGTCCGTCAGCCGTGCTCTCTGCAGCAGGTTCTCTTGAGGGAAATCCAGGCGGCATATCTCCATGACTGTCACGTGCCTAAATAAGGTTATGAGAAAATAATCCTATAGTGTTCCTCCACACCAGCAATAACCACTTATGAAATATAACAAACAAGATGTCATGTACAATAGCAAGTCAACCATAAAGTCTCCTGGAATAAATCAAACCAAGGCAAAGACTTTTACCAAGGAACTCAATTAAAGGGCACACAGATTTTTTGAATAAATGGAGAGATTATACTGTATTCATATATGGAATGACTAACATGCTGATTCAACTCAAAATGATTTTAATTTTAATTCAAGTCCAATTAAAATTCCTCGAGGATTTTTAATAAAGCTGACAAATTTATTCTAAAATATATATGGAAAAATTAGTTCATGAGTAGCTAAACCAATTTTGAAAAAGAAGAGAAGGGAGAACTTGCCTACCAGACATAAAGAAATGTTATAAAGCCATAGTAATTAAAATAGAGTAGCACCAGATCAGAAATAGGCAAAGAGATGAAAGGAAAAGACTAGAGAGTATATGTACAGGAAATTAGAATATGATTGCAATGGTACCAAAAACCAGTGGGGAGAGTATGGATTAACAGTTGGTTGCTGTGGACTGAGTTGTATGCTCTGCACCCCCCACAAATTCATGTGTCATGGCTCTAACCCTCAATGTGACTGTATTTGCAGATAGGGCCTTTAGGAGGAAATTAACGTTAAATGAGGTTTTAAGTGTGGGGCCCTAATCCTATAGGATTGGTGGCCTTATAAGAAGAGGAAGAGAGAAAGATCTCTCCATCTCTAGGCATGCACACCAAAGGCCATGTGAGGATGCAGAGAGAAGGCATCCGTCTGCAGGCCAGAAAGACAACTCTCCCATGAAATCAAATCGATCAGAACCTTGATCTTGGACTCATAGCCCCAGAACTGTGACAAAATAAAATTCTGTTGTTTAAACCACCCACTCTGTGGTATTCTGTTATGGCAGCCTGAGCTGACTAAGGCAATAGTTTGGTGGGAAAAAAAATGGTTAACTATATTGAAAGAATATATATATATAAAAGATGAACTGTAGTTGGATTAAATGTTTGGATGGAATGGTAAAAAGATTAAACTAATGAAAGAAAAATAGAAACTTTGTAATTTTGGAGAAAGGAAGATTTCTTAAATAAGATCCTCAAAGCATAAACCATAGTGTGGAAAAAAAATTGGTAGTGATATCCCATCACTTTTGCCAAATTCTATTCATTAGAAGTGAGTCAGTAGGTCCAGCTCACACTCAAAGAGGGAGAATTACATGAGTGTCTGAATACCAGAGGTGGGGATTTAAAGGTTGCTTAACATAGGATAGAAATAAGCAATCCACAAAGGACAAAATGCTACAATCTAATAAATACAAGAAAAGGTGCTGAACCTTACTAGTTAAAACAGCAATTATTCACCATTTTTACTCCACATTTGGCTAATAGTTTTTAAAAATAATAACGTTTAGCACAAGCAAGGGCACGCATGCACTTTCATATATTGCTGGTGGAAGTGTGAACTGTTAAACTTTTGAGGAAAGCAGTCCATCCATGTCATTCAGATATTAAATGACCTAGCATTTCCCTTCATGGCAATCTATTTGATAGAGATAAAAACACCAGTACTTAAGAACATATGTGCACGGATGGTCTATTGTAACATTATTCATAATGGGAAAAAATAACAACAAAAAAACCAAATCTGGAAGCAGCCCTAAAAACCTTCAATAAAGTAAACATTGGAGAAATTATGGTACAACTACACTGTGAAATATTCTCATCCAGTTAATTTGTTTATGTTTGAGCACGGAGAAAGATGTAGAATCACATACACTAAACTATTAATACATGTTACCACAATATGATTATAGGGGGAAGGGAGCTTATTCATTTTTAATACATGCTCATATATAATTTGAGTTTTTGTAGCAAACATATTACTTTTGTTATTTAGCAAAGGCAAAAATAATTTTTTAAAAAAGATAAATTTACATTTCCAGATGAATTAAAATCACACTGGAATTTCTCTTGGAATTGCATTTAAGTGTGTAAATTATTTTCTCCCAGTCATTTATGCATTTAAAAAGCTTTACATAGTCCCTGAGTATGATCTGTCTACTATGTGTAGGAGCACTAGCTACCAAGAGTCAAGTATTTCACTGTGGTTAATCAGTTCTCATGGACAACAACGGGAAGAGAGATTTTTGCAGGACTGGGGACATGGGTCTTCTCTGCACCTGTCAAACCAAACCAAGGAAGTGAGTTTTGAAGATTCCATCTTGAGGAATGGGTGGAGTGCAAAGCTTTGTGCCATTCTCAGTGAATATTTTTTCTCACGAGTGAACTGTTGATGGGAATCAAATGGGAGAGTGTTGGAGGTCATGTGCTCCAGCAAGGCAAGGACCTGGAGTGAAGGTATTCATGGACAAGATGTATGTTTTGTTAGTTGAGCAGAGGGCCCTTCCCACTACACAGCATGAAGTTATGCAAGGCTGATCTTCTTTTAAATGGTATGGCAGACACTACTGACTGCCTACCCATTCCTCTCCTTCTTCCTTGGTAACTGAACACAGATTTGGTTCAGGTACCTGGTGTCTGTGTATTTCAGAGGAAGATGGACCCCTTTCCAGCCCCAGGGGAGAGTTTTGGTTCATCTTAGCCTATCATGGTATTTATTTGCCCTTTGTCTATTATTGGTAAAGGAATGGACAGGCAAGTCAATTGTCCCATGGGACAGGAAGAAAAATCTTCAAAAAGGCATTTTAGAAAGTTTTCCTACTCTTAAGAAAGGACAAAAGAAGAGAGATATTCTCTTTTCTGCTTCCAGTCTTGGCAAGGGGTTATTTATCTTGTAATTCTCTTAATTGGCAGTTCATTCCTTTCTCCTTTCCTTTCCTTTCCTTTATTTCCTTTCCTCCCTCCTTCCTTCCTTCTTCATTCTGTCTTTCTTTCCCCTCTCTGAACTCCTTTTTGCAAATGCACATTTATTGACTCCCTCATAAGACATCTCCCTAAGACAGTGTTTCTTAAAATGGGTCCAAGAACCTTCATCATATCATGTAGGGCATTAATTTTAAAATAACAACAATGGGACGATAAACAAAAAGTTAAAAAAAAAAAGTTACTATAGAGGAAAGAGAATACAGAATAGATAGGGATAGAATAGGAAATCTTTATTAATATACCTTGTTTTGCCGATTTGATCTGCATATTTGGCTTTGGAAACATGCAAATAACTTACATGTGTTTTAAAAAATTTTTTTTTCTTTTAATTAATTAATTAATTATTTTATTTTTGGCTGCACTGGGTCTTCGTTTCTGTGCGAGGGCCTTTTCGACTTGCGGCGTGTGGGGGCCACTCTTCATCGCGGTGCGCGGGCCTCTCAGTGTCGCGGCCTCTCTTGTTGCGGAGCACAAGCTCCAGACGCGCAGGCTCAGCAGTTGTGGCTCACAGGCCCAGTCGCTCCGCAGCATGTGGGATCCTCCCAGACCAGGGCTCGAACCTGTGTCGCCTGCATTGGCAGGCAGATTCTCAACCACTGCGCCACCAGGGAAGCCCCCATGTGTTTTTTAAAAGAAATCAAAGTGGAAAGAAAAATCTAAATGAAACAAATGAATAAACTTCCAGTTTCAGCTCTCATATAAAGAGCTTGGAAGTCATCAGTCCCATCCTTACAACAAGTAAAGACTGGACAAACGAAAAGTAATGACTTTTTGGACCCATTAGAGAACTGAGGTTGCAGGACAAAGTACCACCCCAAACCATGGAGAGAGATGAGGACCTAGAGCATCATAATGAGATCTACTTACCTGGAGCAAAAGCCACTGGAGCCATGAACTGATAGGCGTTTAAATGGTAATGTTCATGAATTGTTGGAGACTGAGTGTGGACTAGTATGAGTGACAGCCCCTGGGGATCTCAGTCTTAAGGGAACCCCCAAGCTTCATGGACTTTATCTTCAATAACCACACCAGGGTCTCAAGATAAAGAGCTGAAAAAACCCCTCATAGCTCTGGCAGGGGGAGGGAAAGAATAATAATTGTGAAATATGCCCAGAGCTTATTCCATAACAAATGCCTACTCTCCAGGGCAAAAGACTACCAGCACCTTGTTCCCGAGCCCTGGGAGAAGGGCATTGTTCCCGCTCCAGCCCCCTCTAGCTTTCTTGTCTTGTCTAAGGGGAGGGGAGGTAAGAAAGTTACTATAGAAGAATAAACACTTGTGAAAATTACAGTCCAGAGACACAGGCCCACTAAAAGACTGAGATTTAGTTGGAATATTAGGGAAGGCTCCCCGTCCCTCACACCTTACCACCACAACAACAGGGGTCCAGGATAATAATGGATCCACTGAAAGAGCTGCAAGATGCAGACCACGTATGAGAAGGAGTAGTTAAGGGAAGCCTGAAGTTGAAAGGGGAGCCAAAAACAAGGACACTGAGGGAAACTGAAGCCTCTGACGCCTACAGCTACAGCAAACATCAAATACAGCGCAGCTCCTCACCAGATTAATATAAATCCTCACACTAAAGGCTCAGTTCCTATTACCCAATGCAACATACCCATTTTTCAACAAAAAATTACAGGACATGCCAAAAGGCAAGAAAAAAACAGTCGGAAGAGACCCAGCAGACATCAGAACCAGACTTGGGTATGACGCAGACGTTGGAATTATCAGACATTTAGTTTAAAATAACTGATTAATATGTTAAAGGCTCTAGTGGAAAAGTAAACAACATTAAGAATAAGGCAGGTAATTTAAGCAGACAGATGGAAATTCAAATAAAGGATCTAAAGGAAATGCTAGAAATCAAAAACAGTGTAACAGAAATGAAGGATACTTTTGATGGCCCATTAATAGACTTGACACAGTTGAGGAGAGAATCAGTGAGCTTGAAGATAGGCCAATAGAAACTTCCCAAACTGAAATGCAAAGAGAAAAAAAGAATGAAAAAAATGGAACAGACTGTCCAAGAACTGTTGGACAATTTCAAAATATGTAATATACATGTTGCAGGAATATCAGAAGGAGAAGATAGAAGAAAGGAAAAGAAATATCTAAAGTAACAATGGCCAAGAACTTTCCAAAATTAATGACAGACATCAAATCACAGACCCAGGAAGCTCAGAAAACACCAAGCAGAATTCAAAACAAAACAAAACAAACAAACAAAATCACCCTACACCTAGGCATATCATACTCAAAATGCAGAAAACCAGAGACAAGGACAAAGCCTTGAAAAAAGCCAAAGGGAAAAACACCTTACCTAGAGAGGAACAAGGGTAAGAATTACAATAGACTTCTCATCAGACACCATGCAAATAAGAGAATAGAGTGATATATTTGAAGTTTTTTTTTTTAAAAGAACCCCAACTTGGAATTCTGTATCCAACAAAATTATCCTTCAAAGTGAAGAAGAAAGACATTGTCTAACAAACAAAAACTGAGGAAACATTGCCACCAGACCTTTCTTGCAATAAATGTTAAAGGAAGTTCTTCAGAGAAGGAAAAAAATCAGAAACTCAGGTCTGTGTAAAGAACGTAAGAGCATTGGAAGAGGAAGAAATAAAGGTAAAATAAAATCTTTTATTTTTCTTATTCTTAATTGATCCAATAAGATCAATAAAAAAATAAAAGCTTACTGTTATTTAAAGGAATAATAGTAACAATGTAATAGGTGATTATAGCATATGGATAAGTGAAATAAATGGCAGCAATGTCATAAGGGACAGGCAGGAAGAATTGGGCCTACTCTGTTACAAGGTACCTGCACTACATGTGAAGCAGAATAGTGTCATTTGAAGGTGGGTTTAGATTAGTTAGAAATGTATATTGAAAACTCTAGGGCAATTACTAAAAAATTTTTTTAAGTATAATTTACTAGGAGAGGAGATAAAGTGCTCAATTAAAACTTAAAACCAAGGAAGGCAGAAAAAGAAGTTTCTGGCAATGAAGAGGAAATGGTTACAAACATATTAATGTTTGGTTGACATTAACCCAAATATATCAATAATCACTTTAAATATGAATATTTAAATATGCCAGTTAAAAAACAGAGATTGTCATGGTAGATTAAAAACATAAGACTCAACTATGTGTTGTCTACAAAAACACAATTTAAATATAAACGTTCTGATAGGTTAAAAGTAGAGAGATAGAGAAAGATATATGTCCTGTGCTAACACTAATCAAAAGAAAGCTGGAATAACTCTACTAATTTCAGACAAAGCAGAATTCAGAATTAGGGAAATTATCAGAGGGGCATGACATAATAATAAAAAGATAAATTGTCCAAGAGGCTATAACAAATGAATAAAGTTGATAACTTATCTACACAGATATTTTCCCCATGGAACTTTAAAACAATTATTTGTACGGTCCTTGGAAAATATACCCTAATGACAAAATGCACCAAAAGAAAAAGATCTTAAATGACTTTCAGTAATCACATTGTTAATAATAATATTGATATTCTGAAACTATCACACACACATGCACACCACTATAAAGAGCCGGGTCCTATCCTTCAGGGACTTAGGGCCAAGTGCAAGAGACAGACATAAAAGCTATTAATCATAGCAACATGATAAGTAATATAATAGAGATATGAACAACTGCTGGGGTAATAGCCAGGAGGAAACACTTAACTTTGCATAATAAGGTCAGGAAAAGCTTCCTAGAGAAAGTAACAATTGAGCCATTATTTTTCCTTAGGGATTGAAAAAATGTAATATTTAATTCTGTCATTCCTTCTGCATATATTAGCTGGAATTCTCAATTTAAAAAATTTCTATCAACTATTTTGTTGCTGTGAGATAGAGTTCATATAGGAAAGGCAGGATAAATGTTTGACTTTCCCCCTTTACTTACTAGTTTTTAAGCTAATAATTCTGTTCCCTAGATTCCTCCAAAGGTGAACCTCTTCGGGTATTTTATTGTAGTAGTATTATGACCTCATAGCATTAACACATTTGATGTGCTTCAACCCATTAAGTTATTATTTACAATTCTAAAATTCTCACATCTGTAAGCGCCCTTAAAGAATCTTGAAGTTTTTCATAGCTTCCTTTCTCGTTGGCATGACCAAATGATCCAGGCTCATCTTTTACATTTCTTGCCCCAGACATGGAATCAGCCATTTCTCCAAGACTCTGACTCCTTCAATGGGAAATAGTATTTAGAGCATTTGGGAAGCTTTTTAAATGGTGGTCTCCTGTCTCTAGTTTCCCTCTCTTTAAAAACATTCTCCCCCTTTATGCCAGTGTCTGATGATCTTTCTCTAATGCAGATCTGATTATGTCCCTTACTTGATGATAATTGTCCATGCTGCATCATCTTCCACAGGTTCAAGTCTAAGCTCCTTAGATTGGCACACAGGACCCTTTTTTGCCTACCTTTGTGGTTCACATTTCTATCTACCTTTCTAGCCTACTTTCCTGGGCACATACTGCCCTCCAACCATGTCAAAGCATTTTGTAGCTTTCCAACTGAGCCCTGCATTTTGTCTTTATAATACATGTTTGCGACTGTTTTCTATTCATTGCCAGAAACTTCTTTTTCTGCCTTCTTTGGTTTTAACTGAGCATTTTCTGGATATCAGTGACAACTGTGGGCAGAAATCAATTCAGCCTTCAGGTGGTTCCAGAGTGAGCGGGGGGGATCCCTTCCTGCCACAGCAGCTCCAGACACCCTACTTGTAGATTACTTATCCAGATGTTTTATAGTTCTTCCTGAGTCACCTTCACTGAAACAAGACAATGTAAGGTAAACACAGTCTTATTGGACTATTTATCCCCACACCTTGCAGAGGTGCATTGAAGGTGCTCCGGCAATGTTTGTTGAAGTAAATAACTATGTAATTAACAAATGAGTCATTAACAAACATAAGGTTGGACTCATATCTTTACTATAATATAAGATCCATGAAGGCAGGAATATTGTTTAACATTTGTTTGTTTATCATCAGCCCTCCCAACAGCATGGAGACTCCAGGAGGTGGAAGGGAGGGGAGGAAGCTTGTCTATCCTGTTCACCTCTGAACCTCTGCCTAGAACAACACTGATTGTTCATATATTGGCTGAAATAAAGAAAGTAAGAAAGGAGAGAGGGGGATGAAAGGAGGAAGGGAAGGGCAGGGATGGGAAGGAAGAGTGAGTCTTCCTCAGCAGAGGTTTCTCTGCTGAAGGTGATCCAGGCCTAGACCCACACATAACGCAACTCTACAGTATAAACCCACAATTGGAGATTTTGATAGAGGACATATTGTCTTCCAGATTTCATTTTTAGAATTAGTTGCACAGGCCTCTGACTTTCGCTTAGAACCAGAGTGTTTCAGTGCTGTGCAAAGTGTGAAACTCGTGTCCGGTGACTTCACCGCACAAGGAAATCCATCACCTTGTGCTCTTGTGGGTCTGTGTCACCTGCTACCAGTCAGACCAGTGGATGGGCCATTCATAGCAATCAATAAACACTGTCCAGAGACAGGGATGGCAGCAAGTGAGCAAGAGGGACAAAGTTCCAGCCCTCCTAAGGCTTGTGTCGTGGAGTGGAGAGGCATGCAATGAATAAGGAAACAAAACGAACAATTTTAGATGGTGGTAAGTTCTCTAGAGAAAATAGAACATCAGACAAGTAAATAATTACAATAAGGTGAGTGTTAGGATTGGGAAGTACAAGGCACTATGGAGACAACAGCAGTGGGGGGCAGAGCATTCCGGATGACCTGGGAGGGGTTCACCCTGCACCCTCCTCTTCTGTGCTGCTCCTTCATCCATTCCAAGGGCTTCAGCAGCCACCAAGGTCTACACATCAGTGCCCACTCCACGCTTTCATGGGGCTGCCTTCCAGTCATTGCCACTGGGCTACTGGGAAGTTTTATAAGCACTTCACGTCGCCTCTGCCTTGCTGCCAGATCTTCCCTCCTCCTGCCACTCCCTCCTCCCCCCATCAGACAATCTCTGTGAATGGTGTCAGTAGCCCAAGTCAGAAACCTGTACATCACTCCACCCTGCCCCTCACTGGGCACATCCAGCTAACACCAAAGCTGATAGATGTGATCTCCTCAGTATCTCCTGAACTCAGTCACGTCTTCCTGCCCCCACTGACGTGTCTCTATTTCAGGAAATCCATCAGGATTCCTCCCCCGCCCCATCAGTGACCACCACCTCTAGCAACCAACCCCCATCCTGGTGTCACACTGTGGCCACACTGGTATCTCCAAAATACAAGTGTAGTCCTGTATGCTCAGATCCCTTCCAGGATGGGGTTAGCATGACCCTCCTGACCTGATCCTCACCTACCTCCCAAAGAAATTGCCTGTTACTCCTCCCTCCCGTTCTATGTGCAGCCACGCCAGGCTCCAGACCCCAAACGTACCACAGAGGCTCCTATGTCTATAACACCCCTCAACCCCCCTGCCTGCTGAATCCAGTTCCTGGCTTAGTCATCACTTCCTGGAGGAGGCCTGCCTTGACACCAGCCTCTTGGGCTCAGCTTCACATCCCCGCCCTTGGTTCCCACAGTACTCACACTTTCTCCACACCCCCACCCCGGCCATGTATTTGTTTTGGAGGATAGGAGCTGGGTCACTCATTGTTGTGTCCACAGTGCCTGTGAAGTGCAAGAGTGCTACACTGCACCGCAGTTGTCCTCCTCTCTAAAAGTGGGGACAACAATAATACATGTTAGCTGTATTGTGAGGATCAAATGAGATAATGCGTGGAAAATACCTATCACAGTCAATACATAAAGAGTAAATGGTAGCTATTATTACTATATGATGTTGTTCATACTGAATCTAAACAAACATTTTATTGAAGTTTGAAATACATTCAGGAAAATACATAAAATCATAAGCATACAGAGCTCAGTGAATTTTCACAAATGAATGCACCCTTGTCACTGGCCCCCAGATAGTGCTATTTTATTTTATTTTATTTTTCTTTATTGAAGTATAGTTGATTTACAATGCTGTGTTAGTTTCAGGTGTACAGCAAAGTGATTCAGTTTATATATATATACATATTCTTTTTCAGATTCTTTTCCATTATATGTTATTACAAAATATTATAGTTCCCTGTGCTATACAGTAGGTCCTTGTTGTTTATCTACTTTATATATAGTAGTGTGTATCTGTTAATCCCAAACTCCTAATTTATCCCTCCCCCACTTTGCCCTTTGGTAACCATAAGTCTGTTTTCTATGTCTGTGAGTCTGTTTCTGTTTTTGATTGGCAAGTAAGTTCATTTGTATCATTTTTTTAGATTCCACATATAAGTGATATCATATGATATTTGTCTGACTTTATTTAGTGTGATAATCTCTAGGTCCATCCATGTTGCTGCAAATGGTATTATTTCATGCTTTTTTATGGCTGGGTAATATTCCACTGTATATATGTACCACATTTTCTTTATTCATTCACCAGTCGATGGACATTTAGGTTGCTTCCATGTCTTGGCAATTGTAAATAGTGCTGCTCTAAACATTGGGATGCATGTATCTTTTTGAATTAGAGTTTTCGTCTTTTCTGGATATATGCCTAGGAGTGGGATTGCTGGATCATATGGTAACTCTATTTTTAGTTTTCTAAGGCACCTCCGTACTGTTCTCTATAGTGGCTGCACCAATTTACATTCCCACCAACAGCAGATAGCACTATTTTAAAGCTCAAATGTTACCTTCTCAGAGAGGCCCTCCCTTATGTCCCACCCCCTACACAGCACTCATCATCAGACATCCTAAATAACCTAATTATATATTTTGTATATTATCTATCTCACCTCTCTCCAACATAAACTACAGGAGAGCATGAATTTTCTTTTTAGTCTATTTTGTTCACTGCTGTATCCTCAGCTCCTAGAAGAGTGCTAGGCACATAGTAGGTGTGCAACAAAAATTTATACTAAAGAATGAATGAATAAGTGCTTATATTCATTTCTTTAAGCTCCTGGGTGCTGCAGCACTGTCATGTCTGAGAAATAGTGCCCTCCCAGGTTAGACAGCGCAGGGCAGGGACCTAGCCCAGCCTGCGTCCTGAACTGTGCACGGCACGCATCTGCGCGGCCCACCTGTGAGTTCTTTTTCCTCACTCCTCCCTGGCGAGTCTGGCCCATCCCGCCCCAATTTTGCGTGCATAATGATTAAAATAAGAATAATAGCAACAGCCATAATAATAGTCTCGTCCGCCCTCTGGAGACAACCTGGCCCCTGGCATCCCTCAAGGATTTTCCCAGGGCCTGAAGCACGGGCTTCCCCGCAACCACCGGAAGGCACCTGGTCAAGCTCCCCGCCAAATCTTCTACCTCCCAATGGGCCCCTGCAGCTGGCTGGTGGAGGTTTTTATCATTCGCCCCATTTCGTCCAGGGAAAAACTGAGGCTGAGAAAGGAGAACCCGGCCTCTCTGATCTTCTGAGTTGGAATCCCGCGGTCTTTGCCACCACGCACACCACGACCACGTGCGGTGATCACCACCGTCGCCTTTGGTTGGTTTCATACCCCCCTTCCCTTCACCAACCATCGCGGCCGGAAAGAATGTGCCTGGCGCTGCTCTGGGCTCTGAGCAAACGGCTGTGCACGGTGTTCCTGCAGAAACAAACGAGTAATGAACCAGGCACCGGCCGGAGCAAGAGGGGCGCCTCACACAGAGTGGTCAGGCGCACTCCGAGGAGGCGACGCTAGCTGAGATCAGGGTGGTGGGAAAGAGCCGGTCACGCGGGGACGTGTTGGGAGGAGGTAGATGGTAAGGAGAGTTCCAAGTAGAGAGAACAGCGAATACTCAGCCCCTTTTACATCCACTACCTCGTTTAATCTTACCCCACACTTTGAGAGGGGACATCTTTGCCCCATTTTACAGACGAGGAAACTGAAGCCCATAAAGAGTAAAGCATTTATCGAATGGGATTCGAACCCAGCTCTCTGAAATACGCTAAGCCCGTACTCTCCAGACCGCGTTCCGCGCCGCCTCCTTTCTTCCGCGCCGTGACCTTAACTCGGCACGTGCTGGCCCCTCGCCCCCCATCCCAACATTGTCCCACTTAGGAGGGCAGACGGGGGGGGCTTTCGGAGGGACCGCGGAAGCCGCGCCCTGCTTGGGGTCCCGGGTTAGAGACTCCCTCGCCCTGAGTTAGGGACCCCTCCCGCGCGCCCCGCCCCTTCCGCGGCCGGGCCGGCGCTGCCTCTGTCCATGGTCAAAGCACCCGGGTAATCCGCCTTTCTCTTCCGCCCGCCGAGCCCCATTCATATTCTAATCACAGCGCGGCCGGCCCGCGAACAGCCACTTTATCGGGGCCCGCGGAGACGCAGCCGGCCCCCCCACTTCCACTTCCAGCCCCCCAGCTCCTCGCCCCCCTCTTTCTGCACTCTACACTCAGCCGAGGAGGGGGTCCCTGGGAAAACCGCGTCCCCCCTCGCAGGCCCGGGCTTCTCGCAAACTTCGTGTCTGGCTGGGGGCGGGCGCGGGAGGAGGGAGGAAGGGACCGAGACACAGACAGACTGACAGACAGAGTTACGGGAAGAGGCGGGGGCTGCGGGGAGTGTCAGAGAGACCAAGGGGGATAGAGACAGAGAGGGGCAGAGTCCTAGGGAGAGACAAAGAGGTGAGGGGGCAGGGGCTGGACCGAAACGCACGCAGCCCAAACCGGAGACATAGAGGGACACAGAGGACGAGGGAAGGACAGAGGGAGACAGAGACAGGGAGGCAGGCGGAGAGAGAGAGGCAGATACACCCAGAAGATAGAGAAAGTTCTGGAGATGAGTCAGCGCCTCACACCCTCCCTGCCAAGCGGCCTTCTCGCCGCCCGGGGTGGGGGTGGGGTCTTAGGGCTGCAGTTCCCCTTCCCCTCCCCCTTTCAGCGCTCTCCACTCCCCCACGCGTGTCCGCGGATCCGCGTGGAAGGGAGTCAAGGCTTACCTCATCCCCAGGGCTCCCACTCAAAATCTAACCCGGGACCAAACTTGGGGGGCCCAAGAGAAGAGGGAAAGGAGTGGGGCCCACTCGTGGCCGCGTAGGCGACTCCCCAGGCTCCTCGGAGTCCCCTGCCCACCCCCCAAGCCTGCGCCGCGCCTGGCCGGATCGGGGGAGGGGGCAGGGGGGAGGGGGCCACATCTAAGCCAATTTTGATTTCGCCTATAATGAGTGCCGGGCGAAGGCTGGAGAAGGCCTCTGGAACTTTAAATAAGAAAAACGTTGCTAATGCTATAATAGAAGGGGGAAGTCGGAGGGCTGGGATTGCGTCGCTCTGAGCCCCCCTTTTCGGAGGAGGCTTTTCTTATTCAAAACAGGCCCACAATGGGCTTCACAGTGCGCCTCGCCACGGCCCCATCTGACGAGCGGCCATTCATCAGGCCGGCTGGCCTATCAATGACATTGCTCCCATCGGGGCTCCTATAAAATGATGCTTTTTCCCATGAAACATCCGCAAACATTTTGACGGGTTTGGCTTTGCCCGGCTGGATTACTGAGTGTCCCCTTGCTCGCTCGCTCTTTCTCTCTCCCCCTTCTCCGAGCTCTCTCCCTTCTCTCTCTCTCTCTCTCCTCTTTTCTTCTTTCTCTGTTCTCCTTTCTCTTTCTGCCTTTTCCTTTTCTTCTTTATCCTTCCGTCCTTGCACTCTCTGCGTCTCTTTCTCCTTCTCCCCTCCTTCCTCCCTTCCTCCCTGGGCAGCTCTAGCACAGGGGACCCCCAAACATCAGGACTTTTGGGGGGCGCCTGTGCTGTCCATGGGAAGAGCATGCATTGTGGGTTACTGGAGGAACCCGACATGGATTCCACAGGTTAGTCCTGGTGGGGGTTGGGGGGAGACATTGGGAGGGAAAGAAGAGGTAGAAGGGGAACTTCAGCAAGAGTCGCAAAAAGTTCAGAAGGGTCAACTTGACAGCGGAACCCCAGGAAATAACGGAGCCTGCAGAAGTTTTCAATCCCATGCGATGTGCGATGTCTGTAAGCGGATGCGTGGAAGTGTGCGCGTGTGTAAGCGTGTGACTGTGTGTGTAAATGTGTGTGTGTGCGCGCGCGCGCTGAGGAGCGCGCTTTTGCTAGCCCCGGACACAAAGTTATGTAAAGATTCGCTGGCTCGCGGCGAGCTCGAGGTGCCACTTGCAGAAACTTTGCGAGCCGACCGCCCCCTCCCGGGCCCGGCTCCTCCCCCGGTTTGGGGGCCCCGGAATAGCGGTGCGCTCTGGAGCTGGTGGCTAGGGCCAGGAAGCCGAGCGGAACGCCCCAGAGGCGGGGGAGGGAGACGGCTCCGCACAGCGCCTGGGAGGTGGGGACAGAGGCTCCGACTGGTGGAGATGCGCAGCTGGAGAGAGTGGCGGCGGCGAACCCGGTGGTCCTGGGGAATCCGCGCCTGGTCTGGAGGAGGGAGCCCCGGGCCGCCCGAGGCGGGGTGTAGCCTCCTTGCCCGGAAGGGGCACCCGACGATGCGCTCTGCTTGGGGATCGTAATTCTGCTGAAGGGAGGACAAGACGCCGAGCGGCTGGCGTGAGGCCTGGCGTCTGGGTCTGCAAACTGCTCGGCACTTTGGGGTCTGTTGGCTGTGGGCATCAGGTTTTGGGGTTGCGGCCGTCCGTAACAACAGAGAAAGCAAGCCAAGGAATCTCTTACAACGAAAAAGCCCAGCGTCTCGGTTCTTTCTCCAGTAGAGTCTTCGCCACCTCCCAGTTCTAGCGCCTTTGAAGAGCCGCCGAACTTCTAGATCAGAGTTATGCTCCCTATGCCCCTTCCAGGTGAAAGAAATTCTCTGGAAGTTCACCTCCTCCCCCAGCCGCAGTCTTCCAACCAGTGCAGTCCTATCCCGGCTTGGTTGCAGCCTTGGCGTTTCTTGGGGAGAGGCAGAAACAGGGCAGTGAGAGCAGCCTGGGCCGAGGCAGCAGCTTGACGCGATGCTGGAGGGGCTGCCTAGGAGCATCCGCTGCTGGACTTTGCAGCGCGGAGCAACAAGTGCCTTCCAGCCTCTGCCATCCCCTAACACACGCGCGACTCCTCCCTGAGCAAATAAACACCACACGATTATTTCCCCATCTCCACTCCGAAGCAGGCTGGAAATGGATGTGGGGTGGGAGTAGGGGTCATCCGGGCATTGCCCCAGATGGTCTTTCTTCCGTCCTTGCAGAAAGATTTCCAGCCTCTCCTGGCTTCTGCTGGGGCCCTGGTGGACAAGACGCCCACCCCCTCTGACCAGGGGTATCTTTGATTTTCCAGGGTAATTGTCTGTCTCTGATCTCAAGAGCTAAGTCCCTCTCCATTGCGCTCTCCCGAGTGGGTGTGGGTCCCCTGGGAGTGGGGAAAGGCTGAGCCCCGCGGAACTCCTTACTATGTGCAATGACAAACGAAGGTAAGGAGAGGCATCGCCTGCCGCCCGCCCGGCTGCGAGTGCGCGGCCAGCCCTGCTGGATCCTCTCCACTGGCGGTAAAGAGGGCGCCCAGAGAGGGAAAAGAGACCCTCCCTGCATACTGCTATGCCAAGTGTTAGTGTCACTACGCAACTCCTGAGCACCCCAACTTTAGAGGTTAATATCCTTGAACAAAATTAAACCCACGTCTGCATGGTTTGCGACCAAGTATTTGCAAGGGGTCCACGTAGGGACTTGGGGTCTCCACGCCCCACACCAGCCATGGCCCAGCTGGGGGTTTTAGCCACCCCTTCCACACGACTGGAGCTTCTCGGTGCGTTCTGGGGAGAGCTGCGGGGTTGTGGAAACGTTCTGTTTTCTGTCCTCTAGCTAGTGGTCGTGGAGACACCTGGTCATTACTTACAGCAGACACCCCCAACGGGTTCTGAAATCTTTTCTCCCATCCACTCCCCTCCCCTTTTCGAAAATCTGAGACATCCCTAGATCGCCATCCTGAACTCAAAAAGTTCTGGGAAACGGCAGCGTGAAGAAATGACACGAGGCGCACCAGGTGATATTTTCACTCGGGCTTGCAAAACCGACGAGAAGGAAGTGCGGCTCGGCGCGGTCCGATCCAGGACCTTCCCTCACCTCGCTTCCAGAGAACTTAATCCAATTAGCTTTTCTTTGGAGTTTCCCTTGTTATGTAAAGGTCCTTTCTCCCCGGCTTGCTGAGACCTGCGCTCCTTGGAGCAGTTCGATTCTGCTCCTTTTACGGCAGATTGCGCGCACATCTTACGGCAGAACCACGAATATTATCGTTATTATTATTTCATTCCGAAAGGGCTGGAACAATCGATTCGCAGCAAGTGCTGGGGCGATGTCCGGAGCGTCCGGGGTCGGAGAGGCCGGCGGGCCAGGCCTCCGTCCCCTCCTCTTAAAAGGAAAATTCCCGCAACGTGCCTCGGGCCCGGGAGGACAGTTTTGCAGGGGCCGGGTCTCTAGTGGTCCGCCTGGGGGCCCCTTCAGCGTGACCTGCGGAAACGCGCCCCTTTGTTCCGCGCACCGAGGCGGTAATATATTCCTCGAGTTTTCCCAAAATACTCAACAAGTGTGAGGGCTGAGACAATGCCCCGTCGGAGGAGGCCGGGGAGCCGGCGCGCGCCTCTGGGCCCTGGGCTAGCCCGCCGCCGAGTGCCACAAAGCAGAGCTCCTCTCCCAGGAGGCCCGCAGCGCGGCCGGGCTCGGGGAGGCGGCGGAGGCCGCAGGCGCACGCGTGGGGCGGTCGACGCGCCCTCCGCCCGGTGCGCGGTTTGCAGCTGCGTCGCTCCCGGCTCGCGCCTCAGCCCCGCGCCGCGCAAACTCTGCGCCGAGCCCCGTGTGGCCCGCCCTCCCCACGAGGGCCGCCGCCGGCGCCTACGTGTTCGTGGCCTGTGGCTCTAATCCCGGCTGCCCTTCCCAGATGAGCGTTGCTCAGTTACTCAAGGTACCTGGAAATTCGAGAACGAGGGGCGGGGTGGGGGGAAAGTAGGTAGAGTTTTAGGCCACGGAGAACTTGTGCAAAGTGGGCCGGGGCCAGGTTGGTCGCCTACGCAACAGAAGGGTTGTTTCTTGTTAAACGGGATGGCGCCTTACCGAGGGGCACTGACGAACCCGACCTGGAAACTTCTGCCTCTACCCGCTTTCCGCCGCGACCTCCAAAACCCAGAGCGGCCAAAGCACCCCTACAGCTGTATTTGAGCTCCCTGGGCCACAACGGCGGGAAGGCACTCTGGTGTACAGGCCCCCGGCTCAGCACAAGGCCCGACCTGGCTCCGAGGGCCCGCAGGTGGGGACATTTCAGTGGCTTTGGCGTGGGGCCGGTGGGGCAGAGAGCGCCCGGGTGGGAAGAGGCCCCGGGCCTAGGAAAGCAGTCGTCTTCTCCAGCCCCGGGACCCGGACTGCGAGCTCGGGGAACAAGGGGTCGGGGCTCTGAACTTTGCCCCCGCGCCCAAATCAGACTGTCTCGCCCTTCCCGGCGTGTGTGTGTGTGTGTGTGTGTGTGGCCGGTAAAGGGGACATGCTCGCCCCACCCTCGCCACCTGCCAAGTGCCGACGTCTGGGTTTGGCATCAGGGTCAAGTAAGAGCCGCGTGGTCCCCAGGTCCCCTGTCCGGGTGGCTGCAGCACTAGCCAGCGCGGACGCGGGTGCAGGCCGGGCTCGGGGAGCCCCGCACGCGACTTGGTGCGGCGGCCCGGGACAACGCTCTTTCCCACCCGGCCTGTAGGTCCTGGAGACCCGGAAAAGTTTGCAGGGGCCGCCCGGCGGCTAGGCCCCGAGATTTCCATAGCTGCGCCCGCCCCCCTCCCCAGCGCGTCGCCATGGAGACTGCTGGAAGTTGGTGGTGGAAAACAGACCCAGCGCAAAGCAAAATATTATGAGTGCAGTCGGGGTGACTTCAGGGGGGGCAGGGGACCGGAGGGCATGAGCAGGAGCCAGAGGCAGAGGCCGACAACAAAAGGCCGAGTACGAGGAGGAGAGAGGAGTTTGCACGGGGCCTCCCCGCCGCTGTGTGAGAGCTGGACCATCCTGCTTCCCAGAGGCGCCGAGGTCTCTAATTTCTCTCCAGCAGCTACACCTTTTCTCAGCCCTCCTGCGCGCCCTCTCTCCCACCCCTCCTCCTCCGGGTTCTCGTCCAGCCTCCCTCCCCATCCCGAAGTTAGGCGCCAGCTGGGCAGTGCGCCCGCCCCCCCCAGGAGCCCCAGGCTCACCAACGTGAAAGGTTCTGGCTTTTCTTCCCCACGACCCGTGGGTCGCCCCAGATGAATTTCTCATCGCCCCCCCCCACCCCAAACTGGATCTGAAAGGGTAAGGGGTTAGGATAAGGCGGGAAAGAGAAGAGAAGGAGGTGCTTTCTCCTTTGGAGGGGTGGGGAGGGTACTGAAGAGAAGATCCTCCGGATTTTTTCCTCCTTTGTACAGTGAGGAAAGCTCGGGGTTATCATTCTGACTCAGCCACTTGTAATGATACTTCAGGTAAATCTTCTAGCCTTTACAAGATTAATTTTAATTACCTGTAAAATGAAGGGTAAGACAGCTCACAGACTGGGATTCTCTGACAAGTTAGACGTATCCCTCTTTGTTATAGAACCCAGGTTACCACTATCTGAACTATGATCCACTGCACAATTAGTGACTCTCTCCCCAAACTAATAATATACTAAAATATTTTTACAAGTCATTTAGGATTTTAAGAGTCAAGAACCTTGAATAACCCCCTTTTAAGGACCTGCAATTGCCTTTCTCAGTTACACCTGAGGTGCGTCCCTTAAGGTGTTAGATTTTATGGGGCTGTACCCGGCGTCAACACTGAAATGCCTCTGGGTGATGAAACCAGCATCACAGACCCCCACAGATGCTGGATAAGAAGCCACACTGGCCCATGTGGTGAGATGTTGCTGTCAAGAGTACACCAGACTTCACCCTCCGTTGCTCAAGCTTTTAGGAAGAGGTGAGGCTCTTCTCACACCTGGCCACCCCTCCTGGTGATATGTTCAGCAGAGGAGTCCTTCCATTCTCCCCAGACTCTGTCGCCTCATCTGTAAATGAACGGATTGGATGTAAAGATTGCCACGGTCTGTCTGAAAGTTTATGACTAATTTACATGCCCGTGTCTGTGATATCTGCCTGGTACTAGGTTTATAAAGTAGTTCATCACACATTGATCCTCACAAGTGCTCCACGAGAGAGGTATTATTGTGACCTGCATCAGGCACAGGGTTTCTCTTCTATTTCCAACACTGCAAAATCGTGATTCTAAGTCAAGTTGATATGTGTGTTTGCCTTGGTGTCTGTGCAAAAAAAAAAAAAAAAAAAGCTGAAAAGGTATGGAATGGTGACATCACAAGTTGGACGCCAGACAGTCAGGTCTCCACTTGCATAGGCCCCTGAGAGCCTGCCCTGCCTGCTGTACAGGTTACTAGGGACACTCTTCAGCTGCCCCTCCAGGGATGCACGGCCCTGCGGGATGGAAAAGGCGGTGGGGGGGGAGAATCTCTGACGTTGCTTCTCCCCACACCCCGCTCTATTTGAGATGTCTTTGCAATTTTATCAAGGTTAGGGGAGAGAACAACTCAAAGACAGATAATTTGGAGGTGTCAGGTAAAAGTTAAAAAAATTACTTTGGGTGAATTTATCGGAGGTTTTATTCAGTCTCGCTCACTGAGCACCTGTTGGGTGGCAGAGCCTGGGGATGAATAAGGCCACAGTCCCTACTGTCAGGGACTTTAAAACGTTTTGATGAGGGAAGGCATGGACATACTGAGAGTGGTGAGCGCTACAAGGGACAGAAAAATAGTGTCCCCTTGGGGCTTGGAGGAAAGGTTGCTCTCTGTTGTTGAGCACCCACCATATGGCAGCCCCGTTAACAGGCACTTTTCCACACATTAGCCATTTAAGCCTGACAGCAGTTCTGTGTTGTCCCTTTTTAGGATGAAAGAGGGTCTGGAACTTGCACAGGGTCACAACTTGTACGTGGCAGAGCTAGATCGGAGGCCAGCCTAGGAGAGCCCGTTCCTTCGCCCCACCCTGCCTGCTTCAGCCGGACACTGGTAGAGCGCTAGCCTGGCAGGGCTTGGTGATGACACTGGCCGCCAGGTGGATTTGAGTCCCACTTGGTGAGAAGGGAAATGCATGGATGAGAGTGGAGGAGCAAGGAATGTTGTGTCTTTGAGCTCCAGAGGAAACGTCTCTGAAGTTGTCATGTGATTCTGGATTTGAAGAGGATTTTAAATGATGGCAGTGGTAGGAGGCAGTGCATCATAAGGGTTGAGTAGAGTTATAGACTTTGGGCAAATTTTAGCTTGTTTCATCTATCCATTCATTCAAGAATTCTATGTGTCTTCTACATGCCCTGCATTCTGCTAAATGCTGAGCTTTAAAATGCCATCTCTGCTCCTCTGGAGCATAAATTCTAGACAGACAAACAGATAAACACAAAAATAGATAATCTCAGCTAGTGATACGTACTATGAAGAGAAAACACTATCTAGATTAATGAAGACAGAGTGTGGTGATGGGGAGGTTGCTACCTTTCACAGGGTGCCTTTCTGCCACATGAAGCTGTGTGTCTTTGGTCTGGAAGCTAGATATTGCTGAGCTTCAATTTTCTTACAGAATTGAGAGAACTGTCTGATAGGGCTGTTGTGAGTCTGCAATGCGAAAGTGATAATAAATAGCATATTCAATACTTACTATATGTTTTCACTTTGCTAAGCATTTTAATTTAAATGCATTATCTAGGTAATGCTCACAACAACGCTACGAAGAAGGAACTGTTATCATTCGCAGTTTAAAGGAGGAAACAAACAGGCTCAAAACTGAAAAGTTTCTGAGCTCTAGAAGTTGGGCTGTGAGACATACCTTGACTGCATGCGAAGCAAGATCGATCTTAATTGCGTGTGTGCCAAACTTTCCTGAGACAGAATGCAAGTAATAAACCTAGGTTTTTGTTTTCATTTTTAAAGCTAATGTTTGTCAAGTGCCTTTCACATGCCGGGCATGTACTAAGCACTTTAAATTCATTATTAGTTGTATTTTAAAATATATGTTAGGGGTACTATTATTATCCATTCCATTCTATGCAATGGGAAATGGAGGCAGATAAAGGATATCCTTGAAGGGGGTAAGTACCCTAACCTGCAGTGATCCGCACCCTTAGTCACAAGGCTATACTGTCTTTCTCTTCTTTTTTGTTTTAGCGAGGGAGAGGGTTGTGTTGGAAAGGATGTCCAATGAAAGCGTATATTATTTTAGCAAAAGCATGCTATTTTCTTCCTGTTAGAAAGTGTTAGGATAGTCTTTTATACTGTGAAGACAAAATTGTAAATTATCGTTGGCAAAAATAGGGACATAAAGGGACACATCTTTACTACAGATATGAAATGCACCGTAGTCTTCTTGGGGATTCATTTGAAGTTTAGTTACCATTCGCTTTGTGTCTGTGACTGTCTAGGCTTCATTCATGCTCACATACAGACATACCTCAGCCAGAATAAACTAATGAGGCAGAAGCCATTAAGTACTGTGATTATATATGTAGCCTTTTGGTAATTTAACAAACCATATATTAGAGCTAGAAGTCATTCACAGATACGTGTTCCCCTGTGACTTCAGGTAGATGTGGGTGTGCTTTAATGAAAAGAACATGGGCTTTGCTATCAGATAGACCAAGATTTAAATCCCTGCTTGGTCACTTGCTAGCTGTGTGACCCGGGGCAAATGACCTAAGTTCTCAAGCCTCAACTTCCTTCTTTGTGAAAAAATCCACTCTTTATCTTCTAGGGTTCTTAAGAGGATATACTGGGGAGGGGGAGGTTGTTGGGTGAAATAAGTGAAGGGGATTAAGAAGTACAAGCTCCGGTTATAAAACAAATAAGTCACAGGGATGTACTGTAACAGCATAAGGAATATAGTCAATAATGCTGTAATAATTTTGTGTGGTGACAGATGGTTACTGGACTTGTGGTGATTGTGTGGTAATGTATTTGTCGGATCACTATGTTGTACACTTGAAACTAACATAATATTGTATGTCGACTATACTTCAATAAGAACAAAAAGAGGATATAATGAGATTGTGCACTTTAAGTTAAGCCTGGCTCCTAGAAATTGCTCAGTAAATGGCAGACCTTACTATGATTGAAAATAACTATCTGGCCTTCCTGTGCCAAATCCTAGGTGTCTAGTTGGGAAAAGGGGATAAGAATGCTGAAAATAAGATTGTTTCAGCATATCTAGATGTTTTCTGTACCACGTAGACATAGTCTCAATTCTCACGTCAAGATAAATCATTCTCTTCTAAAAGGTTTTAGGCTGAGGGATTCATGTCATTTTCATTTCTCTACCTTTCCCATGAACAAGGCATTTTATGTGCTTCTGTTTGCCATGGTTTCACCCTTGCATTTTCCAGTTTGTTAAAGGAAGTGGAAAATGTGTCTTTGTAGAGGCAACACCTGTTGACTGGGATTTGAATCCTGCAAGAGAGTTCCATGGAGCTCTCAGAGGAGACGTATGGTGCACACCTCTGATGAAGGCCCCTGCACAACCCCTGACGCCCTCCCAGTTAGAACGTGATGGCCCACGTTCTTCATCCACTGCCCTCCCCCAGCTGCCCAATACTTGTAGGCATCACTGTTTTATTAAAGACTGAACCATTTTACACTTGACTTTCAAGAAGGGGAAACCAGTTTCAAGGGAGTCTTTCTCTGAAACTCGCCTTAGCAGGAAACTCGTTTAGTTCTTTGGCCTTTCTTGCATATTTTTCTAACATGAGGAGAAAATGTCCATTTGTTCAGTTTCTGTCTTTATAACTTGATTTTATCTACATTGTGGTTTTTGGGCTTTTGAAATATTAACAGCTTTCTTTAAGAGAGAGAGAAAGATCATAAAAAGCAGAAAAGAAAGAATGAAATTCAGCCCTTCTGTTTTCAGTTGAATACGATCTGAATTTAGGCAACCAGGGCTGGATTACCAGTGCCAGTAGATTACGTTGTTTCTGTAGTCAGATCTGATCCTCAGAGCAGAATTTCTTTAAAATAGGTATATAGTTTCTACTCTTGTGGTTGGTTAATCCTCAATAAAATGTAAAAGCATAATCTGCCTCTGAGCAATCAATAATTATTAGTAGACAGGTGAACCTGGACGTGTTGGGTTTATATTGTTGTGATTGTTTTGCTTTAATTCAAGGGGATAATAAAGCCTTTGAAAAGGCTTCAACCCAGTGAAGGTTAGTTAGGGCTTAGTGCCCTGCGTGTTTCTGACTACCCAATTGTGCTAAAGGTCAGCATTGTTTAGACTCAGCCTAAGTGAGATTGATGAATATAGCAGATTTTTATTTAATTGGAAGGGAGAATTACTACTTCATAAGCATTGATCTCCTGAATCCATCATGTTGGAGAAAATGCAGTATCAGTGAACACGAGTGAACTACTCCTGGACTAGATTTTGAACTGTCATTTGAATAATCTAAAGAGTGATTAGTGATTGCTAATTATACCGCCAGCAACCAATTTTTGAGGCACGAACGCATTTCGTGGAGAAGCTTATGTTAACACGTTTGTCTTGAATCTTGTGACGGCTCTGAAGTCATTTCAAGCTAATATTAGACTTCTGAAGAAGGAGGCGTTTCTTTGAATGTTACAATTACAGAATTTATAATTTTTTTAAAAAGCAGGGGTGATATTTGAGTTCCACATCATCTTTTTCTGAATGATGAGTCTAAATTTGGGGGTGTTGATACATGTGATGTATTTATAGTTTGTGAACTGGTTCTCAGAGCTCATGGGTAGGTGAAATTCTTATTGAAGTTGTTGGGGTTTTGTCAAGTTCCGGAATTGGGCCTCTGGCGTAAACGCAGATCTGTTTATGGTGGAATTGATTGATCACCTTAAATATTTCGCCGTGTTTTCTTTCTGGTGTTCAGTTCCACTGCTGATAACAAATGCAGAGTGGGGGCAGGGGGAGAATTTGGCCGCCTCTATAAGTTCTTTGTTCTACCAAAAAGAAAATGAAGTAATTTTGTATCATTCTTACACGACTACAAAAAAAGCTAAAATTTCTGTTTCTAGGATTTTTTTTTTCTTTTACTTGATGGCTCCTTTTACAAAAACAAAATAGTTTCTCCACAAAGCATTATTAGACATCATAAAAAAATACATAACTTTGGCTGAGAAAGCCCTGGGAGTTTACAAGGAAGGAAGATCCCAGAGGGCTTCAGGCCCTCAGTTAAAATGTGAAAACTTTTAAGCATTGGAAAGAAGATTTCTAAAGCGTTGAGCTGTTGTTGTGAGAGGGCCTTTGGTCTCCATGAACTTTTATTTTCAACTCAGTGGGCAGAGTTTTTGAGGTTGCTGTGGTTTGGGTAGGGGACCTTTTCAGAAATGCCAGGCTTTTAGAAAAAAAAAACACAGCTTTTCTTCTAATCAAGGCTCCGTTTTAAAGTTTGAAAACTTTGCTGTGATTAGAAGAATGAATTATTTGTCTGCTTCGTTGGGGTTTTCTCTGGGTGCCCAGGCTGCAGGGCATTCTCCGCCTGAGCTACCTTGCAGGGCACTGCTGAGGAGGCACTGGGAGCAGGGAGAGCTGCCTGCCTGGACCTGGTCTCACCCGCAACAGGCGTGAGCCTCACTCAGACTGGTTGAGCCCCGAGCATAGCAGGGAAAGCGTGCAGGGCAGAGAGGTCCAGAGGGGTCCAGAGAGATCCAAGAGACGAGGAACCTAAAAAAAGGATTCCCTGTGGGTCTGTGTTCTGTTCAGAGTTTTTTTTAGTATTGAGACATACGTAAAAAAGAAGAAGAAAGGAAAAAAACACCAAAGCCGTATGATTGTACATAGTACCTGGAGACTACATATTGATACATAGATTGTTTTTCAGAAGGAAAGAATGAAGGAAAAGGGAATGAAGAGAGAAAGAAAGGAAAGAAGGAAGGAAGGAGACAAGGGAGGAAGGAAGGGACAGAGGGAGGATGGGAGAGAAGGAGGGAACTACACAAATTATTTTGGTAATTGACGGCAGGCTGCCTTAATGAATTATTTTCAAAATTATTAGTTGCTTTTTTTTAATCAAGTGGCTCCCTTTTTGAAATCGGGTAGCAGATTAATAACATTTATAATCTTTTCCAGTCACTGTGCTAAATGCTTATGCATGTTAACTCATTTAATTTTCATACCCAACCGATGGCATTATTTTCCCCATCTTACAGAAGAGGAAACCGAGGTGCAGAGAGCCTAGGTAACATGTCCAGGCCAAAGGCTAGTGTCAAACGAGGATTTGAGCACAGATTATTCTGATTTCAAAGCCAGGCTGCCTCCTTCCTCCTAAGACCTGGAGTTAGAAGGAGGACCTCGGAGATGTCCATCCTAGCTCACCTGCTCTACTGTATAACGAAGTTCAGGAGGTCAAGTCACCCCTAATCCTGGGGGAGATGGCCGCTCATGCTGCAGTTCTCTGGAGCACACTGTCACGGGTGTCAGTGGGCTTCTGGCTGACATGGGCACCTGGATGTGACTTTGGCAGCAGACTGCTGACTGAGGACACCCACGGGGGCTCCTTCCTGCGGGGGCACCTTCATGTCAGGTGTTCCTTTCATCTCTAAGTGTTCTCAGAGCTTCTGAGTTCAACCTGGCACCACCACTGGGGAGGTATCCCCCGCCTGCCAGTTACTCTGGCAAATTTGACATCTTATATCATCAAAGGCTTCCTACCTATTTACTTACAGACATGATTTTCCTTACAATAGGTTAAGCATAAAAACCTTGGGTGTTAAAATAACAGCCCCTTCCATTGCGTAGCATGTCACAGTTTGCAATCACTGTTACAGTCATATTTCAAAATATTTATTTATTCATTTTTTTCATTTATTTATTTATTTATTTATTTATTTATGGCTGCGTTGGGTCTTCATTGCTGTGCACGGGCTTTCTCTAGTTGCAGCATGCAGGGGCTACTCTTTGTTGCGGTGCGTAGGCTTCTCATTGTGGTGGCTTCTCTTGTTACGGAGCACGGGCTCTAGGTGCACGGGCTTCAGTAGTTGTGGCATGTGGGCTCAGTAGTTGTGGCATACGGGCTCAGTAGTTGTGGCATACGGGCTTAGTGGCTCCACGGCATGTGGGATCTTCCCAGACCAGGGCTCGAACCCGTGTCCCCTGCATTGGCAGGTGGATTCTTAACCACTGCGCCACCAGGGAAGTCCACTGATACAATCATTAATAGCAGGGAGTTTGCAATCACTGATACAATCATTTAACTGCTCTGGCTTTAGAATCCCATAGACTTAGTGAGAACCGGCTTTGCCATGGGCTAGATGTATGAATTCAGCAAGTCACGTGACTTCTCTGAGCCTCAGTTTGCTTGTTAGTAAAGTGGGATCATGCAGAGTACCTACCTTAGAGGGTATTGTGAGGATTAAATGAACTAATGCATATAAAGGGGTCCACACAGGGCCTTGGCATGTTGTAAAAGCTCAATAAACAGAAGGTGCTTCGAGCACTTGCTTCTCCTTGTGTCCCCCTAGTAGCTTCCAAGACCTGCCTTCTCCCCATTCCCCTTTCTGCCCCTTCCCCCAGGACTACATAGGAGAAGAAAACATTTTACACAACACTTCCACTGTATTCAGTCTTTTCAGTACATAACCTCATAAACCTGTGATCTGGGCAGGATCATTCCCATCTTATACTCAGTGAAACTACCACTCTGTGGGATTCAGTCACTGTACATGCATTGGTTCGTACAGCGAGAGTATCCGAACTGAGGTTGTTATGGCACCAAAGCTGGTCCTGCTTTCTTAAACCAGGCCATCGCCATACCAGTTAAAAACATGCAGTTGTAATGAAGGTGCTGGTGGTTTCCCTTCCACATAGAGCTCTGACTGTCTTGACTTTGCCTCGCGGTGCTCTTATCCACGTGAGCCTAAAGTGCACATACTTCCAATCCTTGTTTTCAGTGTTTACTTGATGCTTCTTCCTTTGTTTCTCAAGATTTCCACCTGTGTCATTATTCTCTGTGCTTAGCACAGGGTGTCTCGCACAAGTCAGTGCTTGATGAGTATTTACTTAAGATATAAATCAATTCCTCCTTCATATTCTGAGGAATGCTGCATCTCTTTGCCTGCTTTCTAGGAAGGCTGGCTCAAGGCTCCATGTAAGCAAGTACTTGATAGATTAACTGCAGATGAACTGACACTCTTGAGCCCCTGTGAGCCAGGCATGGTGCTGGTGCTTCATTCATTTCTTTCTTTCCCTGCCTCCTCTCAGCCCTTCCTCTTCTCCCGTCATTGATCTGCTCTTCTGTGCCAAGCACCGTCCTAAGTGTGGGGAATAAGGTACAGTCAGCTCTTAAGGAGCTTATATTATTTCTCCTAATCCTCATAATAACCTCATGGGGTAAGTATTTTTAATATAGGAAGAAAATTGAGGTCCATGAGGTTAAGCAGTTTGCCCAGGGTTGCAGAATTTACTTGGTCCCTTGTAAGGGGAGGATTAGAATTAGTGTCCTGCCGGCTCCCAAGGCCATGCACCAAGAGATCCAAGAATCAAACGGAAAGAATGATAACAGGAAGGAACTAAAGAGTAATTCCTGGGAGGTGGGCATGATATAAAAATTATAATAGCTAAGACTTATATAGTGCTTACCATGTAAACATTCTCTGTGCCTTATTCACTTAATTGTCATACAAACCCCATGAGGTGCTATTATTACCACTCCCATTTTGCAGATTAAAAAAATTGAGGCTCAAGGAGGTCGAGTTGCTCACCCAAGGTTATACTTCAAGGAAGTCAGACTTGAACCTGGCAGTTGAGCTCCAAGGTCTGTGTCCTTAACTACTACTTTGTTATTCAAACAAACCAGAAAAGTGCCTTAGTCATAAACAGGTGCCTGGGACTCACAGCGGTTCCATATATTTAGAACGTGCTCTGTGCCAGGCACTGTGCTCTAAGTGCTTTCCATGCATTTGTTCACTGCAATCTCACACCACTAAGATGAGGTAGGCACATTATTATTACTCACATTTTAAACAAGGGGACACTGAGGTTTAGAGAATTTGCCTAAAGTCATTTCACTAGTAAGTACTAAGACTGTAATTCAGACCATTCGTCTGTAGCTAGTTACGAAGCCCACATGCTTACTTTTCCTTCTCCTAGGTGATTCTCAGGAAATGATCCAAATGAAAGAAAACATTACCTGCACCACGTTGTCCATTAAAACATTGTAAAAAATAGGAACATTAGCTCAGTGGAACACTGGGCATGTATTAAACAATGATGAACGTGAGGACTTTAGCAGCAGAGGGGAAATCTGCATGATACCATGTTGAGAGGAAAAGGAATAGAAATTGTACATTCCCTGAGATTACAGTTCACATGTGCACAGGTGTACACGAGGCTGGGGAGCAATGCAGAAAGAGGACAAGTAGTTCACACGTTAGAGGGGTGGGACTGTGGGTCAATATGTTTCTCTTTTTAACATTAAAAAGTATAGGGCTTCCCTGGTGGCACAGCAGTTGAGAATCTGTCTGCCAATGCAGGGGACATGGGTTCGAGCCCTGGTCTGGGAAGATCCCACATGCCGCGGAGCAACCAGGCCCGTGACCCACAACTACCGAGCCTGCGCATCTGGAGCCTGTGCTCCGCAACAAGAGAGGCCGCGATAGTGAGAGGCCCACGCACCGCGATGAAGAGGGGCCCCCGCTTGCTGCAACTAGAGAAAGCCCTCGCACAGAAACAAAGACCCAACACAGCCAAAAATAAATAAATAAATAAATTTTTTAAAAAAAGTATAATTTCTTCGACAGATTAACACAGGAAAGAAAAAAGCGCTTTGCTTAAGAGAAGGATATTTTGTTGATTTATCTCAAAGGTTCAGGCTAGTTTGAAGTTTCTTTGGGTCCGGCAGCCAGGAGTGCCTGACTCCTGAGTTTTCGGAGGGGGAATCCACATCCTCTAATACAGGCGGTGAGAAGAAATGCAGGAGAGGTAAACAAACAAACAAAAACCTAGGAAAGGCAGTGATGTCAAGAATCAATACCAGATGATGTGCACAGCGAGTAGCCTTGGCTCCAGTAATCTTCTTCAGATTTTCTGTTTTAATAATATTGTAATAATAGCAATAGAAACAAAGAAAAAGTCTGCCAACATTGGGTAAGGGCAGGTATGCCCCCCCCCCCGAGAAGTGGAGGGGAAATGAAATTTTTACAACCTGGTTATGCAATTATGTACATTAACTCTGGTGTTCCCAGAGATATTTTCAGAGCAGAGATCTGCTTTTACATTGAGTTTATCTTCGACAGGAGATGGCACTGAACACCTTTAGCTTTAATTTTCTCTAGTCTCTGGAGACTGTTGGTGAGTTCATGATCTGTGAAATATCAGCATTGGTGTACCTTCAGGGTTCCCTCCCTAATTCTTGTATATTGCAAACAATGACATCTTAATTAATCTCTTTGCCCACTTTAGAGTTTTCTATATTGAGTTTTCCTGAAGTAAGAAGGAGCAGTAACATTACTGAGCACATATTGTGTGTTTGGTATTATTTTAGACACAGCTTAGTGCTCACAATGAGACTTTAAGGCATGTGTAATTATGCGTATTACAGTATAAGTTAATGGTTAGGTTAGAGTCAGATTCAAACCCTGGCTCAGCTGCTTACTGGCTGTGTGATCTTGGGCAAGTCATTGCTCTGATGATGATGTTGACGAGGATGATGGTACTTCATTGAGAGGCCACGTTCCAGGATGTGTCATTAGTGGACGCACTTGCGTCATGCGGTGATTGAGACCCCAGCTGATGAAGAAGAGACATGGGGACACTGGTCACGTGGATCGGCCAGAGGAGTGGATACAGTTAGCTAGAAGGAGGGTAGAGTTCTTATCTTTTCTCTTCTCACCCATCTGTTCTGGTTCAAGCATCGAAGACTTAGACTCTTGCAGTGGCCTCCTACTAGGGGGACATTAAGTCCCAGTTTGCCTGGGACAATCCTGGTTTACACATACGGTCCTGGCAAAATTATTACTAACACTGCTTTTCAGTCTCAGAAATGTCCAGGTTTAGATGATAAATGATATGGTCTGCTGCTTCCCTTTCCCTCCCCACTAAAATTGTGTTTAGCAGCCCCCGATGGAGCTGCCCACAGAACTGATTTGTTTATGCCACACTCTACTCAAAAACTTTTAGAGGTTCTCAACCATCTACTGAATAGAATCCAGACTCCTTAACCCAGCCCTGAGTACAGAGGCAGGGCTTTTATGTGCACATGCCCCTTAGCATGTTACAGAGTGCTAGTTGTACAGGATAGTCTCAGTAAACACATGTTGAATTAACACCTGAATGAATGTGTCCATTCACGCTCAGGCTGCTTGTCAATTTCTTGAGCGTGTCATTCTTCTGCCAGCTTCAGGGACTTTGCATATGCCGTTCCTTCTGCCAGGAACACTCCTCCCTCTTTTCCCTGGGGTAGTAACACATGTCTTCTTACTCTTTAGCTGTCAGTTTAATGCTGCCTCCTCTGAGAAGCTTCCTTGACTCTCACAGATTAGGTCAGACCTTTCTTTTTTTTTTCTCTACCCTGGCTTTCTTGGTAATTATGTCTCTATTTGTGTGATTATTGAATAGCTGACTTCTGCACTAAACTCTGACCTTCCATGAAGCCAGAAACTGTCTTGTTCCCTGCTATGTCCCTACTGTATAGCTCAGTGCCTGCAACATGCTAGCGCATAAATAGTTGATAAACGGACAGTGGGATGAATGAATGTAAGTCCCCTCACAGCCTGCCCTTTCTGAGCCAGTGCAGTTCATGTCACCTGGTTAAAGCCTTCCAATAGCGTCTTGGCACACTTGGAATAGATGTGGAGTTCTTACTCTGGCCAGCAAACTTCGGGCCCTTCCTAACCTTCTGACCTCAGTTCGCACTGCCCTCCCCCTTCCTTCCTCTCCTCCACCATACTGGTTTCCTGGCTCTTCCTCACACCCTCCAAGCCCACTCCCACCTTGGCCTTTGCAGTTGCCTCAACATCACCTCCTCCGAGAGGCCCTCAGCATCCCTGCCACCTAAAACAGCACCCCCATCTCTCTCTATCCCTTTCCAGGGCTTCGTTTCTACAGAACACTCATCGTGCTCTAAGTCCTCTTGCTTATTTGTTTTTGTCTGTCTCCACCACAGAATATAAGCTCCCTGAGAGCAGGGACCTTGCCTGCCATGTTCATCACTAGATCCTCAGAGCCTGGCAAACAGTCGGCACTAAATCACTGTTTGGTGGGCGAGGGAAGGAATAAAAGCAGCGGCAGCGTGGGGCTGCCCCTTGGAGGCAGGGCAGGGACCCCTTCCTGGAACCCAGCAGCCCCTGGGGCGGGGCCTGTGGTGTCGCCATGGCAACCCACTGACCTGAGGTACCTCCTGGATAGGCCACAGCTGCCCGCCTCCTGGGCCCACTTTCCACAGCATCCTGTGTGTCACCACCATGGGGAGTCCCGGGGAGAGAGGAAAAGCAGCATCCTGGTGCATGGGGGGACGGGAGCAGGCCCCGGTGGCATGGTTCTCCTGATAACGACCAGGGCCTGGGGGAGGGGACACTGGGGTGTGCTCTGGCACCTCCAGAGGGATCTGGGGCCCTGTCCTCCCTTGGTAGCTGTGAGTGTGGCATGTCAGCTCTTTCATGTAGCATTTCTAAAGCTGCAGGTTCCTAAAATAGGCCTCAGCACAGCGCCCCAAAAGACTGTTGATATAAAGAGAATGAATAACGCCTTCTATTAAAACCCAGTGACACTTTATAAGTCAGGCGGTGTTTTCTTCAGGTATTGCATAAGTCAAAACTCCCTGTTCTCATCCAGTTCCTCAGAAACAAAGCTCATCGTGTTACTCCCCCACTGCTTAAAAATCATGGCTGGCTCCCAGCTGCCTGCAGGCTTCTTGGCCTGGTGGGTGAGGCCTTTGCAATCCGCTCCTAATGGAATCTCCCACTTGTCTCCCACCACTCTTTGGGTCGCGGGTCAGTGGGCTCTTCACCTTTCTCAGAACCCATTTTGTGCCTTTGTCCGCGACGGTGGCCCTCTTCCCCGGAATGCCCTTCTTTCCTCCTTGGTCTGGCCGATGCCGACTCCTTTAAGGACCAGCTGAAATGCCTTCCCCCCACCCTCTGTGAAGCAGCCAGGCCGAGCCGGAAGCACCTTATTGTAATCTAGACGTACTCCTGGTTACCTGCTGGCTTAGCAAGGCAGGGTGCCGTGGTGACAGCCAACAGCTTTGGGGTCAGACAGACCTGTGGTGGTGACATCACCTAGCTTCTCCGAGACTTTCCTCTTCACAGATCGGAGTTGTTCAGGTCTCTGTTTCAGAGCTGCTGGAGGTGAGCAGAGGTGAAGCAGAGTGACCGGCATGGAGAGGACGCTCAATAAATGCTAAGTGTCACCATTGCCGTCTGTCCCCATCATGGCTGTGAGCACCTGCTGGATAGAGACCAGGCTTTCCTCATCTTCCCACAAAGCCAAGCATGCTCAGTGCCTCACCCGTATCATTTCAGTTAATCTTTGGAGAAACCTGGGAGGCAGGGCTTTAGGAAGGTTCCAGAACCATGTCAGTGTCTCATAGCTAGTGAGTAGCAGGACTGCGATTTGAAATCCAGTTGTTCTGACCCCAGGCCCCACATTCTTCCTGGCCTGCCTCTGTCTTCTCTTTCATCTTGTACTGTCTCCCCCATGGCCACTCCACATCAGCCCCCGGGCCTTCTTCCAGTTCCTTAAATAGGTCACACGTGACCCCACCTCAGAGCCTTTGCCTCTGTGGTCCCCGCTGTCAGGACTTTCGAAGGCCCTTTTTGCTCCCTCACCGCACTCGGTCCCTGCTCAAATGCTGTTTCTTCCCAGAGGCCTTCCTGGGGAGGACCCCCCGTCCAGCATTCCCTGTTCCTTCATTCTGCTTCGCTTCATCACGGCCATCACCGCCAGCTCTGTGCCCGACACCGCTCCAGGCTCTTGGGAACTAAGTGCTGAACAAGATCCTCAAGGTTGTTAGAACTTACAGTTTTAAGAGTGGGGGAAATCAATAATAAAAAAAGAATACATAAGCAACCAAGATACTTTCAGGTCCTGAGACCCTGGTCCATCAGAGATATCCTGCTGTACTATATTGGCTTCCTGTTAAATAGCTTTTGTCCATCTCTTCTGTTAGAACTTTACACTGAAGACACTTGATAACTATATATTTGCAAAATGAATGGATAGACGGATGAGAGAGAACAACTAGCCTGTGCCCAGTAGGATGCAGCAGGAAGAATAAGCATAGGCTTTGGAGACTGAAGATCTGGGTTTGAATTCTGACTTTAACACCTTTGAACTCTGTGACCTTGGCCACACCACTGCCAACAAGCCACTGCCATGTTCAGTTTCCTTATCTGTAAAGTGGTGTAAATTTCTGTCTCATGAGGTAGACTGTCAAGCTCATATCAGGTTCTCCATGTCAGTGTGCTCTGTAAACTTCAAGGATTACCTGCCTTTTGACAACTAACTCAGTTGGCTCCTCCTGCCAGGCCAATATATGTTCATGAAGCACTGCTCTGAGTCTTGGACTGCCTTGGACGTGCCATGCCTCCGATACAGCTACTTCCTGGTTGTTTTTGCTGCTGGAAAGGGAACCAAGTCTCCTAGGAAACCCAACAACCATTTATGGCTCATTCTATGAACTTGAGAAAGTCACTTCAAATTGGGGTTTCCAAATCTCCGATATGAAGTGGGGAGGACTGAAGATTTGCCTCTAAGGAATGTGGGTTAAACTCCTTATCAGATGAAAATCTATAAGGCATTATCTGCATCCTCCTTCCTGCCCATGATCCCAGATGAGTCAGGTGAGGGATGCCTCGCAGCCCAGGAGCCTATGCTCACAGCCGTCAATAAATCCTGTTGGGCACTTAGAGCAAGCTTGGTCCTTACTGAAAGGTCAGATGGTTTGTTTTTTTTTTTTAATCAGTCATCAATTTTATACACATCAGTGTATACATGTCAATCCCAATCGCCCAATTCAGCACACCACCATCCCCATCCCACCGCGGTTTTCCCCCCTTGGTGTCCGTACGTTTGTTCTCTACATCTGTGTCTCAACTTCTGCCCTGCAAACAGGTTCATCTGTACCATTTTTCTAGGTTCCACATATATGTGTTAATATACGATATTTGTTTTTCTCTTTCTGACTTACTTCACTCCGTATGACAGTCTCTAGATCCATCCATGTCTCAACAAATGACTCAATTTCGTTCCTTTTTATGGCTGAGTAATATTCCATTGTATATATGTACCACAACTTCTTTATCCATTCATCTGTTGATGGGCATTTAGGTTGCTTCCATGACCTGGCTATTGTAAATAGTGCTGCAATGAACATTGGGGTGCATGTGTCTTTTTGAATTACGGTTTTCTCTGGGTATATGCCCAGTAGTGGGATTGCTGGATCATATGGTAATTCTATTTTTAGTTTTTTAAGGAACCTCCATACTGTTCTCCATAGTGGCTGTATCAATTTACATTCCCACCAACAGTGCGAGAGGGTTCCCTTTCCTCCACACCCTCTCCAGCATTTGTTGTTTGTAGATTTTCTGATGATGCCCATTCTAACTGGTGTGAGGTGATACCTCATTGTAGTTTTGATTTGCATTTCTCTAATAATTAGTGATGTTGAGTATCTTTTCATGTGCTTCTTGGCCATCGGTCAGATGGTTTTTATGGATCAAGAATGAGGCAGTTGGGAGCAGGAAGTTATCCAAGTGTGAACTGAGCTCTCCTTCTCCCATGTCCCAGAGCACAGCGCCAATACTGCCACACTGATCACAGTATTAGAACTTTTGCTTCAAGCCTCAGTTTTCATATCAGTAAATAGAGATATTAAGACATACCACATCATATTGTTCTGAGGTTTAATTCAGACCGCATGTGTGAAAACTTGCATAGTACCTGGCACACAGTTGGAACTTACTGTTGTTTTCTGAAGAAAGTAATACATTCAACAACATGTATTTACTGCACAGTATCTGTGGGGCCAGGCACAGTGCCAGCCACTGGGGACAGGTGAATAAAGATGACAGGGTGGCTGCACTCATGAGCTGATGGAGTAGCACCTTCCTTGCTTTCTTGATGGCAGCTAGAGGGCAGAAACCAGTCTTACTCATGTTTGTATCAGACTCACTCTACTACAGCTTCTTGTACCTAGACAGTATAAAATAAATTTTTGTTGAATTTTCCTTTCTTTATTTGGAAAATTGCCTTTGATGTGTTGTCCTTTTTCATGCCTTATGTGGTAAAAAAGAAAATGATTAGGAAATTCTGTAGATATGTGGATGTACCTCCTTACATGCTGTGCATTCTTTGATATCATGTATGTCAATAAAGTAACGTCCATTGAGGCCAGACTATAGGAGAAACTTCATACCAGGCACTATTGGAGAGTCAAAAGAAATAGAATAAAATGGACAGCATTCTTAAGATGTTTATGTTTTGAACTGAAGAGCCTGTTATGTATAACAAAGGCTTGCAAAGAAATATGTAAGTGAATTTAGCAAAAATTGTAATATGTAAATTGAGTTTTAGCAAAAGTTGTAATGCAAGGCAGACTGTGATCAGTGCTGCAATATTGGCACCGTGTTTTGGAAACCATATGGGACACAGAATAAGGAGAGCTCAGGGTACACTTGGAGAGAGCGTTGTGGTTATGACCTGAGATTGAATGCTTGTCCTAACCCTACCTCTTACTAGCTGGGTGACTTTGGACAAGTCACCTAATCTTTCTGAGCCTTAGTTTTCTCATCTCTAAAATGTGCATATTAATAGAACCTACCTTATAGAGCTGTTATGAGGATTAAGTATGATGGTGTATGGAATGCATTTGCATAATGCTTATAAGGGCTCAGTATATGGTGGCCTTTATTAAGTCACTTAATGTACAAATGAGTAAGATAGATGAACACAGTGCTTTATTAAAAATTCAATATACCTGTCATTCTGGTTGAGTAATTCTTGATCTTTGCAAGACAAAAATCCATTATTAGTAGTTTTAAAGTACATAAAGTTTACTTCAGGTGACCTAAATAGAGGCCTTCCAGTCCTGTGGAGCAACCTAACTTATGGGACACGAGTTTCAGATGCCACTGTTGAGGGTCCCCCTAGGGAAGAAGACAAACGTCAAAGGGCTCCAAGGCCCATGGCCTGTATAGATATTTCAGAGTGTTGCATCCATGCAGTCTGGAATGCAAGACCTTTGAATGCACTGGAAACCCCCATGTCCAGAGCAACAGATGTGATGGTTCTGCTGTATTTGGCACTGCTCAGACCCCATCTGAACTCTCAGAGCTCATCCTGAGTGCGACATGTTCAAACAGACATAGAAGACAGCCAGAAATAGATGAACAGGATGGCAAAGAAGTGGGAACAATGTCTCCCAAGAAAGAGCTGAAACAAGTGGAGTACTTTGACTAGAAAAATGCAGACAGGGACTTCCCTGGCAGTCCAGTGGTTGGGACTTCGCCTTCCGATGCAGGGGGTGTGGGTTCGATCCCTGGTCGGGGAGCTAGGATCCCACATGCCTCGGGGCCAAGGGACCAAAACATAAAGCAGAAACAGTGTTGTGACAAATTCAGTAAAGACTTTAAAAATGGTCCACATCAAGGGCTTCCCTGGTGGCGCAGTGGTTAAGAATCCGCCTGCCAATGCAGGGGACACGGGTTCGAGCCCTAGTCCGGGAAGATCCCACATGCCGCAGAGCAGCTAAGCCCGTGCGCCACAACTACTGAGCCTGCGCTCTAGAGCCTGTGAGCCACACCTACTAAGCCCTTGTGCCACAACTACTGAAGCCTGCGTACCTAGAGCCCGTGCTCCACCACAAGAGAAGCCACCGCAATGAGAAGCCCGCGCACGGCAACGAAGAGTAGCCCCCGCTCGCCGCAGCTAGAGAAAGCCCGCGCGCAGCAACGAAGACCCAACGCAGCCAAAAATAAATAAATAAAATAAATAAATAAAAAGGAAAAAGAAAGGAAAATGGAGACATGGTGGCTTCTCCCTATATCTGCCGTCTGCAGCAGAGACCAAACTTACTCTGTGTTGCTCATGGGAGCAGAGCTGGGTAGCAGAGTGGCTACAGGCATAAGCCATGAGTCAGAGAGCCCTAAGTGGGGGCAGTGGGTGGGGGAAGGGAGTACTTGGTGAGATTTCTTCTCTCTACCCTCTTTCCCTTCGGTAACCTTGCTTTCATCTCTCTCCAGGGTTGAGGCTGGGCAGTGTGGGGAGAGGTACAGCCATCAGCAAACTTCTTTGACTTGAACTCTCGTGGGTGGGTGTTGCCTCTCTTGGCCCACATGGTGCTCAGAGCCACCTCCTCTCTGGGATGTTGCCATGAGTTCTTCAGAGAGTGTGCCCCACCAATCACTGGGAATTCTCACCTGCAACAGTAGGCCCTTCCAGGACTCCAGCGATAACAGGCCTGATCCTGGCACAGGCAGATGGGTGAGAGCGAGAGTGTTGCCTTAGTTCCCTGTTTCTGATGAAAGAGGGTGGTGGTGTATGTGTGAATGTTGTGTGCCTACATGCACGTGAGAGTGCGAAGGTGTGCATACCTAGCTGGGAAGACCAGGGACTGGCCCAGAACAATAGAAATTGCTTTTGGTGGTGTGCTTTGGTGGAGGAAGGGGCCGCAGATTTCAGGGAACGCCATCCAACATCAGCCATAGCTGTTGCCAGGGAAAATGTGCCAGGACTTGAAAGGGTTAGAAGATCTGAGTAGAGACATTCTAGAGAGTTCTGAAAAGAATTCCAGAGATTTGCATCCAGATGTGGTTTTGCATAAGATGTGATGAGAAACACCCATCCTGTGCCATCACAGCTTTGAAAACATTACAGGCCATTTGTTTCTATGTTGTGCATTTGGAATCTGGAAGGGGGTAGCGTTTTAATGTTTTGAATCTCTCTGCAGCTCAGTGTTTCCTTAGAAATACCAGATTTCCATATACTCTTTAACAAGCTGGCTCCTGTTCCTCCCCTGATATTTCTCTCCTACTTATTTACAATTTTGGAAGCAGCTTTTAAAAGAGCAGTTTGTTGGGACATAAAATACAAACCAAAACCCTAACATTTCTCCCTGCTGTTGACGTTTGCTTTCCCCTCACTACACAGCTTACTCGCCAGCGTTAGCATGGCTTCCTTTTACAATACGTTACTAAGAGCCAAGGAAAAGTAATGATCTTTTCCTTGGCTCTTTGAATTACGAGGCGTCACATTGCTCGATTAAGCTTCAGTTGCTCTCTAGGGAAACTGGAGATGAAAATCCTTACTTCAGAGAATTGTCCAAATTCAATGAGATAACATATGTAAAGGGCCTGGCATGTTAAAATAGGGGTTCAGTAAATGCTAGCTCCCATATTATAAAGAAGGCAGCAGGAGACAGCACTGTTCAAAAGCACACATCCATAGGTATAGTCAGTTCTGCTGTAATACCACATATGCATTCCCCCAAATCACCATCATTCTACAAAATTGCACAATAAAAAGTACAGAGATCACTGGAATAATAAGCTAGGGGCACAACACTCAAAAACTTTGTCAGTGACGCATGGGAAAAGAGATAGGAACCTAATAGGATAGCACAGTTTTACACTTGTTAAATGGTTAAGAGGCACATAAATACAGTAAATATGGCATTTCACCTTGGACTTGAAGTTGCTTTTGAAGCTCTACGAGTCCTTAATAGTCTTTTTTTTATAATACATTTTTTTTTTTAAAGGATGATAATTTTGAGAAACAGTGACCCCAGGGCAAGTTTAGGCAGTTCACATTCTATTGTATGATGGGTGGGGGACAACATTTAGTGCCATGTCAAATGAGTTTCTTAAATTTTTATTTATTTATTTATTTATTTATTTATTTAATTTATGGCTGTGTTGGGTCTTCGTTTCTGTGCGAGGGCTTTCTCTAGTTGCGGCAAGTGGGGGCCACTCTTCATCGCGGTGCGCGGGCCTCTCATTATCGCGGCCTCTCCTGTTGCGGAGCACAGGCTCCAGATGCGCAGGCTCAGCAATTGTGGCTCACGGGCCCAGTTGCTCCGTGGCATGTGGGATCTTCCCAGACCAGGGCTTGAACCCGTGTCCCCTGCATTGGCAGGCAGATTCTCAACCACTGCGCCACCAGGGAAGCCCTATAATACATTTTTAAAAATTAATTTAATTTAATTTATTTATTTTTGGCTGTGTTGGGTCTTTGTTGCTGCACACGGGCTTTCTCTAGTTGCAGCGAGCGGGGGCTACACTTCGTTGCGGTGCGCAGGCTTCTCATTGTGGTGGCTTCTCTTGTTGCGGAGCATGGGCTCTAGGTGCGTGGGCTTCAGTAGTTGTGGCACGCGGGCTCAGTAGTTGTGGCTCGTGGGCTCCAGAGCGCAGGCTCAGTAGTTGTGGTGCACGGGCTTAGTTGCTCCGCGGCACGTGGGATCTTCCCGGACCAGGGCTCAAACCTGTGTCCCCTGCATTAGCAGGCGGATTCTTAACCAGTGCGCCACCAGGGAAGCCCTGAAGTTTGCTTTTGGAAGTGGACTTCGGAAGGGCTGCAGCTTGTGTGTTATTGTGAAATGTTAGAACGTGGGTTATCTGGGCAGGTGTGGCTCACAACCCACACTGTAAACTCAAGTAGCTGGTAGATGTTTGAGGTGTGAGCACGTGTGCATTTTTGCATATTCCTACAGGGCTTAGTTCAGCTAGGTGCAGTTTTCTGCATTCATTCGATGTTTTTTAAGGAAGAAATCAAGCATAAGCAAACAGAAAGTTTGTGCTAGGCACAAATTGTTCCCTAATGTATCACTTGCATTGAATGCATTTGTGTTTTCAAAACAAGCAGTATAGCAGAAATGATGTACTTAGCTGATGCTGTTGAATAAATGAATGAATAGTGGGTGGTCTAGATCAGTGATCCCCAACCTTTTTGGCACCAGGGACCGGTTTTGTGGAAGACAGTTTTTCCACTGATGGAGGTGGCGGGGGGGTGAGGGCTGGTTTCGGGATGATTCAAGCGCATTACATTTATTGTGCACTTTATTTCTATTATTATTACATTGTAATATATAATGAAATAATTATACAACTCACCATAATGCTGACAGGAGGCGGAGCTCAGGCCGTAATGTGAGGGATGGGGAGAAGCTGTAAATACAGATGAAGCTTCACTCGCTTGCCCGCCTCTCACCTCCTGCTGTGCGGCCCAGTTCCTAACAGGCCATGGATCGGTACTGGTCCGTCAGCCCAGGGGTTGGGGACCCCTGGTCTAGATGATAGAATAAGCATTATGCTACACTGTGGAAAGTACATTTGTAGCCTTTGGAATTGGATTTTTAAAAAACCATGGTCTTCTGGATTTCAAAAGTAATGGATAACTATTACAGAGCTTTTGATGCCTCCTCCTGCAGTGACCTTCAGTCTGTGCTTGGAAGAGCCCCTTCAGGGGTCGCTGGCAAAGGGAGGGGAGCTGTAAGGTTCCCTGCCCTCCTCCTCTTCAACCAGAGCCCTCAGGGTTGTATCTGCTTTTCTTTTTTGTTTTCTTTTGAAGAAAGGGTTCTGCTGCTAATTTACAAGTCTCCAAACCACCACTAGTGATTCAGTTGACCAAATTTTGTTTTACAAACTAGTTCTCAGGAATGTGTCTTTTTTTGAAGAAACATAATCCTCAGTTGGTACTATTGGGCTATGAATACTCCAGAATTAGTAGAATTTGACCAAGAAATACTCAAGTGGGGCTTCAAATTACCATTTTGCCTCCAAACTACTCAGCCAAGTCTCATCAGCAACGGTGCATGTGGGACTTCCTGTCAAATCCAATTCCAGTCTGGGCAGATCTCAGATGAAAGATGATGGGCATTTAAATCTAGCGCATTGATGATGTTCTCTTCTCTTCACAGACACCAACAACATGATTTTCTTTCTTTTCATTTTTAGAGAGCTGGATTGAAAGATGTCTCAACGAAAGTGAAAACAAACGTTATTCTAGCCACACATCTCTGGGGAATGTTTCTAATGATGAAAGTAAGTGCTTGAAACTCATTCTTCCATGGTGTCCTGGATGCGGACTGTGTCCTGATGAGGAATGGTGCTTCTAGAATGCTAGACTGGGGCAAGTTACCTGAAACAAGAGGCTCTCCAGCCATTTATGAAATACCCCAGGCCCTCCCTGTAATATCCTGCAGTAAGGAGTGCAATGCAGTCAGGTGAACGTGGAAACTGAGGCCACGGCACAAACTTGCTGTTTACACATTTTTATTGTCTGAGTCCCTAAAGACCCCATCTCAGTGATGCTCCAGTGGGAAAATGTGGACCTTGAATGGGAAAGGCCATTCCATGTAGATGTGGGTTTAAAGTGTGTCATGGGACTGTTGTTTTAGAGTCGTGAATGTCCTTGGTGTTTGAAAGTAACCGTTTCTCCTGGATCTTGGGCTAGAGAATTGGTATTAATGGACAGATACAAACTGCTCTGTTTACACCTTTCCCTGTGTTATGTCAGACTGGGGCTGTGGGTGCCTTATATTAAGAGCAGAAGACTACTTGGGACTTGTATTTGTTCCTAAAGCACTGCAAAAAGGGGACAGCTTATTATAAAAGTCATTTCCAGCAGGGACAGAGTGTCTCTCTTGGTTGGTAAAGAGCATCTCCTTAGTTCAATTTTCTCAAAGATTCAGGGAATCTTCATGGAAGATTTAGCCATACTGTTGTATGTCACAGTAGTTTTTCTTTTTCATTGCTGCATAGTACTCCACTGTATGCATATATCACAACATATATATCAATCTAAACGTTGATGGATATTTAAATTGTTTCAAGTTTTTGACTGTTTCTTAAGCATCTCTGAACATTCTTTTTTTAAGTGTATTTTATTGTGGTGGAATATACCTAACATAAAATGTATCATTTTAACGGTGTTAAGTATATAATTCAGTGGCATTCAGTACATTCCCCTTGTTTTGCAACCATCACCACCATCCACCTCCAGAACTTTTTACATCTCCCAGACTAAAATTCTGTACCCATTAAACAATAACTCTCCATCCCCCTTTCCCCCTAGTCCCTAGCAACTACTCTTCTACTTTCTGCCTCTATGAATTTGACTACTGTAAGAATCTCATTTAAGTGGAATCACATAGTATTTGTCCTTTTGTGACTGGCTAATTTCATTTAGCTTAATGTCTTCAGGGTTCATCCATGTTGTAGCATGTATCAGAATTCCCTTCCTTTTTAAGGTTGAGTGACACTCGCTTGTATGTATATACGACATTTTGTTTATCTGTTCATCCATGGATGGACATTTGGACTGTTTCTACCTTTTGGCTATTGTGAATAATGCTGCTATAAACATGGGTATACAAATACCTGGTCGATATCTGCTTTCAGTTCTTTTGGATATATAACCAGACGTGGAATTGCTGGATCATGTGGTAATTCTGTGTTTACTATTTTGAGGAACTGCCATATTTTCATGGTGGCTGCATCATTTTACATTCTCACCAATAATGTGCTAGAGTTCCAATTTCTCGACATCCTTGCCAATACTTGTTATTTTCTATTTTTCTGGGGGGGTTTTGTAATAGTCATTCCAGTGTATAAGGTAGTATCTAATTGTGGTTTTGATTTGTATTTCCCTAATGATTAGTGATGTTGAGCATCTTTTCATGTGCTTATTGACCATTTGTATATACACTTTGGAGAAATGCCTATTCAAGTCTTTTGACCATCTGTTAATCAGATTGTTTATTTTTGTTGTTGTTGAATTGTAGGAATTTCCCTAATGATTAGTGATGTTGAACATCTTTTCATGTGCTTACTGATTATTTGTATATATTCTTTGTAGAAATGTCTATTCAAGTCTTTTGACTGCTTTTAAATCAGATTGTTTACTTTTTTGTTGGTAAATTGTAGTTCTTTATATATTTTGCATATTAACCCCTTATCAGATATATGTTGTGCAAATATTTTTCTCTCATTCTTTGGGTTGCCTTTTACTCTGTTGATTGTGTTCTTTGATGCACAGAAGTTTTCAATTTTGATGTAGTCTATTTATTTTTTCTTTTGTTGCCTGTGCTTTGGTGTCATATCCAAGAAATCATTGCCAAATCCGATGTCATGAAGGTTTTACTCTATGTTTTCTTTCAAAAGTTTTATAGTTTTAGCTCTTATGTTTAGGTCTTTGATCCATTTTGAGTTAATTTTTATATATGGTATAAGGTAAGGATTCACATTCATTCTTTCGTTTGTGGATATCCATTTTTCCCAACACCATTTGTTGAAAAGACTGTGCTTTCCCCACTGAATGTTGACACCCTTGTCAAAAGTCATTTGACCATGTATGTATCTGGACTCTCTATTCTGTTCATTGGTCTATATGTCTGTCTCTATGCCAGTACCACACTGTTTTAATTACTGTAGCTTTGTACTAAGTTTTGAAATCAGGAAATGTGAGATCTTTAATGTTGTTCTTTTTCAAGATTGTTTTGGCTATTCGGAGTCCCTTGAGATTCCATATGAATTTTAGGATGGATTTTTCTATTTCTGCAAAAATGTGTTGTTAGGATTTTTATAGGGATTGCATCGAATCTATAGATCTCTTTGGATAGTATTGACATCTTAACAATATTAAGTCTTACAATTCATAAACACAGGATGTCTTCACATTTACTGATGTCTTCTTTAATTCTTTCAGCAATGTTTTATAGTTTCAGTGTACAAGCCTTTTGCTTCCTTGGTTAAGTTTATTTCTAAGTATTTTATTCTTTTTGGTGCTATTGTAAATAGAATTGCTTTCTTTCTTTTTTTAAATATTTATTTATTTGGCTGTGTCGGGTCTTTGTTGTGGCACGCCGGCTCTTCATTGCAGCGCGCAGGCTTCTCTCTAGTTGTGGAGTGCGGGTTTTCTCTTTAGTTGTGGCACAGGCTCCAGAGCATGTAGGCTCTGTAGTTTGTGGCACATGGGCTCTCTAGTTGAGGCGCGTGAGCTCAATAGTTGTGGCACTTGGGCTTTGTTGCCCCCCGGCATGTGGGATCTTAGTTCCCCGACCAAGGATCGAACCCGCATCCCCTGCATTGGAAGGCGGATTCTTTACCACTGGACCACCAGGGAAGTCCCTAGAGTTGTTTTCTTAATTTCCTTTTTGGTTTGTTCATTGGTAGTGCAGAAAAATGCAGCCAACTTTGTATGTTGATTCTGTATCTTGCAACTTTGCTCAATTCATTATTAGTTCTAGCAGCGTGTGTGTGTGTTCTTCTTCTGGTAGTATGTTGAATAGAAGTGGCAAAAGTGTTCCTCATCTTAGAGGAAAAGCTTGTAGTCTTTCCACTGAGTATGATGTTTGCTGTGGGTTTTTCATATAGGCTTTACTCTGTTAAAATAGTTTTCTTCTCTTCCTATTTTGTTGAGTATTTTTATCATGAAAAGATTTTGAATTTTATCAAATGCTCTTTCTGCATCAATTGAGATGATCATGTGGTTGTTCTGTTAATGTGGTTTATTATATGAATTGCTTTTTGTATGTTGAACTATCCTAGCATTCAAGTAATAATCCCACTTGGTCATAGTGTATAATCCTTTTAATACACTGTTGAATTATGTTAACTAGCATTTTCTTGGGGATTTTTGCATCACTGTACATAAAGGATATTGATCTGTAGTTTTCTTATAGTGTCTTCATCTGGCTTTGGTATCAGGGTAATGCTGGGCTTGTAGAATGAGTTTGGAAGTGTTCACTCCTCTTCCATTTTTTGGAAGAGTTTGAGAAGGATTGGTAGTCTGAATATTCTTGTGGACATCCTCTTTTATGAACTACCTGTTTGGGATTTTACTTGTCAGGTTTTGTTGCTGTTGTTGTTGTTTGTTGTTGTTTTTTGATTGTGCTATTTGTCTTTCCCTTAATGATTTGTAAGAGTTGTTTTTATATTTTGAATAGGAGATATTTGTCAGATAAAAGTATTGAAGTTTGTGGTCTGCCTTTTTATTCTTTTAGTGGTATCTTTTGATGAACAGAAGTTCTTACTTCTAATAAAACCCAGTTTATCAGTGTTTTTCTTTTATAGTTAGTGCTTTTGTGTCATATTCAGAAATTTTTGCCTACCTAAGGTCATGAAGGTTTTCTTCATGTTACTATCTAGAAGTTTTATTATTTTACCTTTTACTTTTCTATCAACAGACATCTGGAATTTTTATAAATGGTGTGAGGGAGGAATCAAAATTCTTTTTTTATTTTTAATTTTGACTGATAGAGCACCATTTTTTCTGAAAAGAATGTTCTTTACCCACTGGTCATAAATCAGGAGATCATATACATGTGGATCTATGTCTTGATCTTTATTCTGAATCACTGGTCTGCTTGTCTGTTTTAGAGCCAGTACAATAGTCTTTATTACTGTACCTTTTATGGTACATTGTAATACATGGTGGCATAAGACCTCTTTTTCAAGATGGTTTTGGTTAAGTTCTTAATATTTCTATATAGATTTTAGAATCAGCTTATCTATTTTCACATGCACAAAAAAAATCTAGGATTTTGATTGGGATTACATTGTATCCACAGTTAATTTCAGAAGAATAACATCTTGCCGACATCAAATTTCTAATCTGTGTATGTGCTTTAAACCTCCATGTGTTAGATGGCCTTTAGTTTCTCTCAACAGTGTTTTGTAGATTTCAGTGTAGAGATTTTGTACATCTTTCATTAGATTTATTCCTAGATAATTGATATTTTTCAGTACTATTGTAAGTAGTATTATTTTTAAATGTTTTCTAATTGTCAGTTGCTAGTATATGAAAATGCAATTTATTTTTTAGATAATGACTGTAACCAGGCACTTTGCTAAATTTGCTTATTATTTATGAGTTTACTATGAACATAATCATGTCACCGGATAATGATAGTTTTGCATTTTCTTTTATAGTCTTCATATTTTTATTTCTTTTCTGTGCCTTAGTGCACCTGCTGGGACCTCTACTGCAACGTTGAGTTGAAGTGGTGATAGCAGACATTATTGCCTTGTTCCTTACCTAGGGGAAAACACTTAATGTTTCACCACTAAGCTTGATGGTTGTTATGAAGTTCTTGTAGGTATCATTATTGAATCCCTGGTTTGCTGAGAGACTTTTCTTGAATGGGTGTTGAACTTTATCAAATGGTTTACTGAGCTGATCATATGTTTTTCTCCTTTATTCTGTTAATGTTGTGAATTACATTGATTAAATTTTTGAATGTTAAACCAATCTTGCATTCCTAGAAGACACTGCACTTGGTCAAAAGTTTAATTTTTGTATTTTTCTAGGTTAGATTGACTACTATCTTGTTAAGAATTTTGACATCTCTGTTTATGAGATTTATTGACCAATGATTTTCCTTTTATCCTCATCAGGTTTTGGCATCAAGATTATACAGTCCTTATAAAAAGATGTGGAAACTTTCTTTTTTTTCTGCTCTTTTGAAAAGTTTGTGTAAGATTGGCTTCATTTATTTCTTAAATATTAGGAAAAACTTAACACTGAAGTCATCTGGGTTTGGAGTTTTCCTTGAGGGAAAGTTTTTAATGATGGATTCAGTTTTTAAAATAGCAATAGAATTATTCATATTTTTCTATTTCTTGTTTTGTTACTTTAAGCAAATTTTTATTTTTAAGGAATTCATTTCATCTAAATTTTCAAATTTATTTACATGATATTGTTTAAATTTTCCTTTTATTACTTTTTGTCATGTTTTTAGCATCTACAGTATTGTCCTCCTTTCATTTCTGATATGTTTTCTCTATTTTTCTTGATCAGTTTTGCCAGAGTTTATCAACTGTATTAGTCTTTGCAAGTATCCAACTTTCGGCTTTTTTTTTTTTTCTCAATTTACATCTTTTAAAAATTTCCTTTACTTTTGCTCTTTTCTCTAGTTTTTCCTTCCTTATACTTTCTTTGAGTTTAATTTTTTGTCTTTTTCTATTGTGAGATAGACATCTAGATCATTGATTTTCAACCTTTTCTAAGATAGACAGTTAAAGTTATAAAATTTCCTCCAAGTACTACTTAACTGTATCACATAATTCTTCTGGTGTCATACTTTCATTACCATACAGTCAAACTTACTTTCTAATTCCTACTGTGATTTCTTATTTTACCCATGATTCATTTAGAAATCTATTGCTTAATTTCTAAAAACTTGGGGATTTCCTAGTTGCCTTTCTGTTACTGATTTCTATTATAATCCACTGTGGTCAGAGAACATATTCTGTATGACTTCAATATTTAAAATTAGTGAGACTTGCTTTTTTGTCCAAACATATGGTCTATTTGGCAAATGCACATGTATGCTTGTAAAGAATGTGTATTCTGCTGTTTTTGGATGGAATGTTCTGTAACTATCAATTAGGTCAGGTTGGTTAATCATGTTATTCAGATGTGCCATATCCTTATGGATTTTGTTGTTGTCTATAAGGTACTGGAAGAGGTGCTATATTGTGGTTATCTGTCTCCTCAGTTTTGTTAATTCCTGCTTTACGTGTTTTGAAGTGTTCATTTCTTAGAAATTTAGTATTGTTGTATCCTCTTGTTGAAATGATCCTTTTTATCATTATTAGATGTCCCTCCTTATTTCTAGTAACTTTTTGCCTTCAAGTCTATTTTGTCTGATATTAATATAACTACAGCAGCTTTCTTTTTTATTGGGGTTGTTACGGTGTATCTTTGTCTTTTAATTTTCAACCTTTCTGAATTCAATATTAAGATTTTTTATATAGTTTTAAAAAGCCAGTCAGATAATCTTTATCTTTAATTGGAATATTTAGATCATTTAAATTTAATATAATTACTTACATTGTTGGGCTTAAATCAACAAGCTTGGTACTGTATTTAATTTTTATTTCTCCCATCTGACTTTATTTCTTTATTCCTCCCTTGTTCCCTTTTTGGGAAGGATTAATGTAGTTAAATATTTTTAATGTTTTTCTCTGCTAGCTTTCCAATTAGATATTCTTTTAGAGTGTTTCTCTCGGGGATTACACTATGTACCCTTCCTTTCATGTCTGCCTCACATTAATCCTTCCCCCACTTCAAATACAGTGCACGAACACTGTCATAGTTTAACCTCATTTACCACTTTCCCACCCTCTGTGCCATTGCTTTAATGTATCTTACATCTACATATGTTATAAGCCCTATAAGACATTATTATTATTATTGTTTTAAATATTAGTCATTCACATATTTTAATATGTGAATGTATTTATTCACATATTTGCCCTTTCCAGGGCTCATCATTCTTGTCAGCAAGTCCATGCTTCCATCTGGGATCATTATTTCTTTAACCCAAAGAAACTCCTTTGCTATTTCTGGTAGTGCAGTATAGAGTAGTATAGATCATGAAAAACATTGCTATTTCACCTACATTTTTGAAGGACATTTTTGCTGGATATAGAATTCTAGTCTGGTAAGATTTTTTTCCTTTCAACCCTTTAAAACTTTTATTGCATTGTCTTCTGGCTTCTAAAAGTTAGTCATCAGACTTACTTTTACTCCTTTGAATACAATGTCTTTTTGTCTCAGGCAAAAGATTTTTTTCCTTCTCTTTAGTTTACAGCTGTTTGACTATGATGTACATAAACATGGTTTTCTTATATTTTTCCTTCTTGGGTTCACTGAGCTTCTAGCATCTGTGGGTTGTCATTCATGAAATTTGTAAAATTGTTCACCATTGTCTCTTCAAATATCTTTTCTGCCCCATTCTCCTTTATCTCCTTCTGAAATTCCAGTTACATGAATACTAGACCTTTGACTGTACCCCATATGTTTCTTACGCTCTGCTCTGGTTTGTCCATTTTTCTCTCTTCATTCTTCAGTTTGGTGTATCCTGTTGACATCATTTTCAGTTCTCAATTCCCATTTTCTGTCATGTCTAGAGTCTGCTATTAAGCCCATCCAAGTTATCTTTTTTTTTATAGTTTTGTGGTCTATTTTCATTTATTTATTCATTCATTCATTTATTTATCTATTTATTTGGCTGCACTGGGTCTTAGTTGTGGCATGCGAGATCTTCGTTGTGGCATGAGGAATCTTTCTTTAGTTGTGGCATGCAGGATCTTTTATTTGCAGCATGAGGGATCTTTAGTTGTGGCATGTGAACTCTTAGTTGTGGCACATGGTATCTAGTTCCCTGACCACAGATCCAACCCGGGCCCCCTGCATTGGGAGCTTGGAGTCCTAGCCACTGGACCACCAGGGAAGTCCCCTACCCAAGTTATCTTAATTTCAGATATTGTATTCTTTCTTTTACGGTAGATGTTCAGTTGATTCTTTTTTTTTTAATGCAAATCTCAGTTGATATTCTACATTTTTCGTCTGTTTTGTCCATCACTTCCTCTATTTTGACTGTCCTTTCCTCTATCTCCTTAACCTTACTAACCATAGTTATTTTAAAGTCTCTGTCTGATAACTCTAATATCTCAATCATCTCTGGATCTATTTCTATTATCTGTTTTTTCCTTGGATTTCAGGGTTTTGGTCTTGTTTTTCAATATACCTTATAGTTTTTGATTCCGTGCTCGACATTATGGATGCAAAGTTGGAGAGGTTTTGAGTGAATGATGTTAACATCCTCCACAGAGTGTTAAATTTTGTTCTAGCAGGCAGATAGAGAACCAGCAAGTCTCCTTGATCCTGTCAAGCCTTGGTTAAGTCCAGTCTATTTCAGTTTTGTCCATACTACCAGAGTGTCATCTTTACTCCTAGGTCATAGCTTTTCTGGGTCCACAACTGAAAGCCCTGGGTATTTACGAAGTTCCTTCTACCTTGACCCAGCTTGAGCTCCAACTTCTGACACCCTAGCTAATCAATGACCAGCTCTTTAGCCTCTAAGCTGATGTTTTCTCTTTGGTTTTTTTGGTTTCTCACTCTCTGCATGTGCAGCATAGGAATGGCCTAAGACTTGAGGGGAGTTTGAATGCAGGCATGTCTGTCTTCTTCTCTTCTCTCTGGAATGTTGCTTCTTATATCTTAGCCACTCTGTCATCTGCAAACTCTGACTTCAGTCTCATCAGCCCAATAGACTACACTCTTTGCTTAGGTTCCAGTGTAGCAATTTAGAAATATCCTCAGGAACAAATCTAGGGTTGATATGGAGCTCATGTTGGTGCCAGTGCTAGATCTAAAACATGGGCCACCTGACTCCTATCAGTCCATATTTTGTTTTTGCTTTCAAAACGCAAAAATACTACATTAAAGAAATATACCCACTGGCTATACGAGTCATGCGTGTATGTATTTGAAAAATGTAGGGGAAAGATATGAGGAAGAAAAATAATTGCCTCTATCCTGCTATCCAGAGGTAACCACTCTTGATGTTTTTGTATTTCCTTCTGGTTGTTCTTCTAAGCATATGTTGTTAAACAAAGTTTCATATATGTATATATTTATAGTTAATATGTATATATAGCTATCATCTGTTAAGCAACGAGAAGTGCTTTAATTCCAATATCTCATTCAGTTATCACAGTGGTCCTAGGAGGTAACTTATTCTTATGAGCTTCAATTATACATGTGAAAACTGAGGCTCAAAGGTGTTACGTAATTTTCCCAAAGTTACACGGCTGGTAAGTGGTAGAGCTAGGATTTCAGCCCAGGTCTGTATGTGTGCCTTTGAACATTAGGCAGTTAGTCTTTGCACTGTTCTGCCTCTCAGAAGGTAATGCTTCAAAGACTTGCCATTGAGGATTTCATACCTTGTCCATAGGGATACCAAGGCCAGAGCTAGGAAGGCCCACCACTCCCTCTCAGTGGCTGATTGGTATGTTAATACTTGTCTGTGCCTTGTCATCTCTTCCACTCGACTGAAAGCCCCATGAGGGCGGCAATGTTGTGTGGTTCACTGTTGTAACCCCAGGTCTTGGCACATAGTGGGGGCCTTAGAATATGGTTGAAGTTTCAAAAATTAATTTTTCTCTTAATTTTAGTATTTTAAGAATGTTTTGGATTGTAAAAGACAGTAACCTGACAGTGGTTTAAACTGTGTAAATATTTACTATCTTATTTAACCAGAAGATGAGAGGTAGAAAGTTCCTAGGTTTATTCAAGAGCTCAACATCATCCGGGACCCAGGCTCTGTATGTATTTCTGCTAAGTCTTCCAAAGTTGTTGGCGTTTTGTCCTCATGTTGGCTTGTGACCTCATGGTCACAAGATTGCTGCTTCAGGTCCAGGATTCAGGTCCACATTTAAAACAGATGGATGGGGCAAGGGGAGGCACCAGGTAGCTTTCCTCTTATGTGTTTTCCTTTTATCAGAAAACAACAATAGGGACTTCCCTGGTGGTCCAGTGGTTAAGACACTGCACTTCCATTGCAGGGGCATGGGTTCAATCCCTGGTTGGGGAAATGAGATCCCTCATGGCATGCAGAGCAGCCAAATAAATAAATTAATTAATTAATTAATTAATTTAAAAAAAGGAAGAAGAAGAAAACAGCTTTCCCAGAAGCCCTCTGTAGACATTTTTTTTACTTTGTTTGTTTGTGTCCAAAACTTTATCTAGTAGCTGAAAGGGAAAAGATGAGAGTGAATATTTGTCAAAATAATAGAAAAGAGTAGAATTATGATGGTTGGATTGCCCCCACTTCAAATCCAGCCTGTCTCTTGTTTTTATACAGCCCATGATCTAAAATATTTTTTTGTTTTGTTTTTTCCTTTTTCTTTTTCTTTTATTTTTTTAAATTTTTTAAAAATTTTATTTATTTATTTTTTTATACAGCAGGTTCTTATTAGTTATCCATTTTATACATATTAGTGTATACATGTTAATCCCAATCGCTCAATTCATCACACCACCCCCTGCCCCCGCCACTTTCCCCCCTTGGTGTCCATACGTTTGTTCTCTACATCTGTGTCTCAGCTTCTGCTCTGCAAACCAGTTCATCTGTACCATTTTTCTAGGTTCCACATACATGAGTTAATATACGATATTTGTTTTTCTCTTTCTGACTTACTTCACTCTGTATGACAGTCTCTAGATCCATCCATGTGTCTACAGATGAACCAATTTCCTTCCTTTTTATGGCTGAGTAATATTCCATTGTACATGTGTACCACTTCTTTATCCATTTGTCTGTTGATGGGCATTTAGGTTGCTTCCATGACCTGGCTATTGTAAATAGTGCTGCAGTGAACACTGGGGTACATGTGCCTTTTTGAATTATGGTTTTCTTTAGGTATATGCCCAGTAGTGGGATTGCTGGGTCATATGGTAATTCTATTCTTAGATTTTTAAGGAACCTCCATACTGTTCTCCATAGTGGCTGTATCAATTTACAATCCCACCAACAGTGCAAGAGGGTTCCCTTTTCTCCACACCCTCTCCAGCATTTGTTTTTTGTAGATTTCCTGATGATGCCCATTCTAAGTGGTGTGAGGTGATAACTCATTGTAGTTTTGATTTGCATTTCTCTAATAATTAGTGATGTTGAGCAGCTTTTCATGTGCTTCTTGGCCATCTGTATGTCTTCTTTGGAGAAATGTCTATTTAGGTCCTCTGCCCATTTTTTGATTGGGTTGTTTGTTTTTTTAATATTGAGCTGCATGAGCTGTTTATATATTTTGGAGATTAATCCTTTGTCTGTTCATTCATTTGCAAATATTTTCTCCCATTTTGAGGGTTGTCTTTTTGTCTTGTTTGTAGTTTCCTTTGCTTTGCAAAAGCTTTTAAGTTTCCTTAGGTCCCATTTGTTTATTTTTATTTTTATTTCCGTTACTATAAGAGGTGGATCAAAGAAGGTCTTGCTGTGATTTATGTCAAAGAGTGTTCTTCCTATGTTTTCCTATAAGAGTTTTATAGTGTCCGGTGTTACATTTAGGTCTCTAATCCATTTTGAGTTTATTTTTGTGTACGGTGTTAGCAAGTATTCTAAATTCATTCTTTTACATGCAGCTGTCCAGTTTTCCCAGCACCACTTATTGAAGAGACTGTCATTTCTCCATTGTATATCCTTGCCTCCTTCTTATAGATTAGCTGACCATAGGTGCGTGGGTTTATCTCTGGAATTTCTATCCTGTTCCATTGATCTATATTTCTGTTTTTGTGCCAGTACCATACTGTCTTGATTACTGTAGCTTTGTAGTATAGTCTGAAATCAGGGAGTCTTATTCCTCCAGCTCGGTTTCTTTCCCTCAAGACTGCTTTGGCTATTCAGGGTCTTTTGTGTCTCCATACAAATTTTAGGATTTTTTGTTCTAGTTCTGTAAAAAATGCCATTGGTAACTTGCTAGGGGTTGCACTGAATCTGTAGATTGCTTTGGGTAGTATAGTCATTTTCACAATATTGATTCTTCGAATCCAAGAACATGGTATATCTCTCCATCTGTTGGTATCATCTTTAATTTCTTTCATCAGTGTCTTATAGTTTTCTGCATACAGGTCTTTTGTCTCCCTAAGTAGGTTTATTCTTAGGTATTTTATTCTTTTTATTGCAGTGGTAAATGGGAGTGTTTCCTTAATTTCTCTTTCAGATTTTCCATCATTAGTTTATAGGAATGCAAGAGATTTCTGTGCTTTAATTTTGTATCCTGCAACTTTACCAAATTCATTGATTAGCTCTAGTAGTGTTCTGGTGGCGTCTTTAGGATTCTCTATGTATAGTATCATGTCATCTGCAAACAGTGACAGTTTTACTTCTTTTCCAATTTGTATTCCTTTTATTTCATTTTCCTCTCTGATTGCCGTGGCTAGGACTTCCAAAACTATGTTGAATAATAGTGGTGAGGGCTTCCCTGGTGGCGCAGTGGTTGAGAATCTGCCTGCTAATGCAGGGGACATGGGTTCGAGCCCTGGTCTGGGAAGATCCCACATGCCACGGAGCAGCTGGGCCCGTGAGCCACAACTACTGAGCCTGCGCGTCTGGAGCCTGTGCCCCGCAACGGGAGGGGCCGCGATAGTGAAAGGCCCGCAGGCCCGTGCACCGCGATGAAGAGCGGTCCCCGCACCGCGATGAAGAGTGGCCCCCACTTGCCGCAACTAGAGAAAGCCCTCGCACGAACCGAAGACCCAACACAGCCAAAAAAAATAAAATAAATAAATAAAGTAGCTATTAAAAAAAAAAAAAAAAAAAAACTTCTGGAGATAAAGCTCCTGATGATTCAAGAGAATTTTAAGCCTCTGTGATGGTCCAGGAGGGAAGTCCTCTCTATTAAAAAAAAAAAAAAAAAAAAAATAATAGTGGTGAGAGTGGACATCCTTGTCTTGTTCCTGATCTTAGAGGAAATGCTTTCAGTTTTTCACCATTAAGAATGATGTTTGCTGTGGGTTTGTCATATATGGCCTTTATTATGTTGAGGTAGGTTCCCTCTATGCCCACTTTCTGGAGACTTTTTATCATAAATGGGTGTTGAATTTTGTCACAAGCTTTTTCTGCATCTATTGAGATGATCATATGGCTTTTCTTCTTCAGTATGTTAATATGGTATATCACATTGATTGATTTGCATATATTGAAGAATCCTTGCATCCCTGGGATAAATCCCACTTGATCATCGTGTATGATCCTTTTAACGTGTTGTTGGATTCAGTTTGCTAGTATTTTCTTGAGGATTTTTGCATCTGTATTCATCAGTGATGTTGGTCTGTAATTTTCTTTTTTTGTAGTATCTTTGTCTGGTGTTGGTATCAGGGTGATGGTGGCCTCATAGAATGAGTTTGGGAGTGTTCCTATCTCTGCAATTTTTTGGAAGAGTTTGAGAAGGATAGGTGTTAGCTCTTCTCTAAATGTTTGATAGAATTCACCTGTGAAACCATCTGGTCCTGGACTTTTGTTTGTTGGAAGAGTTTTAATCACAGTTTCAATTTCATGACTTGTGATTGGTCTGTTCATATTTTCTATTTCTTCCTGGTTCAGTCTTGGAAGGTTATACCTTTCTAAGAATTTGTCCATTTCTTCCAGGTTGTCCATTTTATTGGCATAGAGTTGCTTGTAGTAGTCTCTTAGCATGCTTTGTATTTCTGCGGTGTCTGTTGTAACTTCTCCTTTTTCATTTCTAATTTTATTGATTTGAGTCCTCTCCCTCTTTATCTTGATGAGTCTGGCTAATGGTTTATCAATTTTGTTTATCTTCTCAAAGAACCAGCTTTTACTTCTGTTGATCTTTGCTATTGTTTTCTTTGTTTCTATTTCATTTATTTCTGCTCTGATCTTTATGGTTTCTTTCCTTCTGCTAACTTTGGGTTTTGTTTGTTCTTTCAACAGTTCGTTTAGGTGTAAGGTTAGATTGTTTATTTGAGAATTTTCTTGTTTCTTGAGGTACGCTTGTATAGCTATAAACTTCCCTCTTAGAATTGCTTTTGCTGCATCCCATAGGTTTTGGATCATCGTGCTTTCATTGTCATTTGTGTCTAGGTATTTTGTGATTTCCTCTTTGATTTCTTCAGTGATCTCTTGGTTATTTAGTAAAGTATTGTTTAGCCTCCATGTGTTTGTGTTTTTTACATTTTTTTCATTGTAATTGATTTCTAATCTCATAGCATTGTGGTCAGAAAAGATGCTTGATATGATTTCAGTTTTCTTAAATTTACTGAGGCTTGATTTGTCAGCCAAGATGTGATCTATCCTGGAGACTATTCCGTGCACACTTGAGAAGAAAGTGTAATCTGCTGTTTTTGGATGGAATGTCCTATAAATATCAATTAAATCTATCTGGTCTATTGTGTCATTTAAAGTTTGTGTTTCCTTATTAATTTTCTGTTTGGATGATCTGTCCATTGGTGTAAGTGAGGTGTTAAAGTCCCCCACTATTATTGTGTTACTGTCGATTTCCTCTTTTATAGCTGTTAGCAGTTGCCTTATGTATTGAGGTGCTCCTATGTTGGGTGCATATATATTTATAATTGTTATATCTTCTTTTTGGATTGATCCTTTGATCATTATGTAGTGTCCTTCTTTGTCCCTTGTAACATTCTTTATTTTAAAGTCTAGTTTATGTGATATGAGTATAGCTACTCCAGCTTTCTTTTGATTTCCATTTGCATGGAATATCTTTTTCCATCCCCTCACTTTCAGTCTGTATGTGTCCCTAGGTCTGAAGTGGGTCTCTTGTAGACAGCATATATATGGGTCTTTTTTTTGTATCCATTCAGCAAGCCTGTGTCTTTTGGTTGGAGCATTTAATGCATTCACATGTAAGGTAATTATCGATATGTATGTTCCTGTTACCACTTTCTTAATTGTAATGGGTTTGTTTTTGTAGGTCCTTTTCTTCTCTTGTGTTTCCCACTTAGAGAAGTTCCTTTAGCATTTGTTGTAGAGCTGGTTTGGTGGTGCTGAATTCTCTTAGCTTTTGCTTGTCTGAAAATCTTTTGACTTCTCCATCGAATCTGAATGAGATCCTTGCTGGGTAGAGTAATCTTGCTTGTAGGTTCTTCCCTTTTATCATTTTAAGTATATCATGCCACTCCCTTCTGGCTTGTAGAGTTTCTGCTGAGAAATCAGCTGTTAACCTTATGGGAGTTCCCTTGTATGTTATTTGTTGTTTTTCCCATGTTGCTTTCAGTGATTTTTCTTTGTCTTTAATTTTTGTCAATTTGATTACTATGTGTCTTGGCATGATTCTCCTTGGGTTTATCCTGCCTGGGACTCTCTGTGCTTCCTGGACTTGGGTGGCTATTTCCTTTCCCATGTTAGGGAAGTTTTCGACTATAATCGCTTCAGATATTTTCTTGGGTCCTTTCTCTCTCTCTTCTCCTTCTGGGACCCTCTATAATGCGAATGTTGTTGCGTTTAATGTTGTCCCAGAGGTCTCTTAGGCTGTCTTCATTTCTTTTCATTCTTTTTTCTTTATTCTGTTCCGCAGCAGTGAATTCCACCATTTTGTCTTCCAGGTCACTTATCCGTTCTTCTGCCTCAGTTTTTCTGCTATTGATTCCTTCTAGTGTATTTTTCATTTCAGTTATTGTATTGTTCATCTCTGTTTGTTTGTTCTTTAATTCTTCTAGGAGTTTGTTCTTTAATTCTTCTAGGTCTTTGTTAAACATTTCTTGCATCTCCTTGATCTTTGCCTCCATTCTTTTTCCGAGGTCCTGGATCATCTTCACTATCGTTATTCTGATTTCTTTTTCTGGAAGGTTGCCTATCTCCACTTCATTTAGTTATTTTTCTGGGGTTTTATCTTGTTCCTTCATCTGGTACATAGCCTCTGCCTTTTCATCTTGTCTCTCTTTCTGTGAATGTGGTTTTTGTTCCACAGGCTGCAGGATTGTAGTTCTTCTTGCTTCTGCTCTCTGCCCTCTGGTGCATGAGGCTATCTAAGAGGCTTGTGCAAATTTCATGATGGGAGGGACTGGTGGTGGGTAGAGCTGGGTGTTGCTCTGGTGGGCAGAGCTCAGTAAAGCTTTAATCCACTTGTCTGCTGAAGGGTGGGGCTGAGTTTCCTCCCTGTTGATTGTTTGGCCTGAGGCGACCCAACAGTGGAGCCTACCCAGGCTCTTTGGTGGGGCTAATGGCAGACTGTGGGAGGGCTCACGCCAAGGAGTACTTCCCAGAACTTCTGCTGCCAGTGTCCTTGTCCTCATGGTGAGCCACAGCTACCCCCCACCTCTGCAGGAGACCCTCCAACACTAGCAAGTAGGTCTGGTTCAGTCTCCTATGGGGTCACCGCTCATTCCCCTGGGTCTTGATGCGTATACTTTGTGTGTGCCCTCCAAGAGTGGAGTCTCTGTTTCCCCCAGTCCTGTTGAAGTACTGCAATCAAATCCTGCTAGCCTTCAAAGTCTAATTCTCTAGGAATTCCTCCTCCCGTTGCTGGACCCCCAGGTTGGGAAGCCTGACGTGGGGCTCAGAACCTTCACTCCAGTGGGTGGACTTCTGGGGTGTAGGTGTTTTCCAGTTTGTGAGTCACCCACCCAGCAGTTATGGGACTTGATTTTATTGTGATTGTGCCCCTCCTACCATCTCATTGCGGCTTCTCCTTTGTCTTTGGATGTGGGGTATCTTTTTTGGTGAGTTCCAGTGTCTTCCTTTCGATGATTGTTCAGCAGTTAGTTTTGATTCCGGTGCTCTTGCAAGAGGGAGTGAGAGCACATCCTTCTACTCCGCCATCTTACTCTCTCTTGTTTTTTAAAGAGTAGAGAAAAAAGGAGAAGCATATGTGACAGCGACAATATGCCTGAAATATTTACTATTTGGCTCTTTACGGAACTTGTTTGCTGACCCCTGGATGAGACGAATCATGAGTACCTCTTTGGTTGTCACGTTACTACCTTGAATAAAACTGGGGTTTGATTAGCAAGCAGAAAAAATGAAAGACTAGCTATTGAGTGGCAAGCTAAAGGGTGTGCTGTAGAGTTTATCTCTGAGCCACGCCAAGCAGGTCAAAATGCCTTCTCAGGGTGATTTGAGAGAGGTCAAAATTCCACCTGCTGAAAAATATTTCCTCCACTGGCCTGAGTAAGAGCTGGGCATTAGCACCAGGAGGGTGCTGGTTCGAATGAAATGGAGTGGGAGGATAATCAGTTTATTAGCCTAGAAAAGACTATGAGCCTTTATAGATCATGTTGGCCCACTCTCCAGTTTTATGGATGAGGAAACTGAGGCTCAGAGAAGGGAAGTATTTGTCTAAAATCTTACTCTTGGATAGTGCTAAAACCAAAATTGTAAACCCAGGTTTTCTGATTTCTATGTAATGCTCTTCCTGTTATGTCCCTTATAGCAGCTCAGAAAAGATCAGTTTAATTGAGTAACTAGAGCTTCAGGGAGCATGAAAAAATGGGACATGGGACATTTTGATGGAATACAGTTGGGAAGAAAACCCTGGACCAGTGAGGTCAAGCCCTGAATGCCTGATGAGTGGGAGTCTGAATGAGAGTGGATGGGTTATTTACCATAGTTAGGGTCAAATGAATTTTCATTCCCAACCTGAATAAGTTGCAGTTTATCCCTGGTAGATGTCAGCAGATCTTTATGTTTAGAAACATATGACATGCCTACCAACAAATAGGGAGACTATGACTGTAAAATATTATCAGGTTCATGACTGGTTAGAGCATTCTATCTAGAGAGGAAAGCTTAGCAGTGTGCATTGATGAGAATTGTACAGGTTGGAACAGAAGTTTCTGCAGAAATTGGGCCCAGAAGATTCCCTGCGCACTTATTACATATAAGACTCTGTGGAAAGCCCGAAGTTATACATGGAAGGAAAGAGCAGGGAGCCAAAATTAAAATATATTCAGCATCAGGCAGCGTGCTTGGCATAATCACAGCCACTCTTTCCTCTAATACTCTGGGAGGGAGGTTTTTTTTAATTTCCATTTTACAGATGAGGAAACTGAGGATCAGAGGTTATATGACTTATAGCCTGGCAAGTAAGTGGTAAAGAGTCAAACTTAGAGCTGTCTGATTTTATAGCTGGTTCTCTGTCTACTGTATAAACTCTCTCTTCTGTGGGTCCCTGCTCTCAAAGAATTTTCATTCCTGAAGGGAAGCTAAGGCACATGCTTGAGTATTAATAATGCAAGATTGTATGTGATAAATTCCACTTGAATTACGCAAGGTGTTCTACCTTGCCATACCAGGTATGTTCCTGGACTCCAGCACGACCTCACTGGAACCTTGTTAGAAATGCAGAATCTTGGGCCGACTCCAGACCCACTGAGGCACACTCTGCATTTGAACAAACCCCCAGGTGATCAGATTGCTTGGTAAAGTTTGGGAGCAGTCACAAAGTTGGAAGGTGACCAGGGAAGGCATCTCAGAGAAGGTGGCATTTGCATTGGGCCTCATAGGATCCATGTGGTTCCTTTAAGTAAAGGGCTGGGAGGCAAAAGGCCACAAGGCAGGTTTTGAGCTTGGAGGGTTTTCTACATTGTCTGGAGCAGAGAGATTGAAGAATCATGGGAAACAGGGCTGAGAAGGGGAGTTTGGGCCATATTGTGGAAGGATTTGGATTCCCACAAGTGGTTTGGAGCTTGATAGTTAAGGTGCCACTGAAGGAGTTGGGTGGAGGAGTGACAGGTCAAAGTGGAGTTTTCAGAAGGCTAGTGTGGAGGTTCTCTGCAGGTGGGTTAAAGCCAGGAAGGCACTTCAGGGGCTTCCACCTGGTCCAGGTGAGGCGATGACGCTGTAGACCAGCATGGTATCAGTAGGATGGAGAGAATTGGAGAGACTGGGGTGATAGGATGGGTCCAAAGAGCAGGAACCCCGTGGGGTTCCTTGGGATTCCTGTTTCCCTCCTTGGGAAACAGAACAAATTAAATATAAGCCCAAGCCCGCTAGTCTTCAGGTCATCGTTTCCTTAATATCTAAATCAAATGACTTCAGCCTCTATCTTATATCCTAGGCAGGAGTCCAGAGTTTTCCCTTTATCGCCAAGAGTTATCAGGCTCTGTGTGTGTGTGTGTGTGTGTGCGTGTGTGTGTGTGTGTGTGACAGTCCATACTGAGTCCCGTTCCCTCTGTTCTTTGACAGCTCTTAACAACTGCCATCCCCCATCCTGCCTGCCCCACTGGAATGTCCCTGCTTCCTTTATCCTCCCCAACCCTTCACCAACTCATCGTGGCAGTTACTGACAGACTGGTGGTAACAGAGGATATTTATAACACAGGGACAGGAAAAGTTGGAATTCATCAGCACGGTGGCGTAAAACTGGGGTCACAGTGGGTCACAACCTAATGTGACTCATCATTAACATATTAAAATCTCATCACATTTCAGGGCTCACATTTCAGGGCTATATTTGTGAAAGTCACATATCTCACTCCACTGAGCATGTCAGGTTATTATTCCAATTTGGGATCTTATAACTCCATAAGAAGGGGTTCCAGAGAAATGTGGTTAAATTAGTCCATATTCCCATCAAGTTGTGGACAAAAGCCCCCATCCCCACCAATAGCAGAAAGGTTCTCAGACAGCTCCTAGAGCAAGGGCAGTGGCTTAGAGTGGGAAGTCCGGGGTGGGGAAGTTCACAGAGAGTCCTCCCATGATGGCTTTAAAAGCTGAATTGTCCTCGTGGGGTGAACGCTGCAGTTTTAGTCCTGGCTGGGAACTGAGGTACAACACTGCTGGAGAGCTCAGGAGGCCCAGTGGTTAGGTTATGATTTAAGACAACCCACCGACTCTTCCCCTTTCTCAGCCTCCATATCCATCACGGGCTGCCCTTTCTGCCCCCTGAGTGTCTATCTGTCCTCTCCTTGTGGAGAATTAGGCTCCCTCCTCTGTGTGTGGAGCACACTGCCAGGACCCTTGTGCACCTCCGCTCCCTCCCTCCACGGGCCCTCAGTCCCTGAGGGGAAGGGAGCCTGTCTGATTGACTGTGTGTCGCCAGCACTTAATATGGAAGGCCTGGTACATAGTAGGTGCTCAGTGAGTGTTTATTCAGTAATGGATGTTAGCAAAGCAAAATACTATAAAGCCATGCTAGATTACGAGTAGTAGTTGTAATTCACTTTCAGTTTTTGGCACTCCAGGACCACTTAACCATTTGAAGAGGTTCTTCCTTCTGACGGTCCCTCCTTAATAGAGTCTTTTAATTTGTTCAAAATTAATTAGAGTATTTTTGAATGGATAATACATTCATACAGTCAAAAATCAAAATGCTGTAAAGGTACTCACTGAGAAGTCTTAGTCCCACCCCTGTCGTCCCTCCTGAGCTCCCTAGTGGGAAACATTTTTATTTGTTTTTTTATGCATTCTTCGAGTATTTCCAGTGTTTATTGTGTATTCTTCCAGCATTTGACTTTTTTATGCAAATAAAAATTCAAATATATGTTCTTTTTTTGCCACTTTCTTACACACAAAAAATAGCACCCTATATGCATTTTGCCGTGACTTGCTTTTTTCACTTAATAATAAACCCTGGCGTGTTCCATATGAGTAAGAACAGAGAGAGCATTCTCATTCTTTTCTTGCTTTTAATCTTCTTTTTTTCACAGCTGTGTAGTATTCCACTGTGAGCATGTATTGTGATTTAGTTAACTAGATGAGCGCTGGGCTGTTTCCAACACTTTCGCTGTTACAGCCAAGTTGCAGTGAATAACCTCGTGTGCGGTCGTTTCCCATGTTTCCAGGAGTAGCGGCAGGATCTGTTCGCAGACGTGGGACTGCTGGATAAAGGGCATGTAGGATTTCAGTAGATTCTGTGAAATGTCTTTCCATGTGGGGAGGCACCATTTTGCTCTCCCCCTGCAAGATAGGAGGCACCTGTTTCCCTATGGCAGAAAACTTCAGGGCAGAGTTGTGTCGTTGTGGTTTGGATTTTTGCCAATCCGATATGTGAGAAATGGTATTGTAGTGTAGCTTTCATTTTCATTGATTGAGATTGTCTTTTCACATTTCAGGAACATTTGCATTTTTTCCACCAACTCTGTATCTTGGTCTTTTTCCTTGTGGTTTTATTGGAGCTGTTTCTGTGGTGGGGAGGTGAGACCATTGCCTGTGGTTGCAGTTTTCCCAAGCGGGTCATTATCTTTGTACTTGCAGTGTGTTTTTTTCCCCCACATAGAAGCTTTAGATTTTTTTATGTAGTAAAATTTCTCAATATTTTCTTGTATGGCTTTGGGTTTTGTATCAAAGTTAGAAAGGCCCCTTCCTACTCCAAGATTATGAAGGAATTCACCCAGAGGAGGTGAAAGGAAGCAGGTGTGGGCCCCCTCAGAGCAATGCTGCCAACATCCCAGTTTTGTTTGGGACTTAGCTCTGTTCCCACGGGGAGAAGGGTTTGCTGCCAGGGGCTGATGCACACTGCCAAAGGCCTGGTCCAGGCACCCTGAGCATCAGCTGATGCTCTTTGCAGGGGCTGGAAAGGAGGTAGATAAGGGGAAATGAAACGTTTGGCAGCCCCATGTTCCCAACAGGTGAGGTCTGGCCAGGTGCAGCCTGATTAGGATAATGAAAGGAAATAGAATTAGAACTTTGAAGTGAAACTTGAGATTCACATAAATTTGAACCGTTCTTGGGATTTGAAAAGAAGTAATTAATTTAGAAATGTTCTCTGTCAATGTTAAACTCTGCCACATTGGCTCTAGGCAGGAAGTATTCTAGAATAGGTTCCCAAATATCATGAATTCAATCAGCGTAGAGGCAGAAAATAAATGATTAGGTAGATAGTTCCCTGAAAATCTCTAGTTCAGTGCCACAGGTTTAAAGAGAGAATGAGGCTCGTAAATGTTTGGATTCAGGGAGGTTGAGATGTCAGCTAGCCTGGGTCCCTTTCCTGGCTCCATTGCTAAACTGTGTGACCTCAGACAAATTGCTTCACTTCTCTGAGCCTGTTTCTTCCTCTATGAAAGGGGATAATACTCATAATTAAACCTAACATTGATTAAGCACTAAGTATATATCAAGCACCATATTTGATGTTTCACATGCATTAAATTATTCACTGTCTCAGGAAGCTATGAAAATTAAATGCAGTACTGTGAAGAGCTTTGCCCAGTGCCTGGCACATTATAAGACCCCAGTGAACGTTCCGGATAGTATTGTTATTTTATATGCTTACTGCAATCAGATGGGTAGGCTCAGCATTTGACTGTGGTTTTATCTTAGCCATTCATTCATTCCACAAATACTTCCATGTGTGGGTGCTGGAGACACAATGGCAAATGTGGTCTATGCCCTACAGAGCTTACAAACCAGCAAGGCAGATGCACTGGTCAGCACGTAGCGACCACACCCTGTGACAAGGGCTTCGCCAGGGACCAGCCAAGGTGCTGTGGGAGCACAGGGGAGGAGTGGATAACTCTGGCCCAGATACAGGACTTGACAAACCCAGGCCTACGGGCAGGACAGGGATCCAGGTACACGACCTCTCCGGAGGAGTGACGACTGTTATTGTAATCGGGAACACGTAGATAGCACGTGCCTTGTGCCAGGAGTGGTTTAGTTAACCCTCACAATTAGGGCTTGGTACTATTATTACCCCTATTTTACAAATAAGGAAACTAAGGCACCAAAAGTTTGTTTGAGGTCACACAGCTAGCAAGTGAAGGAGCCAGGATTTGAGCCTGGAAATTTGGTCCCAGAGTTAATATTAGGAAATAGATCCAGAAAAGGGAGTAGAGATGCTCACCATTGGGAATTGGACCAGGATTCCCTGGGCGGGGACGTATTAGGAATCATAATTGAAAAGTGGGAGGGAACAGAGTGTCAGGGAGAAGTCCAGGCACTGGGCAGCATCTCGGTGGGAGGAATTTTAAACAGATGCTGCTCTCCGGCTTTGGTAGGACGAGCAGGGTGGGCCTGGAGGGTGGATGGCTCCGTGTGTGCCGTGAATGGCTCCAGGAGTCTTGTCAGCCTGGAATTCGGCCTTACAGGATGAATCTTGTTTGGTTTGAGGCCTTTCTGCCTGTTAAAATGAAGAGGCATTTGGGAAGGCCAATTCCTAAAGTCTCTCCCAACCATGGCTATTTCCATCTTCCTAAGATGTGCTCTCCTGTCCTCTTTGTCTAGCTGGCTCCTTCTTCTCCTTCAGATCCCAAGCCTGGGCTCGTACCCCACACTTGGTGCTGCCATAGCATCTTGGGCCTGCCCTTCTCAGCTCTTGCCCAGGACTTGCATTTTATTTGCTGACAATCTGAGCTCAAGAGAGCAGAGACCATGTCTGCTTTTTCTCCCCGATTAGCCCCTGGCATAGGGCTGGAACATACTAGACACTCAATAAATATTTGATGAACGAGTGCATGAGTTACCAGCACTTCTGGCGAATTAGGATTGAGAGCCATCAGATAGGAGGGTCAGGCCTGGGTGTGACACATAGTCTCTTTGGGGAAAAAAGGCTGGGAATGAAGTCACCAGTGTCTGGAGGGAAAGGGACCTGCAGAGGTGGGAGGCACCTGTTTGATGACTGAGCGGAGGGTCCCTGTTGGCTCCGGGTAGACCAATTCTTATCTAAATACTATCAGTAGCTGCCACATGCCCATCACTGAGTGAGGTCCAGTCTCCACTCACGGGCCGCATGGCTTCCTGCAGATTTTTCAGCCTCACGCAAAGCTCGATTTCCTTACTTATAAAATAGGGATATAGGGGACTTCCCTGGTGGCGCAGTGGTTAAGAATCCGCCTGCCAGTGCAGGGGACACGGGTTCGAGCCCTGGTCCGGGAAGATCCCACATGCTGCAGAGCAACTAAGCCCGTGCGCCACAGCTACTGAAGCCCACATGCCTAGAGCCCGTGCTCCGCAATAAGAGAAGCCACCACAATGAGAAGACCACGCACCACAACGAAGAGTAGCCCCTGCTCACCGCAACTAGAGAAAGCCCGTGCACAGCAACAAAGACCCAATGCAGCCAAATAAAGTGAAATGAAATGAAATGAAATAAAATAAAAATAAAACTAATTAATAACACTGTTGGGAGGAATAAAATGAGATGGCATATGAAAAGTGACGCACAGTGCCTGGCTTAAGTACTTGGCCAATGTAGGCTATTAGTATTGTTATGGTATTCTTTTGAAATGTATCTAGTTTTTAACATATTTTATGATATTTAATCTTCAAACCATCCTTGTAACATAAGTTATGATTCTCATGTTTTTAGGTGAGGGCCCTCCAACTTGGATGAGTCAAGTGACTGCTTAGGCTCCCACAGAGTTAGGGGCAAAGCTGGAATTCAAAGCCAGGTCGGCCTGCCCTCAAAGCTAGTTCTCTTACCAGTGGTTGGTATCAGGAATGGGCCCTAACAAAGTTTAGTTGGGAAAAAAAATCTGACACGATAGAGACGGGTATCCCCTGAATGGGAGACACTGTGGTGGAATCCCAGAATGGGGAACTTTTCTGGCTCCAGGCAACAGACCATTTGCCTTTTCCCTCCCCCAGGACTTTTCTCATGCTGCTTGCTCCCCCTGGAGTACCCCTGCCCTCAGCATCCTTCTCTCAAAGTCTGACCTGTCCTTGCAAAGGTGACTGAGTAAAAAAACAGGTTACAAGCCAGGATGTGCTATGTGACCCTCACTTATTTTAAGTTAGGTGTGTGTGTGTGTGTGTGTGTGTGTGTGTGTGTGTGTGTGTGCTTGGTTGTGAAAGAGAACATTGAGAAAAAGACTGGAGGTAGATAGGATAAAGAGTTGACAATAGTTTGTTCTACTGAGAGGGGCTTGTGTTTCCAGAGATTTCTATTTTCCCTATGTACACTACTATGTATAAATAGATAACTAATGAGAACCTACTGTATAGCACAGGAACTCTACTCAATGCTCTGTGGTGACCTGAGTGGGAAGTACATCAGAAAAAGAGGAGGTGTATGTATACGTATAGCTGATTCACTTTGCTGTATAGCAGAAACTAACACAACACTATAAAGCAATTATACTCCAATAAAACTTGAAAAAAATAAAAAATATTTTCCAAATTAAAAAGCAAATGAACATGTATTATCTTTGCAAACAGTAAACAAGGTTGTCTTTTAAATTCTGACCATCTCTTCAAGGCCAGCTCAAATGCCACGTCCTATTTGGAGCCCTGATGTCCCTTGCTGTGTGTTTGCCTTGCAGAGTCCCTGTCGATGCCGTTGTGTTTGCCCCTGTAAACCTTCCCGAGCAGAGAGGCGGCCTCCCTTGCCTGCTTCCCACAGTAGATCCCAGCTGAACAGAGTCACTCCAAGGCCTCCCAGCCAGAGCAGCCCAGGGCAGCCTTTGCCATGCAGCTCCTGCACTGATGTTTTCCAGCTCTTAGCTCTTAAGTTCATTTCACTCAATCCTCCCGAATATCTTTCCAGGTAGGCATTATTATTACTGTCAGTTTAGAGACCAGAGACTGTCTTAAAGATTGAACGGGATTACTAGATGTCACAGAGCACCGCTTCAGTGCCCTCACTCCACTCCACCGCTTGACCAGGACCCGTGCTGCAGCCACCTTGCTTCTGGTTGATCTTTCAGGTCCCCGTGGCTTTATCTGTCCCTCACCTTCTCCACCCTACCCCTGACTTCATCCCACCTTCCTTGACACCTGGTTCCCATCTCTGGCCCACTCAGGGCTCAGCTTACTTGTGGCTTCTTCTCGGAAGCCTCTCTTGACAGGCCCTGCTTTTTCATGCAGCCTGGGTTGGCAGGATCCTCCTTGCCTACCCACAGGACAGCATTTATCACTTCTTACTGAACTTGGCCTCTCTCTCTACTGTTCGTCTTTCTCTTTCCCCAACCAGACCAAAGGACAAGAGCTTAATTTCTTTATTCTCAGTGTCTAGCTGGCATACATTAGGTATTCAATGAATTTTTGTTGAATTAATTAATATGATCCCTTCAATAGCCCTTTAAAATGACCAGTTTTACAAGTGAAGAAAAATGAAGCTCAGAGGTTGAGGGGTTTTCTCAGTCATGGCCAGTAAGCTTTTAAATTGATTTTAGAATATAGACCTTTCAACATGTGGCCCACGTTGACTGATGTGTTGAAATTTAAAGAAGCAGAGAAAAAAAATACCCTGCCAATTCTAGGGGGGGACAAAAATGTAAATCATGGGCCAGCATAAGCTGGACAGAGATATATTTAGGTTGTTTATGTATTTTTCCTTGTTTAAAAAAATGCAATTGATCTTGTTTTTTAACATAGCCTTTCAATTATTTACTTAGTGTAATTCCTAGGAGTTGGGCTTGTTAGGCCAAGTGACTGGATATTGTAGATAGCTCTCAGTATCATTGCAAAATTACTTACCAAACCACTGTACCAGTTAACACTACCTTCCGAGAAATGAGAGAATGTCAGTTTTACCATTTACACACCAGCACTGGAGATTATTATTTAAAATTTTTGTTGTTCTCGGAGGTATAAAGTTGTGCCTCATTATTATCTTCTTTTTATTTCTTTGTGAACAGCTGAGGTTGAGTATTGTTCTTTGTGTCTGTCTACCTACATTCTTCTGAGACTCACGCTCCTTTTCGTGCTATTTGTTTTTAAGATTGTTGAAGACAGTTGTGAAAGGCAGACTCAACTATTTAATTAAGTGTGAATGGAAGGCATTGGCTGGAGCGAACACAAAGATAACTAAGATACCATCCCTGCTTTCTTCTTTTTTTTTAAGTTGAGATATAATTGACATACAAGACACTATATCAGTTTCAGGTGCACAACATAATAATTTGATGTTTGTACGTATTGCAAAATGATCACCACAGTAGTCTATAAACATCCATCACCACACATAGTTACAGAATTTTTTTTCTGGTGATGAGAACTTGTAAGATCTACTCTCTTAGCAACTTCCAAATATGCGGTTCAGTGTTGTTAACTGCAGTCACCATGCTGTCCACGGCATCCCCGTGACTTATTTATTTTATAATTGGAAGTATATACCTTTTGACTCCCTTCATCTATTTCACCCCCCACCTCCCCACCCCCTGGCAACCACCAGTCTGTATCTGTTCTTTTTATCTATGAGCTTTTTTTTTTTGTTCCACATGTAAATGAAATCATATGGTATTTGTCTTTCTCTTACTTAATTTCACTTAGCATAATGCCCTGAAGATCCATCATTATTGTTGCAAATGGCAAGATTTCATTCTTTTTTATGGCTGAATAATATTCATATATATATAAAATATTTTCTTTATTCATCTGTCATTGGATGCTTAGGTTGTTTCCATATCTTGGCTATTGTAAATAGTGCGACAGTGAACATGGGATGAGGATATCTTTTCTTATTAGTGTTTTCATTTTCTTCAAGTAAATACCCAGAAGTGGAATTGCTAGATCATGTAATAGTTCTATTTTGAATTTATTGATGAACCTCCATGCTGTTTTCCATAGTGGCTGCACCAGTTTACATTCCCACCGATAGTGCGTGAGGGTTCTCTTTTCTCCTCATCCTCACCAGCACTTATTTCTTGTCTTTTTGATAATATCCATTCTAAAAAGTGTGAGGTGATATCTCATTGTGGTTTTGATTTGCACTTCCCTGATGATTAGTGATGTTGAGCATCTTTTCATGTACCTATTGGCCATCTGTATATCTTCTTTGGAAAAATGTCTATTCAGATCTTCTGTGCATTTTTCAGTTGGATTGTTTGGCAGGGGCAGGGGGTTTGCTATTGAGTTGTATGAGTTCTTTATATATTTTGAATATTAACACCTTATCAGATACATGATTTGCGAATATTTTCTCCCATTCAGTAGGTTGCCTTTTTGTTGTTTTCGCTGATTTCCTTTGCTGTGCAGAAGATTTTAAGTTTGATGTAATCCTACTTGTTTATTTTTTGCTTTTGTTTCCTTTGCTTTTGGTATCAAATCCAAAAAGTCATCACCAAGATGAATGTCAAGGAACTTACTGCCTATGTTTTCTTCTATGACTTTTATTGTTTCAGGTTTTACATTCAAGTCTTTAATTGGTTTTGAGTTAATTTTTGTGTATGGTGTAAGATAGTGATCCAGTTTAATTGTTTTGCAAGTTGCTGTCCAGTTTTCCCAACACCATTTATTGAAGAGACTGTCCTTTCCCCATTGCATATTCTTGGCTCCTGTGTCATAAATTAATTGACTGTGTGTGTGGGTTTATTTCTGGGCTCTCTATTTTGTTCCATTGATCTATGTGTCTGTTTTTATGCCAGTATTTTACTCTTTTGATTACTATAGCTTTGTAATATAGTTTGAAAACAGGCCTCCTTGCCTTCTTAAGTAGGATCTTCTTAAGTAGGATATGCAAGTCAGAGAGATGGATATGGATATGCATAGAAATAATGATCCGGATGGCTAAACCATTTGACTGAAAGACAAGTAATGGGGTATGGAAGAACAGAGTTAAGATTAATGATTCCTGACTTGGAGGCTTCGAAGAGGTGGTGTTGTATATTCTAAACCGGAAAGGATGACAAACATTTAGAAGTAACTCCAGGTTGACAAAGCAGCATGAACAGATGTTGAGCCCAATGATGTATTGGGACATTTTGTCCCTGAGAACATTTAGTGTTAGTGTTGTACCAGTTAACATGGTTTTGGAGGCAAGGAAGTGAATACCCAATGAAAAGAGGATTTATTAACTCAGAAAATTGTGTTATCTCATAAAGAGGCAGCAGTTTTTAGGGTTGGTTAATCAGAGGCACATCATGACATTCAGAATCCCCAGGTTTTCCCCCTTTTTCTCTCTGCTTTCCTTGGCATTGACTTTGTCCTCAGGCTGCTCTTTTCCCAGTTGAAAGTTTACTGCTTCACTCCAATTATCTACTCACAGCTGTGTTCAAAAGCAGGACAGGCCAGTGTGTCTCTTCTGTTTCTTCCCCTCCTCCCTCCTCCTTCCTTCCTTCCTTCCTTCCTCCCTCCCTCCCTCCCTTCCTTCAGTTTTGGAGGCCAGAAATTGACATCAAGGCCCCCATTCCTTTTTGTTAGGGAAAAATAACTTTCCCAGAAGCACCCAGAGGGCTCCTTCTTAATCTGATAGGCCACATCACCATGTCACATGCCCCACCTAATCCATCAGGGACTAGATGACATAAAATTACCGTGATAGATTTAAATTAATCAACATTCATCTCTCTAGGATTTGAGAGGGGATAACCCTCCCTAAACACGTAGTCCCCTTTAAATTGGGATTCTATTAATAAGGAAGAAGGTGAGTATGTACAATTGTTGAATGAGCAACAACAATATCTTCACAGTTTTTATGAGCAGACATTTTAATCAGAATTATACCAATATTGATAAGCTTTCATCAAGGAAATATTTTCTGAGGGCAACTTTATTAAGCTACTTCCTTTGCAGTATATTTTACTTTCTTCCACTTTCATTTTAGTTTTACTTAAATTATTTTCACAAGTACAAATTCTTTCCCATATAAATCTTATACCACAGATTTATTTCGTTGATTGTTTTACATGTTCCTATTAAATTTTGCTGATTATATTTGTAGGTTTTGACATTATTTTCTTTTGAGACTGTTATTTGTACCAGTTTTCTTGGGTCAGATTTTGTGGGTCAAGAAATTTTATTATTTTTTTATTTACTATTTCTTTTTGCTGCACCATGCGGCTTGCAGGATCTTAGTTCCCCTACCAGGGATCAAACCTGCGCCCCTGAAGTGGAAGCGTGGAGTCCTAACCACTGGACCATCAGGGAATTCCCTAGAAATTTAATTTTATGTTGATTATTTCTATCAATAATCTTCATTAAGAATTGGATGCAACTAATTAAATCTATTTCTCAGTTAATTCATGATAAAACTGTGAGCAGTTCTTCTTAGGTATGCAAAGATTGATCTGTTGTTCAGATGGCTGTGTTGCAGAGGTCTGCAAACTAGAACCCCACAGACCAAACCTGGCCTGACACCTGTTTTCGTAGGGCTGTAAACTAAGAATGATTTTATAGATGGATATTTGTAATCTGTTGGATGAAAGGGAATGTGAGCTTTGAACCCCAATTAAGAAAAATGTTACCTGCTCCCCCAAATTAATTTCATTTTTAATTAATAGACCTGTATTACAAAAATTATAATCAACTAGTATTATTATATTTTGAATTTTGTCAATATGGAAATGGAATTTGTTTTCTCTCGTGTTATATAAATATTGCATAATATTTTTGATTTTGCCTCTTGGCTCCCAAATCCTAAAATATTTACTAACTGGCTCTTTACAGAAAAAGTTTGCCAACCCCTGTTCTATTGTATTGCTAACCTGATTCTTCTGAACACTTACACTCTCCCTTCCCTACACTAACTGTCTGTTCCATTGGAGTTACAAGGAACAGATAGTGTGCAAAGTCAGTGTGTTCTTAGGGTCAAAATCATCATGTCAAATGTCCAGCTTCAGTTGCGAACATAGCACGTTGGGGGAGTGCAGTCATATTGTTCAGTGATGAAGAGAGATAGCTCTTCAAACTGTAACATATTATGTCAAATAAAAATACAAATTGATATAAGAGTTTTCCGTAAAAGTCAGTTTCTCCTTTTTCTCTTATTAAAGTGTGATAAATTTAACATGTTAGAAAAGCCAAAATATCATTGCTTTCAAAGCATCAACATTTGAGGGCAACGTAGTCTTTTGAGACTTGGGAGAGCTGAAAGGCCTTGTACGTTTTCCTACTGAAGTTCACTCCTTTTTCTTTCATTTAACAGATGAGGAAAAAGAAAATAATAGAGCATCCAAGCCCCACTCCACTCCTGCTACTCTGCAATGGTAAGTTCCATTCTGAGCAAGTTCTCTCTTGATGGGAAGCTCATATAACTATGTCTTCCTACAGATAGGACAGCATATTACTTGGATATTTTGACATTGTCATAATAACTTGACATCCAATAGCCCATATGCAATCAGTTTAATTTGTAAGTATGCATAAAATACTCAACTTAGGCATGGACAGGAGATTTGAATTTTCATATTTATTTTATTTGGGAGTAGATTTTTTTTTTCCATCATCAAAACACTGGCAAGAACTGGATTCCACATGGATGTTATTAATTGATTTTAATGGAGTCTATTATTTTAATAAATAATGTTCCAGCCAATTATAGAAACAGGTCTGTTCACCCCTACCAATGAACTCTTAATAAATTAATAATTTATTGCAACTATACTACATTTATTTTAACATTAATACAAATTATCTACTTGAGTGGCTCTCCCTTTAATATTTGGAATTCCTGGACTTGATGTTATAGTTAATGATGTTGTTTAAGTGTTTGCACCCATGGTTGGTATTTACAGGTAAATTCTCCTCTAAGAGTTTTACTTAGAAATTATGTTGTAGCTTTGAACACCAAAGCTATTCTATACCTGAGACTCACCTCTCAGAAGAACTTGTCAGTTAAGTGCTATTACTACTCTAGTTCAGCCCAGCGAAGCTGAAGGAAGTAAGGAACAAAGGGGAAGGAGAGAGAAGTGGGGAGGGGAAAGGAATGAATCTACTGTGTGCCAGCCTGCATGCTAGGCACTTTGTATACATGCCTCATTTCATTCTCACAATTCTGTGAAGTTGGTATTGTTATGCCCATTTTACAGATGAGGAAAATAAAGCTTAGACAGTTAAATCATTTGCCTGAATATACACATAGCCATGAAGTGGCAGAGGCAGGAACCTGGCTGGGTCACTTTAATTGCAAAGCCTATGCTTTTGAAGAAAGGAAGAGAAAAACCAGGAAGGATGGAGAAGAGAGACTAGATCAGAAAAGGAAGCAGATTGGCTCTAATGAGCAAATCATATTAGATTCTTTTGACTAATCCACCCACAGGTGAGAGGAAAACAACACTGGGAGAAAGCATTCACAAATGTAACTCAATCTTCTCTAACAAGAGTCTCGGTAGTCAACTTGTTTTGCTACAAGGATAGCAGAGGTTGTTTTCAAGAGCTCCATTTCCAGCCTTTTGGCTTGTTTCCATCAATGTGTCCCTCCATTCTTTTTCTCATTGCATTTGCTGCTTTTTGCTTTATTTAAAATTCTACTCTACTTCCCTGGTCAAATCTCTCCCTGCATCCTTCCCCCCCAAATTATGGTCACACAGATTCTCATAATGCTAGCACATTGAATGAGGCATCAACATAAAAGACTTTGGGAGTGAGAGTTTCTAGAAATGCTAGGAATCAACAGACGCTCTTGCTTTAATAACCTGAACATGTCGTACATTTCAGAATAAAAAATTTGAAAGGGACTAGAAGAAAATCACCTTGTTCATGTCTGTTTTTCTGTGATTCTCTGACATTTGCCTGGCAACAGCAAGGCTGTAGATAGTGTAATCTCTTAAATCAGACTGCCAGGAATTAACTCCCAGCTCTGCTTTTCTAGCTGTGTGAACTTGGGCAAGGTCCTGCACCTCTCTGTGCCTCAGTCTACCTGTAAAATAGAGATGGCAGAAGTATTTACCTTATATCAGGGGTCTCCAACCCCCGGGCCGTGGACCGGTACTGGTCTGCAGCCTGTTAGGAGCCGGGCAGCCCAGCAGGAGGTGAGCAGCAGGTGAAGCTTTACGTGCCGCTCCCATCGCTCACATTACCACCTGAACCATCGCCCTGCCGCCCGCCCGTCCATGCCAAAATTGTCTTCCATGAAACGGGTCGCTGGTGCCAAAAAGGTTGGGGACCACTGCCTTCTAGGGTAGTTACAAAGAGGAAGTGAGTTCGTATATACAGAGTGCTTGAACAGTGTCTGGTGTAGGGTGGGTGCTAGGTAAATCTTAGCAGCCATGGATCGCTCAGCAGACCTCTTCCTTCGGAGTCCCACAAGGACATCCCAGAATAGGGCTTCCCTCCTTCCTGACATATGCATTATCAGTTCTCCTTCTACTGTACGTAATTCTATACAAAATATCGGTTTTTCTAAATAAAAGGTCACATAGATCACTCCAGAAGAAATTTCATCCTCCAATTCACAGAGTTAGGCAGTGGATTTGTTTTGATGAAAAAAATCTGTTTTCAGAGTCACATCAGGTTTGAAAATGTATAAATTTTAGTATTATTATTATCAAAAGGCAACAAGTTGTTCAAACATCAAATTTTCCTCCAATTCCCTTTATATTTTTAAGATAGAATTTTAGTTATTAACTAATTTAAGAAATGTTTACTGAGCACCTACTGTTTGCTAGGTCCTATTCTAGGCTTTGGGAATGCAGTGGTGGATAAGACAGACCAAGAATAGGGGCTGATGAGAGAAAAAGTTGGGTGATAATTTTAAAAATTATTATATTAATGATAAATAAATCAAAAAGGAATGTATTAGATACGGATACGTGCTGTGCGGAGAATTAGAATTGGCTGATGTGATCATATCCCAGAGGCTATTTTAGGTTGAATGGTGAGGGAAAGCTTCCCTTAGGAGGTGATATTTAAGTGGACATTTGTATGACAAGAAGTCCTCAGACACCATGACAATGTTAAAATCAGGGAGATGTTCTAGGCAGAGGGAACATTTCAGGTCAAGCTCTCCCAGAGGCAGACTCTGAGCAGAGCCGTGCCTACAGGTGGCTTATTAGGTAAGGCACCCAGTATTGACACCATGAGGGTACGAGGGGATGGGCAGAGGGGGTCTTGGGCTGCGAGGAGGCTACAGTAGAGGCTTCAGCGATCTCACAGGGAGTTCTGAAGCCAGGGTGGGCCTCAGAGATGAATTGAGGCAATGGATCCAGGTTTTTATTCCCCCGTCTTGCTCATCACTGCAGGTAGTTTGCCCCCAGGGAGGGGATATAACTTTGGTGGGGTTTTGTTTTTTAATTATTGGAGTATAATTGCTTTACAATGTTGTGTTAGTTTCTGCTGTACAGTGAAGTGAATCGGCTATATGTATACCTATATCCCCTCCCTCTTGGACCTCCCCCCCCGCCCCCATCCCACCCATCTAGGTCATCACAGAGCACCGAGCTGAGCTCCCTGTGCTACACAGCAGGTTCCCACTAGCTATCTGTTTTACACGTGGTAGTGCATTTATGTCAAACCTAATCTCCCAGTTCATCCCACCCTCCCCTTCCCGCCCTGTGAGGGGGCATAGCTTTGGGCGAGGCAGTTCCCATCCTGCTGAGGACAGCTCCCCAGGAAGGATTCAGCCTCAGCAATCAACGTCTCAGCGGCGGGGAAGAACGCCTCAGTCCTGAAAGGTAACCTGGGCAAAGACCACAGTATCCGCCACTCTCTCCAGGCTGGAAGCAGGCTGGGCTTGTTCAAGGAACTGCAGAAGGTGGCCCGTGTGGTTGGAGCGTAGCCAGCAAGGAAGACAGCAGTACAGATGAGGTGGGGGAAGGAGGCAGGGGAGTATGTAAATAGCAGGGAAGAAAAAGTAGGACATTTCTCTAAACTTAGGGATAGAGTCATGCTTAAAACCATGGTGGAGGACATGTGACATCCTATATCAAGTTCCACATGAGTAAACTTTTTTAGACTAGAGTTTCAGTATAAAAACTTTGTCTCTCAAAAGGAACTGGATGTACCCTCCACTCTACAAGGGAAAGTGATATAATTTATACCATATGCCCCTCTTTGCTCTGGCTGCCAGGGAGTTCAGAGCGAAATCTGATGTTTATATACTTTTTAATCTCTTCCCTTTGTCTAATTTTTTTCTTTTTGTGTTTATTTTGTTAGCTTTTTAGAAAAAGGCAAGGTGCAAATAAATTCAACAAATACACATTTACATTTAAATTTTATTTTATTTACACAAAAATACATTTCCTTATTTTAAAATGAAAACATTACAGATAAGGTTAAAGTTCACCTCCTCCAGAGCAGCGCTGTTACCAGTGAGAAATATGTATGTGTGTGGATGTTTGTGCGTACATCCGTGTGTGTGTGTGTGTGTGTATATATATATATATATATATATATTTTTTTACTGTCCCTTGCCTATGCATTTACATGCATAAGTACTGATAGAAGTTTCTGAATTGTGGTTTTTTATTTAGTATTTTCTCCTTTATAAAAAGAATACAGACATAGAACTCTAAAAATATTGTTCCACAACCTGTCACACTGTTTTGATCCACAGCTTGCTTTCTCTCCTTAGTCAAATATCCTGAAGCTATAGCCAGACTCGTCCCCAAAGAACAACCTCATTTTAACCGCTGCACAGAATTTCATGTAAGACATTAGCAGACTTCAGTTCGCCATTTCCCTCTTTGACCGACATTTAGGTTGTGTCCCAATCTCATCTTTGCCTTTACACATAAAGTCCCAAAGAACATCTTCATGTGTCCCCTCACACACCTGCTGAAGTGTTTCTTCTGTATGGGTATCAGGCAGTGGAAGTGCTGGGTGCACGGAAAATGTTAACAGGATTGCAAAATTGCCCACTCTAATGGCCTTACCATTTTATATTCAGCCGAAGTATACAAAATGCTGTTTTTTAAAAAACAGGAACCTAGCTCCACAACACGGCATCTCGTCCTCCGAGGCATCTGTATCCTTCACGTTGTCCCCTCTCTCCAGGGGTAGCGGGCAGCCCCAGGAAAGGACCTTGGCCTCACCGCCAAGGTGGTAGCCACTGGCCTGATAGTGCCCAGTTCTCCCAGGACGCTTGGCTTGTTCCTGGAATTGGTTTAGGAGCTATTTGCCTCTCTGCCTTCCCCCACCTTGCCGAGAGCCCCTCCCCATCGCCCCAGAGACCATCCCCACTCTAAGAACAAATAATACAACAGCCAAGCAGCCGAAAATAAGCAGGGCCACGTGACCTGGAGGCAGTTCCCAGCAGAAAACAGGCAAATATTGTCAAATGCCTTCCGCCAAACCCTTTCCAGCATCCCATCCTTGGTCATGAGGTTAGTAAAGCCCAACCCACTGGGGATGGTGAGCCCTGCTGGAATCCTGGCCACACAATAACCTCTATTCACAAGGAGGATTTCGGCAGGGAAAGCAGCCTGTCTGCTGTCCTGGCCTACTCGCTGCCAGCACGTGTCCCCCTCCACTGCCCCGCCCTCTCACACACCTCTCTTGTTGCCAGTGTCACTCTGAGCTCCTGTGCGCCATCAGCGGGGAGACACTTCCCTGTCTGCAGTTTGCAGGGAAAGGGAGGCCCTTCCCCAAAGGAAGAGGATTGAAGACCAAATTGTCACTTTCGTGGGAGACATTTTCCTTTCTTTTGAAAAAATAAAAATGAGGCTTGGGTGATTGCTAGGCTTTCAATATTTCAAATCAATATGAAACAAAATAAATTTGGTGTTTCTCTTTAAAATGTTCTCGGAGGCCAGAGGTAGAAAATTGGGCTGGATACTGTGCCAAAGAAGTACGGTGACGTTTTAGACCCGGCCACAGCTGCTAGACCAGACCCATGGGATGTCACCAATACCTGACGTTGTGCACCCATTTCTGATTTAATTCTTTATTCAACGGTGGCATAACCTTATTTGCTCTCATAGTATGAGTTAGTCCACCTCATTCCAGAAAGGGAGGCTAAACATTTTTAGCTCTGAATGTAACCAGAAGTGACATATAGTGCCAATAGGCGTGACTGTGTCCCGCTAGAAGTCCTCAGCCAGAGATGGAGAAAGGTAGCTTAAGCAGGACAACATGAAGGGTGTAAATGTCTCAGAGAATGAGATGCTATGTTGTAGACCTAGGTTCTTATTTTTAGAAAATATTTTGTGCTGTGAGTGAAGGTATAAAATGGTAAAGCCATTTGAATGGGCAACTTTGCATCCTGTTAACATTTTAATATGTGCATCCACTCCTGGATACTGACATGGAGAAACACTCCCCCAGGTGTGCAGGGGGACACACATGAAGATGTTCTTTGCAGCCCTATTTGTAACGGTGAAGTGGAGATGAGTAGAGGCAGGGGAGAGATGGAAAGGGAAGATTGAAGGGGGTGGTTTATGGTAGAGGATGGTGCCAAAATCCCCTCCGCTGCCATTCGGGGCCGCCAGCGCTCTGGCTGCCAACCTCTAGCCTAGGCCCCGACAGGTGGGTTAGCAGCAGCACAGAACTTGTGACGCTCTGCTACTAGACTGCCTAGTTTTTGTCAAAAAAAAAAAAAAAAAAGAAAAGGACTTGATTAATCAAAAAACGAACAGAGGGATGCCAGAAGCTGGCTAATCCCAGGCCTTTCTGGAACACCACTTTGGTAGCTTGTAGGCAAAGCACAAGATTTGGATTAGATTACTCCAGATTCTGGTCCAGTTGAGTCATTACAATGGCAGAAATAAATCCCTGATTCAGTCCATGGCTGAGCAGGGACCAAACTTACAGGTTGAGCCAGTACCCCTGGTGTGCCAGGCTTACCCCAGCTCATGTTGCTGGCTGAGCTCACTGGATCTCACGAAAACCGGGTAGAGGAGGCAGGATTATTACCCCTATTGGAAGAGGAGGAAAAGCAGGCAGGCAACTCAACACAGCAGATGGTCTCAGTCTCACTCCACCCACGTGGGGGAAATGCCTGCCTCCTCAGAAGACCCTCAACCAAGGGGAGGCGGGGCCAGCAAGGTCCTAGGAGAAACACCAGGGACCCACCTGAACTCGTGTTTGAATACCCAGCAGCAAATTGTGGGCTTAATTGTTGCAGTTTAATAAAATAGATTGGGTGGTTTTTGTTTATTTGCTTTGGCCTTCTGTAGAATCCGAGCCCATGTGAGCCAAATGCCACCACTTTGTACTTACTTATCATCTGGTGGTGTTCTCTCCTTGGTTCCCATCTTCCTTCTGAGAAACTGTCGGCTTCCTAAAGGCAGTGGTGGGGATTGCGTCTTCTCGTTCACCGCTGTATTCTGCGGTGCCTGGCGCATAGTAGGTGCTCAATAGGTAATGCTGACTCACTGAGCACATGGATGTCAGTCCCTAGCACAGAGCGAGAGCTTTAGAAGCATCGTCCCTGAGTTCATACTCCAAGGCAGGCTTTTCCCAGCCAGGTAGTTTGGGGCAAGTCACTTAGCCTCCCCAACCCTCCATTTCTTCCTCCATGTCATGGAGATAAAGTTACCCATTTGTGGGAGTAGTGATAGCAAATATGAACATCTCTGGCACAAGAGTAGGCACTTGAAAATATAAATCAGATCTGTTAATATAAACAGGCTTTTCCTTTAACCCCCAGGTGTTAAGATTTTTTAAACATTTTTTTTGATTGTGCAAAAGCCTGCTTTCCTTCCTTGCCCCCAGCCCTCGCCCCCCCGCCTCCTTCCTTCCACAGTGTTACTGACCGTGTTCAGGTCACAGTGCTAGGAACTATGCTGGCATAAATAGAAGTGTGGTTTGGTCCCTGCCTTGAAAGGACTTTCAGTCTAAGGTGTGAAGTGTTACCTGAATATTCTGCACTAATATAGAATGATACCGATAGTTACCCTCCGTTGAGTGATGTGCATATGCCAGCTGGAGGGCTGAGGGCTGTGCCTGGATTCTTGTTTAACCCTCACAGCAGGCTTGGGAGATGGGTGTTGGGGTATCATTTCCCTCATTTTGCAGATGAAGGAAGCAAGAGTCTGAGAGCTCAGGTAACATACCTGAGACTGTAGTGCTTGCAAGTGGTGAAGGAGGATTCAGACTCAGTGATCCCTGACTGCAAAACCACTGTCTCTCAGTGAAGCTGTTAGGAAGAGCTGTGGAATCGCCAGGAGGCGGTGAGAGCTTTGGGAGCAGCAGGTGTGTCTGTTCAATCAAGGTGTTTTCCTCTACAGACATAACTCAGCACTCTCTACATGTTATCAAATGAATGAATACGTGAATTTGTCAAGGAAGAAATGATTAAGGAGTGATCAGCAGTTGGGGCTGGGTGGAAATTAAGCACAGTTTTGTGGAAGAGAAATTTGAGCTGAGCCTTGAAGGGTGAGGCCCAGCAGAGGGGGTCCCCTCCCATGGTGGGAACGCCAGGGAATGTGTACCGTAGCGGGGAACGTGGCAAGATATGTTTGAGGAATGGCAGACAGTCCCGCCGGCTGGAGAGAAGCGTATGTGTAGGGGAGTGAGGCCAGAGAAGCCTGGAGAAGGAGAAGTAGTCAGGGTCAGAGAGATAGGGGGCCTTGGGTTCCTTACCTTGGGTGCCAAGGTAAGGAATTTGAACTTCTGTGAGAGGCAGAGGGGAGCCATTGAAGGGTTTAGACTATTGTCTGGCTCTGATTGTTTGGCCAGATTTTTTTTCTCACATATTTGGCAGTCTCAGATCTCTCTGATAACCTCAGTAATAAATTATGATGTTTAGCAAGTAAAAAAAAAAAATCCTGTTTTCTTTTCTTTGGGTAAAATAGAAGAAAAAAGTTTCTGTCCCAGACATGTCTACAAGGACTCAAGAAGTGGAGGCTGGACTGAAAGCCCATGTGAACATATAAGAAAACATAAGTTTAAAATGAGAGCAGAGGGAGAGATTATGCTACGTGCTGAGACATCTGTTGTTCACTGTAAGCGCTAATACGAAGCTTCCACCATGTGCCCCTGGATGCTGCATGCTGAAACCTTGTGAGGAGGTCTTTTAAAAATGTATACTGCAGATAATGACTCATGTTGGCTAGTGGACCGAGGTCATTATCTCTCCATAATAGGATAGGCTCAATTCAAATATGATCAAGTTGTTAAATAGAAGATCAGAAAATGGAAGACATGGAGAATGTTTTTGTGATCATTAAAAAAAAAATATCCAGGTATAATGGAGTATTGTTCACCATGTCAGACTAATGATGTCCTGTAAAAGTGAGGAGGAAAAGGGGAAATTTCATCAGATATGAAGAGAAATAATTAACTGCCTTTTTGCCATGCCTTGGTCAGGAAGCTGGCATTTCAATTAGCAACTTCGGTACGTGCACGGACCCTCTGGAGTTTGTAAGAAGGTTTGGGGGAAAGGTGTCATGATGCCATTCCTGTAGAAACTCATCAAGCATCAAAGTTGCCCTTAACTCCAATTATGTGTCTTCACTCATAGAGCTTATTAAAATGCTTCATAGTCACAAGCCACCTAGATACCTTGAGGCAAAGAAGCTCCAGTAAGAGAAACAAAACGTGGATAAGAATATAGTTATTTAGAAGGCTCTGGCCTTTGGCAGGTAACTGCTTAATTAGCTCAGCCTGTGTGAGCTGTGACTTACACCCATATGATTCAAATGTTGATAGTTTGTTGCAGCTATGGATTCATTTAATGGGATGTATTTTAAACTTGATCTTGTATTTAAACCTGATTTCTTGACCAGATTTAGTGAGCAAACAAACCATACAAACAACAAATAGAAACTGAGGCACAGGGGGCTTAAGTAAAGTAACCAATGAGGGGAGGAGCCAGGAATTTATCTGGGAACCCATGCCCTTTAGCACAATATTTGGAAGCATTATTCCCGCCCACCCCCCCCCCCGTCCGCGTAACTCACCTCGTCAGCTTTTCTTAATCATGGCGATGGAGCCCCCTTTCACCTATTCAACCCAGTTATGAACTTGAGGGCTTCCTTGGTTGCTCCCACCCTCCTCACATCTGGCAGCATGAGATCCACACCCTAGGTGTTATCTCTGCCCTGACAGCCACTCCTTCAATCCATGCTCCATCATTTCCTGCCCTGACTATTAACGTGGCTCCAAACCGATCTCATTTGTTCGTTCATTCACTCATTCATTCTACAAGTACTGCCTAGTCAGCCACTACGTGCCAGTCTTCACTAGTGCTCCTTGCCCACTCACCAGAGAGGTGCCAAGGTGACCTTTCCAGAGAATAAATTGGATCCTGGCACTCCTATGCTTTAAAAACTTAACCGGCTCCCTATAATTTAAAGGATCATATGCTTTTTATAAGATGAATTCTGAATGATTTGAAATGCATGTTTGTTGAATGTGTCCATGGATTTTTCTGGCCAAAATTAATTTTAGAAAATCATTAGTAAATATAAGCAAAAAGCACACAGCTGGTTATGCACAAAGTTCCAGCTTCCCAGATTGTTCTTGTCTATGCCATTAAACTGGAAAGTATTCCACAACACAGTAGCCTAAAGAGTTGAAGTTAAGCTTTCTAAGGAAATTGCTTAGTGGCACTCTCAGTTGTCTAAGAGGAAACCTATGAGACTTGGGGTGTTTTTTTTTTTTTTTTTTTTTTTAAATGTTCTTTTAGTCTCAATCCATTGCTGGCAAATACAACATATTAAACTTTAAATTAATGCTAGTTACTGTTGTTGATTACATTCTAAAATTGAAGTATAGTTGATTGACAATGTTGTGTTAGTTTCTGGTGTACAGCAAAGTGATTCAGTTACGTATATATTAGTTTTCACATTTTTTCATTATGATTCGTTACAGGATATTGAATATAGTTCCCTGTGCTATACAGTAGGATCTTCTTTATCTATTTTATGTATAGTAGTTGGCATCTGCTAATCCCAAACTCCTAATTTATCTGTCCCTCACCCCCTTATCCCTTTGGTTAACCATAAGTTTTCTATGTCTGTGAGTCTGTTTCTGTTTTGTAAATAAGTTAATTTGTATCATATTTTAGATTCCACATATAAGTGGTATCATACTGTATTTGTCTTTCTCTTTCTGACTTACTTCACTTAGTATGGTAATCTCTAGGTCCATCTATGTTGCTGAAAATGTCATTATTTCATTCCTTTTTATGGCTGAGCAATATTCCATTGTATTTGATTACATTATTATTATTCCTACAGCATCCTGGAAACACTCGGGTCTTCCTGTGTCTGAATATTTTTTTCAGTCCTGTCTGAGTAACATTCCATTGCCTTCTGAAAATAAGACTTTCATAGTAACTCTTCAACTCTGGAGGTTGCTAAACTCTTAGGCCAAGCCATATTCTCTTATGTGGCATGCCCCTCCCCCATGGTTCCTTCCTTTTAGATACTCCTTTACAAGCCCTCTTCTACACTCAGACCAGTGTCTCCATCATCCAAAGCTCGAGCCACGTTTGTCTCTTAGTCTTGCTGTTCTCCTTGCCTGGAACCCCCTCCATCTCCCATGGCAGAATACCTCAGTGGTTCACAGTGAGACAAACTCTCCCATTTACCAGCTGCATGACCATGGGCAAATGAATTTCGCTGTCTGTGCCTCAGTTTCCTCACCTAAAATATGGGCATCATATGGTTATTGTGAGATAATGTATACCCCGTGCCTGGCACCTAGTAAGAGCTCAACAGATGCTAGCTGTTGTTGTTGTTACAAAGTTCTAATTCCAGTTCATCATGAAACCTTAATCATCTGTTCCCATCTACACAGTAATCTCTCTGTCTTCCCACATTCCTCTGCACCTGTGGTTGGGAGTTGGTAGTATTTAAATATTCTTATTTCTGTGCATTATTCTCCCCACAATAAACTGCAAAGTGAACTAGGGCATAGATTTTGTCTTATGTCAATACAAGACCCTACAGGAGGCAGACAAGGAACAGAAAATAGATTGGGTGTAAGAAAAATAGGGAGGAGTGAGGACTCTGGCCGACCTGAGGGCACATGTAACTGGCCAATTGTCACGCGGGAATATGGGCCCAGTGTTGCCAGATCTCAGCCTTTTCAAAAGAAGCCAGAAATCCAGATTCTTATGTGAAATGTCCTGAATTTTAAAAGTTGGGCCAACACTGTTCAGGCCAAACAAAGAATGTTTGTGAGACCCCATCTTGTGAAAGCCGCATTTTTCAGATGACCCCCACGAGTTTGTGCATAAGCTGGTTATTTGGACCTTTGAACTCACTTTTATAGGGAAACAATACTGTGAATGGCATTTAGGGGTCCAGGCTAAACTAGAAGGCTGATCCCCATTCACACCAGCCCCGAGGCTTAGGATAGTCCTAAGAAACCTAATCTCTATGTGAAATGATTTTCCCACAGGGAAATACGTTTCGAGTTCCAATGTATGATGTTGGGGACACATAGAATGTAAGCCCTCTCAGGACAGGGCCTTTGTTTTGTTCACCACTGTTAAAGTCTAGAACACTGCCTGGCACTCAATAAATATTTGTTGAATTGAAGATTACCTGTGTCTTTATCCACCTGTCCACCATTAATCTGTTCTCCACGCGCAAACAAGGGCTACCTTGCACACCGTGGTATCCCCAGCACCTCTTGGGTGATAAGAGATCAGTAAATATTTGTTGAATGAATATATGACGGACACAATCTATCCATCAAACATTTACTGAGCACCTGCTGTGTGCTACGGAGTCTGTTGGACTTTAAAAATGCAGAAGTGAATCAGACACCACCCCAGCCTCAAGGAATTAGGTTGCTTGGAAGGGATTGCATAAACTATTTCCTGGAACACTTATAAAAATTGTCAGGCGTTACTCAGTGTTCCCCTTCCCAGAAGAGGGGGGAGTGGGTGAGACTACCTGGGACGGCTCAGCACAGGCATCTTCATCTATCCGAGCGTTCGTCGGGTTGTTTGGTCCTCTGCGTCATCCGTGGGGTTTGGGTATGAAACGATTGAACTGATTTTCTTTCAACCACATGTTGCAATGAGCCGAATGAGCACTGCCCTTTCAAGTGGGCACCTCGGGAGGCCGTGTCCTCATTCCACTTCAGTTACAACAGCGCTGGACCACTTCTTTGGCAAGTGCCCTCAGAAAGTTAGAAGCCACTTGAGGACATTGATTTCATTGTTTTAGCATCATGCCTTATTTTTGAACCCCTAGAAAAACAGTTGGGAGAAAAGGGTTATTCCAGTCACTTTAGCCCTCAAACTTGGTTCCAAATGACTTGGGGTTGTTTCCTAAAATCCAATTCACAATCAGAGGAGAAATATTTTCTATTGGTGAGTTTATTGAACAGTGTGTACCCCACACTGAAGGCAGTGAGGCCCAAAGAGAAGTCCCCAAACTGTCACGTGCCCCAGCAGTTTTGTTGGAAGAGATGTTTAACCTTCCAAAGTGTCCATGACAAAGGAGCCTGATTCTTTTGGATGCCTACATTCTTTTCTTTTAAACAGTGAAAACTTTTATATTTAGAATTAGCCAGCTGGACTCAGTGTAGATGATCCAACTTTGTTGGCAACATCCAAAGCATCATAGTCAGGAGCCAGTCAAACATATGCCTTCTTCTCTCCATCAGGCCTGATCAGGGTGTTGACCTTAGCCATGTCAATGTCATAGAGCTTCTTCACAGTCCGTTTAATTTGGTGCTTGTTGGCCTTGACATCCACAATGAACACCAGTGTGTTGTTTGTTGTCTTCTGTTTTCTTCACGGCTGACATGGTGGTGAGGGGGAACTTGATGATTGGATGTCTACATTCTGGTGTTTGGGTTAAAGAGGGAAAAAAAAAAACTGTATCTAGTTTACTTCTATGTTCCCAGTATCTAGCACAAATTCTGGACATCTGAGTGCCAAAAAATGTTTTATGGAGCAGAAAAGTGGATGATAATGAGGTCTAACACCTACTAAGCTCTCACCATGTGCCAGGCCCCATGCTGATGCATGTCACACGTTACATCTGATTGTCGTGACAACCTTGAGAGGCGGTTACAGTCAGTACCTCCAAAAGGAAACTGAGGGCTGAGGTTGAGTAACTTACCCGAGGTCACCAAGCCAGCAAGTAATAAGGCTGGGATTTGAACCCAGATGGAAAAGTTCCTACCCTGAAACCCTAACCTATAGTCATTAAGAAGGTAATGGGTGTAGAATCATATAATCCCAGTACAGCAGGGAAGGTGAGCCTAAAGGAAACAAGCAGTTCAGCTCCCTGCTGTGGTCATATAACCTCCCTCAGTCAGTGGGTTAGTGGCTGTCTAGCTGTCCAGCCCGTGCTGGGGCATTTGTTTTCCCAGGCTGTCTCACTCTGCTGCTCTTGTTAGCCAAGAAGCTCCAAGATTTTAACACCTATCAGGAATGGCTACACAGTGGGTAGCTTGGCTGAGGGGGGGGCACCTGCAATATCCTCTATCATTTTTTGGAGTTTGGGGGAATCTGATTCACCCAGAATGTGGTCAGGCCAATGACAACACAGAGGAAAGGGACTGGGAATTTGGGCTGGAAAAGTGACCTGAGGTCATACCCAAAGGGACCAGGGGTCTGATCCTGCTAACCTGCTAACTCCGTTCCTGACCTTAGGCAGATTGTTTTGTCTTCGTGGGCCTTGGTTTCCCCATCTGTAAGAAAAGAGTGATTTCTCAGGTCTGCCCAGCTCTGGCGGAGGACTAGAAAGAACAGATCCTTCTTTCTTGGGTTTGTTCATTGGGCGTTTATTTCCCCAGGCTGGAGGAGAACTATGAGATTGCAGAAGGGGTCTGCATCCCTCGCAGTGCCCTCTACATGCATTACCTGGATTTCTGCGAGAAGAATGACACCCAGCCCGTCAATGCTGCCAGCTTTGGAAAGGTGAGTCCAACTTCACCAGGCTTTTTCCTTTTCTTCCCCACTTCTAAGTAATTTATGCACAGTTCCTAATCATGTTTTAAATCATTTAATTTTTTTTTTTTAGGTTACCAAAGTAAATACTTTGGTTACTTTGCTGTAAAAATTTCAAACAATTGTTAAGAGTAATACCAAACCAAATACCAAAACAGAGTAATACCAAAGTATTAAAAATTTCAAATAATTCAGACATGTTGTAAAGTAAAAGTGAACATCTACCTTGAATTTCCTCGGTACTTAATTTGCAGACAGTAACTTCTTTTCTCTGAGCAGCAAATATTGCACTGGCAGGTGTGTTATGTGTATGTCAGTGAGCCTGGGACAGGCAAACTGCTTGGCTTAGTAATGTGAGCGCCTTAGAGAAACTGGGAAGTGGCCTTGTATCATAGCTTGGAGGTCTGGGAGTCCTCAGCTGGGAGTGGTACTGTTTGTAATATCACTGCAGGCCTGACTGTTCTCTATCCACTTACGATAAAAATACATCCCACACTCAGGGCTCTCTCTACAAAAAACCACTACCCTTGGTCATTCATATTCAGCTGGCCAAGGAAGGCTATTGGAACTCATTTAAGACTCATCATGTGTTTATTTGATAAAGATCTAGATTTTTTTACACCCCCCAAATATTCAATTTAATTTGAGTCAATACATCTAAACTCTTTCTCCTTTTATTAGCTTCTTTTTCCTGTGTGTAACTATTTTTCCACATCGGCTAATAAAAAATAGGCAAGCTTGTCCTGCACCACTATTCCTTACCAGTTTTCTGAGTGCAAGCGTAACAAGGACTGAAATGGCAGGAAGGGGTCAATGTTTCAGACATTCACTTTTCAGATCCTCAACAGATAAATCATCAGCAAGAAAAAACAAAGGGCTATGTTAGGCCTGAGCCAACCACCCCGGAGAGTCTGAAACTGAGTGGCTGCGAATTGGCTCCACTCAGTAAATGAGAAGATGCTCTGTGGTGACTTAGGAAGGGAAAAATGCTTGTGTGATGGGTTAATGTTCCTTCTCCAAAGTGAAAAGAATTTTTAAAAAAATCAGTGGCGAAACCACCTTTGCTGTTTCATTCGTTCATTTCTTCAGCCGGGCAGTGTTGGCTGAGACTGGCTGTGTGGCCTGCACTGTGTCAGGCAGTGGAGACTCAGAGGGATCCCGGTATGGGTCCTGCTGTGGAGGGGCTCCCAGTCTAGAGAGGGGCACTGAGAGCCTCTCAGCAGTGGGCGAAGGAAGAGCACAGCAGGAGTGTATCCCTGTCCTGTGTCTGGGGTCCTGGAACATTCTCTTGCATCTACACGCTCCCTCCCAGAGGCCGAAATGGAGAGTCAGGTTGGGTGAACCAAAAGACCAAGAATCCTAGCTCTCCTGGACTTATCACTTAACCTCTCTGAGACTCAGTCCTCTCAGCTGTGAAATGGGAATTAACCCCTGCCTTCTTCCTGGGATGTTGCAAGATTCACTTGAGAGGGTGGCGGGCTGCTGTAGGGTACTGTGCACTCAGTCATCTGGTCGCTCAGATATTTAGTAACACCTACCATGTGCCATTACAACTGTTATTATGAATTTTCCATGAGATGCTTGTGCACAGATACAAATAGCCATTTGTTAGCTTAGATTCTGAAACAAAAACAAAAACAAAAAACAAAAAAATTCAGCATTTCTAGAAACTCCAATTTGCCTGTGTAAGGACCTTCTATTCCTTTTTCTCTCAAATTCTTTTGTAACCCTGTTGTCAGCTCAGGGTTTCCTTGACCTTGTGATCTAGGTAAAATCGATTTAACTCTTCCTCTCCTGCCAGCATCCCAGTTCCATTCCTATTTCAAGTCTCAAATCTGCCCCCAAGATTTCGGCAAGTCCCAGGGTGTTTGCATCCTCAGGGTCACCTTGACTTGGGACTCCTCTTTCTGCATATACCCCCTCTCTCCACCCCTGTGCTATTCAGTACAGTAGCCTCTGGCCACACACAGTTGTTTAACTTGCACAAAATTAAAATTCAGTTCCTCAGTCACACTAGCCATACTTCAGATGCTCAGTAGCCACATGTAACTAGATGCTACCGTATTGGACGGTGCAAATACAACATTTCCATCTCCACAGACAGTCCTATTGGACAGCCCTGTTCTGTACCATCACGAGCTAGGGATGAAACTCAGGGTCCTCTTTGCTTTGCACAAGGCAGTCCACAGAAAGCGTCCGTGTAGACTAAAGCGTCCTAGTAGACTGAAGTGTGCAGCGGTGGTTTACATCCCAAGCATTGTCCCATGGAGCAGACGTCCCCACCTCCAAACGCGCCCTGGTGCTCCTCCTGCCAGTGCCCCACAGCTCGTCCCCGCCCTCTCTGCTCGGCTGCCTCTCCCGTCCTCCTCTGCCACCTCCTTCTGCTCCCTTCACTCTCCCTCTCCTTCCTTCTTGGGACAAGCTCCACCAAATTTCCTCTATTCTCTAGTCCTCGCTTCCTGCTGACATCTATGCCCACAAGTCTCGTTTAATCCAAATGGCTTTTCAGAATATTTTCCCAAATAATAAGTTTCCTCTCTAAGAAGAATTGCAGTGCCAGCTGCTTCCAAAATAGTCATTGAAAAAGGCATCCAAGGGTAAGCTGGGACGAAGTAAGAGAGTGGCATGGACTTATATACACTACCAAATGTAAAATAGATAGCTAGTGGGAAGCAGCCACGTAGCACAGGGAGATCAGCTTGGTGCTTTGTGACCACCTAGAGGGGTGGGTTAGGGAGGGTGGGAAGGAGGGAGACGCAAGAGGGAGGAGATATGGGGGTATATGTATATGTATAGCTGATTCACTTTGTTATAAAGCAGAAACTAACACACCATTGTAAAGCAATTATACTCCAATAAAGATGTTTAAAAAAAAAAAAAAAAAGCATCCGAACTCTGTCTTATCTTCAGTCCCAAAGCAAGGAATTACTCTAATGGAAATAAAAACACAAATGCAAAAGCTCTCTGCAGCTGCCTTGCCATCGATTTCAAGTGCACTGGAAATTGGGGTTCTCCTTCCAGCCACAGAGGACAGAAGGTACCTGCTGAGGGTTTTCGCATTGAGCTTGTTGAATTGAAATCCCAGACACATTTTCCCTTCCTGAGGGCTCCCAGCACGCTGCCGCTGCCATCTCCTTGAGAGAAAGGGACTAGTTCTGTAAAACCTTGGAGTGTAATTGTGGACAGTCTTCCTTTGAGCCGATCCGTCCAAACTTATGATTCATCTCTGAACTTTTAACTCAGAGCAGGCAAAGTTCACTATTTCAGCTTCGGTTTTAGAGAAAAATTAGATTGATGGTCATCTTCCCAACTGGCTTGCAAGTGGGCTGAGGTGAAACAGACATCAGTGGTAAAGCTGTCCCCATGTCGCCTGGCTGGGATCCTCTTCTTGATAAAGTGGATGGCAGCGATTGCTTTGCTGCAAGTAAGATCTGAAATAAAAATCCCCTCTCCCAACTCCGTGGCCAAGCTCCAAAAGCAGTGGCTTCCAGTAATGTTGTATTGACTTTGGGTCATGGAATTAATTTCGGAATTGCAGAGCATGCTGAGGCTGCTAGCTGAACTAACTTCTTGTGCCTGCTTTTGCTGTTGGCTGGGGTGATGAAAGGTCACCCAACTTGGAGTCACTTAACTTTTCTGAGCTCCCATTTCCTTACCTTTAGATGGGAAGTATCCCAAATTACTCTAGGGATAAAATGAGACAGTGCTTATGATAATGTTTTTTAAAACTGTAAAGCTCTCTATCAATGGAAGAAATCACTATTTTCTAAAATTGGCTCCATTCCGTTCTAACTCCTCTATCTCCTTACCATACTTTATTTTTCTTTATAGCACTTATCACTGTCTGAACTACTATATATATATGTTGTTACTAATATATATGTATAGTTATCTATATATGGTAGTATTATCTATATATTTTATTACATATAATATATAATTATTAATGCATATAACTAATAAATATGTAACATATATATTTTTTAGTTGCTTGTGTTTTGTCCATCTCTTTCTCTAGAATGGAAGCTCCATGAGGACCTTTTTGTTCACTATGCATCCCTAGCCCCCAGAATAGTGCCTGGCACATAATAGATCTTCAGATATTTGAAGACTGAATGATTCATATTATTGCTGTTTGCTAAGAACACCATGAATTGTTTGACATATGGCAATTTGTTTAAGCCTTATGGTCACCATATGAAATTGGCATTGTACCTACTTTCCATTAGTCCATTTGCTGAGTAGGGATGAACTTGTTGAGGTACCAATGGAAACTGGTTGTATTTTCACTTACTTTAAAGAGCTGCCTTCAGAGTCCTCTGTCCGTCCTTCCTGCTCTGCCCTCTGACAGCATCGCAGGGCAATCCCACAGCATCAGACCGTGATCAGACATCATATCAGTCTTGGCTGGATAATTAAAACTCATTCTCAGCTATGAAAAAGCCCAGTTCTGTCCAATTTAAAACTTCCATCTCACATGGAAGTCAGACCTCCCCCCACGATGCCTCCGAATTTGCTCTGTGAAAGGGAAGGGGGGACTCTTTCTCTCCTCTTCTGACTCCTCCAGGGTCGGGAGAGGGGGACAGTGAGGGAGGGTATCTAGAGGAAAGGCAACAGGAGTCTTTTTGACCAGTTGGTGCTCTCTGAAGGCTCCTCCCAGCTATCTGTGTCCTGTGCTGTGATCGTCATCCATACGCTGGGGGAAAGGGGTCCAGTGGTGGGTTTCTGGCGAGACCCCCTGGATCTCTGTCCACACTGGCTGAAGGGCTGTGCTCTCCAGCTGACCTCCCACTGCCCACCGCTCTTGCTTCTCCGCTGAGGATTCACCCTGTGGCTCTGGCCTTATGCTGGAGGGTTCTGACCAGCTCTCTGAATGCCTCGTGTTACACTCTTATTCTTAGAGAAGCCCAGAGGAGCCCCCACGAGTGTGACGGGTATGGAACAGGCCCGCCTTGGTGATGTGCAAACAGAAAATGGCTTTGCTTTGTTCCTCAACCATGTTACGGCCAAACTCCCTTCCCTGACGCCTGATGGTTTTGTGGCAGGTTTAATAGCTTTTCGGTTATTGATTATAAAAACAAGCCTCAGCGGACGTAGAGAATGGACTTGAGGACACGGGGAGGGGGAAGGGTAAGCTGGGACGAAGTGAGAGAATGGCATGGACTTATATATACTACCAAATGTAAAATAGATAGCTAGTGGGAAGCAGCCACATAGCACAGGGAGATCAGCTCGGTGCTTTGTGACCACCTAGAGGGGTGGGATAGGGAGGGTGGGAGGGAGGGGATATGGGGATATATGTATATGTATAGCTGATTCACTTTGTTATAAAGCAGAAACTAACACACCATTGTAAAGCAGTTATACTCCAATAAAGATGTTAAAACAAAAACCAAAAAACAAGCCTCTTTTCAACAATTTAGGTGCTCTTGTACACACTAAAGTCCAGTCCAGTGCTCTAGTTGAAACCTGCAGTCTCTCATCCATTTGAAAACTCCTCCCCTCCCCCCCAGCTCAGGACTGACCACGCGTGGCCTGGGGACCTGCAGTGGGGGAGGGGAGAGTGGTCTGACCTTCTGCTCTTCCCTGACCTTTCCTTCCTGCTACTGGTGCCTCCAGGCTTGTCAGGGTGAGAAAAAACACTTCCAAAATGATACCCCTAGTTCTCCAGCAAAAGCAGTGAAATAAATGTTTAGAGAGCCACAGAACTGTAAATTGAAACAAACACAAGGTAATGTCAGAATTGGCCTACACATGACATCATACTCAGCTAAATTACCCAAGCTTATTAAAGACAGTTCTTTTTAACAGATATTAGAAGTGTCTAGCTATGTCTAATTATGAATGCAGCATTCACAGATGTTTAATAAAATTAATAAAAATAGCAAACACTTACATAGTGCTTTCTATTACCTGGCACTATTCTAAGCACTTGACATATGTCAACCTTGTCTAATTCCCCAAACAACTCTATGAACTAGAAACTATTATCCCCATTTCATACATGGGTAAACTGAGTCCCAGAGAAGTTAGGTAATTTGCCCAAGGTCAAACAGCCAGTAAGTAGATGTGTGATTCAGAATGTGACCCTGAGAAGTCTGGCTCTAGAGTCCATGGACTTAACTGTCTCATTTACACAGAGCAACTTATTTTGGGGGTACGGTCGGGTCGGTATGTGTAGAGGCAGGTTTTGTGTAAACAGTTGTCCTTTTGACTTTGGTGTTGTCATTAGCAGTCACCTGGACACCTCCATATGATCAAATTTGTAAGTGAAGTCTCGGCCTCTCTGTCTCTCGGGGTCAAGTGCGCTGGTCACTGCAGTTGAGAAATTTCCCCTCAGATCTTCCCCCCAGGGTGTTCCAGGCACTGGGAACCCCCCTACCAGTATTTCCCATTCTGCTTCCCCCTCAACACTTGGGTTCACCCAAGTGAACCTTAGGTATGCATTTATTAGGTATGCATTTATCTCAGGAGATGGGAAATGGAGTCCTCTAGGGGAGGAGGCTGCAAAGGGGCATATGCATGTGAGAAACTGCAAAGCAAGATGGCACATGTGCCCCCTGAGCTATGAACACCCAGGATCGGAGGGATGCAGAGGAGGAAACTGCTGCCTCCTCGGGGTGGGGAGTGAGGGCAGCCTGAGAACCAGGTCAATCCCGGAGTACCTCTAGGTACCCAGTATTGCCTTCTCCGAACCTGCAGACTTGCGAGATCCATGGAAGCTGAAGCGAGTGTTTCAGTTTCACCAAATGCTTCTTTCTCCTGCTTTTCCACTGGCCTTTTGGAAACTAAAAACTCCACCTGCCCAGAGATGGAGCATTAGTGTGCTTAGCAAGAGCTAAGCTTTTTTCGGAAAGAAAAAGTGGACCTCAGATTTCTGAGCTAAGAGAATATCTCTAACTTACAAATTGGATTGCTTTCCATGCATTTGTACAGGCATTCTGGTGGAGGATTAAAGGCAAAAGAATGTCTTCTTCCACAAACTTTTACTGAGGGTCCACCATGTGCAGTAGGCGAGGAGTTTCCAAGAACGCCAGGTTTTGGGCCCTGAATTTGAGGATCTATCACTCTTACTCTCTGTATTACCCTGGACAGGTCCCATTTCCCTCTCTGAACCTCAGTCCCTGCATCTATCACGTGGGGAAGTTAGTCTACAAGGGTGTGAGGATCTTTACCATATCAACTGGAAACACTTTTCAACAAGAAATCATAATGACAATAACACTGACTCTTTGCCAGGCACTGGGCCAAGCCCTTTGCACATATTACCTCATTTAATCCTCAGCCCTGTGAACTAGATGCCGTTTTTTGTTCCTGTTTAAAGATGAGATAGCTGATTCCAGGACCACTGGAACCTTTCCTATGAGGTAAATCCTGGGTGGAAATCAAAAGGTGTATCAGTTAGGAATTGTATTGGGGCTGTGCGTAAAAGACGCCTTTCCTCGTTCCCAAACAATGGCTTAAATAAATTTGTGGTTTTACTTTTCTTCACATAGAATAAGTCTAAAAGAAGGTAACCTATGCTAGTATAACAGCTCTATAAGAGCATCAGGGACCTGGGCTCCTTCTCTCTCTGTGCTCTGCCATCCTTAGCAGATGGCTTCTAATTTCTAGGTCACCTCATGGTCCAAAGTGACTGCTGGGCAACAAAGCCTATATTCCAGGCAAAAAGTAGAAAACAGGGTGTAGGGAGAGAAAGGTCAAAACTCCAGCTGAGTCAGCTGTCTTTAGGAGCTTTCCCAGAGCCCTGCCCAGTGATTTTCCCTTTTGTCTCACTGTCTGCCCTTGGCTGTCAGGAAGGCAGGAAAATGTAGTCCATTGCCTCCTGGAATAAAAAATTAGAGTTTGGTTAGAAAGGGAAAGGGGCAGACAACTAGCCATTTTATCCACATAAGGGCATTTCAGAAATTCACGTATCCTTTTTCATTTAAAAAAATGAGATCTAATTGACATCTAACATCGTATTAGTTTTAGGTGTACAACATGGTGATTTGATGTATGTATGTACTGCAAAATGATCAACACAATAAATTTAGTTAACATCCATCACTACACAGAGTTACACATTTTGTTTTCTTGTGATGAGAACTTTTGAGATCTCTTCTCCTTACAACTTTCAATCATACGATACAGTATTGTTAACTATAGTCAGCATACTGTACATGACAACCCAGGACTTATTTATCTTATAACTGGAAGTTTGTCCCTTTTGATCACCTTCACCCATTTCTTTCCATGTGTCCTTTTATGTGTCACAACTATAAAATGGAACCCAGGATCCTGAGAGAGTGCAGGGTGTACTCTCAAATGTGGAGCCCATGGGAGGAAACATAGGTGGCACCAAGTGACTAGCTTAGACTGTGTGGGGTAACGTGATTTATGGTCAAAGATTTGTTGAGCTTGTCAGGAAGAGGCTGATTCATGGATAGGCAACTAGACAGCTGTGACACAGTGCGACTTGAATACGTGGGGAGGCGCTTTATCCTTGCAAATACACCTCCCCCGAAGGCTTGCTGATATCTCAAAATCCTCAGTTCCTTTCGTTTAAGTCTGTGGAGATGCAACTACAAAAGAGCAGGATAATTCATTAATACTTACCAGTTACTAACACCTCAATGTAAATAAGTTTAATCTATTAAGGGGACTTAGAGATCTGTTGGTGAGACCTTCTCATTTTCCAGACAAGGACGTTGAAAGTCAAAGAGATTGAGTGGGCTTCCCAAGGTCCGACATGTAGTGGCAGGGCTGGATCTGAGGGGAAGGGGGGAGACCAGTGGATGCCACCTGCTGGGCAGGGACCCCCCCCCCACCCAGTAAGAGGTAGGGAGACAGGAGGAACAGAATCTGGGGCGGCAGATGTACTTGTATGAATTGAATTTATTTATATCCTGCCTTTTCCCCGTGAGGGCTTGAGGTACTTAGCCATTTGGGCTGTGGGTGTTGCTTCCTTGAATATGTGGCTCCTTCCTCCCCGCCGCCCATGCTTGAGCACTGCAAGAAACAAACAGACAGACAACAGTGTTCTGGGGACCTATGCTTCTGTCAGCCACATATGCCTGGAACAGAGATAAGGCTAAAGGTTCCTCTCGTTTTACATGACTGCCCTCTTCCTCAAGAGCGCTCACAATCTGCCCTGACCCCAGGTCGTTTGCGCACCTGTGGAGGGGCACAGAGGGAGATAAATGTACTCTTGAGGCATCTTTAGGATTCTTCAGGAATGGTCTTTTTTCAATTTGCAAAGGAAAAAAATTAAGCACATGGACAGTTTCCTTCTACTTTAAATTCTTGCATATGTTTTTCTTAACCCTTAGTATCTGCTGTGATGTCAGAATGCCTGATTTCACACCAGATTCCATATTTTGTTATTTCACACGTCTTTACTGATGTGCAGTGTAAAAGCTCAGAAATCAAATTGTGTGGGTTTGAATCCCAGCTCCACCATTTACCAGCTGTGTGAACTCAGGAGATTTCTTAATAGCTATGAGCCTCAATTTTCTCCTCTGTAAAATGGGGACATGGTACCAACCACCTGAGGACTGTTGAGATAATGACTGTTAAAAGGGCTGCCTTAGCACAGTGCCTGGTAAGTATAAACACTCAATGCACTTTAGCTATAATTATGATTTCAGTTTACCATCGCAACATTTCATGACTTTAATACATCCTGTTTTTAATATATCATCACTAACATATGAATGTTTCAACCTTTCTAGCTGCTCTTCCTTCTGAGCAATTTTGAGAACGATTGTTCTAAAAATTTCCCGCATTGCACACATGCTACCATCGCCACCCTCACCCTTTCGTATTATCATCTTCAGAATTATTCCATTTTTGACTTAACCTCTATCTTATGTAACTCACCACATTCTAGCTAAATGGGTGTATGATGACTGTCTATTGTCACAGTCACAGACATGACACATCATCCCATCATCCCAAGGACAATACTGGGCTCACATATGGATTTTTGGACTTCTTGGAATTGTTACCCACGGTACTTATCAGGGGGCAACAGATTGTTACCTTTCTAGCCATGGGGGTTTTCTCGGAATCCTTCATCAATCCGTATGCATAATTTGAAATTCCATTTCTGTCTCATTGCTCTAGATGTAAATTTCTTGTAATTTTTAAAAATTTCTTTTGTGGAATTTCCTGTGGAACCTGCAGTGGGGTGGAACCCACCTCAACCTCCAGTGCCTGGCACCCAGTAGGTGTTACTCCTCCCAAAATTGTTAAATGGATAGAGTTATACCAGCATAGTAAAATTACTCTGGCAAACACCCATTTCAAGATGGTAGCATTGAGGTAAAGTGTTCAGGAAAACTTATTCATACTACCAGGCTTAATTATTTTTTCTTCTTTGAAAAAGGTGCAAGGTCTATTGCCAATAAAGAAAGTGAGTACCCCACTTTCAGACTTAAAGTTGTGACAATTAGAATCCCTTTAACCTCTTTCCCTAGCCATTTCTCTCTCTTGTTCAAAAAATTGTTGTGTGTGTTTTTTAAGAGAAGGAACAAGTACTTGCCATTGTACTGAATTTATAATTTCTTGCTGTTTGAAAAGCCCCTTTTCTTTTTCCCACACCCAAATGACCTCTGAAATAAGACCAGGAGCTCTTGTTTTAAAACTGTCTTAAGCATACTTGATTCTTTGTATACACGAGTTTGTCTCCCTCAGAGTGTGGGAGAATATCCACTTATTCCATTACACTGGAACTTCTTTTGGATCAGTTCTTGTTGGTGGCAAATCTTTGCCTACTGAGGGTGGATTGAATTTTTGGGAACAACCAAAAGGCTTTTTTCAGAGCGTCCCTGATGACTAAGTTTGGAGATCAAGCTGGATCAAGACCATACGACTTGGGGTCAAAATTAAACAAGGCCTCTCTGTAGAGTAATGAGGCCGAGTGGCTTTGCTATGTGGCTCTGAAGGTGTCTCTTGAGGTGACACCCACAGAGAATGCTGAGGGTTTCATGCACAGTCAGTGGACACTTGCTGGCTCCCTTGGGTGTCGGTGACAGTGATGACCAGGGGACAGTGGAACTGGATCCCTGCTGCTTCTACTCGCTGGCATTTGTGAATCCGAGCGGCCTGTATCACCCTCGACCCCAGTTCCTCATTTGTGAAACGGGGACCATCGTATTCTCCTCCAGTGCGATTTTTAGGATAAATTTAATACCGAGAGTAAAATACTTTGTCTAGTGCGTGGTGCCTACTGATGCCCGATGGGTGTCAGTTCCTCTTCTCACTCTTCCCCTTCCTTATCTTAAATGAGGCCTGTGGTTTGAAGATGCCATTTCAGGAATGTTTGCCCCAAACTCACTCATGTTTCTTAAAAAACTACAACCACAAAATTATGTCAGGGTAGCCTGCGTGCTGAGTTTCCTTCCACCTGGAGCCATGTGTTTAATGGAGAGAAGAACGGATGGAAGAGATGAATAACCCGACCACCTCCTAAAAAAGAATGCCAGCAGCCCCGGAGAGACTGGTTCCCCAGAGCTTCTCCGCGTCCCACCCCTGGCCCATGGAGACCCCAGCCCCGTCTGCCCAGGCTGAAAGAGCAGAGGGTGGGATTCCTGAGTAATTAAAGGGAATTTGGAAGGCTGGGATGTTGCGGAATGTTAGATCAGTAGCTAGAACAGCATGTGGTGTTCTTTAGGCAGGCTTCATTGAATCCATACAAAAAAAGAAAGAGGGGCTGCCTGCCGTCTGCCCATTTATCAAACAGTGAAGCTCAACTCTCACAGCTCCACAAAAGTGTTTGACTGTTTGCTGAGTCTTGCTCCAGAAATTAAAAGCTGAACAGCCTTAGCAGGGCTGAACCGACCCTGCATTTTGAGACTCAAACTAAATTGTGCTGGGCTTTCAGATTCAGGGACCAGCTGATTATTTGGTGAAAGGCAAGGAGAATAATTTGTAATTTGCAGCCCATAAGAAACACTTAAAAAAAAAAGCAAACTCCCTTCCCACAGGTTTTTGTTGCGGCTGGAAGGAGGAGGTGCTGTCTGCAACAGCTTTCTTTGCTCAGAGTGGGAAAAGTCTTGACCTCCAGTTGGGCAGAGAGCGATGTGGTGCAGCAGGGCCTCCACCCATCCCCCACCCCCAACTCCTAACAGGCTTCCTTTCCTCTTCGTGCTTTATTTGAAGTGACCTTTCTCTCTTTTTGGAGGAGGAGGAGAGGATTTGGCCATCAAATATTTTTAGGGAAAAAGTATTTTCACAAATGGAATGAAAGATTCTAACCCCGCAAATATATTGCTTGGGAGACCATAAGATAACCACAAAAGCCTGGAAACTGGGTTTTCTGAGAATCCTCTGAAGAGCCATCAAAGGATTGAAGGATACCTCTGTCGATGAAGAGAATGTGCTAGAAAAGGGTGATGCTCCTGGAAGACATCAAGGGGGGGGGCAGAGACGTATTAGCAGAGGGGCCCCTCCCTGGCAGCTGGTCCCTCTTCTCCACCCGTCCAGCCAATGAAATTCCACTGGGGTGGATCTCCTACCCTCCATCCTCCTCCTCCTCCTGGCTGACAAAGCTCTAGGTGCACTCCCTAACTCCTTTGACCCTGCTATAAGCCTGGAAGATAGGTTGAAAAAGTGTCATTATCCCCATTTGATAGATGAAAAAGCCTGTTGCTCAAATGGAAGAAAGAGGCAAAGGTCTTTTTTTGGCTTTTCAATTTAGCCCATTTTTAAAGTGTGGTAATACCCTTCAATACTTCATGGGATTGGGAGAGGAGGAGGAGGACGAGAGGTGAGCTGGAATGAAGGCAGGGCCTGGTGGGTTTGGACTTTGTCTGGAGTCTTCATGAAGGAGTGGTTGAGGTGAGGCATGCCTGGCAGCAGGGGCAGTGAGACCATTGCAGCAACCCAGGTGTGAGATTATGGCCCTGGGGCCGGTGGAGATGGAGATGCAGGGAGAATCAGGATATGTTCACAATAGAGGGAGGATGGAACTTGGTCACAGACTGGAAGCAGCAGGTGCAGCGGTTTGGAGGAGGAAGAGCTCTTACCTGGTCAGGGGATCAGGAAAGGCTTGGAAGAGGGTGTAAGAGGATCGTAGAGATTCCTCCCCACCTCTGAGAAGGTGCTCGTAGTTCATGCCCTGCCAGTGGGGAATCAGCAGCAGCATCTCTTATGAAGGACGGTGTGCAGGCTCCTTCTCTCTGACCACACCTGCCTGCTCCATGCTGTATTAGAAGAGAAGGGAGTTAGAAGAATGTGGCTAGACTTAAACATCCCTGGTAATAAAAGGGAATGAATGAGTCATCAGGATAATCACTGGTCATAATGGGCAATGTTTATTGAGCCCTTACTAAGTGCCAGGCACTGTTGCTAATTACTTACATGCATTTACTTTTTAAATTTTCACAAAAATTCTCTGAGGTAGGGGTTGGTATCATTCCCATTTTACAAATGAGGAAGCTGAGTCATTTGAATGTTAAATAACTTGCCTGAGGGCCCCGGAATAACAAATGGCTGAGCTTGGATCTAATCCAGGTAATCTAGCTCCAAAGCCCTTGCACAGAACCCCTCTACCTTACTGCCTCTTCACCAACACCATTGCTGTACACACCAAGAAAGAGGCCCATTGGTTGTGTTTTCACCTTGGCAGACGGCCCCTCCTCCTAGGTTTCTGGCAGATCTACGTGGTTGTCCTGGGAAGCAGCACTTAGCGTCGTCCACTTGGCAAATGAGTAAAGGGTATTCTCCAGGCCAGGGGTCGGGCTTCATGCCTTCATTCAACAAACATGGACTGAGCTCTTCACATGTGACCTGGGCCAGGTCCCTGCTCTCGTGGAGCTTATGTTCAAGTCGGGGGAGATGTGAAATAAGCACTCAGAGAGTAAGCTAGCGAGACAACTGCGGAGAGTGCCGAGAGGAGGACAGAAAGCAGGGTCGCATGCTGGGGGTGCTGCTTGTTTACTCTGCACCCGCTGGTCAGAGAAGGCCTCTGGGCAGAGGGACCTTGCCGAGAGGCCCGAATGTTGTAGGAGAAGGAGCTAATCTTGTGACGATCTGGGTGAAATTGCATTCCTGATGGAGAGAGCTGCAGTACAAAGGCCCCTAGTGGGGGAGGAAGCCTGGCATGTTTCAGGAACAGGGAAAAAATAAAATAAAAAGCAAGCCAGTGTGGCTGGTATCCAGTGAGGAAGGGTGAGAGTCAGAGGAGAGGAAGGCCAGGAGGTAAGCAGGGACCGGGTTACAGAGGCTGAGGTGGGGGTGAGTTCCAGGTGCAGCGGAAGCCTTTGGAGGGCTGTAAACAGGGGCGACATGTTCTGGATGAAAGTGTACACTGCCTACGTTGTGAGGAGGGGGGGTGAAGCCCAGAGCGGCCAAGTGAGACACCTCCTGAGGATCCAGAGCCCCACCGTCACTCAGGTGCTCCCCCCCGGCGTCCCCAGCACCAGTGGTCTTCTTGGGGTTCCTCTTGGACTCCTAATAAGTCATCGCAACCAAGGGTGTATGTTTTCCTTCATTCTTTAGATTGCTGTTTGTAAACTCCGTCACTGTGCTCCCAGCTTTTCCCAGTGCGTAACTGATGCTTGTGTTGACTTACAGATCATAAGGCAGCAGTTTCCTCAGTTAACCACCAGAAGACTCGGGACCCGAGGACAGTCCAAGTAAGCACCGACAGCCTTTCCACCTGCAGAGTGCACGTCCACGGGCCTCCAGTCAGGTCCGGACCCCAGGCCTTTCATCCTGAGCTCAGTCCGCAGGCCTCGGGGGAAGTCTGTGGCTGGCGAGAGTGGCCCCCTCTCCCAGGAGCCCTGAGAGAAAGGCTGTCCAAAAGGCCAGCTGCTTTAAGGAATCCGACATGGTGCCACCCTGCCTTTAGTTGTTTTTGTGAAAGAGTCTTGGGCATTCTTTAAAAGGAGCACCTTGTGGTTTCTTGACCAATCTCCAGGTTACTTGGCTTGTTTTGGTCAACAGACTCTACTCTGACAGTATCCAGTCTGCCAGAGAAGCAACCCTGTACCAATCCCTGCAAGGGAGATGGGGCGGAAAGCTTCAGCCATGCTGTGGTACCCAGGGTGTACTGCTTCCCATTCATCCATTCGGTCAACCAACCAACCAGCCAATGTTTGCTTCACATTTTCTGCATGTCAGATAAATGGTGCTAAGTGCTGGGGACACACGAGCAAACAGGTTTCCGCCCTACTGGATGGAACATGTATTCTCCAGGGGAAGACAGACAAAAAAAGATCATCAAATTGTGAAGAGGGTTGTCCTAGAGAATAACAAAAGGTTGGCCTGGTTTAGAGAGGGTAGCCCTGGAAGGGCTTACTGAGGAGGTGACCCGAGGAGTGAGAGGCTATGTAGATGCCTGTCTCCCAGGTGAGCGTCAATGGGAAGGGACTCTGCCTTTTTTGCCCAGGCTTCACTAAAATCTGGATTTATAGAGACTTGCCTCGAAGGGTGTTTCAAAAAACTGTTGAAAGTGACTAGGTGTTCCATGAAGAAAGTCTGTTGGCCATGTAAGTTTGGTAAGCACTGAGCTAAACAGGTTCCTTTATGCAGGACTTGTCAGAACATTTATTATACTACTGTGCACCGTGATTCCATTAGAGGGTGCCTTATTCAGCATTTCTAAACGTTTTTACCATGATGAGTAGCAGATCAACACATACTGACTTATGAAATAATGAAACTTTTTATTAAAAGACAACAACCACATAGGACTTGTAAGACTTGTCACTAAAAGTGTTTCAAAAGCAGCATGTCCAATACTGCCCCCCGACTCTAACCCCGGCCATCCCCAGGCAGCACATTCCCATCCTGCAAGGGTGGGTTTAACTTTGGAGCCAAATTAGGTAAAGAAAGTGGAAAGTGGATGATCAAACTGGGGGAAACCCTTTTTAGTAAAGTTCTGAAAATAAGCGAGACTCATTTTTTTCATGTGGCTCAGAAGCTCTGGGGGCAATTTCCAAAGAGACTTACAGAAAATTTTTGAGCAAGGGACATTTTGGAATAAATTTCTAAGAATTTTTCAGGGTGACTCCTCTGATGAACAAATCTCATTCATAATGAAAAATTCCAGTATTTGTTTAAAAATGAGCTTTCAGCCCTAGTAAGAGTATAGAGTAGAAAACCCAGATTCTTCCTTATTTGTTTGCTGGTGAGCACAGTGGCTGGCACACAAGGGGAAATCACAGAGAAGTGGATGGTTGGAAGACTATTGAATGAATGGAAAGGAATTATTTTTCTCCAGCTTATGGTCTTTTTAGAGTCACTGGCTCCAATACATTGTTGCCCATTTCTGAGATAAAAGTGTACAAATAGATGGTAAAGATAGATAGTAAAGACAGGCAGTAAAAGTAGTAAAGATAGAACAGCATGGTTTCCCATCCTGCATAAGTTTGGAGAAAGTTTCCTTCTGTCTACATGTAAGAGCCTGCTTTTGTTTTTTTGTTTTCTTTTTCTTTAACCTAGAGGTTGGCAAATAGGGCAATATCTTCTTTAAAAATTCAGTTTCATTGTATCCTCTCCATAAGGATCCTCCAAGGTTGGTCTCACCTTCAACCAATTGAAAGTTAATAAGAAGCTCTAGTCTCCAACATGCCACTTGGCCTTATAGAGAAAATCCCTCAGCAAATTTACTTTGACAGAATAAATTGGGGGGGCAGGGGGCTGATGGAGAGTGTGTTGACGTGCCTTACAGACCTGAAATAGAAAACTGAGAAGTGGTCAGAGCACTGGCTTCACTGCAGTTGCCAATTCTAGCAACATACAGTCTGAAAAATCAAGAAGCGGTCTGATATGAACATGTTATTACTAGCTTGATCTTAAGAAAGTGTAAGGGGTGACTTTGAAAGTTAGGGAGGCGTGTCATAACTGCCCTCCCGCCTGGAGGGGCTTCCAGAGCAAATGGAACCCGCCCCCCGCCCCCACTACTAAAGGAGTGCCCTCCAGGTGGAAAGGCAGTTATGACAGTTGGGAAGTAGAAGGCGCAGAAGACAGAGATCAGCTCAACACAAAGAAGAACTTTCTGATCACTACACCGGCCTAAAATGAACTGGGCTACCTTCGGAGGGTCCGAGTGCTTCATCCCAGGCGGCATTCAGATAGAGGCGAGATGCCCACTAAGCAGCAGTATCACAGAATGGTATTAGGAGTGAAGGGGGAGCGGGGAGAGGGAAGGTTACCTGTGCTCAGCTCTGCTCTCCCTGGGAAGCCTCTCCCAGAACTCAGACTGCTTTCTCTTTTGTATTATTTCGTGACTGACACCACCATATCTCCATGAGTAGAAAAGAGTAGTTAATACGTTGTACAGCATTTCTGAAAGTGAGGTCCATGAATTACTTACATTAGTATTGCCATGTGATCGTAAAAATCTACTCTGGATCTGCTAAATCAGAATCTTCGGAAGCAGGGCCTGGGAGTCTGTATTTTAATATGTTTTGTAGGTGATTCTTATTGTTAGTAAAATTTGACAATCACACTGGCTCAGTGCTTAAAAGCACTTTTAGAGGTTCAAATCCTGCCTCTACTGCTTACTCACTATATGATCTTGGGTGTGTTAACTTAAATTCTCTGGGTCTTAGTTTCCTAGTCTGTAATATGGGGATAATAATTAGTTCTAGCCTCCCAGGGGTTTTGTGAGATGAAATCGGGCAATGTGTGTAAAGCACTTAGTACCTTGTTAGCTGCTCTGTTACAATAGGAGGTAATGGCAGTCTCGCAGAGCCAGGAATGTAATGCAGGGGCCTAACCCAGCAGGCTTGCTGATCTCGGACGGATGTGCATCAGAGTTATCTGTGGTGTTCGTTTCAGTGCTGATTCTTGGCCCCTATTCCCTGTTCTGAATCCTTAGGTCTGGGAAGGGGCCTTGGAATCTGTATTTTTATTACACTCCATAAGTGGCTCTGACAAACATCAAAGTTTGTTAACACCACCATGCAGCGTGTTTTCTTAGTGTAGCACAGTGCCTCTGTAGTCAGACAAACCTGCTTCCTCCCCTAAACAGCCATATGACCTTGAACAAATTACTTAAGCTTTCTTGCCTCCATTTTCTCATCTGTAGAAAGATTATAATAATCCCCATTTCATAGAATTGTTTTACAAATTAATGTAGGTAAAGCACTTTCCAAAGTGCCCAGCACATAGCAAGTGTTCAATAGATTGTAGCTAAAACCTAAGCAAAATGCAGCCTCCATCCCTCATTAGTCTTAATTGAAAACATTGCTGTTATTAAGCCCATTCTGAGTTAATAAAAGGTCCTGGTCTTTGTCTTACATTCAGTGTCAACTGAGACACTGAGTTTATCCTTTTTAAGATACAGTTCTTTAAGACTGCCATTTATTGATTAAGAAAAACATAGGCCAAGTGAATTTTTGCTGGTGGTACAGTTAGCAGTCATAAACACACTCTTCTTCTTGGGTCCCTGTATATAAGAGATTAAGTACAAATGGAAATTTTTTTATCCCACTTTCTGCTTTGCAAAGTATTTGACTTAACATTTTCTGTAGGAGGCAATTTTGGTTATTTTTACCTGTCTGATTGATGGCTGGCAACATGGAACTTTGGTTTAATTCTAGACTTCCAACATGTTGAGCCTTACAGAGGAGTTAACTCTTCTAGCTCAGGGAGGATGGGTCCAGCCGTCTTTGGCCTTGGGCTCCTGCGGCTCAGGAACCCCCACCTGATGAGGGTGCATGTGGGTCTCTCTCTCTTCCTTTGTGGCCCAGGTATCATTACTACGGCATCGCGGTGAAGGAAAGCTCCCAATATTATGATGTGATGTATTCCAAGAAAGGAGCCGCCTGGGTGAGCGAGACGGGCAAGAAAGAAGTGAGCAAACAGACGGTGGCATATTCACCCCGGTCCAAACTTGGAACATTGCTGCCAGAGTTTCCAAATGTCAAAGATCTAAATCTGCCGGCCAGTCTGCCAGAGGAGAAGGTGACCACGTCTGAAGTGTTGCTGGGAGTGGGTGGTTTCTCTCTCTCTCTCTTTCTCTCTCTCTTTTTCTCTCACACACCACAGCACGCACACACACACACACACACACACACACACTTTTATTGCAAAATGGTGAGTTTAAAAATATAAAGATAGAAATCAGATTCAAGTATGGACTTTAGTTGACAATAACAATGTATCCGTGTTGGTCCATTAGTTGTGACAAATGTTCCATCCTAATGCAAGATGTTAACGGTAGAGGTAACTGGGTTTGAGCTATAAGGGAACTGACTGAACTACTTCAAAACTGTACTACAACCCAATACTATTCTAAAATTAAAAGTTTATCTCTCTACCTATCTATCTTACCTACCTTCCTACCCATCTATGATGTTGTACTGTCTCATTTCACAAGGGCCCCCTCCTCTGGATTGCTTTTATATAGGATAAAGTTTATTTTCCCATGTGCTGCAGAGGATGTGGTGAAATTATCGTCCCATAGACCAAGAAGATTTTATAGGTATAGTGAATCGGATAGTTTGGGCCATAGGGTATTGGGAAGAAATAATTGGAAACACAAACTTCGAGACTTTCCCCTGGGTGATCACATCCTAGTGCACCTATCTTGTGCTGCCCAGTGTGCCAGTAGGTGATGAGTTTCCACGTATCACACTGGGATGCAGTGGTGAATGAGACTTGAGTCCTGCTCTCAAGAAGCTTACAGTCAAGCAGGGAGACAGATGCTTGCATAAGCAAACTAAGTTTACATAAAACATATATCAAGGTTCTAAAGCAAAAAGAATACCTGGAAAGAATGCTTTAAATCTAAGAACTAGATAAATCCTTATTTTTTCTCAAATTTGCTTTCTTTCTCAACAAACTTCCTGTACCATTGCTTTAAAATTCTTAGTTAAATGGAGCTGGAGATGCAGTTCTTTTGCTAAGCAGATTCTAGAGAATTTCCGAATGTCTTTTTGTGATTTGGGCAAAAGCACCTCCTCTTATGAGTACATGCTGGGTTTTAACTTTTTAATATATCAGCTGATGAGAATTTAATTTGGAAGGCGTCTACTATGTGCCAGGCACTGTACTAAATGCTGGATACACAAACATGAATAATATGCTATTTTTATTTTCCCAGAGTCCACAGTTTCAGGGGGTGGAGATGGGGCAGAGGGAGAAACCCAAGCTTTCCGTACCACAGGGTGAGTGCTCTGAGGGAGAAACACACTGAGGTGCTATGGGAGCACAGAGGAGGGAGCTGAGAGTCAGCGGGCCCCACCTAATGAAAATGAGTTTTGTCTGGGTCTTGCAGGATGAGTAGGAATTAGGCGAATTTCATCCCCTCAACAGAGAATAAATGACTTGAAATTCCAAGGGCAGAAGTAACATGTATTAATGTATGCCTTTATTGTTGTTGATCCCTCCTCACCCCTCACAGGTTTCTACCTTTATTATGATGTACAGAACACACTGTCAGAGAATACTGGACACTGTAATAAGAGCCAACTTTGATGAGGTAGGTCAACAAGTGTTGAGCTATGAATACTCTGCATTAAAATATTATGATAACACTAGCTTCTGTTTCATGAGCTCCCTACTAGTTGCCAGGCCTCTGGAAGCCCTTGGTGTACATTAGCTCATTTAGTCCTCACAGTGATCCTAGGAAGCAGGCACTGTTACTATCCCCATTTTACAGATTCTCAGTGTGAACAGCAGTTGGCAAGGCTTTTTAGTTGCTCTGTCTAGTGAACTGCATCCTGCCTAGTTGGCCTCCTGGGAACACAGTTTTGCCAAGGTATCATTACACCCAGAATTATACATTCAGAAAAACTAAAGGAAAGCTTTTCTTTATTTTGGATTTAACCTTTTCCTGAGGCTCATCCACTTCAGTGCATTTGGAGCCAGTTACCCTCCATTCTCAAGGTCTGGTCCCCATGTCCCTTTAACACTGCCAGTAGGGCCATCTTTGAATACAGACAATCTAAGAATTTCATTTCATTTTTATTTAAAAATATTACAGTTAAGGAATGGAGAGGAGAAATAAGGGAGGATTGAAGCACTGGTTACATGACCAAAGAGACAATAAAATCTTCTTGCCTAAAGTGCCATCCAAAAGAATCTTCCAACAGGATGGCAGGAAACCACACATTTCACCCCATAAAGCTGAGGCCTTTCTGTTTAAAGAAAAATGCCTTTCAGGCAGGAAAAAAAGAAAAACAACTAAACCAAAGACACCACCCTGGGATCAGGTGTGGGCATTCAATTTCAGGGAAGACAACCCAGGCTCTACAGGTGCTATAAAAATCAGTAGTCATTGGTGAAAAAGATGCTGGAGATTCCCTTTTTGTGTGTTTTAGGGGGGCATGTGCTGTTGGAGATGGAGGGGAAGAGGATGAGGTAAGGCAGTGAATACTTGTTGAGCACTTGCCGGTACTTGTGCAGCTTGTTTAATGTTCCCTCAGGAGCCCAGTGTAGCAGTGGTACCACCATATGCGAGCTGTCGCTCGGTTCTTCGACACGGCTCCAGAAGAGGTGGCAGCGTGTTGGCAGAGAAGGACTCTTGTTCCTGCTCTTGACTTTCATCCACTAGATTCTTAAATTTCCCAAATTCCTTGAGTGACCATTCAAGTGGAATTATTTTCTTTTTAAAGAAAGAAAACTCACTGCTTTCTCTCGTATTGTAGTTTGGCTGTGTCTCACGTATCAAAGGCAGTGCACTGAGATCTGGGCAAACCATGACACATGATTGGTTAAGACAACACTGGCTTCTGTAACAGATAAGCCCCAAGTCAACACGGTGAGACAATACATGTCACAATCCAATGTGGACGCCCTTGGTTGGAAAGCTGGTTTCTGGGGGTGGTTCAGGGACCCAGGCTTCTTCCACCTTGTGGCCACACCCTGCCCTAGAGCCTTGGAGTCCTCTGTTCAGCTGATGGATGGGGAAAAGGATTACAGGGAGGACATCCACCTTCTTAACCTTGTCAGCCCAGAAATAAAATGCATCACTTTTGCCCATAGTCTATTGGCAAGAGCTGGTCTCACAGCCCCACCTTGAGGTGAGGGGAGCTGGGAAGTGTGGCCCCTCATGGGCGGCAGCTTATGCTACTAGAGAAGAGGAGCTCTAGTGGATAGCTGTCCCTCTCTGCCACAAGTACTAACAACAGAACTGGTGACAGTCCTGGCGGCAGCTTACGCTACTAGGGAAGAGGAGCTCTAGTGGATAGCTGTCCCTCTCTGCCACAGGTACTAACAACAGAACTGGTGACAGTCCTGGCGGCAGCTTATACTACTAGGGAAGAGGAGCTCTAGTGGATAGCTGTCCCTCTCTGCCACAGGTACTAACAACAGAACTGGTGACAGTCCTGGCGGCAGCTTATACTACTAGGGAAGAGGAGCTCTAGTGGATAGCTGTCCCTCTCTGCCACAGGTACTAACAACAGAACTGGTGACAGTCCTGGCGGCAGCTTATACTACTAGGGAAGAGGAGCTCTAGTGGATAGCTGTCCCTCTCTGCCACAGGTACTAACAACAGAACTGGTGACAGTCCTGGCGGCAGCTTACGCTACTAGGGAAGAGGAGCTCTAGTGGATAGCTGTCCCTCTCTGCCACAGGTACTAACAACAGAACTGGTGACAGTCCTGGCGGCAGCTTATACTACTAGGGAAGAGGAGCTCTAGTGGATAGCTGTCCCTCTCTGCCACAGGTACTAACAACAGAACTGGTGACAGTCCTGGCGGCAGCTTATGCTACTAGGGAAGAGGAGCTCTAGTGGATAGCTGTCCCTCTCTGCCACAAGTACTAACAACAGAACTGGTGACAGTCCTCCCTTATGTTCATATCTAGCTTTATACATCTCAAAACTTGATCATCATCTCACTTCACTGAATTCCATTCATTAATTCCAACAATTGTTGGGCATCTAATGGTGCCGTATGCTGCTCTAGCCCCCAGAAATGGGGTGACAGGACACAGTCTTGAGGGGGAAAAAAAGGCATGCACACCAGCAATTAGGATGCAGAATATATGGTCCAGAAACCTTGTGAGGGCTTGAGTGCTCCTGCGGGAAGAGTGCTAGACTTGGAGCTTAGGCTTGCATTCAAGACGTGGCTCAATTCCTCATCCTAGAAGTGAAGATAAAAATATCATCCCTGCCTATCCAGTTCACAGGATTACTGGAAGGAGTAGATGAGACAATGCCTGGTAAAAGGTCATACAAATGCTTGCTCTCGTCAGATACGTCAACCAGAGAGTTAAGAGAGGTCACACAGTTGGTTAGATCTTTGTCACCTAACACTGCTGGTCCAGTATTCTTTCCACCCCTGGGCAGGGGTATTTGGTGGCTGTTTTTGAGATGGCTGATGGAGATGTTGTTCATTCTACCCAAACACAAAAGAATGAAGGGGGGTATTTTACCTCTGAGGGGCATGGCTTTCTCCTACAGCTGAGAAAAGTCATGGGTAAATAAATGGTGGATGCATCTGGTACACTTTGATGGTATAGTTTGTTTCAGGTCTTCAAGATCTTTAATATCCGTTGAGGTCACAATGTATACTAGTGTCACAATCTTAAATTATCTTGTTTGCTTGTTCATTGTTTGTCTCCTACCACCACCATGGAAGCCCTTGAGGGCAGGGACCTTGTTTGTCTTGCTTACTACTGTATCCAGGTCAACTGTACTCTCAGGCTCTCAGTAAATGTTTCTTGGGTGGGTGAGTGGATGGATGGATGGGTGAGTGGATGGATGGGTGGATGGGTGGATGGGTGGATGGGTGGATGGATGGAAAACCACCACAGACTTATAGCATTGTCAGGCAAGCACAAAGAGTCCAAGTCTGCATGTAGGGAACTTACTGCAAAGCCTTCTCCAAACGACATTGCACAGAGAGCTGTAAAATCAGATAGTCCTGTGTTTGAGTCCCAAATTTACCACTTACTAGCCTGTGACCTTGAGCAAGGTACTTAACCTCTCTGAGCCTCAATTTCTTTTTCTGTAAAATGGAGGTAATAACTATATCTACCTCATAGTAAAATTGTGATGATTACATGGAAATTGTATAGATAAAGTATCTGATTTCAAACTCAGAGCATAATAAGTGGTAGGTATTTTGGTAGTTATTGTTTTGTCAAGTTCCTTTTAACACCGTAACAATTAAGTGCCCATGACTGGAAATCATCAGATATGTTTCCACAAGGTGCCAATATATTAGGAATGAACTAAACATAGGCATGGAAAAGAAATAGGAAACTTACTTAGGTATTCTTAAGGAAATCATCTCCTGATACTTCATTGAACAGAGAGAAAAAGGGCTGGGAGTTCAAGGGACTAAAGTAGATAATCCAGGAAACTTGGTTTAAATAATCATTTGCAGTCATTTACCCCTGATTCGTTCGCCATTTATGCTTGCAAGGAGTAAGGAGAACTTCTCCCTTCTGTCTAATTATGTTTCCATTTGTTAAATGCCTTCGTCATGCCAGGCATCTTATAAGTTATCTTATTTCATCCTACTAATAGGTAGACACCATCTCCATTTTGTAAAGGCTGGTAACTCTCATATTTATATATTTATTTAGTCCGAGCTCCGGATTCAAATGACTTGCTGTCTAACTTACGGTGGTCTAATCAGAGCTCTAATTTTCGCTCCCAGATTTGTTCTTCCCAAGTCTTAGATTGCCACTACCACACACGATTGCTCAAACCACAAACCTCGGTTCTTCTTTTCCCCTCACGCTTCGTGTCTAGTCTATCAGGAGGTCCTGTTGGCTCAGCCTCCTGATATGAACACTGTGTCTGTCCATTTCACCCCTGACTTCCAAGTATCACCCCTTGAGCTTTACACTGTTCTCCCTCCTTTTCTTTTTCTTCTCACTCTGAGGAACTAGTCCACTGGACATTAAATGCTCTTAAATGCAGAGTAGGAAGGGAGGTCAAAACTGGATAATATACCCTCTACAAAGGCTGCCCCAGTACCAGGACTGATCAGGGCTCCCTGTGCCACTTGAACAGACTTGGAAAAGACAGATGGCTGCTAATGAGAGTGACTTTCTACAGATTTGTTTTAATGTACACAGCAGCTAATGTTTTCCAGAATTTCTGCTGGAAATTGACTACTCATAAAAAAAAAAAAAGACTAGGGCTATATGCAAGGAGAGCTTAGAAAGGCAAATGAATTCAGAATCTACCAAATACTAGGAATCAACTGGGCAATGCTTATTTGGAGTTGAAAGGACAGGCAGGGAGGTCCAGGACCTGGCCAGAGGCCAGTGCCCAGGGATGAGATGGGATCCGGGGACAGCAGAGGGTTGTCTGGAGGGTAAGCACCTTGTCTAAGAGATGTGGCCACCTCCAGGCCCAAGGCGGCCAGCAGTCAGACACCAGGTGTCCCAATAAGAACAGGAACCTTGACAGGTGAGCAGAGCCACCATGGGGATCCTAGGTGGGTGACGCTCAGAAACGTAGGCAAGGGTGTCTCAAATGTCTTAGGGCAGTGGACTGATTTCTTGGGCCTCATAGTTGTAGTGCCTCCATGATACAAATAATAATAATAATAATAGTAATAATAATAGCAGCTAACCTTTATTGAGCATTTACTATGTGCCAACCACTGTAATAAGTACTTTTTAGGAATCTTTACCAAAATCTAGTAAATACTACTTTTATTCCCATTTCACAGGTAAAGAAACTGAGGCATAGAGATATTATACCCCTAGTTGGTAGTGGTGACAGGATTAGAACCCTGGAAGGCAGTCTTTACTCAATTGGATTTTTTTTTGTTGGTTTTAATTTTCAATCTCGTTGTAAACTTTGCAATATTTTCACTCTTGTGGAATTAACAGAACTGTGACTTTGAGTTTCATAATTTACAAACCTGACCTCATTTACCACTTTGATCCTGTTTTTGGAAATCACCATTTTTCCTCTAGGAAGTCAGGAGGCATGCTTTTCTCCTCATTCCTCACCCCCCAAGCCTCCCATCCAGTGTTTACCCTGGGAATTCCAGCCTGGCAATGGGGATCAGGGAATTCTGTCCATCCGAGGCTGAGCTCAGGTCACCAAGCTGGGGTCAGAGGTAGCCTGGTCAAAGGAAAGCAAGACCCTACTCCTAAGAGGGGCCTGAAGGACAACTGCAGGTCCCCAGGCTGGGGCAGAAAGCTGGGATGTGGGCAGCAGTCCAAGAAGAGGCATAGGTCTCAGGAATGGGGTAGAAGCCCATGTGAAGAGCCACTAGACTGATTTGTGAAAAGACAAATTCATCCATTCCCTGACTTGCTGTCTGGCTTTGGACAAATAAGTTAATGTCTCTACAAAATGGGAGCAGTGATCCTAAGCTGTAGTATTAACTGAGAGAACCTGTGCTAAGTTCCTGGCATATAGCAACACTCAATAAGTACATAACGCTGACGCCATTAATAATACCACCTCCAAAGTGTTAGACTTGGGTACTAAATGACCTCCTGCCTTGGGTCAGGATTGATTTGGGGAACCAGGGATGTGGGCAGCGCTGTACACCAGGGGTTCAGGAGTGCCCATCTGTGGAGGAAAGAAAGATACTTAGTACAGGAACCAAGTTGAGCTTGTAAGAATTCACAAAACTTCAGTTATTTGTTCCCTAACTTTAAGATGAGTCACTCCTCAATGTTAGCTGAAGTCTAGGTATCTTTAGTGTTATTTTACGTACCAGATAACCATCTTCTACCGTGTCCCTTCACTTCCCTTATCTTGTCCCACCCCCCACCCGCTCTCTCCCTGACCTCCAACTCAGACCCTGGAAGACACAGGGGTCGGGGGCCTGCTCTCCTCGTATTAATAACAATAACTCCATTTTGAGTGCCCGCTAGATTTCTGTCCTGTGCTAGTGGTTGGGCTTGGATGTCCTCGTACCTTACTGTCCAGATGGCACCGTCTAGCATCCCATAATGGCGCTAACCAGCCAAGGCTGCACCAAGGGCTCTTTGAGAAAATGGTCGAATTTGGCCACGAAGAGGCCTTTGCACTTTATCCGTTTTTGGGGCGCACAAGATTGTATCAGGAGACTTCTGTCTGTGACACCTACTCTTCTTCCTCCTAGACATAGTCCGCTTACCAGCAACTCACACAATGTTCCCTTCCTTTCCAGAACACCCTGGGGTCCCCGAGGCACCAACAGGTCCAAAGAATAGTTGTAGTGCTCTGAGCTTTTTAGAAGCAACATCCCACCTTCCCTTTCTTAAACTTTTTACCCAGACCACGGTAAGCATGAAGAGGCAGATGGGTTAACTTGCTACTGCTCTCTCCCAGGGCAGGGTAGACCCCAGGCTGCCAGGCCAAGTGCTTCTCCAGCAGGGGGCATGCACCCAGACGGGCAGGGTGAAGACTTGGGACAGGAGGACCTTCCAGGGCCTCGTAAGCCACCCAGGCTGGGACGGCCTCTGCTGCTGCAAGGGGAGGGGAGAAAAATAGCGCTGTGGACTGGGCTGGCCTTCGCTGAGTCCCAAGGCTCTGCTGGGAGGGCCTTGTGTAACCTCAACGGTTCTTCTCTCTGTGGGTTGATACAGGTTCAAAGTTTCCTTCTGCACTTTTGGCAAGGAATGCCGCCCCACATGCTGCCCGTGCTGGGCTCCTCCACGGTGGTGAACATCGTCGGCGTGTGTGACTCCATCCTCTACAAAGCTATCTCCGGAGTGCTGATGCCCACCGTGCTGCAGGCATTACCTGACAGGTGGGCACGCTTCTTCTCGTATCCCCTCATGGTTGGTCCTCAGCAGGTATTGTTCCTGCTTCTCATTTATTGAATAGAACCATGCACTGTCTGGGGGCCTCCCTTGTAAAGACCATTAATATTGGACTTTAAAATATTACATGTTATTTATATTTTTGAATATAAATAAAATTTAATATTTCCAGTATAAATAAAATTTAATATTTTGAACCTCTTGTATCATTCAGAATTCAAAAAGGATAATATGTTACACAGTGAAAAGTCTCCCTCCTAATCTTCTTCCCCAGATACCCAGGTCCTCTCCCCAGAGCATCAAATACAGTCATTTTCTTAGGGCCCCGTCCGGATCTGCTATGCACACGTAACCAGTGCATGACATATACTTTTTCTTACTCAAATGATGACATACTACATATACTGTCCTGTACCTTGTTTCAAAAAAACACGTCTTGGAGGTTGTGTTGGGCAGCTTCTGTGCCCCTTCCGATGCAGGCTCCGCTGTGTTCCATGCTGCCTCCTGCCCTGTGAGGGGTAGGTGGGGAGGGTGATCTGCATGGCACACCTTACGGGGCTCCCTTTCCCTCTGGCTTCCAGCCCCGATCAGCCAGTGGTGGGGAGGGGGTCAGAAGGGAGATCAAAGGGAGGGAGGAGAGTGAAGTCAGGAGATGGCCTCACTACCTCCCTCCCTATGAGGTCACCCCCGGCTGGCCACGTCCCTCCACTGGGCTCTGCTGCCTTCCAGGCCGCCTCTCTCCCTGCAGGTTGTCCTTTGGTCATGAGGTGGATGAGAGCCTGCTGGCCCTAACCCCCGGTTGCAGCGGTCACCTTTATGGGTTCTCCTGTGCCTATCCACGCCTTTACGACTTGTCCCTTATAAATACACTCTACAGTTTTGAGTGTCATCTGTTTCCTGTTGGGACTGCTACAGAGAGCATTTTACATCAGTCTATAAAGAGGTTTTTTTTTTTCTTTTTCACACCTGCATATTGTTCCTCTGTATTGAGTTTAATTAGTTGACTTGATGTTTCCAATCTTGTCCTATTACAATGCTGTGATGAATGATGTTTTTAGTACATTCTTTTACGTGGTGCAGTTTGTTAGTTTCCTAGGGCTGCAATAACCAAGTACCACAAACTGGGTGGCTGAAAACAACAAACGTATTTCCTCACAGTTCTGGAGGCCACAGGTCTAAAATCAAGGTGTTGTCAGGGTTGGTTCTTTGCAGAGACTTTGAGGGAGGATCTGATCTATGCCTCTCTCATAGCTTCTGATGGGTGCCATCTATCCTTGGCGTTCCTTGGCTTGTAGCTGCATCACTCCAGTCTCTGCCTCCCATCTTCACATTGATTCCCACTCTGTGTCTTGCCGTCTCCCGTAAGGACACTTGTCATTGGATTTAAGGCCCACCCAGTTAATCCAAGGTTTCGTCTCAAGATCCTTAATTTAATCACATCTGCAAAGGCCCTTTTATCAAATAAGGTCAGCTTCACGGGTTCCAGGTGGGCATATTATGGGGGGGAACAACCCTTCATCCTACTACACAGAGTATATGTGCAGGATAAATTCCTAAAGGGCTGAATTGCTGGTTCAAAGGGTCTGTGACTTAAACTTGTCTCAGTGAAGTTTTAATTTACATTTATCTTATTATGAATGGAGTTGAATATTTATTTTTTTATACAGCAGTTTCTTATTAGTTATCCATTTTATACATATTAGTGTATATATGTCAATCCCAATCTCCCAATTCATCACACCACCACCACCACCACCGCTTTCCCCCGTTGGTGTCTGTACGTTTCTTCTCTGCATCTGTGTCTCAAATTCTGCCCTGCAGACCAGTTCATCTGTACCATTTTTCTAGGTTCCGCATATATGCGTTAATATACGATACTTGTTTTTCTCTTTCTGACTTCCTTCACTCTGTATGACAGACTCTAGGTCCATCCACGTCTCTACAAATGACCCAATTTCGTTCCTTTTTATGGCTGAGTAATATTCCATTGTGTATATGTACCACAACTTCTTTATCCATTCATCTGTCGATGGGCATTTAGGATGCTTCCATGACCTGGCTATTGTAAATAGTGCTGCAATGAACATTGGGGTACATGTGTCTTTTTGAATTATGGTTTTCTCTGGGTATATGCCCAGTAGTGGGATTGCTGGGTCATATGGTAATTCTCTTTTTAGTTTTTGAAGGAACCTCCATACTGTTCTCCATAGTGGCTGTATCAGTTTACATTCCCACCAACAGTGCAAGAGGGTTCCCTTTTCTCCACACCCTCTCCAGCATTTGTTGTTTGTAGATTTCCTGAGGATGCCCATTCTGACTGGTGTGAGGTGATACCTCATTGTGGTTTTCATTTGCATTTCTCTAATAATTAGTGTTGTTGAGCAGCTTTTCATGTGCTTCTTGGCCATCTGTATGTCTTCTTTGGAGAAATGTCTGTTTAGGGCTTCTGCCCATTTTTGGATTGGGTTGTTTGTTTTTTTCATGTTGAGCTGCATGAGCTGTTTATATATTTTGGAGATTAATCCTTTGTCCATTGATGCGTTTGCAAATATTTTCTCCCATTATGAGGGTTGTTTTTTTGTCTTGTTTGTAGTTTCCTTTGCTGTGCAAAAACTTTTAAGTTTCATTAGGTCCCATTTGTTTATTTTTGTTTTCATTTCCATTACTCTAGGAGGTGGATTAAAAAAGATCTTGCTGTGATTTATGTCAAAGAGTGTTCTTCCTATGTTTTCCTCTCAGAGTTTTACAGTGTCCAGTCTTACATTTAGTCTCTAATCCATTTTGAGTTTATTTTTGTATATGGTGTTAGGGAGTGTTCTAATTTCATTCTTTTACATGTAGCTGTCCAGTTCTCCCAGCACCACTTATTGAAGAGACTCTCTTTTCTCCATTGTATATCCTTGCCACCTTTGTCATAGATTAGTTGACCATAGGTGCGTGGGTTTATCTCTGGGCTTTCTATCCTGTTGCATTGATCTATATTTCTGTTTTTTTTTTGTCAGTACCATACTGTCTTGATTACTGTAGCTTTGTAGTATAGTCTGAAGTCCAGGAGCCTGATTCCTCCAGCTCCGTTTTCTTCCTTCAAGACCGCTTTGGCTATTTGGGGTCTTTTGTGTCTCCATACAAATTTTAAGATTTTTTTCTTCTAGTTCTGTAAAAAATGCCATTGGTAATTTGATAGGGATTGCATTGAATCTGTAGATTGCTTTGGGTAGTATAGTCATTTTCACAGTATAGATTCCTCCAATCCAAGAACATGCTATATCTCTCCATCTGTTGATATCATCTTTAATTTCTTTCATCACTGTCTTATAGTTTTCTGCATACAGGTCTTTTGTCTCCCTAGGTAGGTTTATTCCTAGGTATTTTATTCTTTTTGTTGCAGTGGTAAATGGGAGTGTTTCCTTAATTTCTCTTTCAGATTTTTCATCATTAGTGTATAGGAATGCAAGAGGTTTCTGTGCATTAATTTTGTATCCTGCAACTTTACCAAATTCATGGATTAGCTCTAGTAGTTTTCTGGTGGCATCTTTAGGATTCTCTATGTATAGTGTCATGTCATCTGCAAGCGGTGACAGTTTTACTTCTTCTTTTCCAATTTGTATTCCTTTTATTTCTTTTTCTTCTCTGATTGCCGTGGCTAGTACTTCCAAAACTATGTTGAACAATAGTGGTGAGAGTGGACATCCTTGTCCTGTTACTGATCTTAGAGGAAATGCTTCCAGTTTTTCACCATTGAGAGTGACATTTGCTGTGGGTTTGTCATATATGGCCTTTATTATGTTGAGGTAGGTTCCCTCTATGCCCACTTTCTAGAGAGTTTGTATCATAAATGGGTGTTGAATTTTGTCAAAAGCTTTGTCTGCATCTATTGAGATGATCATATGGTTTTTATTCTTCAATTTGTTAATGTGGTATATCACATTGATTGTTTTGCCTATATTGAAGAATCCTTGCATCCCTGGGATAAATCCCACTTGATCATGGTGTATGATCCTTTTAATGTGCTGTTGGATCCTGTTTGCTAGTATTTTGTTGAGGATTTCTGCATCTATATTCATCAGTGATATTGGTCTGTAATTTTCTTTTTTTGTAGTATCTTTGTCTGGTGTTGGTATCAGGGTGATGGTGGCCTCATAGAATGAGTTTGGGAGTGTTCCTTCCTCTGCAGTTTTTGGAAGAGTTTGAGAAGGATAGGTGTTAGCTATTCTCTACATGTTTGATAGAATTCACCTGCGAAGCCCTCTGGTCCTGGACTTTTGCTTTTTGGAAGATTTTTTTTTTTTTTTTTTTTTTTTTAAATTTATTTATTATTTATGGCTGTGTTGGGTCTTCGTTTCTGTGCGAGGGCTTTCTCCAGCTGTGGCAAGCGGGGGCCACTCTTCATCACAGTGCGCGGGCCTCTCACTATCGCGGCCTCTCCCGTTGCGGAGCACAGGCTCCAGACGCGCAGGCTCAGTAGTTTTGGAAGATTTTTAATCCCAGTTTCAATTTCATTACTTGTGATTTGGTCTGTTCATATTTCCTATTTCTTTCTGGTTCAGTCTTGGAAGGTTATACCTTTCTAAGAATTTGTCCATTTCTTCCAGGTTGTCCATTTTACTGGCATAGAGTTGCTTGTAGTAATCTCTGAGGATGCTTTGTATTTCTGTGGTGTCTGTTGTAACTTCTCCTTTTTCATTTCTAGTTTTATTGATTTGTGTCCTCTCCCTCTTTTTCTTGATGAGTCTGGCTAATGGTTTATCAATTTTGTTTATCTTCTCAAAGAACCAGCTTTTACTTCTATTGATCTTTGCTATTGTTTTCTTTGTTTCTATTTCATTTATTTCTGCTCTGATCTTTATGATTTCTTTCCTTCTAGTAACTTTGGGGTTTGTTTTTTCTTCTTTCTCTAGTTCTTTTACGTGTAAGGTTAGATTGTTTATTTGAGATGTTTGTTGTTTCTTGAGGTAGGATTGTATTGCTATAAAATTCCCTCTTAGAACTGCTTTTGCTGCATCCCATAGGTTTTGGATTGTCGTGTTTTCATTGTCATTTGTCTCTAGATATTTTTTGATTTCCTCTTTGATTTCTTCAGTGATCTCTTGGTTATTTAGTAACGTATTGTTTAGCCTCCATGTGTTTGTGTTTTTTGTTTTTTTTCCCTGTAATGGATTTCTAATCTCATAGCGTTGTGGTTAGAAGAGATGCTTGATATGATTTCAGTTTTCTTAAGTTTACTGAGGCTTGATTTGTGACCCAGGATGTGATCAATCCTGGAGAATGTTCTGTGTGCACTTGAGAAGAAAGTGTAGTGTGCTGTTTTTGGATGGAATGTCCTATAAATATCAATTAAATCTACCTGGTCTATTGTGTCATTTAAAGCTTGTGTTTCCTTATTAATTTTCTGTTTGGATGATCTGTCCATTGGTGTAAGGGAGGTGTTAAAGTCCCCCACTATTATTGTGTTACTGTCAATTTCCTCGTTTACAGCTGTTAGCAGTTGCCTTAAGTATTGAGGTGCTCCTATGTTGGGTGCATATATATTTATAATTGTTACATCTTCTTCTTGGATTGATCCCTTGATCATTATGTAGTGTCCTTCCTTGTCTCTTGTAACATTCCTTATTTTAAAGTCTATTTTATCTGATAGGAGTATTGCTACTCCAGCTTTCTTTTGATTACCATTTGCATGGAATATCTTTTTCCATCCATTCACTTTCAGTCTGTACGTGTCCCTAGGTCTGAAGTGGGTCTCTTGTAGACAGCATATATATGGGTCTTTTTTTTGTATCCCTTCAGGCAGTCTATGTCTTTTGGTTGGAGCATTTAATCCATTGACGTTTAAGGTAATTATAGATATGTATGCTCCTATGACCATTTTCTTAATTATAATGGGTTTGTTTTTGTAGGTCCTTTTCTTCTCTTGTGTATCCCACTTAGAGAAGTTCCTTTAGCATTTGTTGTAGAGCTGGTTTGGTGGTGCTGAATTTTCTTAGATTTTGCTTGTCTGTAAAGCTTTTGATTTCTCCATCGAAGCTGAATGAGATCCTTGCTGGGTAGAGTAATCTTGTAGGTTCTTCCCTTTCATCACTTTAAGTATCACTTTAAGTATATCATTCCACTCTCTTCTGGCTTGTAGAGTTTCTGCTGAGAAATCAGCTGTTAACCTTTTGGGAGTTCCCTTGTATGTTATTTGTCATTTTTCCCTTGCTGCTTTCAATAATTTTTCTTTGTCTTTAATTTTTGCCAATTTGATTACTGTGTGTCTCGGCGTGTTTCTCCTTGGGTTTATCCTGTATGGGACTCGCTGCGCTTCCTGGACTTGGGTGGCTATTTCCTTTCCCATGTTAGGGAAGTTTTCGACTATAATCTCTTCAAATATTTTCTTGGGTCCTTTCTCTCTCTCTTTTCCTTCTGGGACCCCTATACTGCGAATGTTGTTGCGTTTAATGTTGTCCCAGCGGTCTCTTAAGCTGTCTTCATTTCTTTTCATTTTTTTTTCTTTATTCAGTTCTGCAGCAGTGAATTCCACCATTCTGTCTTCCAGGTCACTTATACGTTCTTCTTCCTCAGTTATTGTGCTATTGATTCCTTCTAGTGTAGTTTTCATTTCAATTATTGGATTGTTCATCTCTGTTTGTTTGTTCTTTAATTTTTCTAGGTCTTTGTTAAACATTTTTTGCATCTTCTCGATTTTTGCCTCCGTTGTTTTTCCGAGGTCCTGGATCATCTTCAGTATCATTATTCTGAATTCTTTTTCTGGAAGGTTTCCTATCTCCACTTCATTTAGTTGTTTTTCTGGGGTTTTATCTTGTTCCTTCATCTGGTCCATAGCCCTCTGCCTTTTCATCTTGTCTTTCCGTGAATGTGGTTTTTGTTCCACAGGCTGCAAGATTGTAGTTCTTCTTGCTTCTGCTGTCTGCCCTCTGGTGGATGAGACTATCTCATTGATTTTTTTTTTTTTAAAGGTAATTCTTTTTTTTTTTTTTTAAACTTTGGGTTTATTTATTTATTTATGGCTGTGTTGGGTCTTCGTTTCTGTGCAAGGGCTTTCTCTAGTTGCAGCAAGTGGGGGCCACTCTTCATCGCAGTGTGTGGGCCTCTCATTATCGTGGCCTCTCTTGTTGCAGAGCACAGGCTCCAGGCGCGCAGGCTCAGTAATTGTGGCTCACAGGCCTAGTTGCTCCGCGGCATGTGGGATCTTCCCAGACCAGGGCTTGAACCCATGTCCCCTGCACTGGCAGGCAGATTCTCAACCACTGCGCCACCAGGGAAGCCCTATCTCATTGATTTTTAAGAGCTCTTTATTTTTTAGGACTATTAACCATTTATCTGTAATAAGAGTTGCAAATATTTTCTCATTTTGTTCTTTTGTTTTTGCCATACAGAGAATATATTTGTGTAGTTGAATTTATCAGTGTTTGTTTTTATGGCTTCTGGATTTTGTATCATTGTTTTAGAAGTCTTTCCCACTCCAATTACAAATAATTTTCCCATGGGTTATCCTACAAACTTTATGCTTTGATTTTGTACTTTTGAACTTTTATCCAATTTGGAATTCATCCTTGTGTAAGATGTAAAGTATGGCTTCATTTTTTCCCGAACAGCTCTCCTTATGCCGATACATATGTTAATTATTCCATTTTTTCTTCACAGATTTGAGGTGCCTCCTATTTAGTGTAGTAAATGTTATATGTATTGGTGCTATTTCTAGACTTGCTAGCCTATACCATAGATATTTCTATATATTCACGTTCCAGGGTCACGCTGTCTTTAAGTTTTACGCTTTTAAACATATTTTAATATTTGATAGGCTAGCTCCTCATACTTACTTCTGTTTGTAGAATTTTCCTGTTATTGTCTCTTATTTTTCCATATGAACTACCTTAGCATCAATTTGTCTATTTAAGTATTTATATACATATAAAAATTTATATATAAATATATGTATGTTCATTGGGATTATATTACACTTATAGATTAATTTAGGGGAGAATTATATCTTTATGGTATTGAGAATTCCTAGAAAAGAACACTGTTTGCCTTGTCTGATCTTAAATTTTGTGGCCTTCAGGAATGTTGTAAATATTTTTTCATATAAATCATATATATTTTTAAAATTAAATTCTTTCTTACTTTTTTTTTGTTGCTATTGTAAATGCAGTCTTTTCCTCCATATCTCTTGACTGGTGGTTGTTTATATATATGAAAGCTATTGGTTTCTGTGTGTTATATTTGGACCTGACTGTTTTAAATTTAACTATCTTAATGTTGTATTCCTTTTGGGGGGCTTCTGTTAAATTTTCCAGGTTTAGAATTATATTATCTAAAAATGTCTTTTTAATTTATTTCTCTTATCTAATTATGTTGGCTTATTCCTCAAGAACATGTTAAAAGCTCTTGAGTTTAATGAGAATGCATCTAGTGTTTCTTGGTTAAACATGATGCTGGCTTTGGGTTAAGAATGAGATATTCTGTCATGCTAAGGAATATCTGTATTTTCTTAATTCATTAAACTTTTGATGAAGAATGGTTGTTGCATATTATCCAATGCTTTCCATCATCTGTAGAAGTGATCATATTATCCATATCCTAATATTGAACCATTCTTGAATTCCTAGAATACACCCCACTTACTCATAGTATATTATTTTCTTTAATGTGTTGCAGGATTTTATTTTCTATTTTATTTAGGATTTCTGCATCAAGAGTTGGAAGTGAGATTGGTTTGCACTTTTCTTTTTTGTTGAATATTTGTCAGTTGTTGGTATCAACATTATTTTTGCTTCATAAAAGGAATCTGGAAGGTTCCCTCTGCCCCTACTTTTTTTCCTAAGGTCTGAAACAGTTTACATAGCATTGAAATTATTTGCTCTTGAAGATTACACAGAATTAATTTCTCTTTGAAGGCATCTGGGCCTAGTGTTTTGCGGGAGTAAATCTTTGAAATTTTTCTTCTTTTTTTCCTATAGTAATTGGTCAGTTTAGGTTTTCTATCTTCTCTGAGGTAAGTTTTGGTAAATTATATTTTCCTAGAAAATTATCAGTTTCTTCCAGATCTTTAAATTTACTTGCTTAGGGTTGAACAAAGGGAGTTTGTAGATTCATTGAGTTTCCTTTGTGTCTGTGATTATTTCTGTTTTACTGCATTTTTGTTTGTGTAGTTGTGCTTTCTGCCATTTCTTTGTGAATAGGTTACCTAATTTATTTAATTTTTTTCAAGGAAAAAGCTCTTGGATGTATTTATTGGTATTATTATTATTTCTTTTTTTCTAACATATTAATTTCTACGTTTATTTTATTTATTTATTTATTTTTAAATAAATTTATTTATTTTATTTATTTATTTTTGGCTGCATGGGATCTTTGTTGCTGTGTGCAGGCTTTCTCTAGTTGCAGTGAGCGTGGGCTACTATTCATTGCAGTGTGCAGGCTTCTCATTGTGGTGGCTTCTCTTGTTGTGGAGCATGGGCTCCAGGCATCGGGCCTCAGTAGTTGTGGCATGCAGGCTCAGTAGTTGTGGCTCATGGGCTCTGGAGTGCAGACTCAGTAGTTATGGGCACGGGCTTAGTTGCTCCGTGGCATGTAGGATCTTCCCAGACCAGGGATCAAACCCGTATCCCCTGAAGTGGCAGGCGGATTCCTAACCACTGCGCCACCAGGGAAGTCTGGCAGGCGGATTCTTAACCACAGTGTCCCCAGGGAAGTCCCTATGTACTTTCTTTTACTTTTGGTTAGTAACATAATTATTTCAGGCTTGGCTTTTTTCCTTTGAGCACTATTTTAGCTTTATCTCATAGGTTTTTATATGTAATATTTTAATACTGTTATTTTCTAGATATTTTGTGACATTGACTTGGAGTTCCTTCTTGTCCTAAGAATTTAAATAGCGCATTTAAAAATATCCAGTTGTTTGGAGCTATTATTTTCTGGTTATGTTATTCATTTTAACTTTACTGCTTTGTGATTAGGCTGTTTTCTGAACTATTTCTTCTTTTGAGACTATGCTTAGATTTTGTTGTCTAATATATGGTCAGTTTTGTTACACTTGAAGAAGCACTCTGTATCTTCGTACAGACTTTGACATATATGTATTTGGACCAAATTTATTGTTATTTAGTTCTTATGTTGTCTTAGTGTTTGTCCATTTAGACTGTTATGGACTGAGAAAGGTTAGTAAGTTGAAGATTGATTTCTAATGTGTGCCAACCTATTTCACCTTGTATTTCCTATTATTTTGTTTTTAAATGTTAGTGCTTTGATATTTCTAACTGCTTCATCTTCAGTGTGAGTTGTAATGCCTTCCTTATGAATTACAATATCTTCATTGTAAATTGCACTCTTAGCATTATAAAGTCTCATTTAATTTTTTTTGGCCCAGAATTTAATTTGTCTGATATTGAAATCATGACCTCTATTTTCTTTTTGTTTTCATCGGAGGGAATACATTTGCCCACCCTTTTATTTTTAACCTTTATAACTCACTTGTATACAGAACCATTAGAATTTGTTTTATTATCCAATCTGATATTTTTCTCTTACAAGGTAAGTCCAGCCCATATACATTTATTGATACAACGGATACTTTTGTTCTTAGTTCTATCAGTTTATTTTCTATTATTATTTATATTTTATAGCTTTTAATTTAATTTTTTAAATTCAGGTTTATTGAAGTATACCTTGTATTCATTAACATTCATCATTTTTAGTGTATACAACAAAATATAAAATAGTTTCATCACTTCAAAAACTTCCCCTATTTTGTCAATGCCTCTCCCCACTGGCAGCCCCTGGCAATCACTCATTTGTTTTCTGTGCTTATACTTTAACCTTTTCCAAAATCTGATATAAATGGAATCACATGGTAAGTAGCCTTTTGAGTTTGACTTACTTCACTTAGCATAATCCATGTTGTTGTGTGTAACAGTAATTTGTTCTTTTTTTAAATTGAAGTATAGTTGATTTACAATGTTGTGTTAATTTCTGCTGTACTGCAAAGTGACTCAGTTATACACATATGTACATTCTTTTTTTATATTCTTTTCCATTATGGTTTATCCCAGGATACTGAGTATAGTTCCCTGTGCTATACAGTAGGACCTTGTTGTTTATCCATTCTATATGTAATAGTTTGCATCTACTAAGTCCAAACTTCAGTCCATCCCTCTCCTACTCCCCCTCTCCCTTGGCAACCTCTATGCCTGTGAATCTGTTTCTGTTTTGTAGGTAGGTTCATTTGTGCCATATTTTGGATTCCACATATATGTGATATCATATGGCATTTGTCTTTGTCTGGCTTAATTCACTTAGTATGATAATCTCTAGTTGCATCCGTCTTGCTGCAAATGGCATTATTTTATTCTTTTTTATGGCTGAGTAGTATTCCATTGTGTATATGTACCACATCTTCTTTATCCATTCATCTGTCAGTGGACATGTAGGTTGTTTCCATGTCTTGGCTATTGTAAATAGTGCTGCTATGAACATAGGGGTGCGTATATCTTTGCGAATTATAGTTTTGTATGAATATATGCCCAGGAGTGGGATTGCTGGATCATACGGTAATTTTATTTTTAGTTTTCTGAGGAACCTCCATACTGTTTTCCGTAGTGGCTGCACCAATTTACATTCTCACCAACAGTGTAGGAGGGTTCCCTTTCCTCCACACCTTCTCCAGCATTTGTTATCTGTAGGCTTTTTAATGATGGCCATTCTGACTGGTGTGAGGTAGTACCTCACTGTAGTTTTGATTTGCATTTCTCTAATAATTAGCAATGTTGAGCATCTTTTCATGTGCCTATTTGGCCATCTGTATGTCTTCTTTGGAGAAATGTCTATTTAGGTCTTCTGCCCATTTTTTGATTGGGTTGTTTGTTTTTTTGTTGTTGTTGAGCTGTTTGTATATTTTGGAAATCAAGCCCTTGTTGTTTGCATCATTTGCAAATATTTTCTCCCATTCCGTAGGTTGTCTTTTCATTTTCTTTATGGTTTCCTTTGTAGTGTGAAAGCTTTTAAGTTTAATTGGGTCCCATTTATTTATTTTTGCTTTTGTTTCCATTACTCTAGGAGACGGATCAAAAAAAAATTTTTTGCCATTTATGTCACAGAATGTTCGGCCTATGTTTTCCTCTATTAGTTTTATAGTATCTATCTTATATTTAGGTCTTTAATCCATTTTTAGTTTATTTTTGTATATGGTGTTAGAGAATGTTCTAATTTCATTACATGTAGCTATCCAGTTTTCAAGCACCACTTATTGAAGAGACCATCTTTTCTCCAATGTATAGTCTTGCCTCCTTTGTTGTAGATTAATTGATCATAAGTGCATAGTTTTATTTCTGGGCTTTGTATCCTGTTCTGTTGAACTATGTGTCTGTTTTTGCGCCAGTACCATACTGTTTTGATTACTGTAGCTTTGTAGTATAGTCTTAAATCTGAAAGGGTTACACCTCCAGCTTTTTTCTTTTTTCTTTTTTTTATACTTTGGCAATTCTGGATCTTTTTCAGTTCCATATAAATTTTAGGATTATTTTGTCTAGTTCTGTGAAAAATGTCATGGGTATTTTGATAGGAATTGCATTGAATCTGTAGATTACCTTGGCTAGTATGGTCATGTTAACATTATTGATTCTTCCAGTCCAAGAACACAGTAAATCTTTCCATCTGTTTGTGTCATCTTCAGTTTCTTTCATCAGCATCTTATAGTTTTTGGAGTACAGGTTTTTTGCCTCCTTAGGTAGGTTTATTCCTAGGTATTTTATTCTTTTTGTTGTGATGGTAAATGGGGTTGTTTTCTTTATTTCTATTCATGCTATTTTGTTGTTAGTGTATAGGAATGCAAGAGACTTCTGTGCATTAATTTTGTATCCTGCAACTTTACCAAATTCATTGATGACCTTTAGGAGTTTTCTGGTGGTGTCTTTAGGATTTTCTATGTATAGTATCATGTCATCTGCAAAATGACAGTTTTACTCTTCCTTTTCAATTTGGATTCCTTTTATTTCTTTTCCTTGTCTGATTGCTGTGGCTAGGACTTACAAAACTGTGTTGAATAGAAGCGGCAAGAGTGGGCATCCTTGTCTTGTTCCTGATCTTAGAGGAAATGCTTTCAGCTTTTCACCATTGAGTATGATGTTAGCTGTGGGTTTGTCATATATGACCTTTATTATGTTGAGGTATGTTCCCTCTATGCCCACTTTCTGGAGAGTTTTTATCATAAATGGATGTTGCAGAATTCTGTATGTATTCTGGATACAAGTTCTTTTCCAGAGTTGTGTTTTGAAACTATTTTCTCTCAATCTTTGCTTGGCTTTTCATGTTTTACACAATTATCACTTGAGGAGCAGAATTTTCAACTTTTGGTGAAGTCCAATTTATCAATATTTTATATTGTGGATTTTGCTTTTGGTGTTATATCTAATAATCATTTGCCAAGAAAGGTCACAGTGTTTTCCTAGATTATGTTCTAGATGTTTTAGGTTTTACAATTTTTACATTTTATAATTTTTTAGACTTTACGTTGGTTCATTTTGAGTTTTCCATATGGTGTAAGGTGTAGGGATAAAGGTTCATTTCTGCTTTTTGCAGATGGAAATCCAAATATCCTAGCACCATTTGTTAAAAAGACTTAACCTTTATTTATTGAATTACATTGAAGTTTTGTGGGAACTTACTTGGCCGTGTGTGTGTGTGTGTGTGTGTATTTCTGGACTCTCAATTCTGTTCCATTTCTTTATATGTCCTCCTTTCACCAATATCACACTGTTCTGATGACTGTGGCTTTGTAATAAGTCTTAAAGTCAGTTAGTACGGGTGCTCCAACTTTGTTCTTCTTTTTCAAAACTGTTCCTTTGCTTCTGCATAGTAAGTTCGTAGAATCTGCAAAAAGTTCTGTGAAATTTTGTTTAGGATTATATTGAATCTATAGATAAATTTTGAAAGAATTGACATCCTAACTATATTGTGTCTTCCAATCCATGAATGTGGTATATCTCTCCATCTATTTAGGTCCTCTTTAATATTCTTCATTGCTGTTTCGTAGTTTTGGAGTTTTTAGCAAATAGATCTTGTACATATTTTGCTAGGTTTATATCTAATTATTTTGTGGGTTTTGGTGCTATTGTAAATGCTACTATTTTTTAAGTTCAGTTTCCAATTGTTCATTGATAATTGAATAAAAATGATTGATTTTTGTTTGTTGATCTTGTATGAGATCCTATTAAACTCACTGATTAGTTCTAATAGCTTTTTTGTAAATTCTTTGGGATTTTCTATGAGTATAATCATGTAATCTAGGAATAAAGGCACTTTTATGTCTTGATTTGCAATCTGTATACTCTTTTCTCCCCCTGTCTTATTGCACCTCTCAAATGATGTCCCCGTTTAAGTAGGGGTGGCATTTTTTGCATTTTCCCTCATCTTAAGGAAAAGCATTCAGTATTCAATATAAAAATGATGCTAGCCATAGGTTTTTTTTATGGATGCACTTTATCAGGTTGGAGAAATTCCTTTCCATTTCTAGTTTTTTGAGAATTTGTATCATGAAAAGATTTTGAATTTTGTTAAAAGCTTTTTTGTACCAAGATCATCATATGGTTTTTTTCTTTAGTTTGTTAATAAGGTGGGTTACATTGTTTGACTTTCAAATATTGAACCAGGCTTTCATCCCCAGGGTAAACTCACTTGGTCATGATAGTTTCATACATATGTATAATTGCTACATCTGAATTGTTAATATTTTGTTGAGGATTTACATTCATGAGAGTTATTGATCTTTAGTTTTATTTTCTTTTAATGTCTTCTGGTTTAGGTATCAGGGTAATCCTGGCCTCATAAAATGAGTCCCTCTCTTCCTTTTTCTGTAAGAGTTTGTGTAGAATTTTATCTAAAATTTTAAATCCATGAGCTTAAACGTGTTCATAGTATTTCCTTATTATCCTTTGAACATCTGTAGGATCTGTAGTGATGTCCCTTTTTTCATTCCTGATGTGGGTAGTTTATATCTTCTTTTCTTTTTTTTGGTCAGTGTCCCAAGAAGTTTATCAATGTTATTAATCTTCTCCAAAAACCATCTTTTAGTCTCTGATTTCTTTGGTTTCTTACTGTTTTCCTGTTTTCAATATTATCAATATATGCTTTTATCCTTTGTTCTTGCTTTGAGTTTAATATACTCTTCTTTTTTTATTTTCTTTAAGTGGAAGCTTAGGTCATTGATTATAAATCTTTCTACTTTCCTAATAAAGCATTTAATGCTATAAATTTTCCTCTAATCACTGCTTAGCTGCATCCCACAAATTTTGATGTTATGTTTTCATTTTAATTCAATTAAAATATTTTCCCTTGTGACTTTCTTTTTGACTCATGTGTTATTTAGAAGTGAGTTGTTTAATTTCCAAATACTTCAGGATTTTCAAGATATCTTTCTGTTATTTCTAGTTTAATTTTCTTATAGTCAGGTTACATATGTTGTATTGTATCAGTTCTTTCACATTTTTTTGAGACTTGTCTGATGGCCCAGAATATGTTGGTGAATATGTTGGTGAATATTCCATGTGTACTTGAAAAGACGGTATATTCTGCTGTCATATGGTGGAATGTTCTATAAATGTCAATTAGGTCAAGTTTATTGTTAGCATTTTTTACGTTTTCTATGCCCTTATTGATTTTCTGTCCATTTGTTCTATTGTTTACCAAGAGAGGAGTATAGATGTCTCTAACTATAATTTTGGATTTGTCTATTTCTTTTTTTACTTCTGTTTGTTTTTGCTTCGTGTATTTTGAAGCTCTATTAAGTACATACACATTAGGATTGTTGTGATTTCTTGATGAATTGCCTGCTTTTCATAATGTAATGTCTTTCTTTATCATTGGTAATATTTCTTGTTCAGAAGTTTACTTTGATAGTAAGATAGCTACTCCAGCAGCTTTTTTTTTTATTAGTGTTTGCATGGTATATCTTTTTTCCACTCTGTTACTCTATGTCTTCATATTTAAAGTAGATTTCATATACTCAACATATAATGAGGTCTTGCTTTTTTATCCAATATTACAGTTTCTAATTTTTAGTTGCTATGTCTAGACCTTTATATTTAAAGTAATTAATTTACATGGTTGGATTAAAATCTTCTATCTTGCTAGTTGTTTTCTATTAGTTCCTTCAGCTTTTGTTTCTTTTTTTCCTCCTTTTGTGCCCGGTTTATAGGAAGCACACAGGATAAATGAACAGTTAAGTGTCACTACAAGGAAGAAATCAACCAAATCAGAATGTGGGGCATTCCGTGGAACAGATAACATGATGTTGCCAATAAACCAATGGCATGAAATAGAATTTTTTAAAAAGGCTTAAGAAATAGAACAAGGCAATTATATCTTTTATGCAATGTGTGGAACTTGTTTGGATCCTGATTCAGACAAACTAGATGTCGTCATTGAGAGGAATAGAGAAATTGGAGTACAGACTCAGTGTTAGATAATATTAAGGAACTACTGTTCATTCTGTTGGGTATAACAATGGCATGGTGGTTTTAAGTGTTTGTGTGTGCATGTATGTACATATATAAATACATACTTAAAACTTGTCAGTTAGAAATGCATAACATCTTGAATTTGCTTAAAACACTCGAGAAGAGAAAGAGAAGCATGTGATAAATTAAACTGGCAAAATGTTGCTAATTATTGATGCTGGGTCATGGGTATTTGAAGGTTTGAAGTTTTTCATAACAAAAATGTTAAAAACAAAGCTTAACAGAAAGTAGAGTGCACACTGAAATAGAGAACACAGAAAAGAACCAGGTCTGATGGGGAAATGATGAATTCTGTTTGGACATGTTTAGTTTGATGGACCTTTTGGGGCTTTGAAATGGACATGTCCTACATGCAGTTGGTCCAGAGTTCTGAAGTCCTCTGCTCTAGAGATGGTGACTGAAGCTGTGGGCATGGAGAAACTATCCAAGGAAGGAATACAGTGTGATAAGAGAGGGCCCAGGACTAGACTTGGAAGAACTGGAAGATGTAATGGCCAGGTAGAGGGGGCTGAGCTTTGTGACTGGGGAGAAGTAGCCAGAAGATGGAGGGGTCACAAATGCCAAGGGAAGCAAACATTTCCAAAAGGAGGAAGGGCTCACAGAGCCGAATGCTGCCAGATGTCAAGCAATGTGAGGACCAAAATGAGTCTATGGGTTTGTGTCATGGATGGAGGTTGCTGCCTGGGTGGGAGCTTTGTAGGCGGAGGGACAGGAGTGAGGTGAGGAATGAACGGGAGGTGAAGAGGAGACGGAGAGTCTAGACAACTCTGAAGAAGTATGTCTGTGAAGTGGAAGAAAGAGGGTAGTAGCTTGAGGAGACAGAGTGAGGAAAGAAGAGGGTCTTTTGTTTTTAAGGTGAGACAGTTTTCAGCACGTTAATATGACAAGAGGAATGATCGAGAGAGAGGGAAAGGTGAATATGCAGTAGAGGGGGCAGTCAGCAGTGGGAGGTTCCTGAGAAGGCAGGAGGGGAAGAGATGGGGCTGGCTCCTTGATTCTGTCAGGAAGGCTGACTTCTTTTGGGGTATTTTCCCTGAGAAGTAGGAGGTGATGCCACCTGCTGGTGGAGAGGGGGGAGGTGGGGGTTTGGAAGTGTGAGGAGCACGGAGAAGGTTGTAGTAAGTCATGGAAAAGGAAAGAGTGAGTGAGCAGAGGAACACAGTTAGGACTGCTCAGCTAGGGGGAGAATCCGAGGGAGACTGAATGAGAGCAGGGTAGGCGGTGTTGGTGGAAGGCAAGGATGGTGTGGATGGTGAGGGTGGGGAGAGGTCCTTATGGCCGGCATGACTAAGGAGGACCTCATGGAGGACACCGGACCTGTGGTGATGAGCAGATGATTTTGATGGTGAGAGCCTGAAAATGGTGCTCAATGTCTCCTCGACTCCAAATTCCCATCTCATATTGCAACCGACTGCCCCCTCAACCCTTCACCCCTCTAGCCACCGCCCCCCATCTCCTGCCCCCAAACAGTCCTTGACTTTCCAGATCTGACATGGCTTCCAGGTCTGTGTCAGGGTTGTCTGTCAGTTTAAAAACGTACTGTTGCTTCCCAGTTCCTGCCAAGAGGCAAACATTTTAGTAAGCCTGAGTCCCGGCTGGGTGGGCAAGCGTGGCAGTACGCTGCAGATGGGGTTCCTGCCCGCCTGGGGAGCTCCAACAGGACCGGGCAGCATGAAGAGGAGAGGCCAGTTGCAAACGGTGCTCTCAGGCCCACTGTCCACCGTCATCACCCCTCCCACAAGCCTCTTCAAAAACACGAAGGATGGTGTCCTACTCGCAGACAGGGTTCTGGATGCTGCCAAGCATTGCAGTGGGCTCTTCCCCACACCTGCGTATGCTGTGTCTCCCTCGTCGGCCAGCGTGGGCACCAGAGCACGTTCTGTCCACGCCCTTCTCAGACCCACCAGCTCTCCACAGGGCTTGGGCTGCCGGCCCTGTCCCTGAGGTTGCTGCTTTCAGTGGCACCTAATGGTTGCAGTCAAAACACCATCAGAGGAAATAAGACTCTGTAGGGGCCTGTGGGGAGGACTGGGCAACCCACGAGGCACTTAGCATGTGTCATTTCTCTTTCTAGCTTAACTCAGGTGATCCGAAAGTTTGCCAAGCAGCTGGATGAGTGGCTAAAAGTGGCTCTCCATGACCTCCCAGAAAATTTACGAAACATCAAGTTTGAATGTAAGTATGAAGTTTGGGAGCAGAGGGGAAGGGAGGGCAACATTTTAGTGCCAGATATTTTACATAGGTCGTTAATAAAATAATAGTAATAGCTAAGAATTTACTGATGCCTACAAAGCACCAACTATCATACTTAGCACTTTCCATGCGTTAACTTAGTTAATCCTCACAAAATGTTTATGATGGGTGGCACACCTCTCCTTTACAGAAAATGAAACAGGCTTAGAGAGGAAGTAAGCAGCAGAGGCAGGATTGGCCCCTAGGTCTGTTTGACGCCAAAGTTTCTGCTGTCACCACCACACTCCTTATCCCATTTAATCCTCACCCATCTCTGCAATGCAGGAAACAGTATCCCTCTTCTACGGGTGAAGCGCCGAGAGGCAAAGAAACTTCGCCAAAGCCACACAGCCACACAGATGGTAATTAGGGGCCAGGAGTCAAACTCACGCCTATCTGACCCTAAAATGGAGATTTCCCCGAAGCTCCTGTCCACAAAGTGGGGGTAATAGAAGACAGAAAAGAGCTTCAGGGCTTCACATATTTAATTCTCTGCCTAAGGAGAAAGCAAAATTAATATTTCTCATGGGGGATTCGGACTGTGAATCGTTTCTCTGCTGAGTATCACCACTCATTCCCCAGCATTCATTTTGCCTGAGAAAACTGGTCCTATTTCTCTGTCTCGATGTGTCTTTACTTGTGGGAAGTCTCACGTGCTATTAAGCCAAGGTGAAATGATTTTAAGCAAAATAAAGTTTTAAGATATATGTTTCTTAAAGCCCCATTTGAATACAGCTGGCCATTCTTGCCCGAAATAAGTGCCAGCAAGGAAAATGAAGGAGATCAAATTACCCTCTCTCCACAGGCAAAGGGGGCCCTTTCAGACGTGCTTTGAGGCCGCCTGCCGTGCCCATCACCTATTGATAAAGCCTGCTTTATTTCACGGCTCTCAGTTCTTTTCTTTTCATGAGCACTAAATTCCACATCACAAAGTTAAAGAAAAAGTAATTAAGGAGAAGGATTAACGATTGATCAGCCTGGAAAATTAGAAGTTCATCTGTCCCCCGACTCCGCCTGCCCCCCCCATTCCTCCACCCCATGCCCTGTTTTTCCAACCAAGCTGGTTCTGAGTACAAATTAGAATAATCCCAGGGAAATTTCTGATTGTTTCTTGACCAGTTCAGAAATTAATGAGAAGAATGCCCCGTGCCCATTTTAATTATGCTGGCAAAGCAAACCTGTTGAAAGTCCGAAGCCAGGAGGTTTGTTGGACCTGCCACCTATGGGAGCCTGGAGGCACCCACTCTCCCCAGGGATCCTTGGGGGTGCACTTCGAGAACGTGCAAGGAGTGGAGACACACACCTCTCCAAAGGACTCTGTAAGGATGAAGACCTTGGGCTGGCACATGGCTTGTCTGCTTCGAAATCTACACATATAAGATCACCCCACTTCAAAGCATCGGCCTATTATGTCAGCATAGGACCCAGGATCATCCATACAAATAGGTCGTGGAGACTGTTGGATGAAAACGACAGATTATGAATGCAAAGCCACATTCAAGGTGCCGCCCAGGGTTCTATCCTAGAAGCAACCCTGCTCAATCAAGGTTTCCTAGTAGATATACTACTTTTTAAAGGGCCTTCTTCAAAGCTTCCACTTGATTCCTGCAATTATTTATGGGGAGAAGTGATTGAGCTTGCAATTAGCGAAATGAAAGACAAGTAAATAATTGCTTTTACTCACGGTTGATTGACGCCACAATTTCTCACACCTGCCAGTGTGGAGTGTGGGCAACTTTGAAATATGTACCCCAAATATCGCCGTCTTAGGAAATAGTTGTCCACATGGGAGAACAAAGAAGCAGATGCAGGGTTTTGCCAGTGGGTGCAGAAAATAGGGTTGGACAGTGACAAAGTTAGGCAAACAAGGAAGCTACTTTTTGAAATCGGCCTGGGGAAAATCCAAGGTCGGACCATAAAGCATAAAATATTTCATACTCACTCTTTTCTTCTTGCAGTGTCGAGAAGATTTTCCCAAATTCTGAGACGGCAAACATCACTAAATCACCTTTGCCAGGTAGCTGTCCTGTGTTATGTGTTCTAACTACTGCTAAGTCATTGCAAATGAGGGGCAAATCCTCAGTAACTCTGGAGAGGATCTGTCAGGGTGTGGTTGTTTAATAGTACACTCTCACCATTATCTTAAATTTCTACAGGTAAGGAAATGAAACACTAGCCAATCACTAAATAGTTTCAACTAACATACAAAATAATTTCTGACATCATTTCCCCATTAACCTTTCATATATTCTAGGTCCACAAGTTTTGTGTTTTGCTTAAGTACATCGGGGTTTCTCAGCCACTGTTGCCTTTTTGGGCTGGGTAATTCTTTGTTGTGGGGAGTTGTTTTGTGTATTGTAGATGCTTAGTAGTATCCCTGGCCTCTACCCACTAGATGCCAGTAAGACCACCCACCCCCAAGTACCACTTTGGTTGCGACAGTCAAGAATGTCTCCAGCCATTGCCACATGTAGCCTGGAGGGTGCAAAATCACCCCAATTTTGTTTTTTCCCCAGGTTTCTGTTCTTTTTAGCACAAAAGTGACATGTGCTTACTATTAAAAAATTTTTTTAATTAATGAAAGTATATACGTACAGTAAAAAGTGGAAGATCCCGCTATAGCTCTGTAGTTCTAACTGATGGCATAGTTTTTCATTTCTGTTAATTTTGAACCTTAAGGAAGGGAATCTAAGTCTGTTAAGGCAGGCCATTAACATTCATTAAAATATTAATGACCTTAAAGCCCAGGGGACAAACTGGTGGCTGCAGGTCAAATCTGGCCCCGCAGATGTGTGGGGTTATTTTTGTTTGATTGGCATATGTTCAAAAATTTTTTTTTACTTAGTCACTAACAGTTGAAACTAGGAGATGACAACTAAACACCCAAATTTTCTGTAGAAAAATTGTACGAGCTGGCAACCCCAGAGCTAATTTCCCCAGGGCAATAACCAGCTGGATGGGTGGAGCTTTTCTCCAGCAGGCAGGGTCCTCTCATCACCTCCGCTTTCTCTTACACTTGGCCCACCTCACTCATGCACTTCACCTGCCTGCCTTGTTTATGTGTTCGGGTTTGTAACCTCTCCCTTATATTGTTGGTTCTGGGTTGGTGTTGGTTACTCAAGGTCAAGGTGGGAGGGGGAGGGGTCTCTAGCTAGAGTGGCCTGAAGGAAGGCTCCAGGCCAGGAACCAGACAGTGTAAAACTACCCCCACCTACCCCCACACACACCTCACTGTTCCACCCCTGCCCCTGGCATAAATGACACAGAGGGAAACCTTCCACGTTTGTACTGTTTCAGAGGCCACACCTGGGCACTGTTCTGGGGTAGGGCAGAGCCTCACAGATTAATGGGATTCAGGAAATAAAATGAATAGTAACAAAATAAAGAAACACTGCCAGGGTTAGTTTTCAGATCCTACCTCTGTCCATCAAAAGGTTTTAGGAGGGACTCAACACAAGCCTGAGGGTTCTATTAATATCACTAAACATAGTATCTACACATAAAGATAAAAAATTTCTTGTTTAATTTTTTCTATTAAATTTCAATTGCATAAATATGTGTATCTTTTTAAAACAAAAACAATAATAATTTTACAATAACAAAAACAGCAATTAGATGGAAGCAAATATTTCCAGACCTTAATGATGGTAAATTCTGGGTCGGGGAAACTCATATTCGTCATGGGTATTGGGTCTTGGGAGTTGTCATTTTTGTCTTTGTATCTTACACATTTATTAAATATAAAATATTTTAATGTGTATATAAAATAAATAAATTGATTTGAGATATTCTTCTAAAAAAAAAAAAAAAAAAAAGGAAAGACTGCCTTGTTTCCGAGGGTGCATGCCGTCTGGTTCTTCTTCCCAGCCTGGAAGAGCCGGTCTTGGGTCCTATCAGGGAAGTAGATACGGTTTTAGGACATAGTTAAAACTAGACATTTAGGAAGTTTAGAAAGGCCTTTGACCCTTTAATGTACCATGTAGGTAAAAGCATCCACACCCATGCCTGCAACCACCCGCACGCTCACGTGCACGCGCACACACACAATTGCCACTTCTCACATAGACAGTGAGTAATTTAATCAGCAATTGCTACCTTTCCATCTTCACTGGACAGCTATCAGACACATTTCTGGATCAGCCAAAGGACTAGGGTTAGTGCTGGGAATGAAACACCATGGAACATCTTAGCTAATATCCTAGCAAGCTTTCCTGAACACACACAAGGCAAGTCAGACTAAACAACATCCAGCCAAAAAACTCACCCTCAGATACTTAAACCCAAGAGCCAACTCTTCAGGCCCTTTTGGATACACTGAGCAAGCAACTTGGCATTCATATCTCAGCCATTCATCCCACAAAATCTTTTGAGTGCCTACTGTGTGCGAGACACTTATGCTTAGTGGTACTTACTTGCCCAACAAAAAATAATGAAAAGTGATAAGCTTTATGAAGGAAAGAGAATGGAAATAGAGAATAACGGGGCATTTTAGATCCTATTTAGATAGTGTGGTTAGAGAAGCCCTCTCCATGGGTACTCCATTTAATTTGGAGCACACATGATGGCAGGGTGGCCGGGGCAGGGTGAGAGGAGAACATTCCAGCAGCAGGAGCACCCTGTGCAAAGGTCCTGGAGTGTCAGAGCGATCACAACAAAGAGAATCGACCTGCATGGCAGGAGCCTCATTTATTGAGCTCTTACTCCCTGAATTATGCACCTTGCAAGCATTATCCCAAGGAGTCTTCAACAGTGGCCCTCCTGAAGAGATAGGTACTATTACATCTCCATTTTATAGATCAGGAAACTGAGGTTAATCTGCTTGCCTACCCCCAATCAATCAGCTGGTCAGTAGCAAGGTCAGGATTTGAACTAAGTATATTTGAATCCAGAATCCTAGACCTTCACATTCAGTTATCATTAGAAACCAACCCAACTCACTTTTCATATATTCATATATTCTAGGCCTCTGTGTTGTGCAAAGAGTTCTACAATGATTTAAGTAAGATTTTATTTTACCTGTGCTCGGACAGTCTACATGTAAAAGGGTTGTCAGTATTTACATTTGACTGGAAATTCATAAGCATTAGGCGACTTATAATGTCCATGTGTCTTTGAAATCTTGTTTTGTTTTATTAAAGACATTTTTGAAAACATGCAAGTAAAGGAAATGATTCTGGAAGTGTTTTTCTTTGCTTTTATCAGTATTGTTACAACTTGGTAGTTCCAAGTATTGTTGTTCCGAGTATTGTTCCAGCTTACCAATTTAAGTTCTACTATGAGGGTTGCTGAGGAAGCCCCAGATTAAACACACACACACACACACACACACACACACACACTCTCACACACTCTCACATTCACACAGACCACATTAAAGACCACTGAGTTGTAAGGTATAATTTCCTTTTCTTCCATCTCAATTATTCATATTTGTTTTAATTATTGTAGTTACATAAAAACCAAAAAGCAAAAGCAGAAAGCTAGACCATAAACTGCTTCAGAATGCACTTAGATGAAAAATACACCTTGTAAAATTTCTGGGGTTGAATCTATCATAGGCCCAAGGGTAGCAGGACCCTTCCTAGATCTGAGCCTGTTGCTTCTCACACGCTAGAGACACGGGTTATTAAACACAGAGCTCTCACCCACAAGCTCACATCAGGAGGCTGACAGATCTCTGGGCTTCATCCCATTGTTCCACGGGGTCAAGACCAAAGGGGCTGGGAACAGCAGGTTTGGTCTGGCCTAGGCCACCATGGGGTAGTTTCTTATAAAGAGAGATGTGAGGAGAGAGCCACAGAGAAAATGGTATACAGATCTTCTGAGTTATAGACTCATCATCTGAGTTTTCTTGAATTTCAAAGTACTTTGCAAAGTACCATACGCAGATTCATTAAAAAGAACCAAAAGGAAATAAAGGAAGGGGTTTTAACCTAACAACCCATGAGCTAATGAGTTGATTGGATTGGATTCCAGGCATCTCGAACAGTGATCCACAGTGCAGACATCACATTCCAAATGCTGGAAGACTGGAGGAACGTGGACCTCAACAGCATCACCAAGCAAACCCTTTACACCATGGAAGACACTCGAGATGAGCACCGGAAGCTCATAATCCAGTGTAAGATGCTCTACCAGGGCGTGTGTCTTTTTATTTGTTTAAAAAGAAAGAAAAAAAGAAAGAGTATCTTGGTACATAATTAGGTGGCATTCCCACCCTGTCCTTCTCCCTGGGATCCCATCCCCTCTCTTGTTCCTGTTAAGTGGCTCGGCCTAGGTGGAGGGGCTAGCTGATTTGCAAGGACATGGGTCAGCCTTGCTGGAGAAGATGGGTGCTGGGGCCTTGGGCAGCGCACAGTGTCAGGCAAAAGGCCCCACCCGTGACCCTCGATGCCAGGTGCTGTTCCCTAGGCGGCATCAACAAATGAGGACCAAAGCTTGCTGCCTCTCTCAGTGTATGTCATTATGTCAGCCTGGAGGCAGCTGGAAATGCTGCCTTCTTTTCTGTGGAGGGTCACGGGAGTCAGCCCACCTATTTACTGGCAGGTGAACCTCTCAATCGTAGTAGATGTTTGAGAAGGGGATGGAAGGTGATTCACTTCTGTGGATAAAGATGGCTAGAGTACCGCTCCAGGTATTATCCTGATGTGGTCGGGTTGCTCTTAGCGGCAGAGGACATGGAGGACCAGAGAACACCACCATTCTTAGTGCTGTTCCTCAACAGCCCCTCACAGCCTCTGCCCAGGGAATCCCCTGCACCAGGGTCTGTTGGCTCCTTCCTTATTTTGCTCAGCCTTCCCTTCTTGTGCCTCGGGGGAAGGGAGCATGAGGACAGAGGGTGAGTCTGTCCCCCCACCCCCACCAGCTCTTGGAAAGCTTGGTGCTGAGGCTGTGCTGGATGTGGGGGGGGGGGATATGGCAGCAGCT